>NC_091036.1:3374419-4574419 GCF_041296385.1 Aphelocoma coerulescens
TAGCAGCTGCTGGAAGTCGGCAACGGAGCTGCGAGAGTGAATAATGTGGCGGGCGCGTCGATCTGAGAATTCGAAAGCCCCGAGCCGCAGTGTGTTGTGCTCGGTTTCAAGGCTGCCTGGAGAAGGGGTGCTTGAAGAACGCCTTCTTTCTGGGCGCGTCCTTCTGGGTGCGCTCAAGCTGCATGGACTGTGCAACACTGAAGGTGGGTGAAACTGCTTCTGGCAGCTTGTGTGATGGAGTGCAACGGCCGCGCCTTACTTCTGAAGCAGCCAGAGCCATTCTCAGCCGAATCTGCTCTGTGAACCAGCTTTGGCCTGGACTCCTGAACCTCGGTACACTGAGCACACAAGGCCGGTGCCCAGCTGCTTCGTTCTTCGCCTTCCGGCCGTCCTGACAGAACTGAGGCCAGCGATGGCTTTTGAGCTTTGCCGCTCTTCAGCGTGTATACTGCACGCATCACAGTGGGCTGGGCCCGGATTTGCCTCAGCTCGAGGTGCAATCACACTCTTCTGTTTCGCAGAGTCCAAAAGAGTGCCCGTTCTAACTCCCGCTAAGCGAAAAGTGGCAGGCGAGAAGCGCTTGCTGGATTGGGCTTTCGCTGGCCAAGACTTTCCACACAGCACTCCAACCTGGGCGACGAGAGGAGAATGGAAGAATCATCTTTCCATCCTGGCACGTTCCTCTGTGCGACGCGTCCATCGCGTCTTTGGTCCTTGCCAGGCTGGAATGTGCGCGGTGCTACTTCGAACTGAGCAGGAACGTGCAGAGAGCACGGCGATCTGACGGTGCTGCGCAGGCTGCAAAGGAAAGAGGGCTACCGCTGGAATACAGGTGCAGAGACAAGTTTCCACGCGTCGGGGCTAAAGCTCTGGGTGAGCTTGTTGTCCTGGCACTGCTCTCTGTGCGGGACGTTAGCCGAGAACCTTTCCGTTTACATTCGGACGACAAAAGGCAGGCAGAATGTGCTGCTACAGAGCGCTGGGCCAGGGAAACTGCATCGCTCAGGCGTGTTTTCGGCAGAAGCAGCGGGCTGGAGCGCCTCGCTGCCGGCACCGTGCTCTCTGCGCGAGAAGTAGACGACTGCTCGCCTCCGGCAAGAATGAAAGCGCGACAAGGTACTGAAGTGGAGGAAGAAAGAAGGCGCCGAGCACCGGGCTCGTGTGCGAAGCGTACAAGCGGAGAAGGGAGAGTGGGCTCCCCCTCGCTTGTTTGCGGGTTCACTTTAGCGGTCGGGAAACGGAAAGTTCAACTTGCAGCTTCTTGTGCTGCTACCTAATTTCCTCTTCCAGCCCTCTCTGGAAAGAACTGCGCTTACCTTTAGGCTTCGAGGATGCAGAAAACACAGTGGTCGATGCAGAGGAGAAGGGAAGTACAGAGTGCAGCGGGGAGTTGAAAGAGGCTTTACGCGAGGGAAAGGCGAAGGTGCAGCCCAGCAGTAAAAGGCTTTTACTTCTGGAGCCTTTTCCTACGGTAGCAGCTGCTGGAAGTCGGCAACGGATGCTGCGAGAGTGAATAATGTGGCGGGCGCGTCGATCTGAGAATTCGAAAGCTCCCGAGCCGCAGTGTGTTCGTGCTCGGTTTTCAAGGCTGCCTGGAGAAGGGGTGCTTGAAGAACGCCTTCTTTCTGGGCGCGTCCTTCTGGGTGCGCTCAAGCTGCATGGACTGTAGCAACACTGAAGGTGGGGTGAAACTGCTTCTGGCCAGCTTGTGTGATGGAGTGCAACGGCCCGCGCCTTACTTTCTGAAGCAGCCAGAGCATTCTCAGCCGAATCTGCTCTGTGAACCAGCTTTGGCCTGGACTCCTGAACCTCGGTACACTGAGCACACAAGGCCGGTGCCCAGCTGCTTCGTTCTTCGCCTTCCGGCGTCCTGGACAGAACTGATGGCCAGCGATGGCTTTGAGCTTTGCCGCTCTTCAGCGTGTATACTGCACGCATCCACAGTGGGCTGGGCCCGGATTTGCCTCAGCTCGAGGTGCAATCACACTCTTCCTGTTTCGCAGAGTCCAAAGAGTGCCCGTTCTAACTCCCGCTAAGCGAAAAGTGGCAGGCCGAGAAGCGCTTGCTGGATTGGGCTTTCGCTGGCCAAGACTTTCCACACAGCACTCCAACCTGGGCGACGAGGAGGAGAATGGAAGAACATCTTTCCATCCTGGCACGTTCCTCTGTGCGACGCGTCCATCCGCGTCTTTGGTCCTTGCCAGGCTGGAATGTGCGCGGGTGCTACTTCGAACTGAGCAGGAACGTGCAGAGAGCACGGCGATCTGACGGTGCTGCGCAGGCTGCAAAGGAAAGAGGGCTACCGCTGGAATACAGGTGCAGAGACAAGTTTCCACGCGTCGGGGCTAAAGCTCTGGGTGAGCTTGTTGTCCTGGCACTGCTCTCTGTGCGGGACGTTAGCCGAGAACCTTTCCGTTTACATTCGGACGACAAAAGGCAGGCAGAATGTGCTGCTACAGAGCGCTGGGCAGGGAAACTGCATCGCTCAGGCGTCTTTCGGCAGAAGCAGCGGGCTGGAGCGCCTCGCTGCCGGCACCGTGCTCTGCGCGAGAAGTAGACGACTGCTCGCCTCCGGCAAGAATGAAAGCGCGACAAGGTACTGAAGTGGAGGAAGGAAAGAAGGCGCCGAGCACCAGGCTCGTGTGCGAAGCGTACAAGCGGAGAAGGGAGAGTGGCTCCCCCCTCGCTTGTTTGCGGGTTCACTTTAGCGGTCGGAAACGGAAAGTTCAACCTTGCAGCTTCTTGTGCTGCTACCTAATTCCTCTTCCAGCCCTCTCTGGAAAGAACTGCGCTTACCTTTAGGCTTCGAGATGCAGAAAACACAGTGGTCGATGCAGAGGAGAAGGGAAGTACAGAGTGCAGCGGGGAGTTGAAAGAGGCTTTACGCGAGGAAAGGCGAAGGTGCAGCCCAGCAGTAAAAGGCTTTTACTTCTGGAGCCTTTTCCTACCGGTAGCAGCTGCTGGAAGTCGGGCAACGGAGCTGCGAGAGTGAATAATGTGGCGGCGCGTCGATCTGAGAATTCGAAAGCTCCCGAGCCGCAGTGTGTTGTGCTCGGTTTCAAGGCTGCCTGGAGAAGGGGTGCTTGAAGAACGCCTTCTTTCTGGGCGCGTCCCTTCTGGGTGCGCTCAAGCTGCATGGACTGTGCAACACTGAAGGTGGGTGAAACAGCTTCTGGCCAGCTTGTGTGATGGAGTGCAACGGCCGCGCCTTACTTTCTGAAGCAGCCAGAGCATTCTCAGCCGAATCTGCTCTGTGAACCAGCTTTGGCCTGGACTCCCTGAACCTCGGTACACTGAGCACACAAGGGCCGGTGCCCAGCTGCTTCGTTCTTCGCCTTCCGGCGTCTGGACAGAACTGAAGGCCAGCGATGGCTTTGAGCTTTGCCGCTCTTCAGCGTGTATACTGCACGCATCCACAGTGGGCTGGGCCCGGATTTGCCTCAGCTCGAGGTGCAATCACACTCTTCCTGTTTCGCAGAGTCCAAAGAGTGCCCGTTCTAACTCCCGCTAAGCGAAAAGTGGCAGGCGGAAGAAGCGCTTGCTGGGATTGGGCTTTCGCTGGCCAAGACTTTCCACACAGCACTCCAACCTGGGCGACGAGGAGGAGAATGGAAGAACATCCTTTCCATCCTGGCACGTTCCTCTGTGCGACGCGTCCATCCGCGTCTTTGGTCCTTGCCAGGCTGGAATGTGCGCGGTGCTACTTCGAACTGAGCAGGAACGTGCAGAGAGCACGGCGATCTGACGGTGGCTGCGCAGGCTGCAAAGGAAAGAGGGCTACCGCTGGAATACAGGTGCAGAGACAAGTTCCACGCGTCGGGGGCTAAAGCTCTGGGTGAGCTTGTTGTCCTGGCACTGCTCTCTGTGCGGGACGTTAGCCGAGGAACCTTTCGTTTACATTCGGACGACAAAAGGCAGGCAGAATGTGCTGCTACAGAGCGCTGGGCAGGGAAACTGCATCGCTCAGGCGTCTTTCGGCAGAAGCAGCGGGCTGGAGCGCCTCGCTGCCGGCACCCGTGCTCTGCGCGAGAAGAGTAGACGACTGCTCGCCTCCGGCAAGCATGAAAGCGCGACAAGGTACTGAAGTGGAGGAAGAAAGAAGGCGCCGAGCACCGGGCTCGTGTGCGAAGCGTACAAGCGGAGAAGGGGAGAGTGGCTCCCCTCGCTTGTTTGCGGGTTCACTTTAGCGGTCGGAAACGGAAAGTTCAACTTGCAGCTTCTTGTGCTGCTACCTAATTCCTCTTCCAGCCCTCTCTGGGAAAGAACTGCGCTTACCTTTAGGCTTCGAGATGCAGAAAACACAGTGGTCGATGCAGAGGAGAAGGGAAGTACAGAGTGGCAGCGGGGAGTTGAAAGAGGCTTTACGCGAGGAAAGGCGAAGGTGCAGCCCAGCAGTAAAAGGCTTTTACTTCTGGAGCCTTTTCCTACGGTAGCAGCTGCTGGAAGTCGGCAACGGAGCTGCGAGAGTGAATAATGTGGCGGCGCGTCGATCTGAGAATTCGAAAGCTCCCGAGCCGCAGTGTGTTGTGCTCGGTTTCAAGGCTGCCTGGAGAAGGGGTGCATTGAAGAACGCCTTCTTTCTGGGCGCGTCCTTCTGGGTGCGCTCAAGCTGCATGACTGTGCAACACTGAAGGTGGGTGAAACTGCTTCTGGCCAGCTTGTGTGATGGAGTGCAACGGCCGCGCCTTACTTCTGAAGCAGCCAGAGCATTCTCAGCCGAATCTGCTCTGTGAACCAGCTTTGGCCTGGACTCCTGAACCTCGGTACACTGAGCACACAAGGCCGGTGCCCAGCTGCTTCGTTCTTCGCCTTCCGGCGTCCTGGACAGAACTGAAGGCCAGCGATGGCTTTGAGCTTTGCCGCTCTTCAGCGTGTATACTGCACGCATCCACAGTGGGCTGGGCCCGGATTTGCCTCAGCTCGAGGTGCAATCACACTCTTCCTGTTTCGCAGAGTCCAAAGAGTGCCCGTTCTAACTCCGCTAAGCGAAAAGTGGCAGGCGAGAAGCGCTTGCTGGATTGGGCTTCGCTGGCCAAGACTTTCCACACAGCACTCCAACCTGGGCGACGAGGAGGAGAATGGAAGAACATCTTTCCATCCTGGCACGTTCCTCTGTGCGACGCGTCCATCCGCGTCTTTGGTCCTTGCCAGGCTGGAATGTGCGCGGTGATACTTCGAACTGAGGCAGGAACGTGCAGAGAGCACGGCGATCTGACGGTGCTGCGCAGGCTTGCAAAGGAAAGAGGGCTACCGCTGTGATACAGGTGCAGAGACAAGTTTCCACGCGTCGGGGCTAAAGCTCTGGGTGAGCTTGTTGTCCTGGCACTGCTCTCTGTGCGGGACGTTAGCCGAGAACCTTTCCGTTTACATTCGGACGACAAAAGGCAGGCAGAATGTGCTGCTACAGAGCGCTGGGCAGGGAAACTGCATCGCTCAGGCGTCTTTCGGCAGAAGCAGCGGGCTGGAGCGCCTCGCTGCGGCACCGTGCTCTGCGCGAGAAGTAGACGACTGCTCGCCTCCGGCAAGAATGAAAGCGCGACAAGGGACTGAAGTGGAGAAGAAGAAGGCGCCGAGCACCGGGCTCGTGTGCGAAGCGTACAAGCGGAGAAGGGAGAGTGGCTCCCCCTCGCTTGTTTGCGGGTTCACTTTAGCGGTCGGAAACGAAAGTTCAACTTGCAGCTTCTTGTGCTGCTACCTAATTCCTCTTCCAGCCCTCTCTGGAAAGAACTGCGCTTACCTTTAGGCTTCGAGATGCAGAAAACACAGTGGTCGATGCAGAGGAGAAGGGAAGTACAGAGTGCAGCGGGGAGGTTGAAAGAGGCTTTACGCGAGGAAAGGCGAAGGTGCAGCCCAGCAGTAAAAGGCTTTTACTTCTGGAGCCTTTTCCTACGGTAGCAGCTGCTGGAAGTCGGCAACGGAGCTGCGAGAGTGAATATGTGGCGGCGCGTCGATCTGAGAATTCGAAAGCTCCCGAGCCGCAGTGTGTTGTGCTCGGTTTCAAGGCTGCCTGGAGAAGGGGTGCTTGAAGAACGCCTTCTTTCTGGGCGCGGTCCTTCTGGGTGCGCTCAAGCTGCATGGACTGTGCAACACTGAAGGTGGGTGAAACTGCTTCTGGCCAGCTTGTGTGATGGAGTGCAACGGCCGCGCCTTACTTCTGAAGCAGCCAGAGCATTCTCAGCCGAATCTGCTCTGTGAACCAGCTTTGGCCTGGACTCCTGAACCTCGGTACACTGAGCACACAAGGCCGGTGCCCAGCTGCTTCGTTCTTCGCCTTCCGGCGTCTGGACAGAACTGAAGGCCAGCGATGGCTTTGAGCTTTGCCGCTCTTCAGCGTGTATACTGCACGCATCCACAGTGGGCTGGGCCCGGATTTGCCTCAGCTCGAGGTGCAATCACACTCTTCCTGTTTCGCAGAGTCCAAAGAGTGCCCGTTCTAACTCCCGCTAAGCGAAAAGTGGCAGGCGAGAAGCGCTTGCTGGATTGGGCTTTCGCTGGCCAAGACTTTCCACACAGCACTCCAACCTGGGCGACGAGGAGGAGAATGGAAGAACATCTTTCCATCCCTGGCACGTTCCTCTGTGCGACGCGTCCATCCGCGTCTTTGGTCCTTGCCAGGCTGGAATGTGCGCGGTGCTACTTCGAACTGAGCAGGAACGTGCAGAGAGCACGGCGATCTGACGGTGCTGCGCAGGCTGCAAAGGAAAGAGGGCTACCGCTGGAATACAGGTGCAGAGACAAGTTTCCACGCCGTCGGGGCTAAAGCTCTGGGTGAGCTTGTTGTCCTGGCACTGCTCTCTGTGCGGGACGTTAGCCGAGAACCTTTCCGTTTACATTCGGACGACAAAAGGCAGGCAGAATGTGCTGCTACAGAGCGCTGGGCAGGGAAACTGCATCGCTCAGGCGTGTTTCGGCAGAAGCAGCGGGCTGGAGCGCCTCGCTGCCGGCCACCGTGCTCTGCGCGAGAAGTAGACGACTGCTCGCCTCCGGCAAGAATGAAAGCGCGACAAGGTACTGAAGTGGAGGAAGAAAGAAGGCCGCCGAGCACCGGGCTCGTGTGCGAAGCGTACAAGCGGAGAAGGGAGAGTGGCTCCCCCTCGCTTGTTTGCGGGTTCACTTTAGCGGTCGGAAACGGAAAGTTCAACTTGCAGCTTCTTGTGCTGCTACCTAATTCCTCTTCCAGCCCTCTCTGGAAAGAACTGCGCTTACCTTTAGGCTTCGAGATGCAGAAAACACAGTGGTCGATGCAGAGGAGAAGGGAAGTACAGAGTGCAGCGGGGAGTTGAAAGAGGCTTTACGCGAGGAAAGGCGAAGGTGCAGCCCAGCAGTAAAAGGCTTTTACTTCTGGAGCCTTTTCCTACGGTAGCAGCTGCTGGAAGTCGGCAACGGAGCTGCGAGAGTGAATAATGTGGCGGCACGTCGATCTGAGAATTCGAAAGCTCCCGAGCCGCAGTGTGTTGTGCTCGGTTTCAAGGCTGCCTGGAGAAGGGGGGTGCTTGAAGAACGCCTTCTTTCTGGGCGCGTCCTTCTGGGTGCGCTCAAGCTGCATGGACTGTGCAACACTGAAGGTGGGTGAAACTGCTTCTGGCCAGCTTGTGTGATGGAGTGCAACGGCCGCGCCTTACTTTCTGAAGCAGCCAGAGCATTCTCAGCCGAATCTGCTCTTGTGAACCAGCTTTGGCCTGGACTCCTGAACCTCGGTACACTGAGCACACAAGGCCGGTGCCCAGCTGCTTCGTTCTTCGCCTTCCGGCGTCTGGACAGAACTGAAGGCCAGCGATGGCTTTGAGCTTTGCCGCTCTTCAGCGTGTATACTGCACGCATCCACAGTGGGCTGGGCCCGGATTTGCCTCAGCTCGAGGTGCAATCACACTCTTCCTGTTTCGCAGAGTCCAAAGAGTGCCCGTTCTAACTCCCGCTAAGCGAAAAGTGGCAGGCGAGAAGCGCTTGCTGGATTGGGCTTTCGCTGGCCAAGACTTTCCACACAGCACTCCAACCTGGGCGACGAGGAGGAGAATGGAAGAACATCTTTTCCATCCTGGCACGTTCCTCTGTGCGACGCGTCCATCCGCGTCTTTGGTCCTTGCCAGGCTGGAATGTGCGCGGTGCTACTTCGAACTGAGCAGGAACGTGCAGAGAGCACGGCGATCTGACGGTGCTGCGCAGGCTGCAAAGGAAAGAGGGCTACCGCTGGAATACAGGTGCAGAGACAAGTTTCCACGCGTCGGGGCTAAAGCTCTGGGTGAGCTTGTTGTCCTGGCACTGCTCTCTGTGCGGGACGTTAGCCGAGAACCTTTCCGTTTACATTCGGACGACAAAAAGGCAGGCAGAATGTGCTGCTACAGAGCGCTGGGCAGGGAAACTGCATCGCTCAGGCGTGTTTCGGCAGAAGCAGCGGGCTGGAGCGCCTCGCTGCCGGCACCGTGCTCTGCGCGAGAAGTAGACGACTGCTCGCCTCCGGCAAGAATGAAAGCGCGACAAGGTACTGAAGTGGAGGAAGAAAGAAGGCGCCGAGCACCGGGCTCGTGTGCGGAAGCGTACAAGCGGAGAAGGGAGAGTGGCTCCCCCTCGCTTGTTTGCGGGTTCACTTTAGCGGTCGGAAACGGAAAGTTCAACTTGCAGCTTCTTGTGCTGCTACCTAATTCCTCTTCCAGCCCTCTCTGGAAAGAACTGCGCTTACCTTTAGGCTTCGAGATGCAGAAAACACAGTGGTCGATGCAGAGGAGAAGGGAAGTACAGAGTGCAGCGGGGAGTTGAAAGAGGCTTTACGCGAGGAAAGGCGAAGGTGCAGCCCAGCAGTAAAAGGCTTTTACTTCTGGAGCCTTTTCCTACGGTAGCAGCTGCTGGAAGTCGGCAACGAGCTGCGAGAGTGAATAATGTGGCGGCACGTCGATCTGAGAATTCGAAAGCTCCCGAGCCGCAGTGTGTTGTGCTCGGTTTCAAGGCTGCCTGGAGAAGGGGTGCTTGAAGAACGCCTTCTTTCTGGGCGCGTCCTTCTGGGTGCGCTCAAGCTGCATGGACTGTGCAACACTGAAGGTGGGTGAAACTGCTTCTGGCCAGCTTGTGTGATGGAGTGCAACGGCCCGCGCCTTACTTTCTGAAGCAGCCAGAGCATTCTCAGCCGAATCTGCTCTGTGAACCAGCTTTGGCCTGGGACTCCTGAACCTCGGTACACTGAGCACACAAGGCCGGTGCCCAGCTGCTTCGTTCTTCGCCTTCCGGCGTCTGGACAGAACTGAAGGCCAGCGATGGCTTTGAGCTTTGCCGCTCTTCAGCGTGTATACTGCACGCATCCACAGTGGGCTGGGCCCGGATTTGCCTCAGCTCGAGGTGCAATCACACTCTTCCTGTTTCGCAGAGTCCAAAGAGTGCCCGTTCTAACTCCCGCTAAGCGAAAAGTGGCAGGCGAGAAGCGCTTGCTGGATTGGGCTTTCGCTGGCCAAGACTTTCCACACAGCACTCCAACCTGGGCGACGAGGAGGAGAATGGAAGAACATCTTTCCATCCTGGCACGTTCCTCTGTGCGACGCGTCCATCCGCGTCTTTGGTCCTTGCCAGGCTGGAATGTGGCGCGGTGCTACTTCGAACTGAGCAGGAACGTGCAGAGAGCACGGCGATCTGACGGTGCTGCGCAGGCTGCAAAGGAAAGAGGGCTACCGCTGGAATACAGGTGCAGAGACAAGTTTCCACGCGTCGGGGCTAAAGCTCTGGGTGAGCTTGTTGTCCTGGCACTGCTCTCTGTGCGGGACGTTAGCCGAGAACCTTTCCGTTTACATTCGGACGACAAAAGGCAGGCAGAATGTGCTGCTACAGAGCGCTGGCAGGAGGAAACTGCATCGCTCAGGCGTGTTTCGGCAGAAGCAGCGGGCTGGAGCGCCTCGCTGCCGGCACCGTGCTCTGCGCGAGAAGTAGACGACTGCTCGCCTCCGGCAAGAATGAAAGCGCGACAAGGTACTGAAGTGGAGGAAGAAAGAAGGCGCCGAGCACCGGGCTCGTGTGCGAAGCGTACAAGCGGAGAAGGGAGAGTGGCTCCCCTCGCTTGTTTGCGGGTTCACTTTAGCGGTCGAAACGGAAAGTTCAACTTGCAGCTTCTTGTGCTGCTACCTAATTCCTCTTCCAGCCCTCTCTGGAAAGAACTGCGCTTACCTTTAGGCTTCGAGATGCAGAAAACACAGTGGTCGATGCAGAGGAGAAGGGAAGTACAGAGTGCAGCGGGGAGTTGAAAGAGGCTTTACGCGAGGAAAGGCGGAAGGTGCAGCCCAGCAGTAAAAGGCTTTTACTTCTGGAGCCTTTTCCTACGGTAGCAGCTGCTGGAAGTCGGCAACGGAGCTGCGAGAGTGAATAATGTGGCGGCACGTCGATCTGAGAATTCGAAAGCTCCCGAGCCGCAGTGTGTTGTGCTCGGTTTCAAGGCTGCCTGGAGAAGGGGGTGCTTGAAGAACGCCTTCTTTCTGGGCGCGTCCTTCTGGGTGCGCTCAAGCTGCATGGACTGTGCAACACTGAAGGTGGGTGAAACTGCTTCTGGCCAGCTTGTGTGATGGAGTGCAACGGCCGCGCCTTACTTTCTGAAGCAGCCAGAGCATTCTCAGCCGAATCTGCTCTGTGAACCAGCTTTGGCCTGGACTCCTGAACCTCGGTACACTGAGCACACAAGGCCGGTGCCCAGCTGCTTCGTTCTTCGCCTTCCGGCGTCTGGACAGAACTGAAGGCCAGCGATGGCTTTGAGCTTTGGCCGCTCTTCAGCGTGTATACTGCACGCATCCACAGTGGGCTGGGCCCGGATTTGCCTCAGCTCGAGGTGCAATCACACTCTTCCTGTTTCGCAGAGTCCAAAGAGTGCCCGTTCTAACTCCCGCTAAGCGAAAAGTGGCAGGCGAGAAGCGCTTGCTGGATTGGGCTTTCGCTGGCCAAGACTTTCCACACAGCACTCCAACCTGGGCGACGAGGAGGAGAATGGAAGAACATCTTTCCATCCTGGCACGTTCCTCTGTGCGACGCGTCCATCCGCGTCTTTGGTCCTTGCCAGGCTGGAATGTGCGCGGTGCTACTTCGAACTGAGCAGGAACGTGCAGAGAGCACGGCGATCTGACGGTGCTGCGCAGGCTGCAAAGGAAAGAGGGCTACCGCTGGAATACAGGTGCAGGAGACAAGTTTCCACGCGTCGGGGCTAAGCTCTGGGTGAGCTTGTTGTCCTGGCACTGCTCTCTGTGCGGGACGTTAGCGAGAACCTTTCCGTTTACATTCGGACGACAAAAGGCAGGCAGAATGTGCTGCTACAGAGCGCTGGGCAGGGAACTGCATCGCTCAGGCGTGTTTCGGCAGAAGCAGCGGGCTGGAGCGCCTCGCTGCCGGCACCGTGCTCTGCGCGAGAAGTAGACGACTGCTCGCCTCCGGCAAGAATGAAAGCGCGACAAGGTACTGAAGTGGAGGAAGAAAGAAGGCGCCGAGCACCGGCTCGTGTGCGAAGCGTACAAGCGGAGAAGGGAGAGTGGCTCCCCCTCGCTTGTTTGCGGGTTCACTTTAGCGGTCGGAAACGGAAAGTTCAACTTGCAGCTTCTTGTGCTGCTACCTAATTCCTCTTCCAGCCCTCTCTGGAAAGAACTGCGCTTACCTTTAGGCTTCGAGATGCAGAAAACACAGTGGTCGATGCAGAGGAGAAGGGAAGTACAGAGTGCAGCGGGGAGTTGAAAGAGGCTTTACGCGAGGAAAGGCGAAGGTGCAGCCCAGCAGTAAAAGGCTTTTACTTCTGGAGCCTTTTCCTACGGTAGCAGCTGCTGGAAGTCGGCAACGGAGCTGCGAGAGTGAATAATGTGGCGGCACGTCGATCTGAGAATTCGAAAGCTCCCGAGCCGCAGTGTGTTGTGCTCGGTTTCAAGGCTGCCTGGAGAAGGGGTGCTTGAAGAACGCCTTCTTTCTGGGCGCGTCCTTCTGGGTGCGCTCAAGCTGCATGGACTGTGCAACACTGAAGGTGGGTGAAACTGCTTCTGGCCAGCTTGTGTGATGGAGTGCAACGGCCGCGCCTTACTTTCTGAAGCAGCCAGAGCATTCTCAGCCGAATCTGCTCTGTGAACCAGCTTTGGCCTGGACTCCTGAACCTCGGTACACTGAGCACACAAGGCCGGTGCCCAGCTGCTTCGTTCTTCGCCTTCCGGCGTCTGGACAGAACTGAAGGCCAGCGATGGCTTTGAGCTTTGCCGCTCTTCAGCGTGTATACTGCACGCATCCACAGTGGGCTGGGCCCGGATTTGCCTCAGCTCGAGGTGCAATCACACTCTTCCTGTTTCGCAGAGTCCAAAGAGTGCCCGTTCTAACTCCCGCTAAGCGAAAAGTGGCAGGCGAGAAGCGCTTGCTGGATTGGGCTTTCGCTGGCCAAGACTTTCCACACAGCACTCCAACCTGGGCGACGAGGAGGAGAATGGAAGAACATCTTTCCATCCTGGCACGTTCCTCTGTGCGACGCGTCCATCCGCGTCTTTGGTCCTTGCCAGGCTGGAATGTGCGCGGTGCTACTTCGAACTGAGCAGGAACGTGCAGAGAGCACGGCGATCTGACGGTGCTGCGCAGGCTGCAAAGGAAAGAGGGCTACCGCTGGAATACAGGTGCAGAGACAAGTTTCCACGCGTCGGGGCTAAAGCTCTGGGTGAGCTTGTTGTCCTGGCACTGCTCTCTGTGCGGGACGTTAGCCGAGAACCTTTCCGTTTACATTCGGACGACAAAAGGCAGGCAGAATGTGCTGCTACAGAGCGCTGGGCAGGGAAACTGCATCGCTCAGGCGTGTTTCGGCAGAAGCAGCGGGCTGGAGCGCCTCGCTGCCGGCACCGTGCTCTGCGCGAGAAGTAGACGACTGCTCGCCTCCGGCAAGAATGAAAGCGCGACAAGGTACTGAAGTGGAGGAAGAAAGAAGGCGCCGAGCACCGGGCTCGTGTGCGAAGCGTACAAGCGGAGAAGGGAGAGTGGCTCCCCCTCGCTTGTTTGCGGGTTCACTTTAGCGGTCGGAAACGGAAAGTTCAACTTGCAGCTTCTTGTGCTGCTACCTAATTCCTCTTCCAGCCCTCTCTGGAAAGAACTGCGCTTACCTTTAGGCTTCGAGATGCAGAAAACACAGTGGTCGATGCAGAGGAGAAGGGAAGTACAGAGTGCAGCGGGGAGTTGAAAGAGGCTTTACGCGAGGAAAGGCGAAGGTGCAGCCCAGCAGTAAAAGGCTTTTACTTCTGGAGCCTTTTCCTACGGTAGCAGCTGCTGGAAGTCGGCAACGGAGCTGCGAGAGTGAATAATGTGGCGGCGCGTCGATCTGAGAATTCGAAAGCTCCCGAGCCGCAGTGTGTTGTGCTCGGTTTCAAGGCTGCCTGGAGAAGGGGTGCTTGAAGAACGCCTTCTTTCTGGGCGCGTCCTTCTGGGTGCGCTCAAGCTGCATGGACTGTGCAACACTGAAGGTGGGTGAA
This sequence comes from Aphelocoma coerulescens, assembly GCF_041296385.1. Lineage (NCBI taxonomy): Eukaryota > Metazoa > Chordata > Aves > Passeriformes > Corvidae > Aphelocoma > Aphelocoma coerulescens. The sequence continues at coordinate 3,387,859 of NC_091036.1, forward strand.
ACTGCTTCTGGCCAGCTTGTGTGATGGAGTGCAACGGCCGCGCCTTACTTTCTGAAGCAGCCAGAGCATTCTCAGCCGAATCTGCTCTGTGAACCAGCTTTGGCCTGGACTCCTGAACCTCGGTACACTGAGCACACAAGGCCGGTGCCCAGCTGCTTCGTTCTTCGCCTTCCGGCGTCTGGACAGAACTGAAGGCCAGCGATGGCTTTGAGCTTTGCCGCTCTTCAGCGTGTATACTGCACGCATCCACAGTGGGCTGGGCCCGGATTTGCCTCAGCTCGAGGTGCAATCACACTCTTCCTGTTTCGCAGAGTCCAAAGAGTGCCCGTTCTAACTCCCGCTAAGCGAAAAGTGGCAGGCGAGAAGCGCTTGCTGGATTGGGCTTTCGCTGGCCAAGACTTTCCACACAGCACTCCAACCTGGGCGACGAGGAGGAGAATGGAAGAACATCTTTCCATCCTGGCACGTTCCTCTGTGCGACGCGTCCATCCGCGTCTTTGGTCCTTGCCAGGCTGGAATGTGCGCGGTGCTACTTCGAACTGAGCAGGAACGTGCAGAGAGCACGGCGATCTGACGGTGCTGCGCAGGCTGCAAAGGAAAGAGGGCTACCGCTGGAATACAGGTGCAGAGACAAGTTTCCACGCGTCGGGGCTAAAGCTCTGGGTGAGCTTGTTGTCCTGGCACTGCTCTCTGTGCGGGACGTTAGCCGAGAACCTTTCCGTTTACATTCGGACGACAAAAGGCAGGCAGAATGTGCTGCTACAGAGCGCTGGGCAGGGAAACTGCATCGCTCAGGCGTGTTTCGGCAGAAGCAGCGGGCTGGAGCGCCTCGCTGCCGGCACCGTGCTCTGCGCGAGAAGTAGACGACTGCTCGCCTCCGGCAAGAATGAAAGCGCGACAAGGTACTGAAGTGGAGGAAGAAAGAAGGCGCCGAGCACCGGGCTCGTGTGCGAAGCGTACAAGCGGAGAAGGGAGAGTGGCTCCCCCTCGCTTGTTTGCGGGTTCACTTTAGCGGTCGGAAACGGAAAGTTCAACTTGCAGCTTCTTGTGCTGCTACCTAATTCCTCTTCCAGCCCTCTCTGGAAAGAACTGCGCTTACCTTTAGGCTTCGAGATGCAGAAAACACAGTGGTCGATGCAGAGGAGAAGGGAAGTACAGAGTGCAGCGGGGAGTTGAAAGAGGCTTTACGCGAGGAAAGGCGAAGGTGCAGCCCAGCAGTAAAAGGCTTTTACTTCTGGAGCCTTTTCCTACGGTAGCAGCTGCTGGAAGTCGGCAACGGAGCTGCGAGAGTGAATAATGTGGCGGCGCGTCGATCTGAGAATTCGAAAGCTCCCGAGCCGCAGTGTGTTGTGCTCGGTTTCAAGGCTGCCTGGAGAAGGGGTGCTTGAAGAACGCCTTCTTTCTGGGCGCGTCCTTCTGGGTGCGCTCAAGCTGCATGGACTGTGCAACACTGAAGGTGGGTGAAACTGCTTCTGGCCAGCTTGTGTGATGGAGTGCAACGGCCGCGCCTTACTTTCTGAAGCAGCCAGAGCATTCTCAGCCGAATCTGCTCTGTGAACCAGCTTTGGCCTGGACTCCTGAACCTCGGTACACTGAGCACACAAGGCCGGTGCCCAGCTGCTTCGTTCTTCGCCTTCCGGCGTCTGGACAGAACTGAAGGCCAGCGATGGCTTTGAGCTTTGCCGCTCTTCAGCGTGTATACTGCACGCATCCACAGTGGGCTGGGCCCGGATTTGCCTCAGCTCGAGGTGCAATCACACTCTTCCTGTTTCGCAGAGTCCAAAGAGTGCCCGTTCTAACTCCCGCTAAGCGAAAAGTGGCAGGCGAGAAGCGCTTGCTGGATTGGGCTTTCGCTGGCCAAGACTTTCCACACAGCACTCCAACCTGGGCGACGAGGAGGAGAATGGAAGAACATCTTTCCATCCTGGCACGTTCCTCTGTGCGACGCGTCCATCCGCGTCTTTGGTCCTTGCCAGGCTGGAATGTGCGCGGTGCTACTTCGAACTGAGCAGGAACGTGCAGAGAGCACGGCGATCTGACGGTGCTGCGCAGGCTGCAAAGGAAAGAGGGCTACCGCTGGAATACAGGTGCAGAGACAAGTTTCCACGCGTCGGGGCTAAAGCTCTGGGTGAGCTTGTTGTCCTGGCACTGCTCTCTGTGCGGGACGTTAGCCGAGAACCTTTCCGTTTACATTCGGACGACAAAAGGCAGGCAGAATGTGCTGCTACAGAGCGCTGGGCAGGGAAACTGCATCGCTCAGGCGTGTTTCGGCAGAAGCAGCGGGCTGGAGCGCCTCGCTGCCGGCACCGTGCTCTGCGCGAGAAGTAGACGACTGCTCGCCTCCGGCAAGAATGAAAGCGCGACAAGGTACTGAAGTGGAGGAAGAAAGAAGGCGCCGAGCACCGGGCTCGTGTGCGAAGCGTACAAGCGGAGAAGGGAGAGTGGCTCCCCCTCGCTTGTTTGCGGGTTCACTTTAGCGGTCGGAAACGGAAAGTTCAACTTGCAGCTTCTTGTGCTGCTACCTAATTCCTCTTCCAGCCCTCTCTGGAAAGAACTGCGCTTACCTTTAGGCTTCGAGATGCAGAAAACACAGTGGTCGATGCAGAGGAGAAGGGAAGTACAGAGTGCAGCGGGGAGTTGAAAGAGGCTTTACGCGAGGAAAGGCGAAGGTGCAGCCCAGCAGTAAAAGGCTTTTACTTCTGGAGCCTTTTCCTACGGTAGCAGCTGCTGGAAGTCGGCAACGGAGCTGCGAGAGTGAATAATGTGGCGGCGCGTCGATCTGAGAATTCGAAAGCTCCCGAGCCGCAGTGTGTTGTGCTCGGTTTCAAGGCTGCCTGGAGAAGGGGTGCTTGAAGAACGCCTTCTTTCTGGGCGCGTCCTTCTGGGTGCGCTCAAGCTGCATGGACTGTGCAACACTGAAGGTGGGTGAAACTGCTTCTGGCCAGCTTGTGTGATGGAGTGCAACGGCCGCGCCTTACTTTCTGAAGCAGCCAGAGCATTCTCAGCCGAATCTGCTCTGTGAACCAGCTTTGGCCTGGACTCCTGAACCTCGGTACACTGAGCACACAAGGCCGGTGCCCAGCTGCTTCGTTCTTCGCCTTCCGGCGTCTGGACAGAACTGAAGGCCAGCGATGGCTTTGAGCTTTGCCGCTCTTCAGCGTGTATACTGCACGCATCCACAGTGGGCTGGGCCCGGATTTGCCTCAGCTCGAGGTGCAATCACACTCTTCCTGTTTCGCAGAGTCCAAAGAGTGCCCGTTCTAACTCCCGCTAAGCGAAAAGTGGCAGGCGAGAAGCGCTTGCTGGATTGGGCTTTCGCTGGCCAAGACTTTCCACACAGCACTCCAACCTGGGCGACGAGGAGGAGAATGGAAGAACATCTTTCCATCCTGGCACGTTCCTCTGTGCGACGCGTCCATCCGCGTCTTTGGTCCTTGCCAGGCTGGAATGTGCGCGGTGCTACTTCGAACTGAGCAGGAACGTGCAGAGAGCACGGCGATCTGACGGTGCTGCGCAGGCTGCAAAGGAAAGAGGGCTACCGCTGGAATACAGGTGCAGAGACAAGTTTCCACGCGTCGGGGCTAAAGCTCTGGGTGAGCTTGTTGTCCTGGCACTGCTCTCTGTGCGGGACGTTAGCCGAGACCCTTTCCGTTTACATTCGGACGACAAAAGGCAGGCAGAATGTGCTGCTACAGAGCGCTGGGCAGGGAAACTGCATCGCTCAGGCGTGTTTCGGCAGAAGCAGCGGGCTGGAGCGCCTCGCTGCCGGCACCGTGCTCTGCGCGAGAAGTAGACGACTGCTCGCCTCCGGCAAGAATGAAAGCGCGACAAGGTACTGAAGTGGAGGAAGAAAGAAGGCGCCGAGCACCGGGCTCGTGTGCGAAGCGTACAAGCGGAGAAGGGAGAGTGGCTCCCCCTCGCTTGTTTGCGGGTTCACTTTAGCGGTCGGAAACGGAAAGTTCAACTTGCAGCTTCTTGTGCTGCTACCTAATTCCTCTTCCAGCCCTCTCTGGAAAGAACTGCGCTTACCTTTAGGCTTCGAGATGCAGAAAACACAGTGGTCGATGCAGAGGAGAAGGGAAGTACAGAGTGCAGCGGGGAGTTGAAAGAGGCTTTACGCGAGGAAAGGCGAAGGTGCAGCCCAGCAGTAAAAGGCTTTTACTTCTGGAGCCTTTTCCTACGGTAGCAGCTGCTGGAAGTCGGCAACGGAGCTGCGAGAGTGAATAATGTGGCGGCGCGTCGATCTGAGAATTCGAAAGCTCCCGAGCCGCAGTGTGTTGTGCTCGGTTTCAAGGCTGCCTGGAGAAGGGGTGCTTGAAGAACGCCTTCTTTCTGGGCGCGTCCTTCTGGGTGCGCTCAAGCTGCATGGACTGTGCAACACTGAAGGTGGGTGAAACTGCTTCTGGCCAGCTTGTGTGATGGAGTGCAACGGCCGCGCCTTACTTTCTGAAGCAGCCAGAGCATTCTCAGCCGAATCTGCTCTGTGAACCAGCTTTGGCCTGGACTCCTGAACCTCGGTACACTGAGCACACAAGGCCGGTGCCCAGCTGCTTCGTTCTTCGCCTTCCGGCGTCTGGACAGAACTGAAGGCCAGCGATGGCTTTGAGCTTTGCCGCTCTTCAGCGTGTATACTGCACGCATCCACAGTGGGCTGGGCCCGGATTTGCCTCAGCTCGAGGTGCAATCACACTCTTCCTGTTTCGCAGAGTCCAAAGAGTGCCCGTTCTAACTCCCGCTAAGCGAAAAGTGGCAGGCGAGAAGCGCTTGCTGGATTGGGCTTTCGCTGGCCAAGACTTTCCACACAGCACTCCAACCTGGGCGACGAGGAGGAGAATGGAAGAACATCTTTCCATCCTGGCACGTTCCTCTGTGCGACGCGTCCATCCGCGTCTTTGGTCCTTGCCAGGCTGGAATGTGCGCGGTGCTACTTCGAACTGAGCAGGAACGTGCAGAGAGCACGGCGATCTGACGGTGCTGCGCAGGCTGCAAAGGAAAGAGGGCTACCGCTGGAATACAGGTGCAGAGACAAGTTTCCACGCGTCGGGGCTAAAGCTCTGGGTGAGCTTGTTGTCCTGGCACTGCTCTCTGTGCGGGACGTTAGCCGAGAACCTTTCCGTTTACATTCGGACGACAAAAGGCAGGCAGAATGTGCTGCTACAGAGCGCTGGGCAGGGAAACTGCATCGCTCAGGCGTGTTTCGGCAGAAGCAGCGGGCTGGAGCGCCTCGCTGCCGGCACCGTGCTCTGCGCGAGAAGTAGACGACTGCTCGCCTCCGGCAAGAATGAAAGCGCGACAAGGTACTGAAGTGGAGGAAGAAAGAAGGCGCCGAGCACCGGGCTCGTGTGCGAAGCGTACAAGCGGAGAAGGGAGAGTGGCTCCCCCTCGCTTGTTTGCGGGTTCACTTTAGCGGTCGGAAACGGAAAGTTCAACTTGCAGCTTCTTGTGCTGCTACCTAATTCCTCTTCCAGCCCTCTCTGGAAAGAACTGCGCTTACCTTTAGGCTTCGAGATGCAGAAAACACAGTGGTCGATGCAGAGGAGAAGGGAAGTACAGAGTGCAGCGGGGAGTTGAAAGAGGCTTTACGCGAGGAAAGGCGAAGGTGCAGCCCAGCAGTAAAAGGCTTTTACTTCTGGAGCCTTTTCCTACGGTAGCAGCTGCTGGAAGTCGGCAACGGAGCTGCGAGAGTGAATAATGTGGCGGCGCGTCGATCTGAGAATTCGAAAGCTCCCGAGCCGCAGTGTGTTGTGCTCGGTTTCAAGGCTGCCTGGAGAAGGGGTGCTTGAAGAACGCCTTCTTTCTGGGCGCGTCCTTCTGGGTGCGCTCAAGCTGCATGGACTGTGCAACACTGAAGGTGGGTGAAACTGCTTCTGGCCAGCTTGTGTGATGGAGTGCAACGGCCGCGCCTTACTTTCTGAAGCAGCCAGAGCATTCTCAGCCGAATCTGCTCTGTGAACCAGCTTTGGCCTGGACTCCTGAACCTCGGTACACTGAGCACACAAGGCCGGTGCCCAGCTGCTTCGTTCTTCGCCTTCCGGCGTCTGGACAGAACTGAAGGCCAGCGATGGCTTTGAGCTTTGCCGCTCTTCAGCGTGTATACTGCACGCATCCACAGTGGGCTGGGCCCGGATTTGCCTCAGCTCGAGGTGCAATCACACTCTTCCTGTTTCGCAGAGTCCAAAGAGTGCCCGTTCTAACTCCCGCTAAGCGAAAAGTGGCAGGCGAGAAGCGCTTGCTGGATTGGGCTTTCGCTGGCCAAGACTTTCCACACAGCACTCCAACCTGGGCGACGAGGAGGAGAATGGAAGAACATCTTTCCATCCTGGCACGTTCCTCTGTGCGACGCGTCCATCCGCGTCTTTGGTCCTTGCCAGGCTGGAATGTGCGCGGTGCTACTTCGAACTGAGCAGGAACGTGCAGAGAGCACGGCGATCTGACGGTGCTGCGCAGGCTGCAAAGGAAAGAGGGCTACCGCTGGAATACAGGTGCAGAGACAAGTTTCCACGCGTCGGGGCTAAAGCTCTGGGTGAGCTTGTTGTCCTGGCACTGCTCTCTGTGCGGGACGTTAGCCGAGAACCTTTCCGTTTACATTCGGACGACAAAAGGCAGGCAGAATGTGCTGCTACAGAGCGCTGGGCAGGGAAACTGCATCGCTCAGGCGTGTTTCGGCAGAAGCAGCGGGCTGGAGCGCCTCGCTGCCGGCACCGTGCTCTGCGCGAGAAGTAGACGACTGCTCGCCTCCGGCAAGAATGAAAGCGCGACAAGGTACTGAAGTGGAGGAAGAAAGAAGGCGCCGAGCACCGGGCTCGTGTGCGAAGCGTACAAGCGGAGAAGGGAGAGTGGCTCCCCCTCGCTTGTTTGCGGGTTCACTTTAGCGGTCGGAAACGGAAAGTTCAACTTGCAGCTTCTTGTGCTGCTACCTAATTCCTCTTCCAGCCCTCTCTGGAAAGAACTGCGCTTACCTTTAGGCTTCGAGATGCAGAAAACACAGTGGTCGATGCAGAGGAGAAGGGAAGTACAGAGTGCAGCGGGGAGTTGAAAGAGGCTTTACGCGAGGAAAGGCGAAGGTGCAGCCCAGCAGTAAAAGGCTTTTACTTCTGGAGCCTTTTCCTACGGTAGCAGCTGCTGGAAGTCGGCAACGGAGCTGCGAGAGTGAATAATGTGGCGGCGCGTCGATCTGAGAATTCGAAAGCTCCCGAGCCGCAGTGTGTTGTGCTCGGTTTCAAGGCTGCCTGGAGAAGGGGTGCTTGAAGAACGCCTTCTTTCTGGGCGCGTCCTTCTGGGTGCGCTCAAGCTGCATGGACTGTGCAACACTGAAGGTGGGTGAAACTGCTTCTGGCCAGCTTGTGTGATGGAGTGCAACGGCCGCGCCTTACTTTCTGAAGCAGCCAGAGCATTCTCAGCCGAATCTGCTCTGTGAACCAGCTTTGGCCTGGACTCCTGAACCTCGGTACACTGAGCACACAAGGCCGGTGCCCAGCTGCTTCGTTCTTCGCCTTCCGGCGTCTGGACAGAACTGAAGGCCAGCGATGGCTTTGAGCTTTGCCGCTCTTCAGCGTGTATACTGCACGCATCCACAGTGGGCTGGGCCCGGATTTGCCTCAGCTCGAGGTGCAATCACACTCTTCCTGTTTCGCAGAGTCCAAAGAGTGCCCGTTCTAACTCCCGCTAAGCGAAAAGTGGCAGGCGAGAAGCGCTTGCTGGATTGGGCTTTCGCTGGCCAAGACTTTCCACACAGCACTCCAACCTGGGCGACGAGGAGGAGAATGGAAGAACATCTTTCCATCCTGGCACGTTCCTCTGTGCGACGCGTCCATCCGCGTCTTTGGTCCTTGCCAGGCTGGAATGTGCGCGGTGCTACTTCGAACTGAGCAGGAACGTGCAGAGAGCACGGCGATCTGACGGTGCTGCGCAGGCTGCAAAGGAAAGAGGGCTACCGCTGGAATACAGGTGCAGAGACAAGTTTCCACGCGTCGGGGCTAAAGCTCTGGGTGAGCTTGTTGTCCTGGCACTGCTCTCTGTGCGGGACGTTAGCCGAGAACCTTTCCGTTTACATTCGGACGACAAAAGGCAGGCAGAATGTGCTGCTACAGAGCGCTGGGCAGGGAAACTGCATCGCTCAGGCGTCTTTCGGCAGAAGCAGCGGGCTGGAGCGCCTCGCTGCCGGCACCGTGCTCTGCGCGAGAAGTAGACGACTGCTCGCCTCCGGCAAGAATGAAAGCGCGACAAGGTACTGAAGTGGAGGAAGAAAGAAGGCGCCGAGCACCGGGCTCGTGTGCGAAGCGTACAAGCGGAGAAGGGAGAGTGGCTCCCCCTCGCTTGTTTGCGGGTTCACTTTAGCGGTCGGAAACGGAAAGTTCAACTTGCAGCTTCTTGTGCTGCTACCTAATTCCTCTTCCAGCCCTCTCTGGAAAGAACTGCGCTTACCTTTAGGCTTCGAGATGCAGAAAACACAGTGGTCGATGCAGAGGAGAAGGGAAGTACAGAGTGCAGCGGGGAGTTGAAAGAGGCTTTACGCGAGGAAAGGCGAAGGTGCAGCCCAGCAGTAAAAGGCTTTTACTTCTGGAGCCTTTTCCTACGGTAGCAGCTGCTGGAAGTCGGCAACGGAGCTGCGAGAGTGAATAATGTGGCGGCGCGTCGATCTGAGAATTCGAAAGCTCCCGAGCCGCAGTGTGTTGTGCTCGGTTTCAAGGCTGCCTGGAGAAGGGGTGCTTGAAGAACGCCTTCTTTCTGGGCGCGTCCTTCTGGGTGCGCTCAAGCTGCATGGACTGTGCAACACTGAAGGTGGGTGAAACTGCTTCTGGCCAGCTTGTGTGATGGAGTGCAACGGCCGCGCCTTACTTTCTGAAGCAGCCAGAGCATTCTCAGCCGAATCTGCTCTGTGAACCAGCTTTGGCCTGGACTCCTGAACCTCGGTACACTGAGCACACAAGGCCGGTGCCCAGCTGCTTCGTTCTTCGCCTTCCGGCGTCTGGACAGAACTGAAGGCCAGCGATGGCTTTGAGCTTTGCCGCTCTTCAGCGTGTATACTGCACGCATCCACAGTGGGCTGGGCCCGGATTTGCCTCAGCTCGAGGTGCAATCACACTCTTCCTGTTTCGCAGAGTCCAAAGAGTGCCCGTTCTAACTCCCGCTAAGCGAAAAGTGGCAGGCGAGAAGCGCTTGCTGGATTGGGCTTTCGCTGGCCAAGACTTTCCACACAGCACTCCAACCTGGGCGACGAGGAGGAGAATGGAAGAACATCTTTCCATCCTGGCACGTTCCTCTGTGCGACGCGTCCATCCGCGTCTTTGGTCCTTGCCAGGCTGGAATGTGCGCGGTGCTACTTCGAACTGAGCAGGAACGTGCAGAGAGCACGGCGATCTGACGGTGCTGCGCAGGCTGCAAAGGAAAGAGGGCTACCGCTGGAATACAGGTGCAGAGACAAGTTTCCACGCGTCGGGGCTAAAGCTCTGGGTGAGCTTGTTGTCCTGGCACTGCTCTCTGTGCGGGACGTTAGCCGAGACCCTTTCCGTTTACATTCGGACGACAAAAGGCAGGCAGAATGTGCTGCTACAGAGCGCTGGGCAGGGAAACTGCATCGCTCAGGCGTGTTTCGGCAGAAGCAGCGGGCTGGAGCGCCTCGCTGCCGGCACCGTGCTCTGCGCGAGAAGTAGACGACTGCTCGCCTCCGGCAAGAATGAAAGCGCGACAAGGTACTGAAGTGGAGGAAGAAAGAAGGCGCCGAGCACCGGGCTCGTGTGCGAAGCGTACAAGCGGAGAAGGGAGAGTGGCTCCCCCTCGCTTGTTTGCGGGTTCACTTTAGCGGTCGGAAATGGAAAGTTCAACTTGCAGCTTCTTGTGCTGCTACCTAATTCCTCTTCCAGCCCTCTCTGGAAAGAACTGCGCTTACCTTTAGGCTTCGAGATGCAGAAAACACAGTGGTCGATGCAGAGGAGAAGGGAAGTACAGAGTGCAGCGGGGAGTTGAAAGAGGCTTTACGCGAGGAAAGGCGAAGGTGCAGCCCAGCAGTAAAAGGCTTTTACTTCTGGAGCCTTTTCCTACGGTAGCAGCTGCTGGAAGTCGGCAACGGAGCTGCGAGAGTGAATAATGTGGCGGCGCGTCGATCTGAGAATTCGAAAGCTCCCGAGCCGCAGTGTGTTGTGCTCGGTTTCAAGGCTGCCTGGAGAAGGGGTGCTTGAAGAACGCCTTCTTTCTGGGCGCGTCCTTCTGGGTGCGCTCAAGCTGCATGGACTGTGCAACACTGAAGGTGGGTGAAACTGCTTCTGGCCAGCTTGTGTGATGGAGTGCAACGGCCGCGCCTTACTTTCTGAAGCAGCCAGAGCATTCTCAGCCGAATCTGCTCTGTGAACCAGCTTTGGCCTGGACTCCTGAACCTCGGTACACTGAGCACACAAGGCCGGTGCCCAGCTGCTTCGTTCTTCGCCTTCCGGCGTCTGGACAGAACTGAAGGCCAGCGATGGCTTTGAGCTTTGCCGCTCTTCAGCGTGTATACTGCACGCATCCACAGTGGGCTGGGCCCGGATTTGCCTCAGCTCGAGGTGCAATCACACTCTTCCTGTTTCGCAGAGTCCAAAGAGTGCCCGTTCTAACTCCCGCTAAGCGAAAAGTGGCAGGCGAGAAGCGCTTGCTGGATTGGGCTTTCGCTGGCCAAGACTTTCCACACAGCACTCCAACCTGGGCGACGAGGAGGAGAATGGAAGAACATCTTTCCATCCTGGCACGTTCCTCTGTGCGACGCGTCCATCCGCGTCTTTGGTCCTTGCCAGGCTGGAATGTGCGCGGTGCTACTTCGAACTGAGCAGGAACGTGCAGAGAGCACGGCGATCTGACGGTGCTGCGCAGGCTGCAAAGGAAAGAGGGCTACCGCTGGAATACAGGTGCAGAGACAAGTTTCCACGCGTCGGGGCTAAAGCTCTGGGTGAGCTTGTTGTCCTGGCACTGCTCTCTGTGCGGGACGTTAGCCGAGACCCTTTCCGTTTACATTCGGACGACAAAAGGCAGGCAGAATGTGCTGCTACAGAGCGCTGGGCAGGGAAACTGCATCGCTCAGGCGTGTTTCGGCAGAAGCAGCGGGCTGGAGCGCCTCGCTGCCGGCACCGTGCTCTGCGCGAGAAGTAGACGACTGCTCGCCTCCGGCAAGAATGAAAGCGCGACAAGGTACTGAAGTGGAGGAAGAAAGAAGGCGCCGAGCACCGGGCTCGTGTGCGAAGCGTACAAGCGGAGAAGGGAGAGTGGCTCCCCCTCGCTTGTTTGCGGGTTCACTTTAGCGGTCGGAAACGGAAAGTTCAACTTGCAGCTTCTTGTGCTGCTACCTAATTCCTCTTCCAGCCCTCTCTGGAAAGAACTGCGCTTACCTTTAGGCTTCGAGATGCAGAAAACACAGTGGTCGATGCAGAGGAGAAGGGAAGTACAGAGTGCAGCGGGGAGTTGAAAGAGGCTTTACGCGAGGAAAGGCGAAGGTGCAGCCCAGCAGTAAAAGGCTTTTACTTCTGGAGCCTTTTCCTACGGTAGCAGCTGCTGGAAGTCGGCAACGGAGCTGCGAGAGTGAATAATGTGGCGGCGCGTCGATCTGAGAATTCGAAAGCTCCCGAGCCGCAGTGTGTTGTGCTCGGTTTCAAGGCTGCCTGGAGAAGGGGTGCTTGAAGAACGCCTTCTTTCTGGGCGCGTCCTTCTGGGTGCGCTCAAGCTGCATGGACTGTGCAACACTGAAGGTGGGTGAAACTGCTTCTGGCCAGCTTGTGTGATGGAGTGCAACGGCCGCGCCTTACTTTCTGAAGCAGCCAGAGCATTCTCAGCCGAATCTGCTCTGTGAACCAGCTTTGGCCTGGACTCCTGAACCTCGGTACACTGAGCACACAAGGCCGGTGCCCAGCTGCTTCGTTCTTCGCCTTCCGGCGTCTGGACAGAACTGAAGGCCAGCGATGGCTTTGAGCTTTGCCGCTCTTCAGCGTGTATACTGCACGCATCCACAGTGGGCTGGGCCCGGATTTGCCTCAGCTCGAGGTGCAATCACACTCTTTCTGTTTCGCAGAGTCCAAAGAGTGCCCGTTCTAACTCCCGCTAAGCGAAAAGTGGCAGGCGAGAAGCGCTTGCTGGATTGGGCTTTCGCTGGCCAAGACTTTCCACACAGCACTCCAACCTGGGCGACGAGGAGGAGAATGGAAGAACATCTTTCCATCCTGGCACGTTCCTCTGTGCGACGCGTCCATCCGCGTCTTTGGTCCTTGCCAGGCTGGAATGTGCGCGGTGCTACTTCGAACTGAGCAGGAACGTGCAGAGAGCACGGCGATCTGACGGTGCTGCGCAGGCTGCAAAGGAAAGAGGGCTACCGCTGGAATACAGGTGCAGAGACAAGTTTCCACGCGTCGGGGCTAAAGCTCTGGGTGAGCTTGTTGTCCTGGCACTGCTCTCTGTGCGGGACGTTAGCCGAGACCCTTTCCGTTTACATTCGGACGACAAAAGGCAGGCAGAATGTGCTGCTACAGAGCGCTGGGCAGGGAAACTGCATCGCTCAGGCGTGTTTCGGCAGAAGCAGCGGGCTGGAGCGCCTCGCTGCCGGCACCGTGCTCTGCGCGAGAAGTAGACGACTGCTCGCCTCCGGCAAGAATGAAAGCGCGACAAGGTACTGAAGTGGAGGAAGAAAGAAGGCGCCGAGCACCGGGCTCGTGTGCGAAGCGTACAAGCGGAGAAGGGAGAGTGGCTCCCCCTCGCTTGTTTGCGGGTTCACTTTAGCGGTCGGAAATGGAAAGTTCAACTTGCAGCTTCTTGTGCTGCTACCTAATTCCTCTTCCAGCCCTCTCTGGAAAGAACTGCGCTTACCTTTAGGCTTCGAGATGCAGAAAACACAGTGGTCGATGCAGAGGAGAAGGGAAGTACAGAGTGCAGCGGGGAGTTGAAAGAGGCTTTACGCGAGGAAAGGCGAAGGTGCAGCCCAGCAGTAAAAGGCTTTTACTTCTGGAGCCTTTTCCTACGGTAGCAGCTGCTGGAAGTCGGCAACGGAGCTGCGAGAGTGAATAATGTGGCGGCGCGTCGATCTGAGAATTCGAAAGCTCCCGAGCCGCAGTGTGTTGTGCTCGGTTTCAAGGCTGCCTGGAGAAGGGGTGCTTGAAGAACGCCTTCTTTCTGGGCGCGTCCTTCTGGGTGCGCTCAAGCTGCATGGACTGTGCAACACTGAAGGTGGGTGAAACTGCTTCTGGCCAGCTTGTGTGATGGAGTGCAACGGCCGCGCCTTACTTTCTGAAGCAGCCAGAGCATTCTCAGCCGAATCTGCTCTGTGAACCAGCTTTGGCCTGGACTCCTGAACCTCGGTACACTGAGCACACAAGGCCGGTGCCCAGCTGCTTCGTTCTTCGCCTTCCGGCGTCTGGACAGAACTGAAGGCCAGCGATGGCTTTGAGCTTTGCCGCTCTTCAGCGTGTATACTGCACGCATCCACAGTGGGCTGGGCCCGGATTTGCCTCAGCTCGAGGTGCAATCACACTCTTTCTGTTTCGCAGAGTCCAAAGAGTGCCCGTTCTAACTCCCGCTAAGCGAAAAGTGGCAGGCGAGAAGCGCTTGCTGGATTGGGCTTTCGCTGGCCAAGACTTTCCACACAGCACTCCAACCTGGGCGACGAGGAGGAGAATGGAAGAACATCTTTCCATCCTGGCACGTTCCTCTGTGCGACGCGTCCATCCGCGTCTTTGGTCCTTGCCAGGCTGGAATGTGCGCGGTGCTACTTCGAACTGAGCAGGAACGTGCAGAGAGCACGGCGATCTGACGGTGCTGCGCAGGCTGCAAAGGAAAGAGGGCTACCGCTGGAATACAGGTGCAGAGACAAGTTTCCACGCGTCGGGGCTAAAGCTCTGGGTGAGCTTGTTGTCCTGGCACTGCTCTCTGTGCGGGACGTTAGCCGAGACCCTTTCCGTTTACATTCGGACGACAAAAGGCAGGCAGAATGTGCTGCTACAGAGCGCTGGGCAGGGAAACTGCATCGCTCAGGCGTGTTTCGGCAGAAGCAGCGGGCTGGAGCGCCTCGCTGCCGGCACCGTGCTCTGCGCGAGAAGTAGACGACTGCTCGCCTCCGGCAAGAATGAAAGCGCGACAAGGTACTGAAGTGGAGGAAGAAAGAAGGCGCCGAGCACCGGGCTCGTGTGCGAAGCGTACAAGCGGAGAAGGGAGAGTGGCTCCCCCTCGCTTGTTTGCGGGTTCACTTTAGCGGTCGGAAACGGAAAGTTCAACTTGCAGCTTCTTGTGCTGCTACCTAATTCCTCTTCCAGCCCTCTCTGGAAAGAACTGCGCTTACCTTTAGGCTTCGAGATGCAGAAAACACAGTGGTCGATGCAGAGGAGAAGGGAAGTACAGAGTGCAGCGGGGAGTTGAAAGAGGCTTTACGCGAGGAAAGGCGAAGGTGCAGCCCAGCAGTAAAAGGCTTTTACTTCTGGAGCCTTTTCCTACGGTAGCAGCTGCTGGAAGTCGGCAACGGAGCTGCGAGAGTGAATAATGTGGCGGCGCGTCGATCTGAGAATTCGAAAGCTCCCGAGCCGCAGTGTGTTGTGCTCGGTTTCAAGGCTGCCTGGAGAAGGGGTGCTTGAAGAACGCCTTCTTTCTGGGCGCGTCCTTCTGGGTGCGCTCAAGCTGCATGGACTGTGCAACACTGAAGGTGGGTGAAACTGCTTCTGGCCAGCTTGTGTGATGGAGTGCAACGGCCGCGCCTTACTTTCTGAAGCAGCCAGAGCATTCTCAGCCGAATCTGCTCTGTGAACCAGCTTTGGCCTGGACTCCTGAACCTCGGTACACTGAGCACACAAGGCCGGTGCCCAGCTGCTTCGTTCTTCGCCTTCCGGCGTCTGGACAGAACTGAAGGCCAGCGATGGCTTTGAGCTTTGCCGCTCTTCAGCGTGTATACTGCACGCATCCACAGTGGGCTGGGCCCGGATTTGCCTCAGCTCGAGGTGCAATCACACTCTTCCTGTTTCGCAGAGTCCAAAGAGTGCCCGTTCTAACTCCCGCTAAGCGAAAAGTGGCAGGCGAGAAGCGCTTGCTGGATTGGGCTTTCGCTGGCCAAGACTTTCCACACAGCACTCCAACCTGGGCGACGAGGAGGAGAATGGAAGAAC
The DNA here is from genome assembly GCF_041296385.1 of Aphelocoma coerulescens. Taxonomy (NCBI): domain Eukaryota; kingdom Metazoa; phylum Chordata; class Aves; order Passeriformes; family Corvidae; genus Aphelocoma; species Aphelocoma coerulescens. The sequence continues at coordinate 3,402,957 of NC_091036.1, forward strand.
ATCTTTCCATCCTGGCACGTTCCTCTGTGCGACGCGTCCATCCGCGTCTTTGGTCCTTGCCAGGCTGGAATGTGCGCGGTGCTACTTCGAACTGAGCAGGAACGTGCAGAGAGCACGGCGATCTGACGGTGCTGCGCAGGCTGCAAAGGAAAGAGGGCTACCGCTGGAATACAGGTGCAGAGACAAGTTTCCACGCGTCGGGGCTAAAGCTCTGGGTGAGCTTGTTGTCCTGGCACTGCTCTCTGTGCGGGACGTTAGCCGAGAACCTTTCCGTTTACATTCGGACGACAAAAGGCAGGCAGAATGTGCTGCTACAGAGCGCTGGGCAGGGAAACTGCATCGCTCAGGCGTGTTTCGGCAGAAGCAGCGGGCTGGAGCGCCTCGCTGCCGGCACCGTGCTCTGCGCGAGAAGTAGACGACTGCTCGCCTCCGGCAAGAATGAAAGCGCGACAAGGTACTGAAGTGGAGGAAGAAAGAAGGCGCCGAGCACCGGGCTCGTGTGCGAAGCGTACAAGCGGAGAAGGGAGAGTGGCTCCCCCTCGCTTGTTTGCGGGTTCACTTTAGCGGTCGGAAACGGAAAGTTCAACTTGCAGCTTCTTGTGCTGCTACCTAATTCCTCTTCCAGCCCTCTCTGGAAAGAACTGCGCTTACCTTTAGGCTTCGAGATGCAGAAAACACAGTGGTCGATGCAGAGGAGAAGGGAAGTACAGAGTGCAGCGGGGAGTTGAAAGAGGCTTTACGCGAGGAAAGGCGAAGGTGCAGCCCAGCAGTAAAAGGCTTTTACTTCTGGAGCCTTTTCCTACGGTAGCAGCTGCTGGAAGTCGGCAACGGAGCTGCGAGAGTGAATAATGTGGCGGCGCGTCGATCTGAGAATTCGAAAGCTCCCGAGCCGCAGTGTGTTGTGCTCGGTTTCAAGGCTGCCTGGAGAAGGGGTGCTTGAAGAACGCCTTCTTTCTGGGCGCGTCCTTCTGGGTGCGCTCAAGCTGCATGGACTGTGCAACACTGAAGGTGGGTGAAACTGCTTCTGGCCAGCTTGTGTGATGGAGTGCAACGGCCGCGCCTTACTTTCTGAAGCAGCCAGAGCATTCTCAGCCGAATCTGCTCTGTGAACCAGCTTTGGCCTGGACTCCTGAACCTCGGTACACTGAGCACACAAGGCCGGTGCCCAGCTGCTTCGTTCTTCGCCTTCCGGCGTCTGGACAGAACTGAAGGCCAGCGATGGCTTTGAGCTTTGCCGCTCTTCAGCGTGTATACTGCACGCATCCACAGTGGGCTGGGCCCGGATTTGCCTCAGCTCGAGGTGCAATCACACTCTTCCTGTTTCGCAGAGTCCAAAGAGTGCCCGTTCTAACTCCCGCTAAGCGAAAAGTGGCAGGCGAGAAGCGCTTGCTGGATTGGGCTTTCGCTGGCCAAGACTTTCCACACAGCACTCCAACCTGGGCGACGAGGAGGAGAATGGAAGAACATCTTTCCATCCTGGCACGTTCCTCTGTGCGACGCGTCCATCCGCGTCTTTGGTCCTTGCCAGGCTGGAATGTGCGCGGTGCTACTTCGAACTGAGCAGGAACGTGCAGAGAGCACGGCGATCTGACGGTGCTGCGCAGGCTGCAAAGGAAAGAGGGCTACCGCTGGAATACAGGTGCAGAGACAAGTTTCCACGCGTCGGGGCTAAAGCTCTGGGTGAGCTTGTTGTCCTGGCACTGCTCTCTGTGCGGGACGTTAGCCGAGAACCTTTCCGTTTACATTCGGACGACAAAAGGCAGGCAGAATGTGCTGCTACAGAGCGCTGGGCAGGGAAACTGCATCGCTCAGGCGTGTTTCGGCAGAAGCAGCGGGCTGGAGCGCCTCGCTGCCGGCACCGTGCTCTGCGCGAGAAGTAGACGACTGCTCGCCTCCGGCAAGAATGAAAGCGCGACAAGGTACTGAAGTGGAGGAAGAAAGAAGGCGCCGAGCACCGGGCTCGTGTGCGAAGCGTACAAGCGGAGAAGGGAGAGTGGCTCCCCCTCGCTTGTTTGCGGGTTCACTTTAGCGGTCGGAAACGGAAAGTTCAACTTGCAGCTTCTTGTGCTGCTACCTAATTCCTCTTCCAGCCCTCTCTGGAAAGAACTGCGCTTACCTTTAGGCTTCGAGATGCAGAAAACACAGTGGTCGATGCAGAGGAGAAGGGAAGTACAGAGTGCAGCGGGGAGTTGAAAGAGGCTTTACGCGAGGAAAGGCGAAGGTGCAGCCCAGCAGTAAAAGGCTTTTACTTCTGGAGCCTTTTCCTACGGTAGCAGCTGCTGGAAGTCGGCAACGGAGCTGCGAGAGTGAATAATGTGGCGGCGCGTCGATCTGAGAATTCGAAAGCTCCCGAGCCGCAGTGTGTTGTGCTCGGTTTCAAGGCTGCCTGGAGAAGGGGTGCTTGAAGAACGCCTTCTTTCTGGGCGCGTCCTTCTGGGTGCGCTCAAGCTGCATGGACTGTGCAACACTGAAGGTGGGTGAAACTGCTTCTGGCCAGCTTGTGTGATGGAGTGCAACGGCCGCGCCTTACTTTCTGAAGCAGCCAGAGCATTCTCAGCCGAATCTGCTCTGTGAACCAGCTTTGGCCTGGACTCCTGAACCTCGGTACACTGAGCACACAAGGCCGGTGCCCAGCTGCTTCGTTCTTCGCCTTCCGGCGTCTGGACAGAACTGAAGGCCAGCGATGGCTTTGAGCTTTGCCGCTCTTCAGCGTGTATACTGCACGCATCCACAGTGGGCTGGGCCCGGATTTGCCTCAGCTCGAGGTGCAATCACACTCTTCCTGTTTCGCAGAGTCCAAAGAGTGCCCGTTCTAACTCCCGCTAAGCGAAAAGTGGCAGGCGAGAAGCGCTTGCTGGATTGGGCTTTCGCTGGCCAAGACTTTCCACACAGCACTCCAACCTGGGCGACGAGGAGGAGAATGGAAGAACATCTTTCCATCCTGGCACGTTCCTCTGTGCGACGCGTCCATCCGCGTCTTTGGTCCTTGCCAGGCTGGAATGTGCGCGGTGCTACTTCGAACTGAGCAGGAACGTGCAGAGAGCACGGCGATCTGACGGTGCTGCGCAGGCTGCAAAGGAAAGAGGGCTACCGCTGGAATACAGGTGCAGAGACAAGTTTCCACGCGTCGGGGCTAAAGCTCTGGGTGAGCTTGTTGTCCTGGCACTGCTCTCTGTGCGGGACGTTAGCCGAGAACCTTTCCGTTTACATTCGGACGACAAAAGGCAGGCAGAATGTGCTGCTACAGAGCGCTGGGCAGGGAAACTGCATCGCTCAGGCGTCTTTCGGCAGAAGCAGCGGGCTGGAGCGCCTCGCTGCCGGCACCGTGCTCTGCGCGAGAAGTAGACGACTGCTCGCCTCCGGCAAGAATGAAAGCGCGACAAGGTACTGAAGTGGAGGAAGAAAGAAGGCGCCGAGCACCGGGCTCGTGTGCGAAGCGTACAAGCGGAGAAGGGAGAGTGGCTCCCCCTCGCTTGTTTGCGGGTTCACTTTAGCGGTCGGAAACGGAAAGTTCAACTTGCAGCTTCTTGTGCTGCTACCTAATTCCTCTTCCAGCCCTCTCTGGAAAGAACTGCGCTTACCTTTAGGCTTCGAGATGCAGAAAACACAGTGGTCGATGCAGAGGAGAAGGGAAGTACAGAGTGCAGCGGGGAGTTGAAAGAGGCTTTACGCGAGGAAAGGCGAAGGTGCAGCCCAGCAGTAAAAGGCTTTTACTTCTGGAGCCTTTTCCTACGGTAGCAGCTGCTGGAAGTCGGCAACGGAGCTGCGAGAGTGAATAATGTGGCGGCGCGTCGATCTGAGAATTCGAAAGCTCCCGAGCCGCAGTGTGTTGTGCTCGGTTTCAAGGCTGCCTGGAGAAGGGGTGCTTGAAGAACGCCTTCTTTCTGGGCGCGTCCTTCTGGGTGCGCTCAAGCTGCATGGACTGTGCAACACTGAAGGTGGGTGAAACTGCTTCTGGCCAGCTTGTGTGATGGAGTGCAACGGCCGCGCCTTACTTTCTGAAGCAGCCAGAGCATTCTCAGCCGAATCTGCTCTGTGAACCAGCTTTGGCCTGGACTCCTGAACCTCGGTACACTGAGCACACAAGGCCGGTGCCCAGCTGCTTCGTTCTTCGCCTTCCGGCGTCTGGACAGAACTGAAGGCCAGCGATGGCTTTGAGCTTTGCCGCTCTTCAGCGTGTATACTGCACGCATCCACAGTGGGCTGGGCCCGGATTTGCCTCAGCTCGAGGTGCAATCACACTCTTCCTGTTTCGCAGAGTCCAAAGAGTGCCCGTTCTAACTCCCGCTAAGCGAAAAGTGGCAGGCGAGAAGCGCTTGCTGGATTGGGCTTTCGCTGGCCAAGACTTTCCACACAGCACTCCAACCTGGGCGACGAGGAGGAGAATGGAAGAACATCTTTCCATCCTGGCACGTTCCTCTGTGCGACGCGTCCATCCGCGTCTTTGGTCCTTGCCAGGCTGGAATGTGCGCGGTGCTACTTCGAACTGAGCAGGAACGTGCAGAGAGCACGGCGATCTGACGGTGCTGCGCAGGCTGCAAAGGAAAGAGGGCTACCGCTGGAATACAGGTGCAGAGACAAGTTTCCACGCGTCGGGGCTAAAGCTCTGGGTGAGCTTGTTGTCCTGGCACTGCTCTCTGTGCGGGACGTTAGCCGAGACCCTTTCCGTTTACATTCGGACGACAAAAGGCAGGCAGAATGTGCTGCTACAGAGCGCTGGGCAGGGAAACTGCATCGCTCAGGCGTGTTTCGGCAGAAGCAGCGGGCTGGAGCGCCTCGCTGCCGGCACCGTGCTCTGCGCGAGAAGTAGACGACTGCTCGCCTCCGGCAAGAATGAAAGCGCGACAAGGTACTGAAGTGGAGGAAGAAAGAAGGCGCCGAGCACCGGGCTCGTGTGCGAAGCGTACAAGCGGAGAAGGGAGAGTGGCTCCCCCTCGCTTGTTTGCGGGTTCACTTTAGCGGTCGGAAATGGAAAGTTCAACTTGCAGCTTCTTGTGCTGCTACCTAATTCCTCTTCCAGCCCTCTCTGGAAAGAACTGCGCTTACCTTTAGGCTTCGAGATGCAGAAAACACAGTGGTCGATGCAGAGGAGAAGGGAAGTACAGAGTGCAGCGGGGAGTTGAAAGAGGCTTTACGCGAGGAAAGGCGAAGGTGCAGCCCAGCAGTAAAAGGCTTTTACTTCTGGAGCCTTTTCCTACGGTAGCAGCTGCTGGAAGTCGGCAACGGAGCTGCGAGAGTGAATAATGTGGCGGCGCGTCGATCTGAGAATTCGAAAGCTCCCGAGCCGCAGTGTGTTGTGCTCGGTTTCAAGGCTGCCTGGAGAAGGGGTGCTTGAAGAACGCCTTCTTTCTGGGCGCGTCCTTCTGGGTGCGCTCAAGCTGCATGGACTGTGCAACACTGAAGGTGGGTGAAACTGCTTCTGGCCAGCTTGTGTGATGGAGTGCAACGGCCGCGCCTTACTTTCTGAAGCAGCCAGAGCATTCTCAGCCGAATCTGCTCTGTGAACCAGCTTTGGCCTGGACTCCTGAACCTCGGTACACTGAGCACACAAGGCCGGTGCCCAGCTGCTTCGTTCTTCGCCTTCCGGCGTCTGGACAGAACTGAAGGCCAGCGATGGCTTTGAGCTTTGCCGCTCTTCAGCGTGTATACTGCACGCATCCACAGTGGGCTGGGCCCGGATTTGCCTCAGCTCGAGGTGCAATCACACTCTTCCTGTTTCGCAGAGTCCAAAGAGTGCCCGTTCTAACTCCCGCTAAGCGAAAAGTGGCAGGCGAGAAGCGCTTGCTGGATTGGGCTTTCGCTGGCCAAGACTTTCCACACAGCACTCCAACCTGGGCGACGAGGAGGAGAATGGAAGAACATCTTTCCATCCTGGCACGTTCCTCTGTGCGACGCGTCCATCCGCGTCTTTGGTCCTTGCCAGGCTGGAATGTGCGCGGTGCTACTTCGAACTGAGCAGGAACGTGCAGAGAGCACGGCGATCTGACGGTGCTGCGCAGGCTGCAAAGGAAAGAGGGCTACCGCTGGAATACAGGTGCAGAGACAAGTTTCCACGCGTCGGGGCTAAAGCTCTGGGTGAGCTTGTTGTCCTGGCACTGCTCTCTGTGCGGGACGTTAGCCGAGACCCTTTCCGTTTACATTCGGACGACAAAAGGCAGGCAGAATGTGCTGCTACAGAGCGCTGGGCAGGGAAACTGCATCGCTCAGGCGTGTTTCGGCAGAAGCAGCGGGCTGGAGCGCCTCGCTGCCGGCACCGTGCTCTGCGCGAGAAGTAGACGACTGCTCGCCTCCGGCAAGAATGAAAGCGCGACAAGGTACTGAAGTGGAGGAAGAAAGAAGGCGCCGAGCACCGGGCTCGTGTGCGAAGCGTACAAGCGGAGAAGGGAGAGTGGCTCCCCCTCGCTTGTTTGCGGGTTCACTTTAGCGGTCGGAAACGGAAAGTTCAACTTGCAGCTTCTTGTGCTGCTACCTAATTCCTCTTCCAGCCCTCTCTGGAAAGAACTGCGCTTACCTTTAGGCTTCGAGATGCAGAAAACACAGTGGTCGATGCAGAGGAGAAGGGAAGTACAGAGTGCAGCGGGGAGTTGAAAGAGGCTTTACGCGAGGAAAGGCGAAGGTGCAGCCCAGCAGTAAAAGGCTTTTACTTCTGGAGCCTTTTCCTACGGTAGCAGCTGCTGGAAGTCGGCAACGGAGCTGCGAGAGTGAATAATGTGGCGGCGCGTCGATCTGAGAATTCGAAAGCTCCCGAGCCGCAGTGTGTTGTGCTCGGTTTCAAGGCTGCCTGGAGAAGGGGTGCTTGAAGAACGCCTTCTTTCTGGGCGCGTCCTTCTGGGTGCGCTCAAGCTGCATGGACTGTGCAACACTGAAGGTGGGTGAAACTGCTTCTGGCCAGCTTGTGTGATGGAGTGCAACGGCCGCGCCTTACTTTCTGAAGCAGCCAGAGCATTCTCAGCCGAATCTGCTCTGTGAACCAGCTTTGGCCTGGACTCCTGAACCTCGGTACACTGAGCACACAAGGCCGGTGCCCAGCTGCTTCGTTCTTCGCCTTCCGGCGTCTGGACAGAACTGAAGGCCAGCGATGGCTTTGAGCTTTGCCGCTCTTCAGCGTGTATACTGCACGCATCCACAGTGGGCTGGGCCCGGATTTGCCTCAGCTCGAGGTGCAATCACACTCTTTCTGTTTCGCAGAGTCCAAAGAGTGCCCGTTCTAACTCCCGCTAAGCGAAAAGTGGCAGGCGAGAAGCGCTTGCTGGATTGGGCTTTCGCTGGCCAAGACTTTCCACACAGCACTCCAACCTGGGCGACGAGGAGGAGAATGGAAGAACATCTTTCCATCCTGGCACGTTCCTCTGTGCGACGCGTCCATCCGCGTCTTTGGTCCTTGCCAGGCTGGAATGTGCGCGGTGCTACTTCGAACTGAGCAGGAACGTGCAGAGAGCACGGCGATCTGACGGTGCTGCGCAGGCTGCAAAGGAAAGAGGGCTACCGCTGGAATACAGGTGCAGAGACAAGTTTCCACGCGTCGGGGCTAAAGCTCTGGGTGAGCTTGTTGTCCTGGCACTGCTCTCTGTGCGGGACGTTAGCCGAGACCCTTTCCGTTTACATTCGGACGACAAAAGGCAGGCAGAATGTGCTGCTACAGAGCGCTGGGCAGGGAAACTGCATCGCTCAGGCGTGTTTCGGCAGAAGCAGCGGGCTGGAGCGCCTCGCTGCCGGCACCGTGCTCTGCGCGAGAAGTAGACGACTGCTCGCCTCCGGCAAGAATGAAAGCGCGACAAGGTACTGAAGTGGAGGAAGAAAGAAGGCGCCGAGCACCGGGCTCGTGTGCGAAGCGTACAAGCGGAGAAGGGAGAGTGGCTCCCCCTCGCTTGTTTGCGGGTTCACTTTAGCGGTCGGAAATGGAAAGTTCAACTTGCAGCTTCTTGTGCTGCTACCTAATTCCTCTTCCAGCCCTCTCTGGAAAGAACTGCGCTTACCTTTAGGCTTCGAGATGCAGAAAACACAGTGGTCGATGCAGAGGAGAAGGGAAGTACAGAGTGCAGCGGGGAGTTGAAAGAGGCTTTACGCGAGGAAAGGCGAAGGTGCAGCCCAGCAGTAAAAGGCTTTTACTTCTGGAGCCTTTTCCTACGGTAGCAGCTGCTGGAAGTCGGCAACGGAGCTGCGAGAGTGAATAATGTGGCGGCGCGTCGATCTGAGAATTCGAAAGCTCCCGAGCCGCAGTGTGTTGTGCTCGGTTTCAAGGCTGCCTGGAGAAGGGGTGCTTGAAGAACGCCTTCTTTCTGGGCGCGTCCTTCTGGGTGCGCTCAAGCTGCATGGACTGTGCAACACTGAAGGTGGGTGAAACTGCTTCTGGCCAGCTTGTGTGATGGAGTGCAACGGCCGCGCCTTACTTTCTGAAGCAGCCAGAGCATTCTCAGCCGAATCTGCTCTGTGAACCAGCTTTGGCCTGGACTCCTGAACCTCGGTACACTGAGCACACAAGGCCGGTGCCCAGCTGCTTCGTTCTTCGCCTTCCGGCGTCTGGACAGAACTGAAGGCCAGCGATGGCTTTGAGCTTTGCCGCTCTTCAGCGTGTATACTGCACGCATCCACAGTGGGCTGGGCCCGGATTTGCCTCAGCTCGAGGTGCAATCACACTCTTTCTGTTTCGCAGAGTCCAAAGAGTGCCCGTTCTAACTCCCGCTAAGCGAAAAGTGGCAGGCGAGAAGCGCTTGCTGGATTGGGCTTTCGCTGGCCAAGACTTTCCACACAGCACTCCAACCTGGGCGACGAGGAGGAGAATGGAAGAACATCTTTCCATCCTGGCACGTTCCTCTGTGCGACGCGTCCATCCGCGTCTTTGGTCCTTGCCAGGCTGGAATGTGCGCGGTGCTACTTCGAACTGAGCAGGAACGTGCAGAGAGCACGGCGATCTGACGGTGCTGCGCAGGCTGCAAAGGAAAGAGGGCTACCGCTGGAATACAGGTGCAGAGACAAGTTTCCACGCGTCGGGGCTAAAGCTCTGGGTGAGCTTGTTGTCCTGGCACTGCTCTCTGTGCGGGACGTTAGCCGAGACCCTTTCCGTTTACATTCGGACGACAAAAGGCAGGCAGAATGTGCTGCTACAGAGCGCTGGGCAGGGAAACTGCATCGCTCAGGCGTGTTTCGGCAGAAGCAGCGGGCTGGAGCGCCTCGCTGCCGGCACCGTGCTCTGCGCGAGAAGTAGACGACTGCTCGCCTCCGGCAAGAATGAAAGCGCGACAAGGTACTGAAGTGGAGGAAGAAAGAAGGCGCCGAGCACCGGGCTCGTGTGCGAAGCGTACAAGCGGAGAAGGGAGAGTGGCTCCCCCTCGCTTGTTTGCGGGTTCACTTTAGCGGTCGGAAACGGAAAGTTCAACTTGCAGCTTCTTGTGCTGCTACCTAATTCCTCTTCCAGCCCTCTCTGGAAAGAACTGCGCTTACCTTTAGGCTTCGAGATGCAGAAAACACAGTGGTCGATGCAGAGGAGAAGGGAAGTACAGAGTGCAGCGGGGAGTTGAAAGAGGCTTTACGCGAGGAAAGGCGAAGGTGCAGCCCAGCAGTAAAAGGCTTTTACTTCTGGAGCCTTTTCCTACGGTAGCAGCTGCTGGAAGTCGGCAACGGAGCTGCGAGAGTGAATAATGTGGCGGCGCGTCGATCTGAGAATTCGAAAGCTCCCGAGCCGCAGTGTGTTGTGCTCGGTTTCAAGGCTGCCTGGAGAAGGGGTGCTTGAAGAACGCCTTCTTTCTGGGCGCGTCCTTCTGGGTGCGCTCAAGCTGCATGGACTGTGCAACACTGAAGGTGGGTGAAACTGCTTCTGGCCAGCTTGTGTGATGGAGTGCAACGGCCGCGCCTTACTTTCTGAAGCAGCCAGAGCATTCTCAGCCGAATCTGCTCTGTGAACCAGCTTTGGCCTGGACTCCTGAACCTCGGTACACTGAGCACACAAGGCCGGTGCCCAGCTGCTTCGTTCTTCGCCTTCCGGCGTCTGGACAGAACTGAAGGCCAGCGATGGCTTTGAGCTTTGCCGCTCTTCAGCGTGTATACTGCACGCATCCACAGTGGGCTGGGCCCGGATTTGCCTCAGCTCGAGGTGCAATCACACTCTTCCTGTTTCGCAGAGTCCAAAGAGTGCCCGTTCTAACTCCCGCTAAGCGAAAAGTGGCAGGCGAGAAGCGCTTGCTGGATTGGGCTTTCGCTGGCCAAGACTTTCCACACAGCACTCCAACCTGGGCGACGAGGAGGAGAATGGAAGAACATCTTTCCATCCTGGCACGTTCCTCTGTGCGACGCGTCCATCCGCGTCTTTGGTCCTTGCCAGGCTGGAATGTGCGCGGTGCTACTTCGAACTGAGCAGGAACGTGCAGAGAGCACGGCGATCTGACGGTGCTGCGCAGGCTGCAAAGGAAAGAGGGCTACCGCTGGAATACAGGTGCAGAGACAAGTTTCCACGCGTCGGGGCTAAAGCTCTGGGTGAGCTTGTTGTCCTGGCACTGCTCTCTGTGCGGGACGTTAGCCGAGAACCTTTCCGTTTACATTCGGACGACAAAAGGCAGGCAGAATGTGCTGCTACAGAGCGCTGGGCAGGGAAACTGCATCGCTCAGGCGTCTTTCGGCAGAAGCAGCGGGCTGGAGCGCCTCGCTGCCGGCACCGTGCTCTGCGCGAGAAGTAGACGACTGCTCGCCTCCGGCAAGAATGAAAGCGCGACAAGGTACTGAAGTGGAGGAAGAAAGAAGGCGCCGAGCACCAGGCTCGTGTGCGAAGCGTACAAGCGGAGAAGGGAGAGTGGCTCCCCCTCGCTTGTTTGCGGGTTCACTTTAGCGGTCGGAAACGGAAAGTTCAACTTGCAGCTTCTTGTGCTGCTACCTAATTCCTCTTCCAGCCCTCTCTGGAAAGAACTGCGCTTACCTTTAGGCTTCGAGATGCAGAAAACACAGTGGTCGATGCAGAGGAGAAGGGAAGTACAGAGTGCAGCGGGGAGTTGAAAGAGGCTTTACGCGAGGAAAGGCGAAGGTGCAGCCCAGCAGTAAAAGGCTTTTACTTCTGGAGCCTTTTCCTACGGTAGCAGCTGCTGGAAGTCGGCAACGGAGCTGCGAGAGTGAATAATGTGGCGGCGCGTCGATCTGAGAATTCGAAAGCTCCCGAGCCGCAGTGTGTTGTGCTCGGTTTCAAGGCTGCCTGGAGAAGGGGTGCTTGAAGAACGCCTTCTTTCTGGGCGCGTCCTTCTGGGTGCGCTCAAGCTGCATGGACTGTGCAACACTGAAGGTGGGTGAAACTGCTTCTGGCCAGCTTGTGTGATGGAGTGCAACGGCCGCGCCTTACTTTCTGAAGCAGCCAGAGCATTCTCAGCCGAATCTGCTCTGTGAACCAGCTTTGGCCTGGACTCCTGAACCTCGGTACACTGAGCACACAAGGCCGGTGCCCAGCTGCTTCGTTCTTCGCCTTCCGGCGTCTGGACAGAACTGAAGGCCAGCGATGGCTTTGAGCTTTGCCGCTCTTCAGCGTGTATACTGCACGCATCCACAGTGGGCTGGGCCCGGATTTGCCTCAGCTCGAGGTGCAATCACACTCTTCCTGTTTCGCAGAGTCCAAAGAGTGCCCGTTCTAACTCCCGCTAAGCGAAAAGTGGCAGGCGAGAAGCGCTTGCTGGATTGGGCTTTCGCTGGCCAAGACTTTCCACACAGCACTCCAACCTGGGCGACGAGGAGGAGAATGGAAGAACATCTTTCCATCCTGGCACGTTCCTCTGTGCGACGCGTCCATCCGCGTCTTTGGTCCTTGCCAGGCTGGAATGTGCGCGGTGCTACTTCGAACTGAGCAGGAACGTGCAGAGAGCACGGCGATCTGACGGTGCTGCGCAGGCTGCAAAGGAAAGAGGGCTACCGCTGGAATACAGGTGCAGAGACAAGTTTCCACGCGTCGGGGCTAAAGCTCTGGGTGAGCTTGTTGTCCTGGCACTGCTCTCTGTGCGGGACGTTAGCCGAGACCCTTTCCGTTTACATTCGGACGACAAAAGGCAGGCAGAATGTGCTGCTACAGAGCGCTGGGCAGGGAAACTGCATCGCTCAGGCGTCTTTCGGCAGAAGCAGCGGGCTGGAGCGCCTCGCTGCCGGCACCGTGCTCTGCGCGAGAAGTAGACGACTGCTCGCCTCCGGCAAGAATGAAAGCGCGACAAGGTACTGAAGTGGAGGAAGAAAGAAGGCGCCGAGCACCGGGCTCGTGTGCGAAGCGTACAAGCGGAGAAGGGAGAGTGGCTCCCCCTCGCTTGTTTGCGGGTTCACTTTAGCGGTCGGAAATGGAAAGTTCAACTTGCAGCTTCTTGTGCTGCTACCTAATTCCTCTTCCAGCCCTCTCTGGAAAGAACTGCGCTTACCTTTAGGCTTCGAGATGCAGAAAACACAGTGGTCGATGCAGAGGAGAAGGGAAGTACAGAGTGCAGCGGGGAGTTGAAAGAGGCTTTACGCGAGGAAAGGCGAAGGTGCAGCCCAGCAGTAAAAGGCTTTTACTTCTGGAGCCTTTTCCTACGGTAGCAGCTGCTGGAAGTCGGCAACGGAGCTGCGAGAGTGAATAATGTGGCGGCGCGTCGATCTGAGAATTCGAAAGCTCCCGAGCCGCAGTGTGTTGTGCTCGGTTTCAAGGCTGCCTGGAGAAGGGGTGCTTGAAGAACGCCTTCTTTCTGGGCGCGTCCTTCTGGGTGCGCTCAAGCTGCATGGACTGTGCAACACTGAAGGTGGGTGAAACTGCTTCTGGCCAGCTTGTGTGATGGAGTGCAACGGCCGCGCCTTACTTTCTGAAGCAGCCAGAGCATTCTCAGCCGAATCTGCTCTGTGAACCAGCTTTGGCCTGGACTCCTGAACCTCGGTACACTGAGCACACAAGGCCGGTGCCCAGCTGCTTCGTTCTTCGCCTTCCGGCGTCTGGACAGAACTGAAGGCCAGCGATGGCTTTGAGCTTTGCCGCTCTTCAGCGTGTATACTGCACGCATCCACAGTGGGCTGGGCCCGGATTTGCCTCAGCTCGAGGTGCAATCACACTCTTTCTGTTTCGCAGAGTCCAAAGAGTGCCCGTTCTAACTCCTGCTAAGCGAAAAGTGGCAGGCGAGAAGCGCTTGCTGGATTGGGCTTTCGCTGGCCAAGACTTTCCACACAGCACTCCAACCTGGGCGACGAGGAGGAGAATGGAAGAACATCTTTCCATCCTGGCACGTTCCTCTGTGCGACGCGTCCATCCGCGTCTTTGGTCCTTGCCAGGCTGGAATGTGCGCGGTGCTACTTCGAACTGAGCAGGAACGTGCAGAGAGCACGGCGATCTGACGGTGCTGCGCAGGCTGCAAAGGAAAGAGGGCTACCGCTGGAATACAGGTGCAGAGACAAGTTTCCACGCGTCGGGGCTAAAGCTCTGGGTGAGCTTGTTGTCCTGGCACTGCTCTCTGTGCGGGACGTTAGCCGAGAACCTTTCCGTTTACATTCGGACGACAAAAGGCAGGCAGAATGTGCTGCTACAGAGCGCTGGGCAGGGAAACTGCATCGCTCAGGCGTGTTTCGGCAGAAGCAGCGGGCTGGAGCGCCTCGCTGCCGGCACCGTGCTCTGCGCGAGAAGTAGACGACTGCTCGCCTCCGGCAAGAATGAAAGCGCGACAAGGTACTGAAGTGGAGGAAGAAAGAAGGCGCCGAGCACCGGGCTCGTGTGCGAAGCGTACAAGCGGAGAAGGGAGAGTGGCTCCCCCTCGCTTGTTTGCGGGTTCACTTTAGCGGTCGGAAACGGAAAGTTCAACTTGCAGCTTCTTGTGCTGCTACCTAATTCCTCTTCCAGCCCTCTCTGGAAAGAACTGCGCTTACCTTTAGGCTTCGAGATGCAGAAAACACAGTGGTCGATGCAGAGGAGAAGGGAAGTACAGAGTGCAGCGGGGAGTTGAAAGAGGCTTTACGCGAGGAAAGGCGAAGGTGCAGCCCAGCAGTAAAAGGCTTTTACTTCTGGAGCCTTTTCCTACGGTAGCAGCTGCTGGAAGTCGGCAACGGAGCTGCGAGAGTGAATAATGTGGCGGCGCGTCGATCTGAGAATTCGAAAGCTCCCGAGCCGCAGTGTGTTGTGCTCGGTTTCAAGGCTGCCTGGAGAAGGGGTGCTTGAAGAACGCCTTCTTTCTGGGCGCGTCCTTCTGGGTGCGCTCAAGCTGCATGGACTGTGCAACACTGAAGGTGGGTGAAACTGCTTCTGGCCAGCTTGTGTGATGGAGTGCAACGGCCGCGCCTTACTTTCTGAAGCAGCCAGAGCATTCTCAGCCGAATCTGCTCTGTGAACCAGCTTTGGCCTGGACTCCTGAACCTCGGTACACTGAGCACACAAGGCCGGTGCCCAGCTGCTTCGTTCTTCGCCTTCCGGCGTCTGGACAGAACTGAAGGCCAGCGATGGCTTTGAGCTTTGCCGCTCTTCAGCGTGTATACTGCACGCATCCACAGTGGGCTGGGCCCGGATTTGCCTCAGCTCGAGGTGCAATCACACTCTTTCTGTTTCGCAGAGTCCAAAGAGTGCCCGTTCTAACTCCCGCTAAGCGAAAAGTGGCAGGCGAGAAGCGCTTGCTGGATTGGGCTTTCGCTGGCCAAGACTTTCCACACAGCACTCCAACCTGGGCGACGAGGAGGAGAATGGAAGAACATCTTTCCATCCTGGCACGTTCCTCTGTGCGACGCGTCCATCCGCGTCTTTGGTCCTTGCCAGGCTGGAATGTGCGCGGTGCTACTTCGAACTGAGCAGGAACGTGCAGAGAGCACGGCGATCTGACGGTGCTGCGCAGGCTGCAAAGGAAAGAGGGCTACCGCTGGAATACAGGTGCAGAGACAAGTTTCCACGCGTCGGGGCTAAAGCTCTGGGTGAGCTTGTTGTCCTGGCACTGCTCTCTGTGCGGGACGTTAGCCGAGACCCTTTCCGTTTACATTCGGACGACAAAAGGCAGGCAGAATGTGCTGCTACAGAGCGCTGGGCAGGGAAACTGCATCGCTCAGGCGTGTTTCGGCAGAAGCAGCGGGCTGGAGCGCCTCGCTGCCGGCACCGTGCTCTGCGCGAGAAGTAGACGACTGCTCGCCTCCGGCAAGAATGAAAGCGCGACAAGGTACTGAAGTGGAGGAAGAAAGAAGGCGCCGAGCACCGGGCTCGTGTGCGAAGCGTACAAGCGGAGAAGGGAGAGTGGCTCCCCCTCGCTTGTTTGCGGGTTCACTTTAGCGGTCGGAAACGGAAAGTTCAACTTGCAGCTTCTTGTGCTGCTACCTAATTCCTCTTCCAGCCCTCTCTGGAAAGAACTGCGCTTACCTTTAGGCTTCGAGATGCAGAAAACACAGTGGTCGATGCAGAGGAGAAGGGAAGTACAGAGTGCAGCGGGGAGTTGAAAGAGGCTTTACGCGAGGAAAGGCGAAGGTGCAGCCCAGCAGTAAAAGGCTTTTACTTCTGGAGCCTTTTCCTACGGTAGCAGCTGCTGGAAGTCGGCAATGGAGCTGCGAGAGTGAATAATGTGGCGGCGCGTCGATCTGAGAATTCGAAAGCTCCCGAGCCGCAGTGTGTTGTGCTCGGTTTCAAGGCTGCCTGGAGAAGGGGTGCTTGAAGAACGCCTTCTTTCTGGGCGCGTCCTTCTGGGTGCGCTCAAGCTGCATGGACTGTGCAACACTGAAGGTGGGTGAAACTGCTTCTGGCCAGCTTGTGTGATGGAGTGCAACGGCCGCGCCTTACTTTCTGAAGCAGCCAGAGCATTCTCAGCCGAATCTGCTCTGTGAACCAGCTTTGGCCTGGACTCCTGAACCTCGGTACACTGAGCACACAAGGCCGGTGCCCAGCTGCTTCGTTCTTCGCCTTCCGGCGTCTGGACAGAACTGAAGGCCAGCGATGGCTTTGAGCTTTGCCGCTCTTCAGCGTGTATACTGCACGCATCCACAGTGGGCTGGGCCCGGATTTGCCTCAGCTCGAGGTGCAATCACACTCTTTCTGTTTCGCAGAGTCCAAAGAGTGCCCGTTCTAACTCCCGCTAAGCGAAAAGTGGCAGGCGAGAAGCGCTTGCTGGATTGGGCTTTCGCTGGCCAAGACTTTCCACACAGCACTCCAACCTGGGCGACGAGGAGGAGAATGGAAGAACATCTTTCCATCCTGGCACGTTCCTCTGTGCGACGCGTCCATCCGCGTCTTTGGTCCTTGCCAGGCTGGAATGTGCGCGGTGCTACTTCGAACTGAGCAGGAACGTGCAGAGAGCACGGCGATCTGACGGTGCTGCGCAGGCTGCAAAGGAAAGAGGGCTACCGCTGGAATACAGGTGCAGAGACAAGTTTCCACGCGTCGGGGCTAAAGCTCTGGGTGAGCTTGTTGTCCTGGCACTGCTCTCTGTGCGGGACGTTAGCCGAGACCCTTTCCGTTTACATTCGGACGACAAAAGGCAGGCAGAATGTGCTGCTACAGAGCGCTGGGCAGGGAAACTGCATCGCTCAGGCGTGTTTCGGCAGAAGCAGCGGGCTGGAGCGCCTCGCTGCCGGCACCGTGCTCTGCGCGAGAAGTAGACGACTGCTCGCCTCCGGCAAGAATGAAAGCGCGACAAGGTACTGAAGTGGAGGAAGAAAGAAGGCGCCGAGCACCGGGCTCGTGTGCGAAGCGTACAAGCGGAGAAGGGAGAGTGGCTCCCCCTCGCTTGTTTGCGGGTTCACTTTAGCGGTCGGAAACGGAAAGTTCAACTTGCAGCTTCTTGTGCTGCTACCTAATTCCTCTTCCAGCCCTCTCTGGAAAGAACTGCGCTTACCTTTAGGCTTCGAGATGCAGAAAACACAGTGGTCGATGCAGAGGAGAAGGGAAGTACAGAGTGCAGCGGGGAGTTGAAAGAGGCTTTACGCGAGGAAAGGCGAAGGTGCAGCCCAGCAGTAAAAGGCTTTTACTTCTGGAGCCTTTTCCTACGGTAGCAGCTGCTGGAAGTCGGCAACGGAGCTGCGAGAGTGAATAATGTGGCGGCACGTCGATCTGAGAATTCGAAAGCTCCCGAGCCGCAGTGTGTTGTGCTCGGTTTCAAGGCTGCCTGGAGAAGGGGTGCTTGAAGAACGCCTTCTTTCTGGGCGCGTCCTTCTGGGTGCGCTCAAGCTGCATGGACTGTGCAACACTGAAGGTGGGTGAAACTGCTTCTGGCCAGCTTGTGTGATGGAGTGCAACGGCCGCGCCTTACTTTCTGAAGCAGCCAGAGCATTCTCAGCCGAATCTGCTCTGTGAACCAGCTTTGGCCTGGACTCCTGAACCTCGGTACACTGAGCACACAAGGCCGGTGCCCAGCTGCTTCGTTCTTCGCCTTCCGGCGTCTGGACAGAACTGAAGGCCAGCGATGGCTTTGAGCTTTGCCGCTCTTCAGCGTGTATACTGCACGCATCCACAGTGGGCTGGGCCCGGATTTGCCTCAGCTCGAGGTGCAATCACACTCTTCCTGTTTCGCAGAGTCCAAAGAGTGCCCGTTCTAACTCCCGCTAAGCGAAAAGTGGCAGGCGAGAAGCGCTTGCTGGATTGGGCTTTCGCTGGCCAAGACTTTCCACACAGCACTCCAACCTGGGCGACGAGGAGGAGAATGGAAGAACATCTTTCCATCCTGGCACGTTCCTCTGTGCGACGCGTCCATCCGCGTCTTTGGTCCTTGCCAGGCTGGAATGTGCGCGGTGCTACTTCGAACTGAGCAGGAACGTGCAGAGAGCACGGCGATCTGACGGTGCTGCGCAGGCTGCAAAGGAAAGAGGGCTACCGCTGGAATACAGGTGCAGAGACAAGTTTCCACGCGTCGGGGCTAAAGCTCTGGGTGAGCTTGTTGTCCTGGCACTGCTCTCTGTGCGGGACGTTAGCCGAGAACCTTTCCGTTTACATTCGGACGACAAAAGGCAGGCAGAATGTGCTGCTACAGAGCGCTGGGCAGGGAAACTGCATCGCTCAGGCGTCTTTCGGCAGAAGCAGCGGGCTGGAGCGCCTCGCTGCCGGCACCGTGCTCTGCGCGAGAAGTAGACGACTGCTCGCCTCCGGCAAGAATGAAAGCGCGACAAGGTACTGAAGTGGAGGAAGAAAGAAGGCGCCGAGCACCAGGCTCGTGTGCGAAGCGTACAAGCGGAGAAGGGAGAGTGGCTCCCCCTCGCTTGTTTGCGGGTTCACTTTAGCGGTCGGAAACGGAAAGTTCAACTTGCAGCTTCTTGTGCTGCTACCTAATTCCTCTTCCAGCCCTCTCTGGAAAGAACTGCGCTTACCTTTAGGCTTCGAGATGCAGAAAACACAGTGGTCGATGCAGAGGAGAAGGGAAGTACAGAGTGCAGCGGGGAGTTGAAAGAGGCTTTACGCGAGGAAAGGCGAAGGTGCAGCCCAGCAGTAAAAGGCTTTTACTTCTGGAGCCTTTTCCTACGGTAGCAGCTGCTGGAAGTCGGCAACGGAGCTGCGAGAGTGAATAATGTGGCGGCGCGTCGATCTGAGAATTCGAAAGCTCCCGAGCCGCAGTGTGTTGTGCTCGGTTTCAAGGCTGCCTGGAGAAGGGGTGCTTGAAGAACGCCTTCTTTCTGGGCGCGTCCTTCTGGGTGCGCTCAAGCTGCATGGACTGTGCAACACTGAAGGTGGGTGAAACTGCTTCTGGCCAGCTTGTGTGATGGAGTGCAACGGCCGCGCCTTACTTTCTGAAGCAGCCAGAGCATTCTCAGCCGAATCTGCTCTGTGAACCAGCTTTGGCCTGGACTCCTGAACCTCGGTACACTGAGCACACAAGGCCGGTGCCCAGCTGCTTCGTTCTTCGCCTTCCGGCGTCTGGACAGAACTGAAGGCCAGCGATGGCTTTGAGCTTTGCCGCTCTTCAGCGTGTATACTGCACGCATCCACAGTGGGCTGGGCCCGGATTTGCCTCAGCTCGAGGTGCAATCACACTCTTCCTGTTTCGCAGAGTCCAAAGAGTGCCCGTTCTAACTCCCGCTAAGCGAAAAGTGGCAGGCGAGAAGCGCTTGCTGGATTGGGCTTTCGCTGGCCAAGACTTTCCACACAGCACTCCAACCTGGGCGACGAGGAGGAGAATGGAAGAACATCTTTCCATCCTGGCACGTTCCTCTGTGCGACGCGTCCATCCGCGTCTTTGGTCCTTGCCAGGCTGGAATGTGCGCGGTGCTACTTCGAACTGAGCAGGAACGTGCAGAGAGCACGGCGATCTGACGGTGCTGCGCAGGCTGCAAAGGAAAGAGGGCTACCGCTGGAATACAGGTGCAGAGACAAGTTTCCACGCGTCGGGGCTAAAGCTCTGGGTGAGCTTGTTGTCCTGGCACTGCTCTCTGTGCGGGACGTTAGCCGAGACCCTTTCCGTTTACATTCGGACGACAAAAGGCAGGCAGAATGTGCTGCTACAGAGCGCTGGGCAGGGAAACTGCATCGCTCAGGCGTCTTTCGGCAGAAGCAGCGGGCTGGAGCGCCTCGCTGCCGGCACCGTGCTCTGCGCGAGAAGTAGACGACTGCTCGCCTCCGGCAAGAATGAAAGCGCGACAAGGTACTGAAGTGGAGGAAGAAAGAAGGCGCCGAGCACCGGGCTCGTGTGCGAAGCGTACAAGCGGAGAAGGGAGAGTGGCTCCCCCTCGCTTGTTTGCGGGTTCACTTTAGCGGTCGGAAACGGAAAGTTCAACTTGCAGCTTCTTGTGCTGCTACCTAATTCCTCTTCCAGCCCTCTCTGGAAAGAACTGCGCTTACCTTTAGGCTTCGAGATGCAGAAAACACAGTGGTCGATGCAGAGGAGAAGGGAAGTACAGAGTGCAGCGGGGAGTTGAAAGAGGCTTTACGCGAGGAAAGGCGAAGGTGCAGCCCAGCAGTAAAAGGCTTTTACTTCTGGAGCCTTTTCCTACGGTAGCAGCTGCTGGAAGTCGGCAACGGAGCTGCGAGAGTGAATAATGTGGCGGCGCGTCGATCTGAGAATTCGAAAGCTCCCGAGCCGCAGTGTGTTGTGCTCGGTTTCAAGGCTGCCTGGAGAAGGGGTGCTTGAAGAACGCCTTCTTTCTGGGCGCGTCCTTCTGGGTGCGCTCAAGCTGCATGGACTGTGCAACACTGAAGGTGGGTGAAACTGCTTCTGGCCAGCTTGTGTGATGGAGTGCAACGGCCGCGCCTTACTTTCTGAAGCAGCCAGAGCATTCTCAGCCGAATCTGCTCTGTGAACCAGCTTTGGCCTGGACTCCTGAACCTCGGTACACTGAGCACACAAGGCCGGTGCCCAGCTGCTTCGTTCTTCGCCTTCCGGCGTCTGGACAGAACTGAAGGCCAGCGATGGCTTTGAGCTTTGCCGCTCTTCAGCGTGTATACTGCACGCATCCACAGTGGGCTGGGCCCGGATTTGCCTCAGCTCGAGGTGCAATCACACTCTTCCTGTTTCGCAGAGTCCAAAGAGTGCCCGTTCTAACTCCCGCTAAGCGAAAAGTGGCAGGCGAGAAGCGCTTGCTGGATTGGGCTTTCGCTGGCCAAGACTTTCCACACAGCACTCCAACCTGGGCGACGAGGAGGAGAATGGAAGAACATCTTTCCATCCTGGCACGTTCCTCTGTGCGACGCGTCCATCCGCGTCTTTGGTCCTTGCCAGGCTGGAATGTGCGCGGTGCTACTTCGAACTGAGCAGGAACGTGCAGAGAGCACGGCGATCTGACGGTGCTGCGCAGGCTGCAAAGGAAAGAGGGCTACCGCTGGAATACAGGTGCAGAGACAAGTTTCCACGCGTCGGGGCTAAAGCTCTGGGTGAGCTTGTTGTCCTGGCACTGCTCTCTGTGCGGGACGTTAGCCGAGAACCTTTCCGTTTACATTCGGACGACAAAAGGCAGGCAGAATGTGCTGCTACAGAGCGCTGGGCAGGGAAACTGCATCGCTCAGGCGTCTTTCGGCAGAAGCAGCGGGCTGGAGCGCCTCGCTGCCGGCACCGTGCTCTGCGCGAGAAGTAGACGACTGCTCGCCTCCGGCAAGAATGAAAGCGCGACAAGGTACTGAAGTGGAGGAAGAAAGAAGGCGCCGAGCACCGGGCTCGTGTGCGAAGCGTACAAGCGGAGAAGGGAGAGTGGCTCCCCCTCGCTTGTTTGCGGGTTCACTTTAGCGGTCGGAAACGGAAAGTTCAACTTGCAGCTTCTTGTGCTGCTACCTAATTCCTCTTCCAGCCCTCTCTGGAAAGAACTGCGCTTACCTTTAGGCTTCGAGATGCAGAAAACACAGTGGTCGATGCAGAGGAGAAGGGAAGTACAGAGTGCAGCGGGGAGTTGAAAGAGGCTTTACGCGAGGAAAGGCGAAGGTGCAGCCCAGCAGTAAAAGGCTTTTACTTCTGGAGCCTTTTCCTACGGTAGCAGCTGCTGGAAGTCGGCAACGGAGCTGCGAGAGTGAATAATGTGGCGGCGCGTCGATCTGAGAATTCGAAAGCTCCCGAGCCGCAGTGTGTTGTGCTCGGTTTCAAGGCTGCCTGGAGAAGGGGTGCTTGAAGAACGCCTTCTTTCTGGGCGCGTCCTTCTGGGTGCGCTCAAGCTGCATGGACTGTGCAACACTGAAGGTGGGTGAAACTGCTTCTGGCCAGCTTGTGTGATGGAGTGCAACGGCCGCGCCTTACTTTCTGAAGCAGCCAGAGCATTCTCAGCCGAATCTGCTCTGTGAACCAGCTTTGGCCTGGACTCCTGAACCTCGGTACACTGAGCACACAAGGCCGGTGCCCAGCTGCTTCGTTCTTCGCCTTCCGGCGTCTGGACAGAACTGAAGGCCAGCGATGGCTTTGAGCTTTGCCGCTCTTCAGCGTGTATACTGCACGCATCCACAGTGGGCTGGGCCCGGATTTGCCTCAGCTCGAGGTGCAATCACACTCTTCCTGTTTCGCAGAGTCCAAAGAGTGCCCGTTCTAACTCCCGCTAAGCGAAAAGTGGCAGGCGAGAAGCGCTTGCTGGATTGGGCTTTCGCTGGCCAAGACTTTCCACACAGCACTCCAACCTGGGCGACGAGGAGGAGAATGGAAGAACATCTTTCCATCCTGGCACGTTCCTCTGTGCGACGCGTCCATCCGCGTCTTTGGTCCTTGCCAGGCTGGAATGTGCGCGGTGCTACTTCGAACTGAGCAGGAACGTGCAGAGAGCACGGCGATCTGACGGTGCTGCGCAGGCTGCAAAGGAAAGAGGGCTACCGCTGGAATACAGGTGCAGAGACAAGTTTCCACGCGTCGGGGCTAAAGCTCTGGGTGAGCTTGTTGTCCTGGCACTGCTCTCTGTGCGGGACGTTAGCCGAGACCCTTTCCGTTTACATTCGGACGACAAAAGGCAGGCAGAATGTGCTGCTACAGAGCGCTGGGCAGGGAAACTGCATCGCTCAGGCGTGTTTCGGCAGAAGCAGCGGGCTGGAGCGCCTCGCTGCCGGCACCGTGCTCTGCGCGAGAAGTAGACGACTGCTCGCCTCCGGCAAGAATGAAAGCGCGACAAGGTACTGAAGTGGAGGAAGAAAGAAGGCGCCGAGCACCGGGCTCGTGTGCGAAGCGTACAAGCGGAGAAGGGAGAGTGGCTCCCCCTCGCTTGTTTGCGGGTTCACTTTAGCGGTCGGAAACGGAAAGTTCAACTTGCAGCTTCTTGTGCTGCTACCTAATTCCTCTTCCAGCCCTCTCTGGAAAGAACTGCGCTTACCTTTAGGCTTCGAGATGCAGAAAACACAGTGGTCGATGCAGAGGAGAAGGGAAGTACAGAGTGCAGCGGGGAGTTGAAAGAGGCTTTACGCGAGGAAAGGCGAAGGTGCAGCCCAGCAGTAAAAGGCTTTTACTTCTGGAGCCTTTTCCTACGGTAGCAGCTGCTGGAAGTCGGCAATGGAGCTGCGAGAGTGAATAATGTGGCGGCGCGTCGATCTGAGAATTCGAAAGCTCCCGAGCCGCAGTGTGTTGTGCTCGGTTTCAAGGCTGCCTGGAGAAGGGGTGCTTGAAGAACGCCTTCTTTCTGGGCGCGTCCTTCTGGGTGCGCTCAAGCTGCATGGACTGTGCAACACTGAAGGTGGGTGAAACTGCTTCTGGCCAGCTTGTGTGATGGAGTGCAACGGCCGCGCCTTACTTTCTGAAGCAGCCAGAGCATTCTCAGCCGAATCTGCTCTGTGAACCAGCTTTGGCCTGGACTCCTGAACCTCGGTACACTGAGCACACAAGGCCGGTGCCCAGCTGCTTCGTTCTTCGCCTTCCGGCGTCTGGACAGAACTGAAGGCCAGCGATGGCTTTGAGCTTTGCCGCTCTTCAGCGTGTATACTGCACGCATCCACAGTGGGCTGGGCCCGGATTTGCCTCAGCTCGAGGTGCAATCACACTCTTTCTGTTTCGCAGAGTCCAAAGAGTGCCCGTTCTAACTCCCGCTAAGCGAAAAGTGGCAGGCGAGAAGCGCTTGCTGGATTGGGCTTTCGCTGGCCAAGACTTTCCACACAGCACTCCAACCTGGGCGACGAGGAGGAGAATGGAAGAACATCTTTCCATCCTGGCACGTTCCTCTGTGCGACGCGTCCATCCGCGTCTTTGGTCCTTGCCAGGCTGGAATGTGCGCGGTGCTACTTCGAACTGAGCAGGAACGTGCAGAGAGCACGGCGATCTGACGGTGCTGCGCAGGCTGCAAAGGAAAGAGGGCTACCGCTGGAATACAGGTGCAGAGACAAGTTTCCACGCGTCGGGGCTAAAGCTCTGGGTGAGCTTGTTGTCCTGGCACTGCTCTCTGTGCGGGACGTTAGCCGAGACCCTTTCCGTTTACATTCGGACGACAAAAGGCAGGCAGAATGTGCTGCTACAGAGCGCTGGGCAGGGAAACTGCATCGCTCAGGCGTGTTTCGGCAGAAGCAGCGGGCTGGAGCGCCTCGCTGCCGGCACCGTGCTCTGCGCGAGAAGTAGACGACTGCTCGCCTCCGGCAAGAATGAAAGCGCGACAAGGTACTGAAGTGGAGGAAGAAAGAAGGCGCCGAGCACCGGGCTCGTGTGCGAAGCGTACAAGCGGAGAAGGGAGAGTGGCTCCCCCTCGCTTGTTTGCGGGTTCACTTTAGCGGTCGGAAACGGAAAGTTCAACTTGCAGCTTCTTGTGCTGCTACCTAATTCCTCTTCCAGCCCTCTCTGGAAAGAACTGCGCTTACCTTTAGGCTTCGAGATGCAGAAAACACAGTGGTCGATGCAGAGGAGAAGGGAAGTACAGAGTGCAGCGGGGAGTTGAAAGAGGCTTTACGCGAGGAAAGGCGAAGGTGCAGCCCAGCAGTAAAAGGCTTTTACTTCTGGAGCCTTTTCCTACGGTAGCAGCTGCTGGAAGTCGGCAACGGAGCTGCGAGAGTGAATAATGTGGCGGCGCGTCGATCTGAGAATTCGAAAGCTCCCGAGCCGCAGTGTGTTGTGCTCGGTTTCAAGGCTGCCTGGAGAAGGGGTGCTTGAAGAACGCCTTCTTTCTGGGCGCGTCCTTCTGGGTGCGCTCAAGCTGCATGGACTGTGCAACACTGAAGGTGGGTGAAACTGCTTCTGGCCAGCTTGTGTGATGGAGTGCAACGGCCGCGCCTTACTTTCTGAAGCAGCCAGAGCATTCTCAGCCGAATCTGCTCTGTGAACCAGCTTTGGCCTGGACTCCTGAACCTCGGTACACTGAGCACACAAGGCCGGTGCCCAGCTGCTTCGTTCTTCGCCTTCCGGCGTCTGGACAGAACTGAAGGCCAGCGATGGCTTTGAGCTTTGCCGCTCTTCAGCGTGTATACTGCACGCATCCACAGTGGGCTGGGCCCGGATTTGCCTCAGCTCGAGGTGCAATCACACTCTTCCTGTTTCGCAGAGTCCAAAGAGTGCCCGTTCTAACTCCCGCTAAGCGAAAAGTGGCAGGCGAGAAGCGCTTGCTGGATTGGGCTTTCGCTGGCCAAGACTTTCCACACAGCACTCCAACCTGGGCGACGAGGAGGAGAATGGAAGAACATCTTTCCATCCTGGCACGTTCCTCTGTGCGACGCGTCCATCCGCGTCTTTGGTCCTTGCCAGGCTGGAATGTGCGCGGTGCTACTTCGAACTGAGCAGGAACGTGCAGAGAGCACGGCGATCTGACGGTGCTGCGCAGGCTGCAAAGGAAAGAGGGCTACCGCTGGAATACAGGTGCAGAGACAAGTTTCCACGCGTCGGGGCTAAAGCTCTGGGTGAGCTTGTTGTCCTGGCACTGCTCTCTGTGCGGGACGTTAGCCGAGAACCTTTCCGTTTACATTCGGACGACAAAAGGCAGGCAGAATGTGCTGCTACAGAGCGCTGGGCAGGGAAACTGCATCGCTCAGGCGTCTTTCGGCAGAAGCAGCGGGCTGGAGCGCCTCGCTGCCGGCACCGTGCTCTGCGCGAGAAGTAGACGACTGCTCGCCTCCGGCAAGAATGAAAGCGCGACAAGGTACTGAAGTGGAGGAAGAAAGAAGGCGCCGAGCACCGGGCTCGTGTGCGAAGCGTACAAGCGGAGAAGGGAGAGTGGCTCCCCCTCGCTTGTTTGCGGGTTCACTTTAGCGGTCGGAAACGGAAAGTTCAACTTGCAGCTTCTTGTGCTGCTACCTAATTCCTCTTCCAGCCCTCTCTGGAAAGAACTGCGCTTACCTTTAGGCTTCGAGATGCAGAAAACACAGTGGTCGATGCAGAGGAGAAGGGAAGTACAGAGTGCAGCGGGGAGTTGAAAGAGGCTTTACGCGAGGAAAGGCGAAGGTGCAGCCCAGCAGTAAAAGGCTTTTACTTCTGGAGCCTTTTCCTACGGTAGCAGCTGCTGGAAGTCGGCAACGGAGCTGCGAGAGTGAATAATGTGGCGGCGCGTCGATCTGAGAATTCGAAAGCTCCCGAGCCGCAGTGTGTTGTGCTCGGTTTCAAGGCTGCCTGGAGAAGGGGTGCTTGAAGAACGCCTTCTTTCTGGGCGCGTCCTTCTGGGTGCGCTCAAGCTGCATGGACTGTGCAACACTGAAGGTGGGTGAAACTGCTTCTGGCCAGCTTGTGTGATGGAGTGCAACGGCCGCGCCTTACTTTCTGAAGCAGCCAGAGCATTCTCAGCCGAATCTGCTCTGTGAACCAGCTTTGGCCTGGACTCCTGAACCTCGGTACACTGAGCACACAAGGCCGGTGCCCAGCTGCTTCGTTCTTCGCCTTCCGGCGTCTGGACAGAACTGAAGGCCAGCGATGGCTTTGAGCTTTGCCGCTCTTCAGCGTGTATACTGCACGCATCCACAGTGGGCTGGGCCCGGATTTGCCTCAGCTCGAGGTGCAATCACACTCTTCCTGTTTCGCAGAGTCCAAAGAGTGCCCGTTCTAACTCCCGCTAAGCGAAAAGTGGCAGGCGAGAAGCGCTTGCTGGATTGGGCTTTCGCTGGCCAAGACTTTCCACACAGCACTCCAACCTGGGCGACGAGGAGGAGAATGGAAGAACATCTTTCCATCCTGGCACGTTCCTCTGTGCGACGCGTCCATCCGCGTCTTTGGTCCTTGCCAGGCTGGAATGTGCGCGGTGCTACTTCGAACTGAGCAGGAACGTGCAGAGAGCACGGCGATCTGACGGTGCTGCGCAGGCTGCAAAGGAAAGAGGGCTACCGCTGGAATACAGGTGCAGAGACAAGTTTCCACGCGTCGGGGCTAAAGCTCTGGGTGAGCTTGTTGTCCTGGCACTGCTCTCTGTGCGGGACGTTAGCCGAGACCCTTTCCGTTTACATTCGGACGACAAAAGGCAGGCAGAATGTGCTGCTACAGAGCGCTGGGCAGGGAAACTGCATCGCTCAGGCGTGTTTCGGCAGAAGCAGCGGGCTGGAGCGCCTCGCTGCCGGCACCGTGCTCTGCGCGAGAAGTAGACGACTGCTCGCCTCCGGCAAGAATGAAAGCGCGACAAGGTACTGAAGTGGAGGAAGAAAGAAGGCGCCGAGCACCGGGCTCGTGTGCGAAGCGTACAAGCGGAGAAGGGAGAGTGGCTCCCCCTCGCTTGTTTGCGGGTTCACTTTAGCGGTCGGAAACGGAAAGTTCAACTTGCAGCTTCTTGTGCTGCTACCTAATTCCTCTTCCAGCCCTCTCTGGAAAGAACTGCGCTTACCTTTAGGCTTCGAGATGCAGAAAACACAGTGGTCGATGCAGAGGAGAAGGGAAGTACAGAGTGCAGCGGGGAGTTGAAAGAGGCTTTACGCGAGGAAAGGCGAAGGTGCAGCCCAGCAGTAAAAGGCTTTTACTTCTGGAGCCTTTTCCTACGGTAGCAGCTGCTGGAAGTCGGCAACGGAGCTGCGAGAGTGAATAATGTGGCGGCGCGTCGATCTGAGAATTCGAAAGCTCCCGAGCCGCAGTGTGTTGTGCTCGGTTTCAAGGCTGCCTGGAGAAGGGGTGCTTGAAGAACGCCTTCTTTCTGGGCGCGTCCTTCTGGGTGCGCTCAAGCTGCATGGACTGTGCAACACTGAAGGTGGGTGAAACTGCTTCTGGCCAGCTTGTGTGATGGAGTGCAACGGCCGCGCCTTACTTTCTGAAGCAGCCAGAGCATTCTCAGCCGAATCTGCTCTGTGAACCAGCTTTGGCCTGGACTCCTGAACCTCGGTACACTGAGCACACAAGGCCGGTGCCCAGCTGCTTCGTTCTTCGCCTTCCGGCGTCTGGACAGAACTGAAGGCCAGCGATGGCTTTGAGCTTTGCCGCTCTTCAGCGTGTATACTGCACGCATCCACAGTGGGCTGGGCCCGGATTTGCCTCAGCTCGAGGTGCAATCACACTCTTCCTGTTTCGCAGAGTCCAAAGAGTGCCCGTTCTAACTCCCGCTAAGCGAAAAGTGGCAGGCGAGAAGCGCTTGCTGGATTGGGCTTTCGCTGGCCAAGACTTTCCACACAGCACTCCAACCTGGGCGACGAGGAGGAGAATGGAAGAACATCTTTCCATCCTGGCACGTTCCTCTGTGCGACGCGTCCATCCGCGTCTTTGGTCCTTGCCAGGCTGGAATGTGCGCGGTGCTACTTCGAACTGAGCAGGAACGTGCAGAGAGCACGGCGATCTGACGGTGCTGCGCAGGCTGCAAAGGAAAGAGGGCTACCGCTGGAATACAGGTGCAGAGACAAGTTTCCACGCGTCGGGGCTAAAGCTCTGGGTGAGCTTGTTGTCCTGGCACTGCTCTCTGTGCGGGACGTTAGCCGAGAACCTTTCCGTTTACATTCGGACGACAAAAGGCAGGCAGAATGTGCTGCTACAGAGCGCTGGGCAGGGAAACTGCATCGCTCAGGCGTCTTTCGGCAGAAGCAGCGGGCTGGAGCGCCTCGCTGCCGGCACCGTGCTCTGCGCGAGAAGTAGACGACTGCTCGCCTCCGGCAAGAATGAAAGCGCGACAAGGTACTGAAGTGGAGGAAGAAAGAAGGCGCCGAGCACCGGGCTCGTGTGCGAAGCGTACAAGCGGAGAAGGGAGAGTGGCTCCCCCTCGCTTGTTTGCGGGTTCACTTTAGCGGTCGGAAACGGAAAGTTCAACTTGCAGCTTCTTGTGCTGCTACCTAATTCCTCTTCCAGCCCTCTCTGGAAAGAACTGCGCTTACCTTTAGGCTTCGAGATGCAGAAAACACAGTGGTCGATGCAGAGGAGAAGGGAAGTACAGAGTGCAGCGGGGAGTTGAAAGAGGCTTTACGCGAGGAAAGGCGAAGGTGCAGCCCAGCAGTAAAAGGCTTTTACTTCTGGAGCCTTTTCCTACGGTAGCAGCTGCTGGAAGTCGGCAACGGAGCTGCGAGAGTGAATAATGTGGCGGCGCGTCGATCTGAGAATTCGAAAGCTCCCGAGCCGCAGTGTGTTGTGCTCGGTTTCAAGGCTGCCTGGAGAAGGGGTGCTTGAAGAACGCCTTCTTTCTGGGCGCGTCCTTCTGGGTGCGCTCAAGCTGCATGGACTGTGCAACACTGAAGGTGGGTGAAACTGCTTCTGGCCAGCTTGTGTGATGGAGTGCAACGGCCGCGCCTTACTTTCTGAAGCAGCCAGAGCATTCTCAGCCGAATCTGCTCTGTGAACCAGCTTTGGCCTGGACTCCTGAACCTCGGTACACTGAGCACACAAGGCCGGTGCCCAGCTGCTTCGTTCTTCGCCTTCCGGCGTCTGGACAGAACTGAAGGCCAGCGATGGCTTTGAGCTTTGCCGCTCTTCAGCGTGTATACTGCACGCATCCACAGTGGGCTGGGCCCGGATTTGCCTCAGCTCGAGGTGCAATCACACTCTTCCTGTTTCGCAGAGTCCAAAGAGTGCCCGTTCTAACTCCCGCTAAGCGAAAAGTGGCAGGCGAGAAGCGCTTGCTGGATTGGGCTTTCGCTGGCCAAGACTTTCCACACAGCACTCCAACCTGGGCGACGAGGAGGAGAATGGAAGAACATCTTTCCATCCTGGCACGTTCCTCTGTGCGACGCGTCCATCCGCGTCTTTGGTCCTTGCCAGGCTGGAATGTGCGCGGTGCTACTTCGAACTGAGCAGGAACGTGCAGAGAGCACGGCGATCTGACGGTGCTGCGCAGGCTGCAAAGGAAAGAGGGCTACCGCTGGAATACAGGTGCAGAGACAAGTTTCCACGCGTCGGGGCTAAAGCTCTGGGTGAGCTTGTTGTCCTGGCACTGCTCTCTGTGCGGGACGTTAGCCGAGACCCTTTCCGTTTACATTCGGACGACAAAAGGCAGGCAGAATGTGCTGCTACAGAGCGCTGGGCAGGGAAACTGCATCGCTCAGGCGTGTTTCGGCAGAAGCAGCGGGCTGGAGCGCCTCGCTGCCGGCACCGTGCTCTGCGCGAGAAGTAGACGACTGCTCGCCTCCGGCAAGAATGAAAGCGCGACAAGGTACTGAAGTGGAGGAAGAAAGAAGGCGCCGAGCACCGGGCTCGTGTGCGAAGCGTACAAGCGGAGAAGGGAGAGTGGCTCCCCCTCGCTTGTTTGCGGGTTCACTTTAGCGGTCGGAAACGGAAAGTTCAACTTGCAGCTTCTTGTGCTGCTACCTAATTCCTCTTCCAGCCCTCTCTGGAAAGAACTGCGCTTACCTTTAGGCTTCGAGATGCAGAAAACACAGTGGTCGATGCAGAGGAGAAGGGAAGTACAGAGTGCAGCGGGGAGTTGAAAGAGGCTTTACGCGAGGAAAGGCGAAGGTGCAGCCCAGCAGTAAAAGGCTTTTACTTCTGGAGCCTTTTCCTACGGTAGCAGCTGCTGGAAGTCGGCAATGGAGCTGCGAGAGTGAATAATGTGGCGGCGCGTCGATCTGAGAATTCGAAAGCTCCCGAGCCGCAGTGTGTTGTGCTCGGTTTCAAGGCTGCCTGGAGAAGGGGTGCTTGAAGAACGCCTTCTTTCTGGGCGCGTCCTTCTGGGTGCGCTCAAGCTGCATGGACTGTGCAACACTGAAGGTGGGTGAAACTGCTTCTGGCCAGCTTGTGTGATGGAGTGCAACGGCCGCGCCTTACTTTCTGAAGCAGCCAGAGCATTCTCAGCCGAATCTGCTCTGTGAACCAGCTTTGGCCTGGACTCCTGAACCTCGGTACACTGAGCACACAAGGCCGGTGCCCAGCTGCTTCGTTCTTCGCCTTCCGGCGTCTGGACAGAACTGAAGGCCAGCGATGGCTTTGAGCTTTGCCGCTCTTCAGCGTGTATACTGCACGCATCCACAGTGGGCTGGGCCCGGATTTGCCTCAGCTCGAGGTGCAATCACACTCTTTCTGTTTCGCAGAGTCCAAAGAGTGCCCGTTCTAACTCCCGCTAAGCGAAAAGTGGCAGGCGAGAAGCGCTTGCTGGATTGGGCTTTCGCTGGCCAAGACTTTCCACACAGCACTCCAACCTGGGCGACGAGGAGGAGAATGGAAGAACATCTTTCCATCCTGGCACGTTCCTCTGTGCGACGCGTCCATCCGCGTCTTTGGTCCTTGCCAGGCTGGAATGTGCGCGGTGCTACTTCGAACTGAGCAGGAACGTGCAGAGAGCACGGCGATCTGACGGTGCTGCGCAGGCTGCAAAGGAAAGAGGGCTACCGCTGGAATACAGGTGCAGAGACAAGTTTCCACGCGTCGGGGCTAAAGCTCTGGGTGAGCTTGTTGTCCTGGCACTGCTCTCTGTGCGGGACGTTAGCCGAGACCCTTTCCGTTTACATTCGGACGACAAAAGGCAGGCAGAATGTGCTGCTACAGAGCGCTGGGCAGGGAAACTGCATCGCTCAGGCGTGTTTCGGCAGAAGCAGCGGGCTGGAGCGCCTCGCTGCCGGCACCGTGCTCTGCGCGAGAAGTAGACGACTGCTCGCCTCCGGCAAGAATGAAAGCGCGACAAGGTACTGAAGTGGAGGAAGAAAGAAGGCGCCGAGCACCGGGCTCGTGTGCGAAGCGTACAAGCGGAGAAGGGAGAGTGGCTCCCCCTCGCTTGTTTGCGGGTTCACTTTAGCGGTCGGAAATGGAAAGTTCAACTTGCAGCTTCTTGTGCTGCTACCTAATTCCTCTTCCAGCCCTCTCTGGAAAGAACTGCGCTTACCTTTAGGCTTCGAGATGCAGAAAACACAGTGGTCGATGCAGAGGAGAAGGGAAGTACAGAGTGCAGCGGGGAGTTGAAAGAGGCTTTACGCGAGGAAAGGCGAAGGTGCAGCCCAGCAGTAAAAGGCTTTTACTTCTGGAGCCTTTTCCTACGGTAGCAGCTGCTGGAAGTCGGCAACGGAGCTGCGAGAGTGAATAATGTGGCGGCGCGTCGATCTGAGAATTCGAAAGCTCCCGAGCCGCAGTGTGTTGTGCTCGGTTTCAAGGCTGCCTGGAGAAGGGGTGCTTGAAGAACGCCTTCTTTCTGGGCGCGTCCTTCTGGGTGCGCTCAAGCTGCATGGACTGTGCAACACTGAAGGTGGGTGAAACTGCTTCTGGCCAGCTTGTGTGATGGAGTGCAACGGCCGCGCCTTACTTTCTGAAGCAGCCAGAGCATTCTCAGCCGAATCTGCTCTGTGAACCAGCTTTGGCCTGGACTCCTGAACCTCGGTACACTGAGCACACAAGGCCGGTGCCCAGCTGCTTCGTTCTTCGCCTTCCGGCGTCTGGACAGAACTGAAGGCCAGCGATGGCTTTGAGCTTTGCCGCTCTTCAGCGTGTATACTGCACGCATCCACAGTGGGCTGGGCCCGGATTTGCCTCAGCTCGAGGTGCAATCACACTCTTCCTGTTTCGCAGAGTCCAAAGAGTGCCCGTTCTAACTCCCGCTAAGCGAAAAGTGGCAGGCGAGAAGCGCTTGCTGGATTGGGCTTTCGCTGGCCAAGACTTTCCACACAGCACTCCAACCTGGGCGACGAGGAGGAGAATGGAAGAACATCTTTCCATCCTGGCACGTTCCTCTGTGCGACGCGTCCATCCGCGTCTTTGGTCCTTGCCAGGCTGGAATGTGCGCGGTGCTACTTCGAACTGAGCAGGAACGTGCAGAGAGCACGGCGATCTGACGGTGCTGCGCAGGCTGCAAAGGAAAGAGGGCTACCGCTGGAATACAGGTGCAGAGACAAGTTTCCACGCGTCGGGGCTAAAGCTCTGGGTGAGCTTGTTGTCCTGGCACTGCTCTCTGTGCGGGACGTTAGCCGAGAACCTTTCCGTTTACATTCGGACGACAAAAGGCAGGCAGAATGTGCTGCTACAGAGCGCTGGGCAGGGAAACTGCATCGCTCAGGCGTCTTTCGGCAGAAGCAGCGGGCTGGAGCGCCTCGCTGCCGGCACCGTGCTCTGCGCGAGAAGTAGACGACTGCTCGCCTCCGGCAAGAATGAAAGCGCGACAAGGTACTGAAGTGGAGGAAGAAAGAAGGCGCCGAGCACCGGGCTCGTGTGCGAAGCGTACAAGCGGAGAAGGGAGAGTGGCTCCCCCTCGCTTGTTTGCGGGTTCACTTTAGCGGTCGGAAACGGAAAGTTCAACTTGCAGCTTCTTGTGCTGCTACCTAATTCCTCTTCCAGCCCTCTCTGGAAAGAACTGCGCTTACCTTTAGGCTTCGAGATGCAGAAAACACAGTGGTCGATGCAGAGGAGAAGGGAAGTACAGAGTGCAGCGGGGAGTTGAAAGAGGCTTTACGCGAGGAAAGGCGAAGGTGCAGCCCAGCAGTAAAAGGCTTTTACTTCTGGAGCCTTTTCCTACGGTAGCAGCTGCTGGAAGTCGGCAACGGAGCTGCGAGAGTGAATAATGTGGCGGCGCGTCGATCTGAGAATTCGAAAGCTCCCGAGCCGCAGTGTGTTGTGCTCGGTTTCAAGGCTGCCTGGAGAAGGGGTGCTTGAAGAACGCCTTCTTTCTGGGCGCGTCCTTCTGGGTGCGCTCAAGCTGCATGGACTGTGCAACACTGAAGGTGGGTGAAACTGCTTCTGGCCAGCTTGTGTGATGGAGTGCAACGGCCGCGCCTTACTTTCTGAAGCAGCCAGAGCATTCTCAGCCGAATCTGCTCTGTGAACCAGCTTTGGCCTGGACTCCTGAACCTCGGTACACTGAGCACACAAGGCCGGTGCCCAGCTGCTTCGTTCTTCGCCTTCCGGCGTCTGGACAGAACTGAAGGCCAGCGATGGCTTTGAGCTTTGCCGCTCTTCAGCGTGTATACTGCACGCATCCACAGTGGGCTGGGCCCGGATTTGCCTCAGCTCGAGGTGCAATCACACTCTTCCTGTTTCGCAGAGTCCAAAGAGTGCCCGTTCTAACTCCCGCTAAGCGAAAAGTGGCAGGCGAGAAGCGCTTGCTGGATTGGGCTTTCGCTGGCCAAGACTTTCCACACAGCACTCCAACCTGGGCGACGAGGAGGAGAATGGAAGAACATCTTTCCATCCTGGCACGTTCCTCTGTGCGACGCGTCCATCCGCGTCTTTGGTCCTTGCCAGGCTGGAATGTGCGCGGTGCTACTTCGAACTGAGCAGGAACGTGCAGAGAGCACGGCGATCTGACGGTGCTGCGCAGGCTGCAAAGGAAAGAGGGCTACCGCTGGAATACAGGTGCAGAGACAAGTTTCCACGCGTCGGGGCTAAAGCTCTGGGTGAGCTTGTTGTCCTGGCACTGCTCTCTGTGCGGGACGTTAGCCGAGAACCTTTCCGTTTACATTCGGACGACAAAAGGCAGGCAGAATGTGCTGCTACAGAGCGCTGGGCAGGGAAACTGCATCGCTCAGGCGTCTTTCGGCAGAAGCAGCGGGCTGGAGCGCCTCGCTGCCGGCACCGTGCTCTGCGCGAGAAGTAGACGACTGCTCGCCTCCGGCAAGAATGAAAGCGCGACAAGGTACTGAAGTGGAGGAAGAAAGAAGGCGCCGAGCACCGGGCTCGTGTGCGAAGCGTACAAGCGGAGAAGGGAGAGTGGCTCCCCCTCGCTTGTTTGCGGGTTCACTTTAGCGGTCGGAAACGGAAAGTTCAACTTGCAGCTTCTTGTGCTGCTACCTAATTCCTCTTCCAGCCCTCTCTGGAAAGAACTGCGCTTACCTTTAGGCTTCGAGATGCAGAAAACACAGTGGTCGATGCAGAGGAGAAGGGAAGTACAGAGTGCAGCGGGGAGTTGAAAGAGGCTTTACGCGAGGAAAGGCGAAGGTGCAGCCCAGCAGTAAAAGGCTTTTACTTCTGGAGCCTTTTCCTACGGTAGCAGCTGCTGGAAGTCGGCAACGGAGCTGCGAGAGTGAATAATGTGGCGGCGCGTCGATCTGAGAATTCGAAAGCTCCCGAGCCGCAGTGTGTTGTGCTCGGTTTCAAGGCTGCCTGGAGAAGGGGTGCTTGAAGAACGCCTTCTTTCTGGGCGCGTCCTTCTGGGTGCGCTCAAGCTGCATGGACTGTGCAACACTGAAGGTGGGTGAAACTGCTTCTGGCCAGCTTGTGTGATGGAGTGCAACGGCCGCGCCTTACTTTCTGAAGCAGCCAGAGCATTCTCAGCCGAATCTGCTCTGTGAACCAGCTTTGGCCTGGACTCCTGAACCTCGGTACACTGAGCACACAAGGCCGGTGCCCAGCTGCTTCGTTCTTCGCCTTCCGGCGTCTGGACAGAACTGAAGGCCAGCGATGGCTTTGAGCTTTGCCGCTCTTCAGCGTGTATACTGCACGCATCCACAGTGGGCTGGGCCCGGATTTGCCTCAGCTCGAGGTGCAATCACACTCTTCCTGTTTCGCAGAGTCCAAAGAGTGCCCGTTCTAACTCCCGCTAAGCGAAAAGTGGCAGGCGAGAAGCGCTTGCTGGATTGGGCTTTCGCTGGCCAAGACTTTCCACACAGCACTCCAACCTGGGCGACGAGGAGGAGAATGGAAGAACATCTTTCCATCCTGGCACGTTCCTCTGTGCGACGCGTCCATCCGCGTCTTTGGTCCTTGCCAGGCTGGAATGTGCGCGGTGCTACTTCGAACTGAGCAGGAACGTGCAGAGAGCACGGCGATCTGACGGTGCTGCGCAGGCTGCAAAGGAAAGAGGGCTACCGCTGGAATACAGGTGCAGAGACAAGTTTCCACGCGTCGGGGCTAAAGCTCTGGGTGAGCTTGTTGTCCTGGCACTGCTCTCTGTGCGGGACGTTAGCCGAGAACCTTTCCGTTTACATTCGGACGACAAAAGGCAGGCAGAATGTGCTGCTACAGAGCGCTGGGCAGGGAAACTGCATCGCTCAGGCGTGTTTCGGCAGAAGCAGCGGGCTGGAGCGCCTCGCTGCCGGCACCGTGCTCTGCGCGAGAAGTAGACGACTGCTCGCCTCCGGCAAGAATGAAAGCGCGACAAGGTACTGAAGTGGAGGAAGAAAGAAGGCGCCGAGCACCGGGCTCGTGTGCGAAGCGTACAAGCGGAGAAGGGAGAGTGGCTCCCCCTCGCTTGTTTGCGGGTTCACTTTAGCGGTCGGAAACGGAAAGTTCAACTTGCAGCTTCTTGTGCTGCTACCTAATTCCTCTTCCAGCCCTCTCTGGAAAGAACTGCGCTTACCTTTAGGCTTCGAGATGCAGAAAACACAGTGGTCGATGCAGAGGAGAAGGGAAGTACAGAGTGCAGCGGGGAGTTGAAAGAGGCTTTACGCGAGGAAAGGCGAAGGTGCAGCCCAGCAGTAAAAGGCTTTTACTTCTGGAGCCTTTTCCTACGGTAGCAGCTGCTGGAAGTCGGCAACGGAGCTGCGAGAGTGAATAATGTGGCGGCGCGTCGATCTGAGAATTCGAAAGCTCCCGAGCCGCAGTGTGTTGTGCTCGGTTTCAAGGCTGCCTGGAGAAGGGGTGCTTGAAGAACGCCTTCTTTCTGGGCGCGTCCTTCTGGGTGCGCTCAAGCTGCATGGACTGTGCAACACTGAAGGTGGGTGAAACTGCTTCTGGCCAGCTTGTGTGATGGAGTGCAACGGCCGCGCCTTACTTTCTGAAGCAGCCAGAGCATTCTCAGCCGAATCTGCTCTGTGAACCAGCTTTGGCCTGGACTCCTGAACCTCGGTACACTGAGCACACAAGGCCGGTGCCCAGCTGCTTCGTTCTTCGCCTTCCGGCGTCTGGACAGAACTGAAGGCCAGCGATGGCTTTGAGCTTTGCCGCTCTTCAGCGTGTATACTGCACGCATCCACAGTGGGCTGGGCCCGGATTTGCCTCAGCTCGAGGTGCAATCACACTCTTCCTGTTTCGCAGAGTCCAAAGAGTGCCCGTTCTAACTCCCGCTAAGCGAAAAGTGGCAGGCGAGAAGCGCTTGCTGGATTGGGCTTTCGCTGGCCAAGACTTTCCACACAGCACTCCAACCTGGGCGACGAGGAGGAGAATGGAAGAACATCTTTCCATCCTGGCACGCTCCTCTGTGCGACGCGTCCATCCGCGTCTTTGGTCCTTGCCAGGCTGGAATGTGCGCGGTGCTACTTCGAACTGAGCAGGAACGTGCAGAGAGCACGGCGATCTGACGGTGCTGCGCAGGCTGCAAAGGAAAGAGGGCTACCGCTGGAATACAGGTGCAGAGACAAGTTTCCACGCGTCGGGGCTAAAGCTCTGGGTGAGCTTGTTGTCCTGGCACTGCTCTCTGTGCGGGACGTTAGCCGAGACCCTTTCCGTTTACATTCGGACGACAAAAGGCAGGCAGAATGTGCTGCTACAGAGCGCTGGGCAGGGAAACTGCATCGCTCAGGCGTGTTTCGGCAGAAGCAGCGGGCTGGAGCGCCTCGCTGCCGGCACCGTGCTCTGCGCGAGAAGTAGACGACTGCTCGCCTCCGGCAAGAATGAAAGCGCGACAAGGTACTGAAGTGGAGGAAGAAAGAAGGCGCCGAGCACCGGGCTCGTGTGCGAAGCGTACAAGCGGAGAAGGGAGAGTGGCTCCCCCTCGCTTGTTTGCGGGTTCACTTTAGCGGTCGGAAACGGAAAGTTCAACTTGCAGCTTCTTGTGCTGCTACCTAATTCCTCTTCCAGCCCTCTCTGGAAAGAACTGCGCTTACCTTTAGGCTTCGAGATGCAGAAAACACAGTGGTCGATGCAGAGGAGAAGGGAAGTACAGAGTGCAGCGGGGAGTTGAAAGAGGCTTTACGCGAGGAAAGGCGAAGGTGCAGCCCAGCAGTAAAAGGCTTTTACTTCTGGAGCCTTTTCCTACGGTAGCAGCTGCTGGAAGTCGGCAATGGAGCTGCGAGAGTGAATAATGTGGCGGCGCGTCGATCTGAGAATTCGAAAGCTCCCGAGCCGCAGTGTGTTGTGCTCGGTTTCAAGGCTGCCTGGAGAAGGGGTGCTTGAAGAACGCCTTCTTTCTGGGCGCGTCCTTCTGGGTGCGCTCAAGCTGCATGGACTGTGCAACACTGAAGGTGGGTGAAACTGCTTCTGGCCAGCTTGTGTGATGGAGTGCAACGGCCGCGCCTTACTTTCTGAAGCAGCCAGAGCATTCTCAGCCGAATCTGCTCTGTGAACCAGCTTTGGCCTGGACTCCTGAACCTCGGTACACTGAGCACACAAGGCCGGTGCCCAGCTGCTTCGTTCTTCGCCTTCCGGCGTCTGGACAGAACTGAAGGCCAGCGATGGCTTTGAGCTTTGCCGCTCTTCAGCGTGTATACTGCACGCATCCACAGTGGGCTGGGCCCGGATTTGCCTCAGCTCGAGGTGCAATCACACTCTTTCTGTTTCGCAGAGTCCAAAGAGTGCCCGTTCTAACTCCCGCTAAGCGAAAAGTGGCAGGCGAGAAGCGCTTGCTGGATTGGGCTTTCGCTGGCCAAGACTTTCCACACAGCACTCCAACCTGGGCGACGAGGAGGAGAATGGAAGAACATCTTTCCATCCTGGCACGTTCCTCTGTGCGACGCGTCCATCCGCGTCTTTGGTCCTTGCCAGGCTGGAATGTGCGCGGTGCTACTTCGAACTGAGCAGGAACGTGCAGAGAGCACGGCGATCTGACGGTGCTGCGCAGGCTGCAAAGGAAAGAGGGCTACCGCTGGAATACAGGTGCAGAGACAAGTTTCCACGCGTCGGGGCTAAAGCTCTGGGTGAGCTTGTTGTCCTGGCACTGCTCTCTGTGCGGGACGTTAGCCGAGACCCTTTCCGTTTACATTCGGACGACAAAAGGCAGGCAGAATGTGCTGCTACAGAGCGCTGGGCAGGGAAACTGCATCGCTCAGGCGTGTTTCGGCAGAAGCAGCGGGCTGGAGCGCCTCGCTGCCGGCACCGTGCTCTGCGCGAGAAGTAGACGACTGCTCGCCTCCGGCAAGAATGAAAGCGCGACAAGGTACTGAAGTGGAGGAAGAAAGAAGGCGCCGAGCACCGGGCTCGTGTGCGAAGCGTACAAGCGGAGAAGGGAGAGTGGCTCCCCCTCGCTTGTTTGCGGGTTCACTTTAGCGGTCGGAAACGGAAAGTTCAACTTGCAGCTTCTTGTGCTGCTACCTAATTCCTCTTCCAGCCCTCTCTGGAAAGAACTGCGCTTACCTTTAGGCTTCGAGATGCAGAAAACACAGTGGTCGATGCAGAGGAGAAGGGAAGTACAGAGTGCAGCGGGGAGTTGAAAGAGGCTTTACGCGAGGAAAGGCGAAGGTGCAGCCCAGCAGTAAAAGGCTTTTACTTCTGGAGCCTTTTCCTACGGTAGCAGCTGCTGGAAGTCGGCAACGGAGCTGCGAGAGTGAATAATGTGGCGGCACGTCGATCTGAGAATTCGAAAGCTCCCGAGCCGCAGTGTGTTGTGCTCGGTTTCAAGGCTGCCTGGAGAAGGGGTGCTTGAAGAACGCCTTCTTTCTGGGCGCGTCCTTCTGGGTGCGCTCAAGCTGCATGGACTGTGCAACACTGAAGGTGGGTGAAACTGCTTCTGGCCAGCTTGTGTGATGGAGTGCAACGGCCGCGCCTTACTTTCTGAAGCAGCCAGAGCATTCTCAGCCGAATCTGCTCTGTGAACCAGCTTTGGCCTGGACTCCTGAACCTCGGTACACTGAGCACACAAGGCCGGTGCCCAGCTGCTTCGTTCTTCGCCTTCCGGCGTCTGGACAGAACTGAAGGCCAGCGATGGCTTTGAGCTTTGCCGCTCTTCAGCGTGTATACTGCACGCATCCACAGTGGGCTGGGCCCGGATTTGCCTCAGCTCGAGGTGCAATCACACTCTTCCTGTTTCGCAGAGTCCAAAGAGTGCCCGTTCTAACTCCCGCTAAGCGAAAAGTGGCAGGCGAGAAGCGCTTGCTGGATTGGGCTTTCGCTGGCCAAGACTTTCCACACAGCACTCCAACCTGGGCGACGAGGAGGAGAATGGAAGAACATCTTTCCATCCTGGCACGTTCCTCTGTGCGACGCGTCCATCCGCGTCTTTGGTCCTTGCCAGGCTGGAATGTGCGCGGTGCTACTTCGAACTGAGCAGGAACGTGCAGAGAGCACGGCGATCTGACGGTGCTGCGCAGGCTGCAAAGGAAAGAGGGCTACCGCTGGAATACAGGTGCAGAGACAAGTTTCCACGCGTCGGGGCTAAAGCTCTGGGTGAGCTTGTTGTCCTGGCACTGCTCTCTGTGCGGGACGTTAGCCGAGAACCTTTCCGTTTACATTCGGACGACAAAAGGCAGGCAGAATGTGCTGCTACAGAGCGCTGGGCAGGGAAACTGCATCGCTCAGGCGTCTTTCGGCAGAAGCAGCGGGCTGGAGCGCCTCGCTGCCGGCACCGTGCTCTGCGCGAGAAGTAGACGACTGCTCGCCTCCGGCAAGAATGAAAGCGCGACAAGGTACTGAAGTGGAGGAAGAAAGAAGGCGCCGAGCACCAGGCTCGTGTGCGAAGCGTACAAGCGGAGAAGGGAGAGTGGCTCCCCCTCGCTTGTTTGCGGGTTCACTTTAGCGGTCGGAAACGGAAAGTTCAACTTGCAGCTTCTTGTGCTGCTACCTAATTCCTCTTCCAGCCCTCTCTGGAAAGAACTGCGCTTACCTTTAGGCTTCGAGATGCAGAAAACACAGTGGTCGATGCAGAGGAGAAGGGAAGTACAGAGTGCAGCGGGGAGTTGAAAGAGGCTTTACGCGAGGAAAGGCGAAGGTGCAGCCCAGCAGTAAAAGGCTTTTACTTCTGGAGCCTTTTCCTACGGTAGCAGCTGCTGGAAGTCGGCAACGGAGCTGCGAGAGTGAATAATGTGGCGGCGCGTCGATCTGAGAATTCGAAAGCTCCCGAGCCGCAGTGTGTTGTGCTCGGTTTCAAGGCTGCCTGGAGAAGGGGTGCTTGAAGAACGCCTTCTTTCTGGGCGCGTCCTTCTGGGTGCGCTCAAGCTGCATGGACTGTGCAACACTGAAGGTGGGTGAAACTGCTTCTGGCCAGCTTGTGTGATGGAGTGCAACGGCCGCGCCTTACTTTCTGAAGCAGCCAGAGCATTCTCAGCCGAATCTGCTCTGTGAACCAGCTTTGGCCTGGACTCCTGAACCTCGGTACACTGAGCACACAAGGCCGGTGCCCAGCTGCTTCGTTCTTCGCCTTCCGGCGTCTGGACAGAACTGAAGGCCAGCGATGGCTTTGAGCTTTGCCGCTCTTCAGCGTGTATACTGCACGCATCCACAGTGGGCTGGGCCCGGATTTGCCTCAGCTCGAGGTGCAATCACACTCTTCCTGTTTCGCAGAGTCCAAAGAGTGCCCGTTCTAACTCCCGCTAAGCGAAAAGTGGCAGGCGAGAAGCGCTTGCTGGATTGGGCTTTCGCTGGCCAAGACTTTCCACACAGCACTCCAACCTGGGCGACGAGGAGGAGAATGGAAGAACATCTTTCCATCCTGGCACGTTCCTCTGTGCGACGCGTCCATCCGCGTCTTTGGTCCTTGCCAGGCTGGAATGTGCGCGGTGCTACTTCGAACTGAGCAGGAACGTGCAGAGAGCACGGCGATCTGACGGTGCTGCGCAGGCTGCAAAGGAAAGAGGGCTACCGCTGGAATACAGGTGCAGAGACAAGTTTCCACGCGTCGGGGCTAAAGCTCTGGGTGAGCTTGTTGTCCTGGCACTGCTCTCTGTGCGGGACGTTAGCCGAGAACCTTTCCGTTTACATTCGGACGACAAAAGGCAGGCAGAATGTGCTGCTACAGAGCGCTGGGCAGGGAAACTGCATCGCTCAGGCGTCTTTCGGCAGAAGCAGCGGGCTGGAGCGCCTCGCTGCCGGCACCGTGCTCTGCGCGAGAAGTAGACGACTGCTCGCCTCCGGCAAGAATGAAAGCGCGACAAGGTACTGAAGTGGAGGAAGAAAGAAGGCGCCGAGCACCGGGCTCGTGTGCGAAGCGTACAAGCGGAGAAGGGAGAGTGGCTCCCCCTCGCTTGTTTGCGGGTTCACTTTAGCGGTCGGAAACGGAAAGTTCAACTTGCAGCTTCTTGTGCTGCTACCTAATTCCTCTTCCAGCCCTCTCTGGAAAGAACTGCGCTTACCTTTAGGCTTCGAGATGCAGAAAACACAGTGGTCGATGCAGAGGAGAAGGGAAGTACAGAGTGCAGCGGGGAGTTGAAAGAGGCTTTACGCGAGGAAAGGCGAAGGTGCAGCCCAGCAGTAAAAGGCTTTTACTTCTGGAGCCTTTTCCTACGGTAGCAGCTGCTGGAAGTCGGCAACGGAGCTGCGAGAGTGAATAATGTGGCGGCGCGTCGATCTGAGAATTCGAAAGCTCCCGAGCCGCAGTGTGTTGTGCTCGGTTTCAAGGCTGCCTGGAGAAGGGGTGCTTGAAGAACGCCTTCTTTCTGGGCGCGTCCTTCTGGGTGCGCTCAAGCTGCATGGACTGTGCAACACTGAAGGTGGGTGAAACTGCTTCTGGCCAGCTTGTGTGATGGAGTGCAACGGCCGCGCCTTACTTTCTGAAGCAGCCAGAGCATTCTCAGCCGAATCTGCTCTGTGAACCAGCTTTGGCCTGGACTCCTGAACCTCGGTACACTGAGCACACAAGGCCGGTGCCCAGCTGCTTCGTTCTTCGCCTTCCGGCGTCTGGACAGAACTGAAGGCCAGCGATGGCTTTGAGCTTTGCCGCTCTTCAGCGTGTATACTGCACGCATCCACAGTGGGCTGGGCCCGGATTTGCCTCAGCTCGAGGTGCAATCACA
Organism: Aphelocoma coerulescens; assembly: GCF_041296385.1. Classification (NCBI taxonomy): domain Eukaryota; kingdom Metazoa; phylum Chordata; class Aves; order Passeriformes; family Corvidae; genus Aphelocoma; species Aphelocoma coerulescens. Next base: position 3,445,288 of record NC_091036.1, read on the forward strand.
CTCTTCCTGTTTCGCAGAGTCCAAAGAGTGCCCGTTCTAACTCCCGCTAAGCGAAAAGTGGCAGGCGAGAAGCGCTTGCTGGATTGGGCTTTCGCTGGCCAAGACTTTCCACACAGCACTCCAACCTGGGCGACGAGGAGGAGAATGGAAGAACATCTTTCCATCCTGGCACGTTCCTCTGTGCGACGCGTCCATCCGCGTCTTTGGTCCTTGCCAGGCTGGAATGTGCGCGGTGCTACTTCGAACTGAGCAGGAACGTGCAGAGAGCACGGCGATCTGACGGTGCTGCGCAGGCTGCAAAGGAAAGAGGGCTACCGCTGGAATACAGGTGCAGAGACAAGTTTCCACGCGTCGGGGCTAAAGCTCTGGGTGAGCTTGTTGTCCTGGCACTGCTCTCTGTGCGGGACGTTAGCCGAGAACCTTTCCGTTTACATTCGGACGACAAAAGGCAGGCAGAATGTGCTGCTACAGAGCGCTGGGCAGGGAAACTGCATCGCTCAGGCGTCTTTCGGCAGAAGCAGCGGGCTGGAGCGCCTCGCTGCCGGCACCGTGCTCTGCGCGAGAAGTAGACGACTGCTCGCCTCCGGCAAGAATGAAAGCGCGACAAGGTACTGAAGTGGAGGAAGAAAGAAGGCGCCGAGCACCGGGCTCGTGTGCGAAGCGTACAAGCGGAGAAGGGAGAGTGGCTCCCCCTCGCTTGTTTGCGGGTTCACTTTAGCGGTCGGAAACGGAAAGTTCAACTTGCAGCTTCTTGTGCTGCTACCTAATTCCTCTTCCAGCCCTCTCTGGAAAGAACTGCGCTTACCTTTAGGCTTCGAGATGCAGAAAACACAGTGGTCGATGCAGAGGAGAAGGGAAGTACAGAGTGCAGCGGGGAGTTGAAAGAGGCTTTACGCGAGGAAAGGCGAAGGTGCAGCCCAGCAGTAAAAGGCTTTTACTTCTGGAGCCTTTTCCTACGGTAGCAGCTGCTGGAAGTCGGCAACGGAGCTGCGAGAGTGAATAATGTGGCGGCGCGTCGATCTGAGAATTCGAAAGCTCCCGAGCCGCAGTGTGTTGTGCTCGGTTTCAAGGCTGCCTGGAGAAGGGGTGCTTGAAGAACGCCTTCTTTCTGGGCGCGTCCTTCTGGGTGCGCTCAAGCTGCATGGACTGTGCAACACTGAAGGTGGGTGAAACTGCTTCTGGCCAGCTTGTGTGATGGAGTGCAACGGCCGCGCCTTACTTTCTGAAGCAGCCAGAGCATTCTCAGCCGAATCTGCTCTGTGAACCAGCTTTGGCCTGGACTCCTGAACCTCGGTACACTGAGCACACAAGGCCGGTGCCCAGCTGCTTCGTTCTTCGCCTTCCGGCGTCTGGACAGAACTGAAGGCCAGCGATGGCTTTGAGCTTTGCCGCTCTTCAGCGTGTATACTGCACGCATCCACAGTGGGCTGGGCCCGGATTTGCCTCAGCTCGAGGTGCAATCACACTCTTCCTGTTTCGCAGAGTCCAAAGAGTGCCCGTTCTAACTCCCGCTAAGCGAAAAGTGGCAGGCGAGAAGCGCTTGCTGGATTGGGCTTTCGCTGGCCAAGACTTTCCACACAGCACTCCAACCTGGGCGACGAGGAGGAGAATGGAAGAACATCTTTCCATCCTGGCACGCTCCTCTGTGCGACGCGTCCATCCGCGTCTTTGGTCCTTGCCAGGCTGGAATGTGCGCGGTGCTACTTCGAACTGAGCAGGAACGTGCAGAGAGCACGGCGATCTGACGGTGCTGCGCAGGCTGCAAAGGAAAGAGGGCTACCGCTGGAATACAGGTGCAGAGACAAGTTTCCACGCGTCGGGGCTAAAGCTCTGGGTGAGCTTGTTGTCCTGGCACTGCTCTCTGTGCGGGACGTTAGCCGAGACCCTTTCCGTTTACATTCGGACGACAAAAGGCAGGCAGAATGTGCTGCTACAGAGCGCTGGGCAGGGAAACTGCATCGCTCAGGCGTGTTTCGGCAGAAGCAGCGGGCTGGAGCGCCTCGCTGCCGGCACCGTGCTCTGCGCGAGAAGTAGACGACTGCTCGCCTCCGGCAAGAATGAAAGCGCGACAAGGTACTGAAGTGGAGGAAGAAAGAAGGCGCCGAGCACCGGGCTCGTGTGCGAAGCGTACAAGCGGAGAAGGGAGAGTGGCTCCCCCTCGCTTGTTTGCGGGTTCACTTTAGCGGTCGGAAACGGAAAGTTCAACTTGCAGCTTCTTGTGCTGCTACCTAATTCCTCTTCCAGCCCTCTCTGGAAAGAACTGCGCTTACCTTTAGGCTTCGAGATGCAGAAAACACAGTGGTCGATGCAGAGGAGAAGGGAAGTACAGAGTGCAGCGGGGAGTTGAAAGAGGCTTTACGCGAGGAAAGGCGAAGGTGCAGCCCAGCAGTAAAAGGCTTTTACTTCTGGAGCCTTTTCCTACGGTAGCAGCTGCTGGAAGTCGGCAATGGAGCTGCGAGAGTGAATAATGTGGCGGCGCGTCGATCTGAGAATTCGAAAGCTCCCGAGCCGCAGTGTGTTGTGCTCGGTTTCAAGGCTGCCTGGAGAAGGGGTGCTTGAAGAACGCCTTCTTTCTGGGCGCGTCCTTCTGGGTGCGCTCAAGCTGCATGGACTGTGCAACACTGAAGGTGGGTGAAACTGCTTCTGGCCAGCTTGTGTGATGGAGTGCAACGGCCGCGCCTTACTTTCTGAAGCAGCCAGAGCATTCTCAGCCGAATCTGCTCTGTGAACCAGCTTTGGCCTGGACTCCTGAACCTCGGTACACTGAGCACACAAGGCCGGTGCCCAGCTGCTTCGTTCTTCGCCTTCCGGCGTCTGGACAGAACTGAAGGCCAGCGATGGCTTTGAGCTTTGCCGCTCTTCAGCGTGTATACTGCACGCATCCACAGTGGGCTGGGCCCGGATTTGCCTCAGCTCGAGGTGCAATCACACTCTTTCTGTTTCGCAGAGTCCAAAGAGTGCCCGTTCTAACTCCCGCTAAGCGAAAAGTGGCAGGCGAGAAGCGCTTGCTGGATTGGGCTTTCGCTGGCCAAGACTTTCCACACAGCACTCCAACCTGGGCGACGAGGAGGAGAATGGAAGAACATCTTTCCATCCTGGCACGTTCCTCTGTGCGACGCGTCCATCCGCGTCTTTGGTCCTTGCCAGGCTGGAATGTGCGCGGTGCTACTTCGAACTGAGCAGGAACGTGCAGAGAGCACGGCGATCTGACGGTGCTGCGCAGGCTGCAAAGGAAAGAGGGCTACCGCTGGAATACAGGTGCAGAGACAAGTTTCCACGCGTCGGGGCTAAAGCTCTGGGTGAGCTTGTTGTCCTGGCACTGCTCTCTGTGCGGGACGTTAGCCGAGACCCTTTCCGTTTACATTCGGACGACAAAAGGCAGGCAGAATGTGCTGCTACAGAGCGCTGGGCAGGGAAACTGCATCGCTCAGGCGTGTTTCGGCAGAAGCAGCGGGCTGGAGCGCCTCGCTGCCGGCACCGTGCTCTGCGCGAGAAGTAGACGACTGCTCGCCTCCGGCAAGAATGAAAGCGCGACAAGGTACTGAAGTGGAGGAAGAAAGAAGGCGCCGAGCACCGGGCTCGTGTGCGAAGCGTACAAGCGGAGAAGGGAGAGTGGCTCCCCCTCGCTTGTTTGCGGGTTCACTTTAGCGGTCGGAAATGGAAAGTTCAACTTGCAGCTTCTTGTGCTGCTACCTAATTCCTCTTCCAGCCCTCTCTGGAAAGAACTGCGCTTACCTTTAGGCTTCGAGATGCAGAAAACACAGTGGTCGATGCAGAGGAGAAGGGAAGTACAGAGTGCAGCGGGGAGTTGAAAGAGGCTTTACGCGAGGAAAGGCGAAGGTGCAGCCCAGCAGTAAAAGGCTTTTACTTCTGGAGCCTTTTCCTACGGTAGCAGCTGCTGGAAGTCGGCAACGGAGCTGCGAGAGTGAATAATGTGGCGGCGCGTCGATCTGAGAATTCGAAAGCTCCCGAGCCGCAGTGTGTTGTGCTCGGTTTCAAGGCTGCCTGGAGAAGGGGTGCTTGAAGAACGCCTTCTTTCTGGGCGCGTCCTTCTGGGTGCGCTCAAGCTGCATGGACTGTGCAACACTGAAGGTGGGTGAAACTGCTTCTGGCCAGCTTGTGTGATGGAGTGCAACGGCCGCGCCTTACTTTCTGAAGCAGCCAGAGCATTCTCAGCCGAATCTGCTCTGTGAACCAGCTTTGGCCTGGACTCCTGAACCTCGGTACACTGAGCACACAAGGCCGGTGCCCAGCTGCTTCGTTCTTCGCCTTCCGGCGTCTGGACAGAACTGAAGGCCAGCGATGGCTTTGAGCTTTGCCGCTCTTCAGCGTGTATACTGCACGCATCCACAGTGGGCTGGGCCCGGATTTGCCTCAGCTCGAGGTGCAATCACACTCTTCCTGTTTCGCAGAGTCCAAAGAGTGCCCGTTCTAACTCCCGCTAAGCGAAAAGTGGCAGGCGAGAAGCGCTTGCTGGATTGGGCTTTCGCTGGCCAAGACTTTCCACACAGCACTCCAACCTGGGCGACGAGGAGGAGAATGGAAGAACATCTTTCCATCCTGGCACGTTCCTCTGTGCGACGCGTCCATCCGCGTCTTTGGTCCTTGCCAGGCTGGAATGTGCGCGGTGCTACTTCGAACTGAGCAGGAACGTGCAGAGAGCACGGCGATCTGACGGTGCTGCGCAGGCTGCAAAGGAAAGAGGGCTACCGCTGGAATACAGGTGCAGAGACAAGTTTCCACGCGTCGGGGCTAAAGCTCTGGGTGAGCTTGTTGTCCTGGCACTGCTCTCTGTGCGGGACGTTAGCCGAGAACCTTTCCGTTTACATTCGGACGACAAAAGGCAGGCAGAATGTGCTGCTACAGAGCGCTGGGCAGGGAAACTGCATCGCTCAGGCGTCTTTCGGCAGAAGCAGCGGGCTGGAGCGCCTCGCTGCCGGCACCGTGCTCTGCGCGAGAAGTAGACGACTGCTCGCCTCCGGCAAGAATGAAAGCGCGACAAGGTACTGAAGTGGAGGAAGAAAGAAGGCGCCGAGCACCGGGCTCGTGTGCGAAGCGTACAAGCGGAGAAGGGAGAGTGGCTCCCCCTCGCTTGTTTGCGGGTTCACTTTAGCGGTCGGAAACGGAAAGTTCAACTTGCAGCTTCTTGTGCTGCTACCTAATTCCTCTTCCAGCCCTCTCTGGAAAGAACTGCGCTTACCTTTAGGCTTCGAGATGCAGAAAACACAGTGGTCGATGCAGAGGAGAAGGGAAGTACAGAGTGCAGCGGGGAGTTGAAAGAGGCTTTACGCGAGGAAAGGCGAAGGTGCAGCCCAGCAGTAAAAGGCTTTTACTTCTGGAGCCTTTTCCTACGGTAGCAGCTGCTGGAAGTCGGCAACGGAGCTGCGAGAGTGAATAATGTGGCGGCGCGTCGATCTGAGAATTCGAAAGCTCCCGAGCCGCAGTGTGTTGTGCTCGGTTTCAAGGCTGCCTGGAGAAGGGGTGCTTGAAGAACGCCTTCTTTCTGGGCGCGTCCTTCTGGGTGCGCTCAAGCTGCATGGACTGTGCAACACTGAAGGTGGGTGAAACTGCTTCTGGCCAGCTTGTGTGATGGAGTGCAACGGCCGCGCCTTACTTTCTGAAGCAGCCAGAGCATTCTCAGCCGAATCTGCTCTGTGAACCAGCTTTGGCCTGGACTCCTGAACCTCGGTACACTGAGCACACAAGGCCGGTGCCCAGCTGCTTCGTTCTTCGCCTTCCGGCGTCTGGACAGAACTGAAGGCCAGCGATGGCTTTGAGCTTTGCCGCTCTTCAGCGTGTATACTGCACGCATCCACAGTGGGCTGGGCCCGGATTTGCCTCAGCTCGAGGTGCAATCACACTCTTCCTGTTTCGCAGAGTCCAAAGAGTGCCCGTTCTAACTCCCGCTAAGCGAAAAGTGGCAGGCGAGAAGCGCTTGCTGGATTGGGCTTTCGCTGGCCAAGACTTTCCACACAGCACTCCAACCTGGGCGACGAGGAGGAGAATGGAAGAACATCTTTCCATCCTGGCACGTTCCTCTGTGCGACGCGTCCATCCGCGTCTTTGGTCCTTGCCAGGCTGGAATGTGCGCGGTGCTACTTCGAACTGAGCAGGAACGTGCAGAGAGCACGGCGATCTGACGGTGCTGCGCAGGCTGCAAAGGAAAGAGGGCTACCGCTGGAATACAGGTGCAGAGACAAGTTTCCACGCGTCGGGGCTAAAGCTCTGGGTGAGCTTGTTGTCCTGGCACTGCTCTCTGTGCGGGACGTTAGCCGAGAACCTTTCCGTTTACATTCGGACGACAAAAGGCAGGCAGAATGTGCTGCTACAGAGCGCTGGGCAGGGAAACTGCATCGCTCAGGCGTCTTTCGGCAGAAGCAGCGGGCTGGAGCGCCTCGCTGCCGGCACCGTGCTCTGCGCGAGAAGTAGACGACTGCTCGCCTCCGGCAAGAATGAAAGCGCGACAAGGTACTGAAGTGGAGGAAGAAAGAAGGCGCCGAGCACCGGGCTCGTGTGCGAAGCGTACAAGCGGAGAAGGGAGAGTGGCTCCCCCTCGCTTGTTTGCGGGTTCACTTTAGCGGTCGGAAACGGAAAGTTCAACTTGCAGCTTCTTGTGCTGCTACCTAATTCCTCTTCCAGCCCTCTCTGGAAAGAACTGCGCTTACCTTTAGGCTTCGAGATGCAGAAAACACAGTGGTCGATGCAGAGGAGAAGGGAAGTACAGAGTGCAGCGGGGAGTTGAAAGAGGCTTTACGCGAGGAAAGGCGAAGGTGCAGCCCAGCAGTAAAAGGCTTTTACTTCTGGAGCCTTTTCCTACGGTAGCAGCTGCTGGAAGTCGGCAACGGAGCTGCGAGAGTGAATAATGTGGCGGCGCGTCGATCTGAGAATTCGAAAGCTCCCGAGCCGCAGTGTGTTGTGCTCGGTTTCAAGGCTGCCTGGAGAAGGGGTGCTTGAAGAACGCCTTCTTTCTGGGCGCGTCCTTCTGGGTGCGCTCAAGCTGCATGGACTGTGCAACACTGAAGGTGGGTGAAACTGCTTCTGGCCAGCTTGTGTGATGGAGTGCAACGGCCGCGCCTTACTTTCTGAAGCAGCCAGAGCATTCTCAGCCGAATCTGCTCTGTGAACCAGCTTTGGCCTGGACTCCTGAACCTCGGTACACTGAGCACACAAGGCCGGTGCCCAGCTGCTTCGTTCTTCGCCTTCCGGCGTCTGGACAGAACTGAAGGCCAGCGATGGCTTTGAGCTTTGCCGCTCTTCAGCGTGTATACTGCACGCATCCACAGTGGGCTGGGCCCGGATTTGCCTCAGCTCGAGGTGCAATCACACTCTTCCTGTTTCGCAGAGTCCAAAGAGTGCCCGTTCTAACTCCCGCTAAGCGAAAAGTGGCAGGCGAGAAGCGCTTGCTGGATTGGGCTTTCGCTGGCCAAGACTTTCCACACAGCACTCCAACCTGGGCGACGAGGAGGAGAATGGAAGAACATCTTTCCATCCTGGCACGTTCCTCTGTGCGACGCGTCCATCCGCGTCTTTGGTCCTTGCCAGGCTGGAATGTGCGCGGTGCTACTTCGAACTGAGCAGGAACGTGCAGAGAGCACGGCGATCTGACGGTGCTGCGCAGGCTGCAAAGGAAAGAGGGCTACCGCTGGAATACAGGTGCAGAGACAAGTTTCCACGCGTCGGGGCTAAAGCTCTGGGTGAGCTTGTTGTCCTGGCACTGCTCTCTGTGCGGGACGTTAGCCGAGAACCTTTCCGTTTACATTCGGACGACAAAAGGCAGGCAGAATGTGCTGCTACAGAGCGCTGGGCAGGGAAACTGCATCGCTCAGGCGTCTTTCGGCAGAAGCAGCGGGCTGGAGCGCCTCGCTGCCGGCACCGTGCTCTGCGCGAGAAGTAGACGACTGCTCGCCTCCGGCAAGAATGAAAGCGCGACAAGGTACTGAAGTGGAGGAAGAAAGAAGGCGCCGAGCACCGGGCTCGTGTGCGAAGCGTACAAGCGGAGAAGGGAGAGTGGCTCCCCCTCGCTTGTTTGCGGGTTCACTTTAGCGGTCGGAAACGGAAAGTTCAACTTGCAGCTTCTTGTGCTGCTACCTAATTCCTCTTCCAGCCCTCTCTGGAAAGAACTGCGCTTACCTTTAGGCTTCGAGATGCAGAAAACACAGTGGTCGATGCAGAGGAGAAGGGAAGTACAGAGTGCAGCGGGGAGTTGAAAGAGGCTTTACGCGAGGAAAGGCGAAGGTGCAGCCCAGCAGTAAAAGGCTTTTACTTCTGGAGCCTTTTCCTACGGTAGCAGCTGCTGGAAGTCGGCAACGGAGCTGCGAGAGTGAATAATGTGGCGGCGCGTCGATCTGAGAATTCGAAAGCTCCCGAGCCGCAGTGTGTTGTGCTCGGTTTCAAGGCTGCCTGGAGAAGGGGTGCTTGAAGAACGCCTTCTTTCTGGGCGCGTCCTTCTGGGTGCGCTCAAGCTGCATGGACTGTGCAACACTGAAGGTGGGTGAAACTGCTTCTGGCCAGCTTGTGTGATGGAGTGCAACGGCCGCGCCTTACTTTCTGAAGCAGCCAGAGCATTCTCAGCCGAATCTGCTCTGTGAACCAGCTTTGGCCTGGACTCCTGAACCTCGGTACACTGAGCACACAAGGCCGGTGCCCAGCTGCTTCGTTCTTCGCCTTCCGGCGTCTGGACAGAACTGAAGGCCAGCGATGGCTTTGAGCTTTGCCGCTCTTCAGCGTGTATACTGCACGCATCCACAGTGGGCTGGGCCCGGATTTGCCTCAGCTCGAGGTGCAATCACACTCTTCCTGTTTCGCAGAGTCCAAAGAGTGCCCGTTCTAACTCCCGCTAAGCGAAAAGTGGCAGGCGAGAAGCGCTTGCTGGATTGGGCTTTCGCTGGCCAAGACTTTCCACACAGCACTCCAACCTGGGCGACGAGGAGGAGAATGGAAGAACATCTTTCCATCCTGGCACGTTCCTCTGTGCGACGCGTCCATCCGCGTCTTTGGTCCTTGCCAGGCTGGAATGTGCGCGGTGCTACTTCGAACTGAGCAGGAACGTGCAGAGAGCACGGCGATCTGACGGTGCTGCGCAGGCTGCAAAGGAAAGAGGGCTACCGCTGGAATACAGGTGCAGAGACAAGTTTCCACGCGTCGGGGCTAAAGCTCTGGGTGAGCTTGTTGTCCTGGCACTGCTCTCTGTGCGGGACGTTAGCCGAGACCCTTTCCGTTTACATTCGGACGACAAAAGGCAGGCAGAATGTGCTGCTACAGAGCGCTGGGCAGGGAAACTGCATCGCTCAGGCGTGTTTCGGCAGAAGCAGCGGGCTGGAGCGCCTCGCTGCCGGCACCGTGCTCTGCGCGAGAAGTAGACGACTGCTCGCCTCCGGCAAGAATGAAAGCGCGACAAGGTACTGAAGTGGAGGAAGAAAGAAGGCGCCGAGCACCGGGCTCGTGTGCGAAGCGTACAAGCGGAGAAGGGAGAGTGGCTCCCCCTCGCTTGTTTGCGGGTTCACTTTAGCGGTCGGAAACGGAAAGTTCAACTTGCAGCTTCTTGTGCTGCTACCTAATTCCTCTTCCAGCCCTCTCTGGAAAGAACTGCGCTTACCTTTAGGCTTCGAGATGCAGAAAACACAGTGGTCGATGCAGAGGAGAAGGGAAGTACAGAGTGCAGCGGGGAGTTGAAAGAGGCTTTACGCGAGGAAAGGCGAAGGTGCAGCCCAGCAGTAAAAGGCTTTTACTTCTGGAGCCTTTTCCTACGGTAGCAGCTGCTGGAAGTCGGCAATGGAGCTGCGAGAGTGAATAATGTGGCGGCGCGTCGATCTGAGAATTCGAAAGCTCCCGAGCCGCAGTGTGTTGTGCTCGGTTTCAAGGCTGCCTGGAGAAGGGGTGCTTGAAGAACGCCTTCTTTCTGGGCGCGTCCTTCTGGGTGCGCTCAAGCTGCATGGACTGTGCAACACTGAAGGTGGGTGAAACTGCTTCTGGCCAGCTTGTGTGATGGAGTGCAACGGCCGCGCCTTACTTTCTGAAGCAGCCAGAGCATTCTCAGCCGAATCTGCTCTGTGAACCAGCTTTGGCCTGGACTCCTGAACCTCGGTACACTGAGCACACAAGGCCGGTGCCCAGCTGCTTCGTTCTTCGCCTTCCGGCGTCTGGACAGAACTGAAGGCCAGCGATGGCTTTGAGCTTTGCCGCTCTTCAGCGTGTATACTGCACGCATCCACAGTGGGCTGGGCCCGGATTTGCCTCAGCTCGAGGTGCAATCACACTCTTTCTGTTTCGCAGAGTCCAAAGAGTGCCCGTTCTAACTCCCGCTAAGCGAAAAGTGGCAGGCGAGAAGCGCTTGCTGGATTGGGCTTTCGCTGGCCAAGACTTTCCACACAGCACTCCAACCTGGGCGACGAGGAGGAGAATGGAAGAACATCTTTCCATCCTGGCACGTTCCTCTGTGCGACGCGTCCATCCGCGTCTTTGGTCCTTGCCAGGCTGGAATGTGCGCGGTGCTACTTCGAACTGAGCAGGAACGTGCAGAGAGCACGGCGATCTGACGGTGCTGCGCAGGCTGCAAAGGAAAGAGGGCTACCGCTGGAATACAGGTGCAGAGACAAGTTTCCACGCGTCGGGGCTAAAGCTCTGGGTGAGCTTGTTGTCCTGGCACTGCTCTCTGTGCGGGACGTTAGCCGAGACCCTTTCCGTTTACATTCGGACGACAAAAGGCAGGCAGAATGTGCTGCTACAGAGCGCTGGGCAGGGAAACTGCATCGCTCAGGCGTGTTTCGGCAGAAGCAGCGGGCTGGAGCGCCTCGCTGCCGGCACCGTGCTCTGCGCGAGAAGTAGACGACTGCTCGCCTCCGGCAAGAATGAAAGCGCGACAAGGTACTGAAGTGGAGGAAGAAAGAAGGCGCCGAGCACCGGGCTCGTGTGCGAAGCGTACAAGCGGAGAAGGGAGAGTGGCTCCCCCTCGCTTGTTTGCGGGTTCACTTTAGCGGTCGGAAATGGAAAGTTCAACTTGCAGCTTCTTGTGCTGCTACCTAATTCCTCTTCCAGCCCTCTCTGGAAAGAACTGCGCTTACCTTTAGGCTTCGAGATGCAGAAAACACAGTGGTCGATGCAGAGGAGAAGGGAAGTACAGAGTGCAGCGGGGAGTTGAAAGAGGCTTTACGCGAGGAAAGGCGAAGGTGCAGCCCAGCAGTAAAAGGCTTTTACTTCTGGAGCCTTTTCCTACGGTAGCAGCTGCTGGAAGTCGGCAACGGAGCTGCGAGAGTGAATAATGTGGCGGCGCGTCGATCTGAGAATTCGAAAGCTCCCGAGCCGCAGTGTGTTGTGCTCGGTTTCAAGGCTGCCTGGAGAAGGGGTGCTTGAAGAACGCCTTCTTTCTGGGCGCGTCCTTCTGGGTGCGCTCAAGCTGCATGGACTGTGCAACACTGAAGGTGGGTGAAACTGCTTCTGGCCAGCTTGTGTGATGGAGTGCAACGGCCGCGCCTTACTTTCTGAAGCAGCCAGAGCATTCTCAGCCGAATCTGCTCTGTGAACCAGCTTTGGCCTGGACTCCTGAACCTCGGTACACTGAGCACACAAGGCCGGTGCCCAGCTGCTTCGTTCTTCGCCTTCCGGCGTCTGGACAGAACTGAAGGCCAGCGATGGCTTTGAGCTTTGCCGCTCTTCAGCGTGTATACTGCACGCATCCACAGTGGGCTGGGCCCGGATTTGCCTCAGCTCGAGGTGCAATCACACTCTTCCTGTTTCGCAGAGTCCAAAGAGTGCCCGTTCTAACTCCCGCTAAGCGAAAAGTGGCAGGCGAGAAGCGCTTGCTGGATTGGGCTTTCGCTGGCCAAGACTTTCCACACAGCACTCCAACCTGGGCGACGAGGAGGAGAATGGAAGAACATCTTTCCATCCTGGCACGTTCCTCTGTGCGACGCGTCCATCCGCGTCTTTGGTCCTTGCCAGGCTGGAATGTGCGCGGTGCTACTTCGAACTGAGCAGGAACGTGCAGAGAGCACGGCGATCTGACGGTGCTGCGCAGGCTGCAAAGGAAAGAGGGCTACCGCTGGAATACAGGTGCAGAGACAAGTTTCCACGCGTCGGGGCTAAAGCTCTGGGTGAGCTTGTTGTCCTGGCACTGCTCTCTGTGCGGGACGTTAGCCGAGAACCTTTCCGTTTACATTCGGACGACAAAAGGCAGGCAGAATGTGCTGCTACAGAGCGCTGGGCAGGGAAACTGCATCGCTCAGGCGTCTTTCGGCAGAAGCAGCGGGCTGGAGCGCCTCGCTGCCGGCACCGTGCTCTGCGCGAGAAGTAGACGACTGCTCGCCTCCGGCAAGAATGAAAGCGCGACAAGGTACTGAAGTGGAGGAAGAAAGAAGGCGCCGAGCACCGGGCTCGTGTGCGAAGCGTACAAGCGGAGAAGGGAGAGTGGCTCCCCCTCGCTTGTTTGCGGGTTCACTTTAGCGGTCGGAAACGGAAAGTTCAACTTGCAGCTTCTTGTGCTGCTACCTAATTCCTCTTCCAGCCCTCTCTGGAAAGAACTGCGCTTACCTTTAGGCTTCGAGATGCAGAAAACACAGTGGTCGATGCAGAGGAGAAGGGAAGTACAGAGTGCAGCGGGGAGTTGAAAGAGGCTTTACGCGAGGAAAGGCGAAGGTGCAGCCCAGCAGTAAAAGGCTTTTACTTCTGGAGCCTTTTCCTACGGTAGCAGCTGCTGGAAGTCGGCAACGGAGCTGCGAGAGTGAATAATGTGGCGGCGCGTCGATCTGAGAATTCGAAAGCTCCCGAGCCGCAGTGTGTTGTGCTCGGTTTCAAGGCTGCCTGGAGAAGGGGTGCTTGAAGAACGCCTTCTTTCTGGGCGCGTCCTTCTGGGTGCGCTCAAGCTGCATGGACTGTGCAACACTGAAGGTGGGTGAAACTGCTTCTGGCCAGCTTGTGTGATGGAGTGCAACGGCCGCGCCTTACTTTCTGAAGCAGCCAGAGCATTCTCAGCCGAATCTGCTCTGTGAACCAGCTTTGGCCTGGACTCCTGAACCTCGGTACACTGAGCACACAAGGCCGGTGCCCAGCTGCTTCGTTCTTCGCCTTCCGGCGTCTGGACAGAACTGAAGGCCAGCGATGGCTTTGAGCTTTGCCGCTCTTCAGCGTGTATACTGCACGCATCCACAGTGGGCTGGGCCCGGATTTGCCTCAGCTCGAGGTGCAATCACACTCTTCCTGTTTCGCAGAGTCCAAAGAGTGCCCGTTCTAACTCCCGCTAAGCGAAAAGTGGCAGGCGAGAAGCGCTTGCTGGATTGGGCTTTCGCTGGCCAAGACTTTCCACACAGCACTCCAACCTGGGCGACGAGGAGGAGAATGGAAGAACATCTTTCCATCCTGGCACGTTCCTCTGTGCGACGCGTCCATCCGCGTCTTTGGTCCTTGCCAGGCTGGAATGTGCGCGGTGCTACTTCGAACTGAGCAGGAACGTGCAGAGAGCACGGCGATCTGACGGTGCTGCGCAGGCTGCAAAGGAAAGAGGGCTACCGCTGGAATACAGGTGCAGAGACAAGTTTCCACGCGTCGGGGCTAAAGCTCTGGGTGAGCTTGTTGTCCTGGCACTGCTCTCTGTGCGGGACGTTAGCCGAGACCCTTTCCGTTTACATTCGGACGACAAAAGGCAGGCAGAATGTGCTGCTACAGAGCGCTGGGCAGGGAAACTGCATCGCTCAGGCGTGTTTCGGCAGAAGCAGCGGGCTGGAGCGCCTCGCTGCCGGCACCGTGCTCTGCGCGAGAAGTAGACGACTGCTCGCCTCCGGCAAGAATGAAAGCGCGACAAGGTACTGAAGTGGAGGAAGAAAGAAGGCGCCGAGCACCGGGCTCGTGTGCGAAGCGTACAAGCGGAGAAGGGAGAGTGGCTCCCCCTCGCTTGTTTGCGGGTTCACTTTAGCGGTCGGAAACGGAAAGTTCAACTTGCAGCTTCTTGTGCTGCTACCTAATTCCTCTTCCAGCCCTCTCTGGAAAGAACTGCGCTTACCTTTAGGCTTCGAGATGCAGAAAACACAGTGGTCGATGCAGAGGAGAAGGGAAGTACAGAGTGCAGCGGGGAGTTGAAAGAGGCTTTACGCGAGGAAAGGCGAAGGTGCAGCCCAGCAGTAAAAGGCTTTTACTTCTGGAGCCTTTTCCTACGGTAGCAGCTGCTGGAAGTCGGCAATGGAGCTGCGAGAGTGAATAATGTGGCGGCGCGTCGATCTGAGAATTCGAAAGCTCCCGAGCCGCAGTGTGTTGTGCTCGGTTTCAAGGCTGCCTGGAGAAGGGGTGCTTGAAGAACGCCTTCTTTCTGGGCGCGTCCTTCTGGGTGCGCTCAAGCTGCATGGACTGTGCAACACTGAAGGTGGGTGAAACTGCTTCTGGCCAGCTTGTGTGATGGAGTGCAACGGCCGCGCCTTACTTTCTGAAGCAGCCAGAGCATTCTCAGCCGAATCTGCTCTGTGAACCAGCTTTGGCCTGGACTCCTGAACCTCGGTACACTGAGCACACAAGGCCGGTGCCCAGCTGCTTCGTTCTTCGCCTTCCGGCGTCTGGACAGAACTGAAGGCCAGCGATGGCTTTGAGCTTTGCCGCTCTTCAGCGTGTATACTGCACGCATCCACAGTGGGCTGGGCCCGGATTTGCCTCAGCTCGAGGTGCAATCACACTCTTTCTGTTTCGCAGAGTCCAAAGAGTGCCCGTTCTAACTCCCGCTAAGCGAAAAGTGGCAGGCGAGAAGCGCTTGCTGGATTGGGCTTTCGCTGGCCAAGACTTTCCACACAGCACTCCAACCTGGGCGACGAGGAGGAGAATGGAAGAACATCTTTCCATCCTGGCACGTTCCTCTGTGCGACGCGTCCATCCGCGTCTTTGGTCCTTGCCAGGCTGGAATGTGCGCGGTGCTACTTCGAACTGAGCAGGAACGTGCAGAGAGCACGGCGATCTGACGGTGCTGCGCAGGCTGCAAAGGAAAGAGGGCTACCGCTGGAATACAGGTGCAGAGACAAGTTTCCACGCGTCGGGGCTAAAGCTCTGGGTGAGCTTGTTGTCCTGGCACTGCTCTCTGTGCGGGACGTTAGCCGAGACCCTTTCCGTTTACATTCGGACGACAAAAGGCAGGCAGAATGTGCTGCTACAGAGCGCTGGGCAGGGAAACTGCATCGCTCAGGCGTGTTTCGGCAGAAGCAGCGGGCTGGAGCGCCTCGCTGCCGGCACCGTGCTCTGCGCGAGAAGTAGACGACTGCTCGCCTCCGGCAAGAATGAAAGCGCGACAAGGTACTGAAGTGGAGGAAGAAAGAAGGCGCCGAGCACCGGGCTCGTGTGCGAAGCGTACAAGCGGAGAAGGGAGAGTGGCTCCCCCTCGCTTGTTTGCGGGTTCACTTTAGCGGTCGGAAATGGAAAGTTCAACTTGCAGCTTCTTGTGCTGCTACCTAATTCCTCTTCCAGCCCTCTCTGGAAAGAACTGCGCTTACCTTTAGGCTTCGAGATGCAGAAAACACAGTGGTCGATGCAGAGGAGAAGGGAAGTACAGAGTGCAGCGGGGAGTTGAAAGAGGCTTTACGCGAGGAAAGGCGAAGGTGCAGCCCAGCAGTAAAAGGCTTTTACTTCTGGAGCCTTTTCCTACGGTAGCAGCTGCTGGAAGTCGGCAACGGAGCTGCGAGAGTGAATAATGTGGCGGCGCGTCGATCTGAGAATTCGAAAGCTCCCGAGCCGCAGTGTGTTGTGCTCGGTTTCAAGGCTGCCTGGAGAAGGGGTGCTTGAAGAACGCCTTCTTTCTGGGCGCGTCCTTCTGGGTGCGCTCAAGCTGCATGGACTGTGCAACACTGAAGGTGGGTGAAACTGCTTCTGGCCAGCTTGTGTGATGGAGTGCAACGGCCGCGCCTTACTTTCTGAAGCAGCCAGAGCATTCTCAGCCGAATCTGCTCTGTGAACCAGCTTTGGCCTGGACTCCTGAACCTCGGTACACTGAGCACACAAGGCCGGTGCCCAGCTGCTTCGTTCTTCGCCTTCCGGCGTCTGGACAGAACTGAAGGCCAGCGATGGCTTTGAGCTTTGCCGCTCTTCAGCGTGTATACTGCACGCATCCACAGTGGGCTGGGCCCGGATTTGCCTCAGCTCGAGGTGCAATCACACTCTTTCTGTTTCGCAGAGTCCAAAGAGTGCCCGTTCTAACTCCTGCTAAGCGAAAAGTGGCAGGCGAGAAGCGCTTGCTGGATTGGGCTTTCGCTGGCCAAGACTTTCCACACAGCACTCCAACCTGGGCGACGAGGAGGAGAATGGAAGAACATCTTTCCATCCTGGCACGTTCCTCTGTGCGACGCGTCCATCCGCGTCTTTGGTCCTTGCCAGGCTGGAATGTGCGCGGTGCTACTTCGAACTGAGCAGGAACGTGCAGAGAGCACGGCGATCTGACGGTGCTGCGCAGGCTGCAAAGGAAAGAGGGCTACCGCTGGAATACAGGTGCAGAGACAAGTTTCCACGCGTCGGGGCTAAAGCTCTGGGTGAGCTTGTTGTCCTGGCACTGCTCTCTGTGCGGGACGTTAGCCGAGAACCTTTCCGTTTACATTCGGACGACAAAAGGCAGGCAGAATGTGCTGCTACAGAGCGCTGGGCAGGGAAACTGCATCGCTCAGGCGTGTTTCGGCAGAAGCAGCGGGCTGGAGCGCCTCGCTGCCGGCACCGTGCTCTGCGCGAGAAGTAGACGACTGCTCGCCTCCGGCAAGAATGAAAGCGCGACAAGGTACTGAAGTGGAGGAAGAAAGAAGGCGCCGAGCACCGGGCTCGTGTGCGAAGCGTACAAGCGGAGAAGGGAGAGTGGCTCCCCCTCGCTTGTTTGCGGGTTCACTTTAGCGGTCGGAAACGGAAAGTTCAACTTGCAGCTTCTTGTGCTGCTACCTAATTCCTCTTCCAGCCCTCTCTGGAAAGAACTGCGCTTACCTTTAGGCTTCGAGATGCAGAAAACACAGTGGTCGATGCAGAGGAGAAGGGAAGTACAGAGTGCAGCGGGGAGTTGAAAGAGGCTTTACGCGAGGAAAGGCGAAGGTGCAGCCCAGCAGTAAAAGGCTTTTACTTCTGGAGCCTTTTCCTACGGTAGCAGCTGCTGGAAGTCGGCAACGGAGCTGCGAGAGTGAATAATGTGGCGGCGCGTCGATCTGAGAATTCGAAAGCTCCCGAGCCGCAGTGTGTTGTGCTCGGTTTCAAGGCTGCCTGGAGAAGGGGTGCTTGAAGAACGCCTTCTTTCTGGGCGCGTCCTTCTGGGTGCGCTCAAGCTGCATGGACTGTGCAACACTGAAGGTGGGTGAAACTGCTTCTGGCCAGCTTGTGTGATGGAGTGCAACGGCCGCGCCTTACTTTCTGAAGCAGCCAGAGCATTCTCAGCCGAATCTGCTCTGTGAACCAGCTTTGGCCTGGACTCCTGAACCTCGGTACACTGAGCACACAAGGCCGGTGCCCAGCTGCTTCGTTCTTCGCCTTCCGGCGTCTGGACAGAACTGAAGGCCAGCGATGGCTTTGAGCTTTGCCGCTCTTCAGCGTGTATACTGCACGCATCCACAGTGGGCTGGGCCCGGATTTGCCTCAGCTCGAGGTGCAATCACACTCTTTCTGTTTCGCAGAGTCCAAAGAGTGCCCGTTCTAACTCCCGCTAAGCGAAAAGTGGCAGGCGAGAAGCGCTTGCTGGATTGGGCTTTCGCTGGCCAAGACTTTCCACACAGCACTCCAACCTGGGCGACGAGGAGGAGAATGGAAGAACATCTTTCCATCCTGGCACGTTCCTCTGTGCGACGCGTCCATCCGCGTCTTTGGTCCTTGCCAGGCTGGAATGTGCGCGGTGCTACTTCGAACTGAGCAGGAACGTGCAGAGAGCACGGCGATCTGACGGTGCTGCGCAGGCTGCAAAGGAAAGAGGGCTACCGCTGGAATACAGGTGCAGAGACAAGTTTCCACGCGTCGGGGCTAAAGCTCTGGGTGAGCTTGTTGTCCTGGCACTGCTCTCTGTGCGGGACGTTAGCCGAGACCCTTTCCGTTTACATTCGGACGACAAAAGGCAGGCAGAATGTGCTGCTACAGAGCGCTGGGCAGGGAAACTGCATCGCTCAGGCGTGTTTCGGCAGAAGCAGCGGGCTGGAGCGCCTCGCTGCCGGCACCGTGCTCTGCGCGAGAAGTAGACGACTGCTCGCCTCCGGCAAGAATGAAAGCGCGACAAGGTACTGAAGTGGAGGAAGAAAGAAGGCGCCGAGCACCGGGCTCGTGTGCGAAGCGTACAAGCGGAGAAGGGAGAGTGGCTCCCCCTCGCTTGTTTGCGGGTTCACTTTAGCGGTCGGAAACGGAAAGTTCAACTTGCAGCTTCTTGTGCTGCTACCTAATTCCTCTTCCAGCCCTCTCTGGAAAGAACTGCGCTTACCTTTAGGCTTCGAGATGCAGAAAACACAGTGGTCGATGCAGAGGAGAAGGGAAGTACAGAGTGCAGCGGGGAGTTGAAAGAGGCTTTACGCGAGGAAAGGCGAAGGTGCAGCCCAGCAGTAAAAGGCTTTTACTTCTGGAGCCTTTTCCTACGGTAGCAGCTGCTGGAAGTCGGCAATGGAGCTGCGAGAGTGAATAATGTGGCGGCGCGTCGATCTGAGAATTCGAAAGCTCCCGAGCCGCAGTGTGTTGTGCTCGGTTTCAAGGCTGCCTGGAGAAGGGGTGCTTGAAGAACGCCTTCTTTCTGGGCGCGTCCTTCTGGGTGCGCTCAAGCTGCATGGACTGTGCAACACTGAAGGTGGGTGAAACTGCTTCTGGCCAGCTTGTGTGATGGAGTGCAACGGCCGCGCCTTACTTTCTGAAGCAGCCAGAGCATTCTCAGCCGAATCTGCTCTGTGAACCAGCTTTGGCCTGGACTCCTGAACCTCGGTACACTGAGCACACAAGGCCGGTGCCCAGCTGCTTCGTTCTTCGCCTTCCGGCGTCTGGACAGAACTGAAGGCCAGCGATGGCTTTGAGCTTTGCCGCTCTTCAGCGTGTATACTGCACGCATCCACAGTGGGCTGGGCCCGGATTTGCCTCAGCTCGAGGTGCAATCACACTCTTTCTGTTTCGCAGAGTCCAAAGAGTGCCCGTTCTAACTCCCGCTAAGCGAAAAGTGGCAGGCGAGAAGCGCTTGCTGGATTGGGCTTTCGCTGGCCAAGACTTTCCACACAGCACTCCAACCTGGGCGACGAGGAGGAGAATGGAAGAACATCTTTCCATCCTGGCACGTTCCTCTGTGCGACGCGTCCATCCGCGTCTTTGGTCCTTGCCAGGCTGGAATGTGCGCGGTGCTACTTCGAACTGAGCAGGAACGTGCAGAGAGCACGGCGATCTGACGGTGCTGCGCAGGCTGCAAAGGAAAGAGGGCTACCGCTGGAATACAGGTGCAGAGACAAGTTTCCACGCGTCGGGGCTAAAGCTCTGGGTGAGCTTGTTGTCCTGGCACTGCTCTCTGTGCGGGACGTTAGCCGAGACCCTTTCCGTTTACATTCGGACGACAAAAGGCAGGCAGAATGTGCTGCTACAGAGCGCTGGGCAGGGAAACTGCATCGCTCAGGCGTGTTTCGGCAGAAGCAGCGGGCTGGAGCGCCTCGCTGCCGGCACCGTGCTCTGCGCGAGAAGTAGACGACTGCTCGCCTCCGGCAAGAATGAAAGCGCGACAAGGTACTGAAGTGGAGGAAGAAAGAAGGCGCCGAGCACCGGGCTCGTGTGCGAAGCGTA
Source organism: Aphelocoma coerulescens (assembly GCF_041296385.1). NCBI lineage: Eukaryota > Metazoa > Chordata > Aves > Passeriformes > Corvidae > Aphelocoma > Aphelocoma coerulescens. The sequence goes on from NC_091036.1 coordinate 3,464,998, forward strand.
CAAGCGGAGAAGGGAGAGTGGCTCCCCCTCGCTTGTTTGCGGGTTCACTTTAGCGGTCGGAAACGGAAAGTTCAACTTGCAGCTTCTTGTGCTGCTACCTAATTCCTCTTCCAGCCCTCTCTGGAAAGAACTGCGCTTACCTTTAGGCTTCGAGATGCAGAAAACACAGTGGTCGATGCAGAGGAGAAGGGAAGTACAGAGTGCAGCGGGGAGTTGAAAGAGGCTTTACGCGAGGAAAGGCGAAGGTGCAGCCCAGCAGTAAAAGGCTTTTACTTCTGGAGCCTTTTCCTACGGTAGCAGCTGCTGGAAGTCGGCAACGGAGCTGCGAGAGTGAATAATGTGGCGGCGCGTCGATCTGAGAATTCGAAAGCTCCCGAGCCGCAGTGTGTTGTGCTCGGTTTCAAGGCTGCCTGGAGAAGGGGTGCTTGAAGAACGCCTTCTTTCTGGGCGCGTCCTTCTGGGTGCGCTCAAGCTGCATGGACTGTGCAACACTGAAGGTGGGTGAAACTGCTTCTGGCCAGCTTGTGTGATGGAGTGCAACGGCCGCGCCTTACTTTCTGAAGCAGCCAGAGCATTCTCAGCCGAATCTGCTCTGTGAACCAGCTTTGGCCTGGACTCCTGAACCTCGGTACACTGAGCACACAAGGCCGGTGCCCAGCTGCTTCGTTCTTCGCCTTCCGGCGTCTGGACAGAACTGAAGGCCAGCGATGGCTTTGAGCTTTGCCGCTCTTCAGCGTGTATACTGCACGCATCCACAGTGGGCTGGGCCCGGATTTGCCTCAGCTCGAGGTGCAATCACACTCTTTCTGTTTCGCAGAGTCCAAAGAGTGCCCGTTCTAACTCCTGCTAAGCGAAAAGTGGCAGGCGAGAAGCGCTTGCTGGATTGGGCTTTCGCTGGCCAAGACTTTCCACACAGCACTCCAACCTGGGCGACGAGGAGGAGAATGGAAGAACATCTTTCCATCCTGGCACGTTCCTCTGTGCGACGCGTCCATCCGCGTCTTTGGTCCTTGCCAGGCTGGAATGTGCGCGGTGCTACTTCGAACTGAGCAGGAACGTGCAGAGAGCACGGCGATCTGACGGTGCTGCGCAGGCTGCAAAGGAAAGAGGGCTACCGCTGGAATACAGGTGCAGAGACAAGTTTCCACGCGTCGGGGCTAAAGCTCTGGGTGAGCTTGTTGTCCTGGCACTGCTCTCTGTGCGGGACGTTAGCCGAGACCCTTTCCGTTTACATTCGGACGACAAAAGGCAGGCAGAATGTGCTGCTACAGAGCGCTGGGCAGGGAAACTGCATCGCTCAGGCGTGTTTCGGCAGAAGCAGCGGGCTGGAGCGCCTCGCTGCCGGCACCGTGCTCTGCGCGAGAAGTAGACGACTGCTCGCCTCCGGCAAGAATGAAAGCGCGACAAGGTACTGAAGTGGAGGAAGAAAGAAGGCGCCGAGCACCGGGCTCGTGTGCGAAGCGTACAAGCGGAGAAGGGAGAGTGGCTCCCCCTCGCTTGTTTGCGGGTTCACTTTAGCGGTCGGAAATGGAAAGTTCAACTTGCAGCTTCTTGTGCTGCTACCTAATTCCTCTTCCAGCCCTCTCTGGAAAGAACTGCGCTTACCTTTAGGCTTCGAGATGCAGAAAACACAGTGGTCGATGCAGAGGAGAAGGGAAGTACAGAGTGCAGCGGGGAGTTGAAAGAGGCTTTACGCGAGGAAAGGCGAAGGTGCAGCCCAGCAGTAAAAGGCTTTTACTTCTGGAGCCTTTTCCTACGGTAGCAGCTGCTGGAAGTCGGCAACGGAGCTGCGAGAGTGAATAATGTGGCGGCGCGTCGATCTGAGAATTCGAAAGCTCCCGAGCCGCAGTGTGTTGTGCTCGGTTTCAAGGCTGCCTGGAGAAGGGGTGCTTGAAGAACGCCTTCTTTCTGGGCGCGTCCTTCTGGGTGCGCTCAAGCTGCATGGACTGTGCAACACTGAAGGTGGGTGAAACTGCTTCTGGCCAGCTTGTGTGATGGAGTGCAACGGCCGCGCCTTACTTTCTGAAGCAGCCAGAGCATTCTCAGCCGAATCTGCTCTGTGAACCAGCTTTGGCCTGGACTCCTGAACCTCGGTACACTGAGCACACAAGGCCGGTGCCCAGCTGCTTCGTTCTTCGCCTTCCGGCGTCTGGACAGAACTGAAGGCCAGCGATGGCTTTGAGCTTTGCCGCTCTTCAGCGTGTATACTGCACGCATCCACAGTGGGCTGGGCCCGGATTTGCCTCAGCTCGAGGTGCAATCACACTCTTTCTGTTTCGCAGAGTCCAAAGAGTGCCCGTTCTAACTCCTGCTAAGCGAAAAGTGGCAGGCGAGAAGCGCTTGCTGGATTGGGCTTTCGCTGGCCAAGACTTTCCACACAGCACTCCAACCTGGGCGACGAGGAGGAGAATGGAAGAACATCTTTCCATCCTGGCACGTTCCTCTGTGCGACGCGTCCATCCGCGTCTTTGGTCCTTGCCAGGCTGGAATGTGCGCGGTGCTACTTCGAACTGAGCAGGAACGTGCAGAGAGCACGGCGATCTGACGGTGCTGCGCAGGCTGCAAAGGAAAGAGGGCTACCGCTGGAATACAGGTGCAGAGACAAGTTTCCACGCGTCGGGGCTAAAGCTCTGGGTGAGCTTGTTGTCCTGGCACTGCTCTCTGTGCGGGACGTTAGCCGAGAACCTTTCCGTTTACATTCGGACGACAAAAGGCAGGCAGAATGTGCTGCTACAGAGCGCTGGGCAGGGAAACTGCATCGCTCAGGCGTGTTTCGGCAGAAGCAGCGGGCTGGAGCGCCTCGCTGCCGGCACCGTGCTCTGCGCGAGAAGTAGACGACTGCTCGCCTCCGGCAAGAATGAAAGCGCGACAAGGTACTGAAGTGGAGGAAGAAAGAAGGCGCCGAGCACCGGGCTCGTGTGCGAAGCGTACAAGCGGAGAAGGGAGAGTGGCTCCCCCTCGCTTGTTTGCGGGTTCACTTTAGCGGTCGGAAACGGAAAGTTCAACTTGCAGCTTCTTGTGCTGCTACCTAATTCCTCTTCCAGCCCTCTCTGGAAAGAACTGCGCTTACCTTTAGGCTTCGAGATGCAGAAAACACAGTGGTCGATGCAGAGGAGAAGGGAAGTACAGAGTGCAGCGGGGAGTTGAAAGAGGCTTTACGCGAGGAAAGGCGAAGGTGCAGCCCAGCAGTAAAAGGCTTTTACTTCTGGAGCCTTTTCCTACGGTAGCAGCTGCTGGAAGTCGGCAACGGAGCTGCGAGAGTGAATAATGTGGCGGCGCGTCGATCTGAGAATTCGAAAGCTCCCGAGCCGCAGTGTGTTGTGCTCGGTTTCAAGGCTGCCTGGAGAAGGGGTGCTTGAAGAACGCCTTCTTTCTGGGCGCGTCCTTCTGGGTGCGCTCAAGCTGCATGGACTGTGCAACACTGAAGGTGGGTGAAACTGCTTCTGGCCAGCTTGTGTGATGGAGTGCAACGGCCGCGCCTTACTTTCTGAAGCAGCCAGAGCATTCTCAGCCGAATCTGCTCTGTGAACCAGCTTTGGCCTGGACTCCTGAACCTCGGTACACTGAGCACACAAGGCCGGTGCCCAGCTGCTTCGTTCTTCGCCTTCCGGCGTCTGGACAGAACTGAAGGCCAGCGATGGCTTTGAGCTTTGCCGCTCTTCAGCGTGTATACTGCACGCATCCACAGTGGGCTGGGCCCGGATTTGCCTCAGCTCGAGGTGCAATCACACTCTTTCTGTTTCGCAGAGTCCAAAGAGTGCCCGTTCTAACTCCCGCTAAGCGAAAAGTGGCAGGCGAGAAGCGCTTGCTGGATTGGGCTTTCGCTGGCCAAGACTTTCCACACAGCACTCCAACCTGGGCGACGAGGAGGAGAATGGAAGAACATCTTTCCATCCTGGCACGTTCCTCTGTGCGACGCGTCCATCCGCGTCTTTGGTCCTTGCCAGGCTGGAATGTGCGCGGTGCTACTTCGAACTGAGCAGGAACGTGCAGAGAGCACGGCGATCTGACGGTGCTGCGCAGGCTGCAAAGGAAAGAGGGCTACCGCTGGAATACAGGTGCAGAGACAAGTTTCCACGCGTCGGGGCTAAAGCTCTGGGTGAGCTTGTTGTCCTGGCACTGCTCTCTGTGCGGGACGTTAGCCGAGACCCTTTCCGTTTACATTCGGACGACAAAAGGCAGGCAGAATGTGCTGCTACAGAGCGCTGGGCAGGGAAACTGCATCGCTCAGGCGTGTTTCGGCAGAAGCAGCGGGCTGGAGCGCCTCGCTGCCGGCACCGTGCTCTGCGCGAGAAGTAGACGACTGCTCGCCTCCGGCAAGAATGAAAGCGCGACAAGGTACTGAAGTGGAGGAAGAAAGAAGGCGCCGAGCACCGGGCTCGTGTGCGAAGCGTACAAGCGGAGAAGGGAGAGTGGCTCCCCCTCGCTTGTTTGCGGGTTCACTTTAGCGGTCGGAAACGGAAAGTTCAACTTGCAGCTTCTTGTGCTGCTACCTAATTCCTCTTCCAGCCCTCTCTGGAAAGAACTGCGCTTACCTTTAGGCTTCGAGATGCAGAAAACACAGTGGTCGATGCAGAGGAGAAGGGAAGTACAGAGTGCAGCGGGGAGTTGAAAGAGGCTTTACGCGAGGAAAGGCGAAGGTGCAGCCCAGCAGTAAAAGGCTTTTACTTCTGGAGCCTTTTCCTACGGTAGCAGCTGCTGGAAGTCGGCAATGGAGCTGCGAGAGTGAATAATGTGGCGGCGCGTCGATCTGAGAATTCGAAAGCTCCCGAGCCGCAGTGTGTTGTGCTCGGTTTCAAGGCTGCCTGGAGAAGGGGTGCTTGAAGAACGCCTTCTTTCTGGGCGCGTCCTTCTGGGTGCGCTCAAGCTGCATGGACTGTGCAACACTGAAGGTGGGTGAAACTGCTTCTGGCCAGCTTGTGTGATGGAGTGCAACGGCCGCGCCTTACTTTCTGAAGCAGCCAGAGCATTCTCAGCCGAATCTGCTCTGTGAACCAGCTTTGGCCTGGACTCCTGAACCTCGGTACACTGAGCACACAAGGCCGGTGCCCAGCTGCTTCGTTCTTCGCCTTCCGGCGTCTGGACAGAACTGAAGGCCAGCGATGGCTTTGAGCTTTGCCGCTCTTCAGCGTGTATACTGCACGCATCCACAGTGGGCTGGGCCCGGATTTGCCTCAGCTCGAGGTGCAATCACACTCTTTCTGTTTCGCAGAGTCCAAAGAGTGCCCGTTCTAACTCCCGCTAAGCGAAAAGTGGCAGGCGAGAAGCGCTTGCTGGATTGGGCTTTCGCTGGCCAAGACTTTCCACACAGCACTCCAACCTGGGCGACGAGGAGGAGAATGGAAGAACATCTTTCCATCCTGGCACGTTCCTCTGTGCGACGCGTCCATCCGCGTCTTTGGTCCTTGCCAGGCTGGAATGTGCGCGGTGCTACTTCGAACTGAGCAGGAACGTGCAGAGAGCACGGCGATCTGACGGTGCTGCGCAGGCTGCAAAGGAAAGAGGGCTACCGCTGGAATACAGGTGCAGAGACAAGTTTCCACGCGTCGGGGCTAAAGCTCTGGGTGAGCTTGTTGTCCTGGCACTGCTCTCTGTGCGGGACGTTAGCCGAGACCCTTTCCGTTTACATTCGGACGACAAAAGGCAGGCAGAATGTGCTGCTACAGAGCGCTGGGCAGGGAAACTGCATCGCTCAGGCGTGTTTCGGCAGAAGCAGCGGGCTGGAGCGCCTCGCTGCCGGCACCGTGCTCTGCGCGAGAAGTAGACGACTGCTCGCCTCCGGCAAGAATGAAAGCGCGACAAGGTACTGAAGTGGAGGAAGAAAGAAGGCGCCGAGCACCGGGCTCGTGTGCGAAGCGTACAAGCGGAGAAGGGAGAGTGGCTCCCCCTCGCTTGTTTGCGGGTTCACTTTAGCGGTCGGAAACGGAAAGTTCAACTTGCAGCTTCTTGTGCTGCTACCTAATTCCTCTTCCAGCCCTCTCTGGAAAGAACTGCGCTTACCTTTAGGCTTCGAGATGCAGAAAACACAGTGGTCGATGCAGAGGAGAAGGGAAGTACAGAGTGCAGCGGGGAGTTGAAAGAGGCTTTACGCGAGGAAAGGCGAAGGTGCAGCCCAGCAGTAAAAGGCTTTTACTTCTGGAGCCTTTTCCTACGGTAGCAGCTGCTGGAAGTCGGCAACGGAGCTGCGAGAGTGAATAATGTGGCGGCGCGTCGATCTGAGAATTCGAAAGCTCCCGAGCCGCAGTGTGTTGTGCTCGGTTTCAAGGCTGCCTGGAGAAGGGGTGCTTGAAGAACGCCTTCTTTCTGGGCGCGTCCTTCTGGGTGCGCTCAAGCTGCATGGACTGTGCAACACTGAAGGTGGGTGAAACTGCTTCTGGCCAGCTTGTGTGATGGAGTGCAACGGCCGCGCCTTACTTTCTGAAGCAGCCAGAGCATTCTCAGCCGAATCTGCTCTGTGAACCAGCTTTGGCCTGGACTCCTGAACCTCGGTACACTGAGCACACAAGGCCGGTGCCCAGCTGCTTCGTTCTTCGCCTTCCGGCGTCTGGACAGAACTGAAGGCCAGCGATGGCTTTGAGCTTTGCCGCTCTTCAGCGTGTATACTGCACGCATCCACAGTGGGCTGGGCCCGGATTTGCCTCAGCTCGAGGTGCAATCACACTCTTTCTGTTTCGCAGAGTCCAAAGAGTGCCCGTTCTAACTCCCGCTAAGCGAAAAGTGGCAGGCGAGAAGCGCTTGCTGGATTGGGCTTTCGCTGGCCAAGACTTTCCACACAGCACTCCAACCTGGGCGACGAGGAGGAGAATGGAAGAACATCTTTCCATCCTGGCACGTTCCTCTGTGCGACGCGTCCATCCGCGTCTTTGGTCCTTGCCAGGCTGGAATGTGCGCGGTGCTACTTCGAACTGAGCAGGAACGTGCAGAGAGCACAGCGATCTGACGGTGCTGCGCAGGCTGCAAAGGAAAGAGGGCTACCGCTGGAATACAGGTGCAGAGACAAGTTTCCACGCGTCGGGGCTAAAGCTCTGGGTGAGCTTGTTGTCCTGGCACTGCTCTCTGTGCGGGACGTTAGCCGAGAACCTTTCCGTTTACATTCGGACGACAAAAGGCAGGCAGAATGTGCTGCTACAGAGCGCTGGGCAGGGAAACTGCATCGCTCAGGCGTCTTTCGGCAGAAGCAGCGGGCTGGAGCGCCTCGCTGCCGGCACCGTGCTCTGCGCGAGAAGTAGACGACTGCTCGCCTCCGGCAAGAATGAAAGCGCGACAAGGTACTGAAGTGGAGGAAGAAAGAAGGCGCCGAGCACCGGGCTCGTGTGCGAAGCGTACAAGCGGAGAAGGGAGAGTGGCTCCCCCTCGCTTGTTTGCGGGTTCACTTTAGCGGTCGGAAACGGAAAGTTCAACTTGCAGCTTCTTGTGCTGCTACCTAATTCCTCTTCCAGCCCTCTCTGGAAAGAACTGCGCTTACCTTTAGGCTTCGAGATGCAGAAAACACAGTGGTCGATGCAGAGGAGAAGGGAAGTACAGAGTGCAGCGGGGAGTTGAAAGAGGCTTTACGCGAGGAAAGGCGAAGGTGCAGCCCAGCAGTAAAAGGCTTTTACTTCTGGAGCCTTTTCCTACGGTAGCAGCTGCTGGAAGTCGGCAACGGAGCTGCGAGAGTGAATAATGTGGCGGCACGTCGATCTGAGAATTCGAAAGCTCCCGAGCCGCAGTGTGTTGTGCTCGGTTTCAAGGCTGCCTGGAGAAGGGGTGCTTGAAGAACGCCTTCTTTCTGGGCGCGTCCTTCTGGGTGCGCTCAAGCTGCATGGACTGTGCAACACTGAAGGTGGGTGAAACTGCTTCTGGCCAGCTTGTGTGATGGAGTGCAACGGCCGCGCCTTACTTTCTGAAGCAGCCAGAGCATTCTCAGCCGAATCTGCTCTGTGAACCAGCTTTGGCCTGGACTCCTGAACCTCGGTACACTGAGCACACAAGGCCGGTGCCCAGCTGCTTCGTTCTTCGCCTTCCGGCGTCTGGACAGAACTGAAGGCCAGCGATGGCTTTGAGCTTTGCCGCTCTTCAGCGTGTATACTGCACGCATCCACAGTGGGCTGGGCCCGGATTTGCCTCAGCTCGAGGTGCAATCACACTCTTTCTGTTTCGCAGAGTCCAAAGAGTGCCCGTTCTAACTCCCGCTAAGCGAAAAGTGGCAGGCGAGAAGCGCTTGCTGGATTGGGCTTTCGCTGGCCAAGACTTTCCACACAGCACTCCAACCTGGGCGACGAGGAGGAGAATGGAAGAACATCTTTCCATCCTGGCACGTTCCTCTGTGCGACGCGTCCATCCGCGTCTTTGGTCCTTGCCAGGCTGGAATGTGCGCGGTGCTACTTCGAACTGAGCAGGAACGTGCAGAGAGCACGGCGATCTGACGGTGCTGCGCAGGCTGCAAAGGAAAGAGGGCTACCGCTGGAATACAGGTGCAGAGACAAGTTTCCACGCGTCGGGGCTAAAGCTCTGGGTGAGCTTGTTGTCCTGGCACTGCTCTCTGTGCGGGACGTTAGCCGAGACCCTTTCCGTTTACATTCGGACGACAAAAGGCAGGCAGAATGTGCTGCTACAGAGCGCTGGGCAGGGAAACTGCATCGCTCAGGCGTGTTTCGGCAGAAGCAGCGGGCTGGAGCGCCTCGCTGCCGGCACCGTGCTCTGCGCGAGAAGTAGACGACTGCTCGCCTCCGGCAAGAATGAAAGCGCGACAAGGTACTGAAGTGGAGGAAGAAAGAAGGCGCCGAGCACCGGGCTCGTGTGCGAAGCGTACAAGCGGAGAAGGGAGAGTGGCTCCCCCTCGCTTGTTTGCGGGTTCACTTTAGCGGTCGGAAACGGAAAGTTCAACTTGCAGCTTCTTGTGCTGCTACCTAATTCCTCTTCCAGCCCTCTCTGGAAAGAACTGCGCTTACCTTTAGGCTTCGAGATGCAGAAAACACAGTGGTCGATGCAGAGGAGAAGGGAAGTACAGAGTGCAGCGGGGAGTTGAAAGAGGCTTTACGCGAGGAAAGGCGAAGGTGCAGCCCAGCAGTAAAAGGCTTTTACTTCTGGAGCCTTTTCCTACGGTAGCAGCTGCTGGAAGTCGGCAACGGAGCTGCGAGAGTGAATAATGTGGCGGCGCGTCGATCTGAGAATTCGAAAGCTCCCGAGCCGCAGTGTGTTGTGCTCGGTTTCAAGGCTGCCTGGAGAAGGGGTGCTTGAAGAACGCCTTCTTTCTGGGCGCGTCCTTCTGGGTGCGCTCAAGCTGCATGGACTGTGCAACACTGAAGGTGGGTGAAACTGCTTCTGGCCAGCTTGTGTGATGGAGTGCAACGGCCGCGCCTTACTTTCTGAAGCAGCCAGAGCATTCTCAGCCGAATCTGCTCTGTGAACCAGCTTTGGCCTGGACTCCTGAACCTCGGCACACTGAGCACACAAGGCCGGTGCCCAGCTGCTTCGTTCTTCGCCTTCCGGCGTCTGGACAGAACTGAAGGCCAGCGATGGCTTTGAGCTTTGCCGCTCTTCAGCGTGTATACTGCACGCATCCACAGTGGGCTGGGCCCGGATTTGCCTCAGCTCGAGGTGCAATCACACTCTTTCTGTTTCGCAGAGTCCAAAGAGTGCCCGTTCTAACTCCCGCTAAGCGAAAAGTGGCAGGCGAGAAGCGCTTGCTGGATTGGGCTTTCGCTGGCCAAGACTTTCCACACAGCACTCCAACCTGGGCGACGAGGAGGAGAATGGAAGAACATCTTTCCATCCTGGCACGTTCCTCTGTGCGACGCGTCCATCCGCGTCTTTGGTCCTTGCCAGGCTGGAATGTGCGCGGTGCTACTTCGAACTGAGCAGGAACGTGCAGAGAGCACGGCGATCTGACGGTGCTGCGCAGGCTGCAAAGGAAAGAGGGCTACCGCTGGAATACAGGTGCAGAGACAAGTTTCCACGCGTCGGGGCTAAAGCTCTGGGTGAGCTTGTTGTCCTGGCACTGCTCTCTGTGCGGGACGTTAGCCGAGACCCTTTCCGTTTACATTCGGACGACAAAAGGCAGGCAGAATGTGCTGCTACAGAGCGCTGGGCAGGGAAACTGCATCGCTCAGGCGTGTTTCGGCAGAAGCAGCGGGCTGGAGCGCCTCGCTGCCGGCACCGTGCTCTGCGCGAGAAGTAGACGACTGCTCGCCTCCGGCAAGAATGAAAGCGCGACAAGGTACTGAAGTGGAGGAAGAAAGAAGGCGCCGAGCACCGGGCTCGTGTGCGAAGCGTACAAGCGGAGAAGGGAGAGTGGCTCCCCCTCGCTTGTTTGCGGGTTCACTTTAGCGGTCGGAAACGGAAAGTTCAACTTGCAGCTTCTTGTGCTGCTACCTAATTCCTCTTCCAGCCCTCTCTGGAAAGAACTGCGCTTACCTTTAGGCTTCGAGATGCAGAAAACACAGTGGTCGATGCAGAGGAGAAGGGAAGTACAGAGTGCAGCGGGGAGTTGAAAGAGGCTTTACGCGAGGAAAGGCGAAGGTGCAGCCCAGCAGTAAAAGGCTTTTACTTCTGGAGCCTTTTCCTACGGTAGCAGCTGCTGGAAGTCGGCAACGGAGCTGCGAGAGTGAATAATGTGGCGGCGCGTCGATCTGAGAATTCGAAAGCTCCCGAGCCGCAGTGTGTTGTGCTCGGTTTCAAGGCTGCCTGGAGAAGGGGTGCTTGAAGAACGCCTTCTTTCTGGGCGCGTCCTTCTGGGTGCGCTCAAGCTGCATGGACTGTGCAACACTGAAGGTGGGTGAAACTGCTTCTGGCCAGCTTGTGTGATGGAGTGCAACGGCCGCGCCTTACTTTCTGAAGCAGCCAGAGCATTCTCAGCCGAATCTGCTCTGTGAACCAGCTTTGGCCTGGACTCCTGAACCTCGGCACACTGAGCACACAAGGCCGGTGCCCAGCTGCTTCGTTCTTCGCCTTCCGGCGTCTGGACAGAACTGAAGGCCAGCGATGGCTTTGAGCTTTGCCGCTCTTCAGCGTGTATACTGCACGCATCCACAGTGGGCTGGGCCCGGATTTGCCTCAGCTCGAGGTGCAATCACACTCTTTCTGTTTCGCAGAGTCCAAAGAGTGCCCGTTCTAACTCCCGCTAAGCGAAAAGTGGCAGGCGAGAAGCGCTTGCTGGATTGGGCTTTCGCTGGCCAAGACTTTCCACACAGCACTCCAACCTGGGCGACGAGGAGGAGAATGGAAGAACATCTTTCCATCCTGGCACGTTCCTCTGTGCGACGCGTCCATCCGCGTCTTTGGTCCTTGCCAGGCTGGAATGTGCGCGGTGCTACTTCGAACTGAGCAGGAACGTGCAGAGAGCACGGCGATCTGACGGTGCTGCGCAGGCTGCAAAGGAAAGAGGGCTACCGCTGGAATACAGGTGCAGAGACAAGTTTCCACGCGTCGGGGCTAAAGCTCTGGGTGAGCTTGTTGTCCTGGCACTGCTCTCTGTGCGGGACGTTAGCCGAGAACCTTTCCGTTTACATTCGGACGACAAAAGGCAGGCAGAATGTGCTGCTACAGAGCGCTGGGCAGGGAAACTGCATCGCTCAGGCGTCTTTCGGCAGAAGCAGCGGGCTGGAGCGCCTCGCTGCCGGCACCGTGCTCTGCGCGAGAAGTAGACGACTGCTCGCCTCCGGCAAGAATGAAAGCGCGACAAGGTACTGAAGTGGAGGAAGAAAGAAGGCGCCGAGCACCGGGCTCGTGTGCGAAGCGTACAAGCGGAGAAGGGAGAGTGGCTCCCCCTCGCTTGTTTGCGGGTTCACTTTAGCGGTCGGAAACGGAAAGTTCAACTTGCAGCTTCTTGTGCTGCTACCTAATTCCTCTTCCAGCCCTCTCTGGAAAGAACTGCGCTTACCTTTAGGCTTCGAGATGCAGAAAACACAGTGGTCGATGCAGAGGAGAAGGGAAGTACAGAGTGCAGCGGGGAGTTGAAAGAGGCTTTACGCGAGGAAAGGCGAAGGTGCAGCCCAGCAGTAAAAGGCTTTTACTTCTGGAGCCTTTTCCTACGGTAGCAGCTGCTGGAAGTCGGCAACGGAGCTGCGAGAGTGAATAATGTGGCGGCGCGTCGATCTGAGAATTCGAAAGCTCCCGAGCCGCAGTGTGTTGTGCTCGGTTTCAAGGCTGCCTGGAGAAGGGGTGCTTGAAGAACGCCTTCTTTCTGGGCGCGTCCTTCTGGGTGCGCTCAAGCTGCATGGACTGTGCAACACTGAAGGTGGGTGAAACTGCTTCTGGCCAGCTTGTGTGATGGAGTGCAACGGCCGCGCCTTACTTTCTGAAGCAGCCAGAGCATTCTCAGCCGAATCTGCTCTGTGAACCAGCTTTGGCCTGGACTCCTGAACCTCGGTACACTGAGCACACAAGGCCGGTGCCCAGCTGCTTCGTTCTTCGCCTTCCGGCGTCTGGACAGAACTGAAGGCCAGCGATGGCTTTGAGCTTTGCCGCTCTTCAGCGTGTATACTGCACGCATCCACAGTGGGCTGGGCCCGGATTTGCCTCAGCTCGAGGTGCAATCACACTCTTTCTGTTTCGCAGAGTCCAAAGAGTGCCCGTTCTAACTCCCGCTAAGCGAAAAGTGGCAGGCGAGAAGCGCTTGCTGGATTGGGCTTTCGCTGGCCAAGACTTTCCACACAGCACTCCAACCTGGGCGACGAGGAGGAGAATGGAAGAACATCTTTCCATCCTGGCACGTTCCTCTGTGCGACGCGTCCATCCGCGTCTTTGGTCCTTGCCAGGCTGGAATGTGCGCGGTGCTACTTCGAACTGAGCAGGAACGTGCAGAGAGCACGGCGATCTGACGGTGCTGCGCAGGCTGCAAAGGAAAGAGGGCTACCGCTGGAATACAGGTGCAGAGACAAGTTTCCACGCGTCGGGGCTAAAGCTCTGGGTGAGCTTGTTGTCCTGGCACTGCTCTCTGTGCGGGACGTTAGCCGAGAACCTTTCCGTTTACATTCGGACGACAAAAGGCAGGCAGAATGTGCTGCTACAGAGCGCTGGGCAGGGAAACTGCATCGCTCAGGCGTGTTTCGGCAGAAGCAGCGGGCTGGAGCGCCTCGCTGCCGGCACCGTGCTCTGCGCGAGAAGTAGACGACTGCTCGCCTCCGGCAAGAATGAAAGCGCGACAAGGTACTGAAGTGGAGGAAGAAAGAAGGCGCCGAGCACCGGGCTCGTGTGCGAAGCGTACAAGCGGAGAAGGGAGAGTGGCTCCCCCTCGCTTGTTTGCGGGTTCACTTTAGCGGTCGGAAACGGAAAGTTCAACTTGCAGCTTCTTGTGCTGCTACCTAATTCCTCTTCCAGCCCTCTCTGGAAAGAACTGCGCTTACCTTTAGGCTTCGAGATGCAGAAAACACAGTGGTCGATGCAGAGGAGAAGGGAAGTACAGAGTGCAGCGGGGAGTTGAAAGAGGCTTTACGCGAGGAAAGGCGAAGGTGCAGCCCAGCAGTAAAAGGCTTTTACTTCTGGAGCCTTTTCCTACGGTAGCAGCTGCTGGAAGTCGGCAACGGAGCTGCGAGAGTGAATAATGTGGCGGCGCGTCGATCTGAGAATTCGAAAGCTCCCGAGCCGCAGTGTGTTGTGCTCGGTTTCAAGGCTGCCTGGAGAAGGGGTGCTTGAAGAACGCCTTCTTTCTGGGCGCGTCCTTCTGGGTGCGCTCAAGCTGCATGGACTGTGCAACACTGAAGGTGGGTGAAACTGCTTCTGGCCAGCTTGTGTGATGGAGTGCAACGGCCGCGCCTTACTTTCTGAAGCAGCCAGAGCATTCTCAGCCGAATCTGCTCTGTGAACCAGCTTTGGCCTGGACTCCTGAACCTCGGTACACTGAGCACACAAGGCCGGTGCCCAGCTGCTTCGTTCTTCGCCTTCCGGCGTCTGGACAGAACTGAAGGCCAGCGATGGCTTTGAGCTTTGCCGCTCTTCAGCGTGTATACTGCACGCATCCACAGTGGGCTGGGCCCGGATTTGCCTCAGCTCGAGGTGCAATCACACTCTTTCTGTTTCGCAGAGTCCAAAGAGTGCCCGTTCTAACTCCCGCTAAGCGAAAAGTGGCAGGCGAGAAGCGCTTGCTGGATTGGGCTTTCGCTGGCCAAGACTTTCCACACAGCACTCCAACCTGGGCGACGAGGAGGAGAATGGAAGAACATCTTTCCATCCTGGCACGTTCCTCTGTGCGACGCGTCCATCCGCGTCTTTGGTCCTTGCCAGGCTGGAATGTGCGCGGTGCTACTTCGAACTGAGCAGGAACGTGCAGAGAGCACGGCGATCTGACGGTGCTGCGCAGGCTGCAAAGGAAAGAGGGCTACCGCTGGAATACAGGTGCAGAGACAAGTTTCCACGCGTCGGGGCTAAAGCTCTGGGTGAGCTTGTTGTCCTGGCACTGCTCTCTGTGCGGGACGTTAGCCGAGAACCTTTCCGTTTACATTCGGACGACAAAAGGCAGGCAGAATGTGCTGCTACAGAGCGCTGGGCAGGGAAACTGCATCGCTCAGGCGTGTTTCGGCAGAAGCAGCGGGCTGGAGCGCCTCGCTGCCGGCACCGTGCTCTGCGCGAGAAGTAGACGACTGCTCGCCTCCGGCAAGAATGAAAGCGCGACAAGGTACTGAAGTGGAGGAAGAAAGAAGGCGCCGAGCACCGGGCTCGTGTGCGAAGCGTACAAGCGGAGAAGGGAGAGTGGCTCCCCCTCGCTTGTTTGCGGGTTCACTTTAGCGGTCGGAAACGGAAAGTTCAACTTGCAGCTTCTTGTGCTGCTACCTAATTCCTCTTCCAGCCCTCTCTGGAAAGAACTGCGCTTACCTTTAGGCTTCGAGATGCAGAAAACACAGTGGTCGATGCAGAGGAGAAGGGAAGTACAGAGTGCAGCGGGGAGTTGAAAGAGGCTTTACGCGAGGAAAGGCGAAGGTGCAGCCCAGCAGTAAAAGGCTTTTACTTCTGGAGCCTTTTCCTACGGTAGCAGCTGCTGGAAGTCGGCAACGGAGCTGCGAGAGTGAATAATGTGGCGGCACGTCGATCTGAGAATTCGAAAGCTCCCGAGCCGCAGTGTGTTGTGCTCGGTTTCAAGGCTGCCTGGAGAAGGGGTGCTTGAAGAACGCCTTCTTTCTGGGCGCGTCCTTCTGGGTGCGCTCAAGCTGCATGGACTGTGCAACACTGAAGGTGGGTGAAACTGCTTCTGGCCAGCTTGTGTGATGGAGTGCAACGGCCGCGCCTTACTTTCTGAAGCAGCCAGAGCATTCTCAGCCGAATCTGCTCTGTGAACCAGCTTTGGCCTGGACTCCTGAACCTCGGCACACTGAGCACACAAGGCCGGTGCCCAGCTGCTTCGTTCTTCGCCTTCCGGCGTCTGGACAGAACTGAAGGCCAGCGATGGCTTTGAGCTTTGCCGCTCTTCAGCGTGTATACTGCACGCATCCACAGTGGGCTGGGCCCGGATTTGCCTCAGCTCGAGGTGCAATCACACTCTTTCTGTTTCGCAGAGTCCAAAGAGTGCCCGTTCTAACTCCCGCTAAGCGAAAAGTGGCAGGCGAGAAGCGCTTGCTGGATTGGGCTTTCGCTGGCCAAGACTTTCCACACAGCACTCCAACCTGGGCGACGAGGAGGAGAATGGAAGAACATCTTTCCATCCTGGCACGTTCCTCTGTGCGACGCGTCCATCCGCGTCTTTGGTCCTTGCCAGGCTGGAATGTGCGCGGTGCTACTTCGAACTGAGCAGGAACGTGCAGAGAGCACGGCGATCTGACGGTGCTGCGCAGGCTGCAAAGGAAAGAGGGCTACCGCTGGAATACAGGTGCAGAGACAAGTTTCCACGCGTCGGGGCTAAAGCTCTGGGTGAGCTTGTTGTCCTGGCACTGCTCTCTGTGCGGGACGTTAGCCGAGAACCTTTCCGTTTACATTCGGACGACAAAAGGCAGGCAGAATGTGCTGCTACAGAGCGCTGGGCAGGGAAACTGCATCGCTCAGGCGTGTTTCGGCAGAAGCAGCGGGCTGGAGCGCCTCGCTGCCGGCACCGTGCTCTGCGCGAGAAGTAGACGACTGCTCGCCTCCGGCAAGAATGAAAGCGCGACAAGGTACTGAAGTGGAGGAAGAAAGAAGGCGCCGAGCACCGGGCTCGTGTGCGAAGCGTACAAGCGGAGAAGGGAGAGTGGCTCCCCCTCGCTTGTTTGCGGGTTCACTTTAGCGGTCGGAAACGGAAAGTTCAACTTGCAGCTTCTTGTGCTGCTACCTAATTCCTCTTCCAGCCCTCTCTGGAAAGAACTGCGCTTACCTTTAGGCTTCGAGATGCAGAAAACACAGTGGTCGATGCAGAGGAGAAGGGAAGTACAGAGTGCAGCGGGGAGTTGAAAGAGGCTTTACGCGAGGAAAGGCGAAGGTGCAGCCCAGCAGTAAAAGGCTTTTACTTCTGGAGCCTTTTCCTACGGTAGCAGCTGCTGGAAGTCGGCAACGGAGCTGCGAGAGTGAATAATGTGGCGGCGCGTCGATCTGAGAATTCGAAAGCTCCCGAGCCGCAGTGTGTTGTGCTCGGTTTCAAGGCTGCCTGGAGAAGGGGTGCTTGAAGAACGCCTTCTTTCTGGGCGCGTCCTTCTGGGTGCGCTCAAGCTGCATGGACTGTGCAACACTGAAGGTGGGTGAAACTGCTTCTGGCCAGCTTGTGTGATGGAGTGCAACGGCCGCGCCTTACTTTCTGAAGCAGCCAGAGCATTCTCAGCCGAATCTGCTCTGTGAACCAGCTTTGGCCTGGACTCCCGAACCTCGGCACACTGAGCACACAAGGCCGGTGCCCAGCTGCTTCGTTCTTCGCCTTCCGGCGTCTGGACAGAACTGAAGGCCAGCGATGGCTTTGAGCTTTGCCGCTCTTCAGCGTGTATACTGCACGCATCCACAGTGGGCTGGGCCCGGATTTGCCTCAGCTCGAGGTGCAATCACACTCTTTCTGTTTCGCAGAGTCCAAAGAGTGCCCGTTCTAACTCCCGCTAAGCGAAAAGTGGCAGGCGAGAAGCGCTTGCTGGATTGGGCTTTCGCTGGCCAAGACTTTCCACACAGCACTCCAACCTGGGCGACGAGGAGGAGAATGGAAGAACATCTTTCCATCCTGGCACGTTCCTCTGTGCGACGCGTCCATCCGCGTCTTTGGTCCTTGCCAGGCTGGAATGTGCGCGGTGCTACTTCGAACTGAGCAGGAACGTGCAGAGAGCACGGCGATCTGACGGTGCTGCGCAGGCTGCAAAGGAAAGAGGGCTACCGCTGGAATACAGGTGCAGAGACAAGTTTCCACGCGTCGGGGCTAAAGCTCTGGGTGAGCTTGTTGTCCTGGCACTGCTCTCTGTGCGGGACGTTAGCCGAGACCCTTTCCGTTTACATTCGGACGACAAAAGGCAGGCAGAATGTGCTGCTACAGAGCGCTGGGCAGGGAAACTGCATCGCTCAGGCGTGTTTCGGCAGAAGCAGCGGGCTGGAGCGCCTCGCTGCCGGCACCGTGCTCTGCGCGAGAAGTAGACGACTGCTCGCCTCCGGCAAGAATGAAAGCGCGACAAGGTACTGAAGTGGAGGAAGAAAGAAGGCGCCGAGCACCGGGCTCGTGTGCGAAGCGTACAAGCGGAGAAGGGAGAGTGGCTCCCCCTCGCTTGTTTGCGGGTTCACTTTAGCGGTCGGAAACGGAAAGTTCAACTTGCAGCTTCTTGTGCTGCTACCTAATTCCTCTTCCAGCCCTCTCTGGAAAGAACTGCGCTTACCTTTAGGCTTCGAGATGCAGAAAACACAGTGGTCGATGCAGAGGAGAAGGGAAGTACAGAGTGCAGCGGGGAGTTGAAAGAGGCTTTACGCGAGGAAAGGCGAAGGTGCAGCCCAGCAGTAAAAGGCTTTTACTTCTGGAGCCTTTTCCTACGGTAGCAGCTGCTGGAAGTCGGCAACGGAGCTGCGAGAGTGAATAATGTGGCGGCGCGTCGATCTGAGAATTCGAAAGCTCCCGAGCCGCAGTGTGTTGTGCTCGGTTTCAAGGCTGCCTGGAGAAGGGGTGCTTGAAGAACGCCTTCTTTCTGGGCGCGTCCTTCTGGGTGCGCTCAAGCTGCATGGACTGTGCAACACTGAAGGTGGGTGAAACTGCTTCTGGCCAGCTTGTGTGATGGAGTGCAACGGCCGCGCCTTACTTTCTGAAGCAGCCAGAGCATTCTCAGCCGAATCTGCTCTGTGAACCAGCTTTGGCCTGGACTCCTGAACCTCGGCACACTGAGCACACAAGGCCGGTGCCCAGCTGCTTCGTTCTTCGCCTTCCGGCGTCTGGACAGAACTGAAGGCCAGCGATGGCTTTGAGCTTTGCCGCTCTTCAGCGTGTATACTGCACGCATCCACAGTGGGCTGGGCCCGGATTTGCCTCAGCTCGAGGTGCAATCACACTCTTTCTGTTTCGCAGAGTCCAAAGAGTGCCCGTTCTAACTCCCGCTAAGCGAAAAGTGGCAGGCGAGAAGCGCTTGCTGGATTGGGCTTTCGCTGGCCAAGACTTTCCACACAGCACTCCAACCTGGGCGACGAGGAGGAGAATGGAAGAACATCTTTCCATCCTGGCACGTTCCTCTGTGCGACGCGTCCATCCGCGTCTTTGGTCCTTGCCAGGCTGGAATGTGCGCGGTGCTACTTCGAACTGAGCAGGAACGTGCAGAGAGCACGGCGATCTGACGGTGCTGCGCAGGCTGCAAAGGAAAGAGGGCTACCGCTGGAATACAGGTGCAGAGACAAGTTTCCACGCGTCGGGGCTAAAGCTCTGGGTGAGCTTGTTGTCCTGGCACTGCTCTCTGTGCGGGACGTTAGCCGAGACCCTTTCCGTTTACATTCGGACGACAAAAGGCAGGCAGAATGTGCTGCTACAGAGCGCTGGGCAGGGAAACTGCATCGCTCAGGCGTGTTTCGGCAGAAGCAGCGGGCTGGAGCGCCTCGCTGCCGGCACCGTGCTCTG
Organism: Aphelocoma coerulescens; assembly: GCF_041296385.1. Classification (NCBI taxonomy): domain Eukaryota; kingdom Metazoa; phylum Chordata; class Aves; order Passeriformes; family Corvidae; genus Aphelocoma; species Aphelocoma coerulescens. The sequence continues at coordinate 3,483,935 of NC_091036.1, forward strand.
CGCGAGAAGTAGACGACTGCTCGCCTCCGGCAAGAATGAAAGCGCGACAAGGTACTGAAGTGGAGGAAGAAAGAAGGCGCCGAGCACCGGGCTCGTGTGCGAAGCGTACAAGCGGAGAAGGGAGAGTGGCTCCCCCTCGCTTGTTTGCGGGTTCACTTTAGCGGTCGGAAACGGAAAGTTCAACTTGCAGCTTCTTGTGCTGCTACCTAATTCCTCTTCCAGCCCTCTCTGGAAAGAACTGCGCTTACCTTTAGGCTTCGAGATGCAGAAAACACAGTGGTCGATGCAGAGGAGAAGGGAAGTACAGAGTGCAGCGGGGAGTTGAAAGAGGCTTTACGCGAGGAAAGGCGAAGGTGCAGCCCAGCAGTAAAAGGCTTTTACTTCTGGAGCCTTTTCCTACGGTAGCAGCTGCTGGAAGTCGGCAACGGAGCTGCGAGAGTGAATAATGTGGCGGCGCGTCGATCTGAGAATTCGAAAGCTCCCGAGCCGCAGTGTGTTGTGCTCGGTTTCAAGGCTGCCTGGAGAAGGGGTGCTTGAAGAACGCCTTCTTTCTGGGCGCGTCCTTCTGGGTGCGCTCAAGCTGCATGGACTGTGCAACACTGAAGGTGGGTGAAACTGCTTCTGGCCAGCTTGTGTGATGGAGTGCAACGGCCGCGCCTTACTTTCTGAAGCAGCCAGAGCATTCTCAGCCGAATCTGCTCTGTGAACCAGCTTTGGCCTGGACTCCTGAACCTCGGCACACTGAGCACACAAGGCCGGTGCCCAGCTGCTTCGTTCTTCGCCTTCCGGCGTCTGGACAGAACTGAAGGCCAGCGATGGCTTTGAGCTTTGCCGCTCTTCAGCGTGTATACTGCACGCATCCACAGTGGGCTGGGCCCGGATTTGCCTCAGCTCGAGGTGCAATCACACTCTTTCTGTTTCGCAGAGTCCAAAGAGTGCCCGTTCTAACTCCCGCTAAGCGAAAAGTGGCAGGCGAGAAGCGCTTGCTGGATTGGGCTTTCGCTGGCCAAGACTTTCCACACAGCACTCCAACCTGGGCGACGAGGAGGAGAATGGAAGAACATCTTTCCATCCTGGCACGTTCCTCTGTGCGACGCGTCCATCCGCGTCTTTGGTCCTTGCCAGGCTGGAATGTGCGCGGTGCTACTTCGAACTGAGCAGGAACGTGCAGAGAGCACGGCGATCTGACGGTGCTGCGCAGGCTGCAAAGGAAAGAGGGCTACCGCTGGAATACAGGTGCAGAGACAAGTTTCCACGCGTCGGGGCTAAAGCTCTGGGTGAGCTTGTTGTCCTGGCACTGCTCTCTGTGCGGGACGTTAGCCGAGACCCTTTCCGTTTACATTCGGACGACAAAAGGCAGGCAGAATGTGCTGCTACAGAGCGCTGGGCAGGGAAACTGCATCGCTCAGGCGTGTTTCGGCAGAAGCAGCGGGCTGGAGCGCCTCGCTGCCGGCACCGTGCTCTGCGCGAGAAGTAGACGACTGCTCGCCTCCGGCAAGAATGAAAGCGCGACAAGGTACTGAAGTGGAGGAAGAAAGAAGGCGCCGAGCACCGGGCTCGTGTGCGAAGCGTACAAGCGGAGAAGGGAGAGTGGCTCCCCCTCGCTTGTTTGCGGGTTCACTTTAGCGGTCGGAAACGGAAAGTTCAACTTGCAGCTTCTTGTGCTGCTACCTAATTCCTCTTCCAGCCCTCTCTGGAAAGAACTGCGCTTACCTTTAGGCTTCGAGATGCAGAAAACACAGTGGTCGATGCAGAGGAGAAGGGAAGTACAGAGTGCAGCGGGGAGTTGAAAGAGGCTTTACGCGAGGAAAGGCGAAGGTGCAGCCCAGCAGTAAAAGGCTTTTACTTCTGGAGCCTTTTCCTACGGTAGCAGCTGCTGGAAGTCGGCAACGGAGCTGCGAGAGTGAATAATGTGGCGGCGCGTCGATCTGAGAATTCGAAAGCTCCCGAGCCGCAGTGTGTTGTGCTCGGTTTCAAGGCTGCCTGGAGAAGGGGTGCTTGAAGAACGCCTTCTTTCTGGGCGCGTCCTTCTGGGTGCGCTCAAGCTGCATGGACTGTGCAACACTGAAGGTGGGTGAAACTGCTTCTGGCCAGCTTGTGTGATGGAGTGCAACGGCCGCGCCTTACTTTCTGAAGCAGCCAGAGCATTCTCAGCCGAATCTGCTCTGTGAACCAGCTTTGGCCTGGACTCCTGAACCTCGGTACACTGAGCACACAAGGCCGGTGCCCAGCTGCTTCGTTCTTCGCCTTCCGGCGTCTGGACAGAACTGAAGGCCAGCGATGGCTTTGAGCTTTGCCGCTCTTCAGCGTGTATACTGCACGCATCCACAGTGGGCTGGGCCCGGATTTGCCTCAGCTCGAGGTGCAATCACACTCTTTCTGTTTCGCAGAGTCCAAAGAGTGCCCGTTCTAACTCCCGCTAAGCGAAAAGTGGCAGGCGAGAAGCGCTTGCTGGATTGGGCTTTCGCTGGCCAAGACTTTCCACACAGCACTCCAACCTGGGCGACGAGGAGGAGAATGGAAGAACATCTTTCCATCCTGGCACGTTCCTCTGTGCGACGCGTCCATCCGCGTCTTTGGTCCTTGCCAGGCTGGAATGTGCGCGGTGCTACTTCGAACTGAGCAGGAACGTGCAGAGAGCACGGCGATCTGACGGTGCTGCGCAGGCTGCAAAGGAAAGAGGGCTACCGCTGGAATACAGGTGCAGAGACAAGTTTCCACGCGTCGGGGCTAAAGCTCTGGGTGAGCTTGTTGTCCTGGCACTGCTCTCTGTGCGGGACGTTAGCCGAGAACCTTTCCGTTTACATTCGGACGACAAAAGGCAGGCAGAATGTGCTGCTACAGAGCGCTGGGCAGGGAAACTGCATCGCTCAGGCGTGTTTCGGCAGAAGCAGCGGGCTGGAGCGCCTCGCTGCCGGCACCGTGCTCTGCGCGAGAAGTAGACGACTGCTCGCCTCCGGCAAGAATGAAAGCGCGACAAGGTACTGAAGTGGAGGAAGAAAGAAGGCGCCGAGCACCGGGCTCGTGTGCGAAGCGTACAAGCGGAGAAGGGAGAGTGGCTCCCCCTCGCTTGTTTGCGGGTTCACTTTAGCGGTCGGAAACGGAAAGTTCAACTTGCAGCTTCTTGTGCTGCTACCTAATTCCTCTTCCAGCCCTCTCTGGAAAGAACTGCGCTTACCTTTAGGCTTCGAGATGCAGAAAACACAGTGGTCGATGCAGAGGAGAAGGGAAGTACAGAGTGCAGCGGGGAGTTGAAAGAGGCTTTACGCGAGGAAAGGCGAAGGTGCAGCCCAGCAGTAAAAGGCTTTTACTTCTGGAGCCTTTTCCTACGGTAGCAGCTGCTGGAAGTCGGCAACGGAGCTGCGAGAGTGAATAATGTGGCGGCGCGTCGATCTGAGAATTCGAAAGCTCCCGAGCCGCAGTGTGTTGTGCTCGGTTTCAAGGCTGCCTGGAGAAGGGGTGCTTGAAGAACGCCTTCTTTCTGGGCGCGTCCTTCTGGGTGCGCTCAAGCTGCATGGACTGTGCAACACTGAAGGTGGGTGAAACTGCTTCTGGCCAGCTTGTGTGATGGAGTGCAACGGCCGCGCCTTACTTTCTGAAGCAGCCAGAGCATTCTCAGCCGAATCTGCTCTGTGAACCAGCTTTGGCCTGGACTCCTGAACCTCGGTACACTGAGCACACAAGGCCGGTGCCCAGCTGCTTCGTTCTTCGCCTTCCGGCGTCTGGACAGAACTGAAGGCCAGCGATGGCTTTGAGCTTTGCCGCTCTTCAGCGTGTATACTGCACGCATCCACAGTGGGCTGGGCCCGGATTTGCCTCAGCTCGAGGTGCAATCACACTCTTTCTGTTTCGCAGAGTCCAAAGAGTGCCCGTTCTAACTCCCGCTAAGCGAAAAGTGGCAGGCGAGAAGCGCTTGCTGGATTGGGCTTTCGCTGGCCAAGACTTTCCACACAGCACTCCAACCTGGGCGACGAGGAGGAGAATGGAAGAACATCTTTCCATCCTGGCACGTTCCTCTGTGCGACGCGTCCATCCGCGTCTTTGGTCCTTGCCAGGCTGGAATGTGCGCGGTGCTACTTCGAACTGAGCAGGAACGTGCAGAGAGCACGGCGATCTGACGGTGCTGCGCAGGCTGCAAAGGAAAGAGGGCTACCGCTGGAATACAGGTGCAGAGACAAGTTTCCACGCGTCGGGGCTAAAGCTCTGGGTGAGCTTGTTGTCCTGGCACTGCTCTCTGTGCGGGACGTTAGCCGAGAACCTTTCCGTTTACATTCGGACGACAAAAGGCAGGCAGAATGTGCTGCTACAGAGCGCTGGGCAGGGAAACTGCATCGCTCAGGCGTGTTTCGGCAGAAGCAGCGGGCTGGAGCGCCTCGCTGCCGGCACCGTGCTCTGCGCGAGAAGTAGACGACTGCTCGCCTCCGGCAAGAATGAAAGCGCGACAAGGTACTGAAGTGGAGGAAGAAAGAAGGCGCCGAGCACCGGGCTCGTGTGCGAAGCGTACAAGCGGAGAAGGGAGAGTGGCTCCCCCTCGCTTGTTTGCGGGTTCACTTTAGCGGTCGGAAACGGAAAGTTCAACTTGCAGCTTCTTGTGCTGCTACCTAATTCCTCTTCCAGCCCTCTCTGGAAAGAACTGCGCTTACCTTTAGGCTTCGAGATGCAGAAAACACAGTGGTCGATGCAGAGGAGAAGGGAAGTACAGAGTGCAGCGGGGAGTTGAAAGAGGCTTTACGCGAGGAAAGGCGAAGGTGCAGCCCAGCAGTAAAAGGCTTTTACTTCTGGAGCCTTTTCCTACGGTAGCAGCTGCTGGAAGTCGGCAACGGAGCTGCGAGAGTGAATAATGTGGCGGCGCGTCGATCTGAGAATTCGAAAGCTCCCGAGCCGCAGTGTGTTGTGCTCGGTTTCAAGGCTGCCTGGAGAAGGGGTGCTTGAAGAACGCCTTCTTTCTGGGCGCGTCCTTCTGGGTGCGCTCAAGCTGCATGGACTGTGCAACACTGAAGGTGGGTGAAACTGCTTCTGGCCAGCTTGTGTGATGGAGTGCAACGGCCGCGCCTTACTTTCTGAAGCAGCCAGAGCATTCTCAGCCGAATCTGCTCTGTGAACCAGCTTTGGCCTGGACTCCTGAACCTCGGCACACTGAGCACACAAGGCCGGTGCCCAGCTGCTTCGTTCTTCGCCTTCCGGCGTCTGGACAGAACTGAAGGCCAGCGATGGCTTTGAGCTTTGCCGCTCTTCAGCGTGTATACTGCACGCATCCACAGTGGGCTGGGCCCGGATTTGCCTCAGCTCGAGGTGCAATCACACTCTTTCTGTTTCGCAGAGTCCAAAGAGTGCCCGTTCTAACTCCCGCTAAGCGAAAAGTGGCAGGCGAGAAGCGCTTGCTGGATTGGGCTTTCGCTGGCCAAGACTTTCCACACAGCACTCCAACCTGGGCGACGAGGAGGAGAATGGAAGAACATCTTTCCATCCTGGCACGTTCCTCTGTGCGACGCGTCCATCCGCGTCTTTGGTCCTTGCCAGGCTGGAATGTGCGCGGTGCTACTTCGAACTGAGCAGGAACGTGCAGAGAGCACGGCGATCTGACGGTGCTGCGCAGGCTGCAAAGGAAAGAGGGCTACCGCTGGAATACAGGTGCAGAGACAAGTTTCCACGCGTCGGGGCTAAAGCTCTGGGTGAGCTTGTTGTCCTGGCACTGCTCTCTGTGCGGGACGTTAGCCGAGAACCTTTCCGTTTACATTCGGACGACAAAAGGCAGGCAGAATGTGCTGCTACAGAGCGCTGGGCAGGGAAACTGCATCGCTCAGGCGTGTTTCGGCAGAAGCAGCGGGCTGGAGCGCCTCGCTGCCGGCACCGTGCTCTGCGCGAGAAGTAGACGACTGCTCGCCTCCGGCAAGAATGAAAGCGCGACAAGGTACTGAAGTGGAGGAAGAAAGAAGGCGCCGAGCACCGGGCTCGTGTGCGAAGCGTACAAGCGGAGAAGGGAGAGTGGCTCCCCCTCGCTTGTTTGCGGGTTCACTTTAGCGGTCGGAAACGGAAAGTTCAACTTGCAGCTTCTTGTGCTGCTACCTAATTCCTCTTCCAGCCCTCTCTGGAAAGAACTGCGCTTACCTTTAGGCTTCGAGATGCAGAAAACACAGTGGTCGATGCAGAGGAGAAGGGAAGTACAGAGTGCAGCGGGGAGTTGAAAGAGGCTTTACGCGAGGAAAGGCGAAGGTGCAGCCCAGCAGTAAAAGGCTTTTACTTCTGGAGCCTTTTCCTACGGTAGCAGCTGCTGGAAGTCGGCAACGGAGCTGCGAGAGTGAATAATGTGGCGGCGCGTCGATCTGAGAATTCGAAAGCTCCCGAGCCGCAGTGTGTTGTGCTCGGTTTCAAGGCTGCCTGGAGAAGGGGTGCTTGAAGAACGCCTTCTTTCTGGGCGCGTCCTTCTGGGTGCGCTCAAGCTGCATGGACTGTGCAACACTGAAGGTGGGTGAAACTGCTTCTGGCCAGCTTGTGTGATGGAGTGCAACGGCCGCGCCTTACTTTCTGAAGCAGCCAGAGCATTCTCAGCCGAATCTGCTCTGTGAACCAGCTTTGGCCTGGACTCCTGAACCTCGGCACACTGAGCACACAAGGCCGGTGCCCAGCTGCTTCGTTCTTCGCCTTCCGGCGTCTGGACAGAACTGAAGGCCAGCGATGGCTTTGAGCTTTGCCGCTCTTCAGCGTGTATACTGCACGCATCCACAGTGGGCTGGGCCCGGATTTGCCTCAGCTCGAGGTGCAATCACACTCTTTCTGTTTCGCAGAGTCCAAAGAGTGCCCGTTCTAACTCCCGCTAAGCGAAAAGTGGCAGGCGAGAAGCGCTTGCTGGATTGGGCTTTCGCTGGCCAAGACTTTCCACACAGCACTCCAACCTGGGCGACGAGGAGGAGAATGGAAGAACATCTTTCCATCCTGGCACGTTCCTCTGTGCGACGCGTCCATCCGCGTCTTTGGTCCTTGCCAGGCTGGAATGTGCGCGGTGCTACTTCGAACTGAGCAGGAACGTGCAGAGAGCACGGCGATCTGACGGTGCTGCGCAGGCTGCAAAGGAAAGAGGGCTACCGCTGGAATACAGGTGCAGAGACAAGTTTCCACGCGTCGGGGCTAAAGCTCTGGGTGAGCTTGTTGTCCTGGCACTGCTCTCTGTGCGGGACGTTAGCCGAGAACCTTTCCGTTTACATTCGGACGACAAAAGGCAGGCAGAATGTGCTGCTACAGAGCGCTGGGCAGGGAAACTGCATCGCTCAGGCGTGTTTCGGCAGAAGCAGCGGGCTGGAGCGCCTCGCTGCCGGCACCGTGCTCTGCGCGAGAAGTAGACGACTGCTCGCCTCCGGCAAGAATGAAAGCGCGACAAGGTACTGAAGTGGAGGAAGAAAGAAGGCGCCGAGCACCGGGCTCGTGTGCGAAGCGTACAAGCGGAGAAGGGAGAGTGGCTCCCCCTCGCTTGTTTGCGGGTTCACTTTAGCGGTCGGAAACGGAAAGTTCAACTTGCAGCTTCTTGTGCTGCTACCTAATTCCTCTTCCAGCCCTCTCTGGAAAGAACTGCGCTTACCTTTAGGCTTCGAGATGCAGAAAACACAGTGGTCGATGCAGAGGAGAAGGGAAGTACAGAGTGCAGCGGGGAGTTGAAAGAGGCTTTACGCGAGGAAAGGCGAAGGTGCAGCCCAGCAGTAAAAGGCTTTTACTTCTGGAGCCTTTTCCTACGGTAGCAGCTGCTGGAAGTCGGCAACGGAGCTGCGAGAGTGAATAATGTGGCGGCGCGTCGATCTGAGAATTCGAAAGCTCCCGAGCCGCAGTGTGTTGTGCTCGGTTTCAAGGCTGCCTGGAGAAGGGGTGCTTGAAGAACGCCTTCTTTCTGGGCACGTCCTTCTGGGTGCGCTCAAGCTGCATGGACTGTGCAACACTGAAGGTGGGTGAAACTGCTTCTGGCCAGCTTGTGTGATGGAGTGCAACGGCCGCGCCTTACTTTCTGAAGCAGCCAGAGCATTCTCAGCCGAATCTGCTCTGTGAACCAGCTTTGGCCTGGACTCCTGAACCTCGGCACACTGAGCACACAAGGCCGGTGCCCAGCTGCTTCGTTCTTCGCCTTCCGGCGTCTGGACAGAACTGAAGGCCAGCGATGGCTTTGAGCTTTGCCGCTCTTCAGCGTGTATACTGCACGCATCCACAGTGGGCTGGGCCCGGATTTGCCTCAGCTCGAGGTGCAATCACACTCTTTCTGTTTCGCAGAGTCCAAAGAGTGCCCGTTCTAACTCCCGCTAAGCGAAAAGTGGCAGGCGAGAAGCGCTTGCTGGATTGGGCTTTCGCTGGCCAAGACTTTCCACACAGCACTCCAACCTGGGCGACGAGGAGGAGAATGGAAGAACATCTTTCCATCCTGGCACGTTCCTCTGTGCGACGCGTCCATCCGCGTCTTTGGTCCTTGCCAGGCTGGAATGTGCGCGGTGCTACTTCGAACTGAGCAGGAACGTGCAGAGAGCACGGCGATCTGACGGTGCTGCGCAGGCTGCAAAGGAAAGAGGGCTACCGCTGGAATACAGGTGCAGAGACAAGTTTCCACGCGTCGGGGCTAAAGCTCTGGGTGAGCTTGTTGTCCTGGCACTGCTCTCTGTGCGGGACGTTAGCCGAGACCCTTTCCGTTTACATTCGGACGACAAAAGGCAGGCAGAATGTGCTGCTACAGAGCGCTGGGCAGGGAAACTGCATCGCTCAGGCGTGTTTCGGCAGAAGCAGCGGGCTGGAGCGCCTCGCTGCCGGCACCGTGCTCTGCGCGAGAAGTAGACGACTGCTCGCCTCCGGCAAGAATGAAAGCGCGACAAGGTACTGAAGTGGAGGAAGAAAGAAGGCGCCGAGCACCGGGCTCGTGTGCGAAGCGTACAAGCGGAGAAGGGAGAGTGGCTCCCCCTCGCTTGTTTGCGGGTTCACTTTAGCGGTCGGAAACGGAAAGTTCAACTTGCAGCTTCTTGTGCTGCTACCTAATTCCTCTTCCAGCCCTCTCTGGAAAGAACTGCGCTTACCTTTAGGCTTCGAGATGCAGAAAACACAGTGGTCGATGCAGAGGAGAAGGGAAGTACAGAGTGCAGCGGGGAGTTGAAAGAGGCTTTACGCGAGGAAAGGCGAAGGTGCAGCCCAGCAGTAAAAGGCTTTTACTTCTGGAGCCTTTTCCTACGGTAGCAGCTGCTGGAAGTCGGCAACGGAGCTGCGAGAGTGAATAATGTGGCGGCGCGTCGATCTGAGAATTCGAAAGCTCCCGAGCCGCAGTGTGTTGTGCTCGGTTTCAAGGCTGCCTGGAGAAGGGGTGCTTGAAGAACGCCTTCTTTCTGGGCGCGTCCTTCTGGGTGCGCTCAAGCTGCATGGACTGTGCAACACTGAAGGTGGGTGAAACTGCTTCTGGCCAGCTTGTGTGATGGAGTGCAACGGCCGCGCCTTACTTTCTGAAGCAGCCAGAGCATTCTCAGCCGAATCTGCTCTGTGAACCAGCTTTGGCCTGGACTCCTGAACCTCGGCACACTGAGCACACAAGGCCGGTGCCCAGCTGCTTCGTTCTTCGCCTTCCGGCGTCTGGACAGAACTGAAGGCCAGCGATGGCTTTGAGCTTTGCCGCTCTTCAGCGTGTATACTGCACGCATCCACAGTGGGCTGGGCCCGGATTTGCCTCAGCTCGAGGTGCAATCACACTCTTTCTGTTTCGCAGAGTCCAAAGAGTGCCCGTTCTAACTCCCGCTAAGCGAAAAGTGGCAGGCGAGAAGCGCTTGCTGGATTGGGCTTTCGCTGGCCAAGACTTTCCACACAGCACTCCAACCTGGGCGACGAGGAGGAGAATGGAAGAACATCTTTCCATCCTGGCACGTTCCTCTGTGCGACGCGTCCATCCGCGTCTTTGGTCCTTGCCAGGCTGGAATGTGCGCGGTGCTACTTCGAACTGAGCAGGAACGTGCAGAGAGCACGGCGATCTGACGGTGCTGCGCAGGCTGCAAAGGAAAGAGGGCTACCGCTGGAATACAGGTGCAGAGACAAGTTTCCACGCGTCGGGGCTAAAGCTCTGGGTGAGCTTGTTGTCCTGGCACTGCTCTCTGTGCGGGACGTTAGCCGAGACCCTTTCCGTTTACATTCGGACGACAAAAGGCAGGCAGAATGTGCTGCTACAGAGCGCTGGGCAGGGAAACTGCATCGCTCAGGCGTGTTTCGGCAGAAGCAGCGGGCTGGAGCGCCTCGCTGCCGGCACCGTGCTCTGCGCGAGAAGTAGACGACTGCTCGCCTCCGGCAAGAATGAAAGCGCGACAAGGTACTGAAGTGGAGGAAGAAAGAAGGCGCCGAGCACCGGGCTCGTGTGCGAAGCGTACAAGCGGAGAAGGGAGAGTGGCTCCCCCTCGCTTGTTTGCGGGTTCACTTTAGCGGTCGGAAACGGAAAGTTCAACTTGCAGCTTCTTGTGCTGCTACCTAATTCCTCTTCCAGCCCTCTCTGGAAAGAACTGCGCTTACCTTTAGGCTTCGAGATGCAGAAAACACAGTGGTCGATGCAGAGGAGAAGGGAAGTACAGAGTGCAGCGGGGAGTTGAAAGAGGCTTTACGCGAGGAAAGGCGAAGGTGCAGCCCAGCAGTAAAAGGCTTTTACTTCTGGAGCCTTTTCCTACGGTAGCAGCTGCTGGAAGTCGGCAACGGAGCTGCGAGAGTGAATAATGTGGCGGCGCGTCGATCTGAGAATTCGAAAGCTCCCGAGCCGCAGTGTGTTGTGCTCGGTTTCAAGGCTGCCTGGAGAAGGGGTGCTTGAAGAACGCCTTCTTTCTGGGCGCGTCCTTCTGGGTGCGCTCAAGCTGCATGGACTGTGCAACACTGAAGGTGGGTGAAACTGCTTCTGGCCAGCTTGTGTGATGGAGTGCAACGGCCGCGCCTTACTTTCTGAAGCAGCCAGAGCATTCTCAGCCGAATCTGCTCTGTGAACCAGCTTTGGCCTGGACTCCTGAACCTCGGTACACTGAGCACACAAGGCCGGTGCCCAGCTGCTTCGTTCTTCGCCTTCCGGCGTCTGGACAGAACTGAAGGCCAGCGATGGCTTTGAGCTTTGCCGCTCTTCAGCGTGTATACTGCACGCATCCACAGTGGGCTGGGCCCGGATTTGCCTCAGCTCGAGGTGCAATCACACTCTTTCTGTTTCGCAGAGTCCAAAGAGTGCCCGTTCTAACTCCCGCTAAGCGAAAAGTGGCAGGCGAGAAGCGCTTGCTGGATTGGGCTTTCGCTGGCCAAGACTTTCCACACAGCACTCCAACCTGGGCGACGAGGAGGAGAATGGAAGAACATCTTTCCATCCTGGCACGTTCCTCTGTGCGACGCGTCCATCCGCGTCTTTGGTCCTTGCCAGGCTGGAATGTGCGCGGTGCTACTTCGAACTGAGCAGGAACGTGCAGAGAGCACGGCGATCTGACGGTGCTGCGCAGGCTGCAAAGGAAAGAGGGCTACCGCTGGAATACAGGTGCAGAGACAAGTTTCCACGCGTCGGGGCTAAAGCTCTGGGTGAGCTTGTTGTCCTGGCACTGCTCTCTGTGCGGGACGTTAGCCGAGACCCTTTCCGTTTACATTCGGACGACAAAAGGCAGGCAGAATGTGCTGCTACAGAGCGCTGGGCAGGGAAACTGCATCGCTCAGGCGTGTTTCGGCAGAAGCAGCGGGCTGGAGCGCCTCGCTGCCGGCACCGTGCTCTGCGCGAGAAGTAGACGACTGCTCGCCTCCGGCAAGAATGAAAGCGCGACAAGGTACTGAAGTGGAGGAAGAAAGAAGGCGCCGAGCACCGGGCTCGTGTGCGAAGCGTACAAGCGGAGAAGGGAGAGTGGCTCCCCCTCGCTTGTTTGCGGGTTCACTTTAGCGGTCGGAAACGGAAAGTTCAACTTGCAGCTTCTTGTGCTGCTACCTAATTCCTCTTCCAGCCCTCTCTGGAAAGAACTGCGCTTACCTTTAGGCTTCGAGATGCAGAAAACACAGTGGTCGATGCAGAGGAGAAGGGAAGTACAGAGTGCAGCGGGGAGTTGAAAGAGGCTTTACGCGAGGAAAGGCGAAGGTGCAGCCCAGCAGTAAAAGGCTTTTACTTCTGGAGCCTTTTCCTACGGTAGCAGCTGCTGGAAGTCGGCAACGGAGCTGCGAGAGTGAATAATGTGGCGGCGCGTCGATCTGAGAATTCGAAAGCTCCCGAGCCGCAGTGTGTTGTGCTCGGTTTCAAGGCTGCCTGGAGAAGGGGTGCTTGAAGAACGCCTTCTTTCTGGGCGCGTCCTTCTGGGTGCGCTCAAGCTGCATGGACTGTGCAACACTGAAGGTGGGTGAAACTGCTTCTGGCCAGCTTGTGTGATGGAGTGCAACGGCCGCGCCTTACTTTCTGAAGCAGCCAGAGCATTCTCAGCCGAATCTGCTCTGTGAACCAGCTTTGGCCTGGACTCCTGAACCTCGGTACACTGAGCACACAAGGCCGGTGCCCAGCTGCTTCGTTCTTCGCCTTCCGGCGTCTGGACAGAACTGAAGGCCAGCGATGGCTTTGAGCTTTGCCGCTCTTCAGCGTGTATACTGCACGCATCCACAGTGGGCTGGGCCCGGATTTGCCTCAGCTCGAGGTGCAATCACACTCTTTCTGTTTCGCAGAGTCCAAAGAGTGCCCGTTCTAACTCCCGCTAAGCGAAAAGTGGCAGGCGAGAAGCGCTTGCTGGATTGGGCTTTCGCTGGCCAAGACTTTCCACACAGCACTCCAACCTGGGCGACGAGGAGGAGAATGGAAGAACATCTTTCCATCCTGGCACGTTCCTCTGTGCGACGCGTCCATCCGCGTCTTTGGTCCTTGCCAGGCTGGAATGTGCGCGGTGCTACTTCGAACTGAGCAGGAACGTGCAGAGAGCACGGCGATCTGACGGTGCTGCGCAGGCTGCAAAGGAAAGAGGGCTACCGCTGGAATACAGGTGCAGAGACAAGTTTCCACGCGTCGGGGCTAAAGCTCTGGGTGAGCTTGTTGTCCTGGCACTGCTCTCTGTGCGGGACGTTAGCCGAGACCCTTTCCGTTTACATTCGGACGACAAAAGGCAGGCAGAATGTGCTGCTACAGAGCGCTGGGCAGGGAAACTGCATCGCTCAGGCGTGTTTCGGCAGAAGCAGCGGGCTGGAGCGCCTCGCTGCCGGCACCGTGCTCTGCGCGAGAAGTAGACGACTGCTCGCCTCCGGCAAGAATGAAAGCGCGACAAGGTACTGAAGTGGAGGAAGAAAGAAGGCGCCGAGCACCGGGCTCGTGTGCGAAGCGTACAAGCGGAGAAGGGAGAGTGGCTCCCCCTCGCTTGTTTGCGGGTTCACTTTAGCGGTCGGAAACGGAAAGTTCAACTTGCAGCTTCTTGTGCTGCTACCTAATTCCTCTTCCAGCCCTCTCTGGAAAGAACTGCGCTTACCTTTAGGCTTCGAGATGCAGAAAACACAGTGGTCGATGCAGAGGAGAAGGGAAGTACAGAGTGCAGCGGGGAGTTGAAAGAGGCTTTACGCGAGGAAAGGCGAAGGTGCAGCCCAGCAGTAAAAGGCTTTTACTTCTGGAGCCTTTTCCTACGGTAGCAGCTGCTGGAAGTCGGCAACGGAGCTGCGAGAGTGAATAATGTGGCGGCGCGTCGATCTGAGAATTCGAAAGCTCCCGAGCCGCAGTGTGTTGTGCTCGGTTTCAAGGCTGCCTGGAGAAGGGGTGCTTGAAGAACGCCTTCTTTCTGGGCGCGTCCTTCTGGGTGCGCTCAAGCTGCATGGACTGTGCAACACTGAAGGTGGGTGAAACTGCTTCTGGCCAGCTTGTGTGATGGAGTGCAACGGCCGCGCCTTACTTTCTGAAGCAGCCAGAGCATTCTCAGCCGAATCTGCTCTGTGAACCAGCTTTGGCCTGGACTCCTGAACCTCGGTACACTGAGCACACAAGGCCGGTGCCCAGCTGCTTCGTTCTTCGCCTTCCGGCGTCTGGACAGAACTGAAGGCCAGCGATGGCTTTGAGCTTTGCCGCTCTTCAGCGTGTATACTGCACGCATCCACAGTGGGCTGGGCCCGGATTTGCCTCAGCTCGAGGTGCAATCACACTCTTTCTGTTTCGCAGAGTCCAAAGAGTGCCCGTTCTAACTCCCGCTAAGCGAAAAGTGGCAGGCGAGAAGCGCTTGCTGGATTGGGCTTTCGCTGGCCAAGACTTTCCACACAGCACTCCAACCTGGGCGACGAGGAGGAGAATGGAAGAACATCTTTCCATCCTGGCACGTTCCTCTGTGCGACGCGTCCATCCGCGTCTTTGGTCCTTGCCAGGCTGGAATGTGCGCGGTGCTACTTCGAACTGAGCAGGAACGTGCAGAGAGCACGGCGATCTGACGGTGCTGCGCAGGCTGCAAAGGAAAGAGGGCTACCGCTGGAATACAGGTGCAGAGACAAGTTTCCACGCGTCGGGGCTAAAGCTCTGGGTGAGCTTGTTGTCCTGGCACTGCTCTCTGTGCGGGACGTTAGCCGAGAACCTTTCCGTTTACATTCGGACGACAAAAGGCAGGCAGAATGTGCTGCTACAGAGCGCTGGGCAGGGAAACTGCATCGCTCAGGCGTGTTTCGGCAGAAGCAGCGGGCTGGAGCGCCTCGCTGCCGGCACCGTGCTCTGCGCGAGAAGTAGACGACTGCTCGCCTCCGGCAAGAATGAAAGCGCGACAAGGTACTGAAGTGGAGGAAGAAAGAAGGCGCCGAGCACCGGGCTCGTGTGCGAAGCGTACAAGCGGAGAAGGGAGAGTGGCTCCCCCTCGCTTGTTTGCGGGTTCACTTTAGCGGTCGGAAACGGAAAGTTCAACTTGCAGCTTCTTGTGCTGCTACCTAATTCCTCTTCCAGCCCTCTCTGGAAAGAACTGCGCTTACCTTTAGGCTTCGAGATGCAGAAAACACAGTGGTCGATGCAGAGGAGAAGGGAAGTACAGAGTGCAGCGGGGAGTTGAAAGAGGCTTTACGCGAGGAAAGGCGAAGGTGCAGCCCAGCAGTAAAAGGCTTTTACTTCTGGAGCCTTTTCCTACGGTAGCAGCTGCTGGAAGTCGGCAACGGAGCTGCGAGAGTGAATAATGTGGCGGCGCGTCGATCTGAGAATTCGAAAGCTCCCGAGCCGCAGTGTGTTGTGCTCGGTTTCAAGGCTGCCTGGAGAAGGGGTGCTTGAAGAACGCCTTCTTTCTGGGCGCGTCCTTCTGGGTGCGCTCAAGCTGCATGGACTGTGCAACACTGAAGGTGGGTGAAACTGCTTCTGGCCAGCTTGTGTGATGGAGTGCAACGGCCGCGCCTTACTTTCTGAAGCAGCCAGAGCATTCTCAGCCGAATCTGCTCTGTGAACCAGCTTTGGCCTGGACTCCTGAACCTCGGCACACTGAGCACACAAGGCCGGTGCCCAGCTGCTTCGTTCTTCGCCTTCCGGCGTCTGGACAGAACTGAAGGCCAGCGATGGCTTTGAGCTTTGCCGCTCTTCAGCGTGTATACTGCACGCATCCACAGTGGGCTGGGCCCGGATTTGCCTCAGCTCGAGGTGCAATCACACTCTTTCTGTTTCGCAGAGTCCAAAGAGTGCCCGTTCTAACTCCCGCTAAGCGAAAAGTGGCAGGCGAGAAGCGCTTGCTGGATTGGGCTTTCGCTGGCCAAGACTTTCCACACAGCACTCCAACCTGGGCGACGAGGAGGAGAATGGAAGAACATCTTTCCATCCTGGCACGTTCCTCTGTGCGACGCGTCCATCCGCGTCTTTGGTCCTTGCCAGGCTGGAATGTGCGCGGTGCTACTTCGAACTGAGCAGGAACGTGCAGAGAGCACGGCGATCTGACGGTGCTGCGCAGGCTGCAAAGGAAAGAGGGCTACCGCTGGAATACAGGTGCAGAGACAAGTTTCCACGCGTCGGGGCTAAAGCTCTGGGTGAGCTTGTTGTCCTGGCACTGCTCTCTGTGCGGGACGTTAGCCGAGAACCTTTCCGTTTACATTCGGACGACAAAAGGCAGGCAGAATGTGCTGCTACAGAGCGCTGGGCAGGGAAACTGCATCGCTCAGGCGTGTTTCGGCAGAAGCAGCGGGCTGGAGCGCCTCGCTGCCGGCACCGTGCTCTGCGCGAGAAGTAGACGACTGCTCGCCTCCGGCAAGAATGAAAGCGCGACAAGGTACTGAAGTGGAGGAAGAAAGAAGGCGCCGAGCACCGGGCTCGTGTGCGAAGCGTACAAGCGGAGAAGGGAGAGTGGCTCCCCCTCGCTTGTTTGCGGGTTCACTTTAGCGGTCGGAAACGGAAAGTTCAACTTGCAGCTTCTTGTGCTGCTACCTAATTCCTCTTCCAGCCCTCTCTGGAAAGAACTGCGCTTACCTTTAGGCTTCGAGATGCAGAAAACACAGTGGTCGATGCAGAGGAGAAGGGAAGTACAGAGTGCAGCGGGGAGTTGAAAGAGGCTTTACGCGAGGAAAGGCGAAGGTGCAGCCCAGCAGTAAAAGGCTTTTACTTCTGGAGCCTTTTCCTACGGTAGCAGCTGCTGGAAGTCGGCAACGGAGCTGCGAGAGTGAATAATGTGGCGGCGCGTCGATCTGAGAATTCGAAAGCTCCCGAGCCGCAGTGTGTTGTGCTCGGTTTCAAGGCTGCCTGGAGAAGGGGTGCTTGAAGAACGCCTTCTTTCTGGGCGCGTCCTTCTGGGTGCGCTCAAGCTGCATGGACTGTGCAACACTGAAGGTGGGTGAAACTGCTTCTGGCCAGCTTGTGTGATGGAGTGCAACGGCCGCGCCTTACTTTCTGAAGCAGCCAGAGCATTCTCAGCCGAATCTGCTCTGTGAACCAGCTTTGGCCTGGACTCCTGAACCTCGGTACACTGAGCACACAAGGCCGGTGCCCAGCTGCTTCGTTCTTCGCCTTCCGGCGTCTGGACAGAACTGAAGGCCAGCGATGGCTTTGAGCTTTGCCGCTCTTCAGCGTGTATACTGCACGCATCCACAGTGGGCTGGGCCCGGATTTGCCTCAGCTCGAGGTGCAATCACACTCTTTCTGTTTCGCAGAGTCCAAAGAGTGCCCGTTCTAACTCCCGCTAAGCGAAAAGTGGCAGGCGAGAAGCGCTTGCTGGATTGGGCTTTCGCTGGCCAAGACTTTCCACACAGCACTCCAACCTGGGCGACGAGGAGGAGAATGGAAGAACATCTTTCCATCCTGGCACGTTCCTCTGTGCGACGCGTCCATCCGCGTCTTTGGTCCTTGCCAGGCTGGAATGTGCGCGGTGCTACTTCGAACTGAGCAGGAACGTGCAGAGAGCACGGCGATCTGACGGTGCTGCGCAGGCTGCAAAGGAAAGAGGGCTACCGCTGGAATACAGGTGCAGAGACAAGTTTCCACGCGTCGGGGCTAAAGCTCTGGGTGAGCTTGTTGTCCTGGCACTGCTCTCTGTGCGGGACGTTAGCCGAGAACCTTTCCGTTTACATTCGGACGACAAAAGGCAGGCAGAATGTGCTGCTACAGAGCGCTGGGCAGGGAAACTGCATCGCTCAGGCGTGTTTCGGCAGAAGCAGCGGGCTGGAGCGCCTCGCTGCCGGCACCGTGCTCTGCGCGAGAAGTAGACGACTGCTCGCCTCCGGCAAGAATGAAAGCGCGACAAGGTACTGAAGTGGAGGAAGAAAGAAGGCGCCGAGCACCGGGCTCGTGTGCGAAGCGTACAAGCGGAGAAGGGAGAGTGGCTCCCCCTCGCTTGTTTGCGGGTTCACTTTAGCGGTCGGAAACGGAAAGTTCAACTTGCAGCTTCTTGTGCTGCTACCTAATTCCTCTTCCAGCCCTCTCTGGAAAGAACTGCGCTTACCTTTAGGCTTCGAGATGCAGAAAACACAGTGGTCGATGCAGAGGAGAAGGGAAGTACAGAGTGCAGCGGGGAGTTGAAAGAGGCTTTACGCGAGGAAAGGCGAAGGTGCAGCCCAGCAGTAAAAGGCTTTTACTTCTGGAGCCTTTTCCTACGGTAGCAGCTGCTGGAAGTCGGCAACGGAGCTGCGAGAGTGAATAATGTGGCGGCGCGTCGATCTGAGAATTCGAAAGCTCCCGAGCCGCAGTGTGTTGTGCTCGGTTTCAAGGCTGCCTGGAGAAGGGGTGCTTGAAGAACGCCTTCTTTCTGGGCGCGTCCTTCTGGGTGCGCTCAAGCTGCATGGACTGTGCAACACTGAAGGTGGGTGAAACTGCTTCTGGCCAGCTTGTGTGATGGAGTGCAACGGCCGCGCCTTACTTTCTGAAGCAGCCAGAGCATTCTCAGCCGAATCTGCTCTGTGAACCAGCTTTGGCCTGGACTCCTGAACCTCGGTACACTGAGCACACAAGGCCGGTGCCCAGCTGCTTCGTTCTTCGCCTTCCGGCGTCTGGACAGAACTGAAGGCCAGCGATGGCTTTGAGCTTTGCCGCTCTTCAGCGTGTATACTGCACGCATCCACAGTGGGCTGGGCCCGGATTTGCCTCAGCTCGAGGTGCAATCACACTCTTTCTGTTTCGCAGAGTCCAAAGAGTGCCCGTTCTAACTCCCGCTAAGCGAAAAGTGGCAGGCGAGAAGCGCTTGCTGGATTGGGCTTTCGCTGGCCAAGACTTTCCACACAGCACTCCAACCTGGGCGACGAGGAGGAGAATGGAAGAACATCTTTCCATCCTGGCACGTTCCTCTGTGCGACGCGTCCATCCGCGTCTTTGGTCCTTGCCAGGCTGGAATGTGCGCGGTGCTACTTCGAACTGAGCAGGAACGTGCAGAGAGCACGGCGATCTGACGGTGCTGCGCAGGCTGCAAAGGAAAGAGGGCTACCGCTGGAATACAGGTGCAGAGACAAGTTTCCACGCGTCGGGGCTAAAGCTCTGGGTGAGCTTGTTGTCCTGGCACTGCTCTCTGTGCGGGACGTTAGCCGAGAACCTTTCCGTTTACATTCGGACGACAAAAGGCAGGCAGAATGTGCTGCTACAGAGCGCTGGGCAGGGAAACTGCATCGCTCAGGCGTGTTTCGGCAGAAGCAGCGGGCTGGAGCGCCTCGCTGCCGGCACCGTGCTCTGCGCGAGAAGTAGACGACTGCTCGCCTCCGGCAAGAATGAAAGCGCGACAAGGTACTGAAGTGGAGGAAGAAAGAAGGCGCCGAGCACCGGGCTCGTGTGCGAAGCGTACAAGCGGAGAAGGGAGAGTGGCTCCCCCTCGCTTGTTTGCGGGTTCACTTTAGCGGTCGGAAACGGAAAGTTCAACTTGCAGCTTCTTGTGCTGCTACCTAATTCCTCTTCCAGCCCTCTCTGGAAAGAACTGCGCTTACCTTTAGGCTTCGAGATGCAGAAAACACAGTGGTCGATGCAGAGGAGAAGGGAAGTACAGAGTGCAGCGGGGAGTTGAAAGAGGCTTTACGCGAGGAAAGGCGAAGGTGCAGCCCAGCAGTAAAAGGCTTTTACTTCTGGAGCCTTTTCCTACGGTAGCAGCTGCTGGAAGTCGGCAACGGAGCTGCGAGAGTGAATAATGTGGCGGCACGTCGATCTGAGAATTCGAAAGCTCCCGAGCCGCAGTGTGTTGTGCTCGGTTTCAAGGCTGCCTGGAGAAGGGGTGCTTGAAGAACGCCTTCTTTCTGGGCGCGTCCTTCTGGGTGCGCTCAAGCTGCATGGACTGTGCAACACTGAAGGTGGGTGAAACTGCTTCTGGCCAGCTTGTGTGATGGAGTGCAACGGCCGCGCCTTACTTTCTGAAGCAGCCAGAGCATTCTCAGCCGAATCTGCTCTGTGAACCAGCTTTGGCCTGGACTCCTGAACCTCGGCACACTGAGCACACAAGGCCGGTGCCCAGCTGCTTCGTTCTTCGCCTTCCGGCGTCTGGACAGAACTGAAGGCCAGCGATGGCTTTGAGCTTTGCCGCTCTTCAGCGTGTATACTGCACGCATCCACAGTGGGCTGGGCCCGGATTTGCCTCAGCTCGAGGTGCAATCACACTCTTTCTGTTTCGCAGAGTCCAAAGAGTGCCCGTTCTAACTCCCGCTAAGCGAAAAGTGGCAGGCGAGAAGCGCTTGCTGGATTGGGCTTTCGCTGGCCAAGACTTTCCACACAGCACTCCAACCTGGGCGACGAGGAGGAGAATGGAAGAACATCTTTCCATCCTGGCACGTTCCTCTGTGCGACGCGTCCATCCGCGTCTTTGGTCCTTGCCAGGCTGGAATGTGCGCGGTGCTACTTCGAACTGAGCAGGAACGTGCAGAGAGCACGGCGATCTGACGGTGCTGCGCAGGCTGCAAAGGAAAGAGGGCTACCGCTGGAATACAGGTGCAGAGACAAGTTTCCACGCGTCGGGGCTAAAGCTCTGGGTGAGCTTGTTGTCCTGGCACTGCTCTCTGTGCGGGACGTTAGCCGAGAACCTTTCCGTTTACATTCGGACGACAAAAGGCAGGCAGAATGTGCTGCTACAGAGCGCTGGGCAGGGAAACTGCATCGCTCAGGCGTGTTTCGGCAGAAGCAGCGGGCTGGAGCGCCTCGCTGCCGGCACCGTGCTCTGCGCGAGAAGTAGACGACTGCTCGCCTCCGGCAAGAATGAAAGCGCGACAAGGTACTGAAGTGGAGGAAGAAAGAAGGCGCCGAGCACCGGGCTCGTGTGCGAAGCGTACAAGCGGAGAAGGGAGAGTGGCTCCCCCTCGCTTGTTTGCGGGTTCACTTTAGCGGTCGGAAACGGAAAGTTCAACTTGCAGCTTCTTGTGCTGCTACCTAATTCCTCTTCCAGCCCTCTCTGGAAAGAACTGCGCTTACCTTTAGGCTTCGAGATGCAGAAAACACAGTGGTCGATGCAGAGGAGAAGGGAAGTACAGAGTGCAGCGGGGAGTTGAAAGAGGCTTTACGCGAGGAAAGGCGAAGGTGCAGCCCAGCAGTAAAAGGCTTTTACTTCTGGAGCCTTTTCCTACGGTAGCAGCTGCTGGAAGTCGGCAACGGAGCTGCGAGAGTGAATAATGTGGCGGCGCGTCGATCTGAGAATTCGAAAGCTCCCGAGCCGCAGTGTGTTGTGCTCGGTTTCAAGGCTGCCTGGAGAAGGGGTGCTTGAAGAACGCCTTCTTTCTGGGCGCGTCCTTCTGGGTGCGCTCAAGCTGCATGGACTGTGCAACACTGAAGGTGGGTGAAACTGCTTCTGGCCAGCTTGTGTGATGGAGTGCAACGGCCGCGCCTTACTTTCTGAAGCAGCCAGAGCATTCTCAGCCGAATCTGCTCTGTGAACCAGCTTTGGCCTGGACTCCTGAACCTCGGTACACTGAGCACACAAGCCCGGTGCCCAGCTGCTTCATTCTTCGCCTTCCGGCGTCTGGACAGAACTGAAGGCCAGCGATGGCTTTGAGCTTTGCCGCTCTTCAGCGTGTATACTGCACGCATCCACAGTGGGCTGGGCCCGGATTTGCCTCAGCTCGAGGTGCAATCACACTCTTTCTGTTTCGCAGAGTCCAAAGAGTGCCCGTTCTAACTCCCGCTAAGCGAAAAGTGGCAGGCGAGAAGCGCTTGCTGGATTGGGCTTTCGCTGGCCAAGACTTTCCACACAGCACTCCAACCTGGGCGACGAGGAGGAGAATGGAAGAACATCTTTCCATCCTGGCACGTTCCTCTGTGCGACGCGTCCATCCGCGTCTTTGGTCCTTGCCAGGCTGGAATGTGCGCGGTGCTACTTCGAACTGAGCAGGAACGTGCAGAGAGCACGGCGATCTGACGGTGCTGCGCAGGCTGCAAAGGAAAGAGGGCTACCGCTGGAATACAGGTGCAGAGACAAGTTTCCACGCGTCGGGGCTAAAGCTCTGGGTGAGCTTGTTGTCCTGGCACTGCTCTCTGTGCGGGACGTTAGCCGAGACCCTTTCCGTTTACATTCGGACGACAAAAGGCAGGCAGAATGTGCTGCTACAGAGCGCTGGGCAGGGAAACTGCATCGCTCAGGCGTGTTTCGGCAGAAGCAGCGGGCTGGAGCGCCTCGCTGCCGGCACCGTGCTCTGCGCGAGAAGTAGACGACTGCTCGCCTCCGGCAAGAATGAAAGCGCGACAAGGTACTGAAGTGGAGGAAGAAAGAAGGCGCCGAGCACCGGGCTCGTGTGCGAAGCGTACAAGCGGAGAAGGGAGAGTGGCTCCCCCTCGCTTGTTTGCGGGTTCACTTTAGCGGTCGGAAACGGAAAGTTCAACTTGCAGCTTCTTGTGCTGCTACCTAATTCCTCTTCCAGCCCTCTCTGGAAAGAACTGCGCTTACCTTTAGGCTTCGAGATGCAGAAAACACAGTGGTCGATGCAGAGGAGAAGGGAAGTACAGAGTGCAGCGGGGAGTTGAAAGAGGCTTTACGCGAGGAAAGGCGAAGGTGCAGCCCAGCAGTAAAAGGCTTTTACTTCTGGAGCCTTTTCCTACGGTAGCAGCTGCTGGAAGTCGGCAACGGAGCTGCGAGAGTGAATAATGTGGCGGCGCGTCGATCTGAGAATTCGAAAGCTCCCGAGCCGCAGTGTGTTGTGCTCGGTTTCAAGGCTGCCTGGAGAAGGGGTGCTTGAAGAACGCCTTCTTTCTGGGCGCGTCCTTCTGGGTGCGCTCAAGCTGCATGGACTGTGCAACACTGAAGGTGGGTGAAACTGCTTCTGGCCAGCTTGTGTGATGGAGTGCAACGGCCGCGCCTTACTTTCTGAAGCAGCCAGAGCATTCTCAGCCGAATCTGCTCTGTGAACCAGCTTTGGCCTGGACTCCTGAACCTCGGTACACTGAGCACACAAGGCCGGTGCCCAGCTGCTTCGTTCTTCGCCTTCCGGCGTCTGGACAGAACTGAAGGCCAGCGATGGCTTTGAGCTTTGCCGCTCTTCAGCGTGTATACTGCACGCATCCACAGTGGGCTGGGCCCGGATTTGCCTCAGCTCGAGGTGCAATCACACTCTTTCTGTTTCGCAGAGTCCAAAGAGTGCCCGTTCTAACTCCCGCTAAGCGAAAAGTGGCAGGCGAGAAGCGCTTGCTGGATTGGGCTTTCGCTGGCCAAGACTTTCCACACAGCACTCCAACCTGGGCGACGAGGAGGAGAATGGAAGAACATCTTTCCATCCTGGCACGTTCCTCTGTGCGACGCGTCCATCCGCGTCTTTGGTCCTTGCCAGGCTGGAATGTGCGCGGTGCTACTTCGAACTGAGCAGGAACGTGCAGAGAGCACGGCGATCTGACGGTGCTGCGCAGGCTGCAAAGGAAAGAGGGCTACCGCTGGAATACAGGTGCAGAGACAAGTTTCCACGCGTCGGGGCTAAAGCTCTGGGTGAGCTTGTTGTCCTGGCACTGCTCTCTGTGCGGGACGTTAGCCGAGACCCTTTCCGTTTACATTCGGACGACAAAAGGCAGGCAGAATGTGCTGCTACAGAGCGCTGGGCAGGGAAACTGCATCGCTCAGGCGTGTTTCGGCAGAAGCAGCGGGCTGGAGCGCCTCGCTGCCGGCACCGTGCTCTGCGCGAGAAGTAGACGACTGCTCGCCTCCGGCAAGAATGAAAGCGCGACAAGGTACTGAAGTGGAGGAAGAAAGAAGGCGCCGAGCACCGGGCTCGTGTGCGAAGCGTACAAGCGGAGAAGGGAGAGTGGCTCCCCCTCGCTTGTTTGCGGGTTCACTTTAGCGGTCGGAAACGGAAAGTTCAACTTGCAGCTTCTTGTGCTGCTACCTAATTCCTCTTCCAGCCCTCTCTGGAAAGAACTGCGCTTACCTTTAGGCTTCGAGATGCAGAAAACACAGTGGTCGATGCAGAGGAGAAGGGAAGTACAGAGTGCAGCGGGGAGTTGAAAGAGGCTTTACGCGAGGAAAGGCGAAGGTGCAGCCCAGCAGTAAAAGGCTTTTACTTCTGGAGCCTTTTCCTACGGTAGCAGCTGCTGGAAGTCGGCAACGGAGCTGCGAGAGTGAATAATGTGGCGGCGCGTCGATCTGAGAATTCGAAAGCTCCCGAGCCGCAGTGTGTTGTGCTCGGTTTCAAGGCTGCCTGGAGAAGGGGTGCTTGAAGAACGCCTTCTTTCTGGGCGCGTCCTTCTGGGTG
The DNA here is from genome assembly GCF_041296385.1 of Aphelocoma coerulescens. Lineage (NCBI taxonomy): Eukaryota > Metazoa > Chordata > Aves > Passeriformes > Corvidae > Aphelocoma > Aphelocoma coerulescens. The sequence goes on from NC_091036.1 coordinate 3,507,947, forward strand.
CGCTCAAGCTGCATGGACTGTGCAACACTGAAGGTGGGTGAAACTGCTTCTGGCCAGCTTGTGTGATGGAGTGCAACGGCCGCGCCTTACTTTCTGAAGCAGCCAGAGCATTCTCAGCCGAATCTGCTCTGTGAACCAGCTTTGGCCTGGACTCCTGAACCTCGGTACACTGAGCACACAAGGCCGGTGCCCAGCTGCTTCGTTCTTCGCCTTCCGGCGTCTGGACAGAACTGAAGGCCAGCGATGGCTTTGAGCTTTGCCGCTCTTCAGCGTGTATACTGCACGCATCCACAGTGGGCTGGGCCCGGATTTGCCTCAGCTCGAGGTGCAATCACACTCTTTCTGTTTCGCAGAGTCCAAAGAGTGCCCGTTCTAACTCCCGCTAAGCGAAAAGTGGCAGGCGAGAAGCGCTTGCTGGATTGGGCTTTCGCTGGCCAAGACTTTCCACACAGCACTCCAACCTGGGCGACGAGGAGGAGAATGGAAGAACATCTTTCCATCCTGGCACGTTCCTCTGTGCGACGCGTCCATCCGCGTCTTTGGTCCTTGCCAGGCTGGAATGTGCGCGGTGCTACTTCGAACTGAGCAGGAACGTGCAGAGAGCACGGCGATCTGACGGTGCTGCGCAGGCTGCAAAGGAAAGAGGGCTACCGCTGGAATACAGGTGCAGAGACAAGTTTCCACGCGTCGGGGCTAAAGCTCTGGGTGAGCTTGTTGTCCTGGCACTGCTCTCTGTGCGGGACGTTAGCCGAGAACCTTTCCGTTTACATTCGGACGACAAAAGGCAGGCAGAATGTGCTGCTACAGAGCGCTGGGCAGGGAAACTGCATCGCTCAGGCGTCTTTCGGCAGAAGCAGCGGGCTGGAGCGCCTCGCTGCCGGCACCGTGCTCTGCGCGAGAAGTAGACGACTGCTCGCCTCCGGCAAGAATGAAAGCGCGACAAGGTACTGAAGTGGAGGAAGAAAGAAGGCGCCGAGCACCGGGCTCGTGTGCGAAGCGTACAAGCGGAGAAGGGAGAGTGGCTCCCCCTCGCTTGTTTGCGGGTTCACTTTAGCGGTCGGAAACGGAAAGTTCAACTTGCAGCTTCTTGTGCTGCTACCTAATTCCTCTTCCAGCCCTCTCTGGAAAGAACTGCGCTTACCTTTAGGCTTCGAGATGCAGAAAACACAGTGGTCGATGCAGAGGAGAAGGGAAGTACAGAGTGCAGCGGGGAGTTGAAAGAGGCTTTACGCGAGGAAAGGCGAAGGTGCAGCCCAGCAGTAAAAGGCTTTTACTTCTGGAGCCTTTTCCTACGGTAGCAGCTGCTGGAAGTCGGCAACGGAGCTGCGAGAGTGAATAATGTGGCGGCGCGTCGATCTGAGAATTCGAAAGCTCCCGAGCCGCAGTGTGTTGTGCTCGGTTTCAAGGCTGCCTGGAGAAGGGGTGCTTGAAGAACGCCTTCTTTCTGGGCGCGTCCTTCTGGGTGCGCTCAAGCTGCATGGACTGTGCAACACTGAAGGTGGGTGAAACTGCTTCTGGCCAGCTTGTGTGATGGAGTGCAACGGCCGCGCCTTACTTTCTGAAGCAGCCAGAGCATTCTCAGCCGAATCTGCTCTGTGAACCAGCTTTGGCCTGGACTCCTGAACCTCGGTACACTGAGCACACAAGCCCGGTGCCCAGCTGCTTCGTTCTTCGCCTTCCGGCGTCTGGACAGAACTGAAGGCCAGCGATGGCTTTGAGCTTTGCCGCTCTTCAGCGTGTATACTGCACGCATCCACAGTGGGCTGGGCCCGGATTTGCCTCAGCTCGAGGTGCAATCACACTCTTTCTGTTTCGCAGAGTCCAAAGAGTGCCCGTTCTAACTCCCGCTAAGCGAAAAGTGGCAGGCGAGAAGCGCTTGCTGGATTGGGCTTTCGCTGGCCAAGACTTTCCACACAGCACTCCAACCTGGGCGACGAGGAGGAGAATGGAAGAACATCTTTCCATCCTGGCACGTTCCTCTGTGCGACGCGTCCATCCGCGTCTTTGGTCCTTGCCAGGCTGGAATGTGCGCGGTGCTACTTCGAACTGAGCAGGAACGTGCAGAGAGCACGGCGATCTGACGGTGCTGCGCAGGCTGCAAAGGAAAGAGGGCTACCGCTGGAATACAGGTGCAGAGACAAGTTTCCACGCGTCGGGGCTAAAGCTCTGGGTGAGCTTGTTGTCCTGGCACTGCTCTCTGTGCGGGACGTTAGCCGAGACCCTTTCCGTTTACATTCGGACGACAAAAGGCAGGCAGAATGTGCTGCTACAGAGCGCTGGGCAGGGAAACTGCATCGCTCAGGCGTGTTTCGGCAGAAGCAGCGGGCTGGAGCGCCTCGCTGCCGGCACCGTGCTCTGCGCGAGAAGTAGACGACTGCTCGCCTCCGGCAAGAATGAAAGCGCGACAAGGTACTGAAGTGGAGGAAGAAAGAAGGCGCCGAGCACCGGGCTCGTGTGCGAAGCGTACAAGCGGAGAAGGGAGAGTGGCTCCCCCTCGCTTGTTTGCGGGTTCACTTTAGCGGTCGGAAACGGAAAGTTCAACTTGCAGCTTCTTGTGCTGCTACCTAATTCCTCTTCCAGCCCTCTCTGGAAAGAACTGCGCTTACCTTTAGGCTTCGAGATGCAGAAAACACAGTGGTCGATGCAGAGGAGAAGGGAAGTACAGAGTGCAGCGGGGAGTTGAAAGAGGCTTTACGCGAGGAAAGGCGAAGGTGCAGCCCAGCAGTAAAAGGCTTTTACTTCTGGAGCCTTTTCCTACGGTAGCAGCTGCTGGAAGTCGGCAACGGAGCTGCGAGAGTGAATAATGTGGCGGCGCGTCGATCTGAGAATTCGAAAGCTCCCGAGCCGCAGTGTGTTGTGCTCGGTTTCAAGGCTGCCTGGAGAAGGGGTGCTTGAAGAACGCCTTCTTTCTGGGCGCGTCCTTCTGGGTGCGCTCAAGCTGCATGGACTGTGCAACACTGAAGGTGGGTGAAACTGCTTCTGGCCAGCTTGTGTGATGGAGTGCAACGGCCGCGCCTTACTTTCTGAAGCAGCCAGAGCATTCTCAGCCGAATCTGCTCTGTGAACCAGCTTTGGCCTGGACTCCTGAACCTCGGTACACTGAGCACACAAGGCCGGTGCCCAGCTGCTTCGTTCTTCGCCTTCCGGCGTCTGGACAGAACTGAAGGCCAGCGATGGCTTTGAGCTTTGCCGCTCTTCAGCGTGTATACTGCACGCATCCACAGTGGGCTGGGCCCGGATTTGCCTCAGCTCGAGGTGCAATCACACTCTTTCTGTTTCGCAGAGTCCAAAGAGTGCCCGTTCTAACTCCCGCTAAGCGAAAAGTGGCAGGCGAGAAGCGCTTGCTGGATTGGGCTTTCGCTGGCCAAGACTTTCCACACAGCACTCCAACCTGGGCGACGAGGAGGAGAATGGAAGAACATCTTTCCATCCTGGCACGTTCCTCTGTGCGACGCGTCCATCCGCGTCTTTGGTCCTTGCCAGGCTGGAATGTGCGCGGTGCTACTTCGAACTGAGCAGGAACGTGCAGAGAGCACGGCGATCTGACGGTGCTGCGCAGGCTGCAAAGGAAAGAGGGCTACCGCTGGAATACAGGTGCAGAGACAAGTTTCCACGCGTCGGGGCTAAAGCTCTGGGTGAGCTTGTTGTCCTGGCACTGCTCTCTGTGCGGGACGTTAGCCGAGACCCTTTCCGTTTACATTCGGACGACAAAAGGCAGGCAGAATGTGCTGCTACAGAGCGCTGGGCAGGGAAACTGCATCGCTCAGGCGTGTTTCGGCAGAAGCAGCGGGCTGGAGCGCCTCGCTGCCGGCACCGTGCTCTGCGCGAGAAGTAGACGACTGCTCGCCTCCGGCAAGAATGAAAGCGCGACAAGGTACTGAAGTGGAGGAAGAAAGAAGGCGCCGAGCACCGGGCTCGTGTGCGAAGCGTACAAGCGGAGAAGGGAGAGTGGCTCCCCCTCGCTTGTTTGCGGGTTCACTTTAGCGGTCGGAAACGGAAAGTTCAACTTGCAGCTTCTTGTGCTGCTACCTAATTCCTCTTCCAGCCCTCTCTGGAAAGAACTGCGCTTACCTTTAGGCTTCGAGATGCAGAAAACACAGTGGTCGATGCAGAGGAGAAGGGAAGTACAGAGTGCAGCGGGGAGTTGAAAGAGGCTTTACGCGAGGAAAGGCGAAGGTGCAGCCCAGCAGTAAAAGGCTTTTACTTCTGGAGCCTTTTCCTACGGTAGCAGCTGCTGGAAGTCGGCAACGGAGCTGCGAGAGTGAATAATGTGGCGGCGCGTCGATCTGAGAATTCGAAAGCTCCCGAGCCGCAGTGTGTTGTGCTCGGTTTCAAGGCTGCCTGGAGAAGGGGTGCTTGAAGAACGCCTTCTTTCTGGGCGCGTCCTTCTGGGTGCGCTCAAGCTGCATGGACTGTGCAACACTGAAGGTGGGTGAAACTGCTTCTGGCCAGCTTGTGTGATGGAGTGCAACGGCCGCGCCTTACTTTCTGAAGCAGCCAGAGCATTCTCAGCCGAATCTGCTCTGTGAACCAGCTTTGGCCTGGACTCCTGAACCTCGGTACACTGAGCACACAAGGCCGGTGCCCAGCTGCTTCGTTCTTCGCCTTCCGGCGTCTGGACAGAACTGAAGGCCAGCGATGGCTTTGAGCTTTGCCGCTCTTCAGCGTGTATACTGCACGCATCCACAGTGGGCTGGGCCCGGATTTGCCTCAGCTCGAGGTGCAATCACACTCTTCCTGTTTCGCAGAGTCCAAAGAGTGCCCGTTCTAACTCCCGCTAAGCGAAAAGTGGCAGGCGAGAAGCGCTTGCTGGATTGGGCTTTCGCTGGCCAAGACTTTCCACACAGCACTCCAACCTGGGCGACGAGGAGGAGAATGGAAGAACATCTTTCCATCCTGGCACGTTCCTCTGTGCGACGCGTCCATCCGCGTCTTTGGTCCTTGCCAGGCTGGAATGTGCGCGGTGCTACTTCGAACTGAGCAGGAACGTGCAGAGAGCACGGCGATCTGACGGTGCTGCGCAGGCTGCAAAGGAAAGAGGGCTACCGCTGGAATACAGGTGCAGAGACAAGTTTCCACGCGTCGGGGCTAAAGCTCTGGGTGAGCTTGTTGTCCTGGCACTGCTCTCTGTGCGGGACGTTAGCCGAGAACCTTTCCGTTTACATTCGGACGACAAAAGGCAGGCAGAATGTGCTGCTACAGAGCGCTGGGCAGGGAAACTGCATCGCTCAGGCGTGTTTCGGCAGAAGCAGCGGGCTGGAGCGCCTCGCTGCCGGCACCGTGCTCTGCGCGAGAAGTAGACGACTGCTCGCCTCCGGCAAGAATGAAAGCGCGACAAGGTACTGAAGTGGAGGAAGAAAGAAGGCGCCGAGCACCGGGCTCGTGTGCGAAGCGTACAAGCGGAGAAGGGAGAGTGGCTCCCCCTCGCTTGTTTGCGGGTTCACTTTAGCGGTCGGAAACGGAAAGTTCAACTTGCAGCTTCTTGTGCTGCTACCTAATTCCTCTTCCAGCCCTCTCTGGAAAGAACTGCGCTTACCTTTAGGCTTCGAGATGCAGAAAACACAGTGGTCGATGCAGAGGAGAAGGGAAGTACAGAGTGCAGCGGGGAGTTGAAAGAGGCTTTACGCGAGGAAAGGCGAAGGTGCAGCCCAGCAGTAAAAGGCTTTTACTTCTGGAGCCTTTTCCTACGGTAGCAGCTGCTGGAAGTCGGCAACGGAGCTGCGAGAGTGAATAATGTGGCGGCGCGTCGATCTGAGAATTCGAAAGCTCCCGAGCCGCAGTGTGTTGTGCTCGGTTTCAAGGCTGCCTGGAGAAGGGGTGCTTGAAGAACGCCTTCTTTCTGGGCGCGTCCTTCTGGGTGCGCTCAAGCTGCATGGACTGTGCAACACTGAAGGTGGGTGAAACTGCTTCTGGCCAGCTTGTGTGATGGAGTGCAACGGCCGCGCCTTACTTTCTGAAGCAGCCAGAGCATTCTCAGCCGAATCTGCTCTGTGAACCAGCTTTGGCCTGGACTCCTGAACCTCGGTACACTGAGCACACAAGCCCGGTGCCCAGCTGCTTCATTCTTCGCCTTCCGGCGTCTGGACAGAACTGAAGGCCAGCGATGGCTTTGAGCTTTGCCGCTCTTCAGCGTGTATACTGCACGCATCCACAGTGGGCTGGGCCCGGATTTGCCTCAGCTCGAGGTGCAATCACACTCTTTCTGTTTCGCAGAGTCCAAAGAGTGCCCGTTCTAACTCCCGCTAAGCGAAAAGTGGCAGGCGAGAAGCGCTTGCTGGATTGGGCTTTCGCTGGCCAAGACTTTCCACACAGCACTCCAACCTGGGCGACGAGGAGGAGAATGGAAGAACATCTTTCCATCCTGGCACGTTCCTCTGTGCGACGCGTCCATCCGCGTCTTTGGTCCTTGCCAGGCTGGAATGTGCGCGGTGCTACTTCGAACTGAGCAGGAACGTGCAGAGAGCACGGCGATCTGACGGTGCTGCGCAGGCTGCAAAGGAAAGAGGGCTACCGCTGGAATACAGGTGCAGAGACAAGTTTCCACGCGTCGGGGCTAAAGCTCTGGGTGAGCTTGTTGTCCTGGCACTGCTCTCTGTGCGGGACGTTAGCCGAGACCCTTTCCGTTTACATTCGGACGACAAAAGGCAGGCAGAATGTGCTGCTACAGAGCGCTGGGCAGGGAAACTGCATCGCTCAGGCGTGTTTCGGCAGAAGCAGCGGGCTGGAGCGCCTCGCTGCCGGCACCGTGCTCTGCGCGAGAAGTAGACGACTGCTCGCCTCCGGCAAGAATGAAAGCGCGACAAGGTACTGAAGTGGAGGAAGAAAGAAGGCGCCGAGCACCGGGCTCGTGTGCGAAGCGTACAAGCGGAGAAGGGAGAGTGGCTCCCCCTCGCTTGTTTGCGGGTTCACTTTAGCGGTCGGAAACGGAAAGTTCAACTTGCAGCTTCTTGTGCTGCTACCTAATTCCTCTTCCAGCCCTCTCTGGAAAGAACTGCGCTTACCTTTAGGCTTCGAGATGCAGAAAACACAGTGGTCGATGCAGAGGAGAAGGGAAGTACAGAGTGCAGCGGGGAGTTGAAAGAGGCTTTACGCGAGGAAAGGCGAAGGTGCAGCCCAGCAGTAAAAGGCTTTTACTTCTGGAGCCTTTTCCTACGGTAGCAGCTGCTGGAAGTCGGCAACGGAGCTGCGAGAGTGAATAATGTGGCGGCGCGTCGATCTGAGAATTCGAAAGCTCCCGAGCCGCAGTGTGTTGTGCTCGGTTTCAAGGCTGCCTGGAGAAGGGGTGCTTGAAGAACGCCTTCTTTCTGGGCGCGTCCTTCTGGGTGCGCTCAAGCTGCATGGACTGTGCAACACTGAAGGTGGGTGAAACTGCTTCTGGCCAGCTTGTGTGATGGAGTGCAACGGCCGCGCCTTACTTTCTGAAGCAGCCAGAGCATTCTCAGCCGAATCTGCTCTGTGAACCAGCTTTGGCCTGGACTCCTGAACCTCGGTACACTGAGCACACAAGCCCGGTGCCCAGCTGCTTCGTTCTTCGCCTTCCGGCGTCTGGACAGAACTGAAGGCCAGCGATGGCTTTGAGCTTTGCCGCTCTTCAGCGTGTATACTGCACGCATCCACAGTGGGCTGGGCCCGGATTTGCCTCAGCTCGAGGTGCAATCACACTCTTTCTGTTTCGCAGAGTCCAAAGAGTGCCCGTTCTAACTCCCGCTAAGCGAAAAGTGGCAGGCGAGAAGCGCTTGCTGGATTGGGCTTTCGCTGGCCAAGACTTTCCACACAGCACTCCAACCTGGGCGACGAGGAGGAGAATGGAAGAACATCTTTCCATCCTGGCACGTTCCTCTGTGCGACGCGTCCATCCGCGTCTTTGGTCCTTGCCAGGCTGGAATGTGCGCGGTGCTACTTCGAACTGAGCAGGAACGTGCAGAGAGCACGGCGATCTGACGGTGCTGCGCAGGCTGCAAAGGAAAGAGGGCTACCGCTGGAATACAGGTGCAGAGACAAGTTTCCACGCGTCGGGGCTAAAGCTCTGGGTGAGCTTGTTGTCCTGGCACTGCTCTCTGTGCGGGACGTTAGCCGAGACCCTTTCCGTTTACATTCGGACGACAAAAGGCAGGCAGAATGTGCTGCTACAGAGCGCTGGGCAGGGAAACTGCATCGCTCAGGCGTGTTTCGGCAGAAGCAGCGGGCTGGAGCGCCTCGCTGCCGGCACCGTGCTCTGCGCGAGAAGTAGACGACTGCTCGCCTCCGGCAAGAATGAAAGCGCGACAAGGTACTGAAGTGGAGGAAGAAAGAAGGCGCCGAGCACCGGGCTCGTGTGCGAAGCGTACAAGCGGAGAAGGGAGAGTGGCTCCCCCTCGCTTGTTTGCGGGTTCACTTTAGCGGTCGGAAACGGAAAGTTCAACTTGCAGCTTCTTGTGCTGCTACCTAATTCCTCTTCCAGCCCTCTCTGGAAAGAACTGCGCTTACCTTTAGGCTTCGAGATGCAGAAAACACAGTGGTCGATGCAGAGGAGAAGGGAAGTACAGAGTGCAGCGGGGAGTTGAAAGAGGCTTTACGCGAGGAAAGGCGAAGGTGCAGCCCAGCAGTAAAAGGCTTTTACTTCTGGAGCCTTTTCCTACGGTAGCAGCTGCTGGAAGTCGGCAACGGAGCTGCGAGAGTGAATAATGTGGCGGCACGTCGATCTGAGAATTCGAAAGCTCCCGAGCCGCAGTGTGTTGTGCTCGGTTTCAAGGCTGCCTGGAGAAGGGGTGCTTGAAGAACGCCTTCTTTCTGGGCGCGTCCTTCTGGGTGCGCTCAAGCTGCATGGACTGTGCAACACTGAAGGTGGGTGAAACTGCTTCTGGCCAGCTTGTGTGATGGAGTGCAACGGCCGCGCCTTACTTTCTGAAGCAGCCAGAGCATTCTCAGCCGAATCTGCTCTGTGAACCAGCTTTGGCCTGGACTCCTGAACCTCGGTACACTGAGCACACAAGGCCGGTGCCCAGCTGCTTCGTTCTTCGCCTTCCGGCGTCTGGACAGAACTGAAGGCCAGCGATGGCTTTGAGCTTTGCCGCTCTTCAGCGTGTATACTGCACGCATCCACAGTGGGCTGGGCCCGGATTTGCCTCAGCTCGAGGTGCAATCACACTCTTTCTGTTTCGCAGAGTCCAAAGAGTGCCCGTTCTAACTCCCGCTAAGCGAAAAGTGGCAGGCGAGAAGCGCTTGCTGGATTGGGCTTTCGCTGGCCAAGACTTTCCACACAGCACTCCAACCTGGGCGACGAGGAGGAGAATGGAAGAACATCTTTCCATCCTGGCACGTTCCTCTGTGCGACGCGTCCATCCGCGTCTTTGGTCCTTGCCAGGCTGGAATGTGCGCGGTGCTACTTCGAACTGAGCAGGAACGTGCAGAGAGCACGGCGATCTGACGGTGCTGCGCAGGCTGCAAAGGAAAGAGGGCTACCGCCGGAATACAGGTGCAGAGACAAGTTTCCACGCGTCGGGGCTAAAGCTCTGGGTGAGCTTGTTGTCCTGGCACTGCTCTCTGTGCGGGACGTTAGCCGAGAACCTTTCCGTTTACATTCGGACGACAAAAGGCAGGCAGAATGTGCTGCTACAGAGCGCTGGGCAGGGAAACTGCATCGCTCAGGCGTCTTTCGGCAGAAGCAGCGGGCTGGAGCGCCTCGCTGCCGGCACCGTGCTCTGCGCGAGAAGTAGACGACTGCTCGCCTCCGGCAAGAATGAAAGCGCGACAAGGTACTGAAGTGGAGGAAGAAAGAAGGCGCCGAGCACCGGGCTCGTGTGCGAAGCGTACAAGCGGAGAAGGGAGAGTGGCTCCCCCTCGCTTGTTTGCGGGTTCACTTTAGCGGTCGGAAACGGAAAGTTCAACTTGCAGCTTCTTGTGCTGCTACCTAATTCCTCTTCCAGCCCTCTCTGGAAAGAACTGCGCTTACCTTTAGGCTTCGAGATGCAGAAAACACAGTGGTCGATGCAGAGGAGAAGGGAAGTACAGAGTGCAGCGGGGAGTTGAAAGAGGCTTTACGCGAGGAAAGGCGAAGGTGCAGCCCAGCAGTAAAAGGCTTTTACTTCTGGAGCCTTTTCCTACGGTAGCAGCTGCTGGAAGTCGGCAACGGAGCTGCGAGAGTGAATAATGTGGCGGCGCGTCGATCTGAGAATTCGAAAGCTCCCGAGCCGCAGTGTGTTGTGCTCGGTTTCAAGGCTGCCTGGAGAAGGGGTGCTTGAAGAACGCCTTCTTTCTGGGCGCGTCCTTCTGGGTGCGCTCAAGCTGCATGGACTGTGCAACACTGAAGGTGGGTGAAACTGCTTCTGGCCAGCTTGTGTGATGGAGTGCAACGGCCGCGCCTTACTTTCTGAAGCAGCCAGAGCATTCTCAGCCGAATCTGCTCTGTGAACCAGCTTTGGCCTGGACTCCTGAACCTCGGCACACTGAGCACACAAGGCCGGTGCCCAGCTGCTTCGTTCTTCGCCTTCCGGCGTCTGGACAGAACTGAAGGCCAGCGATGGCTTTGAGCTTTGCCGCTCTTCAGCGTGTATACTGCACGCATCCACAGTGGGCTGGGCCCGGATTTGCCTCAGCTCGAGGTGCAATCACACTCTTTCTGTTTCGCAGAGTCCAAAGAGTGCCCGTTCTAACTCCCGCTAAGCGAAAAGTGGCAGGCGAGAAGCGCTTGCTGGATTGGGCTTTCGCTGGCCAAGACTTTCCACACAGCACTCCAACCTGGGCGACAAGGAGGAGAATGGAAGAACATCTTTCCATCCTGGCACGTTCCTCTGTGCGACGCGTCCATCCGCGTCTTTGGTCCTTGCCAGGCTGGAATGTGCGCGGTGCTACTTCGAACTGAGCAGGAACGTGCAGAGAGCACGGCGATCTGACGGTGCTGCGCAGGCTGCAAAGGAAAGAGGGCTACCGCCGGAATACAGGTGCAGAGACAAGTTTCCACGCGTCGGGGCTAAAGCTCTGGGTGAGCTTGTTGTCCTGGCACTGCTCTCTGTGCGGGACGTTAGCCGAGAACCTTTCCGTTTACATTCGGACGACAAAAGGCAGGCAGAATGTGCTGCTACAGAGCGCTGGGCAGGGAAACTGCATCGCTCAGGCGTGTTTCGGCAGAAGCAGCGGGCTGGAGCGCCTCGCTGCCGGCACCGTGCTCTGCGCGAGAAGTAGACGACTGCTCGCCTCCGGCAAGAATGAAAGCGCGACAAGGTACTGAAGTGGAGGAAGAAAGAAGGCGCCGAGCACCGGGCTCGTGTGCGAAGCGTACAAGCGGAGAAGGGAGAGTGGCTCCCCCTCGCTTGTTTGCGGGTTCACTTTAGCGGTCGGAAACGGAAAGTTCAACTTGCAGCTTCTTGTGCTGCTACCTAATTCCTCTTCCAGCCCTCTCTGGAAAGAACTGCGCTTACCTTTAGGCTTCGAGATGCAGAAAACACAGTGGTCGATGCAGAGGAGAAGGGAAGTACAGAGTGCAGCGGGGAGTTGAAAGAGGCTTTACGCGAGGAAAGGCGAAGGTGCAGCCCAGCAGTAAAAGGCTTTTACTTCTGGAGCCTTTTCCTACGGTAGCAGCTGCTGGAAGTCGGCAACGGAGCTGCGAGAGTGAATAATGTGGCGGCACGTCGATCTGAGAATTCGAAAGCTCCCGAGCCGCAGTGTGTTGTGCTCGGTTTCAAGGCTGCCTGGAGAAGGGGTGCTTGAAGAACGCCTTCTTTCTGGGCGCGTCCTTCTGGGTGCGCTCAAGCTGCATGGACTGTGCAACACTGAAGGTGGGTGAAACTGCTTCTGGCCAGCTTGTGTGATGGAGTGCAACGGCCGCGCCTTACTTTCTGAAGCAGCCAGAGCATTCTCAGCCGAATCTGCTCTGTGAACCAGCTTTGGCCTGGACTCCTGAACCTCGGCACACTGAGCACACAAGCCCGGTGCCCAGCTGCTTCGTTCTTCGCCTTCCGGCGTCTGGACAGAACTGAAGGCCAGCGATGGCTTTGAGCTTTGCCGCTCTTCAGCGTGTATACTGCACGCATCCACAGTGGGCTGGGCCCGGATTTGCCTCAGCTCGAGGTGCAATCACACTCTTTCTGTTTCGCAGAGTCCAAAGAGTGCCCGTTCTAACTCCCGCTAAGCGAAAAGTGGCAGGCGAGAAGCGCTTGCTGGATTGGGCTTTCGCTGGCCAAGACTTTCCACACAGCACTCCAACCTGGGCGACGAGGAGGAGAATGGAAGAACATCTTTCCATCCTGGCACGTTCCTCTGTGCGACGCGTCCATCCGCGTCTTTGGTCCTTGCCAGGCTGGAATGTGCGCGGTGCTACTTCGAACTGAGCAGGAACGTGCAGAGAGCACGGCGATCTGACGGTGCTGCGCAGGCTGCAAAGGAAAGAGGGCTACCGCTGGAATACAGGTGCAGAGACAAGTTTCCACGCGTCGGGGCTAAAGCTCTGGGTGAGCTTGTTGTCCTGGCACTGCTCTCTGTGCGGGACGTTAGCCGAGAACCTTTCCGTTTACATTCGGACGACAAAAGGCAGGCAGAATGTGCTGCTACAGAGCGCTGGGCAGGGAAACTGCATCGCTCAGGCGTGTTTCGGCAGAAGCAGCGGGCTGGAGCGCCTCGCTGCCGGCACCGTGCTCTGCGCGAGAAGTAGACGACTGCTCGCCTCCGGCAAGAATGAAAGCGCGACAAGGTACTGAAGTGGAGGAAGAAAGAAGGCGCCGAGCACCGGGCTCGTGTGCGAAGCGTACAAGCGGAGAAGGGAGAGTGGCTCCCCCTCGCTTGTTTGCGGGTTCACTTTAGCGGTCGGAAACGGAAAGTTCAACTTGCAGCTTCTTGTGCTGCTACCTAATTCCTCTTCCAGCCCTCTCTGGAAAGAACTGCGCTTACCTTTAGGCTTCGAGATGCAGAAAACACAGTGGTCGATGCAGAGGAGAAGGGAAGTACAGAGTGCAGCGGGGAGTTGAAAGAGGCTTTACGCGAGGAAAGGCGAAGGTGCAGCCCAGCAGTAAAAGGCTTTTACTTCTGGAGCCTTTTCCTACGGTAGCAGCTGCTGGAAGTCGGCAACGGAGCTGCGAGAGTGAATAATGTGGCGGCACGTCGATCTGAGAATTCGAAAGCTCCCGAGCCGCAGTGTGTTGTGCTCGGTTTCAAGGCTGCCTGGAGAAGGGGTGCTTGAAGAACGCCTTCTTTCTGGGCGCGTCCTTCTGGGTGCGCTCAAGCTGCATGGACTGTGCAACACTGAAGGTGGGTGAAACTGCTTCTGGCCAGCTTGTGTGATGGAGTGCAACGGCCGCGCCTTACTTTCTGAAGCAGCCAGAGCATTCTCAGCCGAATCTGCTCTGTGAACCAGCTTTGGCCTGGACTCCTGAACCTCGGTACACTGAGCACACAAGGCCGGTGCCCAGCTGCTTCGTTCTTCGCCTTCCGGCGTCTGGACAGAACTGAAGGCCAGCGATGGCTTTGAGCTTTGCCGCTCTTCAGCGTGTATACTGCACGCATCCACAGTGGGCTGGGCCCGGATTTGCCTCAGCTCGAGGTGCAATCACACTCTTTCTGTTTCGCAGAGTCCAAAGAGTGCCCGTTCTAACTCCCGCTAAGCGAAAAGTGGCAGGCGAGAAGCGCTTGCTGGATTGGGCTTTCGCTGGCCAAGACTTTCCACACAGCACTCCAACCTGGGCGACGAGGAGGAGAATGGAAGAACATCTTTCCATCCTGGCACGTTCCTCTGTGCGACGCGTCCATCCGCGTCTTTGGTCCTTGCCAGGCTGGAATGTGCGCGGTGCTACTTCGAACTGAGCAGGAACGTGCAGAGAGCACGGCGATCTGACGGTGCTGCGCAGGCTGCAAAGGAAAGAGGGCTACCGCTGGAATACAGGTGCAGAGACAAGTTTCCACGCGTCGGGGCTAAAGCTCTGGGTGAGCTTGTTGTCCTGGCACTGCTCTCTGTGCGGGACGTTAGCCGAGAACCTTTCCGTTTACATTCGGACGACAAAAGGCAGGCAGAATGTGCTGCTACAGAGCGCTGGGCAGGGAAACTGCATCGCTCAGGCGTGTTTCGGCAGAAGCAGCGGGCTGGAGCGCCTCGCTGCCGGCACCGTGCTCTGCGCGAGAAGTAGACGACTGCTCGCCTCCGGCAAGAATGAAAGCGCGACAAGGTACTGAAGTGGAGGAAGAAAGAAGGCGCCGAGCACCGGGCTCGTGTGCGAAGCGTACAAGCGGAGAAGGGAGAGTGGCTCCCCCTCGCTTGTTTGCGGGTTCACTTTAGCGGTCGGAAACGGAAAGTTCAACTTGCAGCTTCTTGTGCTGCTACCTAATTCCTCTTCCAGCCCTCTCTGGAAAGAACTGCGCTTACCTTTAGGCTTCGAGATGCAGAAAACACAGTGGTCGATGCAGAGGAGAAGGGAAGTACAGAGTGCAGCGGGGAGTTGAAAGAGGCTTTACGCGAGGAAAGGCGAAGGTGCAGCCCAGCAGTAAAAGGCTTTTACTTCTGGAGCCTTTTCCTACGGTAGCAGCTGCTGGAAGTCGGCAACGGAGCTGCGAGAGTGAATAATGTGGCGGCGCGTCGATCTGAGAATTCGAAAGCTCCCGAGCCGCAGTGTGTTGTGCTCGGTTTCAAGGCTGCCTGGAGAAGGGGTGCTTGAAGAACGCCTTCTTTCTGGGCGCGTCCTTCTGGGTGCGCTCAAGCTGCATGGACTGTGCAACACTGAAGGTGGGTGAAACTGCTTCTGGCCAGCTTGTGTGATGGAGTGCAACGGCCGCGCCTTACTTTCTGAAGCAGCCAGAGCATTCTCAGCCGAATCTGCTCTGTGAACCAGCTTTGGCCTGGACTCCTGAACCTCGGCACACTGAGCACACAAGGCCGGTGCCCAGCTGCTTCGTTCTTCGCCTTCCGGCGTCTGGACAGAACTGAAGGCCAGCGATGGCTTTGAGCTTTGCCGCTCTTCAGCGTGTATACTGCACGCATCCACAGTGGGCTGGGCCCGGATTTGCCTCAGCTCGAGGTGCAATCACACTCTTTCTGTTTCGCAGAGTCCAAAGAGTGCCCGTTCTAACTCCCGCTAAGCGAAAAGTGGCAGGCGAGAAGCGCTTGCTGGATTGGGCTTTCGCTGGCCAAGACTTTCCACACAGCACTCCAACCTGGGCGACGAGGAGGAGAATGGAAGAACATCTTTCCATCCTGGCACGTTCCTCTGTGCGACGCGTCCATCCGCGTCTTTGGTCCTTGCCAGGCTGGAATGTGCGCGGTGCTACTTCGAACTGAGCAGGAACGTGCAGAGAGCACGGCGATCTGACGGTGCTGCGCAGGCTGCAAAGGAAAGAGGGCTACCGCTGGAATACAGGTGCAGAGACAAGTTTCCACGCGTCGGGGCTAAAGCTCTGGGTGAGCTTGTTGTCCTGGCACTGCTCTCTGTGCGGGACGTTAGCCGAGACCCTTTCCGTTTACATTCGGACGACAAAAGGCAGGCAGAATGTGCTGCTACAGAGCGCTGGGCAGGGAAACTGCATCGCTCAGGCGTGTTTCGGCAGAAGCAGCGGGCTGGAGCGCCTCGCTGCCGGCACCGTGCTCTGCGCGAGAAGTAGACGACTGCTCGCCTCCGGCAAGAATGAAAGCGCGACAAGGTACTGAAGTGGAGGAAGAAAGAAGGCGCCGAGCACCGGGCTCGTGTGCGAAGCGTACAAGCGGAGAAGGGAGAGTGGCTCCCCCTCGCTTGTTTGCGGGTTCACTTTAGCGGTCGGAAACGGAAAGTTCAACTTGCAGCTTCTTGTGCTGCTACCTAATTCCTCTTCCAGCCCTCTCTGGAAAGAACTGCGCTTACCTTTAGGCTTCGAGATGCAGAAAACACAGTGGTCGATGCAGAGGAGAAGGGAAGTACAGAGTGCAGCGGGGAGTTGAAAGAGGCTTTACGCGAGGAAAGGCGAAGGTGCAGCCCAGCAGTAAAAGGCTTTTACTTCTGGAGCCTTTTCCTACGGTAGCAGCTGCTGGAAGTCGGCAACGGAGCTGCGAGAGTGAATAATGTGGCGGCGCGTCGATCTGAGAATTCGAAAGCTCCCGAGCCGCAGTGTGTTGTGCTCGGTTTCAAGGCTGCCTGGAGAAGGGGTGCTTGAAGAACGCCTTCTTTCTGGGCGCGTCCTTCTGGGTGCGCTCAAGCTGCATGGACTGTGCAACACTGAAGGTGGGTGAAACTGCTTCTGGCCAGCTTGTGTGATGGAGTGCAACGGCCGCGCCTTACTTTCTGAAGCAGCCAGAGCATTCTCAGCCGAATCTGCTCTGTGAACCAGCTTTGGCCTGGACTCCTGAACCTCGGCACACTGAGCACACAAGGCCGGTGCCCAGCTGCTTCGTTCTTCGCCTTCCGGCGTCTGGACAGAACTGAAGGCCAGCGATGGCTTTGAGCTTTGCCGCTCTTCAGCGTGTATACTGCACGCATCCACAGTGGGCTGGGCCCGGATTTGCCTCAGCTCGAGGTGCAATCACACTCTTTCTGTTTCGCAGAGTCCAAAGAGTGCCCGTTCTAACTCCCGCTAAGCGAAAAGTGGCAGGCGAGAAGCGCTTGCTGGATTGGGCTTTCGCTGGCCAAGACTTTCCACACAGCACTCCAACCTGGGCGACGAGGAGGAGAATGGAAGAACATCTTTCCATCCTGGCACGTTCCTCTGTGCGACGCGTCCATCCGCGTCTTTGGTCCTTGCCAGGCTGGAATGTGCGCGGTGCTACTTCGAACTGAGCAGGAACGTGCAGAGAGCACGGCGATCTGACGGTGCTGCGCAGGCTGCAAAGGAAAGAGGGCTACCGCCGGAATACAGGTGCAGAGACAAGTTTCCACGCGTCGGGGCTAAAGCTCTGGGTGAGCTTGTTGTCCTGGCACTGCTCTCTGTGCGGGACGTTAGCCGAGAACCTTTCCGTTTACATTCGGACGACAAAAGGCAGGCAGAATGTGCTGCTACAGAGCGCTGGGCAGGGAAACTGCATCGCTCAGGCGTGTTTCGGCAGAAGCAGCGGGCTGGAGCGCCTCGCTGCCGGCACCGTGCTCTGCGCGAGAAGTAGACGACTGCTCGCCTCCGGCAAGAATGAAAGCGCGACAAGGTACTGAAGTGGAGGAAGAAAGAAGGCGCCGAGCACCGGGCTCGTGTGCGAAGCGTACAAGCGGAGAAGGGAGAGTGGCTCCCCCTCGCTTGTTTGCGGGTTCACTTTAGCGGTCGGAAACGGAAAGTTCAACTTGCAGCTTCTTGTGCTGCTACCTAATTCCTCTTCCAGCCCTCTCTGGAAAGAACTGCGCTTACCTTTAGGCTTCGAGATGCAGAAAACACAGTGGTCGATGCAGAGGAGAAGGGAAGTACAGAGTGCAGCGGGGAGTTGAAAGAGGCTTTACGCGAGGAAAGGCGAAGGTGCAGCCCAGCAGTAAAAGGCTTTTACTTCTGGAGCCTTTTCCTACGGTAGCAGCTGCTGGAAGTCGGCAACGGAGCTGCGAGAGTGAATAATGTGGCGGCACGTCGATCTGAGAATTCGAAAGCTCCCGAGCCGCAGTGTGTTGTGCTCGGTTTCAAGGCTGCCTGGAGAAGGGGTGCTTGAAGAACGCCTTCTTTCTGGGCGCGTCCTTCTGGGTGCGCTCAAGCTGCATGGACTGTGCAACACTGAAGGTGGGTGAAACTGCTTCTGGCCAGCTTGTGTGATGGAGTGCAACGGCCGCGCCTTACTTTCTGAAGCAGCCAGAGCATTCTCAGCCGAATCTGCTCTGTGAACCAGCTTTGGCCTGGACTCCTGAACCTCGGCACACTGAGCACACAAGCCCGGTACCCAGCTGCTTCGTTCTTCGCCTTCCGGCGTCTGGACAGAACTGAAGGCCAGCGATGGCTTTGAGCTTTGCCGCTCTTCAGCGTGTATACTGCACGCATCCACAGTGGGCTGGGCCCGGATTTGCCTCAGCTCGAGGTGCAATCACACTCTTTCTGTTTCGCAGAGTCCAAAGAGTGCCCGTTCTAACTCCCGCTAAGCGAAAAGTGGCAGGCGAGAAGCGCTTGCTGGATTGGGCTTTCGCTGGCCAAGACTTTCCACACAGCACTCCAACCTGGGCGACGAGGAGGAGAATGGAAGAACATCTTTCCATCCTGGCACGTTCCTCTGTGCGACGCGTCCATCCGCGTCTTTGGTCCTTGCCAGGCTGGAATGTGCGCGGTGCTACTTCGAACTGAGCAGGAACGTGCAGAGAGCACGGCGATCTGACGGTGCTGCGCAGGCTGCAAAGGAAAGAGGGCTACCGCTGGAATACAGGTGCAGAGACAAGTTTCCACGCGTCGGGGCTAAAGCTCTGGGTGAGCTTGTTGTCCTGGCACTGCTCTCTGTGCGGGACGTTAGCCGAGAACCTTTCCGTTTACATTCGGACGACAAAAGGCAGGCAGAATGTGCTGCTACAGAGCGCTGGGCAGGGAAACTGCATCGCTCAGGCGTGTTTCGGCAGAAGCAGCGGGCTGGAGCGCCTCGCTGCCGGCACCGTGCTCTGCGCGAGAAGTAGACGACTGCTCGCCTCCGGCAAGAATGAAAGCGCGACAAGGTACTGAAGTGGAGGAAGAAAGAAGGCGCCGAGCACCGGGCTCGTGTGCGAAGCGTACAAGCGGAGAAGGGAGAGTGGCTCCCCCTCGCTTGTTTGCGGGTTCACTTTAGCGGTCGGAAACGGAAAGTTCAACTTGCAGCTTCTTGTGCTGCTACCTAATTCCTCTTCCAGCCCTCTCTGGAAAGAACTGCGCTTACCTTTAGGCTTCGAGATGCAGAAAACACAGTGGTCGATGCAGAGGAGAAGGGAAGTACAGAGTGCAGCGGGGAGTTGAAAGAGGCTTTACGCGAGGAAAGGCGAAGGTGCAGCCCAGCAGTAAAAGGCTTTTACTTCTGGAGCCTTTTCCTACGGTAGCAGCTGCTGGAAGTCGGCAACGGAGCTGCGAGAGTGAATAATGTGGCGGCACGTCGATCTGAGAATTCGAAAGCTCCCGAGCCGCAGTGTGTTGTGCTCGGTTTCAAGGCTGCCTGGAGAAGGGGTGCTTGAAGAACGCCTTCTTTCTGGGCGCGTCCTTCTGGGTGCGCTCAAGCTGCATGGACTGTGCAACACTGAAGGTGGGTGAAACTGCTTCTGGCCAGCTTGTGTGATGGAGTGCAACGGCCGCGCCTTACTTTCTGAAGCAGCCAGAGCATTCTCAGCCGAATCTGCTCTGTGAACCAGCTTTGGCCTGGACTCCTGAACCTCGGTACACTGAGCACACAAGGCCGGTGCCCAGCTGCTTCGTTCTTCGCCTTCCGGCGTCTGGACAGAACTGAAGGCCAGCGATGGCTTTGAGCTTTGCCGCTCTTCAGCGTGTATACTGCACGCATCCACAGTGGGCTGGGCCCGGATTTGCCTCAGCTCGAGGTGCAATCACACTCTTTCTGTTTCGCAGAGTCCAAAGAGTGCCCGTTCTAACTCCCGCTAAGCGAAAAGTGGCAGGCGAGAAGCGCTTGCTGGATTGGGCTTTCGCTGGCCAAGACTTTCCACACAGCACTCCAACCTGGGCGACGAGGAGGAGAATGGAAGAACATCTTTCCATCCTGGCACGTTCCTCTGTGCGACGCGTCCATCCGCGTCTTTGGTCCTTGCCAGGCTGGAATGTGCGCGGTGCTACTTCGAACTGAGCAGGAACGTGCAGAGAGCACGGCGATCTGACGGTGCTGCGCAGGCTGCAAAGGAAAGAGGGCTACCGCTGGAATACAGGTGCAGAGACAAGTTTCCACGCGTCGGGGCTAAAGCTCTGGGTGAGCTTGTTGTCCTGGCACTGCTCTCTGTGCGGGACGTTAGCCGAGAACCTTTCCGTTTACATTCGGACGACAAAAGGCAGGCAGAATGTGCTGCTACAGAGCGCTGGGCAGGGAAACTGCATCGCTCAGGCGTGTTTCGGCAGAAGCAGCGGGCTGGAGCGCCTCGCTGCCGGCACCGTGCTCTGCGCGAGAAGTAGACGACTGCTCGCCTCCGGCAAGAATGAAAGCGCGACAAGGTACTGAAGTGGAGGAAGAAAGAAGGCGCCGAGCACCGGGCTCGTGTGCGAAGCGTACAAGCGGAGAAGGGAGAGTGGCTCCCCCTCGCTTGTTTGCGGGTTCACTTTAGCGGTCGGAAACGGAAAGTTCAACTTGCAGCTTCTTGTGCTGCTACCTAATTCCTCTTCCAGCCCTCTCTGGAAAGAACTGCGCTTACCTTTAGGCTTCGAGATGCAGAAAACACAGTGGTCGATGCAGAGGAGAAGGGAAGTACAGAGTGCAGCGGGGAGTTGAAAGAGGCTTTACGCGAGGAAAGGCGAAGGTGCAGCCCAGCAGTAAAAGGCTTTTACTTCTGGAGCCTTTTCCTACGGTAGCAGCTGCTGGAAGTCGGCAACGGAGCTGCGAGAGTGAATAATGTGGCGGCGCGTCGATCTGAGAATTCGAAAGCTCCCGAGCCGCAGTGTGTTGTGCTCGGTTTCAAGGCTGCCTGGAGAAGGGGTGCTTGAAGAACGCCTTCTTTCTGGGCGCGTCCTTCTGGGTGCGCTCAAGCTGCATGGACTGTGCAACACTGAAGGTGGGTGAAACTGCTTCTGGCCAGCTTGTGTGATGGAGTGCAACGGCCGCGCCTTACTTTCTGAAGCAGCCAGAGCATTCTCAGCCGAATCTGCTCTGTGAACCAGCTTTGGCCTGGACTCCTGAACCTCGGCACACTGAGCACACAAGGCCGGTGCCCAGCTGCTTCGTTCTTCGCCTTCCGGCGTCTGGACAGAACTGAAGGCCAGCGATGGCTTTGAGCTTTGCCGCTCTTCAGCGTGTATACTGCACGCATCCACAGTGGGCTGGGCCCGGATTTGCCTCAGCTCGAGGTGCAATCACACTCTTTCTGTTTCGCAGAGTCCAAAGAGTGCCCGTTCTAACTCCCGCTAAGCGAAAAGTGGCAGGCGAGAAGCGCTTGCTGGATTGGGCTTTCGCTGGCCAAGACTTTCCACACAGCACTCCAACCTGGGCGACGAGGAGGAGAATGGAAGAACATCTTTCCATCCTGGCACGTTCCTCTGTGCGACGCGTCCATCCGCGTCTTTGGTCCTTGCCAGGCTGGAATGTGCGCGGTGCTACTTCGAACTGAGCAGGAACGTGCAGAGAGCACGGCGATCTGACGGTGCTGCGCAGGCTGCAAAGGAAAGAGGGCTACCGCTGGAATACAGGTGCAGAGACAAGTTTCCACGCGTCGGGGCTAAAGCTCTGGGTGAGCTTGTTGTCCTGGCACTGCTCTCTGTGCGGGACGTTAGCCGAGAACCTTTCCGTTTACATTCGGACGACAAAAGGCAGGCAGAATGTGCTGCTACAGAGCGCTGGGCAGGGAAACTGCATCGCTCAGGCGTGTTTCGGCAGAAGCAGCGGGCTGGAGCGCCTCGCTGCCGGCACCGTGCTCTGCGCGAGAAGTAGACGACTGCTCGCCTCCGGCAAGAATGAAAGCGCGACAAGGTACTGAAGTGGAGGAAGAAAGAAGGCGCCGAGCACCGGGCTCGTGTGCGAAGCGTACAAGCGGAGAAGGGAGAGTGGCTCCCCCTCGCTTGTTTGCGGGTTCACTTTAGCGGTCGGAAACGGAAAGTTCAACTTGCAGCTTCTTGTGCTGCTACCTAATTCCTCTTCCAGCCCTCTCTGGAAAGAACTGCGCTTACCTTTAGGCTTCGAGATGCAGAAAACACAGTGGTCGATGCAGAGGAGAAGGGAAGTACAGAGTGCAGCGGGGAGTTGAAAGAGGCTTTACGCGAGGAAAGGCGAAGGTGCAGCCCAGCAGTAAAAGGCTTTTACTTCTGGAGCCTTTTCCTACGGTAGCAGCTGCTGGAAGTCGGCAACGGAGCTGCGAGAGTGAATAATGTGGCGGCGCGTCGATCTGAGAATTCGAAAGCTCCCGAGCCGCAGTGTGTTGTGCTCGGTTTCAAGGCTGCCTGGAGAAGGGGTGCTTGAAGAACGCCTTCTTTCTGGGCGCGTCCTTCTGGGTGCGCTCAAGCTGCATGGACTGTGCAACACTGAAGGTGGGTGAAACTGCTTCTGGCCAGCTTGTGTGATGGAGTGCAACGGCCGCGCCTTACTTTCTGAAGCAGCCAGAGCATTCTCAGCCGAATCTGCTCTGTGAACCAGCTTTGGCCTGGACTCCTGAACCTCGGCACACTGAGCACACAAGGCCGGTGCCCAGCTGCTTCGTTCTTCGCCTTCCGGCGTCTGGACAGAACTGAAGGCCAGCGATGGCTTTGAGCTTTGCCGCTCTTCAGCGTGTATACTGCACGCATCCACAGTGGGCTGGGCCCGGATTTGCCTCAGCTCGAGGTGCAATCACACTCTTTCTGTTTCGCAGAGTCCAAAGAGTGCCCGTTCTAACTCCCGCTAAGCGAAAAGTGGCAGGCGAGAAGCGCTTGCTGGATTGGGCTTTCGCTGGCCAAGACTTTCCACACAGCACTCCAACCTGGGCGACGAGGAGGAGAATGGAAGAACATCTTTCCATCCTGGCACGTTCCTCTGTGCGACGCGTCCATCCGCGTCTTTGGTCCTTGCCAGGCTGGAATGTGCGCGGTGCTACTTCGAACTGAGCAGGAACGTGCAGAGAGCACGGCGATCTGACGGTGCTGCGCAGGCTGCAAAGGAAAGAGGGCTACCGCTGGAATACAGGTGCAGAGACAAGTTTCCACGCGTCGGGGCTAAAGCTCTGGGTGAGCTTGTTGTCCTGGCACTGCTCTCTGTGCGGGACGTTAGCCGAGAACCTTTCCGTTTACATTCGGACGACAAAAGGCAGGCAGAATGTGCTGCTACAGAGCGCTGGGCAGGGAAACTGCATCGCTCAGGCGTGTTTCGGCAGAAGCAGCGGGCTGGAGCGCCTCGCTGCCGGCACCGTGCTCTGCGCGAGAAGTAGACGACTGCTCGCCTCCGGCAAGAATGAAAGCGCGACAAGGTACTGAAGTGGAGGAAGAAAGAAGGCGCCGAGCACCGGGCTCGTGTGCGAAGCGTACAAGCGGAGAAGGGAGAGTGGCTCCCCCTCGCTTGTTTGCGGGTTCACTTTAGCGGTCGGAAACGGAAAGTTCAACTTGCAGCTTCTTGTGCTGCTACCTAATTCCTCTTCCAGCCCTCTCTGGAAAGAACTGCGCTTACCTTTAGGCTTCGAGATGCAGAAAACACAGTGGTCGATGCAGAGGAGAAGGGAAGTACAGAGTGCAGCGGGGAGTTGAAAGAGGCTTTACGCGAGGAAAGGCGAAGGTGCAGCCCAGCAGTAAAAGGCTTTTACTTCTGGAGCCTTTTCCTACGGTAGCAGCTGCTGGAAGTCGGCAACGGAGCTGCGAGAGTGAATAATGTGGCGGCACGTCGATCTGAGAATTCGAAAGCTCCCGAGCCGCAGTGTGTTGTGCTCGGTTTCAAGGCTGCCTGGAGAAGGGGTGCTTGAAGAACGCCTTCTTTCTGGGCGCGTCCTTCTGGGTGCGCTCAAGCTGCATGGACTGTGCAACACTGAAGGTGGGTGAAACTGCTTCTGGCCAGCTTGTGTGATGGAGTGCAACGGCCGCGCCTTACTTTCTGAAGCAGCCAGAGCATTCTCAGCCGAATCTGCTCTGTGAACCAGCTTTGGCCTGGACTCCTGAACCTCGGTACACTGAGCACACAAGGCCGGTGCCCAGCTGCTTCGTTCTTCGCCTTCCGGCGTCTGGACAGAACTGAAGGCCAGCGATGGCTTTGAGCTTTGCCGCTCTTCAGCGTGTATACTGCACGCATCCACAGTGGGCTGGGCCCGGATTTGCCTCAGCTCGAGGTGCAATCACACTCTTTCTGTTTCGCAGAGTCCAAAGAGTGCCCGTTCTAACTCCCGCTAAGCGAAAAGTGGCAGGCGAGAAGCGCTTGCTGGATTGGGCTTTCGCTGGCCAAGACTTTCCACACAGCACTCCAACCTGGGCGACGAGGAGGAGAATGGAAGAACATCTTTCCATCCTGGCACGTTCCTCTGTGCGACGCGTCCATCCGCGTCTTTGGTCCTTGCCAGGCTGGAATGTGCGCGGTGCTACTTCGAACTGAGCAGGAACGTGCAGAGAGCACGGCGATCTGACGGTGCTGCGCAGGCTGCAAAGGAAAGAGGGCTACCGCTGGAATACAGGTGCAGAGACAAGTTTCCACGCGTCGGGGCTAAAGCTCTGGGTGAGCTTGTTGTCCTGGCACTGCTCTCTGTGCGGGACGTTAGCCGAGAACCTTTCCGTTTACATTCGGACGACAAAAGGCAGGCAGAATGTGCTGCTACAGAGCGCTGGGCAGGGAAACTGCATCGCTCAGGCGTGTTTCGGCAGAAGCAGCGGGCTGGAGCGCCTCGCTGCCGGCACCGTGCTCTGCGCGAGAAGTAGACGACTGCTCGCCTCCGGCAAGAATGAAAGCGCGACAAGGTACTGAAGTGGAGGAAGAAAGAAGGCGCCGAGCACCGGGCTCGTGTGCGAAGCGTACAAGCGGAGAAGGGAGAGTGGCTCCCCCTCGCTTGTTTGCGGGTTCACTTTAGCGGTCGGAAACGGAAAGTTCAACTTGCAGCTTCTTGTGCTGCTACCTAATTCCTCTTCCAGCCCTCTCTGGAAAGAACTGCGCTTACCTTTAGGCTTCGAGATGCAGAAAACACAGTGGTCGATGCAGAGGAGAAGGGAAGTACAGAGTGCAGCGGGGAGTTGAAAGAGGCTTTACGCGAGGAAAGGCGAAGGTGCAGCCCAGCAGTAAAAGGCTTTTACTTCTGGAGCCTTTTCCTACGGTAGCAGCTGCTGGAAGTCGGCAACGGAGCTGCGAGAGTGAATAATGTGGCGGCACGTCGATCTGAGAATTCGAAAGCTCCCGAGCCGCAGTGTGTTGTGCTCGGTTTCAAGGCTGCCTGGAGAAGGGGTGCTTGAAGAACGCCTTCTTTCTGGGCGCGTCCTTCTGGGTGCGCTCAAGCTGCATGGACTGTGCAACACTGAAGGTGGGTGAAACTGCTTCTGGCCAGCTTGTGTGATGGAGTGCAACGGCCGCGCCTTACTTTCTGAAGCAGCCAGAGCATTCTCAGCCGAATCTGCTCTGTGAACCAGCTTTGGCCTGGACTCCTGAACCTCGGTACACTGAGCACACAAGGCCGGTGCCCAGCTGCTTCGTTCTTCGCCTTCCGGCGTCTGGACAGAACTGAAGGCCAGCGATGGCTTTGAGCTTTGCCGCTCTTCAGCGTGTATACTGCACGCATCCACAGTGGGCTGGGCCCGGATTTGCCTCAGCTCGAGGTGCAATCACACTCTTTCTGTTTCGCAGAGTCCAAAGAGTGCCCGTTCTAACTCCCGCTAAGCGAAAAGTGGCAGGCGAGAAGCGCTTGCTGGATTGGGCTTTCGCTGGCCAAGACTTTCCACACAGCACTCCAACCTGGGCGACGAGGAGGAGAATGGAAGAACATCTTTCCATCCTGGCACGTTCCTCTGTGCGACGCGTCCATCCGCGTCTTTGGTCCTTGCCAGGCTGGAATGTGCGCGGTGCTACTTCGAACTGAGCAGGAACGTGCAGAGAGCACGGCGATCTGACGGTGCTGCGCAGGCTGCAAAGGAAAGAGGGCTACCGCTGGAATACAGGTGCAGAGACAAGTTTCCACGCGTCGGGGCTAAAGCTCTGGGTGAGCTTGTTGTCCTGGCACTGCTCTCTGTGCGGGACGTTAGCCGAGACCCTTTCCGTTTACATTCGGACGACAAAAGGCAGGCAGAATGTGCTGCTACAGAGCGCTGGGCAGGGAAACTGCATCGCTCAGGCGTGTTTCGGCAGAAGCAGCGGGCTGGAGCGCCTCGCTGCCGGCACCGTGCTCTGCGCGAGAAGTAGACGACTGCTCGCCTCCGGCAAGAATGAAAGCGCGACAAGGTACTGAAGTGGAGGAAGAAAGAAGGCGCCGAGCACCGGGCTCGTGTGCGAAGCGTACAAGCGGAGAAGGGAGAGTGGCTCCCCCTCGCTTGTTTGCGGGTTCACTTTAGCGGTCGGAAACGGAAAGTTCAACTTGCAGCTTCTTGTGCTGCTACCTAATTCCTCTTCCAGCCCTCTCTGGAAAGAACTGCGCTTACCTTTAGGCTTCGAGATGCAGAAAACACAGTGGTCGATGCAGAGGAGAAGGGAAGTACAGAGTGCAGCGGGGAGTTGAAAGAGGCTTTACGCGAGGAAAGGCGAAGGTGCAGCCCAGCAGTAAAAGGCTTTTACTTCTGGAGCCTTTTCCTATGGTAGCAGCTGCTGGAAGTCGGCAACGGAGCTGCGAGAGTGAATAATGTGGCGGCACGTCGATCTGAGAATTCGAAAGCTCCCGAGCCGCAGTGTGTTGTGCTCGGTTTCAAGGCTGCCTGGAGAAGGGGTGCTTGAAGAACGCCTTCTTTCTGGGCGCGTCCTTCTGGGTGCGCTCAAGCTGCATGGACTGTGCAACACTGAAGGTGGGTGAAACTGCTTCTGGCCAGCTTGTGTGATGGAGTGCAACGGCCGCGCCTTACTTTCTGAAGCAGCCAGAGCATTCTCAGCCGAATCTGCTCTGTGAACCAGCTTTGGCCTGGACTCCTGAACCTCGGTACACTGAGCACACAAGGCCGGTGCCCAGCTGCTTCGTTCTTCGCCTTCCGGCGTCTGGACAGAACTGAAGGCCAGCGATGGCTTTGAGCTTTGCCGCTCTTCAGCGTGTATACTGCACGCATCCACAGTGGGCTGGGCCCGGATTTGCCTCAGCTCGAGGTGCAATCACACTCTTTCTGTTTCGCAGAGTCCAAAGAGTGCCCGTTCTAACTCCCGCTAAGCGAAAAGTGGCAGGCGAGAAGCGCTTGCTGGATTGGGCTTTCGCTGGCCAAGACTTTCCACACAGCACTCCAACCTGGGCGACGAGGAGGAGAATGGAAGAACATCTTTCCATCCTGGCACGTTCCTCTGTGCGACGCGTCCATCCGCGTCTTTGGTCCTTGCCAGGCTGGAATGTGCGCGGTGCTACTTCGAACTGAGCAGGAACGTGCAGAGAGCACGGCGATCTGACGGTGCTGCGCAGGCTGCAAAGGAAAGAGGGCTACCGCTGGAATACAGGTGCAGAGACAAGTTTCCACGCGTCGGGGCTAAAGCTCTGGGTGAGCTTGTTGTCCTGGCACTGCTCTCTGTGCGGGACGTTAGCCGAGAACCTTTCCGTTTACATTCGGACGACAAAAGGCAGGCAGAATGTGCTGCTACAGAGCGCTGGGCAGGGAAACTGCATCGCTCAGGCGTGTTTCGGCAGAAGCAGCGGGCTGGAGCGCCTCGCTGCCGGCACCGTGCTCTGCGCGAGAAGTAGACGACTGCTCGCCTCCGGCAAGAATGAAAGCGCGACAAGGTACTGAAGTGGAGGAAGAAAGAAGGCGCCGAGCACCGGGCTCGTGTGCGAAGCGTACAAGCGGAGAAGGGAGAGTGGCTCCCCCTCGCTTGTTT
Source organism: Aphelocoma coerulescens (assembly GCF_041296385.1). Classification (NCBI taxonomy): domain Eukaryota; kingdom Metazoa; phylum Chordata; class Aves; order Passeriformes; family Corvidae; genus Aphelocoma; species Aphelocoma coerulescens. Next base: position 3,535,356 of record NC_091036.1, read on the forward strand.
GCGGGTTCACTTTAGCGGTCGGAAACGGAAAGTTCAACTTGCAGCTTCTTGTGCTGCTACCTAATTCCTCTTCCAGCCCTCTCTGGAAAGAACTGCGCTTACCTTTAGGCTTCGAGATGCAGAAAACACAGTGGTCGATGCAGAGGAGAAGGGAAGTACAGAGTGCAGCGGGGAGTTGAAAGAGGCTTTACGCGAGGAAAGGCGAAGGTGCAGCCCAGCAGTAAAAGGCTTTTACTTCTGGAGCCTTTTCCTACGGTAGCAGCTGCTGGAAGTCGGCAACGGAGCTGCGAGAGTGAATAATGTGGCGGCACGTCGATCTGAGAATTCGAAAGCTCCCGAGCCGCAGTGTGTTGTGCTCGGTTTCAAGGCTGCCTGGAGAAGGGGTGCTTGAAGAACGCCTTCTTTCTGGGCGCGTCCTTCTGGGTGCGCTCAAGCTGCATGGACTGTGCAACACTGAAGGTGGGTGAAACTGCTTCTGGCCAGCTTGTGTGATGGAGTGCAACGGCCGCGCCTTACTTTCTGAAGCAGCCAGAGCATTCTCAGCCGAATCTGCTCTGTGAACCAGCTTTGGCCTGGACTCCTGAACCTCGGCACACTGAGCACACAAGGCCGGTGCCCAGCTGCTTCGTTCTTCGCCTTCCGGCGTCTGGACAGAACTGAAGGCCAGCGATGGCTTTGAGCTTTGCCGCTCTTCAGCGTGTATACTGCACGCATCCACAGTGGGCTGGGCCCGGATTTGCCTCAGCTCGAGGTGCAATCACACTCTTTCTGTTTCGCAGAGTCCAAAGAGTGCCCGTTCTAACTCCCGCTAAGCGAAAAGTGGCAGGCGAGAAGCGCTTGCTGGATTGGGCTTTCGCTGGCCAAGACTTTCCACACAGCACTCCAACCTGGGCGACGAGGAGGAGAATGGAAGAACATCTTTCCATCCTGGCACGTTCCTCTGTGCGACGCGTCCATCCGCGTCTTTGGTCCTTGCCAGGCTGGAATGTGCGCGGTGCTACTTCGAACTGAGCAGGAACGTGCAGAGAGCACGGCGATCTGACGGTGCTGCGCAGGCTGCAAAGGAAAGAGGGCTACCACCGGAATACAGGTGCAGAGACAAGTTTCCACGCGTCGGGGCTAAAGCTCTGGGTGAGCTTGTTGTCCTGGCACTGCTCTCTGTGCGGGACGTTAGCCGAGAACCTTTCCGTTTACATTCGGACGACAAAAGGCAGGCAGAATGTGCTGCTACAGAGCGCTGGGCAGGGAAACTGCATCGCTCAGGCGTGTTTCGGCAGAAGCAGCGGGCTGGAGCGCCTCGCTGCCGGCACCGTGCTCTGCGCGAGAAGTAGACGACTGCTCGCCTCCGGCAAGAATGAAAGCGCGACAAGGTACTGAAGTGGAGGAAGAAAGAAGGCGCCGAGCACCGGGCTCGTGTGCGAAGCGTACAAGCGGAGAAGGGAGAGTGGCTCCCCCTCGCTTGTTTGCGGGTTCACTTTAGCGGTCGGAAACGGAAAGTTCAACTTGCAGCTTCTTGTGCTGCTACCTAATTCCTCTTCCAGCCCTCTCTGGAAAGAACTGCGCTTACCTTTAGGCTTCGAGATGCAGAAAACACAGTGGTCGATGCAGAGGAGAAGGGAAGTACAGAGTGCAGCGGGGAGTTGAAAGAGGCTTTACGCGAGGAAAGGCGAAGGTGCAGCCCAGCAGTAAAAGGCTTTTACTTCTGGAGCCTTTTCCTACGGTAGCAGCTGCTGGAAGTCGGCAACGGAGCTGCGAGAGTGAATAATGTGGCGGCACGTCGATCTGAGAATTCGAAAGCTCCCGAGCCGCAGTGTGTTGTGCTCGGTTTCAAGGCTGCCTGGAGAAGGGGTGCTTGAAGAACGCCTTCTTTCTGGGCGCGTCCTTCTGGGTGCGCTCAAGCTGCATGGACTGTGCAACACTGAAGGTGGGTGAAACTGCTTCTGGCCAGCTTGTGTGATGGAGTGCAACGGCCGCGCCTTACTTTCTGAAGCAGCCAGAGCATTCTCAGCCGAATCTGCTCTGTGAACCAGCTTTGGCCTGGACTCCTGAACCTCGGCACACTGAGCACACAAGGCCGGTGCCCAGCTGCTTCGTTCTTCGCCTTCCGGCGTCTGGACAGAACTGAAGGCCAGCGATGGCTTTGAGCTTTGCCGCTCTTCAGCGTGTATACTGCACGCATCCACAGTGGGCTGGGCCCGGATTTGCCTCAGCTCGAGGTGCAATCACACTCTTTCTGTTTCGCAGAGTCCAAAGAGTGCCCGTTCTAACTCCCGCTAAGCGAAAAGTGGCAGGCGAGAAGCGCTTGCTGGATTGGGCTTTCGCTGGCCAAGACTTTCCACACAGCACTCCAACCTGGGCGACGAGGAGGAGAATGGAAGAACATCTTTCCATCCTGGCACGTTCCTCTGTGCGACGCGTCCATCCGCGTCTTTGGTCCTTGCCAGGCTGGAATGTGCGCGGTGCTACTTCGAACTGAGCAGGAACGTGCAGAGAGCACGGCGATCTGACGGTGCTGCGCAGGCTGCAAAGGAAAGAGGGCTACCGCCGGAATACAGGTGCAGAGACAAGTTTCCACGCGTCGGGGCTAAAGCTCTGGGTGAGCTTGTTGTCCTGGCACTGCTCTCTGTGCGGGACGTTAGCCGAGAACCTTTCCGTTTACATTCGGACGACAAAAGGCAGGCAGAATGTGCTGCTACAGAGCGCTGGGCAGGGAAACTGCATCGCTCAGGCGTGTTTCGGCAGAAGCAGCGGGCTGGAGCGCCTCGCTGCCGGCACCGTGCTCTGCGCGAGAAGTAGACGACTGCTCGCCTCCGGCAAGAATGAAAGCGCGACAAGGTACTGAAGTGGAGGAAGAAAGAAGGCGCCGAGCACCGGGCTCGTGTGCGAAGCGTACAAGCGGAGAAGGGAGAGTGGCTCCCCCTCGCTTGTTTGCGGGTTCACTTTAGCGGTCGGAAACGGAAAGTTCAACTTGCAGCTTCTTGTGCTGCTACCTAATTCCTCTTCCAGCCCTCTCTGGAAAGAACTGCGCTTACCTTTAGGCTTCGAGATGCAGAAAACACAGTGGTCGATGCAGAGGAGAAGGGAAGTACAGAGTGCAGCGGGGAGTTGAAAGAGGCTTTACGCGAGGAAAGGCGAAGGTGCAGCCCAGCAGTAAAAGGCTTTTACTTCTGGAGCCTTTTCCTACGGTAGCAGCTGCTGGAAGTCGGCAACGGAGCTGCGAGAGTGAATAATGTGGCGGCACGTCGATCTGAGAATTCGAAAGCTCCCGAGCCGCAGTGTGTTGTGCTCGGTTTCAAGGCTGCCTGGAGAAGGGGTGCTTGAAGAACGCCTTCTTTCTGGGCGCGTCCTTCTGGGTGCGCTCAAGCTGCATGGACTGTGCAACACTGAAGGTGGGTGAAACTGCTTCTGGCCAGCTTGTGTGATGGAGTGCAACGGCCGCGCCTTACTTTCTGAAGCAGCCAGAGCATTCTCAGCCGAATCTGCTCTGTGAACCAGCTTTGGCCTGGACTCCTGAACCTCGGCACACTGAGCACACAAGCCCGGTGCCCAGCTGCTTCGTTCTTCGCCTTCCGGCGTCTGGACAGAACTGAAGGCCAGCGATGGCTTTGAGCTTTGCCGCTCTTCAGCGTGTATACTGCACGCATCCACAGTGGGCTGGGCCCGGATTTGCCTCAGCTCGAGGTGCAATCACACTCTTTCTGTTTCGCAGAGTCCAAAGAGTGCCCGTTCTAACTCCCGCTAAGCGAAAAGTGGCAGGCGAGAAGCGCTTGCTGGATTGGGCTTTCGCTGGCCAAGACTTTCCACACAGCACTCCAACCTGGGCGACGAGGAGGAGAATGGAAGAACATCTTTCCATCCTGGCACGTTCCTCTGTGCGACGCGTCCATCCGCGTCTTTGGTCCTTGCCAGGCTGGAATGTGCGCGGTGCTACTTCGAACTGAGCAGGAACGTGCAGAGAGCACGGCGATCTGACGGTGCTGCGCAGGCTGCAAAGGAAAGAGGGCTACCGCTGGAATACAGGTGCAGAGACAAGTTTCCACGCGTCGGGGCTAAAGCTCTGGGTGAGCTTGTTGTCCTGGCACTGCTCTCTGTGCGGGACGTTAGCCGAGAACCTTTCCGTTTACATTCGGACGACAAAAGGCAGGCAGAATGTGCTGCTACAGAGCGCTGGGCAGGGAAACTGCATCGCTCAGGCGTGTTTCGGCAGAAGCAGCGGGCTGGAGCGCCTCGCTGCCGGCACCGTGCTCTGCGCGAGAAGTAGACGACTGCTCGCCTCCGGCAAGAATGAAAGCGCGACAAGGTACTGAAGTGGAGGAAGAAAGAAGGCGCCGAGCACCGGGCTCGTGTGCGAAGCGTACAAGCGGAGAAGGGAGAGTGGCTCCCCCTCGCTTGTTTGCGGGTTCACTTTAGCGGTCGGAAACGGAAAGTTCAACTTGCAGCTTCTTGTGCTGCTACCTAATTCCTCTTCCAGCCCTCTCTGGAAAGAACTGCGCTTACCTTTAGGCTTCGAGATGCAGAAAACACAGTGGTCGATGCAGAGGAGAAGGGAAGTACAGAGTGCAGCGGGGAGTTGAAAGAGGCTTTACGCGAGGAAAGGCGAAGGTGCAGCCCAGCAGTAAAAGGCTTTTACTTCTGGAGCCTTTTCCTACGGTAGCAGCTGCTGGAAGTCGGCAACGGAGCTGCGAGAGTGAATAATGTGGCGGCACGTCGATCTGAGAATTCGAAAGCTCCCGAGCCGCAGTGTGTTGTGCTCGGTTTCAAGGCTGCCTGGAGAAGGGGTGCTTGAAGAACGCCTTCTTTCTGGGCGCGTCCTTCTGGGTGCGCTCAAGCTGCATGGACTGTGCAACACTGAAGGTGGGTGAAACTGCTTCTGGCCAGCTTGTGTGATGGAGTGCAACGGCCGCGCCTTACTTTCTGAAGCAGCCAGAGCATTCTCAGCCGAATCTGCTCTGTGAACCAGCTTTGGCCTGGACTCCTGAACCTCGGTACACTGAGCACACAAGGCCGGTGCCCAGCTGCTTCGTTCTTCGCCTTCCGGCGTCTGGACAGAACTGAAGGCCAGCGATGGCTTTGAGCTTTGCCGCTCTTCAGCGTGTATACTGCACGCATCCACAGTGGGCTGGGCCCGGATTTGCCTCAGCTCGAGGTGCAATCACACTCTTTCTGTTTCGCAGAGTCCAAAGAGTGCCCGTTCTAACTCCCGCTAAGCGAAAAGTGGCAGGCAAGAAGCGCTTGCTGGATTGGGCTTTCGCTGGCCAAGACTTTCCACACAGCACTCCAACCTGGGCGACGAGGAGGAGAATGGAAGAACATCTTTCCATCCTGGCACGTTCCTCTGTGCGACGCGTCCATCCGCGTCTTTGGTCCTTGCCAGGCTGGAATGTGCGCGGTGCTACTTCGAACTGAGCAGGAACGTGCAGAGAGCACGGCGATCTGACGGTGCTGCGCAGGCTGCAAAGGAAAGAGGGCTACCGCTGGAATACAGGTGCAGAGACAAGTTTCCACGCGTCGGGGCTAAAGCTCTGGGTGAGCTTGTTGTCCTGGCACTGCTCTCTGTGCGGGACGTTAGCCGAGAACCTTTCCGTTTACATTCGGACGACAAAAGGCAGGCAGAATGTGCTGCTACAGAGCGCTGGGCAGGGAAACTGCATCGCTCAGGCGTGTTTCGGCAGAAGCAGCGGGCTGGAGCGCCTCGCTGCCGGCACCGTGCTCTGCGCGAGAAGTAGACGACTGCTCGCCTCCGGCAAGAATGAAAGCGCGACAAGGTACTGAAGTGGAGGAAGAAAGAAGGCGCCGAGCACCGGGCTCGTGTGCGAAGCGTACAAGCGGAGAAGGGAGAGTGGCTCCCCCTCGCTTGTTTGCGGGTTCACTTTAGCGGTCGGAAACGGAAAGTTCAACTTGCAGCTTCTTGTGCTGCTACCTAATTCCTCTTCCAGCCCTCTCTGGAAAGAACTGCGCTTACCTTTAGGCTTCGAGATGCAGAAAACACAGTGGTCGATGCAGAGGAGAAGGGAAGTACAGAGTGCAGCGGGGAGTTGAAAGAGGCTTTACGCGAGGAAAGGCGAAGGTGCAGCCCAGCAGTAAAAGGCTTTTACTTCTGGAGCCTTTTCCTACGGTAGCAGCTGCTGGAAGTCGGCAACGGAGCTGCGAGAGTGAATAATGTGGCGGCACGTCGATCTGAGAATTCGAAAGCTCCCGAGCCGCAGTGTGTTGTGCTCGGTTTCAAGGCTGCCTGGAGAAGGGGTGCTTGAAGAACGCCTTCTTTCTGGGCGCGTCCTTCTGGGTGCGCTCAAGCTGCATGGACTGTGCAACACTGAAGGTGGGTGAAACTGCTTCTGGCCAGCTTGTGTGATGGAGTGCAACGGCCGCGCCTTACTTTCTGAAGCAGCCAGAGCATTCTCAGCCGAATCTGCTCTGTGAACCAGCTTTGGCCTGGACTCCTGAACCTCGGCACACTGAGCACACAAGGCCGGTGCCCAGCTGCTTCGTTCTTCGCCTTCCGGCGTCTGGACAGAACTGAAGGCCAGCGATGGCTTTGAGCTTTGCCGCTCTTCAGCGTGTATACTGCACGCATCCACAGTGGGCTGGGCCCGGATTTGCCTCAGCTCGAGGTGCAATCACACTCTTTCTGTTTCGCAGAGTCCAAAGAGTGCCCGTTCTAACTCCCGCTAAGCGAAAAGTGGCAGGCGAGAAGCGCTTGCTGGATTGGGCTTTCGCTGGCCAAGACTTTCCACACAGCACTCCAACCTGGGCGACGAGGAGGAGAATGGAAGAACATCTTTCCATCCTGGCACGTTCCTCTGTGCGACGCGTCCATCCGCGTCTTTGGTCCTTGCCAGGCTGGAATGTGCGCGGTGCTACTTCGAACTGAGCAGGAACGTGCAGAGAGCACGGCGATCTGACGGTGCTGCGCAGGCTGCAAAGGAAAGAGGGCTAGCACCGGAATACAGGTGCAGAGACAAGTTTCCACGCGTCGGGGCTAAAGCTCTGGGTGAGCTTGTTGTCCTGGCACTGCTCTCTGTGCGGGACGTTAGCCGAGAACCTTTCCGTTTACATTCGGACGACAAAAGGCAGGCAGAATGTGCTGCTACAGAGCGCTGGGCAGGGAAACTGCATCGCTCAGGCGTGTTTCGGCAGAAGCAGCGGGCTGGAGCGCCTCGCTGCCGGCACCGTGCTCTGCGCGAGAAGTAGACGACTGCTCGCCTCCGGCAAGAATGAAAGCGCGACAAGGTACTGAAGTGGAGGAAGAAAGAAGGCGCCGAGCACCGGGCTCGTGTGCGAAGCGTACAAGCGGAGAAGGGAGAGTGGCTCCCCCTCGCTTGTTTGCGGGTTCACTTTAGCGGTCGGAAACGGAAAGTTCAACTTGCAGCTTCTTGTGCTGCTACCTAATTCCTCTTCCAGCCCTCTCTGGAAAGAACTGCGCTTACCTTTAGGCTTCGAGATGCAGAAAACACAGTGGTCGATGCAGAGGAGAAGGGAAGTACAGAGTGCAGCGGGGAGTTGAAAGAGGCTTTACGCGAGGAAAGGCGAAGGTGCAGCCCAGCAGTAAAAGGCTTTTACTTCTGGAGCCTTTTCCTACGGTAGCAGCTGCTGGAAGTCGGCAACGGAGCTGCGAGAGTGAATAATGTGGCGGCACGTCGATCTGAGAATTCGAAAGCTCCCGAGCCGCAGTGTGTTGTGCTCGGTTTCAAGGCTGCCTGGAGAAGGGGTGCTTGAAGAACGCCTTCTTTCTGGGCGCGTCCTTCTGGGTGCGCTCAAGCTGCATGGACTGTGCAACACTGAAGGTGGGTGAAACTGCTTCTGGCCAGCTTGTGTGATGGAGTGCAACGGCCGCGCCTTACTTTCTGAAGCAGCCAGAGCATTCTCAGCCGAATCTGCTCTGTGAACCAGCTTTGGCCTGGACTCCTGAACCTCGGCACACTGAGCACACAAGGCCGGTGCCCAGCTGCTTCGTTCTTCGCCTTCCGGCGTCTGGACAGAACTGAAGGCCAGCGATGGCTTTGAGCTTTGCCGCTCTTCAGCGTGTATACTGCACGCATCCACAGTGGGCTGGGCCCGGATTTGCCTCAGCTCGAGGTGCAATCACACTCTTTCTGTTTCGCAGAGTCCAAAGAGTGCCCGTTCTAACTCCCGCTAAGCGAAAAGTGGCAGGCGAGAAGCGCTTGCTGGATTGGGCTTTCGCTGGCCAAGACTTTCCACACAGCACTCCAACCTGGGCGACGAGGAGGAGAATGGAAGAACATCTTTCCATCCTGGCACGTTCCTCTGTGCGACGCGTCCATCCGCGTCTTTGGTCCTTGCCAGGCTGGAATGTGCGCGGTGCTACTTCGAACTGAGCAGGAACGTGCAGAGAGCACGGCGATCTGACGGTGCTGCGCAGGCTGCAAAGGAAAGAGGGCTACCGCTGGAATACAGGTGCAGAGACAAGTTTCCACGCGTCGGGGCTAAAGCTCTGGGTGAGCTTGTTGTCCTGGCACTGCTCTCTGTGCGGGACGTTAGCCGAGAACCTTTCCGTTTACATTCGGACGACAAAAGGCAGGCAGAATGTGCTGCTACAGAGCGCTGGGCAGGGAAACTGCATCGCTCAGGCGTGTTTCGGCAGAAGCAGCGGGCTGGAGCGCCTCGCTGCCGGCACCGTGCTCTGCGCGAGAAGTAGACGACTGCTCGCCTCCGGCAAGAATGAAAGCGCGACAAGGTACTGAAGTGGAGGAAGAAAGAAGGCGCCGAGCACCGGGCTCGTGTGCGAAGCGTACAAGCGGAGAAGGGAGAGTGGCTCCCCCTCGCTTGTTTGCGGGTTCACTTTAGCGGTCGGAAACGGAAAGTTCAACTTGCAGCTTCTTGTGCTGCTACCTAATTCCTCTTCCAGCCCTCTCTGGAAAGAACTGCGCTTACCTTTAGGCTTCGAGATGCAGAAAACACAGTGGTCGATGCAGAGGAGAAGGGAAGTACAGAGTGCAGCGGGGAGTTGAAAGAGGCTTTACGCGAGGAAAGGCGAAGGTGCAGCCCAGCAGTAAAAGGCTTTTACTTCTGGAGCCTTTTCCTACGGTAGCAGCTGCTGGAAGTCGGCAACGGAGCTGCGAGAGTGAATAATGTGGCGGCACGTCGATCTGAGAATTCGAAAGCTCCCGAGCCGCAGTGTGTTGTGCTCGGTTTCAAGGCTGCCTGGAGAAGGGGTGCTTGAAGAACGCCTTCTTTCTGGGCGCGTCCTTCTGGGTGCGCTCAAGCTGCATGGACTGTGCAACACTGAAGGTGGGTGAAACTGCTTCTGGCCAGCTTGTGTGATGGAGTGCAACGGCCGCGCCTTACTTTCTGAAGCAGCCAGAGCATTCTCAGCCGAATCTGCTCTGTGAACCAGCTTTGGCCTGGACTCCTGAACCTCGGCACACTGAGCACACAAGGCCGGTGCCCAGCTGCTTCGTTCTTCGCCTTCCGGCGTCTGGACAGAACTGAAGGCCAGCGATGGCTTTGAGCTTTGCCGCTCTTCAGCGTGTATACTGCACGCATCCACAGTGGGCTGGGCCCGGATTTGCCTCAGCTCGAGGTGCAATCACACTCTTTCTGTTTCGCAGAGTCCAAAGAGTGCCCGTTCTAACTCCCGCTAAGCGAAAAGTGGCAGGCGAGAAGCGCTTGCTGGATTGGGCTTTCGCTGGCCAAGACTTTCCACACAGCACTCCAACCTGGGCGACGAGGAGGAGAATGGAAGAACATCTTTCCATCCTGGCACGTTCCTCTGTGCGACGCGTCCATCCGCGTCTTTGGTCCTTGCCAGGCTGGAATGTGCGCGGTGCTACTTCGAACTGAGCAGGAACGTGCAGAGAGCACGGCGATCTGACGGTGCTGCGCAGGCTGCAAAGGAAAGAGGGCTACCACCGGAATACAGGTGCAGAGACAAGTTTCCACGCGTCGGGGCTAAAGCTCTGGGTGAGCTTGTTGTCCTGGCACTGCTCTCTGTGCGGGACGTTAGCCGAGAACCTTTCCGTTTACATTCGGACGACAAAAGGCAGGCAGAATGTGCTGCTACAGAGCGCTGGGCAGGGAAACTGCATCGCTCAGGCGTGTTTCGGCAGAAGCAGCGGGCTGGAGCGCCTCGCTGCCGGCACCGTGCTCTGCGCGAGAAGTAGACGACTGCTCGCCTCCGGCAAGAATGAAAGCGCGACAAGGTACTGAAGTGGAGGAAGAAAGAAGGCGCCGAGCACCGGGCTCGTGTGCGAAGCGTACAAGCGGAGAAGGGAGAGTGGCTCCCCCTCGCTTGTTTGCGGGTTCACTTTAGCGGTCGGAAACGGAAAGTTCAACTTGCAGCTTCTTGTGCTGCTACCTAATTCCTCTTCCAGCCCTCTCTGGAAAGAACTGCGCTTACCTTTAGGCTTCGAGATGCAGAAAACACAGTGGTCGATGCAGAGGAGAAGGGAAGTACAGAGTGCAGCGGGGAGTTGAAAGAGGCTTTACGCGAGGAAAGGCGAAGGTGCAGCCCAGCAGTAAAAGGCTTTTACTTCTGGAGCCTTTTCCTACGGTAGCAGCTGCTGGAAGTCGGCAACGGAGCTGCGAGAGTGAATAATGTGGCGGCACGTCGATCTGAGAATTCGAAAGCTCCCGAGCCGCAGTGTGTTGTGCTCGGTTTCAAGGCTGCCTGGAGAAGGGGTGCTTGAAGAACGCCTTCTTTCTGGGCGCGTCCTTCTGGGTGCGCTCAAGCTGCATGGACTGTGCAACACTGAAGGTGGGTGAAACTGCTTCTGGCCAGCTTGTGTGATGGAGTGCAACGGCCGCGCCTTACTTTCTGAAGCAGCCAGAGCATTCTCAGCCGAATCTGCTCTGTGAACCAGCTTTGGCCTGGACTCCTGAACCTCGGCACACTGAGCACACAAGGCCGGTGCCCAGCTGCTTCGTTCTTCGCCTTCCGGCGTCTGGACAGAACTGAAGGCCAGCGATGGCTTTGAGCTTTGCCGCTCTTCAGCGTGTATACTGCACGCATCCACAGTGGGCTGGGCCCGGATTTGCCTCAGCTCGAGGTGCAATCACACTCTTTCTGTTTCGCAGAGTCCAAAGAGTGCCCGTTCTAACTCCCGCTAAGCGAAAAGTGGCAGGCGAGAAGCGCTTGCTGGATTGGGCTTTCGCTGGCCAAGACTTTCCACACAGCACTCCAACCTGGGCGACGAGGAGGAGAATGGAAGAACATCTTTCCATCCTGGCACGTTCCTCTGTGCGACGCGTCCATCCGCGTCTTTGGTCCTTGCCAGGCTGGAATGTGCGCGGTGCTACTTCGAACTGAGCAGGAACGTGCAGAGAGCACGGCGATCTGACGGTGCTGCGCAGGCTGCAAAGGAAAGAGGGCTACCGCTGGAATACAGGTGCAGAGACAAGTTTCCACGCGTCGGGGCTAAAGCTCTGGGTGAGCTTGTTGTCCTGGCACTGCTCTCTGTGCGGGACGTTAGCCGAGAACCTTTCCGTTTACATTCGGACGACAAAAGGCAGGCAGAATGTGCTGCTACAGAGCGCTGGGCAGGGAAACTGCATCGCTCAGGCGTGTTTCGGCAGAAGCAGCGGGCTGGAGCGCCTCGCTGCCGGCACCGTGCTCTGCGCGAGAAGTAGACGACTGCTCGCCTCCGGCAAGAATGAAAGCGCGACAAGGTACTGAAGTGGAGGAAGAAAGAAGGCGCCGAGCACCGGGCTCGTGTGCGAAGCGTACAAGCGGAGAAGGGAGAGTGGCTCCCCCTCGCTTGTTTGCGGGTTCACTTTAGCGGTCGGAAACGGAAAGTTCAACTTGCAGCTTCTTGTGCTGCTACCTAATTCCTCTTCCAGCCCTCTCTGGAAAGAACTGCGCTTACCTTTAGGCTTCGAGATGCAGAAAACACAGTGGTCGATGCAGAGGAGAAGGGAAGTACAGAGTGCAGCGGGGAGTTGAAAGAGGCTTTACGCGAGGAAAGGCGAAGGTGCAGCCCAGCAGTAAAAGGCTTTTACTTCTGGAGCCTTTTCCTACGGTAGCAGCTGCTGGAAGTCGGCAACGGAGCTGCGAGAGTGAATAATGTGGCGGCACGTCGATCTGAGAATTCGAAAGCTCCCGAGCCGCAGTGTGTTGTGCTCGGTTTCAAGGCTGCCTGGAGAAGGGGTGCTTGAAGAACGCCTTCTTTCTGGGCGCGTCCTTCTGGGTGCGCTCAAGCTGCATGGACTGTGCAACACTGAAGGTGGGTGAAACTGCTTCTGGCCAGCTTGTGTGATGGAGTGCAACGGCCGCGCCTTACTTTCTGAAGCAGCCAGAGCATTCTCAGCCGAATCTGCTCTGTGAACCAGCTTTGGCCTGGACTCCTGAACCTCGGCACACTGAGCACACAAGGCCGGTGCCCAGCTGCTTCGTTCTTCGCCTTCCGGCGTCTGGACAGAACTGAAGGCCAGCGATGGCTTTGAGCTTTGCCGCTCTTCAGCGTGTATACTGCACGCATCCACAGTGGGCTGGGCCCGGATTTGCCTCAGCTCGAGGTGCAATCACACTCTTTCTGTTTCGCAGAGTCCAAAGAGTGCCCGTTCTAACTCCCGCTAAGCGAAAAGTGGCAGGCGAGAAGCGCTTGCTGGATTGGGCTTTCGCTGGCCAAGACTTTCCACACAGCACTCCAACCTGGGCGACGAGGAGGAGAATGGAAGAACATCTTTCCATCCTGGCACGTTCCTCTGTGCGACGCGTCCATCCGCGTCTTTGGTCCTTGCCAGGCTGGAATGTGCGCGGTGCTACTTCGAACTGAGCAGGAACGTGCAGAGAGCACGGCGATCTGACGGTGCTGCGCAGGCTGCAAAGGAAAGAGGGCTACCACTGGAATACAGGTGCAGAGACAAGTTTCCACGCGTCGGGGCTAAAGCTCTGGGTGAGCTTGTTGTCCTGGCACTGCTCTCTGTGCGGGACGTTAGCCGAGAACCTTTCCGTTTACATTCGGACGACAAAAGGCAGGCAGAATGTGCTGCTACAGAGCGCTGGGCAGGGAAACTGCATCGCTCAGGCGTGTTTCGGCAGAAGCAGCGGGCTGGAGCGCCTCGCTGCCGGCACCGTGCTCTGCGCGAGAAGTAGACGACTGCTCGCCTCCGGCAAGAATGAAAGCGCGACAAGGTACTGAAGTGGAGGAAGAAAGAAGGCGCCGAGCACCGGGCTCGTGTGCGAAGCGTACAAGCGGAGAAGGGAGAGTGGCTCCCCCTCGCTTGTTTGCGGGTTCACTTTAGCGGTCGGAAACGGAAAGTTCAACTTGCAGCTTCTTGTGCTGCTACCTAATTCCTCTTCCAGCCCTCTCTGGAAAGAACTGCGCTTACCTTTAGGCTTCGAGATGCAGAAAACACAGTGGTCGATGCAGAGGAGAAGGGAAGTACAGAGTGCAGTGGGGAGTTGAAAGAGGCTTTACGCGAGGAAAGGCGAAGGTGCAGCCCAGCAGTAAAAGGCTTTTACTTCTGGAGCCTTTTCCTACGGTAGCAGCTGCTGGAAGTCGGCAACGGAGCTGCGAGAGTGAATAATGTGGCGGCACGTCGATCTGAGAATTCGAAAGCTCCCGAGCCGCAGTGTGTTGTGCTCGGTTTCAAGGCTGCCTGGAGAAGGGGTGCTTGAAGAACGCCTTCTTTCTGGGCGCGTCCTTCTGGGTGCGCTCAAGCTGCATGGACTGTGCAACACTGAAGGTGGGTGAAACTGCTTCTGGCCAGCTTGTGTGATGGAGTGCAACGGCCGCGCCTTACTTTCTGAAGCAGCCAGAGCATTCTCAGCCGAATCTGCTCTGTGAACCAGCTTTGGCCTGGACTCCTGAACCTCGGTACACTGAGCACACAAGGCCGGTGCCCAGCTGCTTCGTTCTTCGCCTTCCGGCGTCTGGACAGAACTGAAGGCCAGCGATGGCTTTGAGCTTTGCCGCTCTTCAGCGTGTATACTGCACGCATCCACAGTGGGCTGGGCCCGGATTTGCCTCAGCTCGAGGTGCAATCACACTCTTTCTGTTTCGCAGAGTCCAAAGAGTGCCCGTTCTAACTCCCGCTAAGCGAAAAGTGGCAGGCGAGAAGCGCTTGCTGGATTGGGCTTTCGCTGGCCAAGACTTTCCACACAGCACTCCAACCTGGGCGACGAGGAGGAGAATGGAAGAACATCTTTCCATCCTGGCACGTTCCTCTGTGCGACGCGTCCATCCGCGTCTTTGGTCCTTGCCAGGCTGGAATGTGCGCGGTGCTACTTCGAACTGAGCAGGAACGTGCAGAGAGCACGGCGATCTGACGGTGCTGCGCAGGCTGCAAAGGAAAGAGGGCTACCACTGGAATACAGGTGCAGAGACAAGTTTCCACGCGTCGGGGCTAAAGCTCTGGGTGAGCTTGTTGTCCTGGCACTGCTCTCTGTGCGGGACGTTAGCCGAGAACCTTTCCGTTTACATTCGGACGACAAAAGGCAGGCAGAATGTGCTGCTACAGAGCGCTGGGCAGGGAAACTGCATCGCTCAGGCGTGTTTCGGCAGAAGCAGCGGGCTGGAGCGCCTCGCTGCCGGCACCGTGCTCTGCGCGAGAAGTAGACGACTGCTCGCCTCCGGCAAGAATGAAAGCGCGACAAGGTACTGAAGTGGAGGAAGAAAGAAGGCGCCGAGCACCGGGCTCGTGTGCGAAGCGTACAAGCGGAGAAGGGAGAGTGGCTCCCCCTCGCTTGTTTGCGGGTTCACTTTAGCGGTCGGAAACGGAAAGTTCAACTTGCAGCTTCTTGTGCTGCTACCTAATTCCTCTTCCAGCCCTCTCTGGAAAGAACTGCGCTTACCTTTAGGCTTCGAGATGCAGAAAACACAGTGGTCGATGCAGAGGAGAAGGGAAGTACAGAGTGCAGCGGGGAGTTGAAAGAGGCTTTACGCGAGGAAAGGCGAAGGTGCAGCCCAGCAGTAAAAGGCTTTTACTTCTGGAGCCTTTTCCTACGGTAGCAGCTGCTGGAAGTCGGCAACGGAGCTGCGAGAGTGAATAATGTGGCGGCACGTCGATCTGAGAATTCGAAAGCTCCCGAGCCGCAGTGTGTTGTGCTCGGTTTCAAGGCTGCCTGGAGAAGGGGTGCTTGAAGAACGCCTTCTTTCTGGGCGCGTCCTTCTGGGTGCGCTCAAGCTGCATGGACTGTGCAACACTGAAGGTGGGTGAAACTGCTTCTGGCCAGCTTGTGTGATGGAGTGCAACGGCCGCGCCTTACTTTCTGAAGCAGCCAGAGCATTCTCAGCCGAATCTGCTCTGTGAACCAGCTTTGGCCTGGACTCCTGAACCTCGGTACACTGAGCACACAAGGCCGGTGCCCAGCTGCTTCGTTCTTCGCCTTCCGGCGTCTGGACAGAACTGAAGGCCAGCGATGGCTTTGAGCTTTGCCGCTCTTCAGCGTGTATACTGCACGCATCCACAGTGGGCTGGGCCCGGATTTGCCTCAGCTCGAGGTGCAATCACACTCTTTCTGTTTCGCAGAGTCCAAAGAGTGCCCGTTCTAACTCCCGCTAAGCGAAAAGTGGCAGGCGAGAAGCGCTTGCTGGATTGGGCTTTCGCTGGCCAAGACTTTCCACACAGCACTCCAACCTGGGCGACGAGGAGGAGAATGGAAGAACATCTTTCCATCCTGGCACGTTCCTCTGTGCGACGCGTCCATCCGCGTCTTTGGTCCTTGCCAGGCTGGAATGTGCGCGGTGCTACTTCGAACTGAGCAGGAACGTGCAGAGAGCACGGCAATCTGACGGTGCTGCGCAGGCTGCAAAGGAAAGAGGGCTACCACTGGAATACAGGTGCAGAGACAAGTTTCCACGCGTCGGGGCTAAAGCTCTGGGTGAGCTTGTTGTCCTGGCACTGCTCTCTGTGCGGGACGTTAGCCGAGAACCTTTCCGTTTACATTCGGACGACAAAAGGCAGGCAGAATGTGCTGCTACAGAGCGCTGGGCAGGGAAACTGCATCGCTCAGGCGTGTTTCGGCAGAAGCAGCGGGCTGGAGCGCCTCGCTGCCGGCACCGTGCTCTGCGCGAGAAGTAGACGACTGCTCGCCTCCGGCAAGAATGAAAGCGCGACAAGGTACTGAAGTGGAGGAAGAAAGAAGGCGCCGAGCACCGGGCTCGTGTGCGAAGCGTACAAGCGGAGAAGGGAGAGTGGCTCCCCCTCGCTTGTTTGCGGGTTCACTTTAGCGGTCGGAAACGGAAAGTTCAACTTG
The DNA here is from genome assembly GCF_041296385.1 of Aphelocoma coerulescens. Taxonomy (NCBI): domain Eukaryota; kingdom Metazoa; phylum Chordata; class Aves; order Passeriformes; family Corvidae; genus Aphelocoma; species Aphelocoma coerulescens. The sequence continues at coordinate 3,551,512 of NC_091036.1, forward strand.
CAGCTTCTTGTGCTGCTACCTAATTCCTCTTCCAGCCCTCTCTGGAAAGAACTGCGCTTACCTTTAGGCTTCGAGATGCAGAAAACACAGTGGTCGATGCAGAGGAGAAGGGAAGTACAGAGTGCAGCGGGGAGTTGAAAGAGGCTTTACGCGAGGAAAGGCGAAGGTGCAGCCCAGCAGTAAAAGGCTTTTACTTCTGGAGCCTTTTCCTACGGTAGCAGCTGCTGGAAGTCGGCAACGGAGCTGCGAGAGTGAATAATGTGGCGGCACGTCGATCTGAGAATTCGAAAGCTCCCGAGCCGCAGTGTGTTGTGCTCGGTTTCAAGGCTGCCTGGAGAAGGGGTGCTTGAAGAACGCCTTCTTTCTGGGCGCGTCCTTCTGGGTGCGCTCAAGCTGCATGGACTGTGCAACACTGAAGGTGGGTGAAACTGCTTCTGGCCAGCTTGTGTGATGGAGTGCAACGGCCGCGCCTTACTTTCTGAAGCAGCCAGAGCATTCTCAGCCGAATCTGCTCTGTGAACCAGCTTTGGCCTGGACTCCTGAACCTCGGTACACTGAGCACACAAGGCCGGTGCCCAGCTGCTTCGTTCTTCGCCTTCCGGCGTCTGGACAGAACTGAAGGCCAGCGATGGCTTTGAGCTTTGCCGCTCTTCAGCGTGTATACTGCACGCATCCACAGTGGGCTGGGCCCGGATTTGCCTCAGCTCGAGGTGCAATCACACTCTTTCTGTTTCGCAGAGTCCAAAGAGTGCCCGTTCTAACTCCCGCTAAGCGAAAAGTGGCAGGCGAGAAGCGCTTGCTGGATTGGGCTTTCGCTGGCCAAGACTTTCCACACAGCACTCCAACCTGGGCGACGAGGAGGAGAATGGAAGAACATCTTTCCATCCTGGCACGTTCCTCTGTGCGACGCGTCCATCCGCGTCTTTGGTCCTTGCCAGGCTGGAATGTGCGCGGTGCTACTTCGAACTGAGCAGGAACGTGCAGAGAGCACGGCGATCTGACGGTGCTGCGCAGGCTGCAAAGGAAAGAGGGCTACCACTGGAATACAGGTGCAGAGACAAGTTTCCACGCGTCGGGGCTAAAGCTCTGGGTGAGCTTGTTGTCCTGGCACTGCTCTCTGTGCGGGACGTTAGCCGAGAACCTTTCCGTTTACATTCGGACGACAAAAGGCAGGCAGAATGTGCTGCTACAGAGCGCTGGGCAGGGAAACTGCATCGCTCAGGCGTGTTTCGGCAGAAGCAGCGGGCTGGAGCGCCTCGCTGCCGGCACCGTGCTCTGCGCGAGAAGTAGACGACTGCTCGCCTCCGGCAAGAATGAAAGCGCGACAAGGTACTGAAGTGGAGGAAGAAAGAAGGCGCCGAGCACCGGGCTCGTGTGCGAAGCGTACAAGCGGAGAAGGGAGAGTGGCTCCCCCTCGCTTGTTTGCGGGTTCACTTTAGCGGTCGGAAACGGAAAGTTCAACTTGCAGCTTCTTGTGCTGCTACCTAATTCCTCTTCCAGCCCTCTCTGGAAAGAACTGCGCTTACCTTTAGGCTTCGAGATGCAGAAAACACAGTGGTCGATGCAGAGGAGAAGGGAAGTACAGAGTGCAGCGGGGAGTTGAAAGAGGCTTTACGCGAGGAAAGGCGAAGGTGCAGCCCAGCAGTAAAAGGCTTTTACTTCTGGAGCCTTTTCCTACGGTAGCAGCTGCTGGAAGTCGGCAACGGAGCTGCGAGAGTGAATAATGTGGCGGCACGTCGATCTGAGAATTCGAAAGCTCCCGAGCCGCAGTGTGTTGTGCTCGGTTTCAAGGCTGCCTGGAGAAGGGGTGCTTGAAGAACGCCTTCTTTCTGGGCGCGTCCTTCTGGGTGCGCTCAAGCTGCATGGACTGTGCAACACTGAAGGTGGGTGAAACTGCTTCTGGCCAGCTTGTGTGATGGAGTGCAACGGCCGCGCCTTACTTTCTGAAGCAGCCAGAGCATTCTCAGCCGAATCTGCTCTGTGAACCAGCTTTGGCCTGGACTCCTGAACCTCGGCACACTGAGCACACAAGGCCGGTGCCCAGCTGCTTCGTTCTTCGCCTTCCGGCGTCTGGACAGAACTGAAGGCCAGCGATGGCTTTGAGCTTTGCCGCTCTTCAGCGTGTATACTGCACGCATCCACAGTGGGCTGGGCCCGGATTTGCCTCAGCTCGAGGTGCAATCACACTCTTTCTGTTTCGCAGAGTCCAAAGAGTGCCCGTTCTAACTCCCGCTAAGCGAAAAGTGGCAGGCGAGAAGCGCTTGCTGGATTGGGCTTTCGCTGGCCAAGACTTTCCACACAGCACTCCAACCTGGGCGACGAGGAGGAGAATGGAAGAACATCTTTCCATCCTGGCACGTTCCTCTGTGCGACGCGTCCATCCGCGTCTTTGGTCCTTGCCAGGCTGGAATGTGCGCGGTGCTACTTCGAACTGAGCAGGAACGTGCAGAGAGCACGGCGATCTGACGGTGCTGCGCAGGCTGCAAAGGAAAGAGGGCTACCGCTGGAATACAGGTGCAGAGACAAGTTTCCACGCGTCGGGGCTAAAGCTCTGGGTGAGCTTGTTGTCCTGGCACTGCTCTCTGTGCGGGACGTTAGCCGAGAACCTTTCCGTTTACATTCGGACGACAAAAGGCAGGCAGAATGTGCTGCTACAGAGCGCTGGGCAGGGAAACTGCATCGCTCAGGCGTGTTTCGGCAGAAGCAGCGGGCTGGAGCGCCTCGCTGCCGGCACCGTGCTCTGCGCGAGAAGTAGACGACTGCTCGCCTCCGGCAAGAATGAAAGCGCGACAAGGTACTGAAGTGGAGGAAGAAAGAAGGCGCCGAGCACCGGGCTCGTGTGCGAAGCGTACAAGCGGAGAAGGGAGAGTGGCTCCCCCTCGCTTGTTTGCGGGTTCACTTTAGCGGTCGGAAACGGAAAGTTCAACTTGCAGCTTCTTGTGCTGCTACCTAATTCCTCTTCCAGCCCTCTCTGGAAAGAACTGCGCTTACCTTTAGGCTTCGAGATGCAGAAAACACAGTGGTCGATGCAGAGGAGAAGGGAAGTACAGAGTGCAGCGGGGAGTTGAAAGAGGCTTTACGCGAGGAAAGGCGAAGGTGCAGCCCAGCAGTAAAAGGCTTTTACTTCTGGAGCCTTTTCCTACGGTAGCAGCTGCTGGAAGTCGGCAACGGAGCTGCGAGAGTGAATAATGTGGCGGCGCGTCGATCTGAGAATTCGAAAGCTCCCGAGCCGCAGTGTGTTGTGCTCGGTTTCAAGGCTGCCTGGAGAAGGGGTGCTTGAAGAACGCCTTCTTTCTGGGCGCGTCCTTCTGGGTGCGCTCAAGCTGCATGGACTGTGCAACACTGAAGGTGGGTGAAACTGCTTCTGGCCAGCTTGTGTGATGGAGTGCAACGGCCGCGCCTTACTTTCTGAAGCAGCCAGAGCATTCTCAGCCGAATCTGCTCTGTGAACCAGCTTTGGCCTGGACTCCTGAACCTCGGCACACTGAGCACACAAGGCCGGTGCCCAGCTGCTTCGTTCTTCGCCTTCCGGCGTCTGGACAGAACTGAAGGCCAGCGATGGCTTTGAGCTTTGCCGCTCTTCAGCGTGTATACTGCACGCATCCACAGTGGGCTGGGCCCGGATTTGCCTCAGCTCGAGGTGCAATCACACTCTTTCTGTTTCGCAGAGTCCAAAGAGTGCCCGTTCTAACTCCCGCTAAGCGAAAAGTGGCAGGCGAGAAGCGCTTGCTGGATTGGGCTTTCGCTGGCCAAGACTTTCCACACAGCACTCCAACCTGGGCGACGAGGAGGAGAATGGAAGAACATCTTTCCATCCTGGCACGTTCCTCTGTGCGACGCGTCCATCCGCGTCTTTGGTCCTTGCCAGGCTGGAATGTGCGCGGTGCTACTTCGAACTGAGCAGGAACGTGCAGAGAGCACGGCGATCTGACGGTGCTGCGCAGGCTGCAAAGGAAAGAGGGCTACCACTGGAATACAGGTGCAGAGACAAGTTTCCACGCGTCGGGGCTAAAGCTCTGGGTGAGCTTGTTGTCCTGGCACTGCTCTCTGTGCGGGACGTTAGCCGAGAACCTTTCCGTTTACATTCGGACGACAAAAGGCAGGCAGAATGTGCTGCTACAGAGCGCTGGGCAGGGAAACTGCATCGCTCAGGCGTGTTTCGGCAGAAGCAGCGGGCTGGAGCGCCTCGCTGCCGGCACCGTGCTCTGCGCGAGAAGTAGACGACTGCTCGCCTCCGGCAAGAATGAAAGCGCGACAAGGTACTGAAGTGGAGGAAGAAAGAAGGCGCCGAGCACCGGGCTCGTGTGCGAAGCGTACAAGCGGAGAAGGGAGAGTGGCTCCCCCTCGCTTGTTTGCGGGTTCACTTTAGCGGTCGGAAACGGAAAGTTCAACTTGCAGCTTCTTGTGCTGCTACCTAATTCCTCTTCCAGCCCTCTCTGGAAAGAACTGCGCTTACCTTTAGGCTTCGAGATGCAGAAAACACAGTGGTCGATGCAGAGGAGAAGGGAAGTACAGAGTGCAGCGGGGAGTTGAAAGAGGCTTTACGCGAGGAAAGGCGAAGGTGCAGCCCAGCAGTAAAAGGCTTTTACTTCTGGAGCCTTTTCCTACGGTAGCAGCTGCTGGAAGTCGGCAACGGAGCTGCGAGAGTGAATAATGTGGCGGCACGTCGATCTGAGAATTCGAAAGCTCCCGAGCCGCAGTGTGTTGTGCTCGGTTTCAAGGCTGCCTGGAGAAGGGGTGCTTGAAGAACGCCTTCTTTCTGGGCGCGTCCTTCTGGGTGCGCTCAAGCTGCATGGACTGTGCAACACTGAAGGTGGGTGAAACTGCTTCTGGCCAGCTTGTGTGATGGAGTGCAACGGCCGCGCCTTACTTTCTGAAGCAGCCAGAGCATTCTCAGCCGAATCTGCTCTGTGAACCAGCTTTGGCCTGGACTCCTGAACCTCGGTACACTGAGCACACAAGGCCGGTGCCCAGCTGCTTCGTTCTTCGCCTTCCGGCGTCTGGACAGAACTGAAGGCCAGCGATGGCTTTGAGCTTTGCCGCTCTTCAGCGTGTATACTGCACGCATCCACAGTGGGCTGGGCCCGGATTTGCCTCAGCTCGAGGTGCAATCACACTCTTTCTGTTTCGCAGAGTCCAAAGAGTGCCCGTTCTAACTCCCGCTAAGCGAAAAGTGGCAGGCGAGAAGCGCTTGCTGGATTGGGCTTTCGCTGGCCAAGACTTTCCACACAGCACTCCAACCTGGGCGACGAGGAGGAGAATGGAAGAACATCTTTCCATCCTGGCACGTTCCTCTGTGCGACGCGTCCATCCGCGTCTTTGGTCCTTGCCAGGCTGGAATGTGCGCGGTGCTACTTCGAACTGAGCAGGAACGTGCAGAGAGCACGGCGATCTGACGGTGCTGCGCAGGCTGCAAAGGAAAGAGGGCTACCACTGGAATACAGGTGCAGAGACAAGTTTCCACGCGTCGGGGCTAAAGCTCTGGGTGAGCTTGTTGTCCTGGCACTGCTCTCTGTGCGGGACGTTAGCCGAGAACCTTTCCGTTTACATTCGGACGACAAAAGGCAGGCAGAATGTGCTGCTACAGAGCGCTGGGCAGGGAAACTGCATCGCTCAGGCGTGTTTCGGCAGAAGCAGCGGGCTGGAGCGCCTCGCTGCCGGCACCGTGCTCTGCGCGAGAAGTAGACGACTGCTCGCCTCCGGCAAGAATGAAAGCGCGACAAGGTACTGAAGTGGAGGAAGAAAGAAGGCGCCGAGCACCGGGCTCGTGTGCGAAGCGTACAAGCGGAGAAGGGAGAGTGGCTCCCCCTCGCTTGTTTGCGGGTTCACTTTAGCGGTCGGAAACGGAAAGTTCAACTTGCAGCTTCTTGTGCTGCTACCTAATTCCTCTTCCAGCCCTCTCTGGAAAGAACTGCGCTTACCTTTAGGCTTCGAGATGCAGAAAACACAGTGGTCGATGCAGAGGAGAAGGGAAGTACAGAGTGCAGCGGGGAGTTGAAAGAGGCTTTACGCGAGGAAAGGCGAAGGTGCAGCCCAGCAGTAAAAGGCTTTTACTTCTGGAGCCTTTTCCTACGGTAGCAGCTGCTGGAAGTCGGCAACGGAGCTGCGAGAGTGAATAATGTGGCGGCACGTCGATCTGAGAATTCGAAAGCTCCCGAGCCGCAGTGTGTTGTGCTCGGTTTCAAGGCTGCCTGGAGAAGGGGTGCTTGAAGAACGCCTTCTTTCTGGGCGCGTCCTTCTGGGTGCGCTCAAGCTGCATGGACTGTGCAACACTGAAGGTGGGTGAAACTGCTTCTGGCCAGCTTGTGTGATGGAGTGCAACGGCCGCGCCTTACTTTCTGAAGCAGCCAGAGCATTCTCAGCCGAATCTGCTCTGTGAACCAGCTTTGGCCTGGACTCCTGAACCTCGGCACACTGAGCACACAAGGCCGGTGCCCAGCTGCTTCGTTCTTCGCCTTCCGGCGTCTGGACAGAACTGAAGGCCAGCGATGGCTTTGAGCTTTGCCGCTCTTCAGCATGTATACTGCACGCATCCACAGTGGGCTGGGCCCGGATTTGCCTCAGCTCGAGGTGCAATCACACTCTTTCTGTTTCGCAGAGTCCAAAGAGTGCCCGTTCTAACTCCCGCTAAGCGAAAAGTGGCAGGCGAGAAGCGCTTGCTGGATTGGGCTTTCGCTGGCCAAGACTTTCCACACAGCACTCCAACCTGGGCGACGAGGAGGAGAATGGAAGAACATCTTTCCATCCTGGCACGTTCCTCTGTGCGACGCGTCCATCCGCGTCTTTGGTCCTTGCCAGGCTGGAATGTGCGCGGTGCTACTTCGAACTGAGCAGGAACGTGCAGAGAGCACGGCGATCTGACGGTGCTGCGCAGGCTGCAAAGGAAAGAGGGCTACCACTGGAATACAGGTGCAGAGACAAGTTTCCACGCGTCGGGGCTAAAGCTCTGGGTGAGCTTGTTGTCCTGGCACTGCTCTCTGTGCGGGACGTTAGCCGAGAACCTTTCCGTTTACATTCGGACGACAAAAGGCAGGCAGAATGTGCTGCTACAGAGCGCTGGGCAGGGAAACTGCATCGCTCAGGCGTGTTTCGGCAGAAGCAGCGGGCTGGAGCGCCTCGCTGCCGGCACCGTGCTCTGCGCGAGAAGTAGACGACTGCTCGCCTCCGGCAAGAATGAAAGCGCGACAAGGTACTGAAGTGGAGGAAGAAAGAAGGCGCCGAGCACCGGGCTCGTGTGCGAAGCGTACAAGCGGAGAAGGGAGAGTGGCTCCCCCTCGCTTGTTTGCGGGTTCACTTTAGCGGTCGGAAACGGAAAGTTCAACTTGCAGCTTCTTGTGCTGCTACCTAATTCCTCTTCCAGCCCTCTCTGGAAAGAACTGCGCTTACCTTTAGGCTTCGAGATGCAGAAAACACAGTGGTCGATGCAGAGGAGAAGGGAAGTACAGAGTGCAGCGGGGAGTTGAAAGAGGCTTTACGCGAGGAAAGGCGAAGGTGCAGCCCAGCAGTAAAAGGCTTTTACTTCTGGAGCCTTTTCCTACGGTAGCAGCTGCTGGAAGTCGGCAACGGAGCTGCGAGAGTGAATAATGTGGCGGCACGTCGATCTGAGAATTCGAAAGCTCCCGAGCCGCAGTGTGTTGTGCTCGGTTTCAAGGCTGCCTGGAGAAGGGGTGCTTGAAGAACGCCTTCTTTCTGGGCGCGTCCTTCTGGGTGCGCTCAAGCTGCATGGACTGTGCAACACTGAAGGTGGGTGAAACTGCTTCTGGCCAGCTTGTGTGATGGAGTGCAACGGCCGCGCCTTACTTTCTGAAGCAGCCAGAGCATTCTCAGCCGAATCTGCTCTGTGAACCAGCTTTGGCCTGGACTCCTGAACCTCGGTACACTGAGCACACAAGGCCGGTGCCCAGCTGCTTCGTTCTTCGCCTTCCGGCGTCTGGACAGAACTGAAGGCCAGCGATGGCTTTGAGCTTTGCCGCTCTTCAGCGTGTATACTGCACGCATCCACAGTGGGCTGGGCCCGGATTTGCCTCAGCTCGAGGTGCAATCACACTCTTTCTGTTTCGCAGAGTCCAAAGAGTGCCCGTTCTAACTCCCGCTAAGCGAAAAGTGGCAGGCGAGAAGCGCTTGCTGGATTGGGCTTTCGCTGGCCAAGACTTTCCACACAGCACTCCAACCTGGGCGACGAGGAGGAGAATGGAAGAACATCTTTCCATCCTGGCACGTTCCTCTGTGCGATGCGTCCATCCGCGTCTTTGGTCCTTGCCAGGCTGGAATGTGCGCGGTGCTACTTCGAACTGAGCAGGAACGTGCAGAGAGCACGGCGATCTGACGGTGCTGCGCAGGCTGCAAAGGAAAGAGGGCTACCGCTGGAATACAGGTGCAGAGACAAGTTTCCACGCGTCGGGGCTAAAGCTCTGGGTGAGCTTGTTGTCCTGGCACTGCTCTCTGTGCGGGACGTTAGCCGAGAACCTTTCCGTTTACATTCGGACGACAAAAGGCAGGCAGAATGTGCTGCTACAGAGCGCTGGGCAGGGAAACTGCATCGCTCAGGCGTGTTTCGGCAGAAGCAGCGGGCTGGAGCGCCTCGCTGCCGGCACCGTGCTCTGCGCGAGAAGTAGACGACTGCTCGCCTCCGGCAAGAATGAAAGCGCGACAAGGTACTGAAGTGGAGGAAGAAAGAAGGCGCCGAGCACCGGGCTCGTGTGCGAAGCGTACAAGCGGAGAAGGGAGAGTGGCTCCCCCTCGCTTGTTTGCGGGTTCACTTTAGCGGTCGGAAACGGAAAGTTCAACTTGCAGCTTCTTGTGCTGCTACCTAATTCCTCTTCCAGCCCTCTCTGGAAAGAACTGCGCTTACCTTTAGGCTTCGAGATGCAGAAAACACAGTGGTCGATGCAGAGGAGAAGGGAAGTACAGAGTGCAGCGGGGAGTTGAAAGAGGCTTTACGCGAGGAAAGGCGAAGGTGCAGCCCAGCAGTAAAAGGCTTTTACTTCTGGAGCCTTTTCCTACGGTAGCAGCTGCTGGAAGTCGGCAACGGAGCTGCGAGAGTGAATAATGTGGCGGCACGTCGATCTGAGAATTCGAAAGCTCCCGAGCCGCAGTGTGTTGTGCTCGGTTTCAAGGCTGCCTGGAGAAGGGGTGCTTGAAGAACGCCTTCTTTCTGGGCGCGTCCTTCTGGGTGTGCTCAAGCTGCATGGACTGTGCAACACTGAAGGTGGGTGAAACTGCTTCTGGCCAGCTTGTGTGATGGAGTGCAACGGCCGCGCCTTACTTTCTGAAGCAGCCAGAGCATTCTCAGCCGAATCTGCTCTGTGAACCAGCTTTGGCCTGGACTCCTGAACCTCGGTACACTGAGCACACAAGGCCGGTGCCCAGCTGCTTCGTTCTTCGCCTTCCGGCGTCTGGACAGAACTGAAGGCCAGCGATGGCTTTGAGCTTTGCCGCTCTTCAGCGTGTATACTGCACGCATCCACAGTGGGCTGGGCCCGGATTTGCCTCAGCTCGAGGTGCAATCACACTCTTTCTGTTTCGCAGAGTCCAAAGAGTGCCCGTTCTAACTCCCGCTAAGCGAAAAGTGGCAGGCGAGAAGCGCTTGCTGGATTGGGCTTTCGCTGGCCAAGACTTTCCACACAGCACTCCAACCTGGGCGACGAGGAGGAGAATGGAAGAACATCTTTCCATCCTGGCACGTTCCTCTGTGCGACGCGTCCATCCGCGTCTTTGGTCCTTGCCAGGCTGGAATGTGCGCGGTGCTACTTCGAACTGAGCAGGAACGTGCAGAGAGCACGGCGATCTGACGGTGCTGCGCAGGCTGCAAAGGAAAGAGGGCTACCACTGGAATACAGGTGCAGAGACAAGTTTCCACGCGTCGGGGCTAAAGCTCTGGGTGAGCTTGTTGTCCTGGCACTGCTCTCTGTGCGGGACGTTAGCCGAGAACCTTTCCGTTTACATTCGGACGACAAAAGGCAGGCAGAATGTGCTGCTACAGTGCGCTGGGCAGGGAAACTGCATCGCTCAGGCGTGTTTCGGCAGAAGCAGCGGGCTGGAGCGCCTTGCTGCCGGCACCGTGCTCTGCGCGAGAAGTAGACGACTGCTCGCCTCCGGCAAGAATGAAAGCGCGACAAGGTACTGAAGTGGAGGAAGAAAGAAGGCGCCGAGCACCGGGCTCGTGTGCGAAGCGTACAAGCGGAGAAGGGAGAGTGGCTCCCCCTCGCTTGTTTGCGGGTTCACTTTAGCGGTCGGAAACGGAAAGTTCAACTTGCAGCTTCTTGTGCTGCTACCTAATTCCTCTTCCAGCCCTCTCTGGAAAGAACTGCGCTTACCTTTAGGCTTCGAGATGCAGAAAACACAGTGGTCGATGCAGAGGAGAAGGGAAGTACAGAGTGCAGCGGGGAGTTGAAAGAGGCTTTACGCGAGGAAAGGCGAAGGTGCAGCCCAGCAGTAAAAGGCTTTTACTTCTGGAGCCTTTTCCTACGGTAGCAGCTGCTGGAAGTCGGCAACGGAGCTGCGAGAGTGAATAATGTGGCGGCACGTCGATCTGAGAATTCGAAAGCTCCCGAGCCGCAGTGTGTTGTGCTCGGTTTCAAGGCTGCCTGGAGAAGGGGTGCTTGAAGAACGCCTTCTTTCTGGGCGCGTCCTTCTGGGTGCGCTCAAGCTGCATGGACTGTGCAACACTGAAGGTGGGTGAAACTGCTTCTGGCCAGCTTGTGTGATGGAGTGCAACGGCCGCGCCTTACTTTCTGAAGCAGCCAGAGCATTCTCAGCCGAATCTGCTCTGTGAACCAGCTTTGGCCTGGACTCCTGAACCTCGGCACACTGAGCACACAAGGCCGGTGCCCAGCTGCTTCGTTCTTCGCCTTCCGGCGTCTGGACAGAACTGAAGGCCAGCGATGGCTTTGAGCTTTGCCGCTCTTCAGCGTGTATACTGCACGCATCCACAGTGGGCTGGGCCCGGATTTGCCTCAGCTCGAGGTGCAATCACACTCTTTCTGTTTCGCAGAGTCCAAAGAGTGCCCGTTCTAACTCCCGCTAAGCGAAAAGTGGCAGGCGAGAAGCGCTTGCTGGATTGGGCTTTCGCTGGCCAAGACTTTCCACACAGCACTCCAACCTGGGCGACGAGGAGGAGAATGGAAGAACATCTTTCCATCCTGGCACGTTCCTCTGTGCGACGCGTCCATCCGCGTCTTTGGTCCTTGCCAGGCTGGAATGTGCGCGGTGCTACTTCGAACTGAGCAGGAACGTGCAGAGAGCACGGCGATCTGACGGTGCTGCGCAGGCTGCAAAGGAAAGAGGGCTACCACTGGAATACAGGTGCAGAGACAAGTTTCCACGCGTCGGGGCTAAAGCTCTGGGTGAGCTTGTTGTCCTGGCACTGCTCTCTGTGCGGGACGTTAGCCGAGAACCTTTCCGTTTACATTCGGACGACAAAAGGCAGGCAGAATGTGCTGCTACAGAGCGCTGGGCAGGGAAACTGCATCGCTCAGGCGTGTTTCGGCAGAAGCAGCGGGCTGGAGCGCCTCGCTGCCGGCACCGTGCTCTGCGCGAGAAGTAGACGACTGCTCGCCTCCGGCAAGAATGAAAGCGCGACAAGGTACTGAAGTGGAGGAAGAAAGAAGGCGCCGAGCACCGGGCTCGTGTGCGAAGCGTACAAGCGGAGAAGGGAGAGTGGCTCCCCCTCGCTTGTTTGCGGGTTCACTTTAGCGGTCGGAAACGGAAAGTTCAACTTGCAGCTTCTTGTGCTGCTACCTAATTCCTCTTCCAGCCCTCTCTGGAAAGAACTGCGCTTACCTTTAGGCTTCGAGATGCAGAAAACACAGTGGTTGATGCAGAGGAGAAGGGAAGTACAGAGTGCAGCGGGGAGTTGAAAGAGGCTTTACGCGAGGAAAGGCGAAGGTGCAGCCCAGCAGTAAAAGGCTTTTACTTCTGGAGCCTTTTCCTACGGTAGCAGCTGCTGGAAGTCGGCAACGGAGCTGCGAGAGTGAATAATGTGGCGGCACGTCGATCTGAGAATTCGAAAGCTCCCGAGCCGCAGTGTGTTGTGCTCGGTTTCAAGGCTGCCTGGAGAAGGGGTGCTTGAAGAACGCCTTCTTTCTGGGCGCGTCCTTCTGGGTGTGCTCAAGCTGCATGGACTGTGCAACACTGAAGGTGGGTGAAACTGCTTCTGGCCAGCTTGTGTGATGGAGTGCAACGGCCGCGCCTTACTTTCTGAAGCAGCCAGAGCATTCTCAGCCGAATCTGCTCTGTGAACCAGCTTTGGCCTGGACTCCTGAACCTCGGTACACTGAGCACACAAGGCCGGTGCCCAGCTGCTTCGTTCTTCGCCTTCCGGCGTCTGGACAGAACTGAAGGCCAGCGATGGCTTTGAGCTTTGCCGCTCTTCAGCGTGTATACTGCACGCATCCACAGTGGGCTGGGCCCGGATTTGCCTCAGCTCGAGGTGCAATCACACTCTTTCTGTTTCGCAGAGTCCAAAGAGTGCCCGTTCTAACTCCCGCTAAGCGAAAAGTGGCAGGCGAGAAGCGCTTGCTGGATTGGGCTTTCGCTGGCCAAGACTTTCCACACAGCACTCCAACCTGGGCGACGAGGAGGAGAATGGAAGAACATCTTTCCATCCTGGCACGTTCCTCTGTGCGACGCGTCCATCCGCGTCTTTGGTCCTTGCCAGGCTGGAATGTGCGCGGTGCTACTTCGAACTGAGCAGGAACGTGCAGAGAGCACGGCGATCTGACGGTGCTGCGCAGGCTGCAAAGGAAAGAGGGCTACCGCTGGAATACAGGTGCAGAGACAAGTTTCCACGCGTCGGGGCTAAAGCTCTGGGTGAGCTTGTTGTCCTGGCACTGCTCTCTGTGCGGGACGTTAGCCGAGAACCTTTCCGTTTACATTCGGACGACAAAAGGCAGGCAGAATGTGCTGCTACAGAGCGCTGGGCAGGGAAACTGCATCGCTCAGGCGTGTTTCGGCAGAAGCAGCGGGCTGGAGCGCCTCGCTGCCGGCACCGTGCTCTGCGCGAGAAGTAGACGACTGCTCGCCTCCGGCAAGAATGAAAGCGCGACAAGGTACTGAAGTGGAGGAAGAAAGAAGGCGCCGAGCACCGGGCTCGTGTGCGAAGCGTACAAGCGGAGAAGGGAGAGTGGCTCCCCCTCGCTTGTTTGCGGGTTCACTTTAGCGGTCGGAAACGGAAAGTTCAACTTGCAGCTTCTTGTGCTGCTACCTAATTCCTCTTCCAGCCCTCTCTGGAAAGAACTGCGCTTACCTTTAGGCTTCGAGATGCAGAAAACACAGTGGTCGATGCAGAGGAGAAGGGAAGTACAGAGTGCAGCGGGGAGTTGAAAGAGGCTTTACGCGAGGAAAGGCGAAGGTGCAGCCCAGCAGTAAAAGGCTTTTACTTCTGGAGCCTTTTCCTACGGTAGCAGCTGCTGGAAGTCGGCAACGGAGCTGCGAGAGTGAATAATGTGGCGGCACGTCGATCTGAGAATTCGAAAGCTCCCGAGCCGCAGTGTGTTGTGCTCGGTTTCAAGGCTGCCTGGAGAAGGGGTGCTTGAAGAACGCCTTCTTTCTGGGCGCGTCCTTCTGGGTGCGCTCAAGCTGCATGGACTGTGCAACACTGAAGGTGGGTGAAACTGCTTCTGGCCAGCTTGTGTGATGGAGTGCAACGGCCGCGCCTTACTTTCTGAAGCAGCCAGAGCATTCTCAGCCGAATCTGCTCTGTGAACCAGCTTTGGCCTGGACTCCTGAACCTCGGTACACTGAGCACACAAGGCCGGTGCCCAGCTGCTTCGTTCTTCGCCTTCCGGCGTCTGGACAGAACTGAAGGCCAGCGATGGCTTTGAGCTTTGCCGCTCTTCAGCGTGTATACTGCACGCATCCACAGTGGGCTGGGCCCGGATTTGCCTCAGCTCGAGGTGCAATCACACTCTTTCTGTTTCGCAGAGTCCAAAGAGTGCCCGTTCTAACTCCCGCTAAGCGAAAAGTGGCAGGCGAGAAGCGCTTGCTGGATTGGGCTTTCGCTGGCCAAGACTTTCCACACAGCACTCCAACCTGGGCGACGAGGAGGAGAATGGAAGAACATCTTTCCATCCTGGCACGTTCCTCTGTGCGACGCGTCCATCCGCGTCTTTGGTCCTTGCCAGGCTGGAATGTGCGCGGTGCTACTTCGAACTGAGCAGGAACGTGCAGAGAGCACGGCGATCTGACGGTGCTGCGCAGGCTGCAAAGGAAAGAGGGCTACCACTGGAATACAGGTGCAGAGACAAGTTTCCACGCGTCGGGGCTAAAGCTCTGGGTGAGCTTGTTGTCCTGGCACTGCTCTCTGTGCGGGACGTTAGCCGAGAACCTTTCCGTTTACATTCGGACGACAAAAGGCAGGCAGAATGTGCTGCTACAGAGCGCTGGGCAGGGAAACTGCATCGCTCAGGCGTGTTTCGGCAGAAGCAGCGGGCTGGAGCGCCTCGCTGCCGGCACCGTGCTCTGCGCGAGAAGTAGACGACTGCTCGCCTCCGGCAAGAATGAAAGCGCGACAAGGTACTGAAGTGGAGGAAGAAAGAAGGCGCCGAGCACCGGGCTCGTGTGCGAAGCGTACAAGCGGAGAAGGGAGAGTGGCTCCCCCTCGCTTGTTTGCGGGTTCACTTTAGCGGTCGGAAACGGAAAGTTCAACTTGCAGCTTCTTGTGCTGCTACCTAATTCCTCTTCCAGCCCTCTCTGGAAAGAACTGCGCTTACCTTTAGGCTTCGAGATGCAGAAAACACAGTGGTCGATGCAGAGGAGAAGGGAAGTACAGAGTGCAGCGGGGAGTTGAAAGAGGCTTTACGCGAGGAAAGGCGAAGGTGCAGCCCAGCAGTAAAAGGCTTTTACTTCTGGAGCCTTTTCCTACGGTAGCAGCTGCTGGAAGTCGGCAACGGAGCTGCGAGAGTGAATAATGTGGCGGCACGTCGATCTGAGAATTCGAAAGCTCCCGAGCCGCAGTGTGTTGTGCTCGGTTTCAAGGCTGCCTGGAGAAGGGGTGCTTGAAGAACGCCTTCTTTCTGGGCGCGTCCTTCTGGGTGCGCTCAAGCTGCATGGACTGTGCAACACTGAAGGTGGGTGAAACTGCTTCTGGCCAGCTTGTGTGATGGAGTGCAACGGCCGCGCCTTACTTTCTGAAGCAGCCAGAGCATTCTCAGCCGAATCTGCTCTGTGAACCAGCTTTGGCCTGGACTCCTGAACCTCGGCACACTGAGCACACAAGGCCGGTGCCCAGCTGCTTCGTTCTTCGCCTTCCGGCGTCTGGACAGAACTGAAGGCCAGCGATGGCTTTGAGCTTTGCCGCTCTTCAGCGTGTATACTGCACGCATCCACAGTGGGCTGGGCCCGGATTTGCCTCAGCTCGAGGTGCAATCACACTCTTTCTGTTTCGCAGAGTCCAAAGAGTGCCCGTTCTAACTCCCGCTAAGCGAAAAGTGGCAGGCGAGAAGCGCTTGCTGGATTGGGCTTTCGCTGGCCAAGACTTTCCACACAGCACTCCAACCTGGGCGACGAGGAGGAGAATGGAAGAACATCTTTCCATCCTGGCACGTTCCTCTGTGCGACGCGTCCATCCGCGTCTTTGGTCCTTGCCAGGCTGGAATGTGCGCGGTGCTACTTCGAACTGAGCAGGAACGTGCAGAGAGCACGGCGATCTGACGGTGCTGCGCAGGCTGCAAAGGAAAGAGGGCTACCGCTGGAATACAGGTGCAGAGACAAGTTTCCACGCGTCGGGGCTAAAGCTCTGGGTGAGCTTGTTGTCCTGGCACTGCTCTCTGTGCGGGACGTTAGCCGAGAACCTTTCCGTTTACATTCGGACGACAAAAGGCAGGCAGAATGTGCTGCTACAGAGCGCTGGGCAGGGAAACTGCATCGCTCAGGCGTGTTTCGGCAGAAGCAGCGGGCTGGAGCGCCTCGCTGCCGGCACCGTGCTCTGCGCGAGAAGTAGACGACTGCTCGCCTCCGGCAAGAATGAAAGCGCGACAAGGTACTGAAGTGGAGGAAGAAAGAAGGCGCCGAGCACCGGGCTCGTGTGCGAAGCGTACAAGCGGAGAAGGGAGAGTGGCTCCCCCTCGCTTGTTTGCGGGTTCACTTTAGCGGTCGGAAACAGAAAGTTCAACTTGCAGCTTCTTGTGCTGCTACCTAATTCCTCTTCCAGCCCTCTCTGGAAAGAACTGCGCTTACCTTTAGGCTTCGAGATGCAGAAAACACAGTGGTCGATGCAGAGGAGAAGGGAAGTACAGAGTGCAGCGGGGAGTTGAAAGAGGCTTTACGCGAGGAAAGGCGAAGGTGCAGCCCAGCAGTAAAAGGCTTTTACTTCTGGAGCCTTTTCCTACGGTAGCAGCTGCTGGAAGT
This sequence comes from Aphelocoma coerulescens, assembly GCF_041296385.1. Lineage (NCBI taxonomy): Eukaryota > Metazoa > Chordata > Aves > Passeriformes > Corvidae > Aphelocoma > Aphelocoma coerulescens. Next base: position 3,567,859 of record NC_091036.1, read on the forward strand.
CGGCAACGGAGCTGCGAGAGTGAATAATGTGGCGGCACGTCGATCTGAGAATTCGAAAGCTCCCGAGCCGCAGTGTGTTGTGCTCGGTTTCAAGGCTGCCTGGAGAAGGGGTGCTTGAAGAACGCCTTCTTTCTGGGCGCGTCCTTCTGGGTGCGCTCAAGCTGCATGGACTGTGCAACACTGAAGGTGGGTGAAACTGCTTCTGGCCAGCTTGTGTGATGGAGTGCAACGGCCGCGCCTTACTTTCTGAAGCAGCCAGAGCATTCTCAGCCGAATCTGCTCTGTGAACCAGCTTTGGCCTGGACTCCTGAACCTCGGTACACTGAGCACACAAGGCCGGTGCCCAGCTGCTTCGTTCTTCGCCTTCCGGCGTCTGGACAGAACTGAAGGCCAGCGATGGCTTTGAGCTTTGCCGCTCTTCAGCGTGTATACTGCACGCATCCACAGTGGGCTGGGCCCGGATTTGCCTCAGCTCGAGGTGCAATCACACTCTTTCTGTTTCGCAGAGTCCAAAGAGTGCCCGTTCTAACTCCCGCTAAGCGAAAAGTGGCAGGCGAGAAGCGCTTGCTGGATTGGGCTTTCGCTGGCCAAGACTTTCCACACAGCACTCCAACCTGGGCGACGAGGAGGAGAATGGAAGAACATCTTTCCATCCTGGCACGTTCCTCTGTGCGACGCGTCCATCCGCGTCTTTGGTCCTTGCCAGGCTGGAATGTGCGCGGTGCTACTTCGAACTGAGCAGGAACGTGCAGAGAGCACGGCGATCTGACGGTGCTGCGCAGGCTGCAAAGGAAAGAGGGCTACCACTGGAATACAGGTGCAGAGACAAGTTTCCACGCGTCGGGGCTAAAGCTCTGGGTGAGCTTGTTGTCCTGGCACTGCTCTCTGTGCGGGACGTTAGCCGAGAACCTTTCCGTTTACATTCGGACGACAAAAGGCAGGCAGAATGTGCTGCTACAGAGCGCTGGGCAGGGAAACTGCATCGCTCAGGCGTGTTTCGGCAGAAGCAGCGGGCTGGAGCGCCTCGCTGCCGGCACCGTGCTCTGCGCGAGAAGTTGACGACTGCTCGCCTCCGGCAAGAATGAAAGCGCGACAAGGTACTGAAGTGGAGGAAGAAAGAAGGCGCCGAGCACCGGGCTCGTGTGCGAAGCGTACAAGCGGAGAAGGGAGAGTGGCTCCCCCTCGCTTGTTTGCGGGTTCACTTTAGCGGTCGGAAACGGAAAGTTCAACTTGCAGCTTCTTGTGCTGCTACCTAATTCCTCTTCCAGCCCTCTCTGGAAAGAACTGCGCTTACCTTTAGGCTTCGAGATGCAGAAAACACAGTGGTCGATGCAGAGGAGAAGGGAAGTACAGAGTGCAGCGGGGAGTTGAAAGAGGCTTTACACGAGGAAAGGCGAAGGTGCAGCCCAGCAGTAAAAGGCTTTTACTTCTGGAGCCTTTTCCTACGGTAGCAGCTGCTGGAAGTCGGCAACGGAGCTGCGAGAGTGAATAATGTGGCGGCACGTCGATCTGAGAATTCGAAAGCTCCCGAGCCGCAGTGTGTTGTGCTCGGTTTCAAGGCTGCCTGGAGAAGGGGTGCTTGAAGAACGCCTTCTTTCTGGGCGCGTCCTTCTGGGTGCGCTCAAGCTGCATGGACTGTGCAACACTGAAGGTGGGTGAAACTGCTTCTGGCCAGCTTGTGTGATGGAGTGCAACGGCCGCGCCTTACTTTCTGAAGCAGCCAGAGCATTCTCAGCCGAATCTGCTCTGTGAACCAGCTTTGGCCTGGACTCCTGAACCTCGGTACACTGAGCACACAAGGCCGGTGCCCAGCTGCTTCGTTCTTCGCCTTCCGGCGTCTGGACAGAACTGAAGGCCAGCGATGGCTTTGAGCTTTGCCGCTCTTCAGCGTGTATACTGCACGCATCCACAGTGGGCTGGGCCCGGATTTGCCTCAGCTCGAGGTGCAATCACACTCTTTCTGTTTCGCAGAGTCCAAAGAGTGCCCGTTCTAACTCCCGCTAAGCGAAAAGTGGCAGGCGAGAAGCGCTTGCTGGATTGGGCTTTCGCTGGCCAAGACTTTCCACACAGCACTCCAACCTGGGCGACGAGGAGGAGAATGGAAGAACATCTTTCCATCCTGGCACGTTCCTCTGTGCGACGCGTCCATCCGCGTCTTTGGTCCTTGCCAGGCTGGAATGTGCGCGGTGCTACTTCGAACTGAGCAGGAACGTGCAGAGAGCACGGCGATCTGACGGTGCTGCGCAGGCTGCAAAGGAAAGAGGGCTAGCACCGGAATACAGGTGCAGAGACAAGTTTCCACGCGTCGGGGCTAAAGCTCTGGGTGAGCTTGTTGTCCTGGCACTGCTCTCTGTGCGGGACGTTAGCCGAGAACCTTTCCGTTTACATTCGGACGACAAAAGGCAGGCAGAATGTGCTGCTACAGAGCGCTGGGCAGGGAAACTGCATCGCTCAGGCGTGTTTCGGCAGAAGCAGCGGGCTGGAGCGCCTCGCTGCCGGCACCGTGCTCTGCGCGAGAAGTAGACGACTGCTCGCCTCCGGCAAGAATGAAAGCGCGACAAGGTACTGAAGTGGAGGAAGAAAGAAGGCGCCGAGCACCGGGCTCGTGTGCGAAGCGTACAAGCGGAGAAGGGAGAGTGGCTCCCCCTCGCTTGTTTGCGGGTTCACTTTAGCGGTCGGAAACGGAAAGTTCAACTTGCAGCTTCTTGTGCTGCTACCTAATTCCTCTTCCAGCCCTCTCTGGAAAGAACTGCGCTTACCTTTAGGCTTCGAGATGCAGAAAACACAGTGGTCGATGCAGAGGAGAAGGGAAGTACAGAGTGCAGCGGGGAGTTGAAAGAGGCTTTACGCGAGGAAAGGCGAAGGTGCAGCCCAGCAGTAAAAGGCTTTTACTTCTGGAGCCTTTTCCTACGGTAGCAGCTGCTGGAAGTCGGCAACGGAGCTGCGAGAGTGAATAATGTGGCGGCACGTCGATCTGAGAATTCGAAAGCTCCCGAGCCGCAGTGTGTTGTGCTCGGTTTCAAGGCTGCCTGGAGAAGGGGTGCTTGAAGAACGCCTTCTTTCTGGGCGCGTCCTTCTGGGTGCGCTCAAGCTGCATGGACTGTGCAACACTGAAGGTGGGTGAAACTGCTTCTGGCCAGCTTGTGTGATGGAGTGCAACGGCCGCGCCTTACTTTCTGAAGCAGCCAGAGCATTCTCAGCCGAATCTGCTCTGTGAACCAGCTTTGGCCTGGACTCCTGAACCTCGGCACACTGAGCACACAAGGCCGGTGCCCAGCTGCTTCGTTCTTCGCCTTCCGGCGTCTGGACAGAACTGAAGGCCAGCGATGGCTTTGAGCTTTGCCGCTCTTCAGCGTGTATACTGCACGCATCCACAGTGGGCTGGGCCCGGATTTGCCTCAGCTCGAGGTGCAATCACACTCTTTCTGTTTCGCAGAGTCCAAAGAGTGCCCGTTCTAACTCCCGCTAAGCGAAAAGTGGCAGGCGAGAAGCGCTTGCTGGATTGGGCTTTCGCTGGCCAAGACTTTCCACACAGCACTCCAACCTGGGCGACGAGGAGGAGAATGGAAGAACATCTTTCCATCCTGGCACGTTCCTCTGTGCGACGCGTCCATCCGCGTCTTTGGTCCTTGCCAGGCTGGAATGTGCGCGGTGCTACTTCGAACTGAGCAGGAACGTGCAGAGAGCACGGCGATCTGACGGTGCTGCGCAGGCTGCAAAGGAAAGAGGGCTACCGCTGGAATACAGGTGCAGAGACAAGTTTCCACGCGTCGGGGCTAAAGCTCTGGGTGAGCTTGTTGTCCTGGCACTGCTCTCTGTGCGGGACGTTAGCCGAGAACCTTTCCGTTTACATTCGGACGACAAAAGGCAGGCAGAATGTGCTGCTACAGAGCGCTGGGCAGGGAAACTGCATCGCTCAGGCGTGTTTCGGCAGAAGCAGCGGGCTGGAGCGCCTCGCTGCCGGCACCGTGCTCTGCGCGAGAAGTAGACGACTGCTCGCCTCCGGCAAGAATGAAAGCGCGACAAGGTACTGAAGTGGAGGAAGAAAGAAGGCGCCGAGCACCGGGCTCGTGTGCGAAGCGTACAAGCGGAGAAGGGAGAGTGGCTCCCCCTCGCTTGTTTGCGGGTTCACTTTAGCGGTCGGAAACGGAAAGTTCAACTTGCAGCTTCTTGTGCTGCTACCTAATTCCTCTTCCAGCCCTCTCTGGAAAGAACTGCGCTTACCTTTAGGCTTCGAGATGCAGAAAACACAGTGGTCGATGCAGAGGAGAAGGGAAGTACAGAGTGCAGCGGGGAGTTGAAAGAGGCTTTACGCGAGGAAAGGCGAAGGTGCAGCCCAGCAGTAAAAGGCTTTTACTTCTGGAGCCTTTTCCTACGGTAGCAGCTGCTGGAAGTCGGCAACGGAGCTGCGAGAGTGAATAATGTGGCGGCACGTCGATCTGAGAATTCGAAAGCTCCCGAGCCGCAGTGTGTTGTGCTCGGTTTCAAGGCTGCCTGGAGAAGGGGTGCTTGAAGAACGCCTTCTTTCTGGGCGCGTCCTTCTGGGTGCGCTCAAGCTGCATGGACTGTGCAACACTGAAGGTGGGTGAAACTGCTTCTGGCCAGCTTGTGTGATGGAGTGCAACGGCCGCGCCTTACTTTCTGAAGCAGCCAGAGCATTCTCAGCCGAATCTGCTCTGTGAACCAGCTTTGGCCTGGACTCCTGAACCTCGGCACACTGAGCACACAAGGCCGGTGCCCAGCTGCTTCGTTCTTCGCCTTCCGGCGTCTGGACAGAACTGAAGGCCAGCGATGGCTTTGAGCTTTGCCGCTCTTCAGCGTGTATACTGCACGCATCCACAGTGGGCTGGGCCCGGATTTGCCTCAGCTCGAGGTGCAATCACACTCTTTCTGTTTCGCAGAGTCCAAAGAGTGCCCGTTCTAACTCCCGCTAAGCGAAAAGTGGCAGGCGAGAAGCGCTTGCTGGATTGGGCTTTCGCTGGCCAAGACTTTCCACACAGCACTCCAACCTGGGCGACGAGGAGGAGAATGGAAGAACATCTTTCCATCCTGGCACGTTCCTCTGTGCGACGCGTCCATCCGCGTCTTTGGTCCTTGCCAGGCTGGAATGTGCGCGGTGCTACTTCGAACTGAGCAGGAACGTGCAGAGAGCACGGCGATCTGACGGTGCTGCGCAGGCTGCAAAGGAAAGAGGGCTACCACTGGAATACAGGTGCAGAGACAAGTTTCCACGCGTCGGGGCTAAAGCTCTGGGTGAGCTTGTTGTCCTGGCACTGCTCTCTGTGCGGGACGTTAGCCGAGAACCTTTCCGTTTACATTCGGACGACAAAAGGCAGGCAGAATGTGCTGCTACAGAGCGCTGGGCAGGGAAACTGCATCGCTCAGGCGTGTTTCGGCAGAAGCAGCGGGCTGGAGCGCCTCGCTGCCGGCACCGTGCTCTGCGCGAGAAGTAGACGACTGCTCGCCTCCGGCAAGAATGAAAGCGCGACAAGGTACTGAAGTGGAGGAAGAAAGAAGGCGCCGAGCACCGGGCTCGTGTGCGAAGCGTACAAGCGGAGAAGGGAGAGTGGCTCCCCCTCGCTTGTTTGCGGGTTCACTTTAGCGGTCGGAAACGGAAAGTTCAACTTGCAGCTTCTTGTGCTGCTACCTAATTCCTCTTCCAGCCCTCTCTGGAAAGAACTGCGCTTACCTTTAGGCTTCGAGATGCAGAAAACACAGTGGTCGATGCAGAGGAGAAGGGAAGTACAGAGTGCAGTGGGGAGTTGAAAGAGGCTTTACGCGAGGAAAGGCGAAGGTGCAGCCCAGCAGTAAAAGGCTTTTACTTCTGGAGCCTTTTCCTACGGTAGCAGCTGCTGGAAGTCGGCAACGGAGCTGCGAGAGTGAATAATGTGGCGGCACGTCGATCTGAGAATTCGAAAGCTCCCGAGCCGCAGTGTGTTGTGCTCGGTTTCAAGGCTGCCTGGAGAAGGGGTGCTTGAAGAACGCCTTCTTTCTGGGCGCGTCCTTCTGGGTGCGCTCAAGCTGCATGGACTGTGCAACACTGAAGGTGGGTGAAACTGCTTCTGGCCAGCTTGTGTGATGGAGTGCAACGGCCGCGCCTTACTTTCTGAAGCAGCCAGAGCATTCTCAGCCGAATCTGCTCTGTGAACCAGCTTTGGCCTGGACTCCTGAACCTCGGTACACTGAGCACACAAGGCCGGTGCCCAGCTGCTTCGTTCTTCGCCTTCCGGCGTCTGGACAGAACTGAAGGCCAGCGATGGCTTTGAGCTTTGCCGCTCTTCAGCGTGTATACTGCACGCATCCACAGTGGGCTGGGCCCGGATTTGCCTCAGCTCGAGGTGCAATCACACTCTTTCTGTTTCGCAGAGTCCAAAGAGTGCCCGTTCTAACTCCCGCTAAGCGAAAAGTGGCAGGCGAGAAGCGCTTGCTGGATTGGGCTTTCGCTGGCCAAGACTTTCCACACAGCACTCCAACCTGGGCGACGAGGAGGAGAATGGAAGAACATCTTTCCATCCTGGCACGTTCCTCTGTGCGACGCGTCCATCCGCGTCTTTGGTCCTTGCCAGGCTGGAATGTGCGCGGTGCTACTTCGAACTGAGCAGGAACGTGCAGAGAGCACGGCGATCTGACGGTGCTGCGCAGGCTGCAAAGGAAAGAGGGCTACCACTGGAATACAGGTGCAGAGACAAGTTTCCACGCGTCGGGGCTAAAGCTCTGGGTGAGCTTGTTGTCCTGGCACTGCTCTCTGTGCGGGACGTTAGCCGAGAACCTTTCCGTTTACATTCGGACGACAAAAGGCAGGCAGAATGTGCTGCTACAGAGCGCTGGGCAGGGAAACTGCATCGCTCAGGCGTGTTTCGGCAGAAGCAGCGGGCTGGAGCGCCTCGCTGCCGGCACCGTGCTCTGCGCGAGAAGTAGACGACTGCTCGCCTCCGGCAAGAATGAAAGCGCGACAAGGTACTGAAGTGGAGGAAGAAAGAAGGCGCCGAGCACCGGGCTCGTGTGCGAAGCGTACAAGCGGAGAAGGGAGAGTGGCTCCCCCTCGCTTGTTTGCGGGTTCACTTTAGCGGTCGGAAACGGAAAGTTCAACTTGCAGCTTCTTGTGCTGCTACCTAATTCCTCTTCCAGCCCTCTCTGGAAAGAACTGCGCTTACCTTTAGGCTTCGAGATGCAGAAAACACAGTGGTCGATGCAGAGGAGAAGGGAAGTACAGAGTGCAGCGGGGAGTTGAAAGAGGCTTTACGCGAGGAAAGGCGAAGGTGCAGCCCAGCAGTAAAAGGCTTTTACTTCTGGAGCCTTTTCCTACGGTAGCAGCTGCTGGAAGTCGGCAACGGAGCTGCGAGAGTGAATAATGTGGCGGCACGTCGATCTGAGAATTCGAAAGCTCCCGAGCCGCAGTGTGTTGTGCTCGGTTTCAAGGCTGCCTGGAGAAGGGGTGCTTGAAGAACGCCTTCTTTCTGGGCGCGTCCTTCTGGGTGCGCTCAAGCTGCATGGACTGTGCAACACTGAAGGTGGGTGAAACTGCTTCTGGCCAGCTTGTGTGATGGAGTGCAACGGCCGCGCCTTACTTTCTGAAGCAGCCAGAGCATTCTCAGCCGAATCTGCTCTGTGAACCAGCTTTGGCCTGGACTCCTGAACCTCGGTACACTGAGCACACAAGGCCGGTGCCCAGCTGCTTCGTTCTTCGCCTTCCGGCGTCTGGACAGAACTGAAGGCCAGCGATGGCTTTGAGCTTTGCCGCTCTTCAGCGTGTATACTGCACGCATCCACAGTGGGCTGGGCCCGGATTTGCCTCAGCTCGAGGTGCAATCACACTCTTTCTGTTTCGCAGAGTCCAAAGAGTGCCCGTTCTAACTCCCGCTAAGCGAAAAGTGGCAGGCGAGAAGCGCTTGCTGGATTGGGCTTTCGCTGGCCAAGACTTTCCACACAGCACTCCAACCTGGGCGACGAGGAGGAGAATGGAAGAACATCTTTCCATCCTGGCACGTTCCTCTGTGCGACGCGTCCATCCGCGTCTTTGGTCCTTGCCAGGCTGGAATGTGCGCGGTGCTACTTCGAACTGAGCAGGAACGTGCAGAGAGCACGGCGATCTGACGGTGCTGCGCAGGCTGCAAAGGAAAGAGGGCTACCACTGGAATACAGGTGCAGAGACAAGTTTCCACGCGTCGGGGCTAAAGCTCTGGGTGAGCTTGTTGTCCTGGCACTGCTCTCTGTGCGGGACGTTAGCCGAGAACCTTTCCGTTTACATTCGGACGACAAAAGGCAGGCAGAATGTGCTGCTACAGAGCGCTGGGCAGGGAAACTGCATCGCTCAGGCGTGTTTCGGCAGAAGCAGCGGGCTGGAGCGCCTCGCTGCCGGCACCGTGCTCTGCGCGAGAAGTAGACGACTGCTCGCCTCCGGCAAGAATGAAAGCGCGACAAGGTACTGAAGTGGAGGAAGAAAGAAGGCGCCGAGCACCGGGCTCGTGTGCGAAGCGTACAAGCGGAGAAGGGAGAGTGGCTCCCCCTCGCTTGTTTGCGGGTTCACTTTAGCGGTCGGAAACGGAAAGTTCAACTTGCAGCTTCTTGTGCTGCTACCTAATTCCTCTTCCAGCCCTCTCTGGAAAGAACTGCGCTTACCTTTAGGCTTCGAGATGCAGAAAACACAGTGGTCGATGCAGAGGAGAAGGGAAGTACAGAGTGCAGCGGGGAGTTGAAAGAGGCTTTACGCGAGGAAAGGCGAAGGTGCAGCCCAGCAGTAAAAGGCTTTTACTTCTGGAGCCTTTTCCTACGGTAGCAGCTGCTGGAAGTCGGCAACGGAGCTGCGAGAGTGAATAATGTGGCGGCACGTCGATCTGAGAATTCGAAAGCTCCCGAGCCGCAGTGTGTTGTGCTCGGTTTCAAGGCTGCCTGGAGAAGGGGTGCTTGAAGAACGCCTTCTTTCTGGGCGCGTCCTTCTGGGTGTGCTCAAGCTGCATGGACTGTGCAACACTGAAGGTGGGTGAAACTGCTTCTGGCCAGCTTGTGTGATGGAGTGCAACGGCCGCGCCTTACTTTCTGAAGCAGCCAGAGCATTCTCAGCCGAATCTGCTCTGTGAACCAGCTTTGGCCTGGACTCCTGAACCTCGGTACACTGAGCACACAAGGCCGGTGCCCAGCTGCTTCGTTCTTCGCCTTCCGGCGTCTGGACAGAACTGAAGGCCAGCGATGGCTTTGAGCTTTGCCGCTCTTCAGCGTGTATACTGCACGCATCCACAGTGGGCTGGGCCCGGATTTGCCTCAGCTCGAGGTGCAATCACACTCTTTCTGTTTCGCAGAGTCCAAAGAGTGCCCGTTCTAACTCCCGCTAAGCGAAAAGTGGCAGGCGAGAAGCGCTTGCTGGATTGGGCTTTCGCTGGCCAAGACTTTCCACACAGCACTCCAACCTGGGCGACGAGGAGGAGAATGGAAGAACATCTTTCCATCCTGGCACGTTCCTCTGTGCGACGCATCCATCCGCGTCTTTGGTCCTTGCCAGGCTGGAATGTGCGCGGTGCTACTTCGAACTGAGCAGGAACGTGCAGAGAGCACGGCGATCTGACGGTGCTGCGCAGGCTGCAAAGGAAAGAGGGCTACCACTGGAATACAGGTGCAGAGACAAGTTTCCACGCGTCGGGGCTAAAGCTCTGGGTGAGCTTGTTGTCCTGGCACTGCTCTCTGTGCGGGACGTTAGCCGAGAACCTTTCCGTTTACATTCGGACGACAAAAGGCAGGCAGAATGTGCTGCTACAGTGCGCTGGGCAGGGAAACTGCATCGCTCAGGCGTGTTTCGGCAGAAGCAGCGGGCTGGAGCGCCTTGCTGCCGGCACCGTGCTCTGCGCGAGAAGTAGACGACTGCTCGCCTCCGGCAAGAATGAAAGCGCGACAAGGTACTGAAGTGGAGGAAGAAAGAAGGCGCCGAGCACCGGGCTCGTGTGCGAAGCGTACAAGCGGAGAAGGGAGAGTGGCTCCCCCTCGCTTGTTTGCGGGTTCACTTTAGCGGTCGGAAACGGAAAGTTCAACTTGCAGCTTCTTGTGCTGCTACCTAATTCCTCTTCCAGCCCTCTCTGGAAAGAACTGCGCTTACCTTTAGGCTTCGAGATGCAGAAAACACAGTGGTCGATGCAGAGGAGAAGGGAAGTACAGAGTGCAGCGGGGAGTTGAAAGAGGCTTTACGCGAGGAAAGGCGAAGGTGCAGCCCAGCAGTAAAAGGCTTTTACTTCTGGAGCCTTTTCCTACGGTAGCAGCTGCTGGAAGTCGGCAACGGAGCTGCGAGAGTGAATAATGTGGCGGCACGTCGATCTGAGAATTCGAAAGCTCCCGAGCCGCAGTGTGTTGTGCTCGGTTTCAAGGCTGCCTGGAGAAGGGGTGCTTGAAGAACGCCTTCTTTCTGGGCGCGTCCTTCTGGGTGCGCTCAAGCTGCATGGACTGTGCAACACTGAAGGTGGGTGAAACTGCTTCTGGCCAGCTTGTGTGATGGAGTGCAACGGCCGCGCCTTACTTTCTGAAGCAGCCAGAGCATTCTCAGCCGAATCTGCTCTGTGAACCAGCTTTGGCCTGGACTCCTGAACCTCGGCACACTGAGCACACAAGGCCGGTGCCCAGCTGCTTCGTTCTTCGCCTTCCGGCGTCTGGACAGAACTGAAGGCCAGCGATGGCTTTGAGCTTTGCCGCTCTTCAGCGTGTATACTGCACGCATCCACAGTGGGCTGGGCCCGGATTTGCCTCAGCTCGAGGTGCAATCACACTCTTTCTGTTTCACAGAGTCCAAAGAGTGCCCGTTCTAACTCCCGCTAAGCGAAAAGTGGCAGGCGAGAAGCGCTTGCTGGATTGGGCTTTCGCTGGCCAAGACTTTCCACACAGCACTCCAACCTGGGCGACGAGGAGGAGAATGGAAGAACATCTTTCCATCCTGGCACGTTCCTCTGTGCGACGCGTCCATCCGCGTCTTTGGTCCTTGCCAGGCTGGAATGTGCGCGGTGCTACTTCGAACTGAGCAGGAACGTGCAGAGAGCACGGCGATCTGACGGTGCTGCGCAGGCTGCAAAGGAAAGAGGGCTACCACTGGAATACAGGTGCAGAGACAAGTTTCCACGCGTCGGGGCTAAAGCTCTGGGTGAGCTTGTTGTCCTGGCACTGCTCTCTGTGCGGGACGTTAGCCGAGAACCTTTCCGTTTACATTCGGACGACAAAAGGCAGGCAGAATGTGCTGCTACAGAGCGCTGGGCAGGGAAACTGCATCGCTCAGGCGTGTTTCGGCAGAAGCAGCGGGCTGGAGCGCCTCGCTGCCGGCACCGTGCTCTGCGCGAGAAGTAGACGACTGCTCGCCTCCGGCAAGAATGAAAGCGCGACAAGGTACTGAAGTGGAGGAAGAAAGAAGGCGCCGAGCACCGGGCTCGTGTGCGAAGCGTACAAGCGGAGAAGGGAGAGTGGCTCCCCCTCGCTTGTTTGCGGGTTCACTTTAGCGGTCGGAAACGGAAAGTTCAACTTGCAGCTTCTTGTGCTGCTACCTAATTCCTCTTCCAGCCCTCTCTGGAAAGAACTGCGCTTACCTTTAGGCTTCGAGATGCAGAAAACACAGTGGTTGATGCAGAGGAGAAGGGAAGTACAGAGTGCAGCGGGGAGTTGAAAGAGGCTTTACGCGAGGAAAGGCGAAGGTGCAGCCCAGCAGTAAAAGGCTTTTACTTCTGGAGCCTTTTCCTACGGTAGCAGCTGCTGGAAGTCGGCAACGGAGCTGCGAGAGTGAATAATGTGGCGGCACGTCGATCTGAGAATTCGAAAGCTCCCGAGCCGCAGTGTGTTGTGCTCGGTTTCAAGGCTGCCTGGAGAAGGGGTGCTTGAAGAACGCCTTCTTTCTGGGCGCGTCCTTCTGGGTGTGCTCAAGCTGCATGGACTGTGCAACACTGAAGGTGGGTGAAACTGCTTCTGGCCAGCTTGTGTGATGGAGTGCAACGGCCGCGCCTTACTTTCTGAAGCAGCCAGAGCATTCTCAGCCGAATCTGCTCTGTGAACCAGCTTTGGCCTGGACTCCTGAACCTCGGTACACTGAGCACACAAGGCCGGTGCCCAGCTGCTTCGTTCTTCGCCTTCCGGCGTCTGGACAGAACTGAAGGCCAGCGATGGCTTTGAGCTTTGCCGCTCTTCAGCGTGTATACTGCACGCATCCACAGTGGGCTGGGCCCGGATTTGCCTCAGCTCGAGGTGCAATCACACTCTTTCTGTTTCGCAGAGTCCAAAGAGTGCCCGTTCTAACTCCCGCTAAGCGAAAAGTGGCAGGCGAGAAGCGCTTGCTGGATTGGGCTTTCGCTGGCCAAGACTTTCCACACAGCACTCCAACCTGGGCGACGAGGAGGAGAATGGAAGAACATCTTTCCATCCTGGCACGTTCCTCTGTGCGACGCGTCCATCCGCGTCTTTGGTCCTTGCCAGGCTGGAATGTGCGCGGTGCTACTTCGAACTGAGCAGGAACGTGCAGAGAGCACGGCGATCTGACGGTGCTGCGCAGGCTGCAAAGGAAAGAGGGCTACCACTGGAATACAGGTGCAGAGACAAGTTTCCACGCGTCGGGGCTAAAGCTCTGGGTGAGCTTGTTGTCCTGGCACTGCTCTCTGTGCGGGACGTTAGCCGAGAACCTTTCCGTTTACATTCGGACGACAAAAGGCAGGCAGAATGTGCTGCTACAGAGCGCTGGGCAGGGAAACTGCATCGCTCAGGCGTGTTTCGGCAGAAGCAGCGGGCTGGAGCGCCTCGCTGCCGGCACCGTGCTCTGCGCGAGAAGTAGACGACTGCTCGCCTCCGGCAAGAATGAAAGCGCGACAAGGTACTGAAGTGGAGGAAGAAAGAAGGCGCCGAGCACCGGGCTCGTGTGCGAAGCGTACAAGCGGAGAAGGGAGAGTGGCTCCCCCTCGCTTGTTTGCGGGTTCACTTTAGCGGTCGGAAACGGAAAGTTCAACTTGCAGCTTCTTGTGCTGCTACCTAATTCCTCTTCCAGCCCTCTCTGGAAAGAACTGCGCTTACCTTTAGGCTTCGAGATGCAGAAAACACAGTGGTCGATGCAGAGGAGAAGGGAAGTACAGAGTGCAGCGGGGAGTTGAAAGAGGCTTTACGCGAGGAAAGGCGAAGGTGCAGCCCAGCAGTAAAAGGCTTTTACTTCTGGAGCCTTTTCCTACGGTAGCAGCTGCTGGAAGTCGGCAACGGAGCTGCGAGAGTGAATAATGTGGCGGCACGTCGATCTGAGAATTCGAAAGCTCCCGAGCCGCAGTGTGTTGTGCTCGGTTTCAAGGCTGCCTGGAGAAGGGGTGCTTGAAGAACGCCTTCTTTCTGGGCGCGTCCTTCTGGGTGCGCTCAAGCTGCATGGACTGTGCAACACTGAAGGTGGGTGAAACTGCTTCTGGCCAGCTTGTGTGATGGAGTGCAACGGCCGCGCCTTACTTTCTGAAGCAGCCAGAGCATTCTCAGCCGAATCTGCTCTGTGAACCAGCTTTGGCCTGGACTCCTGAACCTCGGTACACTGAGCACACAAGGCCCGTGCCCAGCTGCTTCGTTCTTCGCCTTCCGGCGTCTGGACAGAACTGAAGGCCAGCGATGGCTTTGAGCTTTGCCGCTCTTCAGCGTGTATACTGCACGCATCCACAGTGGGCTGGGCCCGGATTTGCCTCAGCTCGAGGTGCAATCACACTCTTTCTGTTTCGCAGAGTCCAAAGAGTGCCCGTTCTAACTCCCGCTAAGCGAAAAGTGGCAGGCGAGAAGCGCTTGCTGGATTGGGCTTTCGCTGGCCAAGACTTTCCACACAGCACTCCAACCTGGGCGACGAGGAGGAGAATGGAAGAACATCTTTCCATCCTGGCACGTTCCTCTGTGCGACGCGTCCATCCGCGTCTTTGGTCCTTGCCAGGCTGGAATGTGCGCGGTGCTACTTCGAACTGAGCAGGAACGTGCAGAGAGCACGGCGATCTGACGGTGCTGCGCAGGCTGCAAAGGAAAGAGGGCTACCACTGGAATACAGGTGCAGAGACAAGTTTCCACGCGTCGGGGCTAAAGCTCTGGGTGAGCTTGTTGTCCTGGCACTGCTCTCTGTGCGGGACGTTAGCCGAGAACCTTTCCGTTTACATTCGGACGACAAAAGGCAGGCAGAATGTGCTGCTACAGAGCGCTGGGCAGGGAAACTGCATCGCTCAGGCGTGTTTCGGCAGAAGCAGCGGGCTGGAGCGCCTCGCTGCCGGCACCGTGCTCTGCGCGAGAAGTAGACGACTGCTCGCCTCCGGCAAGAATGAAAGCGCGACAAGGTACTGAAGTGGAGGAAGAAAGAAGGCGCCGAGCACCGGGCTCGTGTGCGAAGCGTACAAGCGGAGAAGGGAGAGTGGCTCCCCCTCGCTTGTTTGCGGGTTCACTTTAGCGGTCGGAAACGGAAAGTTCAACTTGCAGCTTCTTGTGCTGCTACCTAATTCCTCTTCCAGCCCTCTCTGGAAAGAACTGCGCTTACCTTTAGGCTTCGAGATGCAGAAAACACAGTGGTCGATGCAGAGGAGAAGGGAAGTACAGAGTGCAGCGGGGAGTTGAAAGAGGCTTTACGCGAGGAAAGGCGAAGGTGCAGCCCAGCAGTAAAAGGCTTTTACTTCTGGAGCCTTTTCCTACGGTAGCAGCTGCTGGAAGTCGGCAACGGAGCTGCGAGAGTGAATAATGTGGCGGCACGTCGATCTGAGAATTCGAAAGCTCCCGAGCCGCAGTGTGTTGTGCTCGGTTTCAAGGCTGCCTGGAGAAGGGGTGCTTGAAGAACGCCTTCTTTCTGGGCGCGTCCTTCTGGGTGCGCTCAAGCTGCATGGACTGTGCAACACTGAAGGTGGGTGAAACTGCTTCTGGCCAGCTTGTGTGATGGAGTGCAACGGCCGCGCCTTACTTTCTGAAGCAGCCAGAGCATTCTCAGCCGAATCTGCTCTGTGAACCAGCTTTGGCCTGGACTCCTGAACCTCGGCACACTGAGCACACAAGGCCGGTGCCCAGCTGCTTCGTTCTTCGCCTTCCGGCGTCTGGACAGAACTGAAGGCCAGCGATGGCTTTGAGCTTTGCCGCTCTTCAGCGTGTATACTGCACGCATCCACAGTGGGCTGGGCCCGGATTTGCCTCAGCTCGAGGTGCAATCACACTCTTTCTGTTTCGCAGAGTCCAAAGAGTGCCCGTTCTAACTCCCGCTAAGCGAAAAGTGGCAGGTGAGAAGCGCTTGCTGGATTGGGCTTTCGCTGGCCAAGACTTTCCACACAGCACTCCAACCTGGGCGACGAGGAGGAGAATGGAAGAACATCTTTCCATCCTGGCACGTTCCTCTGTGCGACGCGTCCATCCGCGTCTTTGGTCCTTGCCAGGCTGGAATGTGCGCGGTGCTACTTCGAACTGAGCAGGAACGTGCAGAGAGCACGGCGATCTGACGGTGCTGCGCAGGCTGCAAAGGAAAGAGGGCTACCACTGGAATACAGGTGCAGAGACAAGTTTCCACGCGTCGGGGCTAAAGCTCTGGGTGAGCTTGTTGTCCTGGCACTGCTCTCTGTGCGGGACGTTAGCCGAGAACCTTTCCGTTTACATTCGGACGACAAAAGGCAGGCAGAATGTGCTGCTACAGAGCGCTGGGCAGGGAAACTGCATCGCTCAGGCGTGTTTCGGCAGAAGCAGCGGGCTGGAGCGCCTCGCTGCCGGCACCGTGCTCTGCGCGAGAAGTAGACGACTGCTCGCCTCCGGCAAGAATGAAAGCGCGACAAGGTACTGAAGTGGAGGAAGAAAGAAGGCGCCGAGCACCGGGCTCGTGTGCGAAGCGTACAAGCGGAGAAGGGAGAGTGGCTCCCCCTCGCTTGTTTGCGGGTTCACTTTAGCGGTCGGAAACGGAAAGTTCAACTTGCAGCTTCTTGTGCTGCTACCTAATTCCTCTTCCAGCCCTCTCTGGAAAGAACTGCGCTTACCTTTAGGCTTCGAGATGCAGAAAACACAGTGGTCGATGCAGAGGAGAAGGGAAGTACAGAGTGCAGCGGGGAGTTGAAAGAGGCTTTACGCGAGGAAAGGCGAAGGTGCAGCCCAGCAGTAAAAGGCTTTTACTTCTGGAGCCTTTTCCTACGGTAGCAGCTGCTGGAAGTCGGCAACGGAGCTGCGAGAGTGAATAATGTGGCGGCACGTCGATCTGAGAATTCGAAAGCTCCCGAGCCGCAGTGTGTTGTGCTCGGTTTCAAGGCTGCCTGGAGAAGGGGTGCTTGAAGAACGCCTTCTTTCTGGGCGCGTCCTTCTGGGTGCGCTCAAGCTGCATGGACTGTGCAACACTGAAGGTGGGTGAAACTGCTTCTGGCCAGCTTGTGTGATGGAGTGCAACGGCCGCGCCTTACTTTCTGAAGCAGCCAGAGCATTCTCAGCCGAATCTGCTCTGTGAACCAGCTTTGGCCTGGACTCCTGAACCTCGGTACACTGAGCACACAAGGCCGGTGCCCAGCTGCTTCGTTCTTCGCCTTCCGGCGTCTGGACAGAACTGAAGGCCAGCGATGGCTTTGAGCTTTGCCGCTCTTCAGCGTGTATACTGCACGCATCCACAGTGGGCTGGGCCCGGATTTGCCTCAGCTCGAGGTGCAATCACACTCTTTCTGTTTCGCAGAGTCCAAAGAGTGCCCGTTCTAACTCCCGCTAAGCGAAAAGTGGCAGGCGAGAAGCGCTTGCTGGATTGGGCTTTCGCTGGCCAAGACTTTCCACACAGCACTCCAACCTGGGCGACGAGGAGGAGAATGGAAGAACATCTTTCCATCCTGGCACGTTCCTCTGTGCGACGCGTCCATCCGCGTCTTTGGTCCTTGCCAGGCTGGAATGTGCGCGGTGCTACTTCGAACTGAGCAGGAACGTGCAGAGAGCACGGCGATCTGACGGTGCTGCGCAGGCTGCAAAGGAAAGAGGGCTACCACTGGAATACAGGTGCAGAGACAAGTTTCCACGCGTCGGGGCTAAAGCTCTGGGTGAGCTTGTTGTCCTGGCACTGCTCTCTGTGCGGGACGTTAGCCGAGAACCTTTCCGTTTACATTCGGACGACAAAAGGCAGGCAGAATGTGCTGCTACAGAGCGCTGGGCAGGGAAACTGCATCGCTCAGGCGTGTTTCGGCAGAAGCAGCGGGCTGGAGCGCCTCGCTGCCGGCACCGTGCTCTGCGCGAGAAGTAGACGACTGCTCGCCTCCGGCAAGAATGAAAGCGCGACAAGGTACTGAAGTGGAGGAAGAAAGAAGGCGCCGAGCACCGGGCTCGTGTGCGAAGCGTACAAGCGGAGAAGGGAGAGTGGCTCCCCCTCGCTTGTTTGCGGGTTCACTTTAGCGGTCGGAAACGGAAAGTTCAACTTGCAGCTTCTTGTGCTGCTACCTAATTCCTCTTCCAGCCCTCTCTGGAAAGAACTGCGCTTACCTTTAGGCTTCGAGATGCAGAAAACACAGTGGTCGATGCAGAGGAGAAGGGAAGTACAGAGTGCAGCGGGGAGTTGAAAGAGGCTTTACGCGAGGAAAGGCGAAGGTGCAGCCCAGCAGTAAAAGGCTTTTACTTCTGGAGCCTTTTCCTACGGTAGCAGCTGCTGGAAGTCGGCAACGGAGCTGCGAGAGTGAATAATGTGGCGGCACGTCGATCTGAGAATTCGAAAGCTCCCGAGCCGCAGTGTGTTGTGCTCGGTTTCAAGGCTGCCTGGAGAAGGGGTGCTTGAAGAACGCCTTCTTTCTGGGCGCGTCCTTCTGGGTGCGCTCAAGCTGCATGGACTGTGCAACACTGAAGGTGGGTGAAACTGCTTCTGGCCAGCTTGTGTGATGGAGTGCAACGGCCGCGCCTTACTTTCTGAAGCAGCCAGAGCATTCTCAGCCGAATCTGCTCTGTGAACCAGCTTTGGCCTGGACTCCTGAACCTCGGTACACTGAGCACACAAGGCCGGTGCCCAGCTGCTTCGTTCTTCGCCTTCCGGCGTCTGGACAGAACTGAAGGCCAGCGATGGCTTTGAGCTTTGCCGCTCTTCAGCGTGTATACTGCACGCATCCACAGTGGGCTGGGCCCGGATTTGCCTCAGCTCGAGGTGCAATCACACTCTTTCTGTTTCGCAGAGTCCAAAGAGTGCCCGTTCTAACTCCCGCTAAGCGAAAAGTGGCAGGCGAGAAGCGCTTGCTGGATTGGGCTTTCGCTGGCCAAGACTTTCCACACAGCACTCCAACCTGGGCGACGAGGAGGAGAATGGAAGAACATCTTTCCATCCTGGCACGTTCCTCTGTGCGACGCGTCCATCCGCGTCTTTGGTCCTTGCCAGGCTGGAATGTGCGCGGTGCTACTTCGAACTGAGCAGGAACGTGCAGAGAGCACGGCGATCTGACGGTGCTGCGCAGGCTGCAAAGGAAAGAGGGCTACCGCTGGAATACAGGTGCAGAGACAAGTTTCCACGCGTCGGGGCTAAAGCTCTGGGTGAGCTTGTTGTCCTGGCACTGCTCTCTGTGCGGGACGTTAGCCGAGAACCTTTCCGTTTACATTCGGACGACAAAAGGCAGGCAGAATGTGCTGCTACAGAGCGCTGGGCAGGGAAACTGCATCGCTCAGGCGTGTTTCGGCAGAAGCAGCGGGCTGGAGCGCCTCGCTGCCGGCACCGTGCTCTGCGCGAGAAGTAGACGACTGCTCGCCTCCGGCAAGAATGAAAGCGCGACAAGGTACTGAAGTGGAGGAAGAAAGAAGGCGCCGAGCACCGGGCTCGTGTGCGAAGCGTACAAGTGGAGAAGGGAGAGTGGCTCCCCCTCGCTTGTTTGCGGGTTCACTTTAGCGGTCGGAAACGGAAAGTTCAACTTGCAGCTTCTTGTGCTGCTACCTAATTCCTCTTCCAGCCCTCTCTGGAAAGAACTGCGCTTACCTTTAGGCTTCGAGATGCAGAAAACACAGTGGTCGATGCAGAGGAGAAGGGAAGTACAGAGTGCAGCGGGGAGTTGAAAGAGGCTTTACGCGAGGAAAGGCGAAGGTGCAGCCCAGCAGTAAAAGGCTTTTACTTCTGGAGCCTTTTCCTACGGTAGCAGCTGCTGGAAGTCGGCAACGGAGCTGCGAGAGTGAATAATGTGGCGGCACGTCGATCTGAGAATTCGAAAGCTCCCGAGCCGCAGTGTGTTGTGCTCGGTTTCAAGGCTGCCTGGAGAAGGGGTGCTTGAAGAACGCCTTCTTTCTGGGCGCGTCCTTCTGGGTGCGCTCAAGCTGCATGGACTGTGCAACACTGAAGGTGGGTGAAACTGCTTCTGGCCAGCTTGTGTGATGGAGTGCAACGGCCGCGCCTTACTTTCTGAAGCAGCCAGAGCATTCTCAGCCGAATCTGCTCTGTGAACCAGCTTTGGCCTGGACTCCTGAACCTCGGTACACTGAGCACACAAGGCCGGTGCCCAGCTGCTTCGTTCTTCGCCTTCCGGCGTCTGGACAGAACTGAAGGCCAGCGATGGCTTTGAGCTTTGCCGCTCTTCAGCGTGTATACTGCACGCATCCACAGTGGGCTGGGCCCGGATTTGCCTCAGCTCGAGGTGCAATCACACTCTTTCTGTTTCGCAGAGTCCAAAGAGTGCCCGTTCTAACTCCCGCTAAGCGAAAAGTGGCAGGCGAGAAGCGCTTGCTGGATTGGGCTTTCGCTGGCCAAGACTTTCCACACAGCACTCCAACCTGGGCGACGAGGAGGAGAATGGAAGAACATCTTTCCATCCTGGCACGTTCCTCTGTGCGACGCGTCCATCCGCGTCTTTGGTCCTTGCCAGGCTGGAATGTGCGCGGTGCTACTTCGAACTGAGCAGGAACGTGCAGAGAGCACGGCGATCTGACGGTGCTGCGCAGGCTGCAAAGGAAAGAGGGCTACCACTGGAATACAGGTGCAGAGACAAGTTTCCACGCGTCGGGGCTAAAGCTCTGGGTGAGCTTGTTGTCCTGGCACTGCTCTCTGTGCGGGACGTTAGCCGAGAACCTTTCCGTTTACATTCGGACGACAAAAGGCAGGCAGAATGTGCTGCTACAGAGCGCTGGGCAGGGAAACTGCATCGCTCAGGCGTGTTTCGGCAGAAGCAGCGGGCTGGAGCGCCTCGCTGCCGGCACCGTGCTCTGCGCGAGAAGTTGACGACTGCTCGCCTCCGGCAAGAATGAAAGCGCGACAAGGTACTGAAGTGGAGGAAGAAAGAAGGCGCCGAGCACCGGGCTCGTGTGCGAAGCGTACAAGCGGAGAAGGGAGAGTGGCTCCCCCTCGCTTGTTTGCGGGTTCACTTTAGCGGTCGGAAACGGAAAGTTCAACTTGCAGCTTCTTGTGCTGCTACCTAATTCCTCTTCCAGCCCTCTCTGGAAAGAACTGCGCTTACCTTTAGGCTTCGAGATGCAGAAAACACAGTGGTCAATGCAGAGGAGAAGGGAAGTACAGAGTGCAGCGGGGAGTTGAAAGAGGCTTTACGCGAGGAAAGGCGAAGGTGCAGCCCAGCAGTAAAAGGCTTTTACTTCTGGAGCCTTTTCCTACGGTAGCAGCTGCTGGAAGTCGGCAACGGAGCTGCGAGAGTGAATAATGTGGCGGCACGTCGATCTGAGAATTCGAAAGCTCCCGAGCCGCAGTGTGTTGTGCTCGGTTTCAAGGCTGCCTGGAGAAGGGGTGCTTGAAGAACGCCTTCTTTCTGGGCGCGTCCTTCTGGGTGCGCTCAAGCTGCATGGACTGTGCAACACTGAAGGTGGGTGAAACTGCTTCTGGCCAGCTTGTGTGATGGAGTGCAACGGCCGCGCCTTACTTTCTGAAGCAGCCAGAGCATTCTCAGCCGAATCTGCTCTGTGAACCAGCTTTGGCCTGGACTCCTGAACCTCGGTACACTGAGCACACAAGGCCGGTGCCCAGCTGCTTCGTTCTTCGCCTTCCGGCGTCTGGACAGAACTGAAGGCCAGCGATGGCTTTGAGCTTTGCCGCTCTTCAGCGTGTATACTGCACGCATCCACAGTGGGCTGGGCCCGGATTTGCCTCAGCTCGAGGTGCAATCACACTCTTTCTGTTTCGCAGAGTCCAAAGAGTGCCCGTTCTAACTCCCGCTAAGCGAAAAGTGGCAGGCGAGAAGCGCTTGCTGGATTGGGCTTTCGCTGGCCAAGACTTTCCACACAGCACTCCAACCTGGGCGACGAGGAGGAGAATGGAAGAACATCTTTCCATCCTGGCACGTTCCTCTGTGCGACGCGTCCATCCGCGTCTTTGGTCCTTGCCAGGCTGGAATGTGCGCGGTGCTACTTCGAACTGAGCAGGAACGTGCAGAGAGCACGGCGATCTGACGGTGCTGCGCAGGCTGCAAAGGAAAGAGGGCTAGCACCGGAATACAGGTGCAGAGACAAGTTTCCACGCGTCGGGGCTAAAGCTCTGGGTGAGCTTGTTGTCCTGGCACTGCTCTCTGTGCGGGACGTTAGCCGAGAACCTTTCCGTTTACATTCGGACGACAAAAGGCAGGCAGAATGTGCTGCTACAGAGCGCTGGGCAGGGAAACTGCATCGCTCAGGCGTGTTTCGGCAGAAGCAGCGGGCTGGAGCGCCTCGCTGCCGGCACCGTGCTCTGCGCGAGAAGTAGACGACTGCTCGCCTCCGGCAAGAATGAAAGCGCGACAAGGTACTGAAGTGGAGGAAGAAAGAAGGCGCCGAGCACCGGGCTCGTGTGCGAAGCGTACAAGCGGAGAAGGGAGAGTGGCTCCCCCTCGCTTGTTTGCGGGTTCACTTTAGCGGTCGGAAACGGAAAGTTCAACTTGCAGCTTCTTGTGCTGCTACCTAATTCCTCTTCCAGCCCTCTCTGGAAAGAACTGCGCTTACCTTTAGGCTTCGAGATGCAGAAAACACAGTGGTCGATGCAGAGGAGAAGGGAAGTACAGAGTGCAGCGGGGAGTTGAAAGAGGCTTTACGCGAGGAAAGGCGAAGGTGCAGCCCAGCAGTAAAAGGCTTTTACTTCTGGAGCCTTTTCCTACGGTAGCAGCTGCTGGAAGTCGGCAACGGAGCTGCGAGAGTGAATAATGTGGCGGCACGTCGATCTGAGAATTCGAAAGCTCCCGAGCCGCAGTGTGTTGTGCTCGGTTTCAAGGCTGCCTGGAGAAGGGGTGCTTGAAGAACGCCTTCTTTCTGGGCGCGTCCTTCTGGGTGCGCTCAAGCTGCATGGACTGTGCAACACTGAAGGTGGGTGAAACTGCTTCTGGCCAGCTTGTGTGATGGAGTGCAACGGCCGCGCCTTACTTTCTGAAGCAGCCAGAGCATTCTCAGCCGAATCTGCTCTGTGAACCAGCTTTGGCCTGGACTCCTGAACCTCGGTACACTGAGCACACAAGGCCGGTGCCCAGCTGCTTCGTTCTTCGCCTTCCGGCGTCTGGACAGAACTGAAGGCCAGCGATGGCTTTGAGCTTTGCCGCTCTTCAGCGTGTATACTGCACGCATCCACAGTGGGCTGGGCCCGGATTTGCCTCAGCTCGAGGTGCAATCACACTCTTTCTGTTTCGCAGAGTCCAAAGAGTGCCCGTTCTAACTCCCGCTAAGCGAAAAGTGGCAGGCGAGAAGCGCTTGCTGGATTGGGCTTTCGCTGGCCAAGACTTTCCACACAGCACTCCAACCTGGGCGACGAGGAGGAGAATGGAAGAACATCTTTCCATCCTGGCACGTTCCTCTGTGCGACGCGTCCATCCGCGTCTTTGGTCCTTGCCAGGCTGGAATGTGCGCGGTGCTACTTCGAACTGAGCAGGAACGTGCAGAGAGCACGGCGATCTGACGGTGCTGCGCAGGCTGCAAAGGAAAGAGGGCTACCACTGGAATACAGGTGCAGAGACAAGTTTCCACGCGTCGGGGCTAAAGCTCTGGGTGAGCTTGTTGTCCTGGCACTGCTCTCTGTGCGGGACGTTAGCCGAGAACCTTTCCGTTTACATTCGGACGACAAAAGGCAGGCAGAATGTGCTGCTACAGAGCGCTGGGCAGGGAAACTGCATCGCTCAGGCGTGTTTCGGCAGAAGCAGCGGGCTGGAGCGCCTCGCTGCCGGCACCGTGCTCTGCGCGAGAAGTAGACGACTGCTCGCCTCCGGCAAGAATGAAAGCGCGACAAGGTACTGAAGTGGAGGAAGAAAGAAGGCGCCGAGCACCGGGCTCGTGTGCGAAGCGTACAAGCGGAGAAGGGAGAGTGGCTCCCCCTCGCTTGTTTGCGGGTTCACTTTAGCGGTCGGAAACGGAAAGTTCAACTTGCAGCTTCTTGTGCTGCTACCTAATTCCTCTTCCAGCCCTCTCTGGAAAGAACTGCGCTTACCTTTAGGCTTCGAGATGCAGAAAACACAGTGGTCGATGCAGAGGAGAAGGGAAGTACAGAGTGCAGCGGGGAGTTGAAAGAGGCTTTACGCGAGGAAAGGCGAAGGTGCAGCCCAGCAGTAAAAGGCTTTTACTTCTGGAGCCTTTTCCTACGGTAGCAGCTGCTGGAAGTCGGCAACGGAGCTGCGAGAGTGAATAATGTGGCGGCACGTCGATCTGAGAATTCGAAAGCTCCCGAGCCGCAGTGTGTTGTGCTCGGTTTCAAGGCTGCCTGGAGAAGGGGTGCTTGAAGAACGCCTTCTTTCTGGGCGCGTCCTTCTGGGTGTGCTCAAGCTGCATGGACTGTGCAACACTGAAGGTGGGTGAAACTGCTTCTGGCCAGCTTGTGTGATGGAGTGCAACGGCCGCGCCTTACTTTCTGAAGCAGCCAGAGCATTCTCAGCCGAATCTGCTCTGTGAACCAGCTTTGGCCTGGACTCCTGAACCTCGGTACACTGAGCACACAAGGCCGGTGCCCAGCTGCTTCGTTCTTCGCCTTCCGGCGTCTGGACAGAACTGAAGGCCAGCGATGGCTTTGAGCTTTGCCGCTCTTCAGCGTGTATACTGCACGCATCCACAGTGGGCTGGGCCCGGATTTGCCTCAGCTCGAGGTGCAATCACACTCTTTCTGTTTCGCAGAGTCCAAAGAGTGCCCGTTCTAACTCCCGCTAAGCGAAAAGTGGCAGGCGAGAAGCGCTTGCTGGATTGGGCTTTCGCTGGCCAAGACTTTCCACACAGCACTCCAACCTGGGCGACGAGGAGGAGAATGGAAGAACATCTTTCCATCCTGGCACGTTCCTCTGTGCGACGCATCCATCCGCGTCTTTGGTCCTTGCCAGGCTGGAATGTGCGCGGTGCTACTTCGAACTGAGCAGGAACGTGCAGAGAGCACGGCGATCTGACGGTGCTGCGCAGGCTGCAAAGGAAAGAGGGCTACCACTGGAATACAGGTGCAGAGACAAGTTTCCACGCGTCGGGGCTAAAGCTCTGGGTGAGCTTGTTGTCCTGGCACTGCTCTCTGTGCGGGACGTTAGCCGAGAACCTTTCCGTTTACATTCGGACGACAAAAGGCAGGCAGAATGTGCTGCTACAGTGCGCTGGGCAGGGAAACTGCATCGCTCAGGCGTGTTTCGGCAGAAGCAGCGGGCTGGAGCGCCTTGCTGCCGGCACCGTGCTCTGCGCGAGAAGTAGACGACTGCTCGCCTCCGGCAAGAATGAAAGCGCGACAAGGTACTGAAGTGGAGGAAGAAAGAAGGCGCCGAGCACCGGGCTCGTGTGCGAAGCGTACAAGCGGAGAAGGGAGAGTGGCTCCCCCTCGCTTGTTTGCGGGTTCACTTTAGCGGTCGGAAACGGAAAGTTCAACTTGCAGCTTCTTGTGCTGCTACCTAATTCCTCTTCCAGCCCTCTCTGGAAAGAACTGCGCTTACCTTTAGGCTTCGAGATG
Organism: Aphelocoma coerulescens; assembly: GCF_041296385.1. NCBI lineage: Eukaryota > Metazoa > Chordata > Aves > Passeriformes > Corvidae > Aphelocoma > Aphelocoma coerulescens. Next base: position 3,592,610 of record NC_091036.1, read on the forward strand.
CAGAAAACACAGTGGTCGATGCAGAGGAGAAGGGAAGTACAGAGTGCAGCGGGGAGTTGAAAGAGGCTTTACGCGAGGAAAGGCGAAGGTGCAGCCCAGCAGTAAAAGGCTTTTACTTCTGGAGCCTTTTCCTACGGTAGCAGCTGCTGGAAGTCGGCAACGGAGCTGCGAGAGTGAATAATGTGGCGGCACGTCGATCTGAGAATTCGAAAGCTCCCGAGCCGCAGTGTGTTGTGCTCGGTTTCAAGGCTGCCTGGAGAAGGGGTGCTTGAAGAACGCCTTCTTTCTGGGCGCGTCCTTCTGGGTGCGCTCAAGCTGCATGGACTGTGCAACACTGAAGGTGGGTGAAACTGCTTCTGGCCAGCTTGTGTGATGGAGTGCAACGGCCGCGCCTTACTTTCTGAAGCAGCCAGAGCATTCTCAGCCGAATCTGCTCTGTGAACCAGCTTTGGCCTGGACTCCTGAACCTCGGCACACTGAGCACACAAGGCCGGTGCCCAGCTGCTTCGTTCTTCGCCTTCCGGCGTCTGGACAGAACTGAAGGCCAGCGATGGCTTTGAGCTTTGCCGCTCTTCAGCGTGTATACTGCACGCATCCACAGTGGGCTGGGCCCGGATTTGCCTCAGCTCGAGGTGCAATCACACTCTTTCTGTTTCGCAGAGTCCAAAGAGTGCCCGTTCTAACTCCCGCTAAGCGAAAAGTGGCAGGCGAGAAGCGCTTGCTGGATTGGGCTTTCGCTGGCCAAGACTTTCCACACAGCACTCCAACCTGGGCGACGAGGAGGAGAATGGAAGAACATCTTTCCATCCTGGCACGTTCCTCTGTGCGACGCGTCCATCCGCGTCTTTGGTCCTTGCCAGGCTGGAATGTGCGCGGTGCTACTTCGAACTGAGCAGGAACGTGCAGAGAGCACGGCGATCTGACGGTGCTGCGCAGGCTGCAAAGGAAAGAGGGCTACCACTGGAATACAGGTGCAGAGACAAGTTTCCACGCGTCGGGGCTAAAGCTCTGGGTGAGCTTGTTGTCCTGGCACTGCTCTCTGTGCGGGACGTTAGCCGAGAACCTTTCCGTTTACATTCGGACGACAAAAGGCAGGCAGAATGTGCTGCTACAGAGCGCTGGGCAGGGAAACTGCATCGCTCAGGCGTGTTTCGGCAGAAGCAGCGGGCTGGAGCGCCTCGCTGCCGGCACCGTGCTCTGCGCGAGAAGTAGACGACTGCTCGCCTCCGGCAAGAATGAAAGCGCGACAAGGTACTGAAGTGGAGGAAGAAAGAAGGCGCCGAGCACCGGGCTCGTGTGCGAAGCGTACAAGCGGAGAAGGGAGAGTGGCTCCCCCTCGCTTGTTTGCGGGTTCACTTTAGCGGTCGGAAACGGAAAGTTCAACTTGCAGCTTCTTGTGCTGCTACCTAATTCCTCTTCCAGCCCTCTCTGGAAAGAACTGCGCTTACCTTTAGGCTTCGAGATGCAGAAAACACAGTGGTTGATGCAGAGGAGAAGGGAAGTACAGAGTGCAGCGGGGAGTTGAAAGAGGCTTTACGCGAGGAAAGGCGAAGGTGCAGCCCAGCAGTAAAAGGCTTTTACTTCTGGAGCCTTTTCCTACGGTAGCAGCTGCTGGAAGTCGGCAACGGAGCTGCGAGAGTGAATAATGTGGCGGCACGTCGATCTGAGAATTCGAAAGCTCCCGAGCCGCAGTGTGTTGTGCTCGGTTTCAAGGCTGCCTGGAGAAGGGGTGCTTGAAGAACGCCTTCTTTCTGGGCGCGTCCTTCTGGGTGTGCTCAAGCTGCATGGACTGTGCAACACTGAAGGTGGGTGAAACTGCTTCTGGCCAGCTTGTGTGATGGAGTGCAACGGCCGCGCCTTACTTTCTGAAGCAGCCAGAGCATTCTCAGCCGAATCTGCTCTGTGAACCAGCTTTGGCCTGGACTCCTGAACCTCGGTACACTGAGCACACAAGGCCGGTGCCCAGCTGCTTCGTTCTTCGCCTTCCGGCGTCTGGACAGAACTGAAGGCCAGCGATGGCTTTGAGCTTTGCCGCTCTTCAGCGTGTATACTGCACGCATCCACAGTGGGCTGGGCCCGGATTTGCCTCAGCTCGAGGTGCAATCACACTCTTTCTGTTTCGCAGAGTCCAAAGAGTGCCCGTTCTAACTCCCGCTAAGCGAAAAGTGGCAGGCGAGAAGCGCTTGCTGGATTGGGCTTTCGCTGGCCAAGACTTTCCACACAGCACTCCAACCTGGGCGACGAGGAGGAGAATGGAAGAACATCTTTCCATCCTGGCACGTTCCTCTGTGCGACGCGTCCATCCGCGTCTTTGGTCCTTGCCAGGCTGGAATGTGCGCGGTGCTACTTCGAACTGAGCAGGAACGTGCAGAGAGCACGGCGATCTGACGGTGCTGCGCAGGCTGCAAAGGAAAGAGGGCTACCACTGGAATACAGGTGCAGAGACAAGTTTCCACGCGTCGGGGCTAAAGCTCTGGGTGAGCTTGTTGTCCTGGCACTGCTCTCTGTGCGGGACGTTAGCCGAGAACCTTTCCGTTTACATTCGGACGACAAAAGGCAGGCAGAATGTGCTGCTACAGAGCGCTGGGCAGGGAAACTGCATCGCTCAGGCGTGTTTCGGCAGAAGCAGCGGGCTGGAGCGCCTCGCTGCCGGCACCGTGCTCTGCGCGAGAAGTAGACGACTGCTCGCCTCCGGCAAGAATGAAAGCGCGACAAGGTACTGAAGTGGAGGAAGAAAGAAGGCGCCGAGCACCGGGCTCGTGTGCGAAGCGTACAAGCGGAGAAGGGAGAGTGGCTCCCCCTCGCTTGTTTGCGGGTTCACTTTAGCGGTCGGAAACGGAAAGTTCAACTTGCAGCTTCTTGTGCTGCTACCTAATTCCTCTTCCAGCCCTCTCTGGAAAGAACTGCGCTTACCTTTAGGCTTCGAGATGCAGAAAACACAGTGGTCGATGCAGAGGAGAAGGGAAGTACAGAGTGCAGCGGGGAGTTGAAAGAGGCTTTACGCGAGGAAAGGCGAAGGTGCAGCCCAGCAGTAAAAGGCTTTTACTTCTGGAGCCTTTTCCTACGGTAGCAGCTGCTGGAAGTCGGCAACGGAGCTGCGAGAGTGAATAATGTGGCGGCACGTCGATCTGAGAATTCGAAAGCTCCCGAGCCGCAGTGTGTTGTGCTCGGTTTCAAGGCTGCCTGGAGAAGGGGTGCTTGAAGAACGCCTTCTTTCTGGGCGCGTCCTTCTGGGTGTGCTCAAGCTGCATGGACTGTGCAACACTGAAGGTGGGTGAAACTGCTTCTGGCCAGCTTGTGTGATGGAGTGCAACGGCCGCGCCTTACTTTCTGAAGCAGCCAGAGCATTCTCAGCCGAATCTGCTCTGTGAACCAGCTTTGGCCTGGACTCCTGAACCTCGGTACACTGAGCACACAAGGCCGGTGCCCAGCTGCTTCGTTCTTCGCCTTCCGGCGTCTGGACAGAACTGAAGGCCAGCGATGGCTTTGAGCTTTGCCGCTCTTCAGCGTGTATACTGCACGCATCCACAGTGGGCTGGGCCCGGATTTGCCTCAGCTCGAGGTGCAATCACACTCTTTCTGTTTCGCAGAGTCCAAAGAGTGCCCGTTCTAACTCCCGCTAAGCGAAAAGTGGCAGGCGAGAAGCGCTTGCTGGATTGGGCTTTCGCTGGCCAAGACTTTCCACACAGCACTCCAACCTGGGCGACGAGGAGGAGAATGGAAGAACATCTTTCCATCCTGGCACGTTCCTCTGTGCGACGCATCCATCCGCGTCTTTGGTCCTTGCCAGGCTGGAATGTGCGCGGTGCTACTTCGAACTGAGCAGGAACGTGCAGAGAGCACGGCGATCTGACGGTGCTGCGCAGGCTGCAAAGGAAAGAGGGCTACCACTGGAATACAGGTGCAGAGACAAGTTTCCACGCGTCGGGGCTAAAGCTCTGGGTGAGCTTGTTGTCCTGGCACTGCTCTCTGTGCGGGACGTTAGCCGAGAACCTTTCCGTTTACATTCGGACGACAAAAGGCAGGCAGAATGTGCTGCTACAGTGCGCTGGGCAGGGAAACTGCATCGCTCAGGCGTGTTTCGGCAGAAGCAGCGGGCTGGAGCGCCTTGCTGCCGGCACCGTGCTCTGCGCGAGAAGTAGACGACTGCTCGCCTCCGGCAAGAATGAAAGCGCGACAAGGTACTGAAGTGGAGGAAGAAAGAAGGCGCCGAGCACCGGGCTCGTGTGCGAAGCGTACAAGCGGAGAAGGGAGAGTGGCTCCCCCTCGCTTGTTTGCGGGTTCACTTTAGCGGTCGGAAACGGAAAGTTCAACTTGCAGCTTCTTGTGCTGCTACCTAATTCCTCTTCCAGCCCTCTCTGGAAAGAACTGCGCTTACCTTTAGGCTTCGAGATGCAGAAAACACAGTGGTCGATGCAGAGGAGAAGGGAAGTACAGAGTGCAGCGGGGAGTTGAAAGAGGCTTTACGCGAGGAAAGGCGAAGGTGCAGCCCAGCAGTAAAAGGCTTTTACTTCTGGAGCCTTTTCCTACGGTAGCAGCTGCTGGAAGTCGGCAACGGAGCTGCGAGAGTGAATAATGTGGCGGCACGTCGATCTGAGAATTCGAAAGCTCCCGAGCCGCAGTGTGTTGTGCTCGGTTTCAAGGCTGCCTGGAGAAGGGGTGCTTGAAGAACGCCTTCTTTCTGGGCGCGTCCTTCTGGGTGCGCTCAAGCTGCATGGACTGTGCAACACTGAAGGTGGGTGAAACTGCTTCTGGCCAGCTTGTGTGATGGAGTGCAACGGCCGCGCCTTACTTTCTGAAGCAGCCAGAGCATTCTCAGCCGAATCTGCTCTGTGAACCAGCTTTGGCCTGGACTCCTGAACCTCGGCACACTGAGCACACAAGGCCGGTGCCCAGCTGCTTCGTTCTTCGCCTTCCGGCGTCTGGACAGAACTGAAGGCCAGCGATGGCTTTGAGCTTTGCCGCTCTTCAGCGTGTATACTGCACGCATCCACAGTGGGCTGGGCCCGGATTTGCCTCAGCTCGAGGTGCAATCACACTCTTTCTGTTTCGCAGAGTCCAAAGAGTGCCCGTTCTAACTCCCGCTAAGCGAAAAGTGGCAGGCGAGAAGCGCTTGCTGGATTGGGCTTTCGCTGGCCAAGACTTTCCACACAGCACTCCAACCTGGGCGACGAGGAGGAGAATGGAAGAACATCTTTCCATCCTGGCACGTTCCTCTGTGCGACGCGTCCATCCGCGTCTTTGGTCCTTGCCAGGCTGGAATGTGCGCGGTGCTACTTCGAACTGAGCAGGAACGTGCAGAGAGCACGGCGATCTGACGGTGCTGCGCAGGCTGCAAAGGAAAGAGGGCTACCACTGGAATACAGGTGCAGAGACAAGTTTCCACGCGTCGGGGCTAAAGCTCTGGGTGAGCTTGTTGTCCTGGCACTGCTCTCTGTGCGGGACGTTAGCCGAGAACCTTTCCGTTTACATTCGGACGACAAAAGGCAGGCAGAATGTGCTGCTACAGAGCGCTGGGCAGGGAAACTGCATCGCTCAGGCGTGTTTCGGCAGAAGCAGCGGGCTGGAGCGCCTCGCTGCCGGCACCGTGCTCTGCGCGAGAAGTAGACGACTGCTCGCCTCCGGCAAGAATGAAAGCGCGACAAGGTACTGAAGTGGAGGAAGAAAGAAGGCGCCGAGCACCGGGCTCGTGTGCGAAGCGTACAAGCGGAGAAGGGAGAGTGGCTCCCCCTCGCTTGTTTGCGGGTTCACTTTAGCGGTCGGAAACGGAAAGTTCAACTTGCAGCTTCTTGTGCTGCTACCTAATTCCTCTTCCAGCCCTCTCTGGAAAGAACTGCGCTTACCTTTAGGCTTCGAGATGCAGAAAACACAGTGGTTGATGCAGAGGAGAAGGGAAGTACAGAGTGCAGCGGGGAGTTGAAAGAGGCTTTACGCGAGGAAAGGCGAAGGTGCAGCCCAGCAGTAAAAGGCTTTTACTTCTGGAGCCTTTTCCTACGGTAGCAGCTGCTGGAAGTCGGCAACGGAGCTGCGAGAGTGAATAATGTGGCGGCACGTCGATCTGAGAATTCGAAAGCTCCCGAGCCGCAGTGTGTTGTGCTCGGTTTCAAGGCTGCCTGGAGAAGGGGTGCTTGAAGAACGCCTTCTTTCTGGGCGCGTCCTTCTGGGTGTGCTCAAGCTGCATGGACTGTGCAACACTGAAGGTGGGTGAAACTGCTTCTGGCCAGCTTGTGTGATGGAGTGCAACGGCCGCGCCTTACTTTCTGAAGCAGCCAGAGCATTCTCAGCCGAATCTGCTCTGTGAACCAGCTTTGGCCTGGACTCCTGAACCTCGGTACACTGAGCACACAAGGCCGGTGCCCAGCTGCTTCGTTCTTCGCCTTCCGGCGTCTGGACAGAACTGAAGGCCAGCGATGGCTTTGAGCTTTGCCGCTCTTCAGCGTGTATACTGCACGCATCCACAGTGGGCTGGGCCCGGATTTGCCTCAGCTCGAGGTGCAATCACACTCTTTCTGTTTCGCAGAGTCCAAAGAGTGCCCGTTCTAACTCCCGCTAAGCGAAAAGTGGCAGGCGAGAAGCGCTTGCTGGATTGGGCTTTCGCTGGCCAAGACTTTCCACACAGCACTCCAACCTGGGCGACGAGGAGGAGAATGGAAGAACATCTTTCCATCCTGGCACGTTCCTCTGTGCGACGCGTCCATCCGCGTCTTTGGTCCTTGCCAGGCTGGAATGTGCGCGGTGCTACTTCGAACTGAGCAGGAACGTGCAGAGAGCACGGCGATCTGACGGTGCTGCGCAGGCTGCAAAGGAAAGAGGGCTACCACTGGAATACAGGTGCAGAGACAAGTTTCCACGCGTCGGGGCTAAAGCTCTGGGTGAGCTTGTTGTCCTGGCACTGCTCTCTGTGCGGGACGTTAGCCGAGAACCTTTCCGTTTACATTCGGACGACAAAAGGCAGGCAGAATGTGCTGCTACAGAGCGCTGGGCAGGGAAACTGCATCGCTCAGGCGTGTTTCGGCAGAAGCAGCGGGCTGGAGCGCCTCGCTGCCGGCACCGTGCTCTGCGCGAGAAGTAGACGACTGCTCGCCTCCGGCAAGAATGAAAGCGCGACAAGGTACTGAAGTGGAGGAAGAAAGAAGGCGCCGAGCACCGGGCTCGTGTGCGAAGCGTACAAGCGGAGAAGGGAGAGTGGCTCCCCCTCGCTTGTTTGCGGGTTCACTTTAGCGGTCGGAAACGGAAAGTTCAACTTGCAGCTTCTTGTGCTGCTACCTAATTCCTCTTCCAGCCCTCTCTGGAAAGAACTGCGCTTACCTTTAGGCTTCGAGATGCAGAAAACACAGTGGTCGATGCAGAGGAGAAGGGAAGTACAGAGTGCAGCGGGGAGTTGAAAGAGGCTTTACGCGAGGAAAGGCGAAGGTGCAGCCCAGCAGTAAAAGGCTTTTACTTCTGGAGCCTTTTCCTACGGTAGCAGCTGCTGGAAGTCGGCAACGGAGCTGCGAGAGTGAATAATGTGGCGGCACGTCGATCTGAGAATTCGAAAGCTCCCGAGCCGCAGTGTGTTGTGCTCGGTTTCAAGGCTGCCTGGAGAAGGGGTGCTTGAAGAACGCCTTCTTTCTGGGCGCGTCCTTCTGGGTGCGCTCAAGCTGCATGGACTGTGCAACACTGAAGGTGGGTGAAACTGCTTCTGGCCAGCTTGTGTGATGGAGTGCAACGGCCGCGCCTTACTTTCTGAAGCAGCCAGAGCATTCTCAGCCGAATCTGCTCTGTGAACCAGCTTTGGCCTGGACTCCTGAACCTCGGTACACTGAGCACACAAGGCCAGTGCCCAGCTGCTTCGTTCTTCGCCTTCCGGCGTCTGGACAGAACTGAAGGCCAGCGATGGCTTTGAGCTTTGCCGCTCTTCAGCGTGTATACTGCACGCATCCACAGTGGGCTGGGCCCGGATTTGCCTCAGCTCGAGGTGCAATCACACTCTTTCTGTTTCGCAGAGTCCAAAGAGTGCCCGTTCTAACTCCCGCTAAGCGAAAAGTGGCAGGCGAGAAGCGCTTGCTGGATTGGGCTTTCGCTGGCCAAGACTTTCCACACAGCACTCCAACCTGGGCGACGAGGAGGAGAATGGAAGAACATCTTTCCATCCTGGCACGTTCCTCTGTGCGACGCGTCCATCCGCGTCTTTGGTCCTTGCCAGGCTGGAATGTGCGCGGTGCTACTTCGAACTGAGCAGGAACGTGCAGAGAGCACGGCGATCTGACGGTGCTGCGCAGGCTGCAAAGGAAAGAGGGCTACCACTGGAATACAGGTGCAGAGACAAGTTTCCACGCGTCGGGGCTAAAGCTCTGGGTGAGCTTGTTGTCCTGGCACTGCTCTCTGTGCGGGACGTTAGCCGAGAACCTTTCCGTTTACATTCGGACGACAAAAGGCAGGCAGAATGTGCTGCTACAGAGCGCTGGGCAGGGAAACTGCATCGCTCAGGCGTGTTTCGGCAGAAGCAGCGGGCTGGAGCGCCTCGCTGCCGGCACCGTGCTCTGCGCGAGAAGTAGACGACTGCTCGCCTCCGGCAAGAATGAAAGCGCGACAAGGTACTGAAGTGGAGGAAGAAAGAAGGCGCCGAGCACCGGGCTCGTGTGCGAAGCGTACAAGCGGAGAAGGGAGAGTGGCTCCCCCTCGCTTGTTTGCGGGTTCACTTTAGCGGTCGGAAACGGAAAGTTCAACTTGCAGCTTCTTGTGCTGCTACCTAATTCCTCTTCCAGCCCTCTCTGGAAAGAACTGCGCTTACCTTTAGGCTTCGAGATGCAGAAAACACAGTGGTCGATGCAGAGGAGAAGGGAAGTACAGAGTGCAGCGGGGAGTTGAAAGAGGCTTTACGCGAGGAAAGGCGAAGGTGCAGCCCAGCAGTAAAAGGCTTTTACTTCTGGAGCCTTTTCCTACGGTAGCAGCTGCTGGAAGTCGGCAACGGAGCTGCGAGAGTGAATAATGTGGCGGCACGTCGATCTGAGAATTCGAAAGCTCCCGAGCCGCAGTGTGTTGTGCTCGGTTTCAAGGCTGCCTGGAGAAGGGGTGCTTGAAGAACGCCTTCTTTCTGGGCGCGTCCTTCTGGGTGCGCTCAAGCTGCATGGACTGTGCAACACTGAAGGTGGGTGAAACTGCTTCTGGCCAGCTTGTGTGATGGAGTGCAACGGCCGCGCCTTACTTTCTGAAGCAGCCAGAGCATTCTCAGCCGAATCTGCTCTGTGAACCAGCTTTGGCCTGGACTCCTGAACCTCGGCACACTGAGCACACAAGGCCGGTGCCCAGCTGCTTCGTTCTTCGCCTTCCGGCGTCTGGACAGAACTGAAGGCCAGCGATGGCTTTGAGCTTTGCCGCTCTTCAGCGTGTATACTGCACGCATCCACAGTGGGCTGGGCCCGGATTTGCCTCAGCTCGAGGTGCAATCACACTCTTTCTGTTTCGCAGAGTCCAAAGAGTGCCCGTTCTAACTCCCGCTAAGCGAAAAGTGGCAGGTGAGAAGCGCTTGCTGGATTGGGCTTTCGCTGGCCAAGACTTTCCACACAGCACTCCAACCTGGGCGACGAGGAGGAGAATGGAAGAACATCTTTCCATCCTGGCACGTTCCTCTGTGCGACGCGTCCATCCGCGTCTTTGGTCCTTGCCAGGCTGGAATGTGCGCGGTGCTACTTCGAACTGAGCAGGAACGTGCAGAGAGCACGGCGATCTGACGGTGCTGCGCAGGCTGCAAAGGAAAGAGGGCTACCACTGGAATACAGGTGCAGAGACAAGTTTCCACGCGTCGGGGCTAAAGCTCTGGGTGAGCTTGTTGTCCTGGCACTGCTCTCTGTGCGGGACGTTAGCCGAGAACCTTTCCGTTTACATTCGGACGACAAAAGGCAGGCAGAATGTGCTGCTACAGAGCGCTGGGCAGGGAAACTGCATCGCTCAGGCGTGTTTCGGCAGAAGCAGCGGGCTGGAGCGCCTCGCTGCCGGCACCGTGCTCTGCGCGAGAAGTAGACGACTGCTCGCCTCCGGCAAGAATGAAAGCGCGACAAGGTACTGAAGTGGAGGAAGAAAGAAGGCGCCGAGCACCGGGCTCGTGTGCGAAGCGTACAAGCGGAGAAGGGAGAGTGGCTCCCCCTCGCTTGTTTGCGGGTTCACTTTAGCGGTCGGAAACGGAAAGTTCAACTTGCAGCTTCTTGTGCTGCTACCTAATTCCTCTTCCAGCCCTCTCTGGAAAGAACTGCGCTTACCTTTAGGCTTCGAGATGCAGAAAACACAGTGGTCGATGCAGAGGAGAAGGGAAGTACAGAGTGCAGCGGGGAGTTGAAAGAGGCTTTACGCGAGGAAAGGCGAAGGTGCAGCCCAGCAGTAAAAGGCTTTTACTTCTGGAGCCTTTTCCTACGGTAGCAGCTGCTGGAAGTCGGCAACGGAGCTGCGAGAGTGAATAATGTGGCGGCACGTCGATCTGAGAATTCGAAAGCTCCCGAGCCGCAGTGTGTTGTGCTCGGTTTCAAGGCTGCCTGGAGAAGGGGTGCTTGAAGAACGCCTTCTTTCTGGGCGCGTCCTTCTGGGTGCGCTCAAGCTGCATGGACTGTGCAACACTGAAGGTGGGTGAAACTGCTTCTGGCCAGCTTGTGTGATGGAGTGCAACGGCCGCGCCTTACTTTCTGAAGCAGCCAGAGCATTCTCAGCCGAATCTGCTCTGTGAACCAGCTTTGGCCTGGACTCCTGAACCTCGGTACACTGAGCACACAAGGCCGGTGCCCAGCTGCTTCGTTCTTCGCCTTCCGGCGTCTGGACAGAACTGAAGGCCAGCGATGGCTTTGAGCTTTGCCGCTCTTCAGCGTGTATACTGCACGCATCCACAGTGGGCTGGGCCCGGATTTGCCTCAGCTCGAGGTGCAATCACACTCTTTCTGTTTCGCAGAGTCCAAAGAGTGCCCGTTCTAACTCCCGCTAAGCGAAAAGTGGCAGGCGAGAAGCGCTTGCTGGATTGGGCTTTCGCTGGCCAAGACTTTCCACACAGCACTCCAACCTGGGCGACGAGGAGGAGAATGGAAGAACATCTTTCCATCCTGGCACGTTCCTCTGTGCGACGCGTCCATCCGCGTCTTTGGTCCTTGCCAGGCTGGAATGTGCGCGGTGCTACTTCGAACTGAGCAGGAACGTGCAGAGAGCACGGCGATCTGACGGTGCTGCGCAGGCTGCAAAGGAAAGAGGGCTACCACTGGAATACAGGTGCAGAGACAAGTTTCCACGCGTCGGGGCTAAAGCTCTGGGTGAGCTTGTTGTCCTGGCACTGCTCTCTGTGCGGGACGTTAGCCGAGAACCTTTCCGTTTACATTCGGACGACAAAAGGCAGGCAGAATGTGCTGCTACAGAGCGCTGGGCAGGGAAACTGCATCGCTCAGGCGTGTTTCGGCAGAAGCAGCGGGCTGGAGCGCCTCGCTGCCGGCACCGTGCTCTGCGCGAGAAGTAGACGACTGCTCGCCTCCGGCAAGAATGAAAGCGCGACAAGGTACTGAAGTGGAGGAAGAAAGAAGGCGCCGAGCACCGGGCTCGTGTGCGAAGCGTACAAGCGGAGAAGGGAGAGTGGCTCCCCCTCGCTTGTTTGCGGGTTCACTTTAGCGGTCGGAAACGGAAAGTTCAACTTGCAGCTTCTTGTGCTGCTACCTAATTCCTCTTCCAGCCCTCTCTGGAAAGAACTGCGCTTACCTTTAGGCTTCGAGATGCAGAAAACACAGTGGTTGATGCAGAGGAGAAGGGAAGTACAGAGTGCAGCGGGGAGTTGAAAGAGGCTTTACGCGAGGAAAGGCGAAGGTGCAGCCCAGCAGTAAAAGGCTTTTACTTCTGGAGCCTTTTCCTACGGTAGCAGCTGCTGGAAGTCGGCAACGGAGCTGCGAGAGTGAATAATGTGGCGGCACGTCGATCTGAGAATTCGAAAGCTCCCGAGCCGCAGTGTGTTGTGCTCGGTTTCAAGGCTGCCTGGAGAAGGGGTGCTTGAAGAACGCCTTCTTTCTGGGCGCGTCCTTCTGGGTGTGCTCAAGCTGCATGGACTGTGCAACACTGAAGGTGGGTGAAACTGCTTCTGGCCAGCTTGTGTGATGGAGTGCAACGGCCGCGCCTTACTTTCTGAAGCAGCCAGAGCATTCTCAGCCGAATCTGCTCTGTGAACCAGCTTTGGCCTGGACTCCTGAACCTCGGTACACTGAGCACACAAGGCCGGTGCCCAGCTGCTTCGTTCTTCGCCTTCCGGCGTCTGGACAGAACTGAAGGCCAGCGATGGCTTTGAGCTTTGCCGCTCTTCAGCGTGTATACTGCACGCATCCACAGTGGGCTGGGCCCGGATTTGCCTCAGCTCGAGGTGCAATCACACTCTTTCTGTTTCGCAGAGTCCAAAGAGTGCCCGTTCTAACTCCCGCTAAGCGAAAAGTGGCAGGCGAGAAGCGCTTGCTGGATTGGGCTTTCGCTGGCCAAGACTTTCCACACAGCACTCCAACCTGGGCGACGAGGAGGAGAATGGAAGAACATCTTTCCATCCTGGCACGTTCCTCTGTGCGACGCGTCCATCCGCGTCTTTGGTCCTTGCCAGGCTGGAATGTGCGCGGTGCTACTTCGAACTGAGCAGGAACGTGCAGAGAGCACGGCGATCTGACGGTGCTGCGCAGGCTGCAAAGGAAAGAGGGCTACCACTGGAATACAGGTGCAGAGACAAGTTTCCACGCGTCGGGGCTAAAGCTCTGGGTGAGCTTGTTGTCCTGGCACTGCTCTCTGTGCGGGACGTTAGCCGAGAACCTTTCCGTTTACATTCGGACGACAAAAGGCAGGCAGAATGTGCTGCTACAGAGCGCTGGGCAGGGAAACTGCATCGCTCAGGCGTGTTTCGGCAGAAGCAGCGGGCTGGAGCGCCTCGCTGCCGGCACCGTGCTCTGCGCGAGAAGTAGACGACTGCTCGCCTCCGGCAAGAATGAAAGCGCGACAAGGTACTGAAGTGGAGGAAGAAAGAAGGCGCCGAGCACCGGGCTCGTGTGCGAAGCGTACAAGCGGAGAAGGGAGAGTGGCTCCCCCTCGCTTGTTTGCGGGTTCACTTTAGCGGTCGGAAACGGAAAGTTCAACTTGCAGCTTCTTGTGCTGCTACCTAATTCCTCTTCCAGCCCTCTCTGGAAAGAACTGCGCTTACCTTTAGGCTTCGAGATGCAGAAAACACAGTGGTCGATGCAGAGGAGAAGGGAAGTACAGAGTGCAGCGGGGAGTTGAAAGAGGCTTTACGCGAGGAAAGGCGAAGGTGCAGCCCAGCAGTAAAAGGCTTTTACTTCTGGAGCCTTTTCCTACGGTAGCAGCTGCTGGAAGTCGGCAACGGAGCTGCGAGAGTGAATAATGTGGCGGCACGTCGATCTGAGAATTCGAAAGCTCCCGAGCCGCAGTGTGTTGTGCTCGGTTTCAAGGCTGCCTGGAGAAGGGGTGCTTGAAGAACGCCTTCTTTCTGGGCGCGTCCTTCTGGGTGCGCTCAAGCTGCATGGACTGTGCAACACTGAAGGTGGGTGAAACTGCTTCTGGCCAGCTTGTGTGATGGAGTGCAACGGCCGCGCCTTACTTTCTGAAGCAGCCAGAGCATTCTCAGCCGAATCTGCTCTGTGAACCAGCTTTGGCCTGGACTCCTGAACCTCGGTACACTGAGCACACAAGGCCAGTGCCCAGCTGCTTCGTTCTTCGCCTTCCGGCGTCTGGACAGAACTGAAGGCCAGCGATGGCTTTGAGCTTTGCCGCTCTTCAGCGTGTATACTGCACGCATCCACAGTGGGCTGGGCCCGGATTTGCCTCAGCTCGAGGTGCAATCACACTCTTTCTGTTTCGCAGAGTCCAAAGAGTGCCCGTTCTAACTCCCGCTAAGCGAAAAGTGGCAGGCGAGAAGCGCTTGCTGGATTGGGCTTTCGCTGGCCAAGACTTTCCACACAGCACTCCAACCTGGGCGACGAGGAGGAGAATGGAAGAACATCTTTCCATCCTGGCACGTTCCTCTGTGCGACGCGTCCATCCGCGTCTTTGGTCCTTGCCAGGCTGGAATGTGCGCGGTGCTACTTCGAACTGAGCAGGAACGTGCAGAGAGCACGGCGATCTGACGGTGCTGCGCAGGCTGCAAAGGAAAGAGGGCTACCACTGGAATACAGGTGCAGAGACAAGTTTCCACGCGTCGGGGCTAAAGCTCTGGGTGAGCTTGTTGTCCTGGCACTGCTCTCTGTGCGGGACGTTAGCCGAGAACCTTTCCGTTTACATTCGGACGACAAAAGGCAGGCAGAATGTGCTGCTACAGAGCGCTGGGCAGGGAAACTGCATCGCTCAGGCGTGTTTCGGCAGAAGCAGCGGGCTGGAGCGCCTCGCTGCCGGCACCGTGCTCTGCGCGAGAAGTAGACGACTGCTCGCCTCCGGCAAGAATGAAAGCGCGACAAGGTACTGAAGTGGAGGAAGAAAGAAGGCGCCGAGCACCGGGCTCGTGTGCGAAGCGTACAAGCGGAGAAGGGAGAGTGGCTCCCCCTCGCTTGTTTGCGGGTTCACTTTAGCGGTCGGAAACGGAAAGTTCAACTTGCAGCTTCTTGTGCTGCTACCTAATTCCTCTTCCAGCCCTCTCTGGAAAGAACTGCGCTTACCTTTAGGCTTCGAGATGCAGAAAACACAGTGGTCGATGCAGAGGAGAAGGGAAGTACAGAGTGCAGCGGGGAGTTGAAAGAGGCTTTACGCGAGGAAAGGCGAAGGTGCAGCCCAGCAGTAAAAGGCTTTTACTTCTGGAGCCTTTTCCTACGGTAGCAGCTGCTGGAAGTCGGCAACGGAGCTGCGAGAGTGAATAATGTGGCGGCACGTCGATCTGAGAATTCGAAAGCTCCCGAGCCGCAGTGTGTTGTGCTCGGTTTCAAGGCTGCCTGGAGAAGGGGTGCTTGAAGAACGCCTTCTTTCTGGGCGCGTCCTTCTGGGTGCGCTCAAGCTGCATGGACTGTGCAACACTGAAGGTGGGTGAAACTGCTTCTGGCCAGCTTGTGTGATGGAGTGCAACGGCCGCGCCTTACTTTCTGAAGCAGCCAGAGCATTCTCAGCCGAATCTGCTCTGTGAACCAGCTTTGGCCTGGACTCCTGAACCTCGGCACACTGAGCACACAAGGCCGGTGCCCAGCTGCTTCGTTCTTCGCCTTCCGGCGTCTGGACAGAACTGAAGGCCAGCGATGGCTTTGAGCTTTGCCGCTCTTCAGCGTGTATACTGCACGCATCCACAGTGGGCTGGGCCCGGATTTGCCTCAGCTCGAGGTGCAATCACACTCTTTCTGTTTCGCAGAGTCCAAAGAGTGCCCGTTCTAACTCCCGCTAAGCGAAAAGTGGCAGGTGAGAAGCGCTTGCTGGATTGGGCTTTCGCTGGCCAAGACTTTCCACACAGCACTCCAACCTGGGCGACGAGGAGGAGAATGGAAGAACATCTTTCCATCCTGGCACGTTCCTCTGTGCGACGCGTCCATCCGCGTCTTTGGTCCTTGCCAGGCTGGAATGTGCGCGGTGCTACTTCGAACTGAGCAGGAACGTGCAGAGAGCACGGCGATCTGACGGTGCTGCGCAGGCTGCAAAGGAAAGAGGGCTACCACTGGAATACAGGTGCAGAGACAAGTTTCCACGCGTCGGGGCTAAAGCTCTGGGTGAGCTTGTTGTCCTGGCACTGCTCTCTGTGCGGGACGTTAGCCGAGAACCTTTCCGTTTACATTCGGACGACAAAAGGCAGGCAGAATGTGCTGCTACAGAGCGCTGGGCAGGGAAACTGCATCGCTCAGGCGTGTTTCGGCAGAAGCAGCGGGCTGGAGCGCCTCGCTGCCGGCACCGTGCTCTGCGCGAGAAGTAGACGACTGCTCGCCTCCGGCAAGAATGAAAGCGCGACAAGGTACTGAAGTGGAGGAAGAAAGAAGGCGCCGAGCACCGGGCTCGTGTGCGAAGCGTACAAGCGGAGAAGGGAGAGTGGCTCCCCCTCGCTTGTTTGCGGGTTCACTTTAGCGGTCGGAAACGGAAAGTTCAACTTGCAGCTTCTTGTGCTGCTACCTAATTCCTCTTCCAGCCCTCTCTGGAAAGAACTGCGCTTACCTTTAGGCTTCGAGATGCAGAAAACACAGTGGTCGATGCAGAGGAGAAGGGAAGTACAGAGTGCAGCGGGGAGTTGAAAGAGGCTTTACGCGAGGAAAGGCGAAGGTGCAGCCCAGCAGTAAAAGGCTTTTACTTCTGGAGCCTTTTCCTACGGTAGCAGCTGCTGGAAGTCGGCAACGGAGCTGCGAGAGTGAATAATGTGGCGGCACGTCGATCTGAGAATTCGAAAGCTCCCGAGCCGCAGTGTGTTGTGCTCGGTTTCAAGGCTGCCTGGAGAAGGGGTGCTTGAAGAACGCCTTCTTTCTGGGCGCGTCCTTCTGGGTGCGCTCAAGCTGCATGGACTGTGCAACACTGAAGGTGGGTGAAACTGCTTCTGGCCAGCTTGTGTGATGGAGTGCAACGGCCGCGCCTTACTTTCTGAAGCAGCCAGAGCATTCTCAGCCGAATCTGCTCTGTGAACCAGCTTTGGCCTGGACTCCTGAACCTCGGTACACTGAGCACACAAGGCCGGTGCCCAGCTGCTTCGTTCTTCGCCTTCCGGCGTCTGGACAGAACTGAAGGCCAGCGATGGCTTTGAGCTTTGCCGCTCTTCAGCGTGTATACTGCACGCATCCACAGTGGGCTGGGCCCGGATTTGCCTCAGCTCGAGGTGCAATCACACTCTTTCTGTTTCGCAGAGTCCAAAGAGTGCCCGTTCTAACTCCCGCTAAGCGAAAAGTGGCAGGCGAGAAGCGCTTGCTGGATTGGGCTTTCGCTGGCCAAGACTTTCCACACAGCACTCCAACCTGGGCGACGAGGAGGAGAATGGAAGAACATCTTTCCATCCTGGCACGTTCCTCTGTGCGACGCGTCCATCCGCGTCTTTGGTCCTTGCCAGGCTGGAATGTGCGCGGTGCTACTTCGAACTGAGCAGGAACGTGCAGAGAGCACGGCGATCTGACGGTGCTGCGCAGGCTGCAAAGGAAAGAGGGCTACCACTGGAATACAGGTGCAGAGACAAGTTTCCACGCGTCGGGGCTAAAGCTCTGGGTGAGCTTGTTGTCCTGGCACTGCTCTCTGTGCGGGACGTTAGCCGAGAACCTTTCCGTTTACATTCGGACGACAAAAGGCAGGCAGAATGTGCTGCTACAGAGCGCTGGGCAGGGAAACTGCATCGCTCAGGCGTGTTTCGGCAGAAGCAGCGGGCTGGAGCGCCTCGCTGCCGGCACCGTGCTCTGCGCGAGAAGTAGACGACTGCTCGCCTCCGGCAAGAATGAAAGCGCGACAAGGTACTGAAGTGGAGGAAGAAAGAAGGCGCCGAGCACCGGGCTCGTGTGCGAAGCGTACAAGCGGAGAAGGGAGAGTGGCTCCCCCTCGCTTGTTTGCGGGTTCACTTTAGCGGTCGGAAACGGAAAGTTCAACTTGCAGCTTCTTGTGCTGCTACCTAATTCCTCTTCCAGCCCTCTCTGGAAAGAACTGCGCTTACCTTTAGGCTTCGAGATGCAGAAAACACAGTGGTCGATGCAGAGGAGAAGGGAAGTACAGAGTGCAGCGGGGAGTTGAAAGAGGCTTTACGCGAGGAAAGGCGAAGGTGCAGCCCAGCAGTAAAAGGCTTTTACTTCTGGAGCCTTTTCCTACGGTAGCAGCTGCTGGAAGTCGGCAACGGAGCTGCGAGAGTGAATAATGTGGCGGCACGTCGATCTGAGAATTCGAAAGCTCCCGAGCCGCAGTGTGTTGTGCTCGGTTTCAAGGCTGCCTGGAGAAGGGGTGCTTGAAGAACGCCTTCTTTCTGGGCGCGTCCTTCTGGGTGCGCTCAAGCTGCATGGACTGTGCAACACTGAAGGTGGGTGAAACTGCTTCTGGCCAGCTTGTGTGATGGAGTGCAACGGCCGCGCCTTACTTTCTGAAGCAGCCAGAGCATTCTCAGCCGAATCTGCTCTGTGAACCAGCTTTGGCCTGGACTCCTGAACCTCGGTACACTGAGCACACAAGGCCGGTGCCCAGCTGCTTCGTTCTTCGCCTTCCGGCGTCTGGACAGAACTGAAGGCCAGCGATGGCTTTGAGCTTTGCCGCTCTTCAGCGTGTATACTGCACGCATCCACAGTGGGCTGGGCCCGGATTTGCCTCAGCTCGAGGTGCAATCACACTCTTTCTGTTTCGCAGAGTCCAAAGAGTGCCCGTTCTAACTCCCGCTAAGCGAAAAGTGGCAGGCAAGAAGCGCTTGCTGGATTGGGCTTTCGCTGGCCAAGACTTTCCACACAGCACTCCAACCTGGGCGACGAGGAGGAGAATGGAAGAACATCTTTCCATCCTGGCACGTTCCTCTGTGCGATGCGTCCATCCGCGTCTTTGGTCCTTGCCAGGCTGGAATGTGCGCGGTGCTACTTCGAACTGAGCAGGAACGTGCAGAGAGCACGGCGATCTGACGGTGCTGCGCAGGCTGCAAAGGAAAGAGGGCTACCACTGGAATACAGGTGCAGAGACAAGTTTCCACGCGTCGGGGCTAAAGCTCTGGGTGAGCTTGTTGTCCTGGCACTGCTCTCTGTGCGGGACGTTAGCCGAGAACCTTTCCGTTTACATTCGGACGACAAAAGGCAGGCAGAATGTGCTGCTACAGAGCGCTGGGCAGGGAAACTGCATCGCTCAGGCGTGTTTTGGCAGAAGCAGCGGGCTGGAGCGCCTCGCTGCCGGCACCGTGCTCTGCGCGAGAAGTAGACGACTGCTCGCCTCCGGCAAGAATGAAAGCGCGACAAGGTACTGAAGTGGAGGAAGAAAGAAGGCGCCGAGCACCGGGCTCGTGTGCGAAGCGTACAAGCGGAGAAGGGAGAGTGGCTCCCCCTCGCTTGTTTGCGGGTTCACTTTAGCGGTCGGAAACGGAAAGTTCAACTTGCAGCTTCTTGTGCTGCTACCTAATTCCTCTTCCAGCCCTCTCTGGAAAGAACTGCGCTTACCTTTAGGCTTCGAGATGCAGAAAACACAGTGGTCGATGCAGAGGAGAAGGGAAGTACAGAGTGCAGTGGGGAGTTGAAAGAGGCTTTACGCGAGGAAAGGCGAAGGTGCAGCCCAGCAGTAAAAGGCTTTTACTTCTGGAGCCTTTTCCTACGGTAGCAGCTGCTGGAAGTCGGCAACGGAGCTGCGAGAGTGAATAATGTGGCGGCACGTCGATCTGAGAATTCGAAAGCTCCCGAGCCGCAGTGTGTTGTGCTCGGTTTCAAGGCTGCCTGGAGAAGGGGTGCTTGAAGAACGCCTTCTTTCTGGGCGCGTCCTTCTGGGTGCGCTCAAGCTGCATGGACTGTGCAACACTGAAGGTGGGTGAAACTGCTTCTGGCCAGCTTGTGTGATGGAGTGCAACGGCCGCGCCTTACTTTCTGAAGCAGCCAGAGCATTCTCAGCCGAATCTGCTCTGTGAACCAGCTTTGGCCTGGACTCCTGAACCTCGGTACACTGAGCACACAAGGCCGGTGCCCAGCTGCTTCGTTCTTCGCCTTCCGGCGTCTGGACAGAACTGAAGGCCAGCGATGGCTTTGAGCTTTGCCGCTCTTCAGCGTGTATACTGCACGCATCCACAGTGGGCTGGGCCCGGATTTGCCTCAGCTCGAGGTGCAATCACACTCTTTCTGTTTCGCAGAGTCCAAAGAGTGCCCGTTCTAACTCCCGCTAAGCGAAAAGTGGCAGGCGAGAAGCGCTTGCTGGATTGGGCTTTCGCTGGCCAAGACTTTCCACACAGCACTCCAACCTGGGCGACGAGGAGGAGAATGGAAGAACATCTTTCCATCCTGGCACGTTCCTCTGTGCGACGCGTCCATCCGCGTCTTTGGTCCTTGCCAGGCTGGAATGTGCGCGGTGCTACTTCGAACTGAGCAGGAACGTGCAGAGAGCACGGCGATCTGACGGTGCTGCGCAGGCTGCAAAGGAAAGAGGGCTACCGCTGGAATACAGGTGCAGAGACAAGTTTCCACGCGTCGGGGCTAAAGCTCTGGGTGAGCTTGTTGTCCTGGCACTGCTCTCTGTGCGGGACGTTAGCCGAGAACCTTTCCGTTTACATTCGGACGACAAAAGGCAGGCAGAATGTGCTGCTACAGAGCGCTGGGCAGGGAAACTGCATCGCTCAGGCGTGTTTCGGCAGAAGCAGCGGGCTGGAGCGCCTCGCTGCCGGCACCGTGCTCTGCGCGAGAAGTAGACGACTGCTCGCCTCCGGCAAGAATGAAAGCGCGACAAGGTACTGAAGTGGAGGAAGAAAGAAGGCGCCGAGCACCGGGCTCGTGTGCGAAGCGTACAAGCGGAGAAGGGAGAGTGGCTCCCCCTCGCTTGTTTGCGGGTTCACTTTAGCGGTCGGAAACGGAAAGTTCAACTTGCAGCTTCTTGTGCTGCTACCTAATTCCTCTTCCAGCCCTCTCTGGAAAGAACTGCGCTTACCTTTAGGCTTCGAGATGCAGAAAACACAGTGGTCGATGCAGAGGAGAAGGGAAGTACAGAGTGCAGCGGGGAGTTGAAAGAGGCTTTACGCGAGGAAAGGCGAAGGTGCAGCCCAGCAGTAAAAGGCTTTTACTTCTGGAGCCTTTTCCTACGGTAGCAGCTGCTGGAAGTCGGCAACGGAGCTGCGAGAGTGAATAATGTGGCGGCACGTCGATCTGAGAATTCGAAAGCTCCCGAGCCGCAGTGTGTTGTGCTCGGTTTCAAGGCTGCCTGGAGAAGGGGTGCTTGAAGAACGCCTTCTTTCTGGGCGCGTCCTTCTGGGTGCGCTCAAGCTGCATGGACTGTGCAACACTGAAGGTGGGTGAAACTGCTTCTGGCCAGCTTGTGTGATGGAGTGCAACGGCCGCGCCTTACTTTCTGAAGCAGCCAGAGCATTCTCAGCCGAATCTGCTCTGTGAACCAGCTTTGGCCTGGACTCCTGAACCTCGGTACACTGAGCACACAAGGCCGGTGCCCAGCTGCTTCGTTCTTCGCCTTCCGGCGTCTGGACAGAACTGAAGGCCAGCGATGGCTTTGAGCTTTGCCGCTCTTCAGCGTGTATACTGCACGCATCCACAGTGGGCTGGGCCCGGATTTGCCTCAGCTCGAGGTGCAATCACACTCTTTCTGTTTCGCAGAGTCCAAAGAGTGCCCGTTCTAACTCCCGCTAAGCGAAAAGTGGCAGGCGAGAAGCGCTTGCTGGATTGGGCTTTCGCTGGCCAAGACTTTCCACACAGCACTCCAACCTGGGCGACGAGGAGGAGAATGGAAGAACATCTTTCCATCCTGGCACGTTCCTCTGTGCGACGCGTCCATCCGCGTCTTTGGTCCTTGCCAGGCTGGAATGTGCGCGGTGCTACTTCGAACTGAGCAGGAACGTGCAGAGAGCACGGCGATCTGACGGTGCTGCGCAGGCTGCAAAGGAAAGAGGGCTACCACTGGAATACAGGTGCAGAGACAAGTTTCCACGCGTCGGGGCTAAAGCTCTGGGTGAGCTTGTTGTCCTGGCACTGCTCTCTGTGCGGGACGTTAGCCGAGAACCTTTCCGTTTACATTCGGACGACAAAAGGCAGGCAGAATGTGCTGCTACAGAGCGCTGGGCAGGGAAACTGCATCGCTCAGGCGTGTTTCGGCAGAAGCAGCGGGCTGGAGCGCCTCGCTGCCGGCACCGTGCTCTGCGCGAGAAGTTGACGACTGCTCGCCTCCGGCAAGAATGAAAGCGCGACAAGGTACTGAAGTGGAGGAAGAAAGAAGGCGCCGAGCACCGGGCTCGTGTGCGAAGCGTACAAGCGGAGAAGGGAGAGTGGCTCCCCCTCGCTTGTTTGCGGGTTCACTTTAGCGGTCGGAAACGGAAAGTTCAACTTGCAGCTTCTTGTGCTGCTACCTAATTCCTCTTCCAGCCCTCTCTGGAAAGAACTGCGCTTACCTTTAGGCTTCGAGATGCAGAAAACACAGTGGTCGATGCAGAGGAGAAGGGAAGTACAGAGTGCAGCGGGGAGTTGAAAGAGGCTTTACGCGAGGAAAGGCGAAGGTGCAGCCCAGCAGTAAAAGGCTTTTACTTCTGGAGCCTTTTCCTACGGTAGCAGCTGCTGGAAGTCGGCAACGGAGCTGCGAGAGTGAATAATGTGGCGGCACGTCGATCTGAGAATTCGAAAGCTCCCGAGCCGCAGTGTGTTGTGCTCGGTTTCAAGGCTGCCTGGAGAAGGGGTGCTTGAAGAACGCCTTCTTTCTGGGCGCGTCCTTCTGGGTGCGCTCAAGCTGCATGGACTGTGCAACACTGAAGGTGGGTGAAACTGCTTCTGGCCAGCTTGTGTGATGGAGTGCAACGGCCGCGCCTTACTTTCTGAAGCAGCCAGAGCATTCTCAGCCGAATCTGCTCTGTGAACCAGCTTTGGCCTGGACTCCTGAACCTCGGTACACTGAGCACACAAGGCCGGTGCCCAGCTGCTTCGTTCTTCGCCTTCCGGCGTCTGGACAGAACTGAAGGCCAGCGATGGCTTTGAGCTTTGCCGCTCTTCAGCGTGTATACTGCACGCATCCACAGTGGGCTGGGCCCGGATTTGCCTCAGCTCGAGGTGCAATCACACTCTTTCTGTTTCGCAGAGTCCAAAGAGTGCCCGTTCTAACTCCCGCTAAGCGAAAAGTGGCAGGCGAGAAGCGCTTGCTGGATTGGGCTTTCGCTGGCCAAGACTTTCCACACAGCACTCCAACCTGGGCGACGAGGAGGAGAATGGAAGAACATCTTTCCATCCTGGCACGTTCCTCTGTGCGACGCGTCCATCCGCGTCTTTGGTCCTTGCCAGGCTGGAATGTGCGCGGTGCTACTTCGAACTGAGCAGGAACGTGCAGAGAGCACGGCGATCTGACGGTGCTGCGCAGGCTGCAAAGGAAAGAGGGCTAGCACCGGAATACAGGTGCAGAGACAAGTTTCCACGCGTCGGGGCTAAAGCTCTGGGTGAGCTTGTTGTCCTGGCACTGCTCTCTGTGCGGGACGTTAGCCGAGAACCTTTCCGTTTACATTCGGACGACAAAAGGCAGGCAGAATGTGCTGCTACAGAGCGCTGGGCAGGGAAACTGCATCGCTCAGGCGTGTTTCGGCAGAAGCAGCGGGCTGGAGCGCCTCGCTGCCGGCACCGTGCTCTGCGCGAGAAGTAGACGACTGCTCGCCTCCGGCAAGAATGAAAGCGCGACAAGGTACTGAAGTGGAGGAAGAAAGAAGGCGCCGAGCACCGGGCTCGTGTGCGAAGCGTACAAGCGGAGAAGGGAGAGTGGCTCCCCCTCGCTTGTTTGCGGGTTCACTTTAGCGGTCGGAAACGGAAAGTTCAACTTGCAGCTTCTTGTGCTGCTACCTAATTCCTCTTCCAGCCCTCTCTGGAAAGAACTGCGCTTACCTTTAGGCTTCGAGATGCAGAAAACACAGTGGTCGATGCAGAGGAGAAGGGAAGTACAGAGTGCAGCGGGGAGTTGAAAGAGGCTTTACGCGAGGAAAGGCGAAGGTGCAGCCCAGCAGTAAAAGGCTTTTACTTCTGGAGCCTTTTCCTACGGTAGCAGCTGCTGGAAGTCGGCAACGGAGCTGCGAGAGTGAATAATGTGGCGGCACGTCGATCTGAGAATTCGAAAGCTCCCGAGCCGCAGTGTGTTGTGCTCGGTTTCAAGGCTGCCTGGAGAAGGGGTGCTTGAAGAACGCCTTCTTTCTGGGCGCGTCCTTCTGGGTGCGCTCAAGCTGCATGGACTGTGCAACACTGAAGGTGGGTGAAACTGCTTCTGGCCAGCTTGTGTGATGGAGTGCAACGGCCGCGCCTTACTTTCTGAAGCAGCCAGAGCATTCTCAGCCGAATCTGCTCTGTGAACCAGCTTTGGCCTGGACTCCTGAACCTCGGCACACTGAGCACACAAGGCCGGTGCCCAGCTGCTTCGTTCTTCGCCTTCCGGCGTCTGGACAGAACTGAAGGCCAGCGATGGCTTTGAGCTTTGCCGCTCTTCAGCGTGTATACTGCACGCATCCACAGTGGGCTGGGCCCGGATTTGCCTCAGCTCGAGGTGCAATCACACTCTTTCTGTTTCGCAGAGTCCAAAGAGTGCCCGTTCTAACTCCCGCTAAGCGAAAAGTGGCAGGCGAGAAGCGCTTGCTGGATTGGGCTTTCGCTGGCCAAGACTTTCCACACAGCACTCCAACCTGGGCGACGAGGAGGAGAATGGAAGAACATCTTTCCATCCTGGCACGTTCCTCTGTGCGACGCGTCCATCCGCGTCTTTGGTCCTTGCCAGGCTGGAATGTGCGCGGTGCTACTTCGAACTGAGCAGGAACGTGCAGAGAGCACGGCGATCTGACGGTGCTGCGCAGGCTGCAAAGGAAAGAGGGCTACCGCTGGAATACAGGTGCAGAGACAAGTTTCCACGCGTCGGGGCTAAAGCTCTGGGTGAGCTTGTTGTCCTGGCACTGCTCTCTGTGCGGGACGTTAGCCGAGAACCTTTCCGTTTACATTCGGACGACAAAAGGCAGGCAGAATGTGCTGCTACAGAGCGCTGGGCAGGGAAACTGCATCGCTCAGGCGTGTTTCGGCAGAAGCAGCGGGCTGGAGCGCCTCGCTGCCGGCACCGTGCTCTGCGCGAGAAGTAGACGACTGCTCGCCTCCGGCAAGAATGAAAGCGCGACAAGGTACTGAAGTGGAGGAAGAAAGAAGGCGCCGAGCACCGGGCTCGTGTGCGAAGCGTACAAGCGGAGAAGGGAGAGTGGCTCCCCCTCGCTTGTTTGCGGGTTCACTTTAGCGGTCGGAAACGGAAAGTTCAACTTGCAGCTTCTTGTGCTGCTACCTAATTCCTCTTCCAGCCCTCTCTGGAAAGAACTGCGCTTACCTTTAGGCTTCGAGATGCAGAAAACACAGTGGTCGATGCAGAGGAGAAGGGAAGTACAGAGTGCAGCGGGGAGTTGAAAGAGGCTTTACGCGAGGAAAGGCGAAGGTGCAGCCCAGCAGTAAAAGGCTTTTACTTCTGGAGCCTTTTCCTACGGTAGCAGCTGCTGGAAGTCGGCAACGGAGCTGCGAGAGTGAATAATGTGGCGGCACGTCGATCTGAGAATTCGAAAGCTCCCGAGCCGCAGTGTGTTGTGCTCGGTTTCAAGGCTGCCTGGAGAAGGGGTGCTTGAAGAACGCCTTCTTTCTGGGCGCGTCCTTCTGGGTGCGCTCAAGCTGCATGGACTGTGCAACACTGAAGGTGGGTGAAACTGCTTCTGGCCAGCTTGTGTGATGGAGTGCAACGGCCGCGCCTTACTTTCTGAAGCAGCCAGAGCATTCTCAGCCGAATCTGCTCTGTGAACCAGCTTTGGCCTGGACTCCTGAACCTCGGCACACTGAGCACACAAGGCCGGTGCCCAGCTGCTTCGTTCTTCGCCTTCCGGCGTCTGGACAGAACTGAAGGCCAGCGATGGCTTTGAGCTTTGCCGCTCTTCAGCGTGTATACTGCACGCATCCACAGTGGGCTGGGCCCGGATTTGCCTCAGCTCGAGGTGCAATCACACTCTTTCTGTTTCGCAGAGTCCAAAGAGTGCCCGTTCTAACTCCCGCTAAGCGAAAAGTGGCAGGCGAGAAGCGCTTGCTGGATTGGGCTTTCGCTGGCCAAGACTTTCCACACAGCACTCCAACCTGGGCGACGAGGAGGAGAATGGAAGAACATCTTTCCATCCTGGCACGTTCCTCTGTGCGACGCGTCCATCCGCGTCTTTGGTCCTTGCCAGGCTGGAATGTGCGCGGTGCTACTTCGAACTGAGCAGGAACGTGCAGAGAGCACGGCGATCTGACGGTGCTGCGCAGGCTGCAAAGGAAAGAGGGCTACCACTGGAATACAGGTGCAGAGACAAGTTTCCACGCGTCGGGGCTAAAGCTCTGGGTGAGCTTGTTGTCCTGGCACTGCTCTCTGTGCGGGACGTTAGCCGAGAACCTTTCCGTTTACATTCGGACGACAAAAGGCAGGCAGAATGTGCTGCTACAGAGCGCTGGGCAGGGAAACTGCATCGCTCAGGCGTGTTTCGGCAGAAGCAGCGGGCTGGAGCGCCTCGCTGCCGGCACCGTGCTCTGCGCGAGAAGTAGACGACTGCTCGCCTCCGGCAAGAATGAAAGCGCGACAAGGTACTGAAGTGGAGGAAGAAAGAAGGCGCCGAGCACCGGGCTCGTGTGCGAAGCGTACAAGCGGAGAAGGGAGAGTGGCTCCCCCTCGCTTGTTTGCGGGTTCACTTTAGCGGTCGGAAACGGAAAGTTCAACTTGCAGCTTCTTGTGCTGCTACCTAATTCCTCTTCCAGCCCTCTCTGGAAAGAACTGCGCTTACCTTTAGGCTTCGAGATGCAGAAAACACAGTGGTCGATGCAGAGGAGAAGGGAAGTACAGAGTGCAGTGGGGAGTTGAAAGAGGCTTTACGCGAGGAAAGGCGAAGGTGCAGCCCAGCAGTAAAAGGCTTTTACTTCTGGAGCCTTTTCCTACGGTAGCAGCTGCTGGAAGTCGGCAACGGAGCTGCGAGAGTGAATAATGTGGCGGCACGTCGATCTGAGAATTCGAAAGCTCCCGAGCCGCAGTGTGTTGTGCTCGGTTTCAAGGCTGCCTGGAGAAGGGGTGCTTGAAGAACGCCTTCTTTCTGGGCGCGTCCTTCTGGGTGCGCTCAAGCTGCATGGACTGTGCAACACTGAAGGTGGGTGAAACTGCTTCTGGCCAGCTTGTGTGATGGAGTGCAACGGCCGCGCCTTACTTTCTGAAGCAGCCAGAGCATTCTCAGCCGAATCTGCTCTGTGAACCAGCTTTGGCCTGGACTCCTGAACCTCGGTACACTGAGCACACAAGGCCGGTGCCCAGCTGCTTCGTTCTTCGCCTTCCGGCGTCTGGACAGAACTGAAGGCCAGCGATGGCTTTGAGCTTTGCCGCTCTTCAGCGTGTATACTGCACGCATCCACAGTGGGCTGGGCCCGGATTTGCCTCAGCTCGAGGTGCAATCACACTCTTTCTGTTTCGCAGAGTCCAAAGAGTGCCCGTTCTAACTCCCGCTAAGCGAAAAGTGGCAGGCGAGAAGCGCTTGCTGGATTGGGCTTTCGCTGGCCAAGACTTTCCACACAGCACTCCAACCTGGGCGACGAGGAGGAGAATGGAAGAACATCTTTCCATCCTGGCACGTTCCTCTGTGCGACGCGTCCATCCGCGTCTTTGGTCCTTGCCAGGCTGGAATGTGCGCGGTGCTACTTCGAACTGAGCAGGAACGTGCAGAGAGCACGGCGATCTGACGGTGCTGCGCAGGCTGCAAAGGAAAGAGGGCTACCACTGGAATACAGGTGCAGAGACAAGTTTCCACGCGTCGGGGCTAAAGCTCTGGGTGAGCTTGTTGTCCTGGCACTGCTCTCTGTGCGGGACGTTAGCCGAGAACCTTTCCGTTTACATTCGGACGACAAAAGGCAGGCAGAATGTGCTGCTACAGAGCGCTGGGCAGGGAAACTGCATCGCTCAGGCGTGTTTCGGCAGAAGCAGCGGGCTGGAGCGCCTCGCTGCCGGCACCGTGCTCTGCGCGAGAAGTAGACGACTGCTCGCCTCCGGCAAGAATGAAAGCGCGACAAGGTACTGAAGTGGAGGAAGAAAGAAGGCGCCGAGCACCGGGCTCGTGTGCGAAGCGTACAAGCGGAGAAGGGAGAGTGGCTCCCCCTCGCTTGTTTGCGGGTTCACTTTAGCGGTCGGAAACGGAAAGTTCAACTTGCAGCTTCTTGTGCTGCTACCTAATTCCTCTTCCAGCCCTCTCTGGAAAGAACTGCGCTTACCTTTAGGCTTCGAGATGCAGAAAACACAGTGGTCGATGCAGAGGAGAAGGGAAGTACAGAGTGCAGCGGGGAGTTGAAAGAGGCTTTACGCGAGGAAAGGCGAAGGTGCAGCCCAGCAGTAAAAGGCTTTTACTTCTGGAGCCTTTTCCTACGGTAGCAGCTGCTGGAAGTCGGCAACGGAGCTGCGAGAGTGAATAATGTGGCGGCACGTCGATCTGAGAATTCGAAAGCTCCCGAGCCGCAGTGTGTTGTGCTCGGTTTCAAGGCTGCCTGGAGAAGGGGTGCTTGAAGAACGCCTTCTTTCTGGGCGCGTCCTTCTGGGTGCGCTCAAGCTGCATGGACTGTGCAACACTGAAGGTGGGTGAAACTGCTTCTGGCCAGCTTGTGTGATGGAGTGCAACGGCCGCGCCTTACTTTCTGAAGCAGCCAGAGCATTCTCAGCCGAATCTGCTCTGTGAACCAGCTTTGGCCTGGACTCCTGAACCTCGGTACACTGAGCACACAAGGCCGGTGCCCAGCTGCTTCGTTCTTCGCCTTCCGGCGTCTGGACAGAACTGAAGGCCAGCGATGGCTTTGAGCTTTGCCGCTCTTCAGCGTGTATACTGCACGCATCCACAGTGGGCTGGGCCCGGATTTGCCTCAGCTCGAGGTGCAATCACACTCTTTCTGTTTCGCAGAGTCCAAAGAGTGCCCGTTCTAACTCCCGCTAAGCGAAAAGTGGCAGGCGAGAAGCGCTTGCTGGATTGGGCTTTCGCTGGCCAAGACTTTCCACACAGCACTCCAACCTGGGCGACGAGGAGGAGAATGGAAGAACATCTTTCCATCCTGGCACGTTCCTCTGTGCGACGCGTCCATCCGCGTCTTTGGTCCTTGCCAGGCTGGAATGTGCGCGGTGCTACTTCGAACTGAGCAGGAACGTGCAGAGAGCACGGCGATCTGACGGTGCTGCGCAGGCTGCAAAGGAAAGAGGGCTACCACTGGAATACAGGTGCAGAGACAAGTTTCCACGCGTCGGGGCTAAAGCTCTGGGTGAGCTTGTTGTCCTGGCACTGCTCTCTGTGCGGGACGTTAGCCGAGAACCTTTCCGTTTACATTCGGACGACAAAAGGCAGGCAGAATGTGCTGCTACAGAGCGCTGGGCAGGGAAACTGCATCGCTCAGGCGTGTTTCGGCAGAAGCAGCGGGCTGGAGCGCCTCGCTGCCGGCACCGTGCTCTGCGCGAGAAGTAGACGACTGCTCGCCTCCGGCAAGAATGAAAGCGCGACAAGGTACTGAAGTGGAGGAAGAAAGAAGGCGCCGAGCACCGGGCTCGTGTGCGAAGCGTACAAGCGGAGAAGGGAGAGTGGCTCCCCCTCGCTTGTTTGCGGGTTCACTTTAGCGGTCGGAAACGGAAAGTTCAACTTGCAGCTTCTTGTGCTGCTACCTAATTCCTCTTCCAGCCCTCTCTGGAAAGAACTGCGCTTACCTTTAGGCTTCGAGATGCAGAAAACACAGTGGTCGATGCAGAGGAGAAGGGAAGTACAGAGTGCAGCGGGGAGTTGAAAGAGGCTTTACGCGAGGAAAGGCGAAGGTGCAGCCCAGCAGTAAAAGGCTTTTACTTCTGGAGCCTTTTCCTACGGTAGCAGCTGCTGGAAGTCGGCAACGGAGCTGCGAGAGTGAATAATGTGGCGGCACGTCGATCTGAGAATTCGAAAGCTCCCGAGCCGCAGTGTGTTGTGCTCGGTTTCAAGGCTGCCTGGAGAAGGGGTGCTTGAAGAACGCCTTCTTTCTGGGCGCGTCCTTCTGGGTGTGCTCAAGCTGCATGGACTGTGCAACACTGAAGGTGGGTGAAACTGCTTCTGGCCAGCTTGTGTGATGGAGTGCAACGGCCGCGCCTTACTTTCTGAAGCAGCCAGAGCATTCTCAGCCGAATCTGCTCTGTGAACCAGCTTTGGCCTGGACTCCTGAACCTCGGTACACTGAGCACACAAGGCCGGTGCCCAGCTGCTTCGTTCTTCGCCTTCCGGCGTCTGGACAGAACTGAAGGCCAGCGATGGCTTTGAGCTTTGCCGCTCTTCAGCGTGTATACTGCACGCATCCACAGTGGGCTGGGCCCGGATTTGCCTCAGCTCGAGGTGCAATCACACTCTTTCTGTTTCGCAGAGTCCAAAGAGTGCCCGTTCTAACTCCCGCTAAGCGAAAAGTGGCAGGCGAGAAGCGCTTGCTGGATTGGGCTTTCGCTGGCCAAGACTTTCCACACAGCACTCCAACCTGGGCGACGAGGAGGAGAATGGAAGAACATCTTTCCATCCTGGCACGTTCCTCTGTGCGACGCATCCATCCGCGTCTTTGGTCCTTGCCAGGCTGGAATGTGCGCGGTGCTACTTCGAACTGAGCAGGAACGTGCAGAGAGCACGGCGATCTGACGGTGCTGCGCAGGCTGCAAAGGAAAG
Organism: Aphelocoma coerulescens; assembly: GCF_041296385.1. Lineage (NCBI taxonomy): Eukaryota > Metazoa > Chordata > Aves > Passeriformes > Corvidae > Aphelocoma > Aphelocoma coerulescens. The sequence continues at coordinate 3,622,860 of NC_091036.1, forward strand.
AGGGCTACCACTGGAATACAGGTGCAGAGACAAGTTTCCACGCGTCGGGGCTAAAGCTCTGGGTGAGCTTGTTGTCCTGGCACTGCTCTCTGTGCGGGACGTTAGCCGAGAACCTTTCCGTTTACATTCGGACGACAAAAGGCAGGCAGAATGTGCTGCTACAGTGCGCTGGGCAGGGAAACTGCATCGCTCAGGCGTGTTTCGGCAGAAGCAGCGGGCTGGAGCGCCTTGCTGCCGGCACCGTGCTCTGCGCGAGAAGTAGACGACTGCTCGCCTCCGGCAAGAATGAAAGCGCGACAAGGTACTGAAGTGGAGGAAGAAAGAAGGCGCCGAGCACCGGGCTCGTGTGCGAAGCGTACAAGCGGAGAAGGGAGAGTGGCTCCCCCTCGCTTGTTTGCGGGTTCACTTTAGCGGTCGGAAACGGAAAGTTCAACTTGCAGCTTCTTGTGCTGCTACCTAATTCCTCTTCCAGCCCTCTCTGGAAAGAACTGCGCTTACCTTTAGGCTTCGAGATGCAGAAAACACAGTGGTCGATGCAGAGGAGAAGGGAAGTACAGAGTGCAGCGGGGAGTTGAAAGAGGCTTTACGCGAGGAAAGGCGAAGGTGCAGCCCAGCAGTAAAAGGCTTTTACTTCTGGAGCCTTTTCCTACGGTAGCAGCTGCTGGAAGTCGGCAACGGAGCTGCGAGAGTGAATAATGTGGCGGCACGTCGATCTGAGAATTCGAAAGCTCCCGAGCCGCAGTGTGTTGTGCTCGGTTTCAAGGCTGCCTGGAGAAGGGGTGCTTGAAGAACGCCTTCTTTCTGGGCGCGTCCTTCTGGGTGCGCTCAAGCTGCATGGACTGTGCAACACTGAAGGTGGGTGAAACTGCTTCTGGCCAGCTTGTGTGATGGAGTGCAACGGCCGCGCCTTACTTTCTGAAGCAGCCAGAGCATTCTCAGCCGAATCTGCTCTGTGAACCAGCTTTGGCCTGGACTCCTGAACCTCGGCACACTGAGCACACAAGGCCGGTGCCCAGCTGCTTCGTTCTTCGCCTTCCGGCGTCTGGACAGAACTGAAGGCCAGCGATGGCTTTGAGCTTTGCCGCTCTTCAGCGTGTATACTGCACGCATCCACAGTGGGCTGGGCCCGGATTTGCCTCAGCTCGAGGTGCAATCACACTCTTTCTGTTTCGCAGAGTCCAAAGAGTGCCCGTTCTAACTCCCGCTAAGCGAAAAGTGGCAGGCGAGAAGCGCTTGCTGGATTGGGCTTTCGCTGGCCAAGACTTTCCACACAGCACTCCAACCTGGGCGACGAGGAGGAGAATGGAAGAACATCTTTCCATCCTGGCACGTTCCTCTGTGCGACGCGTCCATCCGCGTCTTTGGTCCTTGCCAGGCTGGAATGTGCGCGGTGCTACTTCGAACTGAGCAGGAACGTGCAGAGAGCACGGCGATCTGACGGTGCTGCGCAGGCTGCAAAGGAAAGAGGGCTACCACTGGAATACAGGTGCAGAGACAAGTTTCCACGCGTCGGGGCTAAAGCTCTGGGTGAGCTTGTTGTCCTGGCACTGCTCTCTGTGCGGGACGTTAGCCGAGAACCTTTCCGTTTACATTCGGACGACAAAAGGCAGGCAGAATGTGCTGCTACAGAGCGCTGGGCAGGGAAACTGCATCGCTCAGGCGTGTTTCGGCAGAAGCAGCGGGCTGGAGCGCCTCGCTGCCGGCACCGTGCTCTGCGCGAGAAGTAGACGACTGCTCGCCTCCGGCAAGAATGAAAGCGCGACAAGGTACTGAAGTGGAGGAAGAAAGAAGGCGCCGAGCACCGGGCTCGTGTGCGAAGCGTACAAGCGGAGAAGGGAGAGTGGCTCCCCCTCGCTTGTTTGCGGGTTCACTTTAGCGGTCGGAAACGGAAAGTTCAACTTGCAGCTTCTTGTGCTGCTACCTAATTCCTCTTCCAGCCCTCTCTGGAAAGAACTGCGCTTACCTTTAGGCTTCGAGATGCAGAAAACACAGTGGTTGATGCAGAGGAGAAGGGAAGTACAGAGTGCAGCGGGGAGTTGAAAGAGGCTTTACGCGAGGAAAGGCGAAGGTGCAGCCCAGCAGTAAAAGGCTTTTACTTCTGGAGCCTTTTCCTACGGTAGCAGCTGCTGGAAGTCGGCAACGGAGCTGCGAGAGTGAATAATGTGGCGGCACGTCGATCTGAGAATTCGAAAGCTCCCGAGCCGCAGTGTGTTGTGCTCGGTTTCAAGGCTGCCTGGAGAAGGGGTGCTTGAAGAACGCCTTCTTTCTGGGCGCGTCCTTCTGGGTGTGCTCAAGCTGCATGGACTGTGCAACACTGAAGGTGGGTGAAACTGCTTCTGGCCAGCTTGTGTGATGGAGTGCAACGGCCGCGCCTTACTTTCTGAAGCAGCCAGAGCATTCTCAGCCGAATCTGCTCTGTGAACCAGCTTTGGCCTGGACTCCTGAACCTCGGTACACTGAGCACACAAGGCCGGTGCCCAGCTGCTTCGTTCTTCGCCTTCCGGCGTCTGGACAGAACTGAAGGCCAGCGATGGCTTTGAGCTTTGCCGCTCTTCAGCGTGTATACTGCACGCATCCACAGTGGGCTGGGCCCGGATTTGCCTCAGCTCGAGGTGCAATCACACTCTTTCTGTTTCGCAGAGTCCAAAGAGTGCCCGTTCTAACTCCCGCTAAGCGAAAAGTGGCAGGCGAGAAGCGCTTGCTGGATTGGGCTTTCGCTGGCCAAGACTTTCCACACAGCACTCCAACCTGGGCGACGAGGAGGAGAATGGAAGAACATCTTTCCATCCTGGCACGTTCCTCTGTGCGACGCGTCCATCCGCGTCTTTGGTCCTTGCCAGGCTGGAATGTGCGCGGTGCTACTTCGAACTGAGCAGGAACGTGCAGAGAGCACGGCGATCTGACGGTGCTGCGCAGGCTGCAAAGGAAAGAGGGCTACCACTGGAATACAGGTGCAGAGACAAGTTTCCACGCGTCGGGGCTAAAGCTCTGGGTGAGCTTGTTGTCCTGGCACTGCTCTCTGTGCGGGACGTTAGCCGAGAACCTTTCCGTTTACATTCGGACGACAAAAGGCAGGCAGAATGTGCTGCTACAGAGCGCTGGGCAGGGAAACTGCATCGCTCAGGCGTGTTTCGGCAGAAGCAGCGGGCTGGAGCGCCTCGCTGCCGGCACCGTGCTCTGCGCGAGAAGTAGACGACTGCTCGCCTCCGGCAAGAATGAAAGCGCGACAAGGTACTGAAGTGGAGGAAGAAAGAAGGCGCCGAGCACCGGGCTCGTGTGCGAAGCGTACAAGCGGAGAAGGGAGAGTGGCTCCCCCTCGCTTGTTTGCGGGTTCACTTTAGCGGTCGGAAACGGAAAGTTCAACTTGCAGCTTCTTGTGCTGCTACCTAATTCCTCTTCCAGCCCTCTCTGGAAAGAACTGCGCTTACCTTTAGGCTTCGAGATGCAGAAAACACAGTGGTCGATGCAGAGGAGAAGGGAAGTACAGAGTGCAGCGGGGAGTTGAAAGAGGCTTTACGCGAGGAAAGGCGAAGGTGCAGCCCAGCAGTAAAAGGCTTTTACTTCTGGAGCCTTTTCCTACGGTAGCAGCTGCTGGAAGTCGGCAACGGAGCTGCGAGAGTGAATAATGTGGCGGCACGTCGATCTGAGAATTCGAAAGCTCCCGAGCCGCAGTGTGTTGTGCTCGGTTTCAAGGCTGCCTGGAGAAGGGGTGCTTGAAGAACGCCTTCTTTCTGGGCGCGTCCTTCTGGGTGCGCTCAAGCTGCATGGACTGTGCAACACTGAAGGTGGGTGAAACTGCTTCTGGCCAGCTTGTGTGATGGAGTGCAACGGCCGCGCCTTACTTTCTGAAGCAGCCAGAGCATTCTCAGCCGAATCTGCTCTGTGAACCAGCTTTGGCCTGGACTCCTGAACCTCGGTACACTGAGCACACAAGGCCAGTGCCCAGCTGCTTCGTTCTTCGCCTTCCGGCGTCTGGACAGAACTGAAGGCCAGCGATGGCTTTGAGCTTTGCCGCTCTTCAGCGTGTATACTGCACGCATCCACAGTGGGCTGGGCCCGGATTTGCCTCAGCTCGAGGTGCAATCACACTCTTTCTGTTTCGCAGAGTCCAAAGAGTGCCCGTTCTAACTCCCGCTAAGCGAAAAGTGGCAGGCGAGAAGCGCTTGCTGGATTGGGCTTTCGCTGGCCAAGACTTTCCACACAGCACTCCAACCTGGGCGACGAGGAGGAGAATGGAAGAACATCTTTCCATCCTGGCACGTTCCTCTGTGCGACGCGTCCATCCGCGTCTTTGGTCCTTGCCAGGCTGGAATGTGCGCGGTGCTACTTCGAACTGAGCAGGAACGTGCAGAGAGCATGGCGATCTGACGGTGCTGCGCAGGCTGCAAAGGAAAGAGGGCTACCACTGGAATACAGGTGCAGAGACAAGTTTCCACGCGTCGGGGCTAAAGCTCTGGGTGAGCTTGTTGTCCTGGCACTGCTCTCTGTGCGGGACGTTAGCCGAGAACCTTTCCGTTTACATTCGGACGACAAAAGGCAGGCAGAATGTGCTGCTACAGAGCGCTGGGCAGGGAAACTGCATCGCTCAGGCGTGTTTCGGCAGAAGCAGCGGGCTGGAGCGCCTCGCTGCCGGCACCGTGCTCTGCGCGAGAAGTAGACGACTGCTCGCCTCCGGCAAGAATGAAAGCGCGACAAGGTACTGAAGTGGAGGAAGAAAGAAGGCGCCGAGCACCGGGCTCGTGTGCGAAGCGTACAAGCGGAGAAGGGAGAGTGGCTCCCCCTCGCTTGTTTGCGGGTTCACTTTAGCGGTCGGAAACGGAAAGTTCAACTTGCAGCTTCTTGTGCTGCTACCTAATTCCTCTTCCAGCCCTCTCTGGAAAGAACTGCGCTTACCTTTAGGCTTCGAGATGCAGAAAACACAGTGGTCGATGCAGAGGAGAAGGGAAGTACAGAGTGCAGCGGGGAGTTGAAAGAGGCTTTACGCGAGGAAAGGCGAAGGTGCAGCCCAGCAGTAAAAGGCTTTTACTTCTGGAGCCTTTTCCTACGGTAGCAGCTGCTGGAAGTCGGCAACGGAGCTGCGAGAGTGAATAATGTGGCGGCACGTCGATCTGAGAATTCGAAAGCTCCCGAGCCGCAGTGTGTTGTGCTCGGTTTCAAGGCTGCCTGGAGAAGGGGTGCTTGAAGAACGCCTTCTTTCTGGGCGCGTCCTTCTGGGTGCGCTCAAGCTGCATGGACTGTGCAACACTGAAGGTGGGTGAAACTGCTTCTGGCCAGCTTGTGTGATGGAGTGCAACGGCCGCGCCTTACTTTCTGAAGCAGCCAGAGCATTCTCAGCCGAATCTGCTCTGTGAACCAGCTTTGGCCTGGACTCCTGAACCTCGGCACACTGAGCACACAAGGCCGGTGCCCAGCTGCTTCGTTCTTCGCCTTCCGGCGTCTGGACAGAACTGAAGGCCAGCGATGGCTTTGAGCTTTGCCGCTCTTCAGCGTGTATACTGCACGCATCCACAGTGGGCTGGGCCCGGATTTGCCTCAGCTCGAGGTGCAATCACACTCTTTCTGTTTCGCAGAGTCCAAAGAGTGCCCGTTCTAACTCCCGCTAAGCGAAAAGTGGCAGGCGAGAAGCGCTTGCTGGATTGGGCTTTCGCTGGCCAAGACTTTCCACACAGCACTCCAACCTGGGCGACGAGGAGGAGAATGGAAGAACATCTTTCCATCCTGGCACGTTCCTCTGTGCGACGCGTCCATCCGCGTCTTTGGTCCTTGCCAGGCTGGAATGTGCGCGGTGCTACTTCGAACTGAGCAGGAACGTGCAGAGAGCACGGCGATCTGACGGTGCTGCGCAGGCTGCAAAGGAAAGAGGGCTACCACTGGAATACAGGTGCAGAGACAAGTTTCCACGCGTCGGGGCTAAAGCTCTGGGTGAGCTTGTTGTCCTGGCACTGCTCTCTGTGCGGGACGTTAGCCGAGAACCTTTCCGTTTACATTCGGACGACAAAAGGCAGGCAGAATGTGCTGCTACAGAGCGCTGGGCAGGGAAACTGCATCGCTCAGGCGTGTTTCGGCAGAAGCAGCGGGCTGGAGCGCCTCGCTGCCGGCACCGTGCTCTGCGCGAGAAGTAGACGACTGCTCGCCTCCGGCAAGAATGAAAGCGCGACAAGGTACTGAAGTGGAGGAAGAAAGAAGGCGCCGAGCACCGGGCTCGTGTGCGAAGCGTACAAGCGGAGAAGGGAGAGTGGCTCCCCCTCGCTTGTTTGCGGGTTCACTTTAGCGGTCGGAAACGGAAAGTTCAACTTGCAGCTTCTTGTGCTGCTACCTAATTCCTCTTCCAGCCCTCTCTGGAAAGAACTGCGCTTACCTTTAGGCTTCGAGATGCAGAAAACACAGTGGTCGATGCAGAGGAGAAGGGAAGTACAGAGTGCAGCGGGGAGTTGAAAGAGGCTTTACGCGAGGAAAGGCGAAGGTGCAGCCCAGCAGTAAAAGGCTTTTACTTCTGGAGCCTTTTCCTACGGTAGCAGCTGCTGGAAGTCGGCAACGGAGCTGCGAGAGTGAATAATGTGGCGGCACGTCGATCTGAGAATTCGAAAGCTCCCGAGCCGCAGTGTGTTGTGCTCGGTTTCAAGGCTGCCTGGAGAAGGGGTGCTTGAAGAACGCCTTCTTTCTGGGCGCGTCCTTCTGGGTGCGCTCAAGCTGCATGGACTGTGCAACACTGAAGGTGGGTGAAACTGCTTCTGGCCAGCTTGTGTGATGGAGTGCAACGGCCGCGCCTTACTTTCTGAAGCAGCCAGAGCATTCTCAGCCGAATCTGCTCTGTGAACCAGCTTTGGCCTGGACTCCTGAACCTCGGTACACTGAGCACACAAGGCCGGTGCCCAGCTGCTTCGTTCTTCGCCTTCCGGCGTCTGGACAGAACTGAAGGCCAGCGATGGCTTTGAGCTTTGCCGCTCTTCAGCGTGTATACTGCACGCATCCACAGTGGGCTGGGCCCGGATTTGCCTCAGCTCGAGGTGCAATCACACTCTTTCTGTTTCGCAGAGTCCAAAGAGTGCCCGTTCTAACTCCCGCTAAGCGAAAAGTGGCAGGCGAGAAGCGCTTGCTGGATTGGGCTTTCGCTGGCCAAGACTTTCCACACAGCACTCCAACCTGGGCGACGAGGAGGAGAATGGAAGAACATCTTTCCATCCTGGCACGTTCCTCTGTGCGACGCGTCCATCCGCGTCTTTGGTCCTTGCCAGGCTGGAATGTGCGCGGTGCTACTTCGAACTGAGCAGGAACGTGCAGAGAGCACGGCGATCTGACGGTGCTGCGCAGGCTGCAAAGGAAAGAGGGCTACCACTGGAATACAGGTGCAGAGACAAGTTTCCACGCGTCGGGGCTAAAGCTCTGGGTGAGCTTGTTGTCCTGGCACTGCTCTCTGTGCGGGACGTTAGCCGAGAACCTTTCCGTTTACATTCGGACGACAAAAGGCAGGCAGAATGTGCTGCTACAGAGCGCTGGGCAGGGAAACTGCATCGCTCAGGCGTGTTTCGGCAGAAGCAGCGGGCTGGAGCGCCTCGCTGCCGGCACCGTGCTCTGCGCGAGAAGTAGACGACTGCTCGCCTCCGGCAAGAATGAAAGCGCGACAAGGTACTGAAGTGGAGGAAGAAAGAAGGCGCCGAGCACCGGGCTCGTGTGCGAAGCGTACAAGCGGAGAAGGGAGAGTGGCTCCCCCTCGCTTGTTTGCGGGTTCACTTTAGCGGTCGGAAACGGAAAGTTCAACTTGCAGCTTCTTGTGCTGCTACCTAATTCCTCTTCCAGCCCTCTCTGGAAAGAACTGCGCTTACCTTTAGGCTTCGAGATGCAGAAAACACAGTGGTCGATGCAGAGGAGAAGGGAAGTACAGAGTGCAGCGGGGAGTTGAAAGAGGCTTTACGCGAGGAAAGGCGAAGGTGCAGCCCAGCAGTAAAAGGCTTTTACTTCTGGAGCCTTTTCCTACGGTAGCAGCTGCTGGAAGTCGGCAACGGAGCTGCGAGAGTGAATAATGTGGCGGCACGTCGATCTGAGAATTCGAAAGCTCCCGAGCCGCAGTGTGTTGTGCTCGGTTTCAAGGCTGCCTGGAGAAGGGGTGCTTGAAGAACGCCTTCTTTCTGGGCGCGTCCTTCTGGGTGCGCTCAAGCTGCATGGACTGTGCAACACTGAAGGTGGGTGAAACTGCTTCTGGCCAGCTTGTGTGATGGAGTGCAACGGCCGCGCCTTACTTTCTGAAGCAGCCAGAGCATTCTCAGCCGAATCTGCTCTGTGAACCAGCTTTGGCCTGGACTCCTGAACCTCGGTACACTGAGCACACAAGGCCGGTGCCCAGCTGCTTCGTTCTTCGCCTTCCGGCGTCTGGACAGAACTGAAGGCCAGCGATGGCTTTGAGCTTTGCCGCTCTTCAGCGTGTATACTGCACGCATCCACAGTGGGCTGGGCCCGGATTTGCCTCAGCTCGAGGTGCAATCACACTCTTTCTGTTTCGCAGAGTCCAAAGAGTGCCCGTTCTAACTCCCGCTAAGCGAAAAGTGGCAGGCGAGAAGCGCTTGCTGGATTGGGCTTTCGCTGGCCAAGACTTTCCACACAGCACTCCAACCTGGGCGACGAGGAGGAGAATGGAAGAACATCTTTCCATCCTGGCACGTTCCTCTGTGCGACGCGTCCATCCGCGTCTTTGGTCCTTGCCAGGCTGGAATGTGCGCGGTGCTACTTCGAACTGAGCAGGAACGTGCAGAGAGCACGGCGATCTGACGGTGCTGCGCAGGCTGCAAAGGAAAGAGGGCTACCACTGGAATACAGGTGCAGAGACAAGTTTCCACGCGTCGGGGCTAAAGCTCTGGGTGAGCTTGTTGTCCTGGCACTGCTCTCTGTGCGGGACGTTAGCCGAGAACCTTTCCGTTTACATTCGGACGACAAAAGGCAGGCAGAATGTGCTGCTACAGAGCGCTGGGCAGGGAAACTGCATCGCTCAGGCGTGTTTCGGCAGAAGCAGCGGGCTGGAGCGCCTCGCTGCCGGCACCGTGCTCTGCGCGAGAAGTAGACGACTGCTCGCCTCCGGCAAGAATGAAAGCGCGACAAGGTACTGAAGTGGAGGAAGAAAGAAGGCGCCGAGCACCGGGCTCGTGTGCGAAGCGTACAAGCGGAGAAGGGAGAGTGGCTCCCCCTCGCTTGTTTGCGGGTTCACTTTAGCGGTCGGAAACGGAAAGTTCAACTTGCAGCTTCTTGTGCTGCTACCTAATTCCTCTTCCAGCCCTCTCTGGAAAGAACTGCGCTTACCTTTAGGCTTCGAGATGCAGAAAACACAGTGGTCGATGCAGAGGAGAAGGGAAGTACAGAGTGCAGCGGGGAGTTGAAAGAGGCTTTACGCGAGGAAAGGCGAAGGTGCAGCCCAGCAGTAAAAGGCTTTTACTTCTGGAGCCTTTTCCTACGGTAGCAGCTGCTGGAAGTCGGCAACGGAGCTGCGAGAGTGAATAATGTGGCGGCACGTCGATCTGAGAATTCGAAAGCTCCCGAGCCGCAGTGTGTTGTGCTCGGTTTCAAGGCTGCCTGGAGAAGGGGTGCTTGAAGAACGCCTTCTTTCTGGGCGCGTCCTTCTGGGTGCGCTCAAGCTGCATGGACTGTGCAACACTGAAGGTGGGTGAAACTGCTTCTGGCCAGCTTGTGTGATGGAGTGCAACGGCCGCGCCTTACTTTCTGAAGCAGCCAGAGCATTCTCAGCCGAATCTGCTCTGTGAACCAGCTTTGGCCTGGACTCCTGAACCTCGGTACACTGAGCACACAAGGCCGGTGCCCAGCTGCTTCGTTCTTCGCCTTCCGGCGTCTGGACAGAACTGAAGGCCAGCGATGGCTTTGAGCTTTGCCGCTCTTCAGCGTGTATACTGCACGCATCCACAGTGGGCTGGGCCCGGATTTGCCTCAGCTCGAGGTGCAATCACACTCTTTCTGTTTCGCAGAGTCCAAAGAGTGCCCGTTCTAACTCCCGCTAAGCGAAAAGTGGCAGGCGAGAAGCGCTTGCTGGATTGGGCTTTCGCTGGCCAAGACTTTCCACACAGCACTCCAACCTGGGCGACGAGGAGGAGAATGGAAGAACATCTTTCCATCCTGGCACGTTCCTCTGTGCGATGCGTCCATCCGCGTCTTTGGTCCTTGCCAGGCTGGAATGTGCGCGGTGCTACTTCGAACTGAGCAGGAACGTGCAGAGAGCACGGCGATCTGACGGTGCTGCGCAGGCTGCAAAGGAAAGAGGGCTACCACTGGAATACAGGTGCAGAGACAAGTTTCCACGCGTCGGGGCTAAAGCTCTGGGTGAGCTTGTTGTCCTGGCACTGCTCTCTGTGCGGGACGTTAGCCGAGAACCTTTCCGTTTACATTCGGACGACAAAAGGCAGGCAGAATGTGCTGCTACAGAGCGCTGGGCAGGGAAACTGCATCGCTCAGGCGTGTTTTGGCAGAAGCAGCGGGCTGGAGCGCCTCGCTGCCGGCACCGTGCTCTGCGCGAGAAGTAGACGACTGCTCGCCTCCGGCAAGAATGAAAGCGCGACAAGGTACTGAAGTGGAGGAAGAAAGAAGGCGCCGAGCACCGGGCTCGTGTGCGAAGCGTACAAGCGGAGAAGGGAGAGTGGCTCCCCCTCGCTTGTTTGCGGGTTCACTTTAGCGGTCGGAAACGGAAAGTTCAACTTGCAGCTTCTTGTGCTGCTACCTAATTCCTCTTCCAGCCCTCTCTGGAAAGAACTGCGCTTACCTTTAGGCTTCGAGATGCAGAAAACACAGTGGTCGATGCAGAGGAGAAGGGAAGTACAGAGTGCAGCGGGGAGTTGAAAGAGGCTTTACGCGAGGAAAGGCGAAGGTGCAGCCCAGCAGTAAAAGGCTTTTACTTCTGGAGCCTTTTCCTACGGTAGCAGCTGCTGGAAGTCGGCAACGGAGCTGCGAGAGTGAATAATGTGGCGGCACGTCGATCTGAGAATTCGAAAGCTCCCGAGCCGCAGTGTGTTGTGCTCGGTTTCAAGGCTGCCTGGAGAAGGGGTGCTTGAAGAACGCCTTCTTTCTGGGCGCGTCCTTCTGGGTGTGCTCAAGCTGCATGGACTGTGCAACACTGAAGGTGGGTGAAACTGCTTCTGGCCAGCTTGTGTGATGGAGTGCAACGGCCGCGCCTTACTTTCTGAAGCAGCCAGAGCATTCTCAGCCGAATCTGCTCTGTGAACCAGCTTTGGCCTGGACTCCTGAACCTCGGCACACTGAGCACACAAGGCCGGTGCCCAGCTGCTTCGTTCTTCGCCTTCCGGCGTCTGGACAGAACTGAAGGCCAGCGATGGCTTTGAGCTTTGCCGCTCTTCAGCGTGTATACTGCACGCATCCACAGTGGGCTGGGCCCGGATTTGCCTCAGCTCGAGGTGCAATCACACTCTTTCTGTTTCGCAGAGTCCAAAGAGTGCCCGTTCTAACTCCCGCTAAGCGAAAAGTGGCAGGCGAGAAGCGCTTGCTGGATTGGGCTTTCGCTGGCCAAGACTTTCCACACAGCACTCCAACCTGGGCGACGAGGAGGAGAATGGAAGAACATCTTTCCATCCTGGCACGTTCCTCTGTGCGACGCATCCATCCGCGTCTTTGGTCCTTGCCAGGCTGGAATGTGCGCGGTGCTACTTCGAACTGAGCAGGAACGTGCAGAGAGCACGGCGATCTGACGGTGCTGCGCAGGCTGCAAAGGAAAGAGGGCTACCACTGGAATACAGGTGCAGAGACAAGTTTCCACGCGTCGGGGCTAAAGCTCTGGGTGAGCTTGTTGTCCTGGCACTGCTCTCTGTGCGGGACGTTAGCCGAGAACCTTTCCGTTTACATTCGGACGACAAAAGGCAGGCAGAATGTGCTGCTACAGAGCGCTGGGCAGGGAAACTGCATCGCTCAGGCGTGTTTCGGCAGAAGCAGCGGGCTGGAGCGCCTCGCTGCCGGCACCGTGCTCTGCGCGAGAAGTAGACGACTGCTCGCCTCCGGCAAGAATGAAAGCGCGACAAGGTACTGAAGTGGAGGAAGAAAGAAGGCGCCGAGCACCGGGCTCGTGTGCGAAGCGTACAAGCGGAGAAGGGAGAGTGGCTCCCCCTCGCTTGTTTGCGGGTTCACTTTAGCGGTCGGAAACGGAAAGTTCAACTTGCAGCTTCTTGTGCTGCTACCTAATTCCTCTTCCAGCCCTCTCTGGAAAGAACTGCGCTTACCTTTAGGCTTCGAGATGCAGAAAACACAGTGGTCGATGCAGAGGAGAAGGGAAGTACAGAGTGCAGCGGGGAGTTGAAAGAGGCTTTACGCGAGGAAAGGCGAAGGTGCAGCCCAGCAGTAAAAGGCTTTTACTTCTGGAGCCTTTTCCTACGGTAGCAGCTGCTGGAAGTCGGCAACGGAGCTGCGAGAGTGAATAATGTGGCGGCACGTCGATCTGAGAATTCGAAAGCTCCCGAGCCGCAGTGTGTTGTGCTCGGTTTCAAGGCTGCCTGGAGAAGGGGTGCTTGAAGAACGCCTTCTTTCTGGGCGCGTCCTTCTGGGTGCGCTCAAGCTGCATGGACTGTGCAACACTGAAGGTGGGTGAAACTGCTTCTGGCCAGCTTGTGTGATGGAGTGCAACGGCCGCGCCTTACTTTCTGAAGCAGCCAGAGCATTCTCAGCCGAATCTGCTCTGTGAACCAGCTTTGGCCTGGACTCCTGAACCTCGGTACACTGAGCACACAAGGCCGGTGCCCAGCTGCTTCGTTCTTCGCCTTCCGGCGTCTGGACAGAACTGAAGGCCAGCGATGGCTTTGAGCTTTGCCGCTCTTCAGCGTGTATACTGCACGCATCCACAGTGGGCTGGGCCCGGATTTGCCTCAGCTCGAGGTGCAATCACACTCTTTCTGTTTCGCAGAGTCCAAAGAGTGCCCGTTCTAACTCCCGCTAAGCGAAAAGTGGCAGGCGAGAAGCGCTTGCTGGATTGGGCTTTCGCTGGCCAAGACTTTCCACACAGCACTCCAACCTGGGCGACGAGGAGGAGAATGGAAGAACATCTTTCCATCCTGGCACGTTCCTCTGTGCGATGCGTCCATCCGCGTCTTTGGTCCTTGCCAGGCTGGAATGTGCGCGGTGCTACTTCGAACTGAGCAGGAACGTGCAGAGAGCACGGCGATCTGACGGTGCTGCGCAGGCTGCAAAGGAAAGAGGGCTACCACTGGAATACAGGTGCAGAGACAAGTTTCCACGCGTCGGGGCTAAAGCTCTGGGTGAGCTTGTTGTCCTGGCACTGCTCTCTGTGCGGGACGTTAGCCGAGAACCTTTCCGTTTACATTCGGACGACAAAAGGCAGGCAGAATGTGCTGCTACAGAGCGCTGGGCAGGGAAACTGCATCGCTCAGGCGTGTTTTGGCAGAAGCAGCGGGCTGGAGCGCCTCGCTGCCGGCACCGTGCTCTGCGCGAGAAGTAGACGACTGCTCGCCTCCGGCAAGAATGAAAGCGCGACAAGGTACTGAAGTGGAGGAAGAAAGAAGGCGCCGAGCACCGGGCTCGTGTGCGAAGCGTACAAGCGGAGAAGGGAGAGTGGCTCCCCCTCGCTTGTTTGCGGGTTCACTTTAGCGGTCGGAAACGGAAAGTTCAACTTGCAGCTTCTTGTGCTGCTACCTAATTCCTCTTCCAGCCCTCTCTGGAAAGAACTGCGCTTACCTTTAGGCTTCGAGATGCAGAAAACACAGTGGTCGATGCAGAGGAGAAGGGAAGTACAGAGTGCAGCGGGGAGTTGAAAGAGGCTTTACGCGAGGAAAGGCGAAGGTGCAGCCCAGCAGTAAAAGGCTTTTACTTCTGGAGCCTTTTCCTACGGTAGCAGCTGCTGGAAGTCGGCAACGGAGCTGCGAGAGTGAATAATGTGGCGGCACGTCGATCTGAGAATTCGAAAGCTCCCGAGCCGCAGTGTGTTGTGCTCGGTTTCAAGGCTGCCTGGAGAAGGGGTGCTTGAAGAACGCCTTCTTTCTGGGCGCGTCCTTCTGGGTGTGCTCAAGCTGCATGGACTGTGCAACACTGAAGGTGGGTGAAACTGCTTCTGGCCAGCTTGTGTGATGGAGTGCAACGGCCGCGCCTTACTTTCTGAAGCAGCCAGAGCATTCTCAGCCGAATCTGCTCTGTGAACCAGCTTTGGCCTGGACTCCTGAACCTCGGTACACTGAGCACACAAGGCCGGTGCCCAGCTGCTTCGTTCTTCGCCTTCCGGCGTCTGGACAGAACTGAAGGCCAGCGATGGCTTTGAGCTTTGCCGCTCTTCAGCGTGTATACTGCACGCATCCACAGTGGGCTGGGCCCGGATTTGCCTCAGCTCGAGGTGCAATCACACTCTTTCTGTTTCGCAGAGTCCAAAGAGTGCCCGTTCTAACTCCCGCTAAGCGAAAAGTGGCAGGCGAGAAGCGCTTGCTGGATTGGGCTTTCGCTGGCCAAGACTTTCCACACAGCACTCCAACCTGGGCGACGAGGAGGAGAATGGAAGAACATCTTTCCATCCTGGCACGTTCCTCTGTGCGACGCATCCATCCGCGTCTTTGGTCCTTGCCAGGCTGGAATGTGCGCGGTGCTACTTCGAACTGAGCAGGAACGTGCAGAGAGCACGGCGATCTGACGGTGCTGCGCAGGCTGCAAAGGAAAGAGGGCTACCACTGGAATACAGGTGCAGAGACAAGTTTCCACGCGTCGGGGCTAAAGCTCTGGGTGAGCTTGTTGTCCTGGCACTGCTCTCTGTGCGGGACGTTAGCCGAGAACCTTTCCGTTTACATTCGGACGACAAAAGGCAGGCAGAATGTGCTGCTACAGTGCGCTGGGCAGGGAAACTGCATCGCTCAGGCGTGTTTCGGCAGAAGCAGCGGGCTGGAGCGCCTTGCTGCCGGCACCGTGCTCTGCGCGAGAAGTAGACGACTGCTCGCCTCCGGCAAGAATGAAAGCGCGACAAGGTACTGAAGTGGAGGAAGAAAGAAGGCGCCGAGCACCGGGCTCGTGTGCGAAGCGTACAAGCGGAGAAGGGAGAGTGGCTCCCCCTCGCTTGTTTGCGGGTTCACTTTAGCGGTCGGAAACGGAAAGTTCAACTTGCAGCTTCTTGTGCTGCTACCTAATTCCTCTTCCAGCCCTCTCTGGAAAGAACTGCGCTTACCTTTAGGCTTCGAGATGCAGAAAACACAGTGGTCGATGCAGAGGAGAAGGGAAGTACAGAGTGCAGCGGGGAGTTGAAAGAGGCTTTACGCGAGGAAAGGCGAAGGTGCAGCCCAGCAGTAAAAGGCTTTTACTTCTGGAGCCTTTTCCTACGGTAGCAGCTGCTGGAAGTCGGCAACGGAGCTGCGAGAGTGAATAATGTGGCGGCACGTCGATCTGAGAATTCGAAAGCTCCCGAGCCGCAGTGTGTTGTGCTCGGTTTCAAGGCTGCCTGGAGAAGGGGTGCTTGAAGAACGCCTTCTTTCTGGGCGCGTCCTTCTGGGTGCGCTCAAGCTGCATGGACTGTGCAACACTGAAGGTGGGTGAAACTGCTTCTGGCCAGCTTGTGTGATGGAGTGCAACGGCCGCGCCTTACTTTCTGAAGCAGCCAGAGCATTCTCAGCCGAATCTGCTCTGTGAACCAGCTTTGGCCTGGACTCCTGAACCTCGGCACACTGAGCACACAAGGCCGGTGCCCAGCTGCTTCGTTCTTCGCCTTCCGGCGTCTGGACAGAACTGAAGGCCAGCGATGGCTTTGAGCTTTGCCGCTCTTCAGCGTGTATACTGCACGCATCCACAGTGGGCTGGGCCCGGATTTGCCTCAGCTCGAGGTGCAATCACACTCTTTCTGTTTCGCAGAGTCCAAAGAGTGCCCGTTCTAACTCCCGCTAAGCGAAAAGTGGCAGGCGAGAAGCGCTTGCTGGATTGGGCTTTCGCTGGCCAAGACTTTCCACACAGCACTCCAACCTGGGCGACGAGGAGGAGAATGGAAGAACATCTTTCCATCCTGGCACGTTCCTCTGTGCGACGCGTCCATCCGCGTCTTTGGTCCTTGCCAGGCTGGAATGTGCGCGGTGCTACTTCGAACTGAGCAGGAACGTGCAGAGAGCACGGCGATCTGACGGTGCTGCGCAGGCTGCAAAGGAAAGAGGGCTAGCACCGGAATACAGGTGCAGAGACAAGTTTCCACGCGTCGGGGCTAAAGCTCTGGGTGAGCTTGTTGTCCTGGCACTGCTCTCTGTGCGGGACGTTAGCCGAGAACCTTTCCGTTTACATTCGGACGACAAAAGGCAGGCAGAATGTGCTGCTACAGAGCGCTGGGCAGGGAAACTGCATCGCTCAGGCGTGTTTCGGCAGAAGCAGCGGGCTGGAGCGCCTCGCTGCCGGCACCGTGCTCTGCGCGAGAAGTAGACGACTGCTCGCCTCCGGCAAGAATGAAAGCGCGACAAGGTACTGAAGTGGAGGAAGAAAGAAGGCGCCGAGCACCGGGCTCGTGTGCGAAGCGTACAAGCGGAGAAGGGAGAGTGGCTCCCCCTCGCTTGTTTGCGGGTTCACTTTAGCGGTCGGAAACGGAAAGTTCAACTTGCAGCTTCTTGTGCTGCTACCTAATTCCTCTTCCAGCCCTCTCTGGAAAGAACTGCGCTTACCTTTAGGCTTCGAGATGCAGAAAACACAGTGGTCGATGCAGAGGAGAAGGGAAGTACAGAGTGCAGCGGGGAGTTGAAAGAGGCTTTACGCGAGGAAAGGCGAAGGTGCAGCCCAGCAGTAAAAGGCTTTTACTTCTGGAGCCTTTTCCTACGGTAGCAGCTGCTGGAAGTCGGCAACGGAGCTGCGAGAGTGAATAATGTGGCGGCACGTCGATCTGAGAATTCGAAAGCTCCCGAGCCGCAGTGTGTTGTGCTCGGTTTCAAGGCTGCCTGGAGAAGGGGTGCTTGAAGAACGCCTTCTTTCTGGGCGCGTCCTTCTGGGTGCGCTCAAGCTGCATGGACTGTGCAACACTGAAGGTGGGTGAAACTGCTTCTGGCCAGCTTGTGTGATGGAGTGCAACGGCCGCGCCTTACTTTCTGAAGCAGCCAGAGCATTCTCAGCCGAATCTGCTCTGTGAACCAGCTTTGGCCTGGACTCCTGAACCTCGGCACACTGAGCACACAAGGCCGGTGCCCAGCTGCTTCGTTCTTCGCCTTCCGGCGTCTGGACAGAACTGAAGGCCAGCGATGGCTTTGAGCTTTGCCGCTCTTCAGCGTGTATACTGCACGCATCCACAGTGGGCTGGGCCCGGATTTGCCTCAGCTCGAGGTGCAATCACACTCTTTCTGTTTCGCAGAGTCCAAAGAGTGCCCGTTCTAACTCCCGCTAAGCGAAAAGTGGCAGGCGAGAAGCGCTTGCTGGATTGGGCTTTCGCTGGCCAAGACTTTCCACACAGCACTCCAACCTGGGCGACGAGGAGGAGAATGGAAGAACATCTTTCCATCCTGGCACGTTCCTCTGTGCGACGCGTCCATCCGCGTCTTTGGTCCTTGCCAGGCTGGAATGTGCGCGGTGCTACTTCGAACTGAGCAGGAACGTGCAGAGAGCACGGCGATCTGACGGTGCTGCGCAGGCTGCAAAGGAAAGAGGGCTACCACTGGAATACAGGTGCAGAGACAAGTTTCCACGCGTCGGGGCTAAAGCTCTGGGTGAGCTTGTTGTCCTGGCACTGCTCTCTGTGCGGGACGTTAGCCGAGAACCTTTCCGTTTACATTCGGACGACAAAAGGCAGGCAGAATGTGCTGCTACAGAGCGCTGGGCAGGGAAACTGCATCGCTCAGGCGTGTTTCGGCAGAAGCAGCGGGCTGGAGCGCCTCGCTGCCGGCACCGTGCTCTGCGCGAGAAGTAGACGACTGCTCGCCTCCGGCAAGAATGAAAGCGCGACAAGGTACTGAAGTGGAGGAAGAAAGAAGGCGCCGAGCACCGGGCTCGTGTGCGAAGCGTACAAGCGGAGAAGGGAGAGTGGCTCCCCCTCGCTTGTTTGCGGGTTCACTTTAGCGGTCGGAAACGGAAAGTTCAACTTGCAGCTTCTTGTGCTGCTACCTAATTCCTCTTCCAGCCCTCTCTGGAAAGAACTGCGCTTACCTTTAGGCTTCGAGATGCAGAAAACACAGTGGTCGATGCAGAGGAGAAGGGAAGTACAGAGTGCAGCGGGGAGTTGAAAGAGGCTTTACGCGACGAAAGGCGAAGGTGCAGCCCAGCAGTAAAAGGCTTTTACTTCTGGAGCCTTTTCCTACGGTAGCAGCTGCTGGAAGTCGGCAACGGAGCTGCGAGAGTGAATAATGTGGCGGCACGTCGATCTGAGAATTCGAAAGCTCCCGAGCCGCAGTGTGTTGTGCTCGGTTTCAAGGCTGCCTGGAGAAGGGGTGCTTGAAGAACGCCTTCTTTCTGGGCGCGTCCTTCTGGGTGCGCTCAAGCTGCATGGACTGTGCAACACTGAAGGTGGGTGAAACTGCTTCTGGC
The DNA here is from genome assembly GCF_041296385.1 of Aphelocoma coerulescens. NCBI lineage: Eukaryota > Metazoa > Chordata > Aves > Passeriformes > Corvidae > Aphelocoma > Aphelocoma coerulescens. Next base: position 3,641,316 of record NC_091036.1, read on the forward strand.
CAGCTTGTGTGATGGAGTGCAACGGCCGCGCCTTACTTTCTGAAGCAGCCAGAGCATTCTCAGCCGAATCTGCTCTGTGAACCAGCTTTGGCCTGGACTCCTGAACCTCGGCACACTGAGCACACAAGGCCGGTGCCCAGCTGCTTCGTTCTTCGCCTTCCGGCGTCTGGACAGAACTGAAGGCCAGCGATGGCTTTGAGCTTTGCCGCTCTTCAGCGTGTATACTGCACGCATCCACAGTGGGCTGGGCCCGGATTTGCCTCAGCTCGAGGTGCAATCACACTCTTTCTGTTTCGCAGAGTCCAAAGAGTGCCCGTTCTAACTCCCGCTAAGCGAAAAGTGGCAGGCGAGAAGCGCTTGCTGGATTGGGCTTTCGCTGGCCAAGACTTTCCACACAGCACTCCAACCTGGGCGACGAGGAGGAGAATGGAAGAACATCTTTCCATCCTGGCACGTTCCTCTGTGCGACGCGTCCATCCGCGTCTTTGGTCCTTGCCAGGCTGGAATGTGCGCGGTGCTACTTCGAACTGAGCAGGAACGTGCAGAGAGCACGGCGATCTGACGGTGCTGCGCAGGCTGCAAAGGAAAGAGGGCTACCACTGGAATACAGGTGCAGAGACAAGTTTCCACGCGTCGGGGCTAAAGCTCTGGGTGAGCTTGTTGTCCTGGCACTGCTCTCTGTGCGGGACGTTAGCCGAGAACCTTTCCGTTTACATTCGGACGACAAAAGGCAGGCAGAATGTGCTGCTACAGAGCGCTGGGCAGGGAAACTGCATCGCTCAGGCGTGTTTCGGCAGAAGCAGCGGGCTGGAGCGCCTCGCTGCCGGCACCGTGCTCTGCGCGAGAAGTAGACGACTGCTCGCCTCCGGCAAGAATGAAAGCGCGACAAGGTACTGAAGTGGAGGAAGAAAGAAGGCGCCGAGCACCGGGCTCGTGTGCGAAGCGTACAAGCGGAGAAGGGAGAGTGGCTCCCCCTCGCTTGTTTGCGGGTTCACTTTAGCGGTCGGAAACGGAAAGTTCAACTTGCAGCTTCTTGTGCTGCTACCTAATTCCTCTTCCAGCCCTCTCTGGAAAGAACTGCGCTTACCTTTAGGCTTCGAGATGCAGAAAACACAGTGGTCGATGCAGAGGAGAAGGGAAGTACAGAGTGCAGCGGGGAGTTGAAAGAGGCTTTACGCGAGGAAAGGCGAAGGTGCAGCCCAGCAGTAAAAGGCTTTTACTTCTGGAGCCTTTTCCTACGGTAGCAGCTGCTGGAAGTCGGCAACGGAGCTGCGAGAGTGAATAATGTGGCGGCACGTCGATCTGAGAATTCGAAAGCTCCCGAGCCGCAGTGTGTTGTGCTCGGTTTCAAGGCTGCCTGGAGAAGGGGTGCTTGAAGAACGCCTTCTTTCTGGGCGCGTCCTTCTGGGTGCGCTCAAGCTGCATGGACTGTGCAACACTGAAGGTGGGTGAAACTGCTTCTGGCCAGCTTGTGTGATGGAGTGCAACGGCCGCGCCTTACTTTCTGAAGCAGCCAGAGCATTCTCAGCCGAATCTGCTCTGTGAACCAGCTTTGGCCTGGACTCCTGAACCTCGGTACACTGAGCACACAAGGCCGGTGCCCAGCTGCTTCGTTCTTCGCCTTCCGGCGTCTGGACAGAACTGAAGGCCAGCGATGGCTTTGAGCTTTGCCGCTCTTCAGCGTGTATACTGCACGCATCCACAGTGGGCTGGGCCCGGATTTGCCTCAGCTCGAGGTGCAATCACACTCTTTCTGTTTCGCAGAGTCCAAAGAGTGCCCGTTCTAACTCCCGCTAAGCGAAAAGTGGCAGGCGAGAAGCGCTTGCTGGATTGGGCTTTCGCTGGCCAAGACTTTCCACACAGCACTCCAACCTGGGCGACGAGGAGGAGAATGGAAGAACATCTTTCCATCCTGGCACGTTCCTCTGTGCGATGCGTCCATCCGCGTCTTTGGTCCTTGCCAGGCTGGAATGTGCGCGGTGCTACTTCGAACTGAGCAGGAACGTGCAGAGAGCACGGCGATCTGACGGTGCTGCGCAGGCTGCAAAGGAAAGAGGGCTACCACTGGAATACAGGTGCAGAGACAAGTTTCCACGCGTCGGGGCTAAAGCTCTGGGTGAGCTTGTTGTCCTGGCACTGCTCTCTGTGCGGGACGTTAGCCGAGAACCTTTCCGTTTACATTCGGACGACAGGCAGGCAGAATGTGCTGCTACAGAGCGCTGGGCAGGGAAACTGCATCGCTCAGGCGTGTTTCGGCAGAAGCAGCGGGCTGGAGCGCCTCGCTGCCGGCACCGTGCTCTGCGCGAGAAGTAGACGACTGCTCGCCTCCGGCAAGAATGAAAGCGCGACAAGGTACTGAAGTGGAGGAAGAAAGAAGGCGCCGAGCACCGGGCTCGTGTGCGAAGCGTACAAGCGGAGAAGGGAGAGTGGCTCCCCCTCGCTTGTTTGCGGGTTCACTTTAGCGGTCGGAAACGGAAAGTTCAACTTGCAGCTTCTTGTGCTGCTACCTAATTCCTCTTCCAGCCCTCTCTGGAAAGAACTGCGCTTACCTTTAGGCTTCGAGATGCAGAAAACACAGTGGTCGATGCAGAGGAGAAGGGAAGTACAGAGTGCAGCGGGGAGTTGAAAGAGGCTTTACGTGAGGAAAGGCGAAGGTGCAACCTAGCATTGGATGTTGTTGTTTTTTCTTTGTGTGCGTAGGTTTCAAGTGAGCTGCAAGAGCCAACAATGGGATGGCAAGCTGGTCAGAGAAGGAAGCTTAAGAGCTGTCGAGTGCTTTGCAGAATTCTAATGCTGCTATAAACATAGCGTGCCTTTGGAAGGTCTTGTATCGAGACTCTCCCATCTTTGTGAGCTCTAGTGCCTTGTACTCAGTGACACTGATGGAGTGTGACAGCGATTGCCCTCGAGGATGAAGTTTTGCACAGAAGTATCAAAAACAACCTGATCAATTTTTACACGGAAAAGGCTAAAACAACAAATGCTTTCTCTCCTGGCACATCTCTCAGTCCGAACTGCGGCTGGAGACGCTGCTCTGTAAGGGTGGACTCTGTCCCTTTGAGAAAATGTGATGATGGTCTATATATAGTTGCGAAGGAAAGTGCTGCTCACTGGTGTGTTTCGCCTTGTAGACAGACTTTAGAGGGACTAGGAAAAGCAGCGCTGGCTTCTTGTTCCAGGACTTTTTTTCTGCATGGAGGTGCTGGTTGTTTGGAAGGGGGTTGGGATCCTCGAGAGGTGGCAGGTAGGGTGGTACATAGAGCTTGAAGGAAAGTGCGTATCTCCAGGGACTTTGATGCTGGTTGGTGGGTGCGAGTTACATGTTGAGCATGTTCATGACGGCACAGAAAAGGTTCTGAAAGAAAGAGGCCGTGCTGGAACTGCCTTTTCTTTCACCGCTCAAAAACTGCACAGCCAACAATGAAAAGATTCCTCTTGCTTCCCCGCTACGCGCAAAATCGCATTCTTTTATGTCTCCAAGAGGCAGGATGCACAGCGGAGCTCTTCCACCAACTGCTCCCACACGACTGGGGCCGCGCCAGCGAAGCGCTTGGCTTTTTCCTGGGCACTGTCAGTGCTCACCGAATCAACCACACGATGGCGGTGCCGACTTGCAAAAGAAGGCCAAGCACCTGGCCCAGCTCGAAACCACCCCAAGGGCAGAGGCAAGTTGCAAACGTCCCTGCATTCAAATCAACGGTGTCAGGACAAAAAGATTTCCCTAATCTTCTGCTGCCAAGAGCAGACTCTTCTTTGCACCACACTCCAAGAGCCAGACAAACCTCTTTGGCCCAAACAAAGCTTTTCTCTCTCGCAGAGTCCAGCCACCAACTTGAAACCCTCTGGCAAAAGCAGAGCTCACAAAAGTGCCAGCTGAGAAAGCTCTTGCTGCCTACAGCTTACACTGCACCCCTCAGATGAGGAGTGCACACTTTCCTTCTCAGCTCTAGGTATCATCCTAAGCCTTTACTCTCCCAGAGTCAGGATCCAAAGACAACGGCACCAGGGACTGCTCACACACTAAAGGCACCAGGACAAAAGGCTCACGAGCTTGGCCTTTGCATTCCCGCTGACAGCTCAAGAGCTCTAACCCAGAGCTGTTGGGAACAGCCTTTAAAATTGCTAAGAGCACCTAATGTGCGCATCCAAACCTGCTTTCCTTGCCAAGGAGAGCAACTACAAGCCCATCTCCAAAGAAACGGCATCCCCTCCTCCAAAATACAACACATCCAGCGACTGATCCACCTTTAGTATTGAATACATCCAACAATTGCCCCTACATGGAAGGGGTCAAGAGAGAAATGTCTTGCTGGACTATTCCTCCCCATGGTACACTAACATCTGCTCCAGCAACACTGGCACTATGTCTTTGTCTTCCCAAGGAAAGGCACCCCGAGTCACTTGGCCTTGCCTTGCCTTCAGTACCTTGCCTAGTTTTTCCCAACCTACCCTTGTTTTGCTTCCTTTGCCTATGTATGCCTTGCCTTGCACTACCTACAACTTGCTGGCTTTGCCCTGCCCTGTCTAACACTCTTTACCTTGCATTCCATGCAGGCAAGGCGCTGCAAACCGAGTGCAGGCAATTGTAGGCAAGTCGAGGGAGAGGTAGGCAAGGCCAGAGCAGTGAGGGGAAAGCAAATGGAGTGGTAGGCAAGAGAAGGCCCAGAAGTTAGAGGCAAGGCTGGCCGTAGGAAGGAAAGTCCAGTGATGGGTAGGCCAGGCAGAAACAGGAAGGGCTCGGCAAGCCAAGGCCCTGGAGGAAAGCAGTAGGCAGGTCAAGGGCGGGGCATGGCCATGGAAAGGAATGCAAGGCTACAGAAGGCTAGCAGGGCAAGGCAAGGAAACTGTTGCATTGCCAAGGCAAAGCCAGGCAAGGCAGGTGAGAAATACATTCAGGGACTGCTGGTACATGAAAATACACTTTTGCTCGTACACTGCTCTCTGTGGCCTTGATCCCGTATGGGTCATCTCTCCTCTGTACCTAAAAGACTTGAGCTACCTGCTTTCCTTCATATGCAAAAGAACTCTCATTCTGGTCCTGGAGCTCAAGGGCAAAGTGTGAATTGCCCTTCCAAGATTCAAGACATGCAAGGATTGGTCCCAGACAAAAGCTGCCCGTACAGACAAGTGTGGCAACATGAATCCTCCCCTGGTCTTCCTCCCATGTGATCCTGAAACACTGGAGATACTTGAGAGCCTTGAGATTCCTAGGAGGAGCAGAAAGGGAAAGGCAAGGCCATGAAATGCCATTGAAAAGGGGTCTTGAATTCCAGGTGGGGGAGGGGTGAGCAAGGTCATGCAAGGCAAGGGAGGGGTTCAAGGGCAAGGCAAGGCAAGTGGTGGCTTTGCAAGGAAAGGCAATGAAGGTCCTAGAAGGAGAAGGAAAGGCAAGGCCAGACCTAGACGAATGTGAAAGGAAGTCAGGTGGGGGATGGATGAGCAAGTCAATGCAAGGCAGGGGAGAAAAGGCAGGCCGAGGGAAGGCTACAGAGGGGGCAGCAAGGAAATGCAAGGCATGGGGAAGCATGTGAGGAGCAGGCACTGCCAGCCAAGCATGGCAGCGGGGGCGGGGTGGCTGCAAGCGGCATGGCGGGGAGGTGGAGGGGGGTGTTAGTGTGGGGGGGGGGATGGCGGTGTGTAATGGAGTGCAGGGTAAGTGCAGGTGTGCGTGTGCACATACCGGGGTTTTGTGCCAGGTGCCGTGCAGGGGGGAGCCATCCACTGCCAAGAAAGTGTGGGAGAGAAAGGAGGAAGATAGATGTATCTTTACAAACAGACCATGTGAATCTGCCTTTAGCAAGGCTAGGAACTTATGGATAGTTACGTAACAGAAGAAAGTATTAGTTCTAGAAACTGTTACTAATCAACAGAGACTGTTGCTCAGCCAAGGCCCTGTTAAATTCCTGAACCTCCAGCAAGGCAACAAAGACTTAATAAGAAGTTAGAATAGTTTCTTTTTCTTCCTTTCTCATACCAAAAGGGAGTGCATATTAGAGGGGGGCATAGAGTAGGCAATTCGGGAAGTCTGTACCTCCCGAGTACCTCAGCCAATGGGGAAAAGGAAGAGGCTGCTGTGGCCGGGAACTTGGCATAAAAAGGGGGCTGCGTCCCTGTCACGATCCGCTAATATGAACAGGGGTCCTGATGGTTCCTTTATAGATCTCAGAGTGCAAAAGGACACAAGGGATTTCAGTTTTAATCAAAACAGTGCACCTTTCTTAAGTGCCCACAACACGGTAATGCAATAGAGGAGAGAAAGAGAGAGAGATAAAGGAAAACACCGTAAAAGAGTAGAGAGGAAGAAAGGGGGGGAATAGCTACCAAAGGATGAGACGAGGTCCTCGTGGTCTTCCGTCAATAGATTCGTCTTCTTTCCGTGGGGAGATCTCAAGCTCAGTTATTTCAGAAAGTCCCTTTATAGTCCTTTTCAGAAGCGAGCGGCAACTGGCCAAGAGGTGGGGGAAATCTACAGCCGTTCTTATGGGGCCTGTCGCTTTGGGTAAACAGGTACAGAACAGGTGTACAGGACAGGTGTACAGGACAGGTCATTCCTTTCCGCTTCAGCGCAGTCCTTCCTGCCTGGGCAGCAAGAACGGCGCAGTCCATTGTTACCTGCACTAATTTTCCTCAGGAATGTGTACCATTTCCCAGCGGGCACACCTGCAGGCAACACTTGGCAGACATCCCACCTCAGCCAGGCCAGGACTCCTGTGTTCAGTCTCTGTCCTTGGCGATGATCATGAGGCAGATGAGGGATCTTTGGACCCTCTCTTACAGTCCCGCAACCGTTTGAGAGACCCCATAGGAAAAGCCCTGTGGACTCTCCCTGTCATTGAAGAATGTTACAGGACTCCTCTGTCTCCTTTTTGGTGGATGAAGAAACTCAGAAAGCAACACTTTTGCCAGAACTCTCCAAGATCCCCCCTTTGCTCCCAGCGACTCAATCACTCAATTCAGCCCTGGAAGCTGTCTTTTCTACAAGAGGAGTTGGAGATATAAAGTAGTGTGGCAGAGAAAAAAGACAATAACTGGTTTACAAGGGATGGCAAACAAGAGATACCAGAACCTTTGGCCCTACCAATATTAAAACAATTCCATGAGGAGAATCCTGAGGACTGGCAGAAGCCTTCCTCATGATGTATGTTGCTGTGGGTCTTTTTAGATGGGCAAAACGAGCTGTTGAAGGTGCTTGATCTGTGCTAAAGCAAACAGCCAAGTTACAAAGTAACTTGCCAGGGGAGAGAGGCCTTGGGCTGCTTGTCCCCTCCAAAGATGCTAGGTAGATTTTCCTGAGCTGCCCCAAGTGGGAAGGCTTAATATCTTCTGGAAATAGTATGTCAGCTCACAAGGTGGCCAGAAGCATTTCCAACTGCTTCAGCAACAACAGGATCAGTTCTTAAGGTATTTTTGAAACAAATAACTCCAAGATACAGGATTGTAGAAGCAATAGACTCAGATAGGGGAACTCATTTTACAGGAAAGATCCTTCAAGGGGTTATGGCTTCTTTAGGAATACAATGGAACCTCCATAGGCCCTGGCACTCCCAGAGCTCGGCTTGGGTAGAAAAAAATGAATCAAGAAATAAACATCTTTTGAAGCTGCTAGTAGAACCAAGATGCCATGGGTAGGGATTTGGACATTGGCTTTGGCAAGAATGAGGGCCCGACCCAGAAGAATCTTTGTTTGTAATTACCCTAGTAATTCTCAACTTAGTGGGGGAGTAGAGGTATGTGATGTATATTTAAAACCATATGTGGCCAGGATACTGCTTCTTGTGAAACCCCTTCAACAGGAAGCTCAGCCGGCACAGACCCTGCCTTTGGACTTTGCTGCTTATAACATCCAGCCAGGAGGTTGAGTCCTAGTTAAGGAGTAGAAAGACGTGCCAGTGGTGGTGAAGTGGTGAGGCCCATTCCAAGTGTCACTGACCACAGAAACAGCCGTCAAGACAGCTGAGCACAGGTGGAGCCATCCCACTCGGGTCAAGGTCTCTGAAGCCCTGGAGCTTTGGACATCTCAGCTGGAGGAGAAGGACGGGAGGCCATGACTGACATTCCGCAGGAGTGGGCTGGAGCAGTAGCCAGTGCTTCGACATCGGAAGAAGCCCCGTCTGCATGGGCATCCCTCCTCTAGAATCTCCACTCACTGGGGGGCTAATACTTGCTGCCACTGTTTAATGTTAAGTGGTTTCTGTGTCTTCAATTGCCACAGATGGTGCAGAAGACAACATGAAAATTAGACTAGCTAATTAGATCCCACTATTAAAATACTGTCCTTAATAATTCTACTTTTATATGGTCAGCTAAGTTTAGGCCAGGAGCAGGAGAATCAATTTGCAGCCTTAGGAGAAGAAGTAGCAAAAGTTTTTAACTTTAGCAATTGCTGGCTCTGTGGAGGGCCAGGAGGATCTGAAGAGTGGCCATGGGTGGCTAGCCCAGTTGAACCTAAATGGTGGGTCAACTCCCTTCATGAGGTCCATAATGGGATGGGATTTTGGGCCAAAGAAGGAAGTCCACGGCCACTCCGTTCTTCTCAAACAGGCACTTAATGCCTTAATAGGACAGGGGGCATCTATGTAGGAAAAGGCATTTGTGAATTGACTTTCCCTGTGGGTTTAAACAATTGGGTTTGGACCCCAAATTGCCCTCCTTACAGTTGTTCCAAATATCAAAGCAAATGCAATCAAATACCTGTTCAGCTCACTAAAGGTAGCTGGCTAAGGTGTTCTTACCACACTTACCAAAAATATTTGAAAGCCTGTAAAGCAATGGGGAGGGACACAGGGTTTTTTTGACCACCGATTTTTAAGCTGTCCCTGAGAAATTTCCACAAGTAGAAGACATGTTGTTTGTGATTCTGAGTGGAAATGGCAACAGCGGATTGGAACTGAAACACTTTTAGTAAGTTCTGCTCCAAATCCAACCAAACAGCTTGCAGATGTAAATGTAGATGGGAACCCCATGTGGGAGCTTGGAAATGCAAATACTGTGACACTTATGGTGGGGCAACTAATGTTGGAGGACCATTAGGCCCAGGAAAGCCACCGTATTTTGACCCACCAATTGATGACAAAGGGTAGGAAGGCCCCTTTGCTAACAGAACACGGGCTGTGAAAGGACATTATTGCATTTTTGGCCAACATGCTTAGCTCAGCTTACCTCCAAACTGGTCAGGGATATGGCATATAGGGTATATGAGACCTTTGTTCTTTTTGCTACCACAAGTTCAGGGAAATTTCTTAGGAATCAAAATCTACAAGGATTTAATTAGAGAAAAGCAGTCAACTGATGCAGCCCTGGCTGGGGGGAGCACCCCAAAACGGGGAAAAGATGAATGGCCACCAGAAGGAGTTACACAACATAATGGACCAGCCCCTTGGAAACCTAAGGAATTAATCCCAGATGCCTGGGAACCCATTTATCATTTGAAGGAGATAATTAGGTTACAAGCTGTCTCGGAAATAATTACCAACCAGACAGCTACAGCTCTTGACCTTCTTGCTGACCAACCCACTTAAATGAGGAAAGTGGTATTTCAACATTGGATGGTATTAGATTATCTGTTAGCAGAAGAAGGAGGAGTTTGTGGGAAATTAAATGACTTGAGCTGCTGCTTGCAAACAGATGACAGCAGAAAAGTGGTCAAACAAATGACAAAGGAAATAATGTCAGCTCATGGACCTGTCCAAACGTGGAAAGGATGGGAATGGGACACGTTTTCATGGTTAACTGGCCAGCTATGGGTTAAATGAATACGATTTCTCCTCTTATATACTATAGCAACTCCAATCTTTTTCCCATGTGTGACACCTTGCTGAGTGCAGCTCCTTCAGCAGGTGGTCAAGGGGATGCTGGTAGCAGCCATGCCTGCCTGATCCAGAAATGACAACAAAAGGACAGAAAAGGATGTCACTGAAAGTAATTGCAAAACCCAAGAAGACCTAGGAAGAAAAAATTAAATCAATGGTAACTAAGGTTTATAAAAACAAATACAGAAAACACAAAAAGAGGAGGGATTAAAAGGAATAAGATGAATGTGCCTTTACAAACAGACCGTGTGAATCTGCTTGTAGACAAGGCCAGGAACTTATGGATAGTGAAGTAACAGAAGAAACTATTAGTTCTCTAGAACTGTTATTAATCAACAGAGACTGTTGATTAATCAACGCCATGTTAAATTCCTGAACCTCCAGCAAGGCAACAAAGCCTTAATAGGAATTAGGAATAGTTTCTTTTTCTTTCTTTTCCATACCAAAAGAGGGCTGCATATTAGAGGGGGGCATAGAGTAGGCAATTCGGGAAGTCTGTACCTCTTGAGTACCTCAGCCAATGGGGAAAAGGAAGAGGCTGCTGTGGCCGGGAACTTGGCATAAAAAGGGGGCTGCGTCCCACAACCGTTGGAGAGACCCCATGGGAAAAGACCAATGGACTCTCCCTGTAGTTGAAGAATGTTACAGGACTCCTCTGTCTCCTTTTTGGATATAAACCTCTGGCATCGTGGATTAATTTTTCCCTAACTGCAGCGACCTGCCGCGTGGTCTCCGTGCGCCCCCCCCAGCACTCTGGGAGGTGTAAAATAGTTCCTGGCGGCTCCCACCGCTCGTTACAGACGGCTGCGCGGCCCCGGGGCTGCCCGCAGTACTCCTCTGCCCCGCCGGGGCTGCCCGCAGTACTCCTCTGCCCCGCCAGGGCTGCCCGCGGGCTGCGGAGCCACCTCGCTACCGGCACAGGCAGGGCCAGGGCCCCTCTCGACAGCAGCCGAGGGGCTGCGGAGCGGGCGGCTGCGGGACGATCAGCTATTTTATGCCGCGCGGTGCTGCCGCCTCCATCTAGCTCTCCATCGCGCCGCCGCCCGCCGCCCGCCTGGCGCGCTCACGCTCGGCCGCGCTCGCAGCCCGCCCAGCCCTCGCCGGAAGCTCTCCCGCCCGGGCTGTGCCCCGGCTCCGCCGGCAGCTCGGCAGGGCCCGGCCGCACGCGTGCTGCGTGGCTCGGAGCAGCCGCCTTGCGCCGCAGGCGACGGGGAAGGCGAGGCGGGCCGACGCCATCGTGGTAGCGCGAGGAGAGGAGCGCCCGGGCGGGGCGGCGAGCGGCGCGGCGGTGAGCGCTTCTGCTTCCTGTCGCTCGGCGGCCGCCCACGGCAGGTGCCGTGTGACCCCGCGGAGCGGCGGGGCCGGCCGGGCGGTGCGCGGCGAGGCGTTCGGCCAGCGGCGGCCGCAGCGAGAGGCTGCTGGCAGTGCCCGTGCCGGTGGAGAGAGCGGGGAGCCGAGGCCGGCCTTCCCAGGGCGACGAGGAGCAGCCGCGTTTGCCACGCTGCCCTCCGTGCAGCACGTGGCCGATTCCGACGAACACGGGGTCCCCGCAGCGGCGCGGGCGGGAGGGAGTGGGGAGCGCACTCGGTGCTGTGCTGCGCTCCGCCGAGGCGCTTTCCCGCCCGTCCTGGACAAGACGTAAGGGACGCTCAACTTGGAGCTTAGCTGTCAGTGGGAGCAACTTCCCTGCATTGGCGACCTCTTTTTCCCGGCCCCCGATTCGGTGACCTTGTGGTAGGTGCGGTGGTGCTGAAGAGGGGCGGCGGCTTGGCACAGGTGCTGACATAGGTGGTGCGAGAGCTCCGCGCAAGGAGCTTTTAGTGGCATGTGTGAGGGTAGGAGGGTACGGATCCATAGCTGAAGGAAAAAAGGTTAGGGCTTGTAATCAGCCGCAGGAATGCTAAGTTGTTCATCTTTGCAAACTGCTTGCCGAGTTGTTCCTTTCTTAGGTAATGGGGACTTGTATCAACCAGAACTGCATGTGGTCAGTATTTGCAGACACTCAGTGAGTGGAGCAGTTGATATGGCATTCTGTAAAAAAGTGACAGGAGACCTGTGTTCTTCAGGTCTGTGTTCTTCAATTCTTTACAAAAATGAAGTTAACAAACCCCTGAAAAGAGGTTTTGCAAAACTTCAGGGTTTTTTTCCTATCAGTACTGTAGAGACAGCCATAGTCACCTTGTCTTTACAAAAGGGAAGGTTACATATTTTTGTCCAAGAGCATCAAGTGCCTTTCATCAGCGTTTGTGTGCATGCATTAGCCTTGTTCTTGTTCTTCCTTGGAGAACTTTTACAACACTCAGATGATTTGTGTAGGCTGCAGACTGCAGTAGTGGACTTCAAGGCTTCCAGCAGAAGGGAGATGCTGTCCACGTTTTGGATTTTCCTTTGTCTGAACTTTCAGTGTCCGAGGCTTCACTTTTCAAGCAGTCTGAAGAGTTCCAAATTAAGACATGAACAGGTCTTAATTGACCTGTTCACCACCTCAGTTAGTCAAGTTATCCTGTGCATTGGATTTAATTGACTCGTGCAGCATGTGCTAAAAATATGTAGAGTATCTCCTCGATTACCTTCCCAGAAGGGTTTGAGTGGAGACCAAGGAGTTCCAAAGACAAATATTTGGCATAGGAAAAATAGAATTTAGGAGTTGATTGCAGAGCACTGCATGCACAAATGGCTAAGGAGGATCCATCTTTTTATGTCCTGTCTATGTTTGTTCTCATTTTAATACTGAACATTCTGCAGGTTGATTTTGTTAGGGTTGTGGCTGGGGGAGGTTGTGGTGGTGAAGGGGGGGTGGGTGTTTTTCTTGTTTTTTATTTTTATTTCCAGAATAGTGTGCAAAGAACTTGTACCCAAAACCAGCAGTATGAAACAATGCAGGTGTAAAAGGTCACAGAAATGTAGGATAATATGAATCTGAAAAGGCTTTAGTATTTGATCCAGGTGTTTCACTCCAACAAGGTGATTGTCCTTCACAGAAATGGAGTGGCAGGCTTATGCCATACTAGAAGTGGTGACCTTTCTCTGCCCCAAATTGATCAGCAAAATTTTTTGGCTCTTGATTTAAACCCCTGAGCCAGCCGTGTTTCAGGCTGCAGAAGCTGCAGCTGTTGTGGCAGAGGCGGGGTTCAGCCCCGCCCGCCGGTCCTGGCACCTGCTGGTGGCAGCCGTCAGCGCCTGGGGTCCCCTGTGCTGCCCACACCGGGGCTCGGCCTGCCTCCTTTGCACCCCTGGTAGCCTCAGGGAAACAGCGCACTACTCCATCTGCTTTAAAGACAAGCAAGCAAACAAAAAGCCCACTGTAAAAATATGTAAAAGTCTTCAAACTAATTATCATTGCTTGCTCAGAGTTTGCTGATGGAGCAAATTGATTTTGGATAAACTGGCATTGCTAGTACTACTTTTGAATTAGGTTCCTAAACTTCAGAAAGGAGGAGATGGTGGTTACGTTCCCCTGAGGAATGTTAAAAACAGTAAGACAGCTCAGTCATTTAAAGGTGGCCAGAAAATGGGTGTAGCAGTGGAGTGGACACTCTGTGAGTAGGCAGCCTTAAGTCATGTAACGACATGCACTTCAGTGGGATTTTTGCATCAACACCAAGAGATGGTGTCATGATGTGTGGCATGACAGCAAATTGGGCCAAAATTCTGCTGATTTTGACCAAGGTGGATGGGCCACCTTCACTTAGCCTGGCAAAGAGACATAAGTCAATGACGTTTGAAAAGCAGCCATAAAACATAGCTCCTTTAGTTTGTTGGACTGTTGCAAGTCTGCAAAGCTCTGTTGACAGGTCATTGGAAGTAGCTGTTGGAATCTAACTGCAGTTGGATGCTTTGTCAGTCAGCATCACCAGGAGGCTTAACAGTTTACGTGGAGAGGTGGTACACATTTTTTTCAGAGGAATGGGCCAGTGAAGAGCAGTGTTCATTGCCATGACTGCTGTTGTAGCCTTCAAGAGAAATGGGCTAGGCTTAACACTGTGTGAGAATTCTTGGTTCATTCTAAGAGAACTTCCTTGGTTCTCTTGGTTTGGTTTCACAGCTGGAGCAAAGGTACAGGACTGGAAGCAATTCCTAGGGCAGAAGCGGAAGATATCCAAATCTCTGGACTTCGTTGTCCTTCAGCACAGTGTAACTGAGTGTAGTCTAATTGGAGGAGTGCTGAGCATCAGTGATACCAGATATTTTAAAAGTTCTTAATTCTGTCAAAACAAGAAAGAAGGAAAGTGATGAAGATGAAATCCTTTCCTCTTAAATCTGCCTACGCAACAACTTCAGGGGTAGTTTTAATGTGCATCCACCTATTTTGAATTGACCCAAACCAGGCCTAGAGACACTTCAGAGACAGAATCAGAGAAGTGGGTATTTGCTTTATTCGGCGCTGGGTGCATGGGGGATCGCTCCTCCTAACACACGCAGATAGAGCACTCCACACAGTCCAGCATTACGTGTAAAATTTATGAATATTCATCTCATTCCCTGGGATGGGAGTGGTTATACCAATTACTTCTCGTAAGTCATTAATATCATTAGCATACGTGCCACGCATGTGCTGTGTACCCGGATGGTCACACTGAGGAAGGCTCCTCTTCTGCCTCGGGGGTCTTTCTGATGAAGATCAGTAGCCTTCGTCACAATGCACTTTTTACCTTTCTTTCTGGAGCATGCGCAGTTCTTCGCTGGATGATGCAGAGATCTCTGTGCTGGTTTTCAAAAGATCCTGTTCCTCTTATCTGGACAAGATTAAGGCGAATCCTGCTGCTTAGGTTTTGTGATTAACATTTGCTGTCTCTTAATAGTTAACTTGTGCTTACATGAGTTAACTATGAATCAACCCCCTTCTCAAGTTTAGCACTGAAAGGATATTGGAGTCACTTAAAGAGATGTCTCCTATGGAGTACATTAAAACTGCCCTAATGGTAACATGTTTTCATACAGTAGTTTTAGCACAGAAGTAATATATGTATAATCTTGGATGTTTCATTCTGCTGGCTCAAGAGCCAGTGTTGAGCTTTTCTGTTTTAAATCCAGTCTTAGAGCTCTGCAAGGATCACTGCAGCATGATGTTGAGACAAGGGGATGCTGATTCATGTATAAGCCTTAGATGCTTTCCTTATATCTTCAACCAGCTTTGAAAACCAATGATTATCTGACATGTTGCAACTTGAGAGTCATGGTAAAGGTTTCACCAAACACTTTGTAATATCATGCTACAGCTTTCATTCCTAAGGAGATAGCATTGAACATATTGCTGGCAAAATGCTGAAAGAATGAGCCAAAACCAATATCCTTTAATGGGAAGGATGGAAACAATTTAGACATGTTTATTTGAACTAAAATGACTGTGGACCAAGCCTAAATGTATTTCACACTAAATTCTTAGAACTGACTTTAATGAAAGGAGTGAGAAAGATGAATTCATGAGCAGTATTAGTTGTCTCTTTCTGAGTTTTCGAGTTCTTTTACTCAGAGTTTGGATTACAGCGCAGGAGACACCAGAGTTCTTGTTCGGACTTAGTTGTTTATTATATCTTACCAGTATTACAGCTGCACAGAGTGTGCCTCTTTCTTGTAAGGGTGGAAAATGGCCGTGAGTTTTCACTTCCAAGCTTTTTTAAAGTCTAAATTAACCAATTATGACATGCTCAGTAATATGTTTTTACTTACAATCCAATCATGTCCCACAGTGCGGTACTTTTGAGCCAATGACAGAGCATTCAGATTTGTGAAGAAAAAGGAGAAAGAAGAAGACATAAACCACACCCAAAATCCAAATTGTTTACGCTTACATATAATTATATCCCAAAAACCTAAATTCTCTAAACCCAGGGTTCCAACAGAACACAATTTTCAGCAGCATAATATTTATAGGAGAAAGTTTCACGAAGGATGTCTGGACTTCAGGCGTCTCTCTTGAAAGCTGTTTATTGCATAGGTGAAGTTACAGCATTTCAGGGAGTGGGTATCCAGAGCCAGCCCTACAGCTGCCAGCTCCAGCTGTAGGCATACTGAAGCCGCTTTCTGTCCAAGTTACAAAGCATTATATACTTTTCTTTGCAGAGTATCTTAACACATAACAACCAATAAGCACCATACACCATACCTTTACATCTGCCTATAGCCTATCATAACTACTACCATCACCATATTATAGTCATTATTATCGAATCACAAGAGTCAGCAAGTTACAATTTAAGCTTACAGTGGAAAATTCTCAGACCTTTCTTCTTCTTGCTACATCAACATTTCTTGTTTGCCTGCCATATCTCTCTTTTTGGTAGACATGTTTTCTATTTACTTATGCTCTTCTTGAGAGTTATTTACTTGGTGAAAAACATGTCTTTGTTTGTAGTCACATACCTTTGTCCTACTCCTAAAAATCACCTTCCAACTCATCTCTAACCTTTGCCTTCTCAGTTACTCATCGATCACTGTTTCAGCAAAACATCTTTTACTCTGTATCAAAACTTGCTTCCATTTCTACCTCATCCCCAGTTTCTACATTCAGAGATCTTTCTGCCGAGCCTACATACCCGTGAAACTTTCTTGCTGGGAAATAGAATTATTGGGATCAATAAAAGAACTGTGCAAGCAATAGGCCTGGAAGTTTTTAGGCTTGTGTGTGAGAAAAACTTTCCATGGGAAAGTCCCTGTGTGAAGAAAACAAACGGCCTGAGAAAACTGAGAGGGAGTGAAAAACTTGCAGCTGTGCTATCCAGGAGTGAACAAGGGAGGTGAGCACAGAATTCTTTTGATCATAACAAGACTGTGGAGACTTGCCAATGTAAGGCCAATTATGTAGAAATAGAAATGTGTCTTGATAAGCTTTAAGCCACTTAGGAGCTAACAAGCTGGTATACTATATAAGTGCCTTTGGACTGCTAATAAACGGAGTTCATTTATCAACCATATTGGTTTGGATTCTCTCTCTCTCTCCCCCCGCTGGGATCCGGGCTCCTCGTCCTGCAGAGCTTCCAACACTTTCTTACCAAACTTTCATCCTCCCCAACAATATTGAACATTTATTAGTAGAACAAAGGCATATCACAGCACTGGGGCACTTAGCAATATTGCCAGAGGCACGGCTCCATTCATTTTATCGTGAACTTAAGTACTTCTTTAAATGTATTCATTAAGCCCAGAAAGTAATTTACACTTCACTCAACTTTCCCCGCCTCCGGTCTCTGCCCCCTTCCGCCAACACACCGCCTCCTCGGTCCTCTGGATAGCTTCAGAATTGAAGGCAGGCACCCCTGTCCGGTGCCTCCTCAGTCTCCAACCTGATTTGTAGTTTGCACAGCCTACAACCAACACTGAGTTTCTTTGGGAGGTGTGAATTTTGATGAGATAACAGACTTCCTGGGATGCATGTGGTTTATCTTCTTTGTTTCTTGAAGATGTCTTGGTTTCTACCTCTGTAATTTCTCAACTTGAAGGACATTTATTACCATGTGTTTATTACTACGTTTCCGAACATATCACAACTATTTCGAAGTTACAATTTACTCTAATCTTGTTTTTACTTAACTGTATTTTACCTTAACACTATTTCTACATAGTACATTATCACTTCTAAATGTTAAAATCATATATGCGAAAGACAATATTTATCATTCACTCATTTATCACAGGAGGAATGTATTAGCTGCTTGTGTTTCAGTTCACTTGTAATCCTGGTCCTTCTAATTTCCTTTTCACTAGAAGACATTTCTCAGGCTCAGTGAGCAGATGAGCAATCTGGTTCTGTGTATCCTTGTAATTCAAATAGTTAGGATCAGATGGGTTTCTGCAGTAAGATGATACAATGACATGGGGATATAGCCTACAGTGGGAACTCCTATGATTTTGCTCCTCTCAAAACATTTCTCCTCTCAAAATGGATCTCTGTAGCAAATTTGACACATTCTTCTACTCCTGAGAGTCATTAATAAAGAAACCTGGGGTATTTATTAGGTGACAGTGCTGTTCCTGCTGTGCACCTTTGCACCTGGCTCACAGACCATTTTCACACAGCCGTGGTCCAGAATGTGGGCAGATACAAAGCCAGCAGTTTTCTCTTGCCTACTTGACTTTTCAAATTCTTATTACGTGATTGTCGCATTACTTTTGTCCATAATATCTGAAATAATTAGCCATGCAGTTTTGAATACAGTGCAAGTACATATTTTACTCTTAGAAATTTGAAAGTGAATTACATTTAATAGTATGTGAGTTTAATAGTACATTTAATAGTAGTTTGTGAGCAGCATGGCAATCAGGCCTTAAATATTCCAATCAGGCTTGTAAATAAACCCATATTATCAGTCAATTTCTTCAATATATTCATGTGTTTATATGTGATTTTATTCCTATATAATAGAAAACTCAGAGCAGTGGCAAAGAAAGGGTGGGGGCAGGGCAGTGGTGGCCCGGCTCTGAGCAGGGCAGGGAAAGGCAGGCTCGGGATCCTGGGGTTTTTTCCCTGAGGCACCCGAGCAGATGGCGAAGAGTCTCTCTTTTAGTGAAGCTAGGCTGTTAATAAGGTCCCAATGCACCGTCCGCTCTTACGAGCAGAGCTCCACTCATGGTAGAAGAAAGGCAGCAGGAGAAGGAACCCCGCAGTGGTGATGAATTCTCCCCACAGCCACTGCAGACTCTCTCCCCTCTGAATGCCGAGAGCACAAGAGCTGGGGGCTGCACTCAGCCCTGTTTTCCCAGTCCAAATCTCACAGTATCTCTGCCCTCCACAAGAAACCTCAGGTAAAGAGAGAGTAGCCAGCTGTACCCCTCCCCTGAGCTGTGACAACTTCTTTTGCCTCTCTTAAGTATCCAGTTGTTACTGTCTCCTAGCAACACGTATGGGGGAAAACTCCTTAAGAGAGAAAAAACCAAAAAACCAAACAGAGAACTCCTAAAACCCCAACATACGGGTGATTCTCACTTTCCTTCTCTGTCGCGTGACGGTCAGCGATGGAAGAGACAGGGGAGATTGCTTGGATGCAGTAAGCCGATTTTATTGATACAGAGCTGAGTATTTATACCTTTTCAGCAGTAACTAAAAATAGATTCTTATATAAGCAGCAATCACTATAACAACCCTATGTTTCTTAATAACATTGCAAAGCTAAAAGCTATCACTAACCGACACAGGTACATACCAAGCATGCAGTTCCCTTTTATTAGCTATTTCCTGGTAGGCCGTGCTGCCTTCCACGGTTTGTGGCCTAGCCACTGTCCACTTCTGACATGAGTTTAGCAGTGCTCTCACTTCTGCTTTCTAGCTGTATCTCCACATCTCCCCCTTTCTTAGCTACCAGTAAAATTTTCTTTGACTTTGACTTATCAGTTTCTGAACACATTGCAAAACACATGGCAAACAAATCATCATAAGCAGCATCATGGCTAAAATATAAATTCCTGCTAAGTGCTTAAGCCAGCCAGTAAGTCCCCATCCTCCAAGTATGTTTCCAAGCCAGTCGTTATCACTTACAACTCTCAGTTTGGTGACACTATCTTGAAGGGCTTGTATGTTAGTGTCATGGGTTAGCAAAGCATAGTCCTGGATGTGATGTTCTTGCAAAGGGGTGCTTACAGCTTCCTCTGTGACCTGGCAGAACCTATCAGCTGGCCAGTTTGAATATGGACAATTCTTTAAGCCACTTAAAATTGTGACTGCCTCTGTGATCCACACTTCAGAGTAGAAAAACCCTGGGCAGAGCCCTCTCTCATTTCCGGCGCTGGGACAGGTGGCTGCAGGCCCCGTGCGGGGGCCGGGCCACAGCCATCCTGGGGCTGATGGGCCCTGTTCCACCCACTGAACCCCCCCCCCAGCCATGCTGTGGGCAGCCGGAGCGGCTCGACTCCCCCTCTCCAGTGCGGCCAAGATTCAGCTGAAGCTGCCCTAGTGTCCGGCAAAAGATCATGTAACCAACAGCGATAAGCGACATTCCAGCTGCAAGGCTGAGGTGAGATTAACCCTTTTAGTGCTTGTGAAGAGCTGAAAACCTGAGGGAGAAGAAAGAGGAGATGCTTAAAGCTGAAATTCTGTTGTAAAGCTATGATGTATCAGAGTACCCATTGTAATTTCATGAAGGCATGGGGGCTGGAGTGTTCAACTTGTACTTGTGAGCAAAAGCACGTGCGCTAAGCAGATGCTGAAGCAGCAGTAATTTAATGAGAAGTTTGAACAGGAAGAGATGGAAGCGATGAGGACTTTTGCTCCAAATGGAAAAAGAGAAGACCTCAGTTCCTAGAGATGCTCCCAGAGATAGTCCTAGAGATGAAGATGAGGAAGACCCTTTGCTCCCAGGGAAGGAGAAGGGCCTCTGTTCTTAGAGATGAAATGCTCCCAGAGATGGGGGAAGAGAACTTTTGTTTCTGAACGGCTCAACCTTAAAATTGTACCCTAGTATTTCAAGTGTGGACCCTCGAAAGCAGTTGTGGGAAAAGCTGCAAGTCGGGGGAAGGGACTCGCATGCGAGCAGAGAACTAACCCAGGCGGCTGTCTTGTTGTGATAATGTCTCCATAGTATGGGCAAGAGAGACTCCTCTTCCTAAATGGACTGAACAAGGTTATTATGGAAGTGGTAAACAGACTGAACATCTCAAGGGTTGTCTTTTTACATTGTCAGTGGGAGAAGGGAGAAAGGTGGGGGGGAGGAGAAGTGTTCTGAAGATGTGGTATGATTTTTTTTCTCTTCTTTTAGGTCTGTTAATAAACTTCTTTATATTCTTTCAAGTTTGGTGCCTGGTCTGTTTTTCTCCTATTTCTTATCTCACAGAAGGTAAACAGTAATGAGTATTTTGGACCAAACCACTACACTAAATTGGTGTTTCTGCCCGGTTACTAACTGAACCTGCTACAGTTAGCATGAATAGACAAAGAGTGATCATACAAGTTCATGCGGCATAAGCCTTCAAATTTGTCACAACCGTGCCCATGTGCCAAAAGCAAAAAGTCAATTGCAGCTCTATTCTGCCATGTAGCATGTCTCACGCTATCAACGTCTATAAGGTCCTGGGTTGCAGTGTATTCTATTACCATCCTCATCAGCTGTTGAAAACTGATGGGGCAGTGTTTCCCTGCCTTCTCCCCCCTGGACTATCTTTCTGTTAATGGCCCATCAATGCCCTGCCGAATGATTCAGAGATAACTCCCTCCGGACTATATTCTAAGAATGAGCCTAATCAACACCTGGCCTCATGACTCATCATCCCATTGTGAGATGCTCCACCCAGAGGGAGGAATCAAGCATTCTATCCTGGATATAATCTGAGATTCTGAACGCCAAAGACAAACCTTTCCACTGGATTCCCAGAGGACAGGAGCTACACAGCCATCACTGGACCTTCAGAGGAAGAGCAGGCCCTTTCTACAGGATCATTGCTTCAACAGAACCATATCCATCACTTCAGGAGGACTGCAGCCACCATTGTATCAGACTGCCACCACCACCCTGACTAACAGGGTGTCAGGTTGTATCCTGACTCTGTCAGTTTAACCCAGTGCTTTCTGCCTTTATTTTTTTTTTTTCCTTTTATTTCCCTATTAAGTTGTTATTCTGACTTGGTGTCTCCCACTAGTTTGTTTTCAAACTAGTACAGTTAATAAGCCTGTTAAAGCAGAGCTAGTAGCATTAGTTTGTTTTGCAAGCCAGCAGCCAAGGTTATTCTGGGCTTTTAGTGCATGTGCTGTTCCAATAGATGGAATAATAGAGGCAAACACTCGGGCTCCTTGGTTCCAAGATTGAACATTATCATCACGATCCTGGCTATATGTGTCTGTGCTGCGTTTTGCTTGCACCAGCTTGTGCAAAGATGGTAAGTTTCCCCAAAAAGAATGAAACATGGTTAGTCACCCAAAACTACAATGATCTCCTATGGCCCTACCCAGTATTCCCTTCCAAGCTCTGTTTCCACATATCAAAAATATGTTGTCTAACAACCCAATAGCAGCGTTTCCAGGAGTAATTGGTTGGGGCAAAGTATGGTTACACCCGGCAGAAGCATTGGTGTAAATTCCCGTTCCTGAAACATCTAGGCCGAATTTTCTGTTGGCACTGCTAGTATATTTAGATAAAAACACGCAAAAGACTGCGTGGACCCAAAAATAACCAATTCTTGAGGTTGCATAGAAAAAGGGGGAAAGTTAAGAACCTTATTTACTCCTAAATTCTTGTCATTGGAAAAATACCATCGGGTTGATTTACCAGCCTTTTTACGCCAACTTTCCTGGAACCACCAGGTTGGCTCAATTCGACCCAGAACAGTACACTCTCTTTGAACTGTTAAATTGAATAAAACATCCCATTCACTTTTCACTAAGGGCATAGCTACCAATCAGGTTTGGAAAGGGTGACCAGGGGAGGTCATGGACAGGCACAGCATCGGCTCATTTAAAGCTTCAGCTAGCATAAGCCAAACATTGCGTTCTGGGAGAGGTGGCATTGTGACCACCTCTCCTTCGTCAAGAAGGAGTCCTACTAAGAGGACCAGCCTGAAAAGGCAGATCTGGCTCCCAAAAATACCATTGTGGAAGCAAGCAAGCCATACTCTTGTCCACACACATTTAAAAATAATACCATTACCATAAGAATAGCACGAAGGATCACACTGTGGACAGTTGCCACAGCGGCGATGTGATATGCAATACCACCCCTTCTGACACTTTCTGTTGGAGAATAGAATTATTGGGATCAATAAAAGAACTGTGCAAGCTATTGAGCTGGAGGTTTTTGGGCCTGTGTGTGTGAGACACTTTCTGTGGGAAAGTCTCTGTGAAAAGCAAAACAGTTTCAGCCTGAGAAATTTCAGGGAGTAACGTACTTGCAGGTGTGATATCTAGGAGTATAAGGGAGGCAAGGGCAAAATTCTTTTGAACATAACAAGACTGTGGAAAACTGCCAATGTAGTCCGATTGTGTAGAAATAGAAATATGTCCTGATAAGCGTTAAGCCACTTAGGAGCTAACAAGCTGGTATACTATATAAGTGCCTTTAGACTGCTAATAAATCGGAGTGTATTTTTCAACCATATTGGCTGGCTTCAGTTTGTCTCCCCCCGCCGGGGATCCGAGCTCCCCGTCCCGCCGCGGCTTCTGACATCTGGCGCCCGAACACGGCACACCGAACTTGGAACACCGAACTTGGAACACCGAACTCGGAACTTGGAACGCAGAGTACAGGACCCGAACACGGAACTCGGAATTTGGACTGGGACTGGTATTTGATTCCCTTTGACCTGGCGGGAGCCTAATGCGGTGCCGGGGCAGCGCTGGTGGGCGTGGAGGGTCGTCGGGTTGGCCGACCTCCAGCCTGGACTGCCCTAACTTTGGTGGTTCGCCGTTTGGCTGCTAAAGGCTTGCCTGGACGCTGCAGGACCCTGATAATTGAGGCGCGCAGAGACGTGGGTTGTATCAGGGTAGTCCGCGGGTTTTACGGTTTTGGTACGCAGTTTGCAGGTGGTACGCAGTTCGCGCTGGTTCGCGGTTTGCGGTTCGTGGTTTGTCCGCGGTTTTCACGCTGAGTCGCGGGTTCGCGCTGGTTGCGGGTACGGTTCGCGCTGGATGCGGGTTTGCGGTTTATCCGCGGGTATAGTTTCGCGCAGAGACGTGGGTTTTCGCTTTGGATGCAGTTTGTGTTTCACGCTGAGTCGCGGGTTTGTGGTTAAGACGCGGTCATGGAAACTCAGGCAGACTTTAATGTATTTTTATGCTTTTTAGAAAAGTAGGGAATTAAGGAGATAAACCTTTATAAGGAACTAGTTAATCCAAGATCGTTTAAAATGAAAGCTACAGAAATAAGAGCTCCCAAATTGACCTGGAGAGCAGTAATTAGTACTCTCGCAGAAGTAAAAACAGAAAAGACAGTTGCCGCGGTTGCCATAGAGACTGTAGAGAGCGGCAGCGCAGGCTGTAGCAGCTCCGCGAAAGTAACAGACACGGGACTTACAGAGCAGCGGCTAGAGACCGCAGCGGAGTTCGGGGTAGCGCGGTACTTCGGGCTGGCCGCGAGAAAAACCATTAGAAACACAGCAGCACGCGTTAGCTTATTACGGGAGTTACTAAACTTGGCAGAGCCGGATGTTAACTCTCCGACGGCCAGAAGAGTAATGGCTGCGAGAGCGGAATCACAGACACCAGATCCAGGGGGCGGGGCGCGGGCGGGCCAAAGAGATACAGGCAGCCCTGGTGCCTGGCCGAAAGCAGCAGCCCGGCCAAAAGCGGCGGAGGGTAACCCCCCCGCGCCGAACTGCGGGACAGCCGGCAGCAGCGCGGTTTTTACAGTTTCGTCGCCTGCAATACCAAAGCTGGCCAGGGCAACCCAAAAACAGCCCCAAAAGAAAGAACAGTACCAACAAATAATGCAAAAAGTCATCAAAAAGCTTGCTAACTTATCTATACTAAGCATTTTACAGTTTGTCTTTACAGCAGATGTGCTGTGTTCAAAAGCATTACATCAGCATCGCACAGTCGTTGCTAACCCCTTCACAGTTCCTGCTCTGGGAACGAACATGGACTGCAACACTGCAGAATGTCCTGCAACAACAGGGACAAGTCATCACTACATCACTGACCAGAGAGGTGCCCAGCAAAATGGTGCCATGCTACAGGACCCCGAAACGAGACGGCACAGTCAGCATCAGCTCCTGAGGGACGTGATGCCACTACCATAACAGCTGGGACTTTGAGACCTGTCCCGAGGAGCCTTGAGAGAGGCTGCAGATGTGGCTGAGTGAAGGAGCTGAGGACTTGCCAGATCCACCACTCTCCATAGCGGGAGAAATAATGAGACTCTGGGGCGAAAATAACAGCTGCCCTGGGTGGTTGCTAGTGACTGGTGGTGGGTGTTGGGGAACTCTTTCCAAAGACAAAACTAAGAGAAATAATTGCATGAATTTTTGGGTATATTGCAAAAAGTTTTTGAGTATAACACCAAACTTAGAAGTAAAGTGAAAAATTGTTTTTCTGAATGTCTTGAAATAAGAGTACATTTAAGTTCTGTTAAGTTTACGTGATGTTAAGGTTAATTTCTGTTAAGTTCTTTAAGTTTAAGTTCTGTCAAGTCTAAATTCTGCAGAATTTAGGTAATAAGGTTAAGTTGTGTAAAGTTTAAGTAATGTTAAGGTTAATTCGTGCTAGGTTTAAGTGTTGTTAAGTTTAAACAAAGTTAAGTTTAAGTGAAATTAATTTTAAGTTCTGTTAAGTTTAAAGTTCTGTAGAATTTAAGTGATAAGGTTAAGTTGCATAACGTTTAAGTAGTGTTAAGGTTAATTTGTGTTAAGTTTAAGCAAAGTTAAGTTTAAGTAAAGTTAATTTTAAGTTCTGCTAAGTTAAGTTAAGTGATTAATAAGTTAAGTGTGTATTATTAATGTTAGACATGTAATAATATAAAGTTAAGTAGCTATTGATCTTCTGCTATTAGCCCACAGCCACGGCTGTGAAAGGTTTAAAGGTTTATGGTGTTTAAGTCTTTCTAATAATTTTTCCCATTTCACTAATAGATAAGTGAGTTACATCAATTAACTGCATAATTATAGAAGAAGACGGTCTCAACTTAGAGGGATAGTTAAAGTTGTTAGGTTTAAAATTATAACTAGCTTTATTTGTGTAGCATTTGATTACTGTAGAACTGGCAATACTGTTAATAACAGTGTGTTCACATTGCCTCCCGATGCTTGCAGTAGATAATATACAAAGTCACTACATCTGTGACCCCTCCAGCATTGCTTGCGCAAAAGAAAAACGGGGAATTTGTTGGAGAATAGAATTATTGGGATCAATAAAAGAACTGTGCAAGCTATTGAGCTGGAGGTTTTTGGGCCTGTGTGTGTGAGACACTTTCCGTGGGAAAGTCTCTGTGAAAAGCAAAACAGTTTCAGCCTGAGAAATTTCAGGGAGTAACGTACTTGCAGGTGTGATATCTAGGAGTATAAGGGAGGCAAGGGCAAAATTCTTTTGAACATAACAAGACTGTGGAAAACTGCCAATGTAGTCCGATTGTGTAGAAATAGAAATATGTCCTGATAAGCGTTAAGCCACTTAGGAGCTAACAAGCTGGTATACTATATAAGTGCCTTTAGACTGCTAATAAATCAGAGTGTATTTTTCAACCATATTGGCTGGCTTCGGTTTGTCTCCCCCCGCCGGGGATCCGAGCTCCCCGTCCCGCTGCGGCTTCTGACAACTTTCGACACTGACACAAAACCCACATCTGATGGGAATAATTTTTGCAAATAAAACAAGGAATAGGGTTATTCTCAATTCCAAGTCTCTCCTTAAACCGTTTCCAGTACTGCTCATGAAAAGAGACTTGATCTGCAATAACAGCTTCTACTTCTGTTGGAGTGGGTCGTCCCTGGAAATCAAAAAGTGATGTAAAGTCGGCAAGTCCTCTGGGATCAAGTAGAAGCTGGTTGAGATGGTGGTTGGGCGGAGGTGTCCTCTGCAATCTCTGGAACTGAGGCAGAGATTGGAATGGATGGGGTCTCCGCTGATAGTGTGCCAGGGTGGTCAAGATCCTCAAGATCCTCAGGAGAAGTTTTCAAGGATTCTCTGAAGGGTCTTACGTTCTTAGCTGGGATCCACCTCGGGCCATTCTATTTAGAAACACAGGCAAAACCCCTTCCCCATGTGATGAGGGGATAAGGTCTCATCATCTTACCTGTTTCTGGGTCCTTAACAAGGACTGGGGCCTTCTGTTTAACCTCTAACGGTTGGTTATTGCTGAAGTGCCTTACAATCGGAGGGTTGGGATCCATTGGGGAACAATTAAAAAAATTAAAAACATACAGTGCCTTCTGTAATTGCTCAGCTGGGGTAGCATTCCCCATTCCCCCTTTCTGTTGTAATAAAAGACGCTGTAGTGAACAATGGGCTTTTGCTCAATGATGGCCTGTGGAGGAATGAGGAATCCCTGTTTTGTGTGTCACTCCCCAGAAGGCAAGAAAATTTGCAGCTCTCTGGGAAATACACGCTGGGTCATTATCAGTTTTGATCTGTGAAGGAATTCCCAACACTTCAAAGGCACTCATAAAGTGACGGCAAACATCTTTTGCCGATTTTCTTGTATGACTGTTGGGGTTTTAGGAGCTCTCCTGGATTTTATTTTTCTGTTAAAGGAATTTTCCCCCATACGTGTTGCTAGGGGGACAAATGGCTGGGTGATTAAGAAAACAAAAGAGGTGCCTATGGGGGTGGGGTGCATCTGGCTACTGTTTTGTTTCACCTGGGTGTGTGGGCAGTCAGCCTCTGGTGCTTGGACAGAGAGAGAGGCTGTTTCGTTGGCTGCTTTTCCTTTTGCCAGAGAACCCCTGGGATCCCAAGCCTGCCTTTCCCTGCTCTGCTGGGAGCCGGGCCGTGGCCGCCCTGGCCCCGCCGTTGCTTTGAGCCTTCGCTGCGTTGTAGCCCTGCTCGCCCTGCCTGCCCAGACCTCCGGGGGGTTCCCCGTTTGGATACATCTCATCTGCCACCCGGGATTTGTGCTCGTCCCTGCCGTTCCAGCCTGCTGTTCCAGCCTGCCATTCCAGCCTGCTGTTCTTGAGGGTCCGGCCAGATGCCAGGATTGGCTGCCCAGGGGTTTGTGAAGCTTTTGTTCCATTCCTCCCCGGGATCCCAGGCCACCAGTGCCGTGTGCTCCCCGAGCTCGCTCCGGAGCGCCCCCTGCAGCCGTGGGGGAACCATCACACCCGCCCTGCTCACCAGGAGCCACCAGTGCCCCTGCCGGCTGTGAGCGGAACTGCACCCAAGCTGAGAAGGCTGGGACTGGGTTTGTGATTGTTTGCTGTTACTGCCATGGTTATTGCTGTTTGTTTGACTGGTTATACACATATAGATATATAATAGTAAAGAACTGTTATTCCTATTTGCCATGTCTTTGCCTAAAAGCCCCTTGATTTCAAAATTATAATAACTCGGAGGGAAGGGAGGTCGCATCTGCCATTCCAAGGGAGGCTCCTGCCTTCCTTAGCAGACACCTGTCTTTCAAACCAAGACAATGACAGGATGCAAACAGGGCATCTGAAAAGGTGTCTATAGAGGAATGTATATAGTTAAGTCTGCCAAATTCGGGAAAGTGAGTAACATCTGTTTGTTAAATTTCGGGGCTCTGGAGTCCTCTAGGGTTAACACCTCCAGCAAGAGAGGGAAAGGAGTGTCTTTGACAGTCTGGGCATACAGCCACAATGCTAGAGGCTTGGTGAGAAGGCAAAGCAAGAGTTCTTGCAAGTGCAGCAGCATTCTGATGAAAGAATGAGTGGATGATTTTTGCTTGGGAAAAGCGATCAGGTACTACTTGCGCAGGTAGCATAAGTAAATCCGCCTGGCGATTTCCTTCTGCAATAAAACCAGGCAAGGTAGTGTGAGATCTAATGTGCATGACAAATTATGACTCTTGTCTATTATCTAAAAGGAAAACAAGTTGTTGCAGCCAATAAAACAAGTCTATGTTCGGCATGTCTTTCAACACAGCAGCTTCAGCTCTTTCCGCAAGTCCTGCAACATAAGCAGAATCAGTTATTAGGTTGAAAGGAATAGGTCAGCGTTCAAAGGCTTGTACAATGGCTGCTAATTCAGCAATTTGAGGGGATCCTGAAACGGTGGTGACATCTGAGTCTCATTGGTTGAGATTTGAGTCCCACCACAGCATCACAGACTTGCGGGTACGACCAGATCTATCTGTAAAAATAGTTAATGCTTGCAACGGGACTTTGCTTCTCTTGGGTTGTGTTAAAAGATTAAAACCTGCTGCCACGAGCTCATGTTTTAGGGGATGTGTAGAAAGTTGTCCAGAGAAATCGGTGAGAGCCATCTGAAACACTTCAGACTGTTGAAGCAGCCACTGTAAATAAACAGCAGTAATAGGCAAGCAAATCAAACAGAAATCTACACCTGCAAGTGTAACAAGTCTCTGTCTAGCTTTTACAGTGAGCAAAGCAAACATTTCATGTTGGGTACTGGCAGTTTTGGACATGTGGTATGGCAGAAAAATCTATTCAATGATTAATAGAGGGTCTGGCAAATTAAGGTCCCACTGGAAAATTAAAGCATGGGGCTGCTTGGCTGGATTTAAAATTATTAAAGAAAGGGGCAACTCAGGAGCCCATCGGGCCACTTGCTGGTTTGAAATAGCATCAGCTACTTTTTGCAATGCTTGGCAAGCTTCCAGTGTAAGCTGCCAAGGTGATAATAAATCTGGTTCCCCTTTTAACAGAGCAAACAAAGAGCTCAAGTCTGCATTTGAGATTCCTAACAGAGGATGAACCCCAAAAGTTTCTGAGCATCATGCAAAGTACAAATGTTGGTTTGAATTTGTAAAGGTTGAGGAGAAATACTCTGGGTCCTAATTTGCCAGCCCAGGTATTTCCAAGGGAGTTGACGCTGAATTTTTTCAGGAGCAACACAAAGTCCTGCTTGGGTTACAACATTGCTGACAAGGGCTAAGGCTTTCTCCGTAACTTCTTGTTTTTCTGCAGCAATTAGAATGTCATCCATATAATGATATAAAAGAGTGTCAGGCATATGCAGACAAATGGACCTGAGGATTTTTGCGACAAACCACTGGCAAATAGTGGGGCTATTTTTCATGCCTTGGGGCAGGACAACCCAGTGATATCTTTGCAAGGGTGCCTGCATATTGGTGCTCGGAACAGAAAAGGCAAATTTTGGTGTGTCCTCAGGATGCAAGGGAATATCAAAAAAGCAATCCTTTAAAATCAATGACTATCAAATACCAATCTCGAGGGATCATGGTAGGAGATGGGAGGCCAGGATAGAGGGCTCCCATGTCCTCCATAACAACATCAATTTTTCGGAGGTCATGGAGCAAGCGCCACTTGCCAGTTTGTTTTTTAATGACAAATACAGGTGAATTCCAAGGACTGGTGGAGGGGACTATGTGTCCCTTTTGAAGCTGTTCCTGGACCAATTTGGTGAGTGCACGCAGTTTAGGTAATGGCAGGGACCATTGGTCCACCCAAATAGGGGTATCAGTTTTCCAGGTTAAGTTCAGAGTGTCGCAAGCTTCAACAGTCCCCATTAAAAATCCGACTGAATTCTGAAACCCCATTGAGACAGTACATCTTGTCCCCATAACACTATGGGCACAGGTAAAACAAATGGCCTTACAGAGGCTGTGTGGTTTTCTGGTTCTGTCACTTGAATCAGATGGTGACTTTGATAACTGCGACTGCTTCCTCCTATCCCGGTGAGGGCCACAGGCACCTCCATAAGGGCCCAGTTAGGGGGCCGCTTATCTTGAAAAATGACAGTAACATCAGCTCCGGTATCTAAAATACCAGTGAGCGTTATTTGTTGTCCCCGTAATGACAGGGTGCATTGGCAGGTAGGACGCTTATCTGAAATTGTTTGTGCCCATAGTATTTGTGGGGTCTCTATAGAACCAAATCCTCCCACCTTGGTGCTATATTTTTCTACAGAAGATGGTGAATCATGTGGAAGAGGGATTAATTTAGCTATGAAGGTCTCTTGCGGGATAAAACATGGTGGATTAGGGGTCCAAACCATGATCTTAAGTTCATCATTAGAATCTAAGTCCATGACCACAGGGAGAACAGAAAGTCCTGGAAGGCTAGTTGAGGACCTTCCTAAAAGTAGGGAACTCTTTTGAGGCCCTAGTGGTCCAAAAATTCCTGTAGGGAGTAAATGAATGGAAGAATTATTTAATGTTACCATGGCTGAGGTGTACAAGTCCAATCCGGCACCGCCTGCAGTTGCTGGGCAAAGACTTGAAGGAAGCTTCCGTTGGGCATCTGCGGGGCTGACATCTGTGGGGCTGACATCTGCGAGGCTGGCATCTGCAGAGGCGGCTGAGGCATCTGTGTCAGAGTGCGGGCGCTGCCGTCCCGTGCCCTGGTTCCAGTTTCCCTGGTATCCTTGGAGCAGGCGACCTTCGGAATCATACTTAGAGTGACATTGGTTAGCAGAATGTGGGCCTCTGAGGCACCGTGAGCACACAGGAGTGGTTTTGGGTTTATCCCTTTTCAGAGCAGAGCAGTCCCTTCTTAAGTGACCGCATTTGCCACAGCCGAAACAGACTCCTGAAGTTGCAGGGCTCTCACGGCTCTCACGGCTGCAAAGGCTGCAGCCATGGCTGCATATTGATATTCTAGGGTGCCAACACGGTTGCACGCTTCAACCATTTCAACTAGAGTTGGATTTTGGTTAGGCAGGGACTTAAGAATTTTTTTACACTCTACATTGGCATTCTCAACAGCAAGCTTCAAAAGCAAAATTTTGCGAGCTTCTGCATTATCAACTTGGAGTTTGAGCACCTGCTTAAGGAGGTCGATAAACTGCATATAAGATCCTTGGGGCCCCTGGATAATAATCGTGAATGATTTCTGAGGCGTTTTTGCATCAGGGACCTTCAGGAAAGCTTAGTGAGCCGTGTTTCGGATTCCCTCAAGAGCTTCCTGGGGAGTGCCTCGGGCTTGGACAGTGGGATCGCTATATGGTCCCGTTCCCAAAAGCTGTCTAGTCGTGAGGCCTGCCAGGGTCTGAGTACCATGACCCACATAAGATAAAAGCAGATTCTGTATGCCTCTGTGTCCACTAGGAGCAGGTCCTACCATGCCCGGTCAGCTCTGGACACAGCAGGCTGCGGGGACCAGCCTCCGGTGTAGGAATGACCGGAGGTCTGGCTCGTGGATCCTTCCTTGGGACCTCAGGGACCAAGGCAGATGGCGGAAGAAAGGAGGCAGGCCCAGAGTAGGGTAAAATCCAGAAGGTGGGAGGCGGTCAAGGGAGGGGTTACAAAGGAACCAATCGGAGAAGGGAAGGGTAGGGTAAACAGGGTAACAGACACTCACAAGAACCAACTGTAACAAAGGAAGGGAGGGGCTCCTATCCCAGGACCAATCACTTGGCCCCCTGGCGAGAACTTTCCAGATGCCTGGGAGGGGTGCCAGAGTGACGGACAGAGCCCTGGGAGGAGACAAAACCGATACATGGGGAGGTTTACATAAAACAGGGAGGGCGCCAACTGGGATAAACCAAACACACTAAACTTAAGGGGGAAAACTGGACTGAACCAACAAACACC
Organism: Aphelocoma coerulescens; assembly: GCF_041296385.1. Taxonomy (NCBI): domain Eukaryota; kingdom Metazoa; phylum Chordata; class Aves; order Passeriformes; family Corvidae; genus Aphelocoma; species Aphelocoma coerulescens. The sequence continues at coordinate 3,673,165 of NC_091036.1, forward strand.
AACAAACACACTCCCACATCTGTAGACCTTTTTCCCACTCCTTTTCCCACAGAGCGTTTTGAGTGGGGGATAGCAACAGCCGTGCCAGTGTTTTTAAATCATATGGTGTCATGATATGAGCTGCAAACACAGAATCTAGTAGGGTCACAAAATACAGTGAACTGATACCATGCTCTGTGGCTGCTTGCCAAAGGTCTTTAAGCTCTGGGAAAGATAGCTGTTCCCAATGGGCATTTAGCTTTCTTGGTCCCGTATATAAGACCAGTGCCACAATTTTGTCTGCAAAGTCTAGATCCCCTTCCCTTAATGCTTGTTGTTTCAAGTGGATCCAGGTGTCATGAGGGTTGGGGGGAAATAAATCTGTCTCTTTTTCAGGATTGATGGGTCCGGGGTCAAAAGCATCCTCTCCTTCATCCTCGCAGCTGTCAGCTGGACCGTAGCCAGTAGTAAATGCTTTTATAGATCATGAGGATCTTTTTGTTGCAAGGGGGGATGAAGCCTTTAGTGAAAGAGGCACAGTCTCTTCAAATTGTAAAGGGTTCTGAGGCTCCGCTTCTGCAGAGGGTGGGCAAGGGGCATCCTCTTTATCTTTAGCAAGAGATTTTTCTTGAGCTTTTAAAGCTTCAAAGATTACTTTCCAGGAAGGAATCATCTCTGCAGCAGCTTACCACTGTCAGCTACAGCATTCCAAAGTTCCACTCCTACTGTATCCCACAGATCCACCCTAAAAATTGTGGACTGAGTTACTCCTTGCAGTTTAGAAGCAGTCCATCACAGTATAATTTTTAAATCATGCACAGGCAAAGATTTGGCTTGCTTGTCTAGCAGCTTTGACATAAGCTCAAGCACGTCTCTTTCTAGGGTGGTCATCCCTTGACCCTGGCCCATAGTTCCCTGCAGTGACTCACCTCTTTTTCAGAGGATCAGTTGCCAGCCGGCGTGGCTCCTGCTTCTCCCCGCATCTTAACCACAGTTCCGAAGGCTCCTGCTTCTCCTGCAGCTTAACCTCCGGTGAAGTTACTGAAGTTCTGCAGGGTGTCACTGACTGTCACTTAAGAGCAGTCCCAGTCCTCGCACGGGGGCACCAGCTGTCGTGTGATGGTCAGCGATGGAAGAGACAGGGCAGATTGCTTGGATGCAATAAGCCAATTTTATTGATATAGAGCTGAATATTTATACCTTTTCAGCAATAACTAAAAACAGATTCTTATATAAGCAGCAATCACTATAACAACCCTATCTATGTTTTTTAATAACATTGCAAAACTACAAGACACAGGTACATACAAAGCATGCCGTTCCCTTATACTAGCTATTTCCTGGTAGGCTGTACTGCCTGCCATGGTCATTCTATCCAAGCCTTTCCCCAAACCACCACAATTTGGACTATGCAAGACTGAAAGTGGGCAGAAGTGCAAACCTCACTGAGTAGTAGCATTTTGATTAAGGTATCCACTCATTAACGAAACATGTATTTTCTTTTCCTATTGAGAAGCGGGACAGGGCCAGTGAATCAGACATCTTGTCTTGTTTGGAACTACATGGTCGAAGTCAACTGCCTTAATTCCTCCTTAAGCTCTGGCCAGACTTTGTGTGGTTCCCAAGAAGAGGATGAAACCAGATATTCCTCTGCTAGAAGTTATGTCGACTTGTTTATCAAGTGATATAAATGCTGGGCCCTCCAAGGGAAAATGTGGAAGCCTCACCTGTGAGTGGATGCACCGCATAAGAATTTCCAGTTACCAGTGGTTCTCCAGTATTACGCCGTGACGGGGGCTCACCATCTGATGTGCATGTCTGGATGACCATAAAGCATTAGCGTAACTGGTAATGTATCTTTCTTAATCACAATAGGCAATCTCTCCTAGTAATGAATAGGTGCATTGCTTAGCTTGTCCTTTCCTAATTCTTTCCTGCTTTTAAACTTTAGTAAGTTAGACTTACTCTTTAAACTGTTATTTGTGTCTTTGGTGCTGACCTTTCTCAGTGGCCCAGAAAAAAGGGGGGCTACAGGGAGGAAAGGCATTTAAATTGAGGGGGAAAAAAATCCTTTTCCTTTATTGTCTGTGTTTAAATTTGAGAGGATCCCACTTCATCTGTGATTTTAAGGGTTATAAATTGAAGGAAAACCTGCCTTTCCTGTCACGTTTCTGTTGTCTGGTAACATGTCGCGACCTTCCCAAAAGCGCCTCCAAGAAAGCCTCTCAGTGCAGCCAGCACATTTGCACACACACACCGGGTAGCTAGCTAAAACAGTCTGACAATGAATGAACAGAAAGAGTTTTCGCATAGGGTTTTACAGGAGAGCTTTAATGCATCTGCACTCGTGCAAGGTTTCAGAGAAGTCCCTGGGCTCGAGCCATAGGGGGCCCAGGGTAAGGGAACTAATCAAGAAACTCTGAGAACGTATCAGGTAACAAGGGTTGTGGCGGCCAACGGAGCCAACCAGGGGAGCAGAACTGGGGTACATTAACATAACAGAACAAAGCATTCTGGGGGAAGCTTTTCAGTCACCATAAGCTGGAAAGGAACCTAGGACTTATCCCACTGTAGGACTCCTTTCGTTCCTTGTCCAGCAGGCCCACTGGCCTCCACACTTCCCCATGATGTAAAGGATATCACTTGACACAGAATTTTCCTTTTCCAAAATTTTACCTTTAAATGGAAGAATACATTTATGATGCCATTTTATGGGTTTGAATTAAGTGTAACCCCTTCATTTTCATCATTTTCAGGTTGAAATTGAAGGGAAAGCCCTGTTGTCCTTCTTTTTAAAGGTTTATACTGAAGGAAAATTCCCCATTTTCGCATTATTTGGAAGATTTAAATTGAGGGGAACCCTCTTTTTCTGATATTTAAGGGTATTAAATTAAAAAGAAGAAGGCATTTATCTGCTATTTTATTGGTTTGAGGTAAACCTTCCCTGTTCCCCCATTTTAAAGGGTTAAATCGAAAGAAACTACCTCTTTTTCTGGCATTTTAAGGGTTAAAATTGGGGGATTCCTATACACTTCAGGGTCTTCTAAGTCTCTTTGCCTTAGCTTCAAGTCTTTTGCGTGGGAGCAATCCTGGCACATATGTAATTTCTGAGGTGGAACGGAAATTTCAGCAGCGGGCTCCAGAAAGACAGAGCCGGGAGGGGCTGGCAGCCAATGGGGTACCGAGACATTCCAAAATAAGGCCAGCCAAACCTGCCAGTGCTGGCAGATCTTTTAGCTTTTACCTTCAAAATTCAATACACGTGAATCAGTTACTCCCAGACTTAAGCTGCCATGGCAGAGAAGGACCTTTATGCCTTAAACCGGACCATAATTACAACACTAACCATAATCCTAGATCTTCACCCAACAGAACACAAAATATTACATAATCATAACCCTAATCCTAAACATAACACTAGCTCTTCACGCGAACAAACATTACCTATAACCTAAAACTAACCCTAACCCTAACTTAAATGGTACCCTTAACCCTGAGCCCAAACCCTGGTTACAAATATTGCCTCACAGAGTGGCCAGGACAGGCCAGGACAGGCCAGGAAAAAACCCATCCACTCAGGCAAAAAAAAAAAAAAATCCCCACAAGAAGATACTGCCAAAATCGAGAAGGAGATTACAGGAGAACTTCTTCTGCATTTCTGGCCTCAAGAAATGAGAATGTAAAGATGCCAGAATAATTTTGATCTGAAAAAATACATGGTTAAAGATGACAGCTGCTGATGCAGCCTGGAACAGTGCTGCTAAAGTAGACTGGCCAAAAACCTCTGCGATGTGAAGCAGGGGCATGCTGTGCATGAAAAGAGGAGTGCTATGCCGATGAGTACAGGCATTCAAGACCCAGGTGATAGCACCTGAACCTGATGATGTGCTCCTTGGGCAAGAAGAGCCACAATGACATCAAGATGAGAAGGGAGGTCTATGATACAGAAGATGGATGACACAAATTACACAACATAGACATTTGTTGAAACTACCCTGCATATTCACCTTCCGGACCTGAAATTCTGTATGCAAGATCACTTATTCTTCTGTGATGTTGAAGCAAAAAGGCTCTACGGCAGCCTAGTTAAGAGAGGAATGGAATTGCTTGTTACAAAAAGTTAGTGGCAAAATGGCTAGGAAGGATGCTTGAGAAGCCTGGCCTTGTGAAGTAAGATCATAGGTGTGCAGGGAATAAGTACCAAGCAGTAACTGGATTGCTAGGAAGTGCCTCTGCTGATGAAGTCTGGAATGTCACTAAAGATGACCAACCATAAAATGCCTGAGATGTGAGCTGTATGCATGCTGTGTGTAAAGAGGCACGTGAGGGGAGCTATGTTAATGAGTAGGAAAGCTTGAAACCCTGGGGATTGCATCTGAGCCTAAAAATATGCTTCTTGGGCAAGAAGACCCAAGGCAACACTGAGACTTGAGGAAGGTCTATGATGCAGAAGACAGGTAACACAAATTGCACAATGGCACAGAGATAAGTTGGAATTGCCCTGCCTGTTGACAACTTGGCGTGGTGCTGAAGAGAAACCCGCTGCCTTTACCTTCCTAAGGGGCATGTCCTGCTGTGGCTGCCTCCCCTAATCTAATTTCAAATTCCCTCCCTGTGATTCCAAACACTTTGCTCTTCTCCCAGCCCCTGGTCCCATGACAGCTTTTGGAAGACAAAGGGGCCAAATTTTTCCTCAAGGAAAAAGAGCATGTGTCCAGGGTGGTGTGTTCCCTCATTCAGTACAGCCTGTTTCAGCAGCTGCAAAAGACATAGGCCAACACCGAAATTGAGAGAGGGAAGACAGAAAGGATATTGTAGTGCAAAAAGGGACCACTTCTACAGTGCATCTCCCTCAGAAGCACTTTTGTGCCTTGAGAAAAGTCCTCCCTCTGCTCCTCCTCACTGCTGCACCGGCTTGCCTCAAATGCTCATTCGATTCCACAGGTTGCCTAGAAAACGTGCAAAATCAAAAAGGTACATGGTTGAGGACATTGTCATATAATAACTGTTTATTAGTCACCATCCCTGAATACCACTTCACCTGCTCACATCTTCTCATGAGCATGTGGCTGCAATCTTCTGAGACTGACTGCAGCACCTGCGGAAAAAAAAAAGGCAAAAAACACATGCTGAGATACAATGTGATAGTACAACCTGCCTGCTCTGATTAACTTCTCACCCACCCTGGGCTGACATACCTTGAAAATGTACCACCTAAAACAAACAACAAAGGATGCTTAATCTGCACCAAATACTTGATACCTAAGCAAAAACAACTACTTGTCCACCAGTCATTGCTTACCTAGCTCAATTTATCTTGAGAGCTGATCTCCAGCTTTGCTTCTTAAAAATAAAGAGAAAGAAAAACATGTAACATAACCACTTGTCACACCTCCCCAGCAAAGCCAGAAGATTATCTATTTTCCATACGACACTTTGCTTAGCACTTTGTTATGGATTTAATCCATCCACATCTGAAGTAAAATTATTACTAAAGTCACCAAAATGCTCCACGATAACAGTTCTCGACATCTTGTGTCACTTTAGGAATACCATCTAGAGTCCAATTACAGTCTGTAGTACAATAAATGAACACTGATTGAACTTCAAGGCTCCCGTACGCAACTTGCAGCTTGGACGGAGAGGACTGTGGGAGCATTGTCTCAACCAGCTAAGCTTATCAACATGTTAGCATGAGCACTAGTCCACCTATTCTCTCGGTCTACGCATCATGGCAGAGCAGCTCCAGACCAAACACACAGAGACACCCCTAAGATGCGAGATGACAAAAAATTATGAGAGAAAAACACTCAGCAAGAGTAATGACTGCAAGAATCAAGATGCTGTTGAGCAAGGATGACCTATGGGGCTGTAGTGGTGAGCCAACAAGGCTCTAAGGAGCCTGACAGATATGAATATCTGATAAGATACTGACAGAATGAACTGTTACTAGAAGCGGCTGTCAGAACTGTCCTGGTCTGTTACTATGGATGGCTGGAGAGCACAGTTGCTGAGCAAGCCATTTTCTCCAGCTGGTTCTATTTTAAAATCAAGAAGGTGAGACAAGGAGAGAAAAGACAAGAGAGACAATAAAGGAAACAAGGCAAGCAGGAAAGAGAGACGCAAAAGAAGAGAGACAAGAGGGAGACAAAGAGGAGAGACAGAGGCAAAGAGGGAAGGAAACAAAAAGAAGAGAGAGGGACATAATTTAAGGGGGGGGAGAAGCTAAGGGGTGCAAAGAGGGGAGAGAGGTTAAGAGATGCAAAGGGGAGTAAGTCTAAGAAAAGCAGAGAGGAGGGGGAGAGAGACTAAGGGGCAAAGAAGGAATAGAGAGATGGTGAGGTGGAGAGGGGGTAGGAGATACAGAGGAGAGGAGAGATGCAAAGAGAAGGGGGAGAGAGAGAGGCAAAAAGGGGGGAGAGACTCCAAGGGAGAAATAGGAAAGAGAGACATAATAGAGATGAAACTTCATTTAATGACTTTTCACTTATACTTCTCTATACCAATCATGGCTCACCATTGCTCAATTTACCTTGAATGCTGATAGCCAACTTTACTTCCTGAAAATAAAGACAAAGAACAGCATGGAAACGTAGCCACTGGTCACACCTCCCTAGTAAAGCCAGAGGATGATCTACATTCATATGGCGCTCTGCATACATTCTGCAACATGTTCTTGTAGTCTGTAAATTTTGCATTCCTGGTGTCCCGTTCAGATGTGCTTAAGGCCCTAGCAGCAGGCCCCAGCCAGAGCTGACTTACAAGATGAACCTTGGGCATTATGTGACTAACACAATCAGTATTATTTAGCTAAAAATAGATGACAGAGACACGTATGCTAGCTGCTTAACACCAAACCAGCTGCTTTAGAAATTTTCACATAACCTTTTGTAGTTATTTGCAAGAAATGTATCATTTTAAGAATTTTTTCCAACTGACATGAATATAAACTTGTTTGTAAGATATTTTAGGGGAAACCCTCCCAACTGAGGCCGGGGCTCTGGCCAAGCCCTGGCCCTGCTGTTCGGGAAGCGTGCCATCAGATCCAGGTGTTTCTGTGCCAAAAATATAACCAAGTAACTTGGACTTATGATTTGGGCCTATAAAAATGACCTACTTTTGGAGCAAATTTGGAGACCTCATCTACAGGTGGACGCACTGTGTAAGACTTTCACAATTGCCGGGAAGGGTTCTCCAGGTCCTTGCTGCAAAATGGGGCTTCCCAGCGACTGTGGGCTCTGGAGGTCGGTATTTAGGCAATTGGTGATGTATCTTTCTCAATCACTGTCCTGTCTCTCATATAGTACATATTAGGTGCATTACTGTCATAGGTTAACAAGCATAGTCCCGGAAGGGATGTCCTTGCTAAGGGGTGCTTACAGTTTCCTCTGGGACCTGATAGAACCTATCAGCTGGCCAGTTTGAATATGGACAATTCTTTAAGCCACTTAAAGTTGTGACCGCCTCTGTGATACACACTTAAGAATAGACAAACTCCCCCCCAAGCTCTCTCTCGTTTCTGGTGCCGGGACAGGTGGCAGCAGGGCCCATGAGGGGGCCAGTGGGCCTGGCCAGTCCCTGCTTGGGCCAGGCCGGGCCGGGCCATGGCCATCCCAGAGCCGATGGACCTGTTCCAGCCATGGAGCCCCCTCACTGCCTTGCCGTGGGCAGCCGGAGCGGTTCGGCTCTCCCCCCTCTCCACTGCGATAAGAAAAATTCAACATTCCATCTGCAAAGCTGCAAGGCCAAGGTGAGATTAACCCTTTTATTGCTGTGAAGAGCTGAAAACCTGAGGGAAGAGAGTGAGGAGATGCTTAAAGCTGAAATTCTGTTGTGAAGCTATGATATATCAGAGTATCCCGTTGTAATTTCATGAGGATATGGGGGGTGGAGTGTTCAACTCGTGAGCAAAAGCACCTGCGCTGAGATAGGCAGATGCTGACGCAGCTGTAATTTCATGAGAAGTTTGGACAGGGAGAGATGAACCAGATGAGGACTTTTGCTACAAATGGGAAAGGAGAAAACCTCAGTTCCTAGAGATGCTCCCAGAGATAGTACTAAAGATGAAGATGAGGAAGACCCTTTGCTCCCAGGGAAGGAGAAGGGCCCCTGTTTTTTGTTTCTGAACAGCTCAACCTTAAAATTGTACCCCAAAGAACTTCAAGAGTGGACTCCCGAAAGCACTTGCGGGAAAAGCTGCAAGTTGGGGGAAGGGACTCCCATGCGAGCAGAGAGACTCCTCTTCCTAAATGGACTGAACAATATTTGGAAGTGGGTGGCTGTCTCGTTGTGATAATGTTTTCATAGCACGAGCAAGAAGAGACTTCTCTTTCTAAATGGACTGAACAAGGTTATTATGGAAGTGGTAAACAGACTGAACATCTCAAGCGTTGTCTTTTTACATTGTCAGTGGGAGAAGGGAGGAAGGTGGGGGGAGGAGGAGAGTTCTGAAGGTGGTATATTTTTTTTTTTTCCTTCTTTTAGGTCTGTTAATAAACTTCTTTATATTCTTTCAAGTTTGGTGCCTGCTTTGTGTTTCTCCTAATCCTCATCTCACAGAAGAGAAACAGTAATGAGTATTTTGGGCCAAACCTGCTTATTTTTGCTTGTTGCTAAAGCCAAGTGTGTAGTTTTCTTGAATGTATCATTTTACTTTTGATGCTGCCTTAATATTCATAGTAAAATAAGACCATTCTTTCCATTACTATCTGTAAATAAAATTTAAATTGCCCCGTCAATTGGCAAAACAAGCTCTCAGCATCATTTCTCTCCGTCAGGCTTTGTTAATTGAAGCATATCAAGGTTGGTTTAGCAAAACTTAAAATTTCAGTAATTGTTCCAAACTGTTTTTACAATAGCAGTCTGTGAAAAAACTTTACTACATGCTGGATAAAGTGGAAAATTACACTGCTTATTATTAATTAAAACAATTAATTGAAAGTTAATTAACCCCATTAAGTAGAAAAATGAATTAGGAAAGTTCCATCATTTCCATCTCTAGGTGGGGTTTTGTAAGGTGCTGGTATGGTGTTAGAGGTGCTAGAAGGTGGTTCAGTGGTGTTAAAGTAGATTTAGAGAGTGCTGAGAGGGATTGATTTGGTGGTATCAATTAGCCTTTCAGTGGTGCTGGGTGAGGTTTGAGGGTGCTGAAGAGGAGCTATAGCTGGCTAAAATGGTTTTGAGTGATGTTGCAAAGGTTTGAAGGTGGATTGGGGGAGCTGGGATGGTTTGATGGGGTGCTGTGAAGGGATTTGGTGAGTGCAGTGAGGGGTTTGATGGTTCTAAGGGATGATCCCCTCACCAGTTCCCCTAGAGTGCCCCTAGGTCCAGGGAGGGGAAAACCTCAGCATTTGGGGGCACCTCTGGGAGTCACCCCAACTAGCTCATGGTTATCACCCTCTTTACCCTGGTATTTCTCACTCTTTCTCCCTCAGGTTTCCTGCTCTTTTCCCCTCATACTTCCTACCATTTCCCCTCTTAATTTAAGGTCTTAAAATAGTGTCAAAGGAGGGGTTTTCAATGACTTAATCCTTAAAATAACAGAAAAGGAGATTTTCCCCTCACAATTTAAAGCCCTTTGTCCCCGAACTCCCTCCTTTTTCTGGGGTCACTGGGATGCACTGGAGAGGGACTGGGATGCACTGGGAGGGACTGAGGAGAGACTGAGGACATTGGAAAAAACAGACTCAGATTTTAACAAAGTTTTTATTTAATTCCAGAATTCCCTCAGTTTTTGCATTTCCCCTCCAATTTGGCATCCTCCACCCCAACTCCCCCAGTCTGGAGGAGACGCCCCTCATTAGCAGCCTGCATTAATGAGGCTGGGGGGGAGGGCTCTACTGGGGGGGGAAGGGGGAGCTGGAGCCCCCCCATGCTCCTCCCCCCACCAAACCAATGTGGTTCAGACTCATTTCACAGAAATTTGGGGGCAATTTCATTGAAATCAGGAAAAATTACCATGGTGGGGGGAAATCCCCCAATATGGGGGTATCCCCCCCATCTCATACCGTAGAGACCTTGCCCCTCTGACGTCACTTGGTGGTGGGCGGGGTGCGATAGGACCCCCGGCGGCTCCTCAGAAGCAGGCGGAGCTGTGGGAGACAGAAGGTTCAGGGAGGTCCTCAAATCCTGGGGTTCTACCCCAGAATACAGGGATGTCACCCAAAGTTCCTGGGATGGGACCCCACAGTTTGGGGGGTTGTGAAAATGAGGGGGTAAACCAGCAGGATTTTGGCGTAAAGCAGCAGGATTTTGGAGTACAACAGCAGAACTTTTGGGCATAGCAGCAGGATTTTGGGATAAACCAGTGGGATTTGGGAGTAGACTCCAGGATTTGGGGTAAAGCAGCGGGATATCATAAAATCATAGAATATGCTGAATAGGAAGAGACCCACCAGGATCATGAAGTCCAACTCCTGGCCCTGCACAGAACACCCCAAGAATCACATCATGTGCCTGAGAGCCTTGTCCAAAATGCTTCTTGAACTCAGACAGGCTTTGTGCTGTCACCACTTCCCTGGGGAGCCTGTTCCAGTGCCTCACCACCCTTTGGGTGAAAAACCTTTTCCTGATATCCAAGGTAAACATCCCCTGACTTGGCTCCAGCTGTTTCCTCTAGTCCGGTTACTGGTCATAGGAGTGAAGAGATTATTACCTGCCCCTCCACTGCCTGTTGGGAGTATGTTGAAGACCCCAGTGAGGTCTGACCTCAGTCTTCTCCAAGCTGAACAAACACTTGCCTCAGCCACTCCTCATAAGGCTTCCCCTCCAGACTGTTTCCCATCCTCATGGGCTTCCTTTGGATGTTCTCCTATAGCTTAATGTCTTTTTCATATTGTGGTGCCAGAAACTGCACACAATATTCAAGACGAGGTCACCCCAGTGCAGAGCAGAGTGGGACAATCACATCTTTTGACCGGCTGGAAAAGCTGTGCTTGATGTCCCCCAGGACAAAGATGTTCCTCCGGGCTGCCAGGGCACTGCTGACTCATATCCAACTTGCCATTAATCAGGACCCCCAGGTCCTTTTCCACAGCACTGCTCTCCTCCAGCCTATTGTTCCCCAATCTGTCTATACATCCAGGGCTGCCCCATCCCAGGCGCACTTGCCCTGGTTGAACTTGATACACTTGGTGATTGTCCATCTCTTTAATTCATCCAGATGTCTCTGCCCTCAAGGGAGTTGACAGCTCTTCCAATTTAGTGTTGTCAGCAAACTTAGTATCCCTTCAAGTCCCATGTCTAAGTTGTTAATGAAGATATTAAAGAGAACTGGGCCAAGGATTGAGCCCTTTGGAACCCCACCAGTGACTGGATGCCAGCCAGATGTCACCCCATTCACTATAACCCTTTGCCACTGACCCATGAGCCAACTGCTGACCCATAGCATGATGTGTTAATCCAGCTGTGGGCTGGACAGTTTTTCCCAAAGGACACTATGAGAGACTATATCAAAATCTTTGCTGAAACCCAAAAAGATTCCATCTACTGGCTTTCCTTAATCAATTAGGTGGGTTACCCTGTTGTAGTAGGAAGTCAGGTTCAACAAGCAGGACTTTCCCACCACGAAGCCATGATGACTATGACTGATATGGGGTAAAACAACAGGATTTGGGGCACAACAGCAGGATTTGGGGGCATAGCAGCAGGGATCTGAAGCAAAACAGTGGGATTTTGGGGTTTCAGGAGCAATTTCAGGCATTTCCTCCCATCAGCGGGAAGTTTTAGGGTGCAGCGGGGTGCTGGGGATGGTGCTGGGTGTGAGGGTGATCTGGGGGTCTCACCTGGTCTCCGGGGGACCCAGGGGGCAGCAGGCCCTGAGGCAGGTCATGCTCCAGGTTGCGGGCACTGGGGTCAGCCCCCCAGGCCAGGAGCAGCCTCACAAGGGGCTCCTGGCTGGGGGTCCCAGGTAGTGCTGCCGCCATGTGCAGGGGAGTGTTCCCATGGGCCTGGAGGACATGAGGGGGCTCAGGGCACCAGAGACCCTTGAGATCTGATACCAATACCTCCAGCCCCCCAGACTCTCCACAGACACCCCAAAGCCCCCAGTGCCCTTTTGATCCCTCTGAACCTCCCAGAGCTACCTCAACCCCCCCAAGCCACTAGAGGAACCCCAAAGGCCCCCAAAGAGTTCCTCTGACACCTCCAATCAACCTCCAGAGGCCCCAAGAGCACCCCAGAGGTCCCCCAGCCCCAAGTACCCCACAAAGTCCTAGGGGGACCCCAGAGCCCCCCCATAGAGCCCCTCAGAGCTCCCCCCAGCCCCACAAGTCCCTCAAACCTTCATGTTGATGAGGCGGGGGGCCATGCCAGGCTGGTGCAGCAGTAGGTGGGCCAGGGCAAGGTTGCCTCCCCGCACGGCCAGGTGCAGCGCTGTCAGGCTGCTTTTGGTGTCCTGGGGGCCAGACAGGGGTCAGGGGGGCCCTACAGGGTGTCCCAGCCCCCTACAACCTCCTTAACCTCCCCAAAGGGACCCCAAGAGATCCTAATGCCTGGGAGCTCAAGTCTACCCAGTCCATGGGGACCCTGAAGGAAGACACAGGGGTCTTTGGGGGGCACCGAGGTGTTGTGGGGGTCCCACCCCCCTCCCCAGCCCTCCCAAGGTACCCCAACGGACCCCACTGGCCAGGATCTCAGGTCAACCCAGCCCACAGGGACCTTGAGGTGAGACACAGTTGTCTTTCAGGGGCACAGAGGTCTGGGGGAGGAACCCAGGGGATCTGAGGGACACCTGGAGGGTCATGGGGTACCTGGGGGTCCTTGGGGGAGTTTGTACCTGACTGCTGCTGTCTGCCCCCATCTGCAGTAGCAGCTCAACACAGCGGAGTCGGTCCTGGGGAGTGGGGGACCCCCCTCCAGAGCCCCCAGCAGGAGTGTACCCTCCCTGCAGCGAGGCATTGTGGGCCAAGACAGCACAGTGCAGAGGGGTCTGGCCTGGGGGGGAGCCAATACGGGTCAGGAAGGGGCCCTCCCCCAAAGAGGGCCCCTCTGGAATTGGGAAACCTCCTAGGTACCCCCTCAAAATACAGACACACCCCCTGGGACCCTCCCGCCATCAACTAGGACCCCCAAACTGGAGACCCCCCATCCCCCCAAAACAGGGATGCATCCACCAGGAATCCCCCCAAGATTTACCAAAAAATGGGGATCCCCAAAGTCCCCTTCAAACCAGGGACCCCCAAGCCCCGCCTATGTTGAGTACCCCTCAAGTGAGATTCTCCCAAGACACCATGAAATAGGGCACTCATCAGGGACCCCTGAGTTCCCCTCCTCCCCAGTTGAGGACCCACTCACTGAACTCTCCCTTGTCCCACCCCAACAAGGACTCCCCAAGAATCACTCCCACCCCAAAACCAGGGGCCCACCCCAAGCCCCTCCACCACTCTTGCCCCCCTCTGATTTGCTGACCCTCAAAATTTCTGGCCTCCACGTTGACAGGGACCCCCGAGGATATCATGGCCTGGGAAGGCAAGGGAAAAGATTTGGGGTCCCCCTGGAGACCATGGACTCTCCTAGGCTGGTTCCCTGGTCTCCCAGGACACCTGGCCTGGGCCTGCTTTGTGTTCCCTCCCCTGGGGTTGGGGTCCCTCCCAAACAACTGGAACACGTGTGGACCCCAAACCCATGGGAGGTTTGGGATCCACACAGAGACCTGGAACCCTTTGGGGAGGGTTTTGGGGTCCCTCAAGGTAGTTTAGGATCCCATATGGACACCTGGGTACTCTGTGGCCCAGTTTACTGGTGTCCCAGGAGAACCGGGTCTCTTCTGAGCCCATTTTGTGGTTCCCATGGTTGCCCAGTCCTCATGGGGGTCGGGGTTGCACACGGAGGATTTCTGGGAACCCACAGGGAGTTGGGACTTGCACCTGGATAATTTGGGAGGGGGTGCGGTGTCTCACCTGTGGGATTTGGAGTCTCACCTGCAGGATTTGGGAGAGCCCAAGGGGGGTTTGGGGTTGCACCTGGAGGGTTTGGGGATCTCACCTGTAGGATTTAGGGGTTTGGGGTCTAGAGGATTTGAGGATTGGGGGAGCCTGTGGTGGTTTGGGTCTCACCTGGAGGATTTGCAGGGTTTGGAGGTCTCACCTGTAGGATTTGGGCAGCCTGGGGGATTTGGGGTCTCACCTGTAGGATTTGGGCAGCCTGGGGGATTTGGGGTCTCACCTGGAGGATGTGGGATAACCCAAGGGGGGGTTGGGGTTGCATCTGGAGGATTTGGAGGGTTGGGGTCACACCTGGAGGATCTGGGGAGCCTGGGAGGGTTTGGGGTCTCACCTGGAAGATTTGGGGTCTCCCCTGTGGGATTTGGGGCCCCAGGGGAATGTGTTTGGGTTACACTTGGAGGGTTTGGGATCTCAACTGGAAGATTTTAGGGGGCCTAGAGGGATTTAGGGGTTATACCAGTAGGATTTGGGGTTGAATAGAATAGAATCATAGAATGGTTTGGGTTGGAAGGGACCTTGCAGATCATCTTGTTCCAGCCCCCTGGCATGGGCAGGGACACCTCCCACTGTCCCAGGCTGCTCCCAGCCCCAATGTCCAGCCTGGCCTTGGACACTTCCAGGGATCCAGGAGCAGCCACAGCTTCTTTGGGCAACTTGTGCCAGGGCCTCACCACCCTTAGAGGGAAGAATTTTTTCCTAACACCTAATCTAAACCTCTTCTCTTTCAATTTAAAACCATTTCCCCTTGTTCGGTCACTCCAGACCTTTGTAAATAGTGTTGCTCCATCTTTCCTGAAAGTTGCTGTTAGATACTGAAAGGGGCAATTAGGTCATGTCAAAGCTTCTCTTTTCCAAGCTGACCAACCCCAATTCTCTCAGCCATTTTGTGTCTCTCCTGAAAGATTTGGGGTTTGGGAGCCTCACCTGTAGAATTTGGGAGTTTGGAGCTCTCACCTGGAGGATTTGGGGGTCTCACCTGGAGGATTTCAGGGTGCCCATAGGCCGTGGCCAGGTGCAGGGCCGTGCGGCCCTCATGGTCAGCAGCATCAGGATTGGCCCCCAGGACAAGCAGGTCCCGCACAATCTCTGGGGCTGCAGCTGCTGCCGCTACCAGCAGTGGAGTCTGGGGGGATAAAATGGGGGGGGGGGGGGGGGAGTCAGGGAGAGAATGAAGGGGCAGTCAGTGGGGTCTGAGTGATTCCTTGGAGAAGGTAGATGTCTAGGGGTTAAAGAGGGTCTGGTGGCTCTTGCAGGGAAGAAAGGAAGGTCAGAGGGGTCTGGGGACTCAGGGGTGGTTGGGGGGCACCAAGCACCCCTGAACCCTCAAATTATCACCCTGGTATTCTGTCACTGCTCTGCCCCTCCTTGTCACTCCCTTATCACCCCTCATTAATCATTTGTTATTAACTGCCCCTTCATTAGCCCTTTATTGGCCTCTAATTACACATCACTAATCACCCCTTATTACCCCCCAGTATTAATTACCCCTTTATCCTCCATCACTCCCCCTGTTAGTAGGCTGCAACAGAAACCTGTGATTCATTATCCCAGAATTAACTACCCCACCCCCATTATTACTTATCCCCATAACCCCCCGATCCATTATTGTCTTTTTACCCCCATCACCCCCTTATCGCCCCAATAAGACCCACTTATTATCCCTCCAACCCCTTCTTTATCCCCAATGCCCTCACCTTTCCCAGGTGTTCTTGCACTTCTAGCCAACTCTGCCCCCTGCTCCCCCAAACTTGCCCAGGTGCTCCTGCACCTGATCTCCTCCAGATGCCCCCCCCCCCACTCACCTTGCCCAGGTGCTCCCGCACCTCAAGTCCCCCCAGGTCCCGCAGAGCCTCGGCTGCAGCCCGGGCGGGCGCCCACAGCCCACTGGCACAGAGCACGTGCAGCAACCTGGAGGTGGAGGGGGGTTAGAGGGGACCCCCTTGCTCTTCTACCTGCCCCCCATGCTCCACCCAGAACACAGACCCCTCCAAAAAGTCACCCATGGCCCTTCCCCGTGCCTCACAACTGCCCCTGGGGGCTCCCCAGCACTCCTCTTGCCCCACTGACTCCCCCAGTGCCTCCCAACTGGCCTCCCACTGACCTCCACAATGACTCTCCTATTTACCCCACATTGATCTCTCCCACAGTGGCCCCACTTCATCCCATTGGCCTCCCAATGAACACTAGATGGACCTCCATTCACCCCATGGCCCTCCCACTGCCCTCCTATGGATCCCATTGACTGTCCTTCACACCACTGACCCCCTCAACTGCCCCCCCCATTTATGCCCCCCATTTGCTCCCATTTAGCCCATTGACACCTCATGGACCCCTTGACCCCCATACCCCCTTATGACCCCTGTACTCCCCAGTGCCCTCCCATGTCCCCCCCTGCTCACGTGTCCCCCTCCTCGTCCTGCCACAGCAGCTCCCGGGGGTCTCGATCCCCCAGTGCAGCACGGGCAGCTGCCAGTTCCTGGGGTTCAGGATACGGGTCTGGGGTCTCCCTTCCCAGCGGGGGGCCCCCAGATTCTCCCCATGGCACTGGGGAATGGGGCCAGGCAGGGCCAGGGATGGCAGCAGCCTTGAGGGGGCAGCAGTCAAGATGGGGGAGGGCTTGGTCCTCGTTACCCCCCCGGGCTCCAGGTGGCCCCCAAATCCTGCCCCAGTGATCCCCCATTTTCCTCCCTTCCCCCCCCAGCTGTTACCCCATTGCCCCCATTTACATCATCTCCCCCCACTGCTGTCCGCATTGCCCCCCTGTTGCCCCTCCACTGCCCCCAACTGCTTCCTTCATTTCCCCCATTCCCTCTCATTGCCTCCCTTAACCACCTCATTGCCCACATTTACTTCCCCATTGTGCCACCATTCCCCTCCCAGTTGTCTGTCCCCCCCCATTCTCCCACCATTTCTCCTATTCCCTCCCTTTGTCTCCCATTCCCCTCCATTCTCCCCCCATTGCCCTCTCATTTTCCCCCATTGATCCCCACTCACCAAACTGCCCCCCCGTTAACCTCTCAGTTGCAGCCCCCCATATCTCCCCCTCCCCCATTGTCCCCTCCAACCCCCCTCACCTGAAACCCCCTCAGATCGGAGGCCTTTCCCCCATGGGTCTCCCCCGAGCTGCCATGGGGCAACACATGTGGGACCACACAGGGGTTGAGCATCACTGGGGAGGTGCCGGGCCAGGGGCCACCTGAGGGAAGACCAGGTGATGGGGGGGATATGGGGAGGGACCTGTGGGAGGATTGGGAAGGTTTGGGGAGAGGGACATGGAGGGGAACTGGGGGACACAGGGAGGATTGGGGGGGATGTAGGGATTGGGAGAGCCATGCCCATTTAGGGGGCACAGGGGGGTGGGAGGATCTGGGAAGAACTAGGGGCTCAGAGGTCACTCACCATCCGAGGGGCACAGGGAGGGCAGAGCCAAAACCTGGGGGGCGGAGGGGACAGTGAGGGGGTCAGCGAGGAGAGTAGGGGTGT
Source organism: Aphelocoma coerulescens (assembly GCF_041296385.1). Lineage (NCBI taxonomy): Eukaryota > Metazoa > Chordata > Aves > Passeriformes > Corvidae > Aphelocoma > Aphelocoma coerulescens. The sequence goes on from NC_091036.1 coordinate 3,690,570, forward strand.
CCCGGGGGGAGGTGTCACCTGGGAGAGGGGGTCACCCACCGGGGATCTCGCCCGTTTCCTGCTCTGCTGCTGCCGTAGCTCCTTCAGCAGCTGCTTCACCGTCTGGGGCGGTGCGGCGCGGGGGGGACCTGGGGGGTGTGCAAGGGGGGAGTTGGGGGATCACCGGGATGCCGGGGAACCCTGAACCCCGCCAAACGCCCAGGCCTCCCCCAAATGCCCGTGTCTCACCCAGACCCTCGGGGTCCCCCCTGAACTCACTCCTGAGATCCCTCAAACCCCCTGGCCCCCCAAACCCCTGTGTTCCAACCGGGCCCCCCGGGACCCCCAAACCCCTAGGACCTCCCCCAGCGAGGCAGGAATCCCCCTGTCGTGCCGTCACGGGGATTCCCACTGCGTCACCACCCGCCCCCACTGGCACCGCCCCTCTACCCCGGGGAACCCCCGCCTCCCCCGCGGGGAGAATCCAGCGGGGAGGCCCCGGGAATTCACCCGCTCCTTGAAGGCCAGTGTCCCCCCCTCCTCCCCCACAGGTCTCTTAAAGGGTCAGCATATTCTTCTTGGCTCTCTTAAAGGGCCAGTGTCCCCTAAAAGCGAGACTTAAAGGGCCGGTGTCTCCGAAAAGTAGCTATTCAATGGCCAATGTCCCCTAAAAGGAGGTCTTAAAAGGCCAGCCTTTCCTCCCAGGTGTTTTAAAGGGCCAGCACCCTGTTCCAGAGGTCTTAAAAGGCCGGCGTCCCCTAAAAGAGGGTCTTAAAGGGCCCCATATCCCCCCATACCTCTCTGGGGCCGCATCCCGCGGGGTCCAGGGGCAAATGGGGCCGGGGCGAGGGCGGGGACCGTTTTGGGGGGACTTGGGGGAGGAAGCCCCGCCCCGGAGGGAAACGCCACTAAAACGCCAGCGGTGTCACTGTTGCGACGGGTGACACGGGGAGGGGAGGAGGAGCTTCGGAGGGGCCCATGGGACCCAAAGGATGGGGGAAGGTGGCGGGGTCACCCAGGGGTCGGGGTCCTCTAGGGGAATGTCGGGAGGGATCACAGGTCCTGGGTTGTTCCCTTATGACGTCATCAGCACCGATTTAGGGCGACAATCCAGGGTCCCTCCCACCCCCCATGATTTTGTGTGGCCCATCTTTTGGCTCTTTGCCCCATTTGGGGGACTCTCTTCCCCATTCTAAGTGGGGGCTCTGTCTCCCCAGCCCCAGAAGATCACGAGACCCATGAAGACCATGAAGACTCTGGAGACCCCAGGGCTGGTGCCTTTGTTGGGGAAGAGATGGTACACCGGGCTGTCCCCTCACCTACAATTTGCAGGGTGTCAGTGCTCCCATCCATACCCCCACTTGGTGGGAGGGGGGTCTTATTCATTTGGGGGGATCTCTGCCCCATTTGAGGGGGGTTTCTGATCCACTTGGGGGTGGGGCCCATTTAGGATGAGGGGGCTCTGCCCGATTTTGGTGGGAGTCTCTGACACATGGGATCCCCAGCTCCAGGAAACCATGAGACCCACTGAGACCATGAAGACCCCTGGCACCACCAAGGGTGGTGGTTTTATTTTGGGGGATGACACACACCGGGGGGGGGGGGGGGTCCCTCCAGGATCCTGACTAGAGGTTGGAGGGGGTGTCACAAGTATACTTTCTACTGCATAGACTGCTGAACCGTGACTGGTCCTGAAGCCTTACTCAGGCAGCTCCACTTCTCTAAATGCCAGAACATACCTGCCCAAAGAACTGAAACAGCTTAGGAGCTACCAGCAACTGAAGGAGCCGCAAAGCACCCTGATGCAAAGCTGTGGTTTATATAGCCCAGGCCCTTTGCCTCAGCGGCTGCACCTTTTGCTGCCCCAGACCATCCCCTCCTGCAGCCTATTTTAATCCTTGGCTCAGCCACTTTCACACCTCATGAGTACCACCTAGGTGCTGCAGCTCACAAGTGAAGCCCACCTCCCTCCCCCTGGCCCCAGCCACAGACACTGGCCCTGAGCCCAGCAGATAACTTCAGAACAGGCAGGAAAGAAGAAAAAAAAAAATAGAGAAGGAACCTAATAAGTAGGCAGGGAAAGAAAAGGGAAAGAAACTTGAAAATGCAAAGAGGAGTAAGGTCAGGAGAGAACTAAAAACAGGCACAGAAAGCTACAGTACCAGTGTGTATATATATATATATATATATATATATATATATATATATAAAATTTTAAAGCCAAGGGATTAAGAGAGGAAAATAGGATGCTAGATAAAAGTATACAGAAAATACAAATTTTTAAAGCTAAGGAACTAAGAGATAAAGAAATTAAAAAAAAATCAAGAGTGAACTAAGATAAAGACAGATAGAAACTGTTAAAAAAACCCCTCTTAAACTTCCTGATACAGGCCAGAGCATCTTCAGAAATTTTGCTTGTGAAAGTGAAAACATAAATGTGCACCTACTGATTTGCATGTGTATCTTAGCAATCAAAAGTGAATCTATAAGGCAGCACAGAAAATAGACTAATGTGAAGAACATGTGCTTCAGTCTTTATATGGTAATTTCTGGTCTGCCTTCAAACATAGTACTGCTGAATTTGGCGGTCCTAAAGACAACATTGAATAGTACAGTTGTCCAAATTTCTAATTTTTGCAGTTTATCATTTGTGGTCCTCCTTCACTACTGAAAGAAAACTATGGGAGTGAGTTCATGTTACCCTGAAAACCTGTAGGACACATCACTGATGTTTGTGCCTCTACTTATCTAGCTGTCCATTGTGGGTCAGACAGATACAGTAGAAAATAAAAATCAATTGTACACATAAAGTGCACATTATTGATGTATAGAAATGAAAAGGCCTTGATCTTCAGAGAATATTTCCATGATTGGAGGATTACTGTGACGTTTGACCCTAAGCTAAGAAAACACAATATAGTCATAAAAATTTAGGGAATGTTTTGCAGTGAATCCACCACAAAACCAGTGAGGTAGCTCCTAGACCTGGAAGAAAAACAAATAGTCTCTCCTTACATCACTAAGTTACTAAACACTGTATGTTGATATAAACAGTTTATGTAAATAGTTGGAGTTGCAAGATGTCTGAACTAAGGTAAAACGCAGCATCAGCACTATAAAATTGTTGTTGGCACTTGAATATATTTTCCCTCACGACTTGTCAAGTTGTCTTTTAACTGTAGTACCATTTTAAATGAGATAATGCATCTCGGAACACTGTGTGCAGATCATTAAATGTTTGTTTTAATATTTAGGTTTTACAGAGCACATAAATCTTCAACCACTATGGTTCACTCTCACCAAACACTTAGAGTTTTCAAACAAAGCTTCAGCATGAGCTGGCAGGGGGTTGTGTGTGTCTGTGGATCACTTCGGCAGACTTAGAGGTTTTTTATCAATAACAAAAATATTTAGAAACCTACTTTAAATACTCAGTAGAAGAGACATACATTTAGAATCCTGCTTTAAGTACTTCATAGAAATGGCTGGCTTTAGACTGCTAGCTTGCCCAAATGATTGAGTACTTTCAGGCAAGCTTTCAAGTATGAAATCGGACATGACCTATTGACTGATCTTCAGCACCAAAATTAAAAGATAATGATTAGCTTTTTAGAGTTCTCAGCAGAGGAAGTTTATTCATCCTTTGTAGTACATTTGAATCAGCACTACACTTTTGCAGAGCACTGATGAGGATCACCTAAAACAACATTATAGTGCTAGATATGCTTCTTAACTCATATTGGTCCTAGCAGTGGACTTGCACATTAATATCAGGCATGCCTAATGAGGCTATGCCCTTGGTCATTGGAGTGCTAATGTTGGCTCCAGAAAAATTTTTGCACACAAAATATTTATTTCTTTCTTCCCTTTTGTAAAATGAGGTCCTTTTCCCTCCCCACTGCCCAACATTTCTTAATGTTTAGAGTGTTTGAAAGAGTTTTCCCCAACTAACCATCAGTAGCCAAAATGGACTGTAGCAGTTCAATTGCCTCAAAAAAAAAAAACAACAAACCCACAAGTAGCTTTTTAAGCTCTTGTAAATAATTTTCATGCATCATCTCAGCTTACAAGCTGTGGTCTATTTCCAAGTGCCAAGAGGAATTTTTAAAGAGAGCATTTACTCTGAGAATTTTGACTTGAGCAAACTAAGACATTATATAGGATGAGGGTGATGAGACACTGGAACACCTTGCCAGAGAAGTTGTGAATGCCCCATCATTGGAAGCATTCAAACTCAGTTTGGATGAGGCTTTGAGCAACCCAATCTGGCAAAAGCTGAATCTGCCCATGGAAGGGGGTTTGGGCTACGCAGTATATTAATGTCCCTTCTGACCCAAACCATTCTATGATTCTATGTACCTTTAACCTGTAGAACTTCTGCTGCCATTCTTCCAAAAATGTTTAAGGCAAACATTTATTTTTTATTATTAACATTTATTATAATAAATTAACATTTATTTATTTATTAAACATAATAAAGGTAATTTAGGAGTATTCATTGTGTTCCAGGGGCTCCATCTTTATCCTCCTCTAGGAAGACACAGAGAATGGTACCTTTTTGGAGTATAGGTACAACTGAGGGTTTAATTTCTAATTCTGCCACATGCTAACATGGGGAGGATGTACGATGCATAGTTTACCAAATGTTTTACCAGAAGTAATCATGTTCTTCAGTAGCAGAAACCCATGCATTCATCTCAGTCACAGGGCAACTGTGCTATGACAATCCATCTGATGTAAAGAAGGGAATAGAAAAGGGAGGAATATAAAATAAAAAGTTAACAACAGTAGATTGCAACCTATGAACAATTCTATCTATTAATGTTCTTTGAGACCAGGCAGTTTGTGCACTCTTTTATAACAGAAAATATTTCGCCCTGTTCTCACTATTTTTCCTGCTGAGGTAATGTGGATAGGTAGCTTAAGGTCTGGATTAAAAATGGAACTTGTGTCACCTAGTCAGTTTTTATAGGCTATATGTAAGTATCACGATCAAGAAGAACAACTGACATCTTTAGTATGTCTGACGCTTAAGACAGGAATGATAATGATTTGCTCCTAAAAAGAAATACTGAACTATATGGATGGGGAAAATAGAGTTAAATCATTGTCAAGTTCAGGAGTCTTTTAAAGATACCAGTATGACAAGTAATATGGCCTCAGAAGAATAAATGAGAAGTGCAGAATCACAGAATATAAGAGATACTGTCTATGAAGAGGGAGTGAGTTTGGAGGGGCTGAAAATACTGCTATTGATTTGTTTTTACATCAGGAGTGTGGTACTAAGTTTTTGCAGGAGAACAGACTGTCTGCAGGAATTTACAATGATAGTTTGGGAAGATTTACCTTCTTTTGCACAGGCAAGCTGAATGTTTGCTACTACTGAGATATGTAAACTAAAACTTAGTTTGGAAGTTCTGTTTTATTCTGTTTTTCTGAGGCTGAGGCTGTTCTTAAAATTTAGAAGGTGCTATAGAGGCAAAAGAAGATAATCTCAAAGAACTTGAGTTGCAGATTTTTTATTTCTAGCTTTTTAAAAAGGAGAACCTTTTACCGTTCCTAGTTAAATTATGCTTGGAGCAGTAGTTGAGTGCACAATAGATCGATTTTCTCCTCCCTTCAGCCCTAGCAAATATAAATTCCATGTGCAAAGCTCACACTCTTATCACTTGCTCCTGTAGCAAAATAAACTGCTTGTAATGTGTAAATTTACTCACACAGACGGAAGATGGCAGGGGTTGTAACTTTTCATTGGACGTCGCAGATGTTTAGTTTTACACATTTTTGTAAAGAAAGGTATGTTTTATTTTTAATTTACCATTTATTTTTAATTTGTTTCTCTTTAAAAAATGTCTAACTTGCCTATTCATATACTGATTTGCAAAAGTATTTTCATGTTTAGAAGGCTTAACATAAAGATTCCTCTATACACATCAGTATTGCAGCCATAAGATTCCAGCTTCTCGTGACTCATTAGCACTCCTGTTTTACAGGGTGAAAATTAATCCCATTTGAAGAGAAAATGCTATGCTAAAGCACCTTTATCCTAAAAAAATATCAAAATAAGATACTATTCTACTGAATTGTGCTGTACATACAATGAAAAGGTAAATCTACAGGTGTTTTGCTTGTCCCTATACATAAGAAGAATTGTGTTACAATTGTATATGTATACCATAATGTAAATATTGAAAAGGAATTTAAAATCTTGTCCATGATGTAGTATCCTGTTAATGGAGAAAAAAACATATGAAAGAAAGGTGAGTTGTACAATTACACACATATATTACCAGTTTATCTGTATTCAGAAGACAGTCATTTAGGAAAATGCTGGTAAAGAAATTTTGTGTAAATAATTTATTTTTCAAAGAGTTGTGGCCAAAGATAGTAAGGCTTGACACTTAGGCACTCTATTCACTATTTCCAATGCAGGTATCATTGATCAGAGGAAGCTAGACCAATTACAGCAGTTCTATTTGTTTATTGTTGACATCCATAAACAAAAAGGAAATGTCTGCACGAAATGATATGCTTAAACATGTATTTTTAATTAATAATGATATTTTTGTGAGATGATTTACTCCCTCTTGAACTGCTTTATATAACTAATTTTCTCTGTGAAACAGTAATTAGACTGCCATAGTTACAGCTGTGACATGGGGCTTGGAATATCCAAAAAAGAGGACAAGGAAATATTCCTGTACCTTGATAAGTGTCCTAAATATAAATGTCCTGCTCTCACATTGCTATTGGATGGTGATTCAAATGGATTGCATAATACTCTTAAAATCCTGCTACAAGTCAGGCACTCTAGTTTCCACTGATCTGATGCAGACTGAAGGTGTTTAATATCTTGTAGTGATGTGCTTATCAGGATATTAATAATAAAGTAGGCACGGGCAGATGATGCAGCTTTCCATCTCGTAGATGAAGAAAATAATACCTAGATTGTCAATAAGCAGTTGGTAATGTTGTCATCGTTGCAATGTGAGATACAATAGTTTTTCCCAGTGTTGTATTTTCATAATACATTAAGGAAGGAATGCAGCTTTTACAATGTTTGATACTTTTTTCTCTCATGCATTTTAGTGTTAATATGGCAGAATAACCATGGGAGACTGGAATTTCCTTGGAGGCATTTTAGAGGAGGTCCACATTCATTCCACTATTATTGGAAAGATTTGGCTAACGATCCTCTTCATATTTCGAATGCTTGTCCTTGGAGTGGCAACTGAGGATGTTTGGAATGATGAACAATCAGAATTTATATGCAATACTGAGCAGCCTGGTTGCAGAAATGTGTGCTATGATGAGGCCTTTCCCATCTCTCTCATAAGATACTGGGTCTTGCAAGTTATATTTGTGTCTTCTCCTTCCTTGGTGTATATGGGTCATGCCTTATACAGACTAAGAGCCTTGGAAAAAGAGAGGCAAAAAAAGAAAGCTCAGGTAAGGGTGGAACTTGAAAGCACTGAATTAGAAATGACTGAAAATCGCAAAAGACTGGAGAGAGAACTCCGGCAATTGGATCAAAAAAAGCTAAACAAAGCACCCCTAAGAGGCTCTTTGCTCTGCACTTATGTGATACATATTTTCACAAGATCTGCAGTGGAAGTTGGCTTTATGATTGGGCAGTATCTTCTTTATGGCTTTCACTTAGATCCCCTTTATAAATGTCAGAGGGACCCATGTCCAAACACAGTTGACTGCTTTGTATCTAGACCAACAGAAAAGACGGTGTTTATATTATTCATGCAATCAATAGCGACTGTATCATTGCTTTTAAATATTCTAGAAATTACCCACTTAGGATTCAGAAAAATTAAAATGGGACTCTGTGAGCAGAATAAAAACAAGGATGACTCTGACAATTTCTATATAAACAAATCTAAGAAATACTCTTTGATACCACACTCTTCTTTTGGAATATCCACCACACCTCAGAAAACACTTCCTTGTGCACTTAGTAGTTACACCTTTTTGATGGAGAAGCAAACTGACACTATGCTCTACCCAGTTTTAAACTCTCCTTCTATGTTTCAGTCTGCACAAAATAACCGTACAAAAAGCAGCAGCAATTACACCCATTACAATCAGGAAAATACATCTCCAAAGAAGAGGCCAGCTACAAATGCTTTACACAGTCAGACTCAAAATACTAGCACAAATAATAATGAAGGCTTTCTTGGCGAGCTTTGGACTGAAATGCATGATGCACAAAAAGAGGCTGAAAAGAAACATTTTCTTGTTGTTACTCAGAATGCAAATACAGCTTCAAACATGTACTTGAGAAGCTTTGCTGAGATGCCATCTCAAACTTCACTGCAACCTGATACGACTTTCTCTAGTACCAGTTTTAGACGACAGGCAGTGGTTGGGAGCACAGGAGCACCAACAAATTCTCTTCCAAAGAACAGTGACAGAAGACAAAGCAGTTTCAGTGTAAACAAAGCCAAAATTCCTTACAATGCTGATGTAAAAAATTCCAGCCTACCAGACACTTCTGATTCTATGGGGGAGGTGAGCTCAGAATCTACACAAAGCAGAGTCTGGAACAGTCCTAAGCTTTTCGCTCTGTCTAGGCAACTGTCACTGTCAAGTAATGCCAGCAATAAGCGTGCCCCCACTGATCTTCAAATATAGTGTGAGTTAACCCATTAGCTGCACTAACCAATGCTGGGATAATTCCTGAACAGAGACATAACCCAGACCTGCGTGTAAGTGTAGCTAAATCATTCAACTTTAACCAGCTGTTTACACAGATAGGAAAGTTGTGTAACCCTCTGAATAGCAGCTAATTTTAAACAGTCTCTTTACTTCCTTTGTAATGAAAACGTGGCATACACCTCAGTGTATAAACTTCTACCCTCCAGCTAAAAAGGAAAACACATATCGTCTCAATCCACATATTAGGAAAAGTCAGGTATAAAATCACAGCTCATACTATTTAAACTGAATGAAAGTAGAAGATAAAATTTACAGTCTAACAATATTTCTTACAAAGACCAGTAAATCAAATTAGGCTAAAGATAGCATTGGTGCTCTCAAAAAAAACTTATTGGTAAACATGTTTCCTGTTATCAGTCTGAGAATTCAAACAGACATTTGATAGCTGTCTGAAAGCAGCATGTCAAACATATTCCACTGTTCAAACTGTGTTAAATACAAAAAGAAAAAACACTTGAAAATCAGATCGCTAATTCTTTGACTCCATGATACACCTTTTTTTTCAGTGTATCGCCACTGATGTCCTCAGCAGAAAAATCAAAGTGAATTTCTCATAGTCTATTATCAGAATTCAATACACCACTACATTTTTAAAACATTGTGAATTACAGACATGTTGTAAGCTTTAATTATGACATTTTTTGTAATACTAATGAGATAGCAAAATCAGAAAACAAGTTACTGAAATTTAATAATCAGATATTTTGAATTTCACAAACCAGAAGGCTTACTATGGAAAATAGAAAAAAAAAACAAAACCAAAAAGAGAGAACAAAAAAAAGCAAATATGGTAGTACCTTCCTGCTTTCAGTTACAAATGTCAAAAGACACATAGAGGTTTATCAAACAGTAAAACAACTCCTTTCCTGTTTGTCTCTCCCCCAAATTTTGATAAACTTTTAAATCAAACAAAGCTTATACCTGTTTAGGAGGAGCATTTGTGTTTATGCTTTTTATGGGAATAATAAAATATTAGGACATTCATCCACTTGCTGTTCAGGTCCATATAGTGTAAAGGAAGTTCCATGAAACATCTTGAAACAATAAAGGAGGCAAAGATGAACAAAATACTATGGTGCATTGTAATCAAGCTTTCCATGTATGAAATACATTTATTTGAGTTCCACAGCACTGAAACACTGTAAATACTTGGTGAGGTGGTCACAGATGGAATGCATTATTATTTTTGTGTGTATTTTTTACTAGCGCATTTGACATACTATACATGTACTGCAAAAATAATTTGTGAGAGGTAGCATCATGATGCTACAGCACAATTAAATTCTTAAAATGCATTGTCATTATGCTTACCAGACAGCCATATTTCAGATTGACTGAAAACTGTACAATACTAGCATAAAAGGAGCCATAAAACATAAAAAGCTTTTTGCTTGTAGCAGCAACATTAATTTGGTCCTGTCCACATAAGAAATACACACTATTAAAACTATTCACTGTAGATTTCTCTCCAGCAAGTATCCTTTTCACCTCTAGTATTGTTCTATGTATATACATAAATACAGCCCTATGTAATTGTGTTTACACTGTAAAATTTAAGATTGCATAATGTACTGGAATGTACATAAATATATAGTGTGATTTAGGCAAGTTAGTGCTGCTGCTGTGGCTTTGATTCTTGCATTTCTTGATCTGTAAGATTCTGTGGGAAATAACTGTTAATGCTTGTTTTGCATTTAATCTCTCTATAATAAAAAGCCTAGTATTTAACACACTCTGTTCCTGCTGTCTAAATCACAGAAAGTCAGCATTTAGATGTTCATGTATGGGATACGACATTTGTATTTTTGTTGTTCAAGACAAGTTACAAAAGAATTTTTCTGCTGCTTCAAGAGGAATTTTATTAACTTTTTTTATGTCTGGACATGAGTCAAATATTCTGTTTCATCACAGCACCTTGCCAATAGAAGAGTGACTTAATTCTATTGAAAAATATAAACATTTCAGAAGAGCATGGAGAAAAAGTGTGGAAAGTCTCTAACATCATACGTGCAAGATAATTTGGTTGGTTGTTTTTTGTTTGTTCTTTTTTTTTATTATTTCTATAATAAATAATTTTCATCCATCAGTAGATACCACAGTGTTTCAGAAAAATAAACAGGTATAACTGTTTCTGTTTTTTTAAAACAGGCTAAGGCAAAAGACTTTTCTTTTGATGAGAAGATTTCACCACATATCACTCTTTCACTACTCTCGGGTAAGCACCTCTGCAGCTGCTGCTTGCTGCAACTTTCTCCTGTGATTTCAGTCAGTTGCAACTACTGCTCCAGCGACCAGCAGGACAGCTCGCCGCTCCGACCGAACACCGCGGCACCCGCCGCTCGGAGACACGGCGGCCCCGAGCCCCGCTCACGGCCGCGCTCCGTCGCCCTACGGTCCGGATGATTCCTGCTGCGTCAGCTCGCCTTCTCACCGGGGAGCTCCGGGGGCCTGTGTGGCGGCGTCCCCCGGCCAGCGGGCGGCACAGCCCTTGCAGGCAGAGGTGAGATCCGGAACCGTCGGGTCTGAAACGCCGTTCTGTCCCCGGCCGGGACAGCAGGGCAGAACGGGACAAGGGCCAGAGCCGCGGAAGAAAGGGGGCACAGCGCCGGCTTCGGCTTCCCCTTGGGCAACGAGCGCGAGCGTGAGGACGCCCTCATTACAGCGAGAGCAGCGCACGGGGTCTCGCGCGCGGGGCGAGGCCGAGGGCGTTGCTGCTGCCCCGTCGCTCCGGTAACTGAGGGGAAGCGCTCGCGCCGTTAAAGCGCAGGGCGCAGGCGCGCGGCTGGGGCAGGCGTGGTGCGGGTTAGATGGCGCACTACAAGGTAGGGGGGAGCGCGCCGGCGTGGGCGCGGTGCCGCTTTCTGTGCCGGCTGCGCGGAGCGGCAGGCCGCGGACCGACACCGGCTCGGCCCTTCGTGCCGCCTCCGCGGCGGAGAGCGGGACCGGCCTGGGCCAAAGGGCCGCCTCCGCAGTCGAGGCGGGGCGCGCCGCCGATCTGACCGTGTGGGCGTCCTCCCTCAGGCCGCGGACTCTAAGCGGGAGCAGTTCCGCCAGTACTTGGAGAAGTCGGGAGTGCTGGACATGCTCACCAAGGGTAAGTCTCCGGCTCGCGTCGCACCGCCCGAGGGGTCAGAGGGCGCTCTTCGGGGGCGTTGCGGGCGGGTGCCGGTCCTCTCAGGGTATTCCGCTCCTGCGGAGCAGCTGCAGCCGTGCACGGCAGTATTGCGAGCGTTCCTTGGGCTGCCTTGCCGCTCTCCATTGGCTTCCCGCCTCGCCTCGCCGATCGCTTTTTCTCCTCAGTCGGCGAGGCGGCCGGCAGAAGAACTCGCCTGGAAAACTTGGTGCGGCGTGGCCTGGAAATGGAGTCCGAGCTGGGCGGCGAGGCGGTGCACGCCGGGAGAGGGCAGAGGGCCTCTGGAAACGTGCCCTGTGAGCTGCAAACCGTTCATTCCTCGCACGTTCATCGTGTGGGGGTCGATTGTCAGAGGTGCGTGTAGAACAGGAAGGCGGTTCCTTTCCCCGTACGTGGTGTGTTGGAGACCTCTCTTCCTTGACCAAAGTGCTTCTTTCAGTGCGTGCTTTTGGTTAATTTCTTTTCTTTCAATGCGTGCTTTTCATTAAGTTCTGGGGACTGTTATTCTGCCAGAGCTCTACATAGGAAGTCAATGCATGAGACGAAATAACAACAAATGTTACCTAAAGAAAACTTTGTTTGTTTAATACCCTTTCTTGGGTGGAGCTTAGTGCTTTTTCTAAAATTAATGAAACTAAGATCTGGAATAATGACTTTCCATATCAGACTGGGGAAAATGATGATGCTGAACTTGACACATGTGACTTGGCATCTTTAAAATCCTTCTAAAGTTTTTTTGAGAACCTTCCAATAGTATGTGGCAAAAATCTGTCAATATTTCAGTTAATATTGAAAAAATTAATATTCTGTTAAATGTTGAAAATATGCTGTTTAAAGAGGGAGCAGCAGATCTAGGATGTCAAGCAAATAGCTCCTGCACTAAGACTCTTGGCCTGGTGTGTGAGTACCGTTTGATTTTTCAATCCCAATCCCATCCTATGGGATGGTGAAACAATTCTTCCAAGCAGAGAGGCATCCTAATTTTGCTTTTAACTTAGGAGGTACTTAGCTTAAAACCAATTTGGCTGAGTAGTTCAGATATCTGAAACTGGCACATTGCCCCTGTGCGGAGCAGGGAGTGGTTATGTTTGGGAACTTTCTGGGTATTTATGTGACTGAGTCTCCAGTTATGTTGCCATGTGTATGGCTAGTTTTATTTAAGTTATTGGGGTATTGCTGCTTGTATCTGGCGTTTTTGACCATTAGTGTCCCCATCCATAAAGATTATCCGTGTCACCTAGTCTACGGACAGTAGCCAGTTAGTTTTGTAACTGTGGATGTTCAATAGAGGTTTGCTCTTATGCTGAAAGTTACAGAACTGCTGATGTCTTGTGGTTCAAAGATGTAGCTTAAGTAGAAGTTCTATGAACAATATAACTAAAATTTCAGTCTTATGGATGAAAGCTATTTTAGGGTGCATGTGTCATATATAAAAATTGTTCAGGCCATTTTGTGTTCTGTGCTAGAATAGCCAAAGACTATGTGGGGTTAGGGATCAAGAAAACTATTTAGCTGTTACTAAGTAGAATGCTCTGTCCCCTTCTGTACAGCAGGCCTGTTGCTTATGTAAAAGTATACAGGTGAAAATCTTGTTAAATGGAAAAATGCAACTTGTATGCTTTCTAACCACTGGTATGTGTTTTAAAAACTTAGAGTTGCATGAGCTTCTTGCAATTATTGAATATTTTCTATTTGCAGTGTTGGTAGCCTTATATGAAGAGCCAGAGAAACCAGATAGTGCACTGGAGTATCCTTTTTCTTTGCTGTGATTTATTTATTGAGACTTCAAGCACAGTACTGCTTCTGACTCATGAGTGAACTGGATAGGCTCATTTTGAAGCCTTGTATTGAGAATAAGACTTTATTGATGCGTTTTACCTAATAATTGCCCTTTCACAAGCTAACAGAGTCTGACATGATGCAAGAGAACTGAGTATTTCAGTATGCCAGCAATTATGAAGCTGAGTTATAGGCCATTACAGAGTGTTGTAGACCTGCAGCATTAGATTTGAGTACCTGCAGTGGCTATGGGTTCTGAAGTTTGCTTCTTCACACTTCCTTTTTTTGTAGTTTTTGGTTGTTTGTTTTGGTTTTTTTTTTTAATATAGGAAGAAGGGGGGAATTAACATATTTTGTTTCTTGCTGTTTTTAAGTAGCGTCCATTTTTGGGAATTGCTCTTTTTTTCATTATTTCTTTTAATTCTTCAAAACTTCTGCATTTAAGAAGGGAAAGGAAAAGAAGGGGGTAGTAACACATAAGAATTTGTACTGATATCTTGGTTTTGTCTGTTTGCTTTTAAGGAATATAGCTATGAATTTGAAAAGCTCTCTTACTTTGGTAACTTTTTTTTCCATAGGATGGAAAGCACTGTAGTAATCTCAATGATTTACTGCAATTCTAGTCATGTGTACTGCAGTGTTAACTTCAACATGGGTGTTAAAACTAAAATGTGGTTATATAACTCAAGAAATACTTAACATCAAAATATCAGTTTTCTGAAGCATCATCTGGGAGCTTCAGCTCCTGAGAATCCGGAAATAGAGGCACTTCGCTTGGAAGTGGCAGAGATGAAAGAAAAATATGAAGCTGTGATGGAAGAAAATAAAAAACTGAAAATCAAGGTAAAAGTCTACTTGGTGTTCCTCTATAGTTCCATATTATACAACAAAAAAATATTTTAATACTTAGAATAGAACTAACCTTCCATTAGAGTAACTGATAAATGTTGTTGCATTGTTTAGCCTCATGACTGAGAAGCTGATAGAATTCATTGTAGTAAAGATTATTATTTGTTATGGAACACTTCTTATATAATATAACATGAAATATTGCTAAACTAGAGATTTTATTTATTTAGGGAAAGTCTGTTACGAAGTCTAATATGTTGTCATTCAGTCTTGTCTGGATGTGTTTAAGTTGCCTGATATTATGTAGCTCATGCTTTCAGGACAGTTTTGAAAAGCAAGTAAGGTTATGTATCCATTATAAAGGCTTTCAAAAGGCAAATTGAAGGAGGAATATTATATATTACTTTGTGTCACTTGGCACAGACTTACACATGTCAGGATCTTATACAGGCACTTAGATCCGTGTGGAGCAGTAATTTGTGCTTTTACCTAAAATGACCCTGGTACTTAACTGCAACAACAGTGAATCTGAAGTGCTAGCTAGGGCAGGGCCATTCTTTAATGGGTCTGCAGGCTGAGAGAGCTCTGAGGTGTGAACGGCTTCCTAACAACACTGAAGAAGGAAACCCATGAGATGCTTAATATGCTAGTAGCCTGTGTGCCACCACAGGTTTCCATGCATTTGTTGAAAGAGGATGGTGGCCATTACATGTGATACCCCTGAGTTTTTTACTGGGAGACAACCACCTCGCCTTAGTTCTGTGAGAATGTGTTCTTGGTCATTACTCCTTTGAATTTCTTGTCCAGAGTGCTGTCTTGCTGTCCTAGTAATTCCACTTCTTCCCCTTTACCCGTTATGAGTCCTCAGCTACATTTGTTATTTCTTACTAGGAAATATGGCAAAGAACAGAATATAGGCAGAGTAGCAATAGACCAGCCACTTGTTTTAGCAGACTTAAAAATGCAACTGATAGTAAGTAGATGAGAGCAGAGTAATCTGGGCCTTTGTTTAAAGAAGTCTTTTCAAGAAGTCAAAACTTGGTCCAGGAAAGTAAGCCTTTTTGTAATCATGGGTTCATTTGTGCTTCCATGTTCTTTATTCTTTAAATGATAACTCCTTCTTTACATATTTTCCAGTATTAGTGGGTTTTGTTTTTTCCCTTTCTTTGCTCTACAATGTAATGTCCATCATTCTGACATACTGTGGAAGTTCACACAGGGAGAACGTGTGAGAGATGCAGGGAGAACACCGCTATTTAGCTTTCTTGTAGCAGTCCTCTAACATAAAATACATGCCTTTATCTGTGCATTTATTGGTAACTACTGTTGCATTCATCTGAAGATCTTTTTCCTTACCTTTATTACTCAGAATGTCAGATATTTGTGTGTGTGTGTTGGGAGGAGGACAGGAAGTCAACAGTTAGGCCCTTGGTGGAAAAGAAGACGTGACTGTGGGTTGTGTACTAGTCATCTGTTGTAGTAAAATCTACAACAATGAAAAAATATGGTTTTAGTGGTTCTTGTTAGCAGCAGAGTGATTGCTGTGATTTACTGTTGCTGGTAGGAAGGAATACATGGATATTTTACTTTATTTTTAATTTTATTCTTTTAAAATTTAATTTATTTGTATGTACTTTGTTTATTTTTAACCCACTCTGCAGTTTGCAGAGGGGAGGAATCTTAATTGAGTAAACTGAACCAGCATATTTCTGAGAGATGCCCCTAATTCTTGAACTGTTTTTGAAGCTTGAACTTATTTTCAATGCCACTGAGGTCAAGTGAACACCTTCATATCTGTCTTTGGTAGCAACTTTACAAGTAAAGGTTATATTTAAGTGCATAGTTGCCCAGGCTGTACTCTCTAGAAAGCATAATGAAAGCTAGAATGATTACAAGAAATCATTGGGTTGGATACTATTGCAATGAGAATGACTGACTCTTTCATTTAATCATATTTCAGTGAAAGCCTACAGGACACTAGTCACTATCAACTGCTATTTAAGATGAGAAGTACTTTATGACTGCTAGAATAAGAAACAGCAAAAAGCTAAGGGCAAGTTAAGCAAAAAGTTACATGCTTCAAGGTGCATTTAAAATCCACCTTGTTATGGCTACATGGTTATACAGCGTGAGAAATGGATGTTTTGGGAGAAGGGTTACTTTATTGCCTGACTTGAAAATGGACTTGCATAAAGATGAGTTAAAACGCACAAAATAAATGGAACAAGTCCAGACCACACATTTTCCTACACTTCTTAATATAAAGTGTTACATGGAATATTGCGACTAACTAAATTGCTTTCTTTAAATCCACAGCTGGCTCAATATGAACCACCTCAAGATGAGAAGCATGGTGAATAAGAGTAGTTTTTCCTTTAATGCCTTGACTTAATAAAGGGCTTCCTGAGAAATGTGGTCTTTCGTGTGTGTGTGAGCTCTGCGTTGTCTACTTTGTTACTTCATCATCTTCAAGAAAGAATGCATTACTATGAGCATGCAGATGCTATGGCAACTGCTGAGTTAAGCATATCTGGCCAACGTTCTTGCTTTCTGTGTTTAAGAAAAGATGACAGTTATGATTAACTTTTAGATAACTGTGCGTGCCAACTTTGTGTAATTTTCACATCATGGTCAGTGGTCCTGTTGAACTGCTGATCTGTCGGTTTGTTTTCTTTTGTTTTCTTTTAACTGAAAGGGATGACATGACACTGATGGACCAACTGTAAATTAAAACAGGACCTTCAAATTACTTTCTCTGTTTGTACTCAGCACTGAGGTGAGACTTCTACTGAAGCTGATTAGGGTAATTCTCTACTCAGAGGGGCATAAAATGAGCAAGTACAGTTAAGTGATGGATTTAGCACAATGTTGAAATGAAGTACCTACTGAACTTACACCTTAATTTGCACAAGGTGTAACTCCTCCCATGCAGTTCATGCCTCTGCTCCTATCTCAGAGACTGAGCTTTGGGAATTGATCCAGGTATTGCCCGTGCAGTTCTGAACATAATACAAAATTCTTACTTGTAATGAAAATCCTGTGTAATAAGAGTGGCACATGTAAGACTACAGTGTGAAGAGTTCTGCTTTATGATTCATCTAACAGGGAAAATAAAATCCAAGCGGGGTGGCATGTGACTTGTGATCATTAATTTTGCCTATGTTCTCTCTCCCCTTTCCCTGAGTTGGTTTCATGACTCTTCTGAAATGCAAAGTAGACCTTTATTTAAAAAAAAGAGTGATAATATTTTAAAGAGCTGCTTTTGTTTCCTACTATAAAACTAGGTACTTTAAAGGACAGCTGATGACAGGAAAAATAAAGGAAGGGGGAAATGAAATGCAGTTGTCTTATGTATTAGATTTATTGGCTGTTAGTCTGCAAAACCCATCTTAAAAATAAGGAAGCTAAACTATCTTAAAAATGTGGTAGGATGGATCAGAACTTTGGTTAGTCATTGTAATCAAGGGCCAGTGAGTGTAATAATTGCTTACCTTACTATTGTATCTATTGACCTGAAGAGACCAGAAGAGAGGCAAATGAGGGGAAGATACTGTTCTAAGTCTGTAAAGCATTCATTAGGAAAAAACCACCCTGAACCAACAAACCAAAGCCAAATGAAAAAAAAAAATTCCCAACCTCTGGAACAAAGGACAGAAGAAAGCTCACTTGAATGTAAGATAAACAATAGCCCTAGCATTAAATTACACCATGTGGAAGTAGCGAGAGGTTAATGCTGTGGGAAAGGCATTATACAGCTGAACATGTTTCTGGGTAATGTGACTGACATGTCTTGCTAAAGAAAGCAGCAAGGCAGGTAAAGGTGTTAGTCGAGCCCATCACAGGCCTCCTGACTTGAGCTGCCAGGGAAGTAATGCAGACTTAGTTTTCAAAACTGTATTTGCTTCCCTCTGAAAGCACTTGGATCTTGTGAACCTTAAATTAGGGTTGTGATGAAATAAAAAATGTGTTAAAACTTCTGTTTGTTTTGTACCAGGGCTGCTATAAGAAAATTGATGACTGTTTAATGAAGAATCCTGCTTTGCGAGAGCTCCCCTGTCCCGGCTGACGGCTGGGTTTGCACTGTGAGCGAAGCAGGAGGGGCGGGACCTGCGGCCTCTCTCCAGAGCAGGGCCAGGGCGCTGGCGTGCCGCGTGCTGGCTGCACCGAGCGCGTAGCGCGCCTCTGGTGCCCGGTGCCGCCGCTCCACCAGGGCCGTGCGCGCCCCGCCTCTCCCGCTCACGTGCGGTAGCGCCGTCAGGTGACTCTGGTCGTCTGACCGGAGCCATCCTGCCTCGCTGCTTTCCTGAGCCAATCGGCGGCGCGGAGCTTGACAGCGGCCAATCCGGGACAGGCTGGGCCGTGTCGGGTTGGGTTGGGCGAGCAGAAGGAGGCCCCGGAACGGGCGCTGGCGGCTGTCGGGTGGCGGGCTTGGGCGGACATGGCGCTGCAGTTCGGCGGGGCGGGCGGGCCAGGCACAGCTGAGGAGCCGGCGTTGGTGGGGGGGAGCTTCGGGGCTGCGGATTCGTTCCCCAAGGACTTCGGCTACGGGGAGGAGGAGGAGGAGGCGGAGCTGGAGGGAGGCCCAGGGCCCGGTGGGCCCGGGGGCGGCGCGGGCGGGCCTGGCGGCGGCGCGGGCGGGGCAGACTCCAAGCCGCGGATTCTGCTCATGGGGCTGCGGCGCAGCGGGAAGTCTTCCATCCAGAAGGTGAGGGGCAGCCGGCGGCTCCCCGCCTCTGCCTGCCGCGCTGCCTCTCTGGCGCCGAGCTGGTATTCCCTGCTGTGCTGCTGTTCGGGCAATTTCTCCTTTTTATTGTGGGCCCATGTGGCGAAGTTGGAGCGACGGGAGCCTCCTGCTTAAAGACGTTTACTTTCCAGAATGGACTCTGATCATCTGCCCTAGAGAGGAAGGTTGTGTAGCGTAGGTTATAGCCTTTGTATTTCTTCACTTTTAAGGCTTCAGAAGTAAAAAGTGAAGATACTGGTGTGAAATTTATCATGAGGTATTTTCTTACGTGGTACAGGTGCGTGGTGTTTAGCTGTGCTTCCACTTCGAAGAAGACTTAAGCTGTTGTTCTGCCCTTGGATGCTTTGAAAGAGACTTCTGCTTTTGTGTGAGCAGAAAGACAGCCTCTGGTTTTCATTAGTCTGCTAGACAGAGTAAACGAGAGTCACTTGTCAAGGAGGAAATACAACAGTTTCGGTGCCTTAGGTTTGTTGGTAGCTTTATGAAGTCGCTAGCGTTTCTTAATAAAAATAAGAAAAACTGACTATTTTCATTTGCCACATAGCTCAGTAGAATTGTAGCACTCAGAACAATCCTTGTTCCTCAGTGAGAATTTTATGTTTGCAGTCCCTCTTGTGAACTTTTTAAGTGATACTTTTATGGGAAGATGTTACTAGTGAAATGCATGAGTCTCAGCTCTAGACTTAAGGGCCTCAAATTTGCTTCAGATGCAAGTGTGAAAACCTACAGAGATTTCTGTAAAGGTTTTGTGCAGAGAAGCCTTTTTGGACTTTGCAGTATAGCAGGTATGAATCTGCTTCTTTTAGCAATCTTATGCAGACTGCTTGGTAATCCATAGACTGCAGTAAAGCAATGAGTTCTATGCTGACTTCAGACTCTTGTTAGTGAGAAATCTTTTCCATTGTGCTATGCGGAAATACAGTGGCAGACTGGACTGTTGTTGCTTTGTAGCCTTATCAGTTATTCCCCATTATTTAGGTCAAATGCTCCCACTGTATGTGCAAATGTAGTGTGTTCACTGAAAGCCTTTCTCGAAGTCCTTTTAGTCATGTGAATGGTATTTGTTGTAGACTCTTAGAGATCTTATTGTATTATCCACTCTTGAAAACAATGCATCCTAAGCTAGAGGAAGACAGGAACTCCAAATTGCAGATAGATTTTAAGATGTTACAAGTCTCTATACAGATGTAGCTTTTGGACATTTTTATGGCCAGGATAGGTAGTCTTCAGTTCTTTGAGGGCCTATTCTAGTAGTCATATAAGAAAGGGATAGTGTCATGTTGAATATGCAATAAGAGGACATAGAATTTATCTTTTGCCAGTCAGTTACTAATCTTGCTTAGGAATTAGAAGCTGTGATTCTGATACCTAGGGGCTCATTGTGATGCCGCCTGAGCAAACTCTAATATCAAGAAATTTCTTATTAACAGCATCCCTGCTCTTAAATCTCTCTAGTTCAAAAATGGCCATAACTAGACCCAGCCCTTCTGTCTGGGCAGTAGCTGTTGATCCCCTTGCCAAAAAATAGGGGTATGTGCAAGATAAACACTACTGGGGAAAGTATTGGCTTCGTGATTATCTAGAAATTTCTGTGAAAAACATGAATTAATAAATCATTTCATGCTTCTGTTGAGAGCAGTATTGACAGGAGACCTCTCACAAAAGAAAAAACTATGACCCTAGGGAGGGACTCTTTTTTTCCTTAGGACAATTGGGTTTTCCATACTGGTGTAACCTGTGAATCTTCAGTAACAAATTGCAGGTAGATTTTGGGAATGCAGTGATTGCTTCAGTTCATAAATAAATTTTTGTGCAGACTTGCATAACTGGACTTACTGTACTGATATAATAGGAAACTGGAGAGAGTTCTGGTGGAGAACATCAATCTGATGAAATGTGCTACTTTGGGAAAAAAGGAAAAAGGAGGTGACAGTGTTGCTTCCCAGAGAGTATCAGCTTTAAACTGAATTTACTAATGCTGGCTTGCTCTTGTGGGAGATGCTCAGTTCCAAAAGAAATGTTGATTTCAGAATGCTTTAAAACTATGCTGCAAACCCAGAAGAATGCAGTACAGCTGCTATGTATCTTCTGTTCTTACTTCTCCATACAAATGTCCTGCTGTTTAAAACCTTATTTAGACTGTGGCCACCTAAGATGTTTGCCCCAAGGAAAGAAATTCTTTCCCTTGGCCTTAAAAATGTAGGCTGAAGTATTACTTTGAGCCTCACTAAACAATCCATTAACTGTACTGGGTATGGAGCTGTTTGTCTTGGAAGTTTTTTGACAGTTTGCTGCACCAGGTCTCTAATGGATGATTTCTGTAACTGTATGAAACATCTGAAGAAACCAAAATTAAGGTTGCAGCCCCTATTATAAAGTTTTTAGGTTTACCAAGTGCTGTATATGAAACTTCTTTATTTTTGCAGTCCTAGTGTTTGACTGCATTATTTGGAGTACATTGTTTGGAGTAACTTTTATATTGTCCAGTTGAGTTACATTAGCACAATGTTCACTGTTGACACTGACTGCTTTTGCTAAAGGCTGCTTTGCTGTGGAGTTACATGCTAGTTCTGTACAAGGAAGGGCTAAAATCCCAATGGGGTTTTTTGAGTTCTAGCAGTGAGTATGGTTGTCATCCTGCAGCTAAACTGTTTACCATCTAGTGTAAAATCTTTCATCCTTTCTTTAGTGAACTTTCACAAGAAGTTTCACCTGCATATGAGGAAGTATTTATTTACTGTGTGGGTGACTGAGCCCTGGAACAGGCTACCCCGAGAGGGTGTGGAGTCTCCCTCACTGGAGCTACTCAAGAGCCGTCTGCATGCAATCCTGTGTCGCATGTTCTGGGATGACCCTGCTTGAGCAGGGAGGTTGGATCAGATGACCCCACTATGGTCCCTTCCAGCCTTACCCATTCTGTGATTCTCTACTCAAAAGGAGTTGTTAATAGATGGCAAACTACCTAGCTATTCAGATCTCTGAAACAGAGATGTTATTTTTGTACACTTCTATTGTAGTTTAGGAACCATCTGATTATATTGTGTTATAACACCTGACACCAGACTAAAAGCGAAGTTTCCTTTAGGAATTTCTAAGACTGGAAACGAAAGGTTCTTAAAAGCTTGCAGTTATTTAATTAACTGGCTTTATACCAGATCTGAATATAACAATTTGAAAACATTGTGCTAGCCTTGCAGGGAACGAAAGAGTAACTTGGATGTCTGTGTCTTCAGCCAGTAGTGTTATTTGGACTTGTGAAAATGTTTAACTGTATTCAGTTGCTTGGTTCTTTTAGGGGGTAGGTAATTTTCTTATCTAATGCAGGAAGCTATTTCAGAATGGATAAATCTATTTGTAGAATTCAAGTCACAAATCTTTCACTAATTTCTTCTAATAAGGTAAAATCTATACTATTATTTGTGTTCTTTTAACAGGTGGTGTTTCACAAAATGTCTCCCAATGAGACTCTGTTCTTGGAAAGTACCAACAAAATCTACAAGGATGATATTTCCAACAGTTCATTTGTGAACTTCCAGATATGGGATTTTCCTGGACAGATGGACTTTTTTGATCCAACATTTGATTATGAGATGATCTTCAGAGGAACAGGTGCTCTAATATATGTTATTGATGCCCAGGTAAATACAAATCATGAGGAAGCTTTACTTTTGCTTTTTTTTGCGAAAGGAATGATTGAGAGGCCTGTCATTTATATTTTTAGATAGGTTTGTAAGACTTTTGCTGTGTATGAAGAGATGTATTGGCAATCTGACTTTTGGTGTGTGGTTTTATTTTGGTAAAGTGATTGGAACATATGCTACTGGTGGAGAGAGTGGAAAAGGACTCTTACTCTGAACTTACATGTTCTGCAATAATAGCGAGAACCTGCTTGGTTAGATGGTCTGAATGATCCCTTTTTTCTGCTGTGGAGTTCAAATAACAGCACACTTCTGACCTCAGTTTCTAGTATTGGTACTACTGGGTATCTGGTAGCTTCTAATAAACCTAGGAATTGCTCCATGGGTGCTTACCTGGTTATTTGGACCATCTTGGAGATCACTGCTGCCTTGTGCTGAAGTGTAACCCACCTTTTGCTCTGAAGTCTAGTTTTGTGTAGCTGAGCCTTGAGCTAATGAACCTTAACTGACATAACAGAATCTAAGCTGCTAGGATTTATGATGTGTCAAGGTATTCTCTTCTCCTATACTTCTGTTTAGTTACAGAAGTGAAGTTCTTGCACTGAAATATTTTGTCTTTGTGCAGAATGGAATAGTTATCAGACAGAAACTTTGTCATTCATTCGTGCCAAAACTGATTTACAGGATGACTACATGGAAGCTTTAACAAGACTCCACATTACAGTTTCAAAAGCCTACAAAGTCAACCCAGAAATGAACTTTGAAGTTTTTATTCATAAAGTTGATGGTTTATCAGATGACCATAAAATAGAAACGCAGAGGGATATTCATCAGAGGGCTAATGATGATCTTACGGATGCTGGGCTTGAAAAACTTCACCTTAGGTGAGTTAAAGACTCTGGCATATGTGATTCTACTGTTGCTGATATGCATACAGATTAAAGGCTTTTAGATGTAATACTGGAACTGGAGCAAGGTCTGGGTAGTTTCTTAATATTGAGCCAACTTGTGTTAATAAAATATCACCTCTGAATTTATGGACAAACCTCAGCTGTTAGGCTGACTAAAAGAAGGCAGGCTACTTTATCAGATTCCAATCAACAGATTTATTCATACTTGCTGATAATTCAAAGTCTTTCTTATTCAGTGTAACAGGCCAAATTTGTACATGTAGGCTGGAGGGGCAGGGAAAAGAAAGGGGAAGCTCTCTGCCTTCTAGTCCTGACTTGCACTGACTTTTCAGTGTGATTGGTTCTAAAAGCTCAGTCTGTTACTTGAGATTTGGCTCACTTTAGGGTATCTTCTACAGACACCTTTAAAACAAGCTATCTTTTCTCTAGTTTTATTGTTCTTTTGATTCTTGTGGAGCCAGTATCTCTCGATGTTAGTGTGAACAAAGTGAAGGCCAGGAACGGGACTCGAAGAAATCCAATCAAGTATTTTTACACCTTTGTGATAAGCATTCTGTGGGCTAAGTGTGTTCTAACAATATTCAAATTTTTATCTTTGGTCTCCCATCTCTTGAGGATGGGGAAAATCTGTTTAATGTGTACTCCAGCTGCTCAGAACTTAGATTCTTTGTGCAGTGTCCAGACATATTTGTGATAAAGGCATTCCAGGCAAAATAGCAGGCCTGAATGTTAGAAAACATAACTTTACATTTCTACTGCAATTCTGAAATACTCTTGAATCTTCTTTTCTTTTTTTTATTCTCTCTTTGCCCTCTCTCCTCATCTCAGCTTTTATTTGACCAGTATCTATGACCATTCAATATTTGAAGCCTTCAGTAAAGTGGTACAGAAGCTCATTCCGCAACTGCCAACCCTGGAAAATCTACTTAATATCTTCATATCAGTAAGTGTTCATCTAACAGAACTTTGAGTGAAATACGCAGAATGGTAAAGCAAGTCCTTCTGCTAAAGATTGCTGGCTAGATCTGCCCTTTGAGAGATTTTGGTGGCACTCGTGTAGGTGTACTATGCTGACTTGGTTTTCTATATTAAAAGCTCTTTACCACAGCTAAATTGTACTGGTGTGTGCTTTGTGGGGTTTCTCTCAATATTGACAAAGTGTAGTTTGCCTGGTTATAACAGCTGATACAGAAGTTTCCTGCCAACAGGGTCTACTGATTACTTTGCTAAGGCACTTAGTAGTCTAATGTAGCTGTACTGGCAAGAGACTTTTTTGATAATACGAACTTGGCCTTGAACTTAGCTGTCTAATTTCATATGATCTGTGAGACTTTTCCCCTTATTCTTTTAGTGTTTGCATTTCTTATGGAATTAGTGTCATAGAAAGTGGCTGCTCTATACTTTTAATCAAATAAAATATCACCCTAGAGACAAGACAGTCTCATATAAGTTGTCTATGAGGCTGTTGCCGGCATGTGGACAACAAAGAAAAAAACATTTATATCCAAGAGGAGCTGTGCACTTAGACATGTCACCCCATGCCACTATATAATGCTTGTTTGCTGTGTTTGGTAGAGGACTGTTTGTAATAACCTGGCCCAGTACATAAAGGGCATGTTGACCTTGCTCTCAGTACCATGAGGATGTGGAGTGCAATCCTGATGCCAGAAGGATTGTCTGTATGTCCTCAGGACACTGTCCTGGGTATTCAGACTAGGTAGGAAGAAGAGGTAAGGAATGCTTCTGGTGCATAAATAGAATAGAAACTTTGCCAGTAGTGTATATGTGGTAGCTTGAACTTCAGAAGAAGGCTTCTGAACTTTGTATGAGCACACGCACTTTGCCAAAGTGCTCAGTTCAAATGGTATTGTGCTTTTCCATACTCATCACTTCATAATGTGGTACTTCTCATGGATTTTTAAGTTCAGAAGCTGACTTAGTTGCTCTGCAGGTTAAACTGCATGGCAAATGCTTCACACAGAAACTGAATTGCCAAGACACTACCAACATAAATTTTAAGTGTCAGCATACCACTATGAAATATCTCGTCTCTGAGCCCAATCCCTTAGGTGGATGTGAGTTATGACTCTTCTGGAGTTAATTGAAGCACAAAAAAGGTAAATTGCTGAATATGGATTCTGGAAGCATAGTAAAATGTAACCTTAACAATGATCAGTTAAATAATAAACTAAAAAGAACTGTAACAGAGTCCCCAGTTTTATTTTTGTCAGCTATGTGATGTTGATATGTACGATGGCAACAAGGGTATTGTATTTATAAAGTATATGCTCTAAATCTTGAATGTCTTAAGCCTCTAAATTGCTTATATTTAAACCATTTTCTGCTACTAAGAATGTGAAAATGTATGAATTCTACTTGAGATTTTAAAAATTCAGTTATTTTAACAATTCATCTAAATTCTTTCTCTTTCTGAAGAACTCAGGCATTGAAAAAGCTTTTCTCTTCGATGTAGTCAGCAAAATCTACATTGCAACAGACAGTTCCCCTGTGGACATGCAGTCATATGAGTTGTGCTGTGACATGATTGATGTAGTGATAGATGTTTCCTGTATATATGGGTAAGTGATGAATAATCTTAGGGAAAAAAAGTCTTCAGAAGTTGTAGAATAGGTTGCAAACTGTAAGTGGTGCTGGCTTTGTCATGCAGCAAAATGCTATCATTTGGTCTTCAGAGCACACTGATTTTGTAAGTAACTAAAACAAATCCAAATGATTTGGCAGCATTTATACTTGGTTTGTTTCCCTCCACTCATGGCCCTAGACAGCTATCTAACATTTGTAGAAGTCATGTTTCATGTAAAATATGAATACTGCTGTGTCTTGTTTGGCATGGTGGATGCAAGTATATAAATACCTGCAAATGACTGGGGTTAATAGCATGCCATAGCTCATAAGTGTAACTTGCGGTGACATTGTTTTGAGAGTTGCTGCAGTCTGAACACAGTAACGTTTGTGAGGTCAACTCGTCTCCTGCTGACTTTCTATGAGGGATGTGTATAGTGTTTATATCTCGCAATTTACAGCAGAATTATACTTCACACTGGATTTTTGAAGTGGTTCTGAAGAAGTGGTAACTTATCTTAGAACTGTTGTTGTAGCCTGGAAAATGCAGTGCTACCAAGAAAATACCACAGCATTTAATGGTCTGTCTCCTGATGGGTTGATCCACAGCTGTATAACTGTTTGGTTTGGGGTTTTTTTCAGGAGTGCTTAGAATTAACTTGTGATACATTATTTGCTTCTATAGTAATTTAACTAACACTAATAACTTGAAGATAGAAAACAGCATGCTCATCTTTTCTTGTAAATGCAGGCTGGTTTAGCTTAAGACCAAAAAGTGTCCTGTTCTGTGTTGCATCCTCTGCCCCAGCCTCACTAAGGAAGCCTTTGTGTTCATTTACCAAAAATAATTTCACTGAGATGTCACTCCATTGACATCAAAAGAATGCACACTGGTAGCTTGCTCTTACTGTCTGTTGTAGATGAGCAGTTATCTGATGAAGCCCTCTGCTCTGCTTAGATCTAGCTTTCCTGAGAAACTTAAGGTCTGATAATGGTCTTACTCACTGATAGTATTAAGACCTCCACTGCAGGTTCTCCATTTGCTTAATGTTCAATATGAGTAATACTCTTCTAACTGCATTTAACAGCTATTTGTCTTGGAACTTACATATGTATGCCTATTTAGATTATGCCTTGAGTTAACTTGTTCTTTTTTAGGTTAAAAGAAGATGGCACTGGAAGTGCTTATGATAAAGAGTCAATGGCAATTATCAAGCTCAATAACACAACAGTCCTATACTTAAAGGAAGTAACAAAGTTTTTGGCATTAGTTTGCATTCTTAGAGAAGAGAGTTTTGAGCGCAAAGGTAAGGACCTCCCTGCCATTGAATAGCTTTTATCTAATATTTTTATGAGCTGTAAAATATTAATATGACTTTACAAGTCAGTTTGATTTTTCAGTGACTCAATTTGTGTAATTTCTTATGGGAGGAATTTTTTTATTTCTTGGAGATAGACTTAATGAGGTCGTATTTTTAAATTTGTGAATCATCAATTTAATCACTGTCGTCCTGCCAAAATGACTTGTGTAGCTAATGTGAGCTCTGTCACTACCATCTGTTCTAGTGGAATCAGTAATATGGAGTAATGGTCCCCTTACCTACTGTTTGATCATAAATATACACCTTGCATTCCAAATGAGTACCTTGTTTGCAAAAAAACTGAGACAGTCCAAATAAATACTAGCATCAGTAAAACTCTGTTAAATCTTCTGAGTCCAAGTTCATACTAAATAAGTAGCAAAAATGGTTAAATTTTATATTGATTTTGAAGCTCTGTTTACACAAATATGCCAGTCTGAACAGAGTTTTTCCTCTCCTTGACAGGTTTGATAGACTACAATTTTCATTGCTTCCGCAAAGCCATTCATGAAGTTTTTGAAGTAGGTGTTGCCTCCCACAGGATCTGCAACCATCAATCGAGCACCTCAAATATGAAAGCAGTGACTCACAATGGCACACCTAGGAATGCAGTCTAGGGGAAAGCTAAAGACCTTGGATAGACTTGTCAGCTCTTCACTCCAAATTTTTGTGGAACAAGAGAAGAGTAGTCTGAAAGCCTGAAGTATGTTTCAGAGGAGAAGAGCGGTCCTAACTGTGGAACAGCAGATTGTAACTCATGTTGGGCAACTGAAACCACTGTGAAAATACTTTGAGGCCAGTGGAGTTAGAGATACCAGTTTGAAATCAGCTATATTGCAAATGCAGTAGGTTTTCAGTTTGGAGTCCTCTTTTAACAGTCTTTGTCTGACTGATTGCTTGGTCAAAACTTACAAACAATTGAGTTGAGTTTTGTGTGAAACACTGAATAGTCACTTGCTTAACTTTTAAATTTTTTTAAAAAATTAATCTGTAGAATATCCTTTTTTGCTTACCTCCTGTCACGCAAAAAAAAAAAAAAAAAGGGTGTTATTAAGGCTTGTGAAACTCAGGCTTTTTGCTTGCTGAGGCCAGTCTCACAAATCATTCCATTAAGTAGTTCTTGCTGGTGTGCTCATAGTTCTCATGAATTCTGTGCTTGTTAAGTGGATGCAAGATAGAGCTCTGTTCTAGTGATCGTGTGTTTGTTTAGAGAACTGACCTGGAGCGCCATTTTAAGAGATTGTGATACTTTGCTTTCAGACCACACTTCTTGGTATGTCCCCTTTGATGGAAGGGAAGGATTAAAATCAGAAATAAACTACCTGTTCTCTTTTGCAAAAAAATGGATGTCATAAATCTGTGTGATTAATCCTATTCATGAAACAGCTGCATGGCTAACTAAACTGAAATATCTGCCATCTGTTGGAATAAAGCAACCACTTTCAGCTATTCCCAAGCAAAGAAATGACAGTTACTGACTTTTGATGGTGGATTTTTCTCCACTCTCTGACTGATAATCAAGACAATTCCTAGCAAAATGTCTGAGGGTGTTATCTGTGCATGGCAATTAAGTTCACTGTGCCATAATTTACTAATAGTACTGGGCTTTGAAAGTACACTGATTCTGTACTATGACAAACACCTTCTTGTTTATTGTTGTGCAATCTGACTAGTGATTTTTCTGATTTTGTGAATTCTGCTGACCTTCATACTACGGGCAGTATATCTGAAGTCTTTAATTTACTGGTATTAGTACTGCAGATGTCATACTGTACACCAGCCTTGCTGTGCAGTAAGCCCAGCCACTGGCCCATAAAGACCTTGCCTCCTTTTACCTGTCCCTATGTGAGTATAGGTGTTGCAAAGCCATTGGACCAACTACACAAGTCCCACTATAAAAGTTTCTGCAAGAAGAAATAATTGAAGTGATCCCCACAACTGGTGTATTTATGTGGTCAGAAATAACCATGGGATTGCTTCTGTGCTTATAGAATGAAATTCCATTGAACTATGTAAAAATGAATATACATGCAGTAACATTGGGGTGTATGCACATAACTGCGTAGATGTTTTTTTTACAGCAGGAAACTGGAATTCAAGTGCTCTAGGTCTGTTCTCTTAAATCTAGGCTGAGCCCCTTTTTGCTAATGAAACTGCAGAGCTTTTTTTAAGGAAGTGCTGCAGGCTCATAAGATTAAGTTTTGTAGTTTGCAACCACTATCACAGTTCAGATTCTAAAGGTAAAAGGAGAAGTAATTGGCAAAATAACAGGAAGAAAGAATCTCCATTTGTGCAGTGAGTTTTCCATGTTTTAAGTACATGCATATGTTCTCTTTCTTTTCACCTACTACAGGATTTTGTGCTAATAAAATGAAAAAAAAAAGTCAAACTGTAACACTATTATTCTTGTGTTTATAGAGAAAAGTCTATAAAGGCCTATGGGGTTAAGCAAACTTTTAAAAGCTATGTTATCTTTATGGTATACTTAAAAAAAGTTAAATACCACATTCCCATTTAGTCAGCCTTAGCTTTTCCTCTTGATTAAAGGCTGACTCAAAATTGAATACTCAATTTTCAGGCAATGACTTTAGACAGTAAAGGCATATAAAGGATAGAGTGACTTGTCCTTTTCATTAATAGTAAGCTTTAGACTCTGTTCTGAAATTCTGCCTTCTGGTGTGCACGTTGTGGTGTTTTGATTTGTTGGGGGTTTTTTGGTCATTTACCTTTTTCTTGAATGGTTGCATCTACTAAAGGCAAATGGTAGCATCTCAAAAAACAATACTGTCGTTTTCACTATTACCTGCACAATATTAGCTTTAAAAGATAAATTTGTCTCTAGTATGGAGTACAGTATTTCTTTAGTTTACTGGAACTAGTCTTCTGAACTAAGTCAGATGCTGTTATACAAGGAGAGTGTTACTAACCTCTTGCTGCTTTAGTGAGACAGTTTCTGGCTTCTGAAATTTTTATGGTGCCAAGAAGGAGGAAGGATAGGAATAAGGCTTTATTTTCTCCCTTGTGAAGGAACTTGTCTTTCCTTCCTGTGGTGACCTGTGGCAGGGAGAGATCCTGTTAGAGAAAAGGGAAAGCAGTATCACAGTATCTCCAATAAAAGAACTGAAATGGTAGAGGAAACCATCAATTCGGGCTTCACCTTTCTGCCTTTTTTTTTTTCCTTTTTCCTCTTCTGAACCTGTAGTGGTGTGGATGTTCTGCAATTTTTTTTGTAAACAACTAAGGACATGTCCTTTTAAGGAGAAAAACAGTGCTGACAGGGGACACCTGCCAAGAGAAGGAATAAAATTTCTTTCTGTTGATGCCCTAAAGATAGGGCGGAAATAAATCCCCATAGACCGATATCTATAGAGCAGGTACTTGTTTATTGCAGTGCTGGTGGTGAGGGGGATTTTTCCTCTTAACTCACCCGCCTTTGTCAAGTGCTGTGGTATATTTATACAGTAAATTTTGCTTAATGTTGCTATGTCATTACAGCATCATCACATAAGCGCTGGAACTAATTTACATAGCATGATCTCATGGTTATCAGATAATTCTTTGCCCTGCGCATGCAATTCCCCAATTCGGGGGTCTTCGGCGGTCTTTGATGAAGGCTTCTAAAATCTTCTTCACACTTGAACTTTTCAACTTTGTCTTCGGGGCATGTGCAGTTATGATGCTCTTTGGTCCATCTGGTCTTAACGGGCCTAAATTCTTTGTTTTGTGGCTAATTGTCTTTGGCTTGCCAATTTCTCATTAGTACTACACTTATCTATCTCTAAAACTATACACTTGGTAAGTTGTTTTTGTTTTTTTTTCTCTGTCTCTTTTTCTGTATTCTGCATACAAGCAACTAGTTACTATATACTAACCATTACATTGTATAAAAAAGTTATTCATATCAGATTATATGGGTATCAAAAATTATGATTCAGGTTGTATAACCATCAGGTTATAGGTATAGAAATTATGATTCAGGCTACATAAGTAAAAGCTATGATTCAGGCTATATAAGTATAGAAAGCTATGCTTCAGGTTATATTGATAGAAGTTATGATTTAGGTTATATTGATATTAAGGTTACATAGATATCTTATAACCCAAGCTACATAAGCACTTTCTTACCTTGACCTAAGTTATATAGACATCACTGTTGAAGAATAAAGCAATCCCTTGCAAGGTACCTTTCAAAGCTTTGCATTGTTTGGCACCGGGGAGCTGCTGATGACTGGCTGAATTTCCCGTTGACAATTACACCAGCTGTAGCACAGGAGAGGGATGGAGGGAAAAGCCAAACCTGGGAAGAGGGGGCAGAGTAACCAAAGGTGGTATCTCTCTGCTGTCCTGAAGGTCTAAATACACCCATCGTTTGGCTGGAAGACAGGGCCGTCTTTCTTCCCTCTCAGACCTCCCCAAAAATCCCTCCTCACTGAGTCTCTTGCTCTGGACCTCACGGACAGCTGTCCGCGTGGGCCTGCACAGAGCGGGATCCTGCCATCACGCAGCGGGAAGCGAAGCGTGGGGGAAGCTCTGGTCGGCTGGCGGCATGCGGCGAACGCCTCCCGCCGAAGCGCCCAGTGCGGCCGCTGCCAGAGTGCCGCCTGTCGGCTGCGGCTGGCGCAGCCGCGGCTGGCCCGGAGCACCGCTCTCCCCCGCCGCGGCGGCCCCAGGCACCGCGGGTCGCGCATGTGGGGCTGGAGCGGAGCTTAGCTCGGCCGCTGCTGTTGCTGTGCGTGGTGGCGCGGGCGGGTTCTGGGCGGGCTCGGGGCGAGCGGCCGCGGCGGGTGGGCTCAAGACCGGCGGTCCTTGGCCATCACTTGCCTGAGGTAAAACGCCCACGGAAGCTCTGCGTGTTGGCGCTTGTACCGGCGTGGCCCGAAGTGCTGGCGGCTGGGAATACGCCGTCTGGCCCTGGCAGTGGCTGGTATGACTTGGGAGTTGTCGGCCAGTCGGAGCGAGTACGGCCGGACACCTGTGAGTGCGTGGTCTTTTCTCATTTAGGAAAGATTTTGTGTTCCCTTTGGTGCGGAATAGCGGGTTTGAGTTTTGGGCTTTGAGCACCCACTCGTGGTAAGACGGCGCTCTGGTAACGTGTCTGCAAGAAGACTTCAAAAATGCGTTTCCACTGACTCCTGCTGCTGTGCATATGGCCATCTTCTCCCTTCCTTTCCTTATCTTGCTATGCTTTGCCTTCCCAGCACTGTTTTCTGCTGTGACAGTTGTGGAAACGGGTAGCAGGAGAAACATAGCCTTTAAAACAAGAGTTCTAGAGGTGCCTTTTCTGAATACTTGTGTTTTTTGAGGTTAAGATTTGGTAAAAATCTCTTGCACTGTCTGTATAAACAAGTTGGACATGGGCCTTTAGGGGATACTAATTACGTTTGCTTATGATACTAAATTTGGAGGAGATGTCAACTCCCCCAAAGGCAGAGGCCCTGCAGCAAGATCTTGACAAATTAGAGGATGGGGCAATCACCAACTGGGTGAAATGCAACAACGTGTCAGACTTTGCACCTGGGACGGGTAACCCTGGACATCCAGACTGGGAAATAAAAGGCTGGAAAGTGAAAGTTGCTGCTCATAATATATAGTTAAATCTGTAATTAACTAACAAAATGTTTTAAAAACATTTTACCCTACGACATAACAAAGATAAAGGGAATAATGTTTCAAAAACATTAAAAATTGTGTTTAACCAGGAACTGACAACTGTTCAGGAAATGTAGTTGAATGAGCATGATGCCTTAGCTTTTAACTTCCAAATTTTTCAAATCCTGTACTGCCTAGTGCATAACTCTGAAGTGTTGTATGGCCTCTTAACTACTGTTCTCTCATGCTGGTTAGACATAACAAAGCCTCTCTAGGTTTGCTCTCCAAGGCACTTTGATTGTCCCAGGCCCCAAAAT
The DNA here is from genome assembly GCF_041296385.1 of Aphelocoma coerulescens. Classification (NCBI taxonomy): domain Eukaryota; kingdom Metazoa; phylum Chordata; class Aves; order Passeriformes; family Corvidae; genus Aphelocoma; species Aphelocoma coerulescens. Next base: position 3,724,180 of record NC_091036.1, read on the forward strand.
GTGTAAACTAAAAGCCTTTAAAGAGGAGCGGCAAACTTGGGGTAATTAAATCATTAACTGGAGTTATAATTGGAGAATTAACCCTGATATACAAATGGACCAAACTTATAAAAATGTGAAGAACCTGTGATGCGGTGTCCATCTTGGGTGTAGCCTTTTGACTGCCCAGGGTGTACCTTTGAAGGGCCTTCAAATAAATGCCTGCTTTTATTCTCTTATTCTTGTCTATCCTCTGTTTTCAGGTAGCCACTTCAAGGCATCAAGCATATGGTGAAAAATTTCTTTGCATTGTTTAAAAAAGGATCTATAAATTATGTTTAACCAGGGCCCAACAGATGTTCAAGAAAATGTAACCGAATAGGTAATGCCTTTCTAAGTATAAAGGATATATATTCCTTAAAATAAATAAGCAGCCAATCAACAACCAACCTTCAAAGCTGTGAAGCAGGCCATCCAAGATGATAAGAAAATAACACCAGAAAGAATCAGCTTTGCAATTTGAATACAAGATAACAGACTGAGCGTGTGACCAGAAGAAGTAAACAACCACTACAGAGACTGTATTCTTGAATCTTGAATCAGTAAATAGCAGCAAAACACCATAAATGACAGCAAATGAATAACTATGGAAATAGGTGTATTTAAGTAAAATATATCCAAAAACTGTCATGAATATGTAATAACCTTTGTAAATATAAACTACTTGAAGTCACTATTTCAAGGGGAGCACTCATAGAAGGAAAATCCCCAGTGCTTCCCTGGGGCCTCTAATAAAGAACACCCGCTTAAAGCTGATCAAATCTCGGTGTAGAATTATTTCTTTGTTTCAAAGGGGACCTGGGAGTCCTTGGTTGATGGCAAATCAAATGTGAGTCAACAGTGCCCTGGCAGCCAGAAGGGGGCCACCCGTGTCCTGGGGGGCATCAGGCCCAGCATCACTGGATGGGTGAGGGAGGGGATTGTCCTGCTTGGCTCTGGACTGGGGTGGCCTCACCTCAGGGGCTATTAGAAAATGTCCAAGAGGAGGGCTATAAAAATGGTGAAGGGTCTAGAGGTGAAACCGTATGAGGAGCAGCAGAGGTTACTTGGCTTCTTCAGCTGGAGAAGGGGAGATCGAGGCCAGACCTCATCAGGGTCTGCAGCTTGTGATGAGGTGCAGCAGAGGGACATCTCCAATCTCTGCTCTCTTTCCCCAGGGACAGGATCTGGGGGAATGGCTGGAGCTGTGTCAGGGGAGGGTTAGGCTCAATATTAGGAAAAGATTCTTCATCCAAAGGGTGGTTGGTCACTGGAATGGGCTCCCCAGGGCAGTGGTCATGACCCCAACCCTGCTAGAACTCAAGGGAGCATTTGGACAATGCGTTTGGACAGAGGGTGGGATTGTTGAGGTGTCCTGTGCAGCACAGGAGTTGGACTTTGATTATCCTTGTGGGTCCCTTCCAACTCAGGTTATTCTATGATTCTATAAATAGGATTTTGTCCTCCTCTCTATTCATTCAAGCAGAGAGTAAATGTTCTTTTTTGACCAAGATCCATTGTGTTAGGAATTTCTCATTTGTGTTATGAGCAGAGAATTTTTCCATATCTAGAACTATTATTATATTTCCTTATTTTCAGTATAAGTGTTCACTCATTTTTGCAACCACATGATATCCTTTTTAACTTCAATGTTTGTGCCAGTTTGAGATAAATTTGGAGGAAAATATCCTCTGATAGAAAGCAGGTTACAACCACCCCTGCCCCACCAGGTTTGGGAAAAAAAAAATTTCCTTGGACAAAAGTGAAGGAAAAAACCCCTATTTATTTAACAAACAGGGAAAAGAATAATTATGCTAAATAATAAGATCTCTCGCTGTGGAGAGAAACGTGGGAAGATTTCAGTCCTTTCTGTGGGTGTGGTCTCTCTCTCTCTCCCCCTCTCTCCCCCTCTCTTCTCTGGAGCTGGATTCAATGTAGGCCACTCCAGGCCTTGGTGGGAAGCTCTCCCAGTGAGTTCTGGTGTTCTCAACAGTTCCAGAAGAGAAGAAGAAGAAACCAAAGTCCCAGGGAAAAAAAAAAAAGTTATTTAACTCTCAGTCTCTCTCTGGAGAAAACTGAGCTGAAAGCTGGCTGAAAAGCAAGCAAGGTGGTTCCTCTGCTCTGCCGCAGAAGCAGCTACCTCTGTGTCCTTGAACACAAACTGCTTTGAAAAGTCCACTCATTTTTTTTTCTTTCACACCCAGTTTTAAAGACACAGGCACGAAATTCATTTCTGGGCATAGAGCCGCGATAGGGGATATACATCATAAAGTCACCCCAAGACAATATTTGTTCTTGCCATGTGAATGGACCATCAAAAGGGAGGTACAGAGATTATAGAGCCAAACTATTTTTGATAATGGCTGATGGTATGAAGAAGGAGAGGGGCATGAAGCTGCAGCATGGGCAGTTCAGATTTATGTAGCAATGCGGAACAAAGGTACACGGACCTCCTTCTTGCTTGCTCCAAAGAAGGTCATTTTTATTGCAACAAACCAAGACTTTTTATGCTCTGAACTTAAGCAAAACAAGCATGCATTGGCTGACTGCCACTGCCGTGTCCTGCATCCCTCCAACCACCTCCTTGATCACGTAGTGTCCACACATTTCGCCAACCAGTCACTGCCCCATGCATGAGGTGACCACACGCCAGCCATGCAACTTGTTCTCTAGTTATGGCTGAACCTTTCCCAGAGTGCTTTTTGGTGAACAAGAGTGAACAGAAGTGAACAGGATTTAACAAAGGTGAAAAAGGCTTTTCTTATCTCCCACAGATTTAGATAGTAAGTAAAAAGGTCTTCATTGTGAGAAGGTGATGCAGTACTTGAAACAGGTTACCTAAAGAGTTGTGGGTCTCCATCCTCACGTGTTTTCAAGTTTCAGCTGGGAAAATCTAGGGCTGACCTGACCTAGTGTTGGTGAAAGTTTTGAGAAGGTGGTTAGACATCATAACATTCAGGAGTTCCATACATCCAACAGTTCTCTGAGGCTGAAAAATATTTTATCTCTGCTAGTATAAGCAACACAGGATACCTTTTCTAAATTGTGGCTTATGTGCAATTCAAAATACAGTATCACTGAAGAGAGATCAGTGGCAGGGCCACCAGGCATAGATGTGTGGTTTGTAGCATGCACTGTGTTTAAAAGTAATGAAATGTTTGGGGTTTTTTTCTCAAAGTGTTTTGGTATTATTCCCCAAGGAGTGAATCGTGCCTCAACCGGGCCAGGAGACACTTCAGAGACAGAGTCAGAGAAGCGGGTATTTGCTTTATTCGGCGCGCCGGGTGTGTGGGGATCGCTCCTCCAAACACACACACCTGGTGCTCTCTACAACACAGTATTAAGGGTTAAATTATGAATATTCATCACATTCCTTGGGACAGGTGTGGTTACACAAATTATTTCTCGGAAGTCATTAGCATATGGGCCACGCATGCGCTGTGTGTCCTGGTGGTCGCGCTGAGGAAGGCCTCTCCTCTTCCTCGGGGGTCTTTCTGATGAAGGCCAGTAGTCATCCTCGCAGTGAACTTTTCACCTTTCTCCCTGAGCATGCGTAGTCCTTTGAGGGATGATTCAGCAATCTCTGAGATGATCCTTGTCCCTTCTATCTTGACAAGATTAGGGTGAATTTGGCTTCTCAGGCTTTGTAATTAACATCTTCTGTCTGAACTAACATTGCTGTCTCCCAATAGTTAACTTGTGCTTACATGAGTTATTGACTGCCCCTTCTTCAGGAGCAAGCAACTGTTTGATTACTATTAGGAATAGAGCTTTCTAGTAATGTTAACATTGTACAGGATTAAGCAGTAAAGGCAAAATAAAGAATATACAATATTTTTAAAATTAAAATAAAGTGTACATCTGTATCTTTATTTCTTTACATGCTAACTGCACTTATATCTGGATTTAAGAATTGGCACACTCCACTGCTCCTGAGCTTTAAAGCTGTATGTTGCTGCCCAGTTTGGTCTTAATGTGTGAAGAAATATCTCTTAAGCATAATTGTGGAAGGTATCTTTTCAGCTTTTTACCGGCCAAGCTAGTGGTTTAATGCCTTAGAAAGCCTCGAGCAGCCTAGAGAGGTAGCACGGGCAATCTAGCACTTTAGTAGCTCTAAAATCGGTACCTGTATCAGCTGCAAAGCAAATACAATCAGCAGAAGCCAAGAGGGAGAAATATAGCTCCCTGCTCGCTCAATTTCCTGCAGTTAGAGCTTTCAAAACAGACAGCAAGAGACGTTCACAGGAAGGTAGCTGAGCCAAGAGAAGGCAGGGCCTCCCTCGATCGTCTCTTTTATTAGGAGAAAGGGAAAGGGGCGGACTGGGGGCGGGCCCGGGGTGACCGGCCAATCAGACACTGCTAAAGAGTTTGAGTTACATTTGGTTTTGCCCGCGCTTAGAACAAAGGAGCTTGGAGCACATGGCAGGAGCAAGTGTCTTTGGGAGGGGAAGCTCAGAACAGGCAGCAATACATGATACCTATTTATTTGGTTTTAATTAACTCTGAATTAACCCTAGCTTGTTTTCTGTGTGCATTTTGAAATCCATGTAAATATGGTGCTAGTGGGTGTTTATGTACAGCTTTATTAATGGCACCATTATAAGAATGTAGGCTTTGTAAAACTAGGAGGGAAAGCCATATGACAGAGAAGATTTCTTAGTCTTGGTATGATTTTATTTGAACTTTTAAATTCTTCCCAGTTTTAGTCAGGAAGCAGATGGCTTTTTGAGTATAAGAGTTTGTTTTAAATACAAGCATTTTTGTAATTCTAAATAGAAGCTGAAGTTGCTACTTTTCAGTTTGGATATTTTCCTCCTTTGCACTCTGCTCTGATACTTGTTTTGAAAGATATAATTTTTTTGGGCATAAGCAGCTACTGTTTTGTCTCCGTGATTTGTCTTCCAGATGGTCGTGTTTGGGGAGAAATATTGACTAAAGGATTTATAATAACATATTTATCATGAAAAGAAAGGTCACTGAAACAAGAAGTAGCTTATAATCTGCTTTTTAAAACCTCAAATTTCATTATTTCACAGATGAATAGATCAATATCCCATCATTTACCATTTGAGTTTCAAAACCTGCTGTGAACTGAAGTAATGGATCCTATACTGGATGTAAGCTACTTTGGTGTTAGTTCCCTGCTTTTATGTCACTTAGGGGCAAATAAAAGAGAAGCTATTCCTGTCTGTCCACATCTTGCTTCTGACTTTGATTTTTATGATAGAGTTTTTATTGCTGATGTTGTGCCCATCCTTCTCTCCCACCATCAATCCCCCTGCCCCCAGATATTTTTCAGGCTGCTAACTGATTATTCTTTACCTGAAATCTGTGAGAGAAAAACAAAGAGGAAATATTTGCATTTATAAGCCTATCAATTGCAAGTGTTTTGAGAGATTGATAATTTTGATTTCCATTGAAAGCAAGGGAAAAATCTCACTTCTCCATATGCATGTTTACTCTTAAAAAATTCTGTGAGGCTCCAAGTGTCACCCTTCTAGTGCCCTGGATCTCAGGGCTGTTACTGTTGTCACAGGTCTGTCATGATCTGCTAATGCAAGCGGGGGTCGTGATGGTTCGTTTATCGATCTCAGAGTGTAAAAGGACACAAGAGATTTAGGTTTTAATCAAAACAGTGCACCTTTATTAAGTGCCCACAACACAGTAATGCAATAGAAGAGAGAAAGAGAGAAAGAGAAAAACAAAGTAGAGAGGGGGGAAAAGAGGGGGCAATAGCTACCAACGGATGAGACGAAGTCCTCGTGGTCTTCCACCAATAGATTCGTCTTCTTTCCGTGGGGAGATCTTGGGCTCAGTTATTTCAGAAAGTCCCTTTATAGTCCTTTTCAGAAGCGAGGGGCAACTGGCCAAGAGGTTGGGAAATCTACAGCCGTTGTTATGGGGCCCGTTGCTTTGGGAAAACAGGTACAGGACAGACGTACAGGACAGGTGTACAGGGGAGGTGTACAGGACAGCTCGTTCCTTTCCGCTTCAGCACAGTCCTTCCCGCCTGGGCAGCAAGAACGGTGCAGTCCATTGTTACCTGCACTAATTTCCTCAGGAATGTGTACCAGTTCCCAGTGGGCACACCCGCAGGCAACACTTGGCAGACATCCCACCTCAGCCAGGCCAGGACTCCTGTGTTCAGTCTCTGTCCTCGGCGATGATCATGAGGCAGATGAGGGATCTTCGGACTGTCTCTTACAAGGTCACATATGTGTTAGCTTGCATTCACTGAGCTGGTATGAAAACATGCTCCCAGGCTGGTCCTGTTCATTGCTCAGAGTTATCCTATGAGCTGCTGCAGTCACTCAGGATTTCAAATTTTGTTTGAAGGTCAACCACGTGTTAGGCCAGATAGTTTTTGACCTGGAAGGTGATCTGATTTGCAGTCTTTCCTCCCCTTCACCCCTTCCCTGTTTGTTGTTGGTTTGGGTTTTATTGTGTGAATTTTTTTTAAAATACACCTTTTGATATATTTGCTACATATACTATTTGATATAAATACTGATGTTAGTGGCTCTTGAAAAATGACACTGTATAGAGCAGAGGTTTTATTACAGTTTGGAACTACTGAGTGATGAGCAGATGGGTTTTGATCCCTTTGAAGGATGACCTAAATGTTAAACAGATAATTATTTTGAGACAGTGTCTTGATCTGAGCTTGTCTTCAGTTCACTACTTTTAAAATTCTGTTCAAAGACTAATAAGAGATTAAGGAAAAAAAGACCAACACCAAAATCAGAACAACAGAGGAACCCCTAAAAGGGTACTGTTTAAAATGAAAGAATTTATTTTAGAAAAATTAATTGGCAATATCTATCTTTCTTTTGTCATCCAAGTACAAGGTACACGCTTTATCAGACTGTCTGCTGAAGGAGTGACTCTGTAGCAACCTACTATTGGCTGATAGATCCAAACCCCAACTTTTATGGTTCCTGAGGGAGTTTAATTTCTTCCCGATAAAAATTAATAATAAAATTTAAAGCTATTATCAGGAGGAGGTGGTTTACTTTTTATAGCAATACCAGTGATGAAAAAAGCCAGTTGAAACTGTTGAAAATTCAGGGAAGATGTCATAATTAGAGGACCAGTGTAAATAATATTCTAAAGAACTCTTTTGGATGTAATTCAAAGACTATTTCTTGCTAATCATTAAGGAATGGAGTGAAATGTCTCAGGCTCATCCAGAAATTCAGGGGATGAAGTACCTCAGTGTGAATAGTCGTCTGTAGACTTTTTCCTAATCAGTATACAGTAGAATTAAATATTCTTCCACACCCCATGCACTCCCTTATCCCCCCAATTCTTGAGTGACAACTCAAGACCTTTACTCCATACGGTGTAAATAACAAGAGAGGTGAGAGAATTTTCTATGTGTTTGTCTGTATACAATGAAAAACAATACCAGGTACCTGTAATAGACTTAAGAGGTGCCTGCAGTATCACAGTGGGCTGGATACACTAAGAACTTTTAGATCTCTGGCAGGGTAGAATATGAAACTAGCAGAAAGGAAACTGGTCCAGACAGAGAGAAAAGCATTACTGATTAATTATTTGTTTTATTCCACAGTCTTCCCTTTCTCTAATCTGAATCAAAACTCTAGAAGTATTTTTCTCTGTACTTTGTTCTGATAATTCTGAACTGATAATTTGGCTCTTCCGCACATTTTTCTTCATCCATAACATCTGTTCCAAACCAGCCAATTAGAACTGTACTAAGCTTTCTCACTGCCAGGAGGAAACAGTAAGAATTATTTAGAATGCTTTCCCACTGGGCTGTAGTCCCCATATTTATCCTATTTTCTGATGTATCAAGAAATAACTACTTTCGAAGATGCTTTACTTGGAAATCCCAATTCTCTTTCTTCCTGTGTGTCTTGGTTTGAGATAAATTAGGAGGAAACATCCTGAGATGAAATGTATCCTGTAATGGAAAGCAGGTTTTGGCAGCCCCTCCCCAACAGGTTTGAAAGGAATGCCTTGGAGGAAAGTGAAAAAAATCATGTTTATTCAACAAGCAGGGTGCACACAGGCACAAGAAGGAAAAATATGAATAATGTTAGACAATAAACCTCTTGCTGTGGAGAAGACCTGGTAGATTCAGAATACTTTCTATAGGTGTGGCTCTTCTCTCTCCAGAGCTGGGATGCAGCATGGGCCCCTCTGGACCACGGTGTCGGGCCTCCCGGTGATGGTGTTCTGGACTGGAGCAAAGCTGAACAGTTCCAGGAGAAGAAGAAGCCACAGTCCCAGTCCCCATTGCCTCAGCTAATGAACAAGAAGCTAGCTAAAAAAGCAAAAGAATGCAACTCTCTTCCCTGCTGCAGAGCTGAGAGCTGGGGAGAAAGCAAACAAATTATCTGTGGTTTTGAACACAGGCCTTCGAAAGAATTCCACTGGCTTCCCCCCACCTCTCCCAGACCTAGCTTAAAGGTGCAGGATTCATGTTTGGGCAATAAGCAGACAATAGGTAATACAGTATCATACAGTCACCCCAGGACACTGTGAAGGTTCGCAAACTTAGAAGTTGCAAACTCTCAGGGGCAGTATGGTCATAAATGCTGGTTTACAATACTGCTGTAAGGAAACTTACTTCTTTTGCTGCCTTTTTGTGCTGTGTTTTGTTCTGTACCAGAGTCAGTACAGAAGCCGGAAATGACGAGTACCTACTCACTGTAGGTATGAAACTAGGCAGAACTGACATATCTATCCCTAATTATGGATCAGTGCTTTTAATTTTTTAGATGTCTGTATCATATGGTGAAGATCATTTTGCTTTAGAAAAATCCATACTTTCTGTGTAAGTTATCACCCTAGAAGTAAAAAAAATGTCACTTTTGGGGATCAGGGTTATTGAGTAACCAACTCACGTTGAAATACCAAGTGAAATTAAACCCCCTGGTAGATAAAAGTAGTCTGGATCCATTTAACTCTTTCTGGTTTGCAGTTTGTTAATTGGTTATTCAGTGCTCCGCTGTGATCTAAAGATAGTTTATCTTTCATGCCCTCTAGATGGCTGTATTGGTCTCTTTGAAAGAATATTACACAGTCCAGTAGAGCTGTAAGAGAGAAAGTTTATCTAATTAGTCTCAGTTTTTACACATTTGTGTATTTGCAATGTACTTTAATGTTTATGAACAAAAATTATGATATGTGACTATTGAAAATTTGTTGTGAGCAACTGTCAGCTGATACGTCTTCTACTTCTGGGCAGGAGATGGATAAGCACTAACTTGTTTCAGAGAATTGAAAGTATTTCCTAATAAACTTTCCATTATATCAATAAGCACAAGAAAACTTATGTAAATGATAATATAATTGCCAAACAACAGCTTAATAAAACCACATTTTGAATCACCCATCAGCAGTGCAGAGTAAAAACTTCCTGAGGTTTTCAGTTTTTCCTTGTTAAAAAACCCTAAAATTTTTGGTTCTTGAAGTCCTTCATTTGTTAGATAAACTGCTTAGTACAGGAAGGAGCGAGTCCAGTGTTAGCTATTCAGCTGACATCATCACCTGTAAGTAAATCAACTTAGAATGGGACCCTGTATTTGCTGTGAGTAAGTACAGAGAGGCATAAGCATCTATTGCCCAGTTTTCTGAATTGTGATTGTCTTGGTTTGAAAGACAGGTGTCTGTCAAGGAACGCACTTAACCTTGGAATGGAAAATATTACCCCCTTCCCTCCAAACTATTATAACCTTGAAATTATGGGGCTTTCAGGCAAAGATACGGGGAAAGGAATAACAGGTTTTATTAGTGTGTATGTGTGTATATATATATGTATGTATAACAAGGCAAACAAGCAACAACAGCAGCAATAACAAACAGAAACAGACACCCAGTAGCAACCTTCTCTCAGCAGTCAAGCACTTTTCCCTTTGGTGTAGTTACAGTCACAGCCGGCAGGGACGCTGTTCGCTCCCGGCCCGGTTGGGCAGGTGTGATGGCTCCCCCGCGGCTGCAGGGGGCGCTGTAGCGCGAGCTTGGTCATCTCTGTCCATGCAGTAATGGCAGGTGAGCTGGCAGAAGAGATGGAAAAGAGGCTTCCTTTGCAAACCCACAGGGGCAACTGGTCCCAGTGCCCCTCCGGATGGTGAGATGGGCTGTATCAGGGATTTCGGAGCAGCAGGCTGGAATGGCAGAGGCGAGCGGACCCCGGGGTGGCAAACAAAATGTAGCAGAAACTCCGTGGCCGTAGCAGGAGCCAGAAGGGATCCGGCAGACACAAAAACCCTGAAGCACCAACAGAAAACGGTGAGGCTGGACAGCAGCAGCCAGGCTCCTGCAAAGAGCCAGGAGATGCACTGTTGGAGGTGAATCGCACCGAAACCAGGCCAGGAGACACTTCAGAGACAGAGTCAGAGAAGTGGGTATTTGCTTTATTTGGTGCACCGGGTGTGTGGGGATCGCTTCTCCAAAACACACACACACACCGGTGCTCCCTACAACACAGTATTAAAGGTTAAATTATGAATATTCATCACATTCTGTGGGACAGTCGTGGTTATACAAACTATTTCTTGGAATCATTAATATCATTAGCATATGGGTCACACATGCGCTGTGTGTCCTGGTGGTCGCACTGAGGAAGGCTCCTCTTCTTCCTCAGGGGTCTTTCTGATGAAGACCAGTGGTCTTCCTCACACTGCACTTTTCACCTTTCTCCCTGGGCATGCGTAGTCCTTTGAGGAATGGTTCAGCAGTCTCTGGGATAATCCTTGTCCCCTCTATCTTGACAAGATTAGGGTGAATTCAGCTTCTTAGGTTTTTTAATTAACATCTGCTGTCTGAACTGACATTTGCTGTCTCCCAATAGTTAACTTGTGCTTACATGAGTTAGCTATTGACTGCCCTTTCCTCAGAGGGCTGGGGAGGGTGTCAGGGTCCCGGGTTTTCCCCTGACGCACCTGAGTAGATGGTGAGGGTCCTTTCCAGTGAGATCGGATGTTAATAAGGTCCCAGTTCAACGACTGCTCTTAGAAGCAAAGCCTCACCCACAGTAAGGAAGAAGTAGTAAAGGACGGAACTCCACGGTGGCGGCAAATTCTCAGTTCCGAGAGCAAGAGAAAGCTAAGAGCTGAGCCCAGTCCCTCACCCCTCAGACAAAATCTCAGGGTATCTCTGCACTTCCCAAGAGAAAGCCCCTGAGCTAAGAGACTCTAGCCAGCTGCACCCTTCCCCTCACCTTGGCCACTTCTTCTGTCTCTTTAAGTACCGGTCGTTATCATCTCTTAGGCAACAAATGCGAGAAAATTCCCTGAGAGAAAGACAGGAAAAAAAGGAAAAAATCCTAACCTCCAACAGTGGTGAAGAAAATGTCACAGTTTCTTTTGTTTCTTAATGTCTTTACATATATATTCTTTTCTGCTTCTGAACTACCAAAAATGGAATTTTCTCAGTAAGTGTCATACTGAATAGGAAGTGCCCTCCTTCTTGCTACAGCACTGATCTTAGGGTGTTTAGAAACTACTGTCTAGTTAATTGCTGTTGAAGACAATTGTTAAGGGATGATAACTTACATGATTTATCATTGATTAAAATAATTGCTTTCTGGAAAAGACTCCCTAATAAATTAATGCTTCGTAAGGGGAGATCATAAGATTATTAAACATCCTTCTGTGGTCACAAAGAAAGCTGTCATTTTCCATAAGTGACAGTCTGATATCACAGTCTGTTAGCAACTTTGGTTAGAAAGTGACTGCCTTGCTCTGCCTCTCCTGCATTCAACAAAGGCAAATGCAGGGTTCTGCACCTGGGGAAGAATAATCCCATGGACCAGTAAGGGCTGAGGGCTGACCTGCTGAAGAGTAGCTCTGTGAAGAAGGATCTGGTAGTCCTGGTGGACAATGAGCTGTCCGTGAGCCAGCAGTGTGGCCTTGTTGCTAGGTAGGCCAATGGGTTCTTGGGGCATATGAAAAAGAACATTGCCAGGTGGTTGAGGGAAACGATCCTGCTCTGCTGTTCAGCCTTACTGAGGCATATCTGCATGACTGTGTCCAGTTCTGGACTCCTCAGTTCAAGAGAAGCCTGGAGCTCCTGGAGCAGATCCAACAAAGGGCGATAAAGATGATGGAGTGAAGCATCTCTCTTATGAGGAAAGGCTGAGGCAGCTGGAGCTGTTCAGCCTCAAGAAGAGACGATTGAGAGGGGGTCTTATCAATGTCTGTCGGTATCTGAAGGAAGGTGTCAGAGGCTAGAGCCAGCCTTTGCCTGGTGGTGCCCAGCAGCAGGACACAAGGCAATGGGCAGAAACTGATGTACAGGGAGTTCCACTGGAAGAACTTCTTTCCTGGGAGTTTGACTGAACACTGGAACAAGTTGCCCTGATCTGTTGTCGAGACTCTCACTGAAGAGACTCCAGAACCATCTGGAGGCAGTGTTTTCTAGGATGACACAGCTTGAACAGGGAGGTTGGACCAGACAACCCATTGTGGTCCCTTCAAACCGTATCCATTCTGTGATTCTGTGAAGGATAAGCAGTTATCCTTACTGTACGATTAAGATGAATCATGGTTGAAAAACATGATGTAAAGCATTAAGTGATCTTATCAATCATTCATAACAACTCTTTTATCATACATATTTTTTATTTAAAAAAGCACAAAATAATTGGTATCCATCACATGCACTTTGTGCATCACAATTTCCATGACAGTAATGTGCTTTAATAGAGTCTGTCAGCTTAGCCTGGCTGGTAATGGCTCACAGCACATCAGTCTTAAAGAATACCTGCATCTATTAGTGAAAAAGTTAACTGCATTTTTTCACAGAATTATATCACAGAACTCTCTTAGGGACAAAAAGTTGTAGTGTAATTAGGTCACCCAGCTTCTCAGGTAGTAGGATAAGGATAAATGGTCAGTTCACTTAAAAAAATCAAAAGTCACATAAGAGTCTTTTGAGGTTAAGAAAAAAATATCACGAGGTTTACATTTGACGTTATTAAATTATTTGTTTTTATAGAATTTTCAAATCTACCTAATTTAAATATATTTCCAATGAAGTAGATATTGAAGTGAAGAAAAAAAGGGAAACGTTGCGGGTACAGAATTGCAGTTTAAATGGCTTGGTAATATTATTAAATTCAAATAATAGGTATATTCAAAATAGGTAATATTCAAAACCTACATTTGTTTTGACTTTCAGAAATGCTTGATAACCTGAGCTGTTTATTATAAAAGAAACTAAATCAGAAAATTCAAGGAGCGGGAGAAAGTTTAAGGTTTACTCATTGCGCAGCTGTGTTTGTGTGAGAATGATGTGTCACCAGGCGTAGTGACAATGAAAGCAGTAGTGTTTGAAGAGAGGATGATCCCTGAAATATGTCAAAAGTAAATGAATGTAAGAGTTGTTGGGGGACATCTTGTCTTTGGAAAAAATGTTTTCAACACACAAAAAAGGTGATTTTTTTACTTCAGTGTCTGCAGCAAATTCCTTCAGTCAAAAATTGGGTAATCATTTTTCTCTGTGTTGCATTCTTTCTGTTTTTTTTTCTGATAGTGCCTTTTGCAGAATATACTTGTTCAAAATGACAAGAAATAGACAAGACAATCTCCTTTACTCAAAACTTAATTGAAAATACCATGAGGACAGTGTAAATTTAAATGAAGCTCTGAATTTCATGGTCCAGCTGTGCACCTTTCAGACCAACAGATAGGAGAAGACATACCAAGCTGATCACGTATTTTCCAAGTTTTTGCATTATTCCTTCCTTTTAATGCCATATAGATAATGTGAGAAAAATCATGCTGAAAATATCAGTGTTGTAAGACTTTCAGTGTAAGATAAGCACACTAGGCAATGGATAACTTTTTCACAGCCTCATTGTTTCGAGGCTTTTCTCCCCATGCACATTTCATTTTGCTTTCTTATGTTTTCTGTCTGTAAAACTTACTTCTTTGCACCCACCATGTGATTCTAGTGTGAAAGTATGCTTGATATTGAATAAAAAAGGGAAATGTGGGTATAGAATTGCAGTTTTAATGGCTTCTGTGACTGCAGCTTATGTAGATCCACCAGAGCCATCTTTAAATGAGTTCACTTGGATGACACTAACATTTTGACAGTGTAGTGGAATTGCAGTACATGTTAGAGAAGTGCAGAAAATAATAATGTATTTGGAACATGCTAAGATCCCTCTGAACTATACAGTACGCTTGATTGATTTGAAGGTAGCTATATCCCAAGGACAGATATATGATTAAAACACCTGAGGTTTACAGTTATGTAAAATTAAGGGAAATGTGAGGTTGTGCTGTCATATTCAGTGTTTCTCTCGTGCTGCTGTTCTCTGATTACACACAAATGCTGTTCAAGATCATTGCTAATTTAAGTGGTTTTTTTCTTTAACACTCTGCTCTTATTCTTTCTAATGACAGTGCTGTTAGGGTCTGTGTATGAGAAAATACTCAAATTCTAGTGTCTGTTCTCCTTTAATTTTTTTCCCCCTGCTTAGCTGGAAAGTCAAAGAAAAGATTTGCAGCATTTGCTATTATTGTAAGGGAACTGAGTGGTTTTTGACTTACTCTTGCCTAATGGCCAGGACGCACAAAAAAAGCAACTGTAAAAAAGAGAGGAGAATGATCAAAGTCAGACACCACACGTGAATTTTCCACATGTCCTGTACATGTATAGCTCTAAAAAACTTGGTTTTCAGAAAATTTTGTTATAAAACCTGGAAGTGAACTTTAAAAGTTTCACTGTTTTTTTTTTCAGATTAGTGGTATAATTTACATGGATATTTGACTCTGCAATGCATCGGAACACATGTCCCTTGTGGGTCTTGCAGTCAGCCAGTTGGGTTTTCACGTTATGCTAACCCTGTAGAGGAGCTACTATGTGTAACTCTTGATAAAATAGGATAAAATGTGTGTATATATATATATATAAAAGTATGTAGTTCTGTAGAAGATTGGTGGTAGCTCCTCTTTCTGTTTAGTTTTAAACATGCAGATGGCATATCTGTAAGGCAACTTCAACATTCCTCATATGATACTCTAGTCATGCTATCTATTTACTGTCTGCTCTACAATCACTTCTTTATTTCTTGGTTTTGCTTGGGGATTCAGTCAATGAGAACTATATGTGCGTATTCTAAATCTTCCATTTTTTTTACTGTCATGCTCCCTCTCTAGAAAAGTAATTATGAAGTGTGCTAGTACTCAAATAAATCTAGATCTTACATAAAGAACATTAAAATAACAAGAGTTTTCTAATTACACAAAGAATGAACCAGAAAAAATAGTATCATCATTACATGACACTGCATGTAATCCAGGTATATCCTGAAATAGTGGGACATTTTATTAGAGTGGCATAACAGCATGAAATATTTAAAGTCTGGTGTCAAGTTTGTCCAGAATGTTTGTTGAGTTGATGCTGCCAAATGATTAATAAATGGAAAATTAGTACCACTCTGTGTGTGTGTGTTTGAGATGTAACTGGTACAACCACATTTTGGTTTAAGTAATGTTCATCAAGTTCCAAAGGAATTCCTGTTCCAACAGTGCATAAGAAAATAGGTAGGGGGATAAAAAGATCTGGTTTTTATCCTAGCTGCTAAGGTGCAGCTAAATAAGTGAGTCACCTTTCTTTGTTTGTTTTATTTTTAACTCTGCATAATTCCATTAACAAAAGAGAAATGTGTAAAGTAACAGAGGTTGTAACCTCTGTTGCTTGGAAGGAGGATGTCTACATCTACTTATTAGGATGTGATAGAAGACTGTATCTTTATTTATTCTTCCACATAATACTCTGTGTAAAGTTGTGCGACTACCTTACACCAAAAGGTTATTAAACATGAGCATATGGCTTCTGTCCTGGTGGTAGCACTTAGTACTCTCACTGCAATGCACCAAGCATTTGGAGGAAGGAACAGGAATACAAAAGAATAAATAAAAATAAATAATAGACAGAGCACTGTAAAATAATAATGAGGGAGTATGCAGTCCCTCTCAGCAAGCAGCTCACCAGAGCAGAAGTGTGGCCTCAGTCACGGCACTGTGACTCATTATTAGAATCCTTTGCCTAAAGGCTTGGAGCAGTGATGCAGGAGAACTTCACGCTGAGAAGCTGATAGCTCGTTGGAGTGACTGTGAAACTAATCAGGCAGGCGCGGCTGCTGAAGGCTTGCGTTTGTTTCCTGACAGACATATTCAGAATCAAACATTAAGACTATCAGGTTCCATGCATTTCTGTGAGAACACAAAGCATCCCAGCTTACTGAGTATGAAATATTGTTGTTGTTGTAGCAATAATAAAAATTATTATCATTTTTACCAGCTTCAGTTCTCTGGGGAATAAGAAAATGTCCCTCTGGAACTGCTGCAAATCTGACATTTTATTTTGTAAATTATTTGTCTGATTTGGACAGGGCAGGATGCTCATTTTCAACATTAGAATAATATTTTCCTATTAGCCTAGGAAAGGCATTACTAGAATGAATATTCTTCTGGTGCTGCTCTCCATCATTATAGTGACAGCACAGGAATTATATATAATATTAGCCTAATTCTAAAAATTTTCTACCTTGTGCTCATTTTCTCTTCCTGATTGTTTCAGCATCTTTGCATAATGTGGCTGCCACACAACTCCTCTTGTGTAATGATAAAGGTGTTCATCCTTGGTCACTTAATAACGCTTCAGATTCTTTACTGTTATATCTAAAAGCCTCTTGAAATTTGAATAGAGTTCCAGTTTCTTTATGGTCTTTACCATGTTGTGCCTTCTTAGCTAGCTATCTGTATCTATAACAATTCATAAAGAGAACAGAATTTGATGTTAATTGGAAGCATGGGAGGCCTTCAGGGGATGGAAGACTAAAGCCTGAGAAAGCCAAAAAAGGTGGGTTCACAGTAGGCTGTTATTTCAGCATTGTAGTTCTCATATCTTATGTTTTATGGCACAACATATAGTCTGTCCTTTTTCCAATGATAATACTGGAAAGCCCTTGCATTTCTTTACTTTGAGGTGGGGAGTCCAATCTTAAATATCTCATGTCCATTGTACCATATAAAGAAAATGCCCACTGACCAGAACTGGGCTTCGCAAACAGCCTGTTTACCAAATTGCATTAATCAGCAAAGAAAATTATGGGCTTAAGATTCCACTTTGTTAAGGATTTGGGTGTCTTACTTCATTAAACAACTGAGGCAGGCTAGTCTTTTTTTCGTACAGAATACAGCAAGGAGAAGGTTCACTTATACCCATTATTGATAGGCAGAGCTATACCCATTATTGATAGGCAGAGAATTCAGAGCTGACTGGCAACTAACTGAGTGGAGCATTTGGGAATTAGGCTGATAGGTCCCACTTACAAATGTATTGCCAAATGGTTCTTTTGTGAGTTCTGTATTTCCTTTTTCTGAAGATCTGAGAGAGGAACATGTGGTTCTTTGTGCCTGTGTACATGACCAAACCAATAAAACTTATTGATGCTAGGAACAACAGTTACGGGTTCCCACCATTTTCAATTGTCTACCTTGGAAACATGAACTCTCAAGACTGAGTATACTGTTTTCTAAACCAAATGGTCAAGACACATGCGTTTCCTATCTCATCTCCTCTATTGCTTGCATTTGAAATATATTGAATCCAGGAATGGTTTGAAGAAAAGCACTGCAGGCTGAAAGGTGATTAAACCAGAGAGAGTATAAAGGAGAGAGTGTCGGAGGCTTTGGTTTGCCTTATCTGGCTGAAATTAATTTGAAATGTAGGATAAACTCCACCCTCATACGTTCCTGTGACAACTTGACATAAACAGCAGTTATATAGAATTATGAATTTAACCTTCTTGTGGCTGGGTTTAAAATCTGAGCAAAATGAAGAGCTAGATTTGGATGCATTTTTGTGAATTTTCATCATTCCTTTATAACTCTGCGGAAGCACGTGGACTGCATATGCTGATTCGGATGCATATAATTTTGAACTTTAAGTATTTAAAATAGTGTTGGGTGATCATTTAATTGTCTGGAGTGTGTACTTTGTTTGCTTTGAAAATTTTGTTGTGGTTTAGAATGGTAACTTTCCAGAGCACTGTACTTGGCTAGAAAGTTATTTGTGTATCTGGACTTACTGAGTGCTAAATAATAATTTGTGAGCTGTATGGCCAGAATACTTGCCAATGATTTGCAGATTTGAATACATAAACTTAAGAAATTTATAGAAAACATTAAATTTGAGGATTTTGGCTTTGTCTCTGCTTTGGTTTTAGTGAAGCTGCTGGTTCAAATGACTTGTTGATAGCACCAAATAACAGCAGTAATTGGAATATTTTGCTCATCAGTGAATACTTTCAAATAGTGCCCTAAGTAAACTTAATCAAGGAACATAAATACAGTTTAAAGACTAGGCTTAATGCAAATACAAAGAAACTGTAATTCAGTATAACTTAGGAATACAATATCTATCAATTGTGGTATTTCTAGTTGAATGAGGCTCTTGTCAAGTCTTGCATTTCAGTGACAGTCATCTGATCTAATCTCTGTATCTTGATAATGTTTTAGTGACTTGATAGAGTCTGATCAGTGCTGACCACAGCACATAACATAAGTGACAAATTTTGCTCTTCTTATCTGCACCATTCTTCTTGGGCATATCTTGCTTGATTTCTGTTTGTATTTGTTTTAATTCTCTAATCATTAAGAGAACAGTATAGACAATGTAATTATTGTCTGTGCTGCTGTTCTCCTTTCATTTTTGTTGGTATTTTTTTTTTTCATGAAGAATTACACTACAGTATTTGTTTGTTTATTTTGCTCTTGTTTTTTTTTACTGGCTTCTCACAGCAGGAGATATGGTAAATGCTTTATTTTCTGCCATCTCTTCACTGTATTCCCTCTCTGAAATTCCTACTCAGTCTTTCTGAAGAATTTCTAGTTTTATGTCTTAAAAATGGATTCATAAAGGATGGTTTAAATGTGTTTACAGTGCATGTCTTAAACATCTAAGTGGCCAAAGCATTTGTTAGGGCTTTTAGACTTTTCTTCTGCTCTACTTACTGCTTTGGGCAAATAATTTGAGAGAAAATATGGATGCTTTAGTAAAGGGCAATAAGTTGAAAGAACTTTATTTCTTAGTTTTAAATATATACTGAACACAGGTAGAATGTTATGTTTAACATAATATTCCAGTTTAGTTATTGTATAACAGAGTAAGAAATCCCAGAGGAATATTTTTAGCAAGGTAAAATAGAATCACATACACTCCTCACTATTGCAAAAGTTTCCTTAATCACATTGTTTAAACTCTGCAATACATTGTAATGCTTATTAGTGGTTTTTCATTTTCAACTGTCAAATCATTCCTTTTGCTAACTCTGGATAAGTAGCACTCTCAATACTTTCTGTTTCAGTTATAGATGATTTATATATGACCAGACAGCTGATAAAATAAAGAACTACTGTGTTTTCCACTGTGTTGCATTTAGAGGTTCAGATGTGTTAATGTAATTTATTTGATTTGTAAAATTTTATAAAAGTTTCTTCAACTAAAATTCTGTTAGTGATTCTTGTTCTCAAAAGTAATGAAAGGAAATTAAATATTCTTTGACCTGTAATGACAGCAGATGGTCAGGGTCTAAACCAGAAGAAATAGAAATATTCTCATGGTCTCTTTTTGTTCCTATTTTCCAAAGAAAACTCTACATTATCAGAAGTCTTTATAATTAGAGGCAGTGAAAGGTATGTTCTTTTCAGTGGGATTGTGCAAGGAAATAAATTTGGAATATCAGTTTGCTATGCCATTTCCAATAATGGTTCCCCTTTTCAGATTTTCCTTGTTATTCCTTTGTTTGCCAGTTTGAAATTTGATTTGTTTTTGAGTCAGAAGTATTCTGAGAAAAGTGGAGAAGGATCTTCAAGAGACCTATCAAGACAAAAATGAGTGTTTAAAAGTAAATATATAAATAAGTCTATTTTTTTGTTGTTTGCTTACTGGTTGTTTTTTTTGTTGGGAGAGAGGGAAGCACTAAATCTGGAGCTGGTTAGGATCCATATCCTTTGGTATGGAAAAGTCTTTAAGATTTAAACTTTATTGGTTACTTTCTTTTTCTTTCTGTTTTTTAAATTTGAAGCAAAGGAAATAAACTGGCATAGCTAATTATTAAGATATAGTCAGGCTAAGTGGTATTGGGTAAAGGAGTTAATAGAATTTAATATGAGAACAAAATCTTAGCAATTCTGAACTACTTGAAGTTTTAAAACCTTGAAGTTTAATGTTTTAGGAGACTTCAAGACAGATAACAATGGAAATATGACACACTAATACTGTATTTCGACCATTAATGCCTTCTTGAACCCATTAACTTTTAAAATGTGCCCTGTACTCAGCTAAATTGGGTTGTCTGGAGAGGAAAATGTTCAAAAGTATCACGAGACTGTGGACAATGCACTGTTGAAAACAGATCACCTCTACTATTAAACTGTGCTGATGCAGGGCATTTGTGTTTTTTCACCATGTCTAATTCGCACATATTTAGTCCTGTCTCTTTTCTTTTCAGACCAGTCTTCAAAAGCCTGCAGAATGTTTGTCATTTTCTTTTCTTTCCATGATGATCCTTGTACATGATGAAATTAATTCTCCAAGTCTTTTCATAAAGTACTGAATTCAGCAAGTCTATTGTAATGGTGAAATTATTTCTGCAATTCTTTGTTGGTCCTTTTAAATAGGAAAACCTATTTGTGTTCCATTTGTTTTGATTAATTGATGCAGACTGCAATAACAGAGTAGTTTCCTGTTGTCTTCTCTATTCTTATGTGCACCCAGTTATTGTCTTCATCCATTTTTCCACAACATTGCAATGGAAGCTTAAACTGGTCTTCTTCCCTAAGTGTCCCCTAATCTGTATCTGTATCTGTATCTGTATCTGTATCTGTATCTGTATCTGTATCTGTATCTGTATCTGTATCTATCCCTTTTTGATATCCACATTTTTACAGTTTGTTGTATTAGAGTAGAATAAAATAGAATATAGGGGTGGTACTTTTTAAAAAATCCACACCACTTTTTATGCCTGAGTGAATGTCTTCATTATAAATGATTTTGCCAGTACTATAAACAATGGAGAGAAACAACTTAAGCTGCAGAGAGGTGTTTTTATTTAAATAATTTTGTGCATAAGACTTTTCCCAAAGTAGAGGTGCTTGAAGAGAAATTGTGAAGTCTTATACTTTTATAAAAAGTGTCTGAAGCCTCCTGGATTGATGGAATTTTAAGTACTGAAAGTATTATGATTTATTTTATATCATAAACTCTGTATAATAAATGTTATGGATCAACCTTGGGATACTGCATTGGATTTGGCTAAGTAGAATTTCTAGAGCTATATCAAGTGCTTACTTGAAAATGTAAAGAAAGACAGAATATGCTTTTCCTTCAGCGATATATTTCATTTATTGATCCTTTTCCTTTAGTGAGTACAGCCAGTGTTGTTACTTGGAACTTTAATAAAAGTGCCCATTATTCGAAGATAGAAAAAGCAGATAAACATAAGATCAATCAGAAATCACTGCTTATAATTTCTTATACTTGTTTTGGCCAATGAAAAAGGAAGGGGTGATCCTTAATGTCTGTCCTACCTCCCTTAACCTTGTTAGTGGTTTTAAATTATTGCCATTAAGAGAAGGTGGTTCTTTTAAGGGTAACTCTTCTGAGATCCGAAAATTAACATTTTAGTAAATTAGAGTGGACAACTTATCATGTGAAAATCTGAGTTACTTGGCTTATATTTAGATGATTTTTCTTCCCCTTTTTTGAAACTTAGGGCACTGGTATTTCTATGCTTCCCTACCTTCAAAATGCTTACAGAAAATGAGTGACCACTGTATTTTAACACAGAACATGTCCTTCATTCCAGCCTCTCTCTGTAATGTTCGGTGGCTAAAACAGAATTCTGCTGGAGCACTGAGTCAGGAGGGCTGACCCAGCAGAGCGCTATGTGTGTGACATGTAATGAAAAGTTGAACTGTCTGTCTCTGGGGTGGCGTAGCAGATCAAATCACAGAGGATCAGGCAGAGATATGTTGCCTTGCTCTGAGTGACAGAAGTTAATAATTAGTGACAATGATTGACAGATACTCTCCATCTGCCGCTCTGACGCCTAGGAGCAGTTATTCCACAACTGTCTGCAGGCACAATGAACTCCTCTGGGAGAGAAGGATGAGCTGTGATTGACAGCTGCCTCCAAGAGAGACAGGCCACTGACAGTAAAGTCACTGTCAGCAAAAGTGTTGAAGTCTCCTCCTGTTCCCTGGAAGTTTCACTAGCTGTATACATTTATTCTGTTTCATTTATCATGTCAGGTGGGGTTTTAAATATATTATTAGCCAGTCATTTTCTTAACTGCAGGGTTTTTTTTTCCAGTAGTAATGTAGAGATCCATACACAGTGAGATGATTTCACCTATCTGTGGCTGAGTGAAAGAATGTAGACCAGCATACTGACATAGCTCTATCTAATTAATCTGTCTTTCTGTCTGTTGGGAAAGAAGAAATGTTGCATTACTTTCTCTCTATATTGAAATTTTGAATGGTAATGTACCAATGTTGCACTTTTTATATTTCCAAATGCTGAAAAAATATTTGGAAATGTTTTATAATTTAAGTCTGTATTTTGGGTTGGTTTTGACAGGGATAGTAATCTGTAGGAGGTTTTTTTAACACCATTCATAGAACTGATTTGTAATGTAAAATTGTACTTAAAACAACAAAGACAAGCCAACTAGATCCTGCATTCGGTAAGGTAGATATATGTAAGAGAATTATTGTAGCATGCTTAACATATTCATTTCATCACTTTAGCTAATTATAGATTATTTGTTCTGTGAAAGCAGGTGCAAATAGAATTAATTTTTTGCGAGTCTCATTTCATAATACTAAGATCCTTCAATATTTGGGAAAATTTAAGAGTATAATTCTTTTTAGGTTTTCTCTTGTTTTATTTTCTTTTCCTCTAAGTTACATTAGTATAAGCAGAATACGTTTATCCAAACCCTATATCAAATTGCAGTTGTGAAACATCAGATACCAAGGCATTTCCATTTAACAGGAAGTAGGACTTACTCTACCATGCATATAAAAAGAAATTCTGTGATCCATTCATAATTACCTACTTTCTTCCCTCTAGCATATGAGACCACAGAAAAAAATAGAATTGCTGCTCCAACAAATTCCCGCAGATGCTCTAGTAGTACTTTGAGGATGTTATTTTTTAATCAAATATTGTATACTTAGTAGAGGAGATCTTTTATTCCTGTTTCCTTTTTCATTTTGAACCCCTCTCTACATTTTCTCTAGCTATACATTTTGGATTGCCTGGCTATATAGAAAGCTATCAGATGTAGAATGAACAAAACACTGGAAGAAACTTCATTTTTGATCTCTTCATAACAACCATTACTATGTTTATAGTGATAAATACAATGCTTTAAATTTGAGTTTGCTATTTTTTAAAAAATTCAATCAATTTCTATAGTTTTTTTAAAAGTGATCAGTTAATCTTCATGCACAGGTGGTTCATTGTGATAGACAAAGAGTAAATCAGAATGGATTCAGTCATAATAGAGAGTTTGTCTGTAGGAAGGCTTGGTTAGCTTCCATATTTCTGTTATAGTTCTCTTGCTATATTATGGTGCTAAGATCTCTGCTGCTTCTCCTGTCAGGTCAGGAAGGAAAATACAACCCTACAAGTTTGAGTGGAGCTATTCTGTATGGAAGAGCCCCACCATTGCAATGTTCGAAGTAAAGGGTCCCAAAATTACTGTGATCCCATTGGTGGGCATTTGTATACTCTAGATTTAAGCATCTTCAAACTGTATTTTAGCATAGCTTCTATACAAAATACATGTTGGGTTATTGATGTGTTTGAATATGGTTGCAGTATTGTCAAATACCAGTTACGACAAAGAAAGGCTTTTTGTTTATACCTGATTTTATTGTTTGCAGTTTCCCTCTGATAAGTCTTTTCTATGACTGGTTTCTCCAGTTCTCATTCCCTTTCATAAAATGAAGAATAAATAGACTGACTTTTTTACTGTGCGGTCCTTTAAAAATAAATCTTAAGGAAATTTGTGCTTGACGTGTACACTTTTACGGAAAAAGTAAGACTGGGATTTTGAGGGTTCAAATGTTCACTAGTCAAATTGCAGCATATCTTGCCATGGTTTTGAAGTATATTTTTCAAAGAAGTGGGTTTAAAATTACTTTTGAGTTTTCCTATGAGTGTAAATTGAAGGGTTAGAGAGAATCAAACTTTCTGACATTTCTGCATAGCTGTGGAAGTGATCTGTTACACAATGACACTTTTTTGGTCTATGTTTATGGCAACACAAAGCGAACAAACCTACTTTTGTAGCAAAAATACAAGCAAATTGAAGGCAAAATAAATAACTTGTCTAACCTCTATCATTTTTTCTTTTTAAAATCTGGTTTAAATCTTATCTAGTTTTGGATTTAATGTCAAAAAACTTTGTTCATCTTTTTTTCTCTTTGTAATTTTACTGATTATGTGAGATTTATCACCATCTTTGAAGATCATGTCATGTAGGTTTTTACTTTTCTAACCTGTTGCAATAGGAAAGCAACACAAATGGAAAGTTAGCGATCTTTTGTAGTAAAATAATTCAAAATGTTCATCTTAGTGTTTGCTGGGAACATACGGAATTATAGGACATAAGTGTTCACTCTTGCACTGTCCCTGTACGCCAAAGGTGTTTGCTGCCCTGCTGATTTTCTGCTTCAACCTAAATCAAAAACCTGTTGAGTACATCTGATATAGTCAAACACTTTCATTTTTGTAGGAATGCAGTAATTTGAAGTCCTTAGAATGTTAAACTGTCACATCTACAGCAGGTAAATATGTTACAAGTTGGGTTTGTTTATAATTGGCTTGATAATTTCTTCCTTCTTAAGTCCAGATGTTTGGATTAAATTTTCATTTTAAGATTTAATGATGTGTTTAATTTTTTTGCCTATGGCTAAACATTGTAATTGTTGGACTTTCTTGTCTTAGCTGCTGTTTGCATCTGAAATACATATAGATGTGATGATACTGTTAAGGGAAGATTACAGCTCCTGTTCAGCAGCATGAAATGAAACATCAGCTAACACAAAATTATTAAGGTATCTGTATAAAAAAAAGTGCCTCAATTTCAGACTTCCCAAATAATAGCAATCTTTTGGTTTTAAGTCAGGAAAAATAGAGGGCAATCCTAAATTGTTGCTTGTTTGTTAGTAGCACCAGAACACAGAAACAATATGAATTTCTAACTCTGAAGTGTAAAAACAGTCTGGAAAAGATAACTGTTTGTATGACTATATAAGCTTTTCTCAGTTTGTTTAAAACTTCATCTTGGTCTTCACATTTGGAGACCTGTAAACCTTGAAAAATTTGGTTACGAGAAGGGGTATTTTTTCCTTCCTGTCTTGCAGGAGCTTTTAGTGTTCTTTAGCTTTCTGCAAGAGAAAGAGATTTTATGATTAATCATAGAGATAAAGATAGAAGGTAAACTGAGCTGGATAGTGGTAATATCTTCGTAACCCAAAGCTGTACAAAACAATGACTACTGGTAAAAAAATACGTTAAGAAAATAGGTGAAACCCTTTCACTTATGACAGTTAAAATGTATTTGCATGAGGGATTTGGGAATCTGACAGTTGTGAGACAATACAATTTTAAATAGGCAGAATGCAGAGATTTATAGTGTCATCTAAATCTAACTAACTCAAGATATCCCGTACCTTGAGTTAGTTATAATTAGTAGTTACTAGATTGGGTTTTATTATTTAGAGCAATCACAAGTCTATACAATTTTCATGTATTTTGCATATTGACTCTATAATGCATTTAAGGAAAGCAATTAGACTACAATTGCCTCTATTCTATTAATTCCTTTCAAAATCCCAGAATTTGTGGAGCAACTGTGTTCCTGAACTCCCACTTTACTTTTTATGATAGATGAAATGTTTGTTTTCCTCCAAGTATAGAGTTTGTCAGCCTGAAAAAAGGTGAAGAATTATATCAATCCCTGTCAATAACACATAGATTAGAGCTGTGAACCCGATTGTCTGTAAAAGAGGAAGTGTGTTCTCTAGTAAGAACCATACTTTTTTTATTTAAAGTGTTGTTGTGTTATCATCAGGTAAATTTTGACTTTGATTTCCTTTATAACGTATTCTGTTCTCAGGAATCCCATAACCAGCGCATCAAAGAAAAAATGGACACTAACTGGAACTGTAATATATGTTGTTTCATTTTCAGTATTTAATTTAAGCCTAATGGCAGCATTCTAACAACCCAAGTATTCTGGATAGCAAATAGAAAAAAAATACTCCCTTTTATTTCTGGTTTTGGTCACTAGTATTAGTTTCCTAATACCTCAGTCAGAAACACACCATATTTTGTAGTGATATGCTAAAGAAAAGCAGACTCATTGGTTTGCCAGAGAATGGGAAAAATGAAAGAAAACTCATCTGTCTGTGAATGTTAAAAAGAGAAAGTCATTTTTATGAAATCATAGAGATCATAATTTATTGCTTGTCATGTTCTTTGTTGCTTTCAGTTGTGCTTTTTTTGTGGTGTGATTATAATAAGTCTAAATGAAGATTTGCACTAGCTTTTAAATCAGCTGTGATTTATTTTTTGTCTTTGAGAATATAGAGGCTGCCATGCTGTTTTACAGAATTCTTAATTTTGAGAAGTCTGTCTTGGCAATGTGCATGTATGTTCTTTTTTGTTTATTTCTAATGCAAATCCCATAGGAAAAGACTTATATCCAAGAGCGACTAAGTTCTAAGCAAGTCAATATGCAAGAAAATAGTCCTCACTTCTTACTGATGATAACTAGTTCTGAATGCCCTAAGCTCTTCCTCTCCCTGCATCTATCACATCATTTAGCTAATACTAGGCTGTGGCAGAACAGTATTGTGACCAAATCCAAAGATACCATATGTAGATTTGCTGCTGAAGGATGACCAATTACTGAGTTTACAGCACAGTTTACTTCAATGGGGCAATAAATTGAATGCTTTCCCTCTATTTATCTGTTAGTTTTTTGGGAGATGTTTTTTCTCTTTCCTGTTTTTTTGGGGAGGATTTTGTTTGGTTGGCTGATGTGGTTAGGCATGGTTTTGTTTTTTTGCTGGGTTTTGTTTGGTAGGGTTTTTTAACAAATTAGATTGAAAAGAGCTTTGTGTTTTAATTCTTCTGCCGAATTTGCTTGCAGTTAATTAACCAGATGAAAGCAATCATTGGGCAGGGATAAATGACTACTGTCATTTATAAATCTGTAAAACTCTGTTAAAAGGAAAAATACCATCATCGTTCTCTCTCTGCCCTTCTCATATGGCTCTATTCACTTCCAAACTTAAACCAGTTTACACTTGAATAACTGCACTGGATTCCACTGACGTGCTCTTGCTTTATGTTGTGGTAAATAGCAGACCCTAATACTGTTTCTCTATATTTTGTGCTTTGAAGGTATTTATAAGACACAAACATTTATTGATGGTTTTTTTTTTTTATGTTAATGGTAGCAATTTCAGATAATTGCTGACTAAAAAAATCCCAGCATGCTTTTATACATTTATTATTGAATAGTTTTGACTAAAGAACATACTCAGATTTCCTTAAAGCTACTAAGCATAATAGAAGTCTTCCTTGAGGTATCAAGAATGCTGTCCTGCTTTCTCCTGCCTGCTTTTTCGGAATAAGTCTTTTACCATATGCTATTAGAAATGTGGTGAGAAAGTTCTTCCTTATCTGATGTGAGTGTTCAAAAGTACCAAACATTAATGCTTTTTTTGATTACCATAAACATCAAGAAAGTGCATACCTAAAGGATAGAATTGGCTGCTGGCATTAGAAAAGAACTTCCATGCTTTAGCTTCTTGGGTATTCTTTCATTTTGTTTTAAAAATGTCTTGTCAGTCATCAGGCTACAATTATTTTAAGTAATGCAGATATAAGTGCACAATCACTGTCATCCTGTTATGGGAAAGAGTCCTGGATGGTCTCCCTGCTTGCCTTCCAAGTAATTATTTAGGTAAATTAACTAGAAAATTCTGTGTTACTATAGTGAAATAAAGTTCAGCATACAAAGTTGTTTCAGTTACTGCGAAGTCTATAAGAAAAAAGCTCTTATGCAAAATAATGGTATAATATCTCAAAACTAAAGCAAATTTGTTGTTTTATTTTAAGGGGAAAATCACATTGCCCTTCTATTAAACTATGTTGATTTTCCAGAATGTTTTATTTTGGACTGTCAGTAGTCCAGTTGTGTGTATCTTTTCCCATTTCAAATATTTCCTTGATTCACAATTTGTTTAAAAGATCCGGAAAGAACAAGGCAAACTGAGAGAGCTGCTTTGATCAAGCTGAGAGGCAAAGGCTACAGCTTGGAGACTGAAGCTTTGGGCTTTTTGGACACATTCTTTCAGTCTGAGGCTTCATTTGCAAAGTTCACTGTTCATGCCTGTTAGCAGTGAAAGTCAAGTCTTGTTGAGTGTCTGTTTGCTAGCACAGCAGGAGGTACATCATCTGTCTTTGAATAGGGCTGCTGTCGTTTCAGCTGACATGTACAAGAGGCAGCATGCCTCGGAGAAATAAGTGTGTGATAACTATACAGTGAACAAAATATTCTTAAGGCATTAGGAAACTAAACATATCTCACTGTGTTATACTTCATCTTCACAATTCAAAATGACACATTTTTATAAGTTCAACTGTTATAATGGAATACATGTGAATGTGACTCTTTAAAACCCCCTAAGTTTTATGGACTGCTTTGCAACACAGACCTCTATAGAGACAGTTTTTAAAAGAGAAGGGGGAAAAAACCTTCATCTGCCGAAAGTGTGATTAGAAAGAAACTCCCCCCACCACTATGTTTGACTCACATTACTTAGTGGAATGAGTAAGTATCAGCTGAGAGCGTCTTTTTTCCATCTTCATAATTTTCTTTCCTTCTCTTTTTTTTTGTTTACATTCTAGTGTGTGCTGCCTCATTATTATTACGTCTGAGCTGATGACCTTACCAGAAAGATGTATCTAGCTGTAATCTTCGTCTCATCATTAACAGCCTGCCGTGAATGTGTTCTTCGTTAATGGCCATTGATCCAGTAATGCACATTTCCTCAGTGATACCTTCCCCTCAGAGTGTTACTTTTTCTCCTTCCCGTTGTACAGTAATTAACCCTTTTGGCCAGTATACTGAGATCATCTCAAAGTCCTGCACATAAGATCACTTTTACACATAAGCCCTGCAGAGATATGACGAAACAGATGCTGCCAGCACTTTATTGTTTAATTATGATTACAGATGTTTTTGCACTCAGGAGACTTGTCTGCCTTGGCAGTACATTTCCCATCCAGTCAATCAACAGAATGTGAAATAGGTTTCTGGGTTGTTTTTGCAATAAAATATTGAATTACCTCCTAATAGGAAGAAGCAGATAAGGTATTTTTTTCTGAAGTCAGAGCAGTGTTAAATTACCTAACTCTGAGTAGAGTTGATTTCAGACCTAAATTATTATTATTATTTTGAACTCCCAAGTTACATGCGAATGACTATATAGAAATATAGGTGTAGCACTTACATTTTGGACAGCATGGGATGTGCTGAGCAATAGTTTGCTTCTTTGCAAGGCTTTTTCTCCTCTGATTTTGTCCCTTTAAAGCACATTTTGCATTGGTCTATGCTTTTGGTTTGTTTTCTCAAATTAAGTTGAATGAGTTATTTCTTGTGAAGAGTGGAAATAAGCATGTGGTAAGGAAAATCACAGGAATAGTGAACATATGAAATGTGTCGGTTTAAACTGAGAGACAGCGAAACAAGTGGGCAAATTTCATCATAGTTTGCCCTTCTAAAACGTGTATGTGATTAAGCTGTTTCTAATCTTATTTCTTCAAGATGCTAAGTATCAATTTGAAAATCATTTAAGTACTTTAGTGGAATTTCATTCTTTGCTACCTTGACATACCAAACAATATTGTATCTATGCTTGACTTGGAAAGGTGGGGTTTCAGAAGATGAGAACTCTGCTGATGAGGTTACAGCTCCGCAGCCAAATCTATCACTGGCAGAAATCAGCTTCCGTTTTTCACTTAATTTCCATAGTGTGTGATCATGTGCTAATGTTTACACTTTGCTGTTTCACTAATGAGAAAGCATTAAGAGAATAAATATTATTACAACAACAACACTAAATAGTCTGACAAGGCATGTTCTTAAATGCATTAGTACAAATATTTGCTGGTTTATTGCTTTTGCTTATGTATGTTTAATATTTTATGAAGATACTTCCAGTTTCTCAAGATAACTTAGTGGCACACTACAAAATCTTTATTTTTGTTTTTACAGGCACTATGTCAGATCTTCATTGAAGAGAAGGGTTTTCCATTTTGGTTCAAGTTTGGTTAAATTTCAAGTAGTATATTTGGAAGTAAAGCAGATAGTTCAGAGAGTGTCATTAAGTTTTGTTTAAGGTAATTCAGGAATTCATAAGTATCCTTTTACTTGTCTTGCTTATAGCTGAAGAATGGATCAAAGGGTTTCAAGGATGGAGGCTGCAGTCTACAAATATTCTGATTTTTTTTAAAAATATTTTGAGAAGACTTTTGGTAACTCTTCACATCACAATAATTTTTTTTCTGACCTGAGGTATATTTTCTTCAAATGCTTACGTTTGCAAAAAGTACATGGCTGCATAATAGAATCAGTTGTGAAGTCTGTATTTTCTCAGCTGTTTAAGGAAGGGAAATGAACAAAGATGTCATTCAGACTAAGGTTTTTTAGTGATCAGCATGAGAGTAAAAGAAGAACCATTTATTTACCTAGTCAGATGAACTGGGAATGCCTATTAAAACCCCCCTTTTTCAGGTCAGATATGTTAGATTTTTCTGTGAGATGAAAGGGAAAGGGCCTGCAACAAAGCTGCTCCAACTGAAAATAAAGATGCATATGAATCACGTCAAAGACACTTCTCTGTTGTTAGCTTCTCCCATGAAGGGGAAAATTGTCTCATTAAAACAAGGAAGAGCACACAGTTTACCTAAGAGGAGCCTGATTTATGGCATACAATGGCTGACATGTTTATACCTCCTTGAGTTCTTCTGCCACAGAAAAATAATTCAGCTATCATGTGCACACCTATCAAGGTGTGCTCCCTTGCAAAAGAATTATTGTGCCCTTGTTCAGTTTCCGTTCAGTTTCCATTCAGTTTCCTTCTCTAATTATGTGGCTATAGACAGATTGTAAACCAACATAATTCTGGCTGCAAAATTAGCTTCATGGTTAAACTGTGCATGAGAAACGTTTAGAAGCATTGTCATACTCACAATATAGACTGTTATTCAATCCTTGTTCTTGTGGGACTTTCACACTTCCGATCTTTAAGCCAATGTTTGCCTAACTGCCAGGCATATTTTTAAACAAACTATATGAAAGTAATTATGGTTTTAATTACTACAGATTTTTGGAAAGGGCAAAATATTTATACATGAGAAATATTCTTTGTCATGGAAAGAGAAATCTGACTGACATCTGATGTTGGTTTTTTCATTGTTGTTGTGTTTCTGGTTGGTTAGTTAGTTTGGTCCCTTAAAGTCTCTTGCATACAGCTGTTAAAGGGAAGTGCATGGATCTATTTTTCTTCATTATTATGTCAATGCAGGCTCAAAATTTGGAGGTAGAGAGGAAAACAGTGGTGTCTCCAATGTCATGTAAACTAACTAGTTGTTAATGAGTTCACAAAGCTTCTTGAAGAAAAATATATCACCATTTTGGTGTTTATAATAGACAAGACTTGTGTTGTTTAGCAGGTAAGATTTCTGGTATGTTTGTTAAACCCCTGTATTATTGGGGTGTTAAGCTGCTTATTTTAAGAATATATTGTAGGATCCTTCCATCTTTCTTCCTTTACTGTAAAAGCACATTTTTTCTGGTTTAGTGACTTAAAAGCCATAGAAGTAGACTTTACTAATTTTAAAAATAATTCTTTTCAGCAGCTCTTTTAATCAAGAAGAGAGTGTCTGGTTAGGGTTCCGGTTTCATTTGCAAGGTATTGGCCCTGCTTCATTCAGTATAAACCATAATGCAAAGGTCATGGAGATGAAATAACATTTAAAAATTATAATGATGTAGATAGGATAGTAGGGTTATATCAGATTTTTGCAATCTAAAATTTGTGACTAATGTAATGAATCAAGAATTGTGTTTCTTAGAAGATAGAGGTCTTTGACCTTTCTTTGACTTGTTTAACTGAGAGTGAGATGGTAATTTTGAAAGTGATGGGACTGATATTTAATTTCTTCCAATGTTTTGTTTATAATTAAACATTAACACTTCTAATGACTATTTTAATCAGCCCAATCTAAAAATCTCTTATTGTACTTCTTCCACAATATTTGTCAAATATTGGCACTTGTGGTGCCAGAAATTATTTTTTACTTTGCCCCTTGTGGACCTAATTGTTTTGTTGTTGAATGAATGAAGACTTTGGCCTAAGGCCAAAGAAGGAAGGTAGGTGAACAAAGATTCTAAGCTTTGATTAGAAGGGCTTAGTATTGACAGGCAGAATATTCAAAAGTGGCATCCATGAAGGCATTGTCCACAGTACTGGCTGCTTTCTAATTTTAAAAACCTTTTGGAACATGAGAGATGGATTTGTTAGGAATCAGGATGAATAAATAGCATGCAAGATGTGCATGTACCGTTCCTTTTTTTCAAAACAAAACATGTAGATATGAACAGTTGGATTCAGTTACTTGAATGCCAGACCCTAATACAGTTTTAGGTGCTGCCAACAGCTTATCCAGAAGAGTATGAATCACAGAATCAACTGGGTTGGAAAAGACCTTGAGATCATTGAGTCTAATCTGTGACCTAACACTACCTTGTCAAGTAAACCATGGCACTGAGCACCGCACCCAGTCTGTTTTTTAACTCCTCCAGGGAGTGACTCCACCACCTCCCTGGGCAGCCTGTTCCAATGCCCAATCACCCTTTCTGTGAAGAACTTCTTCCTAAAGTCCAACTTCAACCTCCCCTGGCTCGGCTTAAGACTCTGTCCTCTTGTCCTATTGCTAATTGTCTGGGAGAACACAGAATCATAGAATGGCTCTCTTCCATCCTGTATTACATGTGATTGCATAGGAACCCTAAAAAGTTCAGGGCTTAGACCATTTGGTATCAGAAGTTAGTTACTTTTTCATTATGACTATCTTATTTTTATGATGTAACCTGCTAAATTTGATATACATTAATGACATTTCCTGGGTAATGCTTTAATTCCCCTGAAATTGTCTGGATGCAATTGCCTGTTGCAGCTCCAAAGACCGGTAACTTTCCGCTTACCTGCTTGGGGTGATTGTGAAGAAATAGTCTGCCAGTTCTGAGATGGGTGCAATGTGCTTCTAGTTCCAGAGTGGTCATATCATCTTGCCTGGTGCTCTTGTGTGTTGAGAGCCTGAACCAGCAGGAGGTTGAAATATGCTGTTGGACCAGTTTCTTGCTGTGGTTCAGTAAAGGTTCTATGTATGCAACAAGGCAGGTTTGCCTTGTTGCAGGCCCTCCTCACCTTCCTCATAAGAATGCATTAAGTGTGTTTGCCCTTACGGTTCCCCTAGAGGAGCCATCTGCTCACCTCTGCTCTCTGCCTTCAGTCACCCCTCCGTGGCTGTGAGGAATGTTGTTATAAAGAATGTTTTGCCCTCTGCTGCTACAATCCACTTAGTGACATAAGAAATGTCACACATGATGATTAACATTTTAAAGCAGTAAATCTTGAAGGTCAGTCTGAAACAGAGGACAGGGAAAGCTCATGGCTTTCCTTCCCTGTCTGTGTTCCATGAGGAAATGTATTGCATGGAAGTAGTGCTGACAGGGTAACAACGACACCTTGCTTTTCCATTATTTTCCATAAATAAAAAGGCAGAAATTATTTTAGACAGATTTTAGGTAAATATAAAATAAGTAAACAATTTTATTTATCATACAGAAAAAGTATTGCCTTGACATATTCTCTGGAAAAAGCTTCTGCGTAAACCAATGCACCTTCTTCTAATACTGTCATATTGCTCTGTAGGACTCATTAATTAGACTATTTAAATGATATAGTAACCATAAAACTCAGTAACATAAGAACAGGTGATTTTTTTTTAATAGCAAAAGATGGATGCCCCCTCTATAGAACCACCATATTACAGAACTCCTCCTCAGAGTGCATATCTCACTGCCCACCCCATGTTTCTTGCTAAGTGCATTCTGATGCCACACTGAAATATAAAATAGGTAAAATCAAGCAGCCACCAATGGCTATTTATATGCTAATATATATCCTCTAAGCTGAAGTAGGCACCTAAAGCCTATTGCTGCTACTAATGATGGCTATGTTTTAACCTTCATGGAAAAAAAGTATTTTTCCGTAAGAAAACAACTCAGTTGCTGTAAGATGAAATGTAATTATCTGTTATCAGATGTCTTTTAAAAATGGAAGGCATATTTAGGCTGCTCAAAATATCAAAACCCTAATTCCGCCATAAAAGCATTTCAATTTCAGCAAATCAAATCTCTATTGTTCCAGGACATTTTGCTGTAGGAATGGGGTAAGAGGTCCATCTTAGCTTCTTAAAGAAACATTTTCCTTTCTTTTAAACATTCAATTAGATCTTTGCAATCATCTAACCTTTTGTGGCACAAAATTTTGCTTACTTAGTGAGAAAACAATGGCCATTAGCATCCAAAAGACTTCGTTTTAAAAAGTGGTTAAAGTTTAATTCTGATGTATTCTCATCAGAATATGTTTTGGCTGTTGAATTACCCATTTATGTTAGAAAGCTAGAGTTTCATGCACTACTGCTTTCAATTCAAAATACTTAATCTAAATGCTGGACAAAGCTGGTGTGAAGTCCTTCTGTAACTGGGTCTGTGATTTGATTCTGACAGACATTTAAAGAGAAATGTCAAAGGCAGATGAATGCAAGGGTTACTGTTTTCTGTTATCAACAACTACATTTACTTTTCTAATTAAAATTGCTTACTTATCAGCACTTTTATTGTTACAGTTCACATACATGACTGGTACAATTTTAGCATCCTCATTTGTATCGGTGATTTTGTACTGTCATGAGAGCAGGTGGCTTATACAAAGCTATTTTGCCAACAGATATCTCGTATTTCTTTTTAAAATGTTGAGCTTTGCTTCACCTTTTCTACTGTGTGCTACTTTTGCTTATCTTTAGAATTTTTGTTCCACAGGATCAGATGAAAAACTTTCATGTACTAGCTTCATTATGATGTCCAGTGTGATTATAAGAGCTATTTTTATCCATCCTTCAGTAGCCTAGGGTCTTCTGCTACTGCGAAACAGTTTCAGTAGCCCTGGAGCTGAACCTTACTGGCACTTGCATTTGAATGCTAAAACCTGAAAAAAATATAGCTTTCTCTCACATCAGGAAAAAAAAAATACATAATGCTATTTCCCCATCTGTTTTTCTCATCTGAACTTTACCTTGGAGTAAGATCTTTAACTTCAGGTTGTCTGTCCTGCTTTAGTACTGAATTCTAAATTTAACATATTATATGCTCTGGGTTTTCACTTCTGGGCTTTTAATTTTTAAACAAAATAAACTTGAAAATATTGTTGAGTTCCTAGTAATGCATAATGAGATTATAGACTTCCTGTATCCTGCTTAAAATGTGTTCTCGTGGTTATACAATCAAGCAAAATTCAGCTGTGTGACATTTGCTCTCAATATTGTGGGAAGTGCATTAATGAAAACTCTTTCATTGTCAGAGCTATATAGGTCATGTATAGTGCGAGTGCTTCTGTATATTTGCAAAATAATGATGCTAATACTTAGAAAGGAACAACAGAAAGAAATTCTTAAATTTGTGTCCTGGGTTGCAGTGTATTCTATTACCATCCTCATGAGCTGTTGAAATCAGGTGGGGCAGTGTTTCCTTGCCTCCTCCCCCCAGATTATCTTTCTGTTAATGGCCCATCATTGTCCTGCTGCATGACTCAGAGATAACTCCCTCCGGACTATCTTCTGTTAATGAGCCTAATCAACACCTCATGACTCATTACCCCATTGTGAGATGCTCCACCCAGAGGGAGGAACCAAGCATCCTATCCTGGATATAATCTGAGACTCTGAACACCAGAGACAACCCCTTCCACTGGATTTCCAGAGGACAGGAGCAACACAGCCACCACTGGACCTCCTGAGGAAGAGCAGACCCTTTTCTACAGGATCACCGCTTCAGAGGACTGCAGCCACCATGCTACCAGACTGCTACAACAGGGAGTCAGGTTGTATCTTGACTCTGTCAGTTTGAACCAGTGTTCTCTTTTTTTTTTTTTCTTCCTTTTCTTTAATTTCCCCATTAAATTGTTATTCTGACTTGGTGCCTCCCACTGGTTTGTTTTCAAACTAGTACAATTTGAGAAAAATTCTGCTACCTGGGGTGGAAAAGCAGCATTGAGAATTTAAATCTCTGACCATTGATGAAATATTTCTGCTTTAATTTTTTTTAAGAATTTTAGGAACAAGTTGAATAAAGCTATGCAGCACTTTCTTTGTTTAATAGGGTAATTCATTTTCTTTTGTACATTTTTTTATTCTTGCCTTCCATTCATTTTTCACTGAAAATATGAAGTCATACTTTCACTTGCTCAATAGAGTATCTTCTTCAATTTAAACTTGCTCTTTAAAAACAGTGACCTACATTGATTGTATTCAGACTATTGATAGGCTTAAATGTGGGCCATATTGATAATGAACTTAGCATACCTGCTCTTAATCTCAGTAATTCTGTGACAGCAGCGAAGAGAAGGCCAAAGTCCCTAAGAGGAGTTAAGCCTGCTCCTGTCAGATTCTTGCCCAAACCCTTGTGCTATCTGGACAGTATTGTGCATCTGTGCATAAATAAGGTACCTGATTATGAAATATATATGTGGAAGAAGCCTTCTTTTGATACGTGGGAAACTGACTGGTACAGCCTGCAGATTGTCTTCTCTAATATTGTCACTAGAAAGTGATGGTTACCTTTTAAACAAAAACCTTTGTTAAACTTGACACTAAAATGGGTCAAATCTCTAAACAGAATAAAAAGATTCTAGCTCTACAGCATGTAGAATTAGTACAGTCTTATTTTGCAAGAGATAATAAATAGGATGCAGTGTGATACATGCATGGAACAGTCATCATTCAGTTAAAATCCAGTTATTCCAGCACTAACAAGAATAGTAGTTACAGGCCTGTATAGGCATGGCATATAGCCATATGAAACAACCTATTTAAAGTA
This sequence comes from Aphelocoma coerulescens, assembly GCF_041296385.1. Lineage (NCBI taxonomy): Eukaryota > Metazoa > Chordata > Aves > Passeriformes > Corvidae > Aphelocoma > Aphelocoma coerulescens. The sequence continues at coordinate 3,761,504 of NC_091036.1, forward strand.
AATGACCCCTTACTTAAATGACTGTAATAAGCATCCTCTGAACAAATCTGGGAGTTCCATTTATCACAGTGTAATAGAAAATTGTAATGAATAGCTATTCTACAGCAACTTGCATGTATTAGGAAAAGTGCAAATAATGCATCCAAGATGAGCATTATGGTGTTTCGGCTTTTGTTTGGATTTTTTTTGCTAGTTTGGGAGGTTTTTTTCATCCTTTACCTTTCTCCACCCTTTCAAAAACTACATCTCTAATGTGTGCAGAATTAATTTTTCTTGCTGTCATGGGTTAGCAAGCATAGTCCCGGAAGTGATGTTCTTGCAAAGGGGTGCTTACAGCTTCCTCTGTGACCCAACAGAACCTATAAGCTGGCCAGTTTGAATATGGACAATTCTTTAAGCCACTTAAAGTTGTGACCGCCTCTGTGATACACACTTAAGAATAGGAAACTCCGAGGCAGAGTCTCTCTGTCTTGTTTCTGGCGCTGGGCCAGGTGGCTGCGGGCCCTGTGTGGGGGCCAGTGGGCCCGGCCCAGGCCCTGCTCAGGCCAGGTCGGGCTGGGCCACGGCCATCCTGGAGCCGATGGGCCCTGTTCCACCCGTGGAACCCCCCTCCCCTACAGCCCTGCTGTGGGCAGGTGGAGCGGCTTGGCTCTCCCCCACTCCAGTGCAGCCCAGATTCAGCTGAAGCTGCCCTGTTGTCCGGCAGAGATCATGTGACCAGCAGCAATAAGCTTAATTCCAGCTGCAAGGCCTAGGTGAGATTAACCCTTTTAGTGCTATGAAGAGCTGAAAACCTGAGGGAGAAGAAAGAGGAGATGCTTAAAGCTGAAATTCTGTTGTAAAGCTATGATGCATCAGAGTACCCGCTGTAATTTCATGAAGGCATGAGGGGTGGAGTGTTCAACTTGTACTTGTGAGTGAAAGCACCTGCGCTGAGATAGGCAGATGCTGATGCAGCTGTAATTTCATGAGAAGTTTCAACAGGGAGAGATGGAAGTGATGAGGACTTTTGCTCCATATGGAAAAGGAGAAAACCTCAGTTCCTAGAGATGCTCCCAGAGATAGTCCTAGAGATGAAGATGAGGAGGACCCTTTGCTCCCAGGGAAGGAGAAGGGCCTCTGTTCTTAGAAATGAAATGCTCCCAGAGATGGATGAAGAGAACTTTTGTTTCTGAATGGCTCAACCTTAAAGTTGTACCCCAAAAAACTTCAAGAGTGGACCCTCGAAAGCAGTTGTGGGAAAAGCTGCAAGTCGGGGAAGGGACTCGCATGCGAGCAGAGAACCATCCCAGGTGGCTGTCTCATTGTGATAATGTTTTCATAGCATGGGCAAGAGAGACTCCTTTTCCTAAATGGACTGAACAAGGTTATTATGGAAGTGGTAAACAGACTGAACATCTCAAGGGTTGTCTTTCTACATTGTCAGTGGGAGGAGGGAGGAAGGTGGGGGGAGGAGAAGAGTTCTGAAGGTGTATTTTTTTTTTCCCCTTCTTTTAGGTCTGTTAATAAACTTCTTTATATTCTTTCAAGTTTGGTGCCAGCTTTGTGTACTGCCTAATTCTTATCTCACAGAAGGTAAACAGTAATGAGTATTTTGGACCAAACCACTACACTAAGTTTCTGCCCGGTTACAAACCAAACCCGCTACACTTGCATGGAAGGTTTCTGTATGAGAGGCAAAAACTATTTCTCTGTAACTCTAATCTACATTTCTTTTCTCTGCAGTGTACTATCTAAAGCCTGTATAGGTGATAATTACTGAACAGGAAAGTGAATAGAAAGAAAACACTTATTCCATAAGGAGTGTGGGCTTTGGCCCAAGCTTTAGCAAATGTGTAAGAATGCAAAATTGCAACAACAAGTTTGCTAGGGCTCTAAACAAGATTTTACAGTTTTTATTCCCCTTAAGGCCGATAGCTAATTTTCAGTGTTCTCTAACACCAATCTCTATTGCCCCTGCATCTCTTGTATCAGTTACCCAAATCTATGTCTCTCTGCTCCTCTCTGGATACAGAGGACCCTGGAGTCAATCTCACTGGAGTTACACTGCACAATGGAAGAGTGTAAAAGATAGGGAGTGGTTAGGATGCTCTAGTTCTCTTGGTTGTCCAGGGATCTCTTTTATCCTTCGCAGACATAAGATTCCAAGAAGGGAAGTCCATATCTCCATGGCTGGTATGCCCTTCTCTTTGCGATGAGCTGAGGTCCTTTAGTTTGATGCTTAAGTGTGGCTATTTAGTATACAGTGTGAAGTGTGTATGTATTTTAGGAAAGTTAATGTAATTTCGTACTATGAAGACTAATTGGTATAATACTCAAGGAATGAGATTTGCACGACAGTTGGAAGTGTGTACACACACATATCTGTAAAATGAATTTTGTCTGTTTCAGTCTAAAATCAAACAGAGTACTTGCAAGCAGGTTTTTAAGGGGTTCTTGATTTTTCTTAAGAATTCACACTCTATAACTTCCCTTGAACTTTTTACATGGCTGCAACTTTGGCTTTGTCATGAGTGTGATGGTGTGCTGGTTCTGTCCAGGATAGGGTTCATTTTTGCAGTAGCCAGGAGCAGGGATGGCCATGACCCAGAGGTTATTCTGTACCTCATCACGTCCTTTTCTGGGAATGGGGGAAGGACTGGCTTCTGAGTTGGGTGTAGCATGGCAGTGGTCGGTTGAGCTCCATGGTGACAATTGTGCATATAGCTCACTCTCTCTCCTTTGTACACTTTTGTTATTAATATTGTGGCTGTTTCTGTTCATTTTCTTATCTCATTGCTGTTTCCAGTAAATTATTCTTCTTTCACAACCTGTAATCTTTGCCTTTTGTGCCTCCAATTCTCCTCTCCAATCCTCCACAGCAGGGAGGAGGAGAGGGAGGGAGAAGTGAGTGAGCAGGGCATGGTTTCAGTGGGAGCACGACATTGGAGAATACCACTCCTAAACCTCAACAGATGAGCATCCTGTCATCCAAGGTGTGCTAATGACATTCATCTAGTTATTATTCCATTAGTAAGACTGTTATAACCACTGAATATCAGAAATTTACTTTAAGAAGCAAACATCACTAACAAGTGGGCGGTTACAGCTGAATAAGTGTATTTCTTCACTTAAATTAGTAAAACACATCTTCAAGTATTACTTTATTTTGATGATGAATGAAAAGATTGAATCATTAACAAGCCCTTTAAAAGTTACTGACTACACTAACATCTTCTGTAATGGAAATAGAATTTTTTAATTAAGTATTTAAGGTTATATACTCCCTGGTAAGTGCTGCTTTGACCATTAATAGTGAATCTTTCTGTGCCGTAATAAAATGTAAAAATAAGAATATAATTTCAAATGGCTAATTATGCTATTTTTTAGGTCAAGTTTTTGAAATTGAATTAATGTGAAGCTACCTTTTTATTATTTTTTATATTTTCTCATTTTGGTCATAATTGGGGGTCACTATGATTACACTGTTTTAGGGAGAATTCCAAGAACAGGAGCAAAATGGTAAGGAATTTGCTCTAGGATGAGCCTGCTTGAACAGCGAGGTTGGACCAGATGACCTGCTGTGGTCCCTTCCAACCTGACTGATTCTGTGATTCTGTAATTCTGTGAATTATTTTCAAGTCTTGCTTAGAGGACCTGTACTTTGAGGGAAGTTTTGAGGATAGGAAGAAAAGATTGCTGTTGCAATATCTGTTTTGATAAAAATAACTCTCCCTGCTATTGGACAGTTCTTCATTGTTGAGATTTAATTGCTACGAAACGACCTTTTAAATAAAATTGACTTAATATTATGTATGCATAATTCTAATATCAAATTATGTATTTTTAAAGAGTTTTAGGGTAGAGGGAGAATCCCTCTAAGAAATTGTGATCTTTTACAATGATCAACAAATCCCAGATTATCAACTCTTAAACCTGCTCTTCAGGGGTTGGTGCTGTTGCAGGAGGTATGTGGTTTGTTTATTTATTTATTTGTTTTTAAAGTTGTACCTTGGTGTTTATTTTCAAGACAATTACTTCCCACACAGATCTCTCTGAACAATGCTTCTGTTTTGCTATTGAAATTAAAAAGCCTTGTTGTACACCTTGTCACCTTGCGGACACTGTGTTTGACCCTATTCTCTGTGTAGGTTTAACTCAGAAGAGGGTGCTTTTCTCCCGATTGTTATTGTAGATAACTTTTATTCTTTCATCTTCATGTGTTAGTGCTATCAACAGACAAATAATGTCACAGAGGTTCAGATTAGTGGTTGTTGTTTTAAATGTTATTGCTGACTATGTGACAGGCCTGTTTTAACCCCTTCTGATACTTTTGACATGCAGTATGGCTCCCCTTAAAAAAATTAGTGTGCAAGCATGGATCTCTCACTTGTAAGAAAAAGTGTCTTCCAGCTCCTTCTAACAATTTTCTTTTATCTGGGACATCCACTAAGCAGCTGGTGGTTATTAAAAGAGTTTGATTTTATATTACAGAAATCAGGTTACTCTTTTTAAAATTATTTTTTTCTTCTGTATGAATTAAGTTTTGTGGGTTTTTAAATCACTTTTTTTCCGTAGGGAAATGTTTCCTATTTTTCTGCTGAGAGTTTTCAGTGAAGTCTGTATATCTACTATATTTTTGTTGTATGTTTGGATCTGTATTTCTTGTGTTTTAATTGTAGGATACCAAACACATTTTCAGGTAAACGGCAAGAATTGTTGTGTAGGGTTTTTTCTCCGGTTTACTGCAACATCGTCTGTAAGGGAAAATTTACCACTGTATAGAAGATTAGTTTAAGAACTTGTTGACAATTAAGAGACCAAAATAGTGAGATTTATTGGCTGTGCACACACGTGGGTCAAGCACAGTAATACAGTGTTGATTTGCATGGGGTTCCATTGTAGCTGAATCAGTTGCGCACAATGTCAGTTTAACAAGCAAATCTTATTAAAGCAAACTTTCAGAAGCCTTAGAAAAAATTGTCTATGTTGGAACTGCTTTGCAATAGGGAGATGATAATAGGTGCTACAGAGTTTGGTTCATTCTACTCTGAAATAAAATGACACAGAAGGAGAGTCTAAGGGAGCAGAGTTTAAAAACATCTCAGCCCAGCTCTTCTCAGAGAATCCTTGATAGGAAAAGTACAAGGGTCACAAGTTGCAACAAGGAAAAGCTCTGATCTTACCTAAGGGAGATATTTTAGCAGAGTTAGTGGGTAAGCACTCAAGTCGCCCAGAGGACCTGTGGCATCTCCGTCAAAATCATCCTGGAAAATGCTTGATCAATGTGATTTAACTTTAAAGTTAACTCTGCACAAAGCAGAGGTTTGAATAGATGACCTCCTGGAGTTTCTTGCAACCTAAATGGGTTTCTTTTGTGTTTCTATGAGCATTAGTCTGCACTTGTTGAATTGGAGCGTTGGTATGTAAACTTTGGTAAACTTCTTGATATCCCTGATGCTCATATTCAATAATTTCCTTAATACTCTTTCTGAGAACGTGGGAATATTGTTTCAGTTTGCCTCAAATGCACCCATAAAATAAAATAGGGGAAGAGAGTTTTTAAAGCTTAGAATGGAAATAAAAATTTTAAAATTAGAATAAACCTCCCCCATTAAACTCTACGGACCTTGGTGGTGTGTTGCTGCCTGCCCCCGAGGTGCAGCCCGGCCCCGGGACTGGCCAGACAGATCCGGACTTGTTTCGGCCACATGCTCTGAATCCTCTTTGTTCAAAGCGCGGGTAAAACTTGAAAGTAGCACAGACTCCCCCGAAACAGAGTCCGATTGGCTGGTTACCCCCGGTCCACCCCTAGCTCTCCCCTTTCCCTTCCCCCGAATAAAGAGCGAGTCGAGCGGGCTCCGCCCTCTCTTGCTCCTGCCCCCCTTCTGTGAACAGCCTCTCCTGTCTCTCTCGAGACTGGAGGAATAAAGAAACAGGAATAAAAGGCACAGAGTTTGGGCTGTATTTCTACCTCTTTGCTTCTGCTTTTGACATTAGCTTTACAGCTACCGCTTGCTGCCTTTCGGAGCCACCGACTCGCTGGATTGCCCATGCCGTCTCTCTAGGCAGCTCGGGGCTTTCTAAGGAACAGAACAGTGAGCCAGACGACTGAGCAAGCTGTGAACATATCGTCAGTGGTGTGTAAGCAAAGTGAAAGAAATGAAGGCAGGGAGAATAAATATTTATGTGTAAATTAGTTAAATATGTTTTACAGCAAGGGATTGGATGAAACACAACTTGGATTACAAGAGCCAAAACGATAGGTCATTATCACAGCATGGTAATAATGACAATTTAAAGTCATATTATTTTTGTGATGAGGGCCATTTTTTCTCAGAAGTGTGAAAAGAAATGGCCCTGTTTAAGAGTCTTGCTAATAACAAATAAATGGTTATACTGAGACTCCTTTGCCTATACGGCATTGATTTAAAGCTGCAGATCAAAATAGTTCTCTCCTTTAGTGGGAATATAAAGGTTTAGTACTGAGGTACTTTAAAAAAAAGAAAGAAAGAAAAATAAAAAAGGAAAGAAGTCAGTAACATAATGCCTTTTAACATCTCCTGAAAACTAGAAATTGCCTGAAAAATCTTACTCCATAGATCCAATCCTTAACTTGTACTTCATGACACAGAGATTGATGTGTAACTGTCATATTTGCAGAGTGTGGAAACTGGGAATCCAGAAGATATTTGCCTTATTTAAAATAGCTGGTTAAGGGCTGAGTAACTACAAAGCATATGAACATTTTACTAGAGATGGTGCTATGAAAAAAGCTTGCAAACAAATTATCTACTTTTGTAAATCTAGCATTAGATACTGCACTTACAACACTTGATGTAAAACATTGGTTCTGTTCCTACGACGTGAAAATTTAAGTGTGTAAGAAAAAAATCTCCTATAAAGTAGTTTTTAAATATAATACTTTATTTTAAAAAACAACTAAGAGGAAATGCCCATAATGACTGAAAATTTGTATTTAAGATTATGGAGAATATATAGAGAGTTTTATGTTTAAATATGCATAAAAGTGCTTGGGATTTGATAATTTAATAATTTTGTAAGAACTTTTTTTTTCAGTATTTGTATATTTGGGGGAAGTTATTTATTTTATTTTATGTTCAGAGCTGAAAAAATAGGAAGCTGATCCAATCTGACATTTAGTCATGAAACAAGTGTTTGAATAAAAGTAGTTCAGGAGAAATAGACAGTACCAACAGCTAAATTTACCAAATTTGGACAAAACATATGCGTTGGTCTCTGAAATTATCCATATTTCTGTTCTTAGTAAGCGGTTTTCAAATGGTATAAATATGTTTAAGCAAAAATAGTAATAAAATATGATCCAAGAGATAAGAAAATGTCGGCCTTTTTTCTTATGTCCCTCTCAAAATAGATATGATGCTATTATTTTTGATAGAGCTGTGTTTACCATCTTACAAATGATAAGATAGACCATTTTTCTTCAAATTCTCTTTCTTTAGGTAGAGAGTAGTGTGAAATGTGGCCAAAACCCTTGAAGATACAAGCAAATGCAGCAGAAATTGTGTAAACTTTAAATTGTCATGCTAGTTGGTCATTATCTGTTGAACATAAATAATCAAATGCAAGATAGAAATTGTTTTACACTCTTCATTTTTGGCTAGTATCTTTCTTTGTGTTAGTGGAACCTTAAGATTTGTTTTCAAAATTATGAGTTTAACAGACTGCAGTCCCATAACATTTCTTCTGAACAATAAAATACTAGTTTGATAAATTATTGCTTACACTGAAATGCCCCTTCAAACTCAAGCCTTTTCCTTTCCCTCTCCCTACCGATGAGCAAGCTCTTGGGTCCATATATTATTCATTACAATCAAATAAGACACAGTGGTGGCTCAGTAAACTTGCTTTTCATATAAGAATTGATTTTATTGAGTAATGCACACTGCAGACCCCAGCTTCCAGCAGCCAGGGCTGAAATGAGCAATTCTCTCATTCTAATAATGTGCCTCTGTCATCTCCTTATTATCAGTGTGATAAAAGATGAAATATTCACAGATGCTGCCCTCCTAACCTGATCACAGTTTGATATTTGAGCTTTGGAAATGAGTTTTATAGGTTTTAATATACTCCTTGGTGGAGTGACCCCTGAAATTAAACATTATTACAGAGCGGATATTTAAAAAGCTGGGGCCGCAAATTACATCAAAATGAAAATATTAAGGAGTAATAGGACTATACCTAGTGGGAACTCACTACTGCCGAAATGGTGAATGCCATAAAGCTCAGCACATTGGTGTCAAAAACATCAGAAAAAAATAATAACAGTGCAGGCACCTTGACTTCTGTTATTTGGCTAAACTAAATTACCGGAATGGTTTTTCCCCATAGGCTGGTTTTCCAGGAAGAAAAAGCATATTGTTCTCAACTTTGTCTGCAGCACCCTTCACAGTTTTGTTAAAATGCACATTGCTTCTTTTCTGTGCAAACGCCAGTAAACTCTACTTAAGTGCAGTGAAAACAAAGACTGAACTTAAGAAAAGAATAAGCCAACATAACTAGGTGAAATATTTTTATTCCATTTCTGGTGTTATCACTGTTTCTATGGACAGGTTTCTGCCAAAGTCTGGGATATGAAGAGCTAGGGAAGTTTCCTAGACAAGAAAATAGAGTAATGTACAACATATTTATTATGTTTCAATCCAAATACTATATTGTTAAAGTTAGGAAATAGCAAATTTTAAATCCCCGTAAAGGTGAAAGAAGAACATGTAATTTATTAATTAATGTAAAGCATCAGTTAAAGGATAATAAAAAAAGATAAATTAATAGAAAGGGAATTAAATATTGTTTTATATTTTATTCAGCTTGTTTAGATATGCATAATCTAAAGAGAAACAATCTTATAGAACATTCTTTATTTACAGCCATCAGCTTTCTGCTGATTGCAGTGATCATTAGACAGTAGGAAGAAAGGAGACTGAAATGCAAATCCTATGCAAGTCATTCAATGGGATGGTCCTCAGTGCACTTGGAAGAAATGGGTGGTTATGGTGGAAATGTTTATTTCTGTGACAGAAAGAAGAGGTGGGGCTTTTTTTTTGCTGTTTTGTGGAATTTTTGGTTGTTTTAAACTGAGGCATTCCATGACCATCTGAAGTTCTTGTTGGCTTCAATATGCCTGCCTAAGTGCATAAACTAAATATATATATATATATATTTTTTTTTTTTTTTTTTTAAACGCATAATTACTGATGCCTTTAAGGCCATTATTTAATTTTTATTTACATCTTAGCTTTTTAATCTGGCTGTGTACCTAAATATGTTTAGATTTAAGTCTATTTATAGTTTTGAGTTATGAATTTGTTCTAGTTTGGACATCACCAAGCCACTGTGATTATAATACCATCTGCATTGATCTTACTACAGCTCTTGCTAAATTGAGCTCAGCAGGAGCATGTCCTGTGACCTCATAAATAGTGGAAATGATTGCAAATCAGAATTCATATATGTTCCTATCTCAGTGGGTAACTGTATCCCCCACAAAGGATTCAATCATTTCTTTCAAATTTCTGTTTGCCCTTTCACTCAGATATGTTTGAAGAAAATCTGGAGAGGGAGATCTTGCAGAGTCTGACAGAACTGTTACTGGAAATCGAAAAGAAATGCCTTGTGTCTAACAGTACTACTTAGAGGTGGATGTTTCCAAAAATACCCCTACTGCAAAGAACTTAAGGGATGGTGTATTATAGTTCCCCAGCTGGGACTGGAAATTTTGAGCAATTTTTCCTAAATTACACCTTTATTTTATTACAAATAGGATGTCCTTTGTTAGGCCTTACTATTCTGTGATCTGACTTTTTGTTAGTATTGAGTTTGTTATTGAAACCATGGAGATTCATCTGCAGTCTTCTTTCAGTAACATGCAATAGGGTCATTTTAGTTCAAGTGGGTGCTTCCTTTGCCAGCCTTCTGGAATTTGAAAGCAGTTATTACTTTGGTATTAACAATACACATATTAAGAATTCTTCCTTCAATTTCTATACATTGCCATGAATCTTGTAAAACAAGTATTCATCTTGTAATATTTTCTTCTGCTTTGTATTATCGAGAACATAAACAGATGTAAGTTCTTATGATTATAGACACACTACATTGCTTTGTAAAAGAATTTATGTAGCCTCATATCCTGGCTGTAGTACTGCACAATAATATATCCTTATAAAAAGGTATAGAAAGGGACATTTGATTGGTTTTGAGCTTCTTGAGAAATCAGTTGCACCTAGATTTTCATACATACTGTCACCTTGTAAGAACAAGAAGAAACCTGGCAAAGAATGGACTCTGTGAAAGGCATTTATATCTTAGCTTTCCCCCCAGTTTTTAGACTAGGAAAAGAGGGAACAGAGAATTAAAAGCACAGAGCCATTCAGGATGGAATAGACTGCTGATCTTTTATACTTCTTTCAGACCTTGCACATGTTTTTTAGGTGACTGTGTATTCACATTTTAGTTGCTTTTTTCCTGGTACTGTAAATAGTCAGAAAACACAAGTACTGTAGCTTGTATTTTCTGGTAATTGAGCAGCTGTATTTAAGATCTCTTTTTGATATGAAAATTAGCTAGACAGGCTTAGACTCAGTGAGTAAAAGTTAAGGGTGGACATAGTCTCCTTATTGGTATCTTGCTCAGGATCTATATATAATGCAGTCAATACCAGATATGCTGAGCACCCTGTCCTTTAGCTAGACAGCATCTTTTACATATGCTGATGTATACCTATCCATTGGTCAGAATTTCTGGGAATAATTTTTGTTCTTATACATGGATTTTTTTGGGATTGAAGTTGTATATGGACCATATTCTTTTCTTGTTCCAAGAGATAATGTCCTCCAGTTGTAATACTTTCTTGAAACAGAACCTTCTGGCTTCACAAACTGTTAAAGAAAAAAATTATATATTTTTTTTTCTTTCACTAAGGTAAGGCCTATCACTACATTTAAAAAATGGTGACTAACCCAGGTATTATTACAGAAAACTAGAGATGACAACGTATGAGCTACCATGGCAAACATAAAACCCCGTATGTAGATTGAGATCAGATTTGAAGATCGCTCCTTTGTAGAAGCAAACAGGCTTATAGTAGACTAGCTACTAAGATCCCTGTGAGTGCATAACTCCTAGGAGATCTCTAGAAAAGTATAGCCCAGAGCAAATCATTTGTTGGGAAAAAATCTAGCCAAATAGAGGTTATGTAGCTACAGCTTCTGAAGACAGAAAGAGGCACAAACAAATCTAGCACTAGAGGCAGTACTAAAGGTGTAAGATAATCCTAGGATTCAGTCAGCAGACATAAACTGGGGGTAATACATACAGAGAGGACAGATAAGAAATGTACACCTGCCTGCCTGATGTTCAGGAGGCAGTAAACCACCGACTGGCAAGATGCTAAATGGAAGGGAAGAAGCACAAAGTGGACCTCAAATAGAAAAAAGTCAAGAGTAAGGATGAGCTACTGAGTTTTAGAAGTATGTATCAAAGAGAACAAAACTCAAATTTATGCATAAAGTAAAGCACAACTGCTTGTCATCAGATTGAACAAGAATTTTACCTGAGATTGCAACTTTTTTCTGTTGTTGATTGGTCTTATTTTGGGGTTGTTCAGGAAAGATTTTGTATAAATCTTCTTATTAGGGTGCCATTTACTGTGACCACTATCTCTTTTCTCTTGTTGCTCTGCTAGTTAGTCATACTCAGAGAGGTGTGTGTTTGAACAAAGGCATTTTTTACATTTTTTTGTGATTTAGTTAAGTGGTCTGCCTTAAATTTACTTAAAATGGCATCTTTAATTGGATTTTTTTAACATTTCCTGTAAGTTTATTTTAGAAAGATAATTGGAGCTATTTCCAAAGCTTACAGTTGTAGTGCTGTCTTGGTTGAATAAGCGGTATTGCTAAAGATCTCTTGTTTGTGTCCTATAGGCCCTTCCCGGCCCCTGCATCAACAGCACTGTAGTAAAATACCCACCCGCATCTGCAGTAATGAGTCCAGAAATTATTGAACTGATCAGACTTTGGTATAGGATATTTTAATGGAAGTGGTAATGCTGTATTGAAGAGCCAGGCATTGTTAGCAGCAGCAGTATTGGAATAACACCTTTGCAGACTTACAAGGTTTGTACAGATACCATTATTCAGTACCCCCTGGAGACACTGCTCCTGGCTTAAGACCGAGCTTAAGTCCTTTAGCTGACTTAAGTCCTTTAGCTGAGGAGGGTGCCAGATTCTGTCCCAGGTATTTGTGAGTGGGAGCACATATGGTCTTTTGTTTAGTGCATTTTCACACATCTGCTTCTGCATATTTTCTCTGCTGGATTATGTACATGCTTGTGTCCTTGGAGTTTTGCAGATAGGTTGGTGATACGCACCTGGAGAATCCTTTGTGTTCTAAAGGAGCATAGCTTGTTCTACAATGTGTTAGCAATTTGTGTGGCAAATAAGAACAGCAAAAGCTGTCTGAATGTATTGTCAAATATCAGCATGAAGTTTAGTGTAGGTTTTTAAGGCTTTACAAAATGTGCTGCCACTCTCCATATGTTTCTCAGGGGTGGGGAATGAACCCAGCATTTCACCTTCCCGGTTGCTATAACGAGCTTCTGGAGGTGGCTTGGTTTAACAAACACATCTTCCAAGGAAGCTTCTGACATAGTTCATTCAAACTAAAGCAGGAGCAACATGGCTGAGATTCAAAGCAAGGTATAGGAGCTCCCAATACGTACTTTGAGATGTAGTGGGAGTGGGATTTTTCTTTAAAATGCATTTGAAACTGGGTAATAAAGTAGAAGCTTGAATGTGTGATCCTGGGAGCAGTTAACAGTAGCCTTCACACTACTGTGTTAAGAATTCTCACCATAGAGCTGTATGAACAACTAAATGCTTCTTGTGAAAAAAGAATCAGAAAGAAAAAATTACGTGCATGGTGCTATATTCAGTGATCCTATCATGGATATGACTCTTTGTGTAGCTCAGAAATCTTTTTCCAAATTAATTTTGAGTAATTCTGGCATTTTGTGCTCCATGTAAATAATAAAGTGGAGCCACTTCTGACGCAGAGAACCTGAAATCAAGAATTCCACAAGTGCTTTCATCCTGTTTTGAAAGGTACTGGTTTGGTTTTTGTAAACACCTTTTCTGGTCTGAAAAGTCAGCAGGAATGGGATATATCCTGTTGTTATTAGGTACAAATCCTACTGGTTTTGATCTGAGAAGTCAGAAGGAAAGGAGTTTATGATCTTATTCGCTACAAGTCCTCTCTTTATCTGGTGGTAATGTCCCCAGATTTCTGTTGTAGGCAGATTTATTCACAGCTTCTTGGCAAATGCTGAACGCAGCAAGAACCAGTCTCTTTCAAAGTGGGCGTTTTGACCTCAAAAGGGAGCCAAGTTGTTATGAATAGCCTTGCAATGCATGAAAAAATAGGCTTGGAGCTCTAGTAAATAGAACTTCCACACTGATCAGTACTATTACATCAGCCTCTGGAACTCTTTTTTGGCACAGACCTGGCTCTACACAGCTTTCTCATGTTATAGAATCTCAGCATTTTGAATAAATGAAGGCCAACAAGGAGGGAAGGGAACAAAAGAAAAAGGCATCAGTGTATCTAAAGCAGGATTTCATGCACAGCATTCTAAGGCATGAAGGAGAAACCCTTTCTGCATTATAGAAAGTAGGAAATGCACTTCAGACTATCCTGGGAATCACAAATGTTGTGTGCTGACTGATACCTATCTGGTATGTTGTGAACTTTATTTATTTTTGCATTTAAGTAAAATGGATTTCCATGTGATTTTGCATTACAAGCACCAGGCCTTCCTTCTAATTTTCATTATTTCTTACCTATGGCATTTGTAAATCGTTGAATGAATCATAGCCGTACTTCAAGAACTAAATTGTATTACAGAAATTTATAGGAGTTGGTGTTATTGGCATTAAACTACTGAGAGAAGAAGTATTCATTTTATTATATCTTACAAGGTAAAATTTCTATAGAGACAGAGCAAAAAGCTTAGACTGCCTAGAAACTCTCATTCTTGAAGCTTTCTGTCTTGGGAGATGTAGTTAAAGTGGAGGGTAAGCATGTTAAACAAAAATTAAACCCCAGACAAATCAGCAGATAATGTAAATAGGAGAAGGAAATACAGAGTAAGGCCTTTTGGGAGTGGAAGAGATAGATATTCGACTTTGTCAATACCTTGAGAAGAGGAGTTGTCTGTTCACTCTTGCTCTAGTGTTCTAAAACAGCTGTCTGAATTAAGCCTTTCTCTCTCTGCAAGGATGGAAGTGGTTCCTGTTGAAGTCTTTGTTGAAGTATGTTGCATGTGAAATACAGTTGCTATGCTCAAATTTCTAGCTGACTACTCAATCTTTAGTTGTTGACAGCTGTACTGACATAGGTTCTCCAGTATGCAGAGCTACCAGGGCTGTAACAGGACCAAAAGAATTCCTGGGAGTACAAATTCTGTCGTTTAAAAGAAAACAAAGAGCACCATATTTGTGGCCTCCTAGGAGTAGTTAACGGTTGTAGTTTTGTGTATGTATATTTCTATTAAAATAACATGCGCTTTCTAGCTGGAATTGACGTCTAGAAATCAAATCACTCCTGAGAAGAAGAAATTGTTTAATTGGAAAAAATCTGCATTTATTACATTAAACACTAAGGTTGACCACAAACGTTTTATTCAGTGAAAGATTGTTAATGACTGAAATATCAAACAAGAGGCTTGGTGTCTGAGAACGTGTAATTTAAGGAAACTGATTGAAGCCAGATGTTTTACATTATAGAATCAGGTTCCTAGCAATTTGCACTAGAGGGAGCCAGTCTTTAGGATGGGATTTTAATAAAATAAAATTCCCAGTTGGGTACAGTGGAGTAGAAACCAAAACATGCAGGTACATAGCTGCAGAAACAGAAACACTCACGTGCACGTTTCTTTCTGGTTCACCACTTTTTCGTTAGGACAGGCAGGCAAAGAGCTGTTTGAACAACACATGGTGCCCTAATAACAGAATGACTCCCACTGTGACTCTAAGCACACATCAAGTGTAAAGAAGCCGCTTCTTCTCTTTGTGTGGAAGGCAAGGATATGTCAGTGTCATGTAGTGGTCCCAGAACTGTGCTCTGGTCCTCAGAGCTGTAAAGTTGTAGTGTTGCTCATCTTTTAGGTAAAGCTTGACATAATTCATGATGCTTCCAAAATACATTGGCACAGGTACTAGGAATAGTAGAACATAATATCATACTTGAGTACAACTGTAGTAGCTTTTAACTGTGTTACCTCTTTATACTGCAGGTGCTGAGGGGCTTTTAAATCAGACTGTCCCTAACTGAGTTGAAATAACACATACTCTTCTTTCAGTCATCCCAGATGGCTGGGGTACAACATAACCAGCATCATGTTATAAGCAATTTATAGTTGTTATAAGTCTAACTGAAACATGTTGAGCTAGAGAAGTGTTAAGAACAGTAACTGTCAAAATAAAAATGTAAATTCTTGGCACTGCTGCTTGTTTGGTTTTTAAAATAGAAACTCTGTTATCACTTTAAAAACATCGTTTAGTGCTGTAAAAATTTTTATTGCTGAGCTATTATTGACAGCATGTTTGCAGTGCTGGTTCCTGGTAAACCCTAACTATATGTCCAAGAATTTACAGTAGAGGAGAAACATGAGGCAATATAGAAAGGAAAACTTTAAAATCATACACTTCTGTATTCTAGCAAAAACAGAGGTAGAAAAGGCATTACCAAAGAATTTTCCAATTCTGACTTAAGCAACTGAAACCACTCAAAAATCTTTTTCATATTAAAGTCCTTTGTGAGTGCTAGTGTGAAAGTGTAACGGGTTTGCTTTTCTAAACATGTCCATTATTTTGCTTGAATTGCTGCAAGCTAGTTCACCACAGCTCAAGATTGTAGTTGGAGTGTTTGGTCCTTTGGCTGCTGGAAATTTATTCCAGAAGTGACAGTAACAGCTTTCAGGAAGAATGGAGATAGATGACTGAAACAGCTGTCAGAGCCTGGTGCAACAGGAGTTGCTTTCAATCTGGAGGCGTTACTTGGGCACGTTGTTACCAGCAGGGAAGTCTCCAAAGGTAAGACTAAGACTTTGGCAATGAAGGACTCCAGTGTTACAATTTATGGGCTTTTAGTAATGAAGAATCATTAGAAGGGAAGATTGAAATCGGTTAGTGAAGTAATATTTTCTTCCTGCATACCTGGAGATTTTTATTTGAAGGCCAAATAAATTACCTGGAAAATTAGGATCAATTCTGTAATCCCCCTTTGTCACAAGCAGACTGTATATGGTAGCACAGAGGAGTGTATTAAATGAACGTACAGGGTTTATTTCACTTCTAAGAACTTGCACCTATAAAGTCTGGACTCTAACAGTCACCTAGGATGGAGGAGCAGGGCTCCAGTTTTCGTTTCAGTGGTGTAGGAACCCAGAGTGCAGAGAATATTTCTCTGCCTGTTTTGAAGAGTTCTACCCCCCTGGACAACACTGTTTTTGACCTTCGTCCTTAGAGAAAACTGCCTACCCTCTGGGAAGAATTAGAATCTACACTGGTGTGAACTAGGTGGTAGAATATTATGTAAGATTGTCACAGGGTGAAAAATTAAGAGGATTTGGGTTTGTTAATATAGTAAATAGATAAAAGCAAAAAACGTCAAAATGGAAGATTGTTGTTCTCCAGACCTTCTTCTTCTACTACTCCAAATCAGTTTGGGATGATTGGATAAAGAATTCTGCAGTTCCTGTCTACGTGACTAGATGATTTCTTATACATTGGTGGAAAAGTAAAAAAAATGTACACTTTTAGTGACCATTGGTTGATTCACCTTTAAAAGACTGTGTAAATCTTGATAATTGGGCATTCTCCTGTATTCTCTGCTCTGTGCTATGTCTGGGTCACATTAAGTGGCTCTATTTCTCTGATAAGACTTAATAAACAGCTCTCTGAAAAGCAGAGAAGGCTGGAGGCCTGTTCGTCTCTTGAACTCCTGTTGAGGACTCTAAATTTCTCCCCCAGCAGGGGAGGCATAATTATGGCACGGTCAATGTCACAGTGGAAGAAACCTTCAAAGCCAAATCAACCCTTGATTTTGTGAATGGATGGTAAGAATTATAGGCTTACAAAGGTAGAAAGTTTATGACAATAAGGAAATACTGGCTTGAGCATCCTAGAAAGGAAGTAGGATGAAGAGGAGAAGTAACTGGATGAAGACAGACCAGTAAAAAGTAGCTTGGATCAAGTGTAAGGGTGCATACACCTATGTTGCCTGAAACCCAGAGCTGCATCAGAGAGACAACCAGCTGCTTCTTGAGTAACAGCATTGGTAAGAGTGAGTGCTTCTATAACATTTATGCAAAGGTCTCCTTTGTTTAGGTTAAGAGATACCGCAAATATTTATTTTTCGTACTGAAATTAGATAATTTGGCTATTTATATTTGTCCTTTCCTACATTCATCTCCAATTATTTCAGGGGAAAAGACTATTCTGGTAAGAGTTTTTTGTGGTGATTTTTTTTAAAAGAATCACACAGGAGGAATACTCTCAATAAAATTACAGTTTAATGAAATGAATATGAATGCCATTCAGAAGAAAGAGAAGACTAGAAAAGAGTAAAATTGCATGGGTCCCAGAAAGATGCTCCAGGTCATCCAGTTCATGCAGTTAATTCTTTTAGTTCAGTTAATGCTGAATGAGAGTCAGAGACTTCAATGAACCATTCAAATGCTGAGCAGTGAGCAGCATCTTAGCTTGCTGTCTATCTGGAAAGATATATTGTCTCTGGATATCGGGTATTGGGCTGTATAGTAAAATTCTCTGGGTGTGGGATGTAGCATGCTACTAAAATCTTGTGTCTTGTGTCCTAGTGTTTGGAATACACACTCCTAAGAAGGCAGAATTGAGTTCAAGGTAAGCCACAGAGGGTTCAGACTCCTACTATTCCCTGAAGTGCCTGGAGGTTATAAGCAGGTCAAAGTCAAGGCATGTTCTGTCTCCTGTTGAAGGAACAAAAAGTGCCAAAATTGTGGGTTATAGAACTGTCTGGGGGAACTGGCCCAAAACAGAAACTACATGGTTTCTGATCTTTGGTCTCTGGACTATTTATGTGTTTTCTGTGAGGCAGTACCTGGTGTTAGAACAAGGATGTTAGAAGGAATATAAACGGGAAAGTAATAGTCTCACGGCTTACACACTGGTGATGATTAAAAGGATCCTCTTTGACTGAGATGATCAGTACTTCAAGCCTCCAGAAAGAATCTTTTGTTTAAATTACAGTTGCTAAAGTGAATATTTGCAAAGAAGAGAATGATATATATCTCTCAGAATGCTCTCTTAATGAAATCCAAAAAGTTCACCACCATTTTCTTTTGGCTTATCAGTCTTTCAATCTTGCTTTTATGCTGTTTTCAGAGAAAGAGAAGAGAGAAAAAGTAAATTATACACTGTCTTCTGAATGACAAAAAATTTGCAGGAAAATTTAAATGAAGAAAAGAATATTTTTTAAATATAGCGAAACTTAGTGCCATAATTAGTTGTCTGGTGACTTGGTGTCCTTTTATGTTTACTGTGGTGCTGCTATAAAATTTGGCTGAACTTGGTATAGAAAGGGACAATTCTTCAAGAGGCTTCTACTTTGCATGTGGTAAGTTTTCGGGAAGCCAAGTGGGTGCTGTTTTTTAAGACATATGAGATATTCTAGCGGAGTTTGCCTGACGCTGTGCTGGACCTGTCAGCAATTGTTCCTGTACAGTGTCAGGCTGATGATTTATAGGCCTGTTTAAGTGAAGGCCAGGTTTACTCCCATCACTGCCACTTGTGTGAGCTCTTCTTGATTTTTTAATGACGTCAGAAAGATGTAGTTATGGAAAGGCAAACGTGAAGCTTGCTATTGCTTTTATCTCTGTGGGGGTTTTTTTGCAAATGGAAACTACTTTCTCATTGATCAAACCTAGGGAAGAATTCAGTGTTAAACACCCTGGTAGACTCAAAAAATGATCACATGTTTATTTCTCTAATAACGCTCTACAACATTTAGGTAGCATTTTTCAGCAGCACTTCTCATTGTATGTTCATTTTGCAGATGGGAAGTTGATTACAGTACAGTCCTGCTGAAGTTGATTCTACACCAGTATGACCAGGACAGCTTTTTGTCCTTCTTTTTAACATGAAAAGAGTACAGAGTCCTTTTACTGTCTTCTCCCCAAAGTGTTAGTCTTCTCCCTAATACCTTTCTCTTAACTTGGTATTTTGAAATTTAAAAACCTACAAGAAAACCTAAATAAATCTATAGTTAATACTGATTTTTCATTGAAATTATGCATGAGGGTAATTTAACTGGAGTTGCAAATGTGCCTTAGTGGTTTTTCTAGTAAATCTTACAAATTTTATTTTGGCTGTAATTGCCTGGACTTCTTGTCAGTTCTGGCTACCTGTAATTCTGGTTGCTCAAAACACTGAGAACTAAAAAGGCAGAGATGTCACAATTTCCAGAGAAAGTCTAATCCCATAATTCCCTATTTATAGCCTTTAAATTTTCCATAATACTGACTATTATATGCCTTGTTGTGATTTGAGCCATTTACCTTTTGCCTTGTTCAAACTCCCCTTAGGTTTCCCCTTTATGTACTAACATCTTATGTATTTGAATATTTGCTATCATTTTTTTCCCTCCTCCGTCTTTCGATTTCATGTTCCACTGTTTTCAATTTTTAGTTCTGGATCTTGTGTTCTATATATCTGCTTGTGCTTTCTTTTCTTGCTTAAACCCTTGTTTTCTGATTTAATGCAGTTTTCTAGTACACAGCATTCAATTTAATATTGGTACATGAGTAGAAGTAATTTCTTTGAAGTGATAGTAATTTTGAGGGTCCACTTCTGTATTGACGTTTGGCTGGAAATCACTTCTTTCAACCTACCCATTAAAAGTTTTGCTCTTGTTTCTGAGCCACAATTGTTCATACTGGCATAAGCAAAAACAGGACTCTGTTGACCAATGCCATTAGCAGATCCATTGTATGGCTACTGCAGACATGTTCTTTACAAACTCGCCATCTCTTTTCTGACTTCTGGTGCTTCAAATTTCCAAGCTGCTGAAGTTTTGAAATATCTTTTTTTTTTTCTCTCTTCATTTGTCTTAATTCTTCCTGTTAATATTTGAAGTGTTTATCAAACTAGGTAATTACTCAAGGGGTTTTTTTATTTTGAGTAAACAGCGAATTTTTTTCTTATATCTGAAATACTGCTGAGAAGGAAATCTTTTTTTAACATGGGCCCAAAGCATATATAAAAGCATAAAAATTATACTTGTCATACCATAGGCTGAACTATCTGTACAGTGAAAGTGAAGATAACTCATAAAATTACATGTGTTTTGGCTTAGTTTCTTTTTGATTGTTATGTGGCTTGTTGATACTACATGAAGACAATTGTGTTTTGTGATCAGGTTTGGATTTGTTATTTCTCTGGAAAGGGATTGTTACTAGATTCCACTTTTTTGCAAAGAATGTAGGAGTATCTAAGTCCTTGGAACTCTGTGCACTCTCTTCACTGTGGTTCCCTTGCCCCAAGGAGAGCAAGCAGTGTAAAAGGAAATCTTAGAAGACACATTTGGTAGGAAAGCTTATGAAATGTTTGACCATGAAAAGTCAGAGTAGTTTGTACGTACAGAACCTAGTCTGTTTGTGAGACCCTATGTTCCCATGCTGTTACTTTGTGTTGATTTAAGTCTTCTTCTGTGTTTCCAGCTTTCAGACTCTTACCCACCTTACTGTTTCATGGGTTTATTTTTACAGAAGACATTACATTACAGAAGACTTGCTTTGGAATGTAGTGATAGATTTCTTCAAGTATTTACTGCTGATTTGATATCTTGATAGTTGTGTGGACGCTACTCTTACTGCCATTGCATAACCAAATACTACAACACTCTAAATAGATATCCATAAGCAGTCAACATTTTGCTTAGGTTTGTTTTTCTGTTTAGGTAATTTCCTGATCAATTTTTAGTCTGAATTTTAGACTTGGTTTCTGAAACTTAACTATGAGAATGAAGTGACTATATGGAGTTGCTTGCTCCCTGTTCAGAAATGCAGACATCTCATTTTATTGGTATTCACCTGCTTACAAAAATTCAAATGTTTTTCTAACTATTAAACGTATCTTAGTTGTTAATTACCAATGGAAGAAAAATAAAATGAAGATCAGAACACAGCTAAAGGAAGATTGCCTTTCCTAATTCTAGTAATTATTATGGTATTGGTTTTCCCTCATCTGACTTTGTTTTTTGGTGCATGAGTACTTAGGAAATACCTTGACTAAGAGTTAGAAATTATTAGAAGTGTCTAGAAATGAACAGGTACATTTTAATTTAGTTCTTTTCATTCACAGGGTTGTAATGAAAAGTATAAAAACGATGGCCGGAGAAATGCATGGAAAGCCTATTTCTCTCCAGTTTTATGTTCTAACATTCTCTTTTTATCTTTTGCTTATGTCAGTTTCTGTCTACTCATTTACCGGCATTTCACAGGAGAGAAATTATCTGAAAGATGTAGACATAGTAGTGACTATTATAATGGAAATGCTCAGAATTTCTTCCGTTTCTTGTACCAGCATTTGTGGACAATTTGTCCTGAGAATTTAATTGCTTTTTGAAATTTACTGTATTTGCATTTAGGTTTTTATTTTTTAAGTTTTTAAATATTTTTTCTACAAGAACTTGCAGAGTGGTTGTATGGTCTCGTGTATTATTTCTTTGGTTTCTTTTCTGCTTTGTATATCAAACTAGCAGGATGCTTTTTCAGGTTTATGGTTAATTTGACTTGGAACACAGTTTTCTTCCTAAAAATGCCCTCAGGGGAGAGAAGGAATTGTTGGACAATTCCATTCCAAAGAATTCAATTTATTTCACTTCCAACTGCAAGGTTATTTAAAAATAAAACAAACAGCTAAAAATTAATGTTAACCCCAATGATTCTATGTATTAAACAAATGCTGGAAAATGTATGAATGCCTGAAATGTGAAGTAGTGAGTGGTATATGTTGAAACAGTTCAGATTTTTAAGCAAGTAAATGAAATACTAAATACAGGGTTTTAGACTGCGGTTATAAATCTAGAAGGCTGAGTTGTTTGTTTTTTATCCTCTCAGTACAGGACAAGTAGTTCTGCAAGAAAAGTCGAATTGAAGCTGACAGATCAGGGGAGGTGATGGGAAATGGTTTAGAGGACTTTCCTTTGGCCACAGCTTCCATAGGAATATGTGCAGACCTGGGGAGTTTACTGCAAAATATTTTGCCTCAAAAACATGTCTAATTTCATTTTTAAAACCCTTCCAGTGGAGGTGAAACTCTCTTGTATCTACGTATTATTTAACCCCAGGAGGGTTTCATAATGGACATCAAAATAGATCAGTTGTGACAGACACTTCCTGAAGTCTGGCAGTAGCTGTTCACACTCGGGGATCTAGTGACCATCACCATTGGTATGAGTTTCATGCATTTCTTTCCTAATTTCTGGGTAGGATAATTTTGGTTCCAGTGATAAGACTGTATCATTATGCAGAATTATTTTACTCAAAAAATAAAATTCCAACACTCCCTTTTGAATTTATTAATTCAAATCTGGAATACCATAACATGAACTGTGTTTGGTATATTTGACAGGGGAAAGTAAATTTTTAAAAACTACACCTTGCAGTCCAGAATTCACTGCAGATCAGATAAACTGTATGTATTGTATTTTCCTAGTTGTCATTTCATATTAATTTTGTGTTGGAAGTTTTCCAAATTAGGACCAATTTCAGGAGTTTTTTCCAATTCTCTGGCTATGCTTGTTTCTTTCCTTCATGTGCTTTTATATTTAGCCTCACCATTTCATAAATATTGTACACATGTTGGTATTCCTCCGGTATTTGATGATTTGGCATATAGAATAGAATATGCTGAATAGGAAGAGACCAATCAAGATCAAGTTCAACTCCTGGCCCTTCACAGAACACCCTAAATATCACATCATGTGCCTAACAGCTTTATTATAAAGCTTCTTGACTTCAGATAAGGCTGGCGATGAGACCTGTTCCCTGGGGCGCCTGTTCCACTGCCCAAACATATATTGGCTGAAAATCTTTTCCAGATATCCAGCCTAAACTGCTCCTAAATCAGTTTCATGCTGTTTCCTGTCACTGATCACATATAAGGTTGGTCCTTTTTCATGTTGACTTTTTCATCACATTATATAATTAGAACTTTTTTGCAGAATATTGCCTAATTCTTGACTTCAGTTTTTTTATGAAAATTTACTATAAGATGTTTTCCTTCCTTTTGCATTTTCATTCTTTTACGTGTATTTCCTTTCTTCACTGTCACTCAATGATTAGTTCAACAAGGAAGAGTAAGTTTGTCATTTCCACACAGCTGTCACTTCTTTTTCCAAGGAATTTCAGCACCCTGAAGGTGCTTAAAGAACAACTTGACAATTTCTTTACCATTCTAGGAGTGTTTCTCTATTGCTGTAGTGGGTTGATACTGTTTGAGATCGTCTTCTAAAACTTAGGTCAGATGCCTATGAATCTTACTATTTCAGACACTTCTGGTAATCACCATTATAGTCCCATGCCAAAAGCTGTGTCCCACTGCAAATGGAAATAATGAAGATGCTGTGATACTTTTTCATGGGTTGTTAGAATAGCTGTTGATAATAATGTGATGTCAAATCATCTTTCTATTTAAATGTGAATTAGAGACTATTTCATAGAAGAGTCCGCTCCTCCCCTGCCCTGCCCTGCCCTGCCCTGCCCTGCCCTGCCCTGCCCTGCCCTGCCCTGCCCTCCCCTCCCCTCTCCTCTCTTTCTCTTCAATGCCATTTTTCCTCTAAAAGAGAATGATCTCCTATAGACTTTTTCTTTTTAAACTACACAGGGTAAAATGTGATTAAGTTTTGAGTTCTTTTAAGGTTTTTTTTTTTTGTAAGTAAAAAGTTCCAAATCAGAGGTGAAGCTTGAGGGTTTTTTGAATTATTTTCCAAAGTACAATGTGACACAAAGATACAGGGATACATTTGTAAAATCACTTGTTTAAGAGGTTGGTTTAATGTTAGGAATACTAATGTTTCCCTGTAAGTTTGTCACGAGTTCTTAGAATTTGTCTCTTGACTGCAGGCAGTAGGTGTGTAGAAAATTTAATTTAAAAATTGGGTAAGTGCCATCTCTCTCTCTATCTGTCAATCTATGTATATCAGGAAATAAAATGAAGAAATATTGCTTCAAGTATGAAGAGCAATATGTACTGCTGTAGGACATAGACTTCTTGCATTATCTTGAGTAGCTCAAGCATAACATAAAGGCCAGTACCTCTGCAATAAACAGTGCCTCAGTAATAATCGGTAAATTAATATTAGAAATTATATATCTGGTGTAGTTTTATTCCTGATGTGTCTTTAAAATGTTTAAAAGCCTCAGGTGCATTTTCCCTGGAGAGATTTTGCAATATGACTCTTACTCTGATCTGTCATTACTTAAGAGTAGAAACAATGCAGGTGATTTAGAAATAGGTTCTTGCCTCTTGCAAATTGAGACAGTAACCAGTGGTGTAAATATAGGGTTAAATCATAGGAAGCACTAATGTCCTAACTAGATGTCTCTTTAAAAAAATAGAAAACCGAATATTTTTTAGAGGTGCACTATTACTATGCAGAAAATGGCCATTCTTCTCTCAGGGCATGTGGCCAACTCTGCAGGCAATATTTTGTGTTTCTCTTGTATTGCTAAGAAGATTGAACAGAATTGCAATTTGGAAAGTTACACTTTCATTATAGTGCTAAGTATAAGATGATCAAGGCTGACAGGTTAGTAAACACCGGGTATAAGATCTGCTGAACGGCCTAACTGGTGAAAGGTTTTCCAATCTTAAGTGTTTTCATGTGTTTTTTTACTTCATTTCTTTATGTGCTAGGGTCCTGTGAGGCTTTGATATACACAAACTCTTTTAGAAACCACGAGCAAATGACCATGGACTTCTTTTTACCTATCTTCTCTGCTGATGTTTAGCTCATATGCTAAAAGATGCTTGTGCCACAAAATGATGTACTGCTGTGGACAGTCATCCCAGGCTACTTGGTTATTTACTATCGAACTCAATACTTTTATTATCAATCAATCAATCAATCAATCGTCTGGACAGATATTTCCCGTGCATCTTTGAATTAAACTGTTGTTTGGTTCTGTTTTTTTCCACTGCAATCTGTCTTCCTCACCATTCTGTTTATCTGCTGAGGTGTATTTTGCTGCTTGTAGAGAGACACCTATCACAGTGAGACTTCCTCATACTTACTTTCCACTTTCCAGGTCATCTATCATCCTGTAAAGTTATATGGTGAGTGGGATTGTACTGACTAATATGAGTGATTTTTTTTAAGGAAAACCAAGCATCAGAATCCCAAAGTGTTTGGGGGTATATTTCGAAGTTTTTCCTGATACCTAGTTAAATAGTCTTACCATTTCTTCTCTAAATAGTACTCAAAAATTTGACATTAAATTAAACTGGACTTTTGGTCTTGCTGTTCTTCTAGAGACCGTCTTTGACGAAATGCTCACAGCTTGCTCAGTCGTCTGGCTCACTGTTCTGTTCCTTAGAAAGCCCCGAGCTGCCTAGAGAGACGGCATGGGCAATCCAGCGAGTCGGTGGCTCCGAAAGGCAGCAAGCGGTAGCTGTAAAGCTAATGTCAAAAGCAGAAGCAAAGAGGTAGAAATACAGCCCAAACTCTGTGCCTTTTATTCCTGTTTCTTTATTCCTCCAGTCTCGAGAGAGACAGGAGAGGCTGTTCACAGAAGGGGGGCAGGAGCAAGAGAGGGCGGAGCCCGCTCGACTCGCTCTTTATTCGGGGGAAGGGAAAGGGGAGAGCTAGGGGTGGACCGGGGGTAACCAGCCAATCGGACTCTGTTTCGGGGGAGTCTGTGCTACTTTCAAGTTTTACCCGCGCTTTGAACAAAGAGGATTCAGAGCATGTGGCCGAAACAAGTCCGGATCTGTCTGGCCAGTCCCGGGGCCGGGCTGCACCTCGGGGGCAGGCAGCAACACATCTTGAATTGTTTTTCAACAAACCTGTTTGCACTTCTATTGTGTAATAACATTGGTAACACCAAAGACACAGAACTGCTGAAGTCTTTGTGCTCATGTCAATGAAATTTTGGTTTGTAGCACTTGTAATGTGACCTCATTTTACTAAAACTGTATATTGTAAGTAATTATATTTCCAGAAAATTATTGCAAGTGGAAATCTTGGTGACCCAGGAGGGTCTTGTGTTATGTGGAAAGGATTTTTCCAGAGTCTTTTCGAATCTATTTATGCTTTTCCTTCATAGATTGCTTTCTATCTTGCCCAATGAGAGGTGTGCTGTGACAACACCCTTTTGCCTGATTCAGCATGAGATTGATTACTCCGGCTACTTTGGGCACTGATTTTGTCTCCAGGTCTAAGTTTTGCCCTACATATTCTCATGTTGCTGCTTTTGGCACTGTGCTGCAGCAGTAAGTAATTGCACAGGCTGGGGCTTTGGATGCTGTACGTGCAATGGTATGTCATAAGAAATGGCTATACGAAAGCCACTGTTTGATCCACAAGGGAGAATTTTTGCTCTGTGATATTTCTTCCCAGGAAGGAAATCTGACCATTGTGTCTGGACTGAAATACAAAAAATTGTTGCTGTCATATCTCTTAAAAAGTCAGGGTAAAAAATACGGAAGGTCCCTTGTCTTTGTAACAGTAGACAACATTTTGTTCTACCATTCTAGTTAGATTATCTTTCAACATTTAACTTGGGTATAATCTTCAATATTTTATTTAAGCAATACAAGAAACAGGTAGGTACCTCACAACCAGGGTTTTAAGCACTTGTCCTGCTGAAGAAGAGGAGAACTCTCTCTGTGTTTGTTTGCTATATAAATATTTCCCAGGGGTGCAGAAAGAGATTTCGATGATTATGGTAGAGCAAAACTATCATACCAAGGGTGTCCAAAATAGGTAAAGGGGTACCCAAGTCATCCAGTGAAGGGAAAGTGAGTCACTGTTGTCGAAATTTCCTAGTCCTGTTGCCAGCAATGGGTTTTTTGGTTAACTAATCTTTGGACAATTTCTTCCTTCATTTTTAGGTGTGTGGCAGTGTAGTGGAAAGAAGGTAATAGATGCTTTCTCTCTTGGCCTATGTGATAACAGATTAACAACTTACTGTGAAACTCTTAATTGTTATTGTGGGTGAGGTTAAAAAAATCTTAGTTGTTATACGGTTGGATCTGTCCGGACACAGATTTTCCTTGCAGTACTTAAAATACCCTTGAAAATGCATCTGTGTTTGGCTGTCACTGTGCATTACAGAGAGATAACAGACACAGTGCCACCTCTATGTTTTCTTATAACTGCTCAGGGATTTCACTGCCATTGTACAAGGTAAGTTGGCGTTCTTTGGTTTTGTTCACTGAGTAGTGATAGGGCTGCGCATTTTTAAAATAAAACTCTTTCATTGCTGCTAAAACAGACATCACCATAGACCATGATAAAATAACAAGTAGTCCAGTAAAACATTAACTTTGCAAAAGATTTTTCCTGTGAATTCTAAGTTAAATGAAAGTTAAATGAAATGAAAGTTCGTATTCTGACCATAAAGTACATCAAAATCAAGTGAGAAGAAAGGAATGTGACAATTGATAGCCAGTCTTCTTTTATGGAATTGTCTTTAATATGATGGCCATTGTCTTTTTGTAATATTTGAAACAGAGTTTTCCTCTGAATCACTAATTTCCTCTCTTCCACTCTCCAGATTTTTCATTTGAGAGTGTAGAAAGCACCTGTTAACTGTGCAAAAACCTTGAATGTGTTTGGGAAACCAAGCAGCTTACTCTAGTTCTTAGAACACCTACTTAGGTGCATCTGTGTCTTGGGGTGACTTTATGATGTGTATCCCATATTGCTGCCCTATGCCCAGAAATTAATTCTTGCACCTTTCTATGCCTTTAAACTGAGCCTGAGAGGGGGAAGGAAAAACTGAGCAAAACTTTTTCAAAGCAGTTTGCAGCTTGTTCAAGGTCACACAGAGATAGTGACTTTTTCTTCCCCAGCTGTGGTGGGGGAGCAAGGAAGCACCCGGCTTGCGGTTTTTTTTCCAGTCAGCTTTTGGCCAGTTTTACAGCTTCTTTTTCTCCAGAGAGAGACTGAGAGTTGAACTTTTTTTCTTTCCCTTGAAATTTCGGATTTTCTCCCTTTTCTGCTGGACTGCTTCCATATCAGAACACATTGGGAGGACTTTCCACCGAGCACAGAGGGCCTGGCCCTGGGCCAAGCCCCAGCTCCGAGGAGACCAAAGGAAGGACTCTTAACACTTTCCCAGGCTTTTTCTCCACAGCGAAATTTTATTATTTAGCATTATTATCCTTTTCCCATGTGTTTGTTAAATGAATAGTTTTTATCTCCTTCACTTTCCTTCGAGGAAAATTAACGCAACCGGGGGCTTGTAACCACAAGCCTCGGCGTGCCCTCGGGCAGAGGGGACGCAGCGTTAGCCTCCACAATGTCCTCGCTGGACGGCTCAGTGGAATAGGCATGGGATGGGTGCATGTGCTGGCTCCTCCTCAGAGGAAACACGTCGGGCAGCCGATGGATTAGGCTCGCATTAGCCCGGAGGCAAAGAAGGCAGGAGGGGCTTCTGGTGTGGGTTCCAACAGGTTTATTTGCAGGAGGGTCCAGGAACCAGAGAAGCCTCGAGAAGAAGTGGGCTCACCCCTTTATGGGGAGTAGAGCAAGGCAGGGAAAGAGAAAACAACCAATGGGGTACAAGCAGAGGGGAGGATACAATTTTTCAGAACAAATGGGGAAAACAGGGAGGCAGGAGTCATAACAGGGAACCAATTAATAACTAAAAAAGGGAGAACTTTCTGGAACAGGGGGAGGTAATTTACGATTGGGAGCCACCCACGGGGAGGTAACCTAGATCTCTTCTGGTCTGCCTTCCGATCCACTGTCCTGGGTGGGGAAATCCACCCAGTGGGTGGCCCTGGTTTGACTGAGATTTGATGGTTTCAGCCCGAGAGCAGGCTGAGCCACCCCAACAGAAAATTTATTTTTCCTGAAGCTGGTGGGGGAGGGGTGGTGACCTGCCTTCTCTCAGAGGATATATTTCTAAATTTGGCCAAACTGGAACAATCTGTCAGCAGTGGACAGTGTGAAATTTTGTAAGGAGAGGCAGTGGAAAGTGATGCAAGCCTCACACACACACACTAGTGGGCATAGGAAGTGGTAGGTCTGATGTTAGTGGAGTCCAAAGTATGATACAGGACAGAGCTCTAATTGTTTTTCTTTACAACCCATTCTTTTCCTTGATTCGTATTGTTCTATTGTCAACACAATTGATAGTTGATGCTGTTGGTGCTCCGTGGCTTTGCTACTAAATATGGGTAGCCTTTCTCCTGTGACTTGAGAGGGAATATCACATCGAAACTGTGTCATACATGGTGAATTTGTGATGCTATACTCCATGGAAAGTGATTGTTCAACATCTTCTTTTTCTGATTTTTTCTTGCTTATACATTCAATCCGACTCCTCCAAAATAACAGGGTACATCTAGAAGCAAAAGGTTATATTTTCATCCAGAAAATTCTCCCCATCACGTTATAGTTCTTTCTCATAAAAGAGATTTTCTTTCACTACCTGATAAGGTTTGAAGTTTTCACCATTTCTGTTAAGATTGATTGGGAAAAGACAGAATACTATCAACTGTAGTTAAAAATGCAATGTTTTCTCTAACTGTCATAACAACATTTGGGCTAATTGATTCTCAGGAGAATAATGACACGAAGCACATAGTAAAAAATATCCATGAAGTGATCTGTAAAAACCTAGATCTGCCTTACTCGCCCAATAAACCAGAAAAATTCATCTACTAAAAAGAAGGAAAAATAAGACATCATTAGAGATTCTTTTCAGTGTGATTTGAGGTTAGTTGGAATTCCTTTAAGTGTCAATGAATTTAGATCTGGCAGAATTCCAATTCCAACACGGTGTTTTGTCCTGCATATGTCTTAGGAAGAGGCCAGAGAAATTTATACCATATAAATGAAAGAGGGAATTGCAATACTAGAGGAGAGTAACAAGAAAAGAACCACAGGAATATCAGAGAGAACATAGGGGTTGCCTGTGAAGCTAGTAATGGCATGATTGAGACAGATGACGGGTAAAGTTCCAAGAAGTGGACACTGTGAAGTGTTGTATGGTGTAATGTTTGAAGATTTTAGCATGTTCCTGGCAAATGGAATGTGCTCTTCCAGCTGTGGAAGCTGCCTTATGACTTGTGATCTTTGTGATTTTCAGGGTTGCGTCTGTACAGAACTTTCACCTTATTGGAGGTGTTTGGAATGTGGGAATGTTATAAGCAAACTTTTGAAGATGTCATCCACTATATGAAGCCAAAAAGAAAAAGTACTTTTTGAAGGGAGATTTTGGGTTACAGAGCAGAAGAACCCAAAGCATTAGTGTTCCAGGTGAGCTACAGAAGCACATGTCTCTTTCTCACTCTGTAGTCCTAAGAATCAACAAAGTGATTTGTAAAGGATGTGACCTGGGTAATCCAAATCTTCCCCTTTCTCCTTTCTTGAATTTGCTGATAGACCAGGCTAGAAGCATAGTAAGGGAGATACTGGATAAAGTTGGAACACTAAATGGAGGCTGAAGATAATGAGGTTAATTGGCTTTTGTGTGATGGACTATTTATTTGCTCTGAAATTTGTGTAGATTGCAAGAGCCTGTTTGATTTCTTCTTGGAAATAGAGTCATATTTCTTTATCCCCAAAATGCCTCCTCTTCTGTGAGCTCAAGAACTCCTCATTAATCTACTTAATAATGCAACTGGGGATAAACTTTGGAGTTTTTTTTCCTGGAGAACAAAAGTATTTACTGTTCTTGCTGCAGCCTGCGTTAGGAATGCCCCTTAGTTACGAGAATTTGAGCCTTTCTGCCTATAGCAAAAATATCAGACAACTTCATAGGATCCTGCTGGGTTTTGTTTGTGCACAAAATGTGCTAGCCAGAGTTGTGCTTACTGTCTTCTGTGCTGACATTGTTCTGTTGTTGATAACCATGTGGTGTTGTCTTGTTCTGCTGACTGTGTGCTAGACATCTGCTGACTGCGATTTGGATGTTTCACCCACTGAGTGGAAGAGTGGGATCACTGGGGCATGATCAGGAGCACTTGAGAGCCACAAGGTCTCAGCAGGGGAGCTCTAGAATGTAGGCCAAGACTGACATAAGGCCTGTCATGTTCTTATAGTTTAATTTGCTTATGCCTGCACCAAGACAGTTGCCTGAACTCCAGGCTTTATTATTTTTGTTCTTCTTTAGAGAAAGTTTAGTTTGTTAGAATGGCAGCTGACAGCAGGCCCGTTATGTTCTGTAGAGAGGCATGTAGAATCAGCTAATTTAAGTTTTTTTTCCAAATCCATCAGAGGTCTTTTAGGGTTTTAATATGTGCCTCGCTGTTACCTCTTTACTATTAAGAACTTGAAACATAAATGTTTTATGATATTTTACTCCCTTTGAGGAAACCATTTAACTAACAGATAAATAGTCCCTACTTTGCTTGCTTGCAAAATTGAACAGTGCTCTGGATTTTACTTTTTGGCAAGATGTCTAAAAGTTACTTGTTGCCATACCCCACTCTTTCCATGTTTCTGTCTCATTGTCTCCCAGGGGTATTTTAGCTGTTATAAACATATATTATAATATTGGCTTCTCGCAAAGTATAAAGGTAGATATTATATAATGTTAGAAATGCTTTTTGCTGTGTGGATGTCATTTTCTCTCTTTTTAGCAAGAATGTTAGCAAGTGTGAGCAAATAAGATAACCTCCAAGCGAACAGAGGATGAGGCCCGAAAAGCTGCTAATCAACACTTTGTCCAGGGAACAAAAGGGCCCAAAGGCTACTCCGCCCGGAGAAAGGGAGGCCAGGAGAGTCTGAGAGCCGTTATCACCACTCTGCCCGGAGAGACGAAGAGGCCCAAAGCTGCAATCAGCCCTGACGGTCTGGAGAATTAAGAGATCCACCCTACCATCGACTCTTACCTAGCAGGCCCAACCCTAAGAATCAAAAGAAATAAAACCGCAAGGCAGAAGACTACGCATGCTCTAAAAAGGTGGAACCAAGGAATGGCCATGCAGAACAGCTCCGGGAAAAGTTTTAATATGAATGAAGAACAGACAGTAAAAAATGGTATAAAAAGGACTCACCTCTAGCATCAGGTGTGCTCTTGGCAGAGCGCCAAGGCACCCGGCCGTTACCCCTTTGCTTTCTTTTATGTGTCTCTTATTGTCTTTATATTAAACCCTTTAAATTCTCACAGGAGAGTGAACCTCGTTTTTCACATTAGCCTACTCAGGCACAGAATAAAGCTTAGATGTGCACGTGTGAACACAGGAAGTGATAATAAATATAAACGCTGAACTCCATCCCAGATTACCACCCGGTTTCCCTGCTAAACCATCCTCATTTTCTGATGTTCTGTATTTCAATACAAGACTTGGCTGAAGTACCACTGTCTTGAGTTCCTCCTTCCTGACAGCCATTGACTTTTCACAACCATTTGAATTTTTCTGAACTGCCACAGCTGAATTTATTGAAGCTGGAGACATCTAAGCGTAAGACATTTTGAATGCGAATCAGAGCTTAATGTATTGGCTGCATGTACTCATGTTGGAAGGGTGCCTAATATCACAAAAACTGATGGAGTGGAGGCATCTCACAGTACTCTCATCTACGTGGAGTATTAGTGCAGACAGTGGTGCCACATGGCAATTGTGGATACTCTGTGTATGCTGTGAAAATGTGTTTCAAGAGGCAAAGTGATTTTTTGCTGTCAAGACTTGTTCATCAGATCTCTCTACAACTGTTATATATGCAGGTGCTTGCTGCTCATTGTAGGAGAGATCATAAATATGCAGCCAGTCTTCACAGGAGAACAAAACATGGTCGTACATCTTTCTAGTGGCAGGAATCTACATACTTGGTTGTAGACTATAGCGCCATTTAATTCAACATCCTATCTCCACCAGCCACCAATCTTGGAAGCATAGGGAAAAGTATGAAGAGAGAAAAAAGGAAATTTTTTTGGTATAAATTTGTCCAGGTGCTTTGTGCTTGTGTATAAACCCATAGGGTAGAATTTTATGCTAATGAGTCCCATGCTGCAGGTCTGCCTCATACAAAGAATACGTAATTCTTTTATGGAATCTGCCTCCTGGTATTCAAATAGTCCATGCTTATTCTCTTTGGTGTTGGAAAAATCAGTGAGTAATTGTTCTCTGGCCATCAACTGCAGATTTACAGACCATTTTAGAAGACATCCATGTATTTATTTCTGATTTTCCGTTAGTGTTTTTTGTCCTTCCCAGTTCTACTAAGTCCATTTCCCGATACATTGGTAAGAATTTGGAAAAAATGTCAGAGATATTTTTTTCCTTGTTCTTGGTTCTTTTCACAACAATCTCTAAATTTCTGCTTGCCTTTTTGATTGCTGCTAAGCAAGCTTTTCTTCATAAAACAACCTGCTGCTAACTCCCAGATTTTGTTCTTCAGTGATAATAGCCACTTTGGACCTTGTCAATTTCTATAAAGCATACGTAAACTAAAGTACATTTTTCCATTATGCTACTCTTTTCACTGAATACTGCTAGCCTTTTTATCAAGCATTATCCTGCAATTCTTTGGTTATCTTTTAGTTATATGTGCTTTTACTTCTGTAGCTGTCATTAGACCACTGGATCAGACTTAAGGGTTACTAAGCTTAGTATCCTGCCTCTGATGTCAGAGGTAGGAAAGAGTATGGAAATACAGCAAGTGCACCATGATATTTCCCTGTTAACCTCGTTCCAAATTCCAAAATGGGAGACTTTTAAAGAGGGAAATAACATCTTTGTCTTTACTAACTTTTAATATATTGTGCATTATATCCTTGAGTCCATTCACATTCCTACTTTCCTTAATGTGATCCTAAGTGATCACAGTGTTCTCAGTGATCACACAAAAATGAGTGTAACCTTCTCCATCTTCTATTTCTTAGGAGGTGGGGAATTACAACAGGTAATAGTATATCTGTCCCGTAGTTCCATTTCTTTTTGGGCCACTAACATCTGGTGCTGGAGGCTTGCTACTCTTAAGGAGTAATTTTCTTATCTTGTCATGCAGTTGTGCTTCAGATTGAGAGGAGATCTTTTGGCATGTCCCCGTGAGGATGGATTTCAAAGTGAAAAGTTGTAAAAATCCTCTACAGTAAAGGTGATTGACAATAACTTATTTTGTTCTGATGTGTCCTTAAGTTTTTTTTTTTCCCATGACTCTTTATTAGGTTTTTAGCTTTGGATGTTCTTGGAAAATTTTATCTTGGCTTTTAAGCAATTACTACAGTGGTCCTTGTGTATTCTAAGCTCTGATATTATGTTTTTACTTTTAACCTAGAGTTCTTTCTTTCTCATTTTTCTTGTACGGGTGTTGTTTTAACTTTCTGAAGGATTATTCCTTTTTACTAATAATTTCCTTCACCTGCTTAACAGTGCAAGCATCCGGGGGACAAGGTAAGCTTGGATATGACTGCCTACTCACACCAGAAAAGCTCTGTTTTGCTCATATATAATTGAACAATTGCCGGCTGTAAATTTAAAAGAGATGGGAGTTAACGCAGGGTTTGGTGCTCGAGGCACGAGCTCTGGCGTGCCCCAGGTCAGAGACAGTCCAGCTGCGTTACCTCCACGCGTCGCTGAAGCGATTTCGGGATCAGGAAAAGAGCTGCTTGCTGGGCTAGCTAGCTGGCTTCTCGGCAGAGGAAACACGGCAGGAGCCGATGATGTCGGCTCACGGTAGCTCAGAAACAAAGGAAGAGAGAGGCTGTTCAGGTCTGGCTTCTAACAGGTTTAATGCGATGGGATGATGATGAGGTCAGATTGATGGGATGGCTCGTCGGAGCCTTGTCCTCAGTTTTATAAGGAATTTGAAAACCCCGGTGAAAGGGGAAAACAACCAATGAGTTACAAGCCGGGGGGGGGATACAATTTAACAAGAACCACTGGGGGAAACCAAGAGGCGGGAGTTATAGCAGGGAACCAGTGAACAACCGAGTAACCGAGAATTTTCCCGAACTGGGGGAGGTGGCTTGGACCCGGGCACTGCCCGGGGGGTGCGGCTTAGGCTTCTGAGCCGCCCCCTGAGTCTGACTCTTCGGGGAACTCGATCCAGGGGAGGGGCTGGGATTGATTGGCATTACGCAGCCCCAGCCCTGCAGGGGGCTGGGTCACACCAACAGGGAGTAACATCTCTTGATGTTAACTTCTTCACAGTAACTGTCGAACAGGACAGAAAAATCCAAGGCTCCGTTCCTTTTGGGCTATTTAGCATCAGTTTCTCTGATTATTTTTTATTGTATTCCCACAGAAGTAATAGCAGTAAAGTGATTAGATTTTAGCAGAAATAGTCATACTTGCAGTGTATGTCTCCAGGTGTATTCTGTTGTGTATTGTTGATCTAGTCCATTTAGATAGGCAATTGACGTTTTTAGTAACCATTTAGAGAATGTACAGTGCATAATTTTGTCTCTCATGCCTCTCATACCAAATTAAATCTTTTGGAACTGTATGCTTCTGCTGCAAATTTTCTTGTCATGACTGGATCTTTAGAATTTTATCTCTGTTATTTGTTTTAACTGCTTTGTTGGTATATTTCTAAACTAGACTGACTTAGGGCATATATTGCTGTTGGGGTTTTAGTTTTGTCCTAGTTTTTCTTCTGTTAGAGGAATTTTCTCCCATATGCATGTTGCTAGGGGAAAAATGACTATACTTAAGAAGGACAAAAGCAGCAGAGCAGC
The DNA here is from genome assembly GCF_041296385.1 of Aphelocoma coerulescens. Classification (NCBI taxonomy): domain Eukaryota; kingdom Metazoa; phylum Chordata; class Aves; order Passeriformes; family Corvidae; genus Aphelocoma; species Aphelocoma coerulescens. The sequence goes on from NC_091036.1 coordinate 3,797,421, forward strand.
CCGTTTTGGGGGGTGGGGTGGGCCTGGCTACTCTTTGTTTCACCTGGGCGTGTTGGGAGTTCGCTCTCAGCGTCTGGAGAGAGAAGCCGCGGAGAGAAGAGCTGCTGGTTCCCGTTTTCGTTTTCGGCGTCTTTCCTTTCTGCTGGAAACAACACCGGGATCCCAAGGCTGCTTTCCCTGCCCTGCTGGAGGCTGGGGCTTGGGCCGCCCTGCACCGCTGCTGTTTCGAGCCTTCGCTACGCTGTAGCCGTGCTTGCCCTGCCTGCCTGGAGCCCCGGGGGGTTCCCCTTTTGGATACATCTCGTCTGCCACCCGGGATTTGTGTTTGTGCCTGCCGCTCCAGCCTGCCATTCCAGCCTGCAGTTCTGGGAGTCCAGGACCGGCTGACCAGCCGGGATCTGTGAAGTTTTTTTTGTTCCATCCTTCCCCGGGATCCCAGGGCACCAAAGCAGCCGCGTGCTCCCCGAGCTCGCTCCGGAGCGCCCCCTGCAGCCGCGGGGGAACCATCGCACCTGCCCTGCTCACCGGGAGCCGCCAGCGATCCCTGTCGGCTGCGAGCGGAACTGCACCCGAGGGGAAAGGGCCCGACAGCCGAGAAGGCTGGGACTGGGTTTGTGTTTGCTGTTACTGCCATAGTTGTTGTTGTTTTGTTCGACTGGTTATATATCTATCTATCTATCTGTCTATCTATCTATCTAGTAAAGAACTGTTATTCCTATTTCCCACATCTTTGCCTAAAGACCCTTGATTCCAAAATCATAACTCAGAGGGAAAGGGGTTACATCTGCCACTCCAAGGGAGGCTTCTGCCTTCCTTAGCAGACACCTGTCTTTCAAACCGAGACAATTGCATATACAGACGTCTATGTTCCTGCCTCTGTTGAAGTATTTGTGCTTCAATTAAAATGGAATGTAGCCTGTTAAATAAAAACATTAGTTTGAAAGTTAGGCATATGTGGTGATGAATAGTATGTTACAACTGTATTTTTTGCTTAAAGCAATGTGGAGTTGTTAATCCCTTTGAGAAGTTCCCTCCTACCCACCAAACAGAAAGTATTATAGACAGCGTCAAAGAAAAACGCAAAGTAAGTGATGATTTTCTGTGACAGTGCTTTGATTATGTATTACAGTGGTTTTAAACTGTTAAAATGATCCTCAGAGTTAGTTCCTCTCTCAGAAAGTTCAGGTTGTAAAGGCATTTTCAAAAAAGTTCATCTATTAAAAGACGTGAGTGGCTCAACAACCTCCAGGTTTAATAATTTCATAATTCTACTGGTTTCAAGTGATTGCCATTTGAACCTCAGTGCCATCTATTCAGTTAAGGATGGCAAAGGATCAGAGAACTACCATTTTGATTCTCACTATAGAAAGGATGGAGTGGTTTTATCACTTTAGGACCATTTCCCGCAGTGTAAAATAACAAACTGTAGGTAATGAGCTGCCTGTGAACAGCAAGCTCCCGTGTCTGTGCAACTGGCAAGAGCAGGAGAGCAGGTTTCACCAGGCATTTTGTGTTGTTGCTCCCAATGGATTTCTTTAAAAACCTAGGCATGGTGAGAAAGTGAAAAGTAGTAATAGACAATATCTTTTTAAAAAAGACGCCCTGATGCATATTCCTTTTCTGATTATCAGGATTTGAAAACAGACCTCTGTCTTCACTGCTGGTTAACTGAGGGTTTTGCTGTCACCGATTTTGATCTAGTTGAATTTGTGGAACAGGCACTACATCCCACATGTGAAAAGCACAGCTCTTTTTTTGCACTCAACTTGCTACCTATAAAGAAAAAAAGATATTATTAATAACAGCACCAGGAAGAAAAAGCTCCTTTCAGGATGGCTTTAATACTGTGATCTTCTTCTTAGTGAGAAAACAACACCTGTTTGTAAGTGATGTCCTGATTTAATGGGCATCATTACTAATTTAGCTGCCCCGAATTCTGTATGGATCGACCACTAAAATTACACATGCAACGGAATAATTTTATTATTTATTACTGTTTTACTCTTGCACTATAGACATATAACTGTTTACCTGTGTTCTTATTTTTTTACAATTCACAGGGCATATGATGCCAGAAAATAAAGAGAAGTCCATAATTCTTTGAAACTGAGTTCAAATTATTTAAAAAATATTTTTCTATTGATTTTTACACTTAGATAATTTTACAAGATCACATTTCATCTTTCCCTTACCCCTCAATGAGTGAGATTAAGTTCTGTCATACAATGTTTTCTAATTGAGATGAATTTTTTAAGTAAAGGTTTATGAAACCTTAATCAGTCCTTTGGATTTGGGTGCATCAGATGCTTAGGCTATTGTTCTACAGGATTTTTTTTTAAAGGTACTTTTATACTTCAGAGGTGCTTATATTATTCTTCCCATGTGAACTATTTTGTTCATAATGTGGTGGAACTCTGGAAAACTATTTTGAAAGTACAGATTAATAGTCTGTTTTGTAATATTCATGGCAAGGAGAAGCAGGTGCCTAAAGATGTACCTTGGAAAAAAACTCATTACAGGTGGACAGTTCCTGAATTACTGTTTTCAATATATAATGTAAACTTTTGCAGTTTGGCTGAGGTAGCCTCTTACCTGAGTGGTGCTATGGCATGTTGCTTATGCTTTTAAAAACCACAGCTTCCTCCCTTCCAGAAGTGCTGCACATTTTACTTTACCAGACATTTTAAGTTGCTAGAAATTATTGAAGAAAAAACCTATGTTTAAAATAAAGCATCAGCCTGATATAATGTAAAGTTTAGACAGGTTTTCAGTGGAATATTTTCTGTTTTAACCATGCAGTGATATGGGCACTGAAAACCTTTCACTGTGATTCAAGGTTGAAGAAGAATTTATGTCTTTTTTTAGAATTCTTGATCTAGTGGAAGGGAACTTTACTGCAACTCCAGTGCATATATCTGTAGGGATTTATGACTTCATTTAATGCTCAAAGAGAAAAGAGGAAGGGAGAATTCATAAAGGGATTCTTACAGATTAGAAATCCTTGTAGTCCAGGAAAAAAAGGGTCTAGTCCTTCATTTTACTTTCATCTCGTAATCTCAAATGAGTAACTGTTACAACCATGATTAAACTTGATGCACATTCTTGGCTTGCATGGGGTCAGGTAATTGTGCAAGCCTTGTGCTTAAGAAGGCCAGGAAAATCATCAGAGCACCAAAACTGGAATTAAATTCCTGCTTCAGTCTTTGAATGAAGTGTTAGCAGGCAGTGCTTAACGCATTTCTCTTCTCTCAGTTCTTGAATGTTTTGGCATCAAAGCTCTATACTGCTAGCAATGCTCTGCTGTGGAGGTGCCTGAGTGTGAGTTTCTCTGCTGGAGCTGCACCTTCCTGCTCTGGGGGGCTGTTGCTCTCAGGCTTCCAATAAAACACAGGCTCATGGCTGCTGCTATTGCTGTGTCACCGAGTAGGGGCCTGAATTATTGTTTCACCAGTCGGTCAATGAGTGCTTTCGGTGCTGATCACTGTTCTGGAACATGAGGAAAAGAAAATTTTTCTCGTGTGTGTGTGAAAGCCTTGTGTGAATTTAGCACTTCAGGCACGCAGGAGGGCAACCTGCCTGTGTGATTCAACATGAGTGGTTTTTTTACAAGGATTCACAGACTTGGAATGGTCCTTACTAGTGCATGTCAACACCAATGAGCTGTCAGTTATTTTAATTATGCTGCGTTGAAGTGCTTATTCTGAGTAAACAGCTAAAGTGTTCGGTAACTATAATTAGCTTTTGCAGTATAAAAACTAAAGAAGGCCTTTAATTTTCAAAGCATACAGTCGTTTTATTTTATTCGTGCAAATCATGCATGGGCCAAATAATTTTGCTTTGATTCATGTAACTACTTCATAGATAAAATTACCTACCAGTTACTACTACATGGTCTGTCTGAAGATGGCAGGGCTTTAGGCTTTAGTTACTATTTCATTTCATTTCGTCTCAGTTCACCGCAAGTGCAACTGCAGTCTCTTTTCCTGGGTACGTTGATACAGTGCCATACTCCTTGCAGCTCTTGGCTAAGTGACAGCGCTTTGTCCAACTCCTGGACCATTTTAGAGAAAATGGCCCATCTCTCATTTGCCTTTACGCTTTATGAGCAGCAGTAAGTTCTAGCCATTTATTGGCCTTGGTCCAATTCTTTTCAGTCACCCCATCTAAATTAGAGGCCTTGTCCCTTCTGTTGCTCTGGGACTGTTTTTTACCAGCAGCAGCTGGAAAGTACACATGGCATTTTTCTTAAGGCCTAGGAGCCAGCTCTGCACCCTCATGAGAAACAGTTACTATTGCTGTGTTCTGGGAAATTTTTATTCTCAGAAACAAGAGAGATGTTTTGCTCATAAAGTAGGATACACATGGAAATAGTTTTGGCTCAAGTATCGTGCATCTCTTCACTGAGATCATGTGTTACTGCCAAACTAACACATTCTTTGTAGTGTCTAGCAAAGCAATATGTTTGTGGCCATCTTGGTTGTTAAGTACTGCTGTGGCTCAGAAGTCAAAGTAGTTTCTGTCCTCAGTCAAAGCACTACCACCTGAGCTTTGTAAGACTTGCACAAAGTTGGGTAGGATATTTGTTTCTTTGTAGCGTTGACATCTTTGGTATTCACCATTCATTTAAAGCTCCCATACATCACTTTTTTACAGTTTTAAAGGATTCACAGCATCATTTATGCTGGAAGGGACTTCTCAAGATCGTCTAGCCCAGCCTCTTGCTCAAGCAGGGTCACCTAGAGCAAGTTGCCCAGGAACTACATCCAGTCAGGTTCTGAATATCTCTACAGATGCAGATTGCACAGTATTTCTGGTAAACATGTTCCAGTCTTTGACCACTAACAGAGACAAGTATAGAGATTCGAATGTCTGTGTTTTAATGGTACTTGGCTTTGAACTTCCTATTTTTGATAACCTCTCTACTACCAGATCTTGTCTGGAATTTTCCCTTCCTCTTTAATTTTTTCTTTGTGAGTACTACATTAACTGATTTTTTACTAATACCGGCTTGAAAATAATATTCTAGCAGCTGTTACTCTGGGTTTTCCTTTGCCTTATAATCAAGAAGGCGTAATTATATTAACCTTACAAGCAGACATTCAGGGCACAGTTCTGCAAAGGTTTTTCACATAGTAAAGTATTTGCAAGGCACTAGAAAGCACTAAAAAAGGTCACAGAAGTAAGGTGTCATCTAGGATACTAACTTTTGGTGATTACAGAGTAAAAGAGAGACTGCTTCTCTGTTTTCTGCAAGTGACAGTTTCTCTGGCCCTCTGCCATGCTGTTCGTATGAGCTGTCAGAGAAGGCACAGTGAGTGGGATACCCTCTGCTCGTCAGTGGGAATGTATCATACGGATCTGTTAGCAACATGATATGGAAAGAACTCAGAAAACAGATTCAAGATCGAGATTTTTCTGAATTAGGTTAATGAGCAGTAGTTGTGCCTGGTTAACTTTTTAACTATGGTGACCAGTCACTCAAGACAAATTAGAGGCTGCAGACAACTTATAGTTTTAGAATTGTTCATCCAAATAATATGAATTACCTAACCAGTAATTTCAAGTAACACAATTCTGAAATTTAAGGCTTCAAAAAGGCAGTAAAAATACAATAACATGGTGTGTTATTGGTATATAACATGGTGCAGTTGCAGATCAGGCTTTTGTTGTGTCAGGTCCTCAAGATGATTTTTTCCAGTTATGGTAAGGAAGTACCACGAAAATGTGGAATGGTACCTACATGGGTAAAGGGAGTATCAAATTTAGATTTAGGTCTGAATGCTTCTACATTGAGACATGTTCAGTTCCTGACTGTATTATCTCTTCGAATTGTATGGAATGCAGGACTGTATTTAGCTGAGCTCTTCATAAAACACTTCTGAATTATCAACCTGTGTTAAAATTATTTATGTGCAATAACTTTTCTTGAGTTAGCAATAATTGTTCTATGCATGTGTATTATTTCTTACTAGGCTATGTCAGCTCAGCACAAAGAACTGGTGCTGAGGAAGGGATTGCTGCTAAACTCTTAGTTATGCAGAGAATGAAGCAGAGCATTTTCTCCGCAGGCTGAGCACCTTCCTGGGCTCTCAGCACACAAAGGACATTTGTAACTGATAGACAAAGTCGTTTTGCCTTTTCCCTTTAAACAGAAGAATGATGGTATTTTCTGGATGCTCACAGGAAGTTAAAGTGTAAACTTGTCACTGGGTGTCACTGTTACACCACAGGAACCCGGGTGAAAGTGGATTTCTTTGGCCTCGAATTACAAAGATCTTAAAGGCCTTAAGTACAAGTGGCAGAAGCACATAGCATTGGTATGAATGTGGAACCACTTTTATGTAAAGAATACACTGCAAGGGTGTTTGCTTACGGTGCCAGCAGTGCTTGTGTTTATCAACTCCTTGGTGTTTCCTGATGTGCCCATATTTGATCTTTGAGTGGTATTTCCCTCTGGGTGTTTTGCATTTTTTGGGGCTGTTGAAGAGTTGCTATCTGTTTTTTGTGTACATCACTTTTCAAAAAATGTAAACATTCAAATCATACAGTGGAAAACTGAAAGGATTGCTGCAGGACATCTCACCCATTCTCCCACCCCCAGCAGGTCAATTATGTCTTAAAGTGTCCCTGGCTAATGTATTTTTAAAAGCAGCACTGATGGTCAGTCTTGGCTATCTCTTCCAGTACTTAATCACTCTTCTCACAGAATTTTCTTAATAGCAAACTTGATGTCCTTTTCTGGAATTTAGTTGTTAAGTCTTCTTCCACTTAGCAGGAACTGAGAATTAAACCATCCTTTCTTCTTTGCTTCAGACTCTTTACAGATTGTTTTGGGGGTTTAGAGTATGTTTTAAACTTTTTCAGCCAACAATCAAATAAATATGTAATCACTCTTCTCACAGAATTTTCTTAATAGCAAACTTGATGTCCTTTTCTGGAATTTAGTTGTTAAGTCTTCTTCCACTTAGCAGGAACTGAGAATTAAACCATCCTTTCTTCTTTGCTTCAGACTCTTTACAGATTGTTTTGGGGGTTAGAGTATGTTTTAAACTTTTTCAGCCAACAATCAAATAAATATGTACATCAGGGAGGGAATGAGAATTTTGGCACCTTCACAAGCAAAATAATATACCACAGTTCTTACAAAATAAAACCATGCCCACTATTAAAATGTTAATTTTGTCTGTATTTTGGTAAAGGATGGGGGCGAATCAAAGTAAACAAAATTTTATTTAGTATTCTCAAACTCTTGCCCGTGATTCAGGCTTTACCAGATTCTCTCATTGTTTTCATTTAAACAAGATCCCCCATAATTCCAAATATCTGGCTCTGGTTTTTCCTGTTATATTTTAAATTGGGGCATTTTTCTGTATCTTGTAATTACATTTTGGAAGAAGGAGGGAGGAAAACTTCTTCAACTAGTAATGTGAACAGTACCAGGATTTCATTCTGAGCCTCAGCAGCTGGAAAAGCAGGTCTGTTCACCCCGATGTTAAAAATGCTTTGCAAAATGGAATACTTGCAAAGTCTCTTGTCTCACAAAAAGAAAGATTTCTTTGTTTGTTTATACCCCACCCCAGAATTTGTTTTTGTTTTCTCCTGAGCAATCTCACCGTTCTGCAGTGTATCTCTAAAGTGCAGCACCAAAACCTTGAGGTATTCTCATCCAAGATTTCACCAGTCAGGGAGATATTTTTCCTATAATATAAACAATGTTTATATATGTGCCCATTATTAGGATTTTTTTTTAATTGATAATTTTGAAGGTTGAATGCTTAAAAACATGTCACTAAGCCTTATCTTTTGGTCTGTTTCATCCCTGAGTTTCCTCCTGTGTCCAATATCTCATTCTGATTTTAGCACGGTTGATTATATATGTGGAAAAGTAACATTTCTTTTTCTTGACTTTTTTTTGTGTGTTTGTGTGACAGTATAAGATAAGTATGAGTTACAAGACTGATTTCCAAAGAGCTTGCAGCCCCTGCTGTTAGAAGTGATTTGAAAATTATGTAAGGTATAGTGTATTCCTTTATCTAAGCTAGTCATGAAATGACTGAAAATTGCTAATGCCTAATGGGCTTCTCTGGATTTCCTGGCAGTTAACTACTGGGAACTACTAGAATTGTGATTTCTGAACTGGTTCTCACCTTGTTTTTGCAGCGTGCATATTATGTGAAGCAGCATGAAAAGGCTTGTGCATGCTAGATCTTGAGACTCCTGTCTTTTTCTTCTCTTCTACCTTTTTAAAGGTAGGGTGTTTTGCCTTTTTTTTGTTTGTTTGTTTTCAAAACTTATAACCACCTTGATAAGAACCCACAGATATTTGTTAGTGGCTTTGAGAATACTTGAAATACTTCTCTACATCCAGCATACTACATACACTATAACCCTGATGTATTAAATGCAAACACGGAATTAAAGAAGTACTTCCAACACCCCAAACTGAATTTTTACAGTTGTTTCATTATATTATGGCCTCATGGTATCACTCAAAGACAAATTCTTCACTTAAACTGCATGACAATGATATCTGAATCTGAGTCTTTATTATAACAAAAATTTCATTTTCAACTTTTCTTGCCTGTGATTTTAAAATTTCCCTTTTTACTGTCATGTAGAAACAGAAGGGGCTGCACAGAGAAGACAGGAGTAATATTTTGAGGTGACTGGAGGGATTTTAACCACTAGAAAAGAAAAATGTACACATTTAAACATTCAAGAGCTTACAGGTAATTGATTTTTGTGCTAAGTGATCAAACCTGCTTAGTTTAACTACTGATGTCATCACACATTCAGTGTGAAGCATTCTATCTTTTCCTTAAGGTTAGATATTTGCAGGTCATTTGGTGGAACTGTGCATCTTGGACTGGATTGATGAGGCCTATGCTGTGATGGTCAAATAATTGTCCGTAACACTTGTTGAAAACCTTCTAGTTAATTAAATGACATGTTTATTTTTGCTATAAGTGGACACGTTTTTATTTTTTCCTTGTTAATCATCCCACATTTATCAGCCCTGTTTGACTCCATCGTCTTGCGATTTCCTACTTTTGTGAGGAAAATTTAAATGATTTTCTCAGAAATGGGGATTAGTACCAACATTATTGTCAGTTGCACAGCTGATTCTTTTTTCCTAAGCATATTAAATCGACCTGATTAGTTTTTGCATTCAACTCCCTTAAACACAGAAAACTGTATTCCAGTAGAAGCCAATCATGTTAATTACATCTGAAGAGTCTGCATATTCAAAAGCCATTGCTTGTTTTATGGACAGCAAAAATAAACACCATATCTTTTTAATCATTTCAAGTGGGTCACTTTCAGGACTGTATATTTTTTGAAATAAATTATCATATTGTTAAGGGCCATGGGCAAAATCTTTTTATTAGTAATGTGTCAAATTGGGGTTTGTTTTGTTTTATAAGGACCCCAATATTTGTTTTTGAAATCACTACCAACCAAACACCTTAAAGATATGATAGTATATCTCATCTGGTTTCTGGGAATTCTACATACTGTGGGTAGGTAAGAAGTCATTTTTGCGTGAAATGCTGTAATTAGCAATTTGAGATTCCCAGACTGCTCAGAAATCAAACAACAATGAGGGATATAAGGGATATGACTGAATAGTATGGGATATAACTGTCAGAGGGTAGGATTAGACTCGACATTATTATTAGAATACCTTGATATTATTATCGTTATTCTTCCCTGTGAGGGTGGTAAGTCCCTGGCACAGGGTGCCCAGAGAAGCTGTGGCTGCCCCATTCCCTGGAAGTGTTCAAGGCCAGGTTGGATGGGGCTTGGAGCACCCTGGGACAGTGGAAGGTGAAAGGTGTTCCAGCCCATGGCAGGGGATGAAATGAGATGAGCTTTGAGATCCCTTCCAACCTAAAGCATTCTGGGAGTCTGTGACCAGATGAATACTAACAGAAGAAAAGAACACTACAAAGAGAATGGAGCCTGTTTTTCTGCTTGTGCCTCTGGCATAAAAAACGTTGATGTCTAGCATTTGTTCTGTTGTAGCCAAAGGAGAGATATGGTTTCTGTGCTTTCAAGGAAATTGAAGAGTGGGGGGGAAACCCTCCTTATTTCATGTTCACTTCCATCTCACTTGAGATGCACATTTTCAGAATGAGCAGACAACAAAATACAAGATAAATTATCTTAACATTATTCTTTCATGGTTTTGGTTATGTGCTTTGGAGGAAGGGTGAGGTTGATTTTCAGACTAGTTTTTTTGCAATTGTTCCTCAGATATTTGAAGGATATTGTTAAGAAAGAACATGGGACTTAATATCTTTCTCTGAATTGTCATAGGGAAGTGGTTTTCCTCCTAGAGACAGATAGGCACACAGACATTCACACAGATATTTTAAAAAATAAATATATACTTTTAAAATTAACATATATTTTTCATGGACACAAATTAATTGTTACAAAACATGTTCTTGTCAAAATAGTTGGGTAATTTTGGCCTCCTCTTTCTCCTGCACAGTGCGTTTGATCTTTGAGGTATACAACTCTATCTACATTTCACAGCAAGTTGCAAGTGAGGAGGAGAAAAAAATTCAAATTCTATTTACATTCTAGTAAAAGATGGGTTTGAAATTTGGATGAGACTTGAGGTACCTTGCACTCTGTTTTTATGATCCGACCTGCTGTTGTCCAGGCTACATATGTTTTAATAGGATAAGGTTTAAATTTGGCTCCTTGAGAGTTGCTTCTGTGTATCCTTTTTCTGCATGGTCCTGCATGTGCCGTTGCAAATTGTCATTTGTGCACTTTATGAGATTGTACAATTTTGCTGACTTTGGCGAGGGAAGACATGCAGACAATCAGTGTGATTGATAAAGCAAGCTTCGTTTATTGGTAATACAAAGGCACTTATATAGTATGAGTATACATGCTTGTCAGTTCTTGATTGGTTTAAACTTATGAAAGCGCATTCTTGTTTCTACATAATTGGGTTAGATAAAAGATTACATTGGCGAGCTTCTACTATTTATGTTTTAACTTGAGAAATCAAAGTTCTTCCTCCCCTCTCATGGTCAGTACATCTTATCAGCACAGCACTGTGCCTCCTTAAAACTCCCTTTTGGTTCTCAGGCTTGTTTCTCATGCAGGCATTTTCTCATGCAGGCATTTTCTCATGCAGGCATTTGCTTGTAAAGCTCTTTTATTGATCTGTACCCTACAGCTCTATCAATGATCCATGTCCCTGATCCTCTAACCATTCTTCAACAGTACAAAGCTTCTTCCAGGATCATCTGGGCATTGAAATTCTTCACGAGATTTCCAAGGATTTTCAGTTTAGCATAAAAAAAAAAATATTTTAAGTGGTTAGTTTTAACTCTTAAATCTGTGAATTGGCAATTGATCTTACCGTACATTTTTATGTTTTTATCTTGATTAAAAAAGAGGTCTTTATATTGAAACGTCCTTGATTTTGTAATATACTATAATATGTACAATATGCTTCAGAATTATAGTTAATAGCCTCAGTAAATCCTAACATACCTGAGTGCTCACAGCCTCATTTGCCTCTGGTAATACATAGTGATCTGTTGTGTGTGTGTACTTAGTCTGTTTTAACTGAGAGGAGATGTAGAATAGGACTGATAGGCAAATTAATGCTTCCAGCCTCTTCTGAACATACAAGAATTGTAAGTAAAAAAGGCAAGGTATAAACTAATAATTTAAACTTTATTCCATTTTAATTAAGAGTCAAGAAAGAACATTGTTCCATTTTTAAGGATTCAGTTCTGCAGCAGAATCACATAAAGCCTATTTACCTCCTTTTTTGCTTAAAATCTGAAAATGAGTATTATCAATATTGAAATATTCATTTACAAAGTATAAAACATGCAGTCCATTTTGCTAGGTATTTAATGGAAGCATACTTTTTAAGTTCCAAAACCTGTTATTTTGAAAACCTTCAGTGGCAAATGTTACCATATATCCCTGTGGAGGGAGCTGTTATAATCAATTATTAGTGTGGCTAATAGTCTTTTCATTGATCAGAATGTAAGAAACACTTCACCTACACACTGCCTTGGGGCACAGTCAAAGGTCTATTGAAATGTCGCTTAAAATAAGTGACTTTGGAGATTTCAGGCACCTTTAGATAATCCTGGTTTTCTTATGAGGAAGTGTAGGAACAATATGGTAAGCAATAGACTCTAGCATAGGTTTACAAATCCATGTATTTTTCTGCATAGTTCTCATTTTCTGAAAAAAAAAATTGTATTTGTGGAATTTTTTGCAAACAAAAGTGAAGCTCAATTAGAGATTTGAACGAAGGCTCTATATGTAAAAAGCAAATTTTGGTGGCCTACAATACGGGAAATGAGATACAAAATCATTTCCAGAGTTTTATTGTTTGAAAATGTTTGTTTGATTTACACAGGTTACAAAAGAGTAATCTCAAATATTCATCCTAAAAAATAACTTCTGATCTTAGATTCTGATTACTTTGGGTTTGGGTACACATACCATATCTTCTAGTTTGTTTTAGGAAAGTTGAAAATCAGCCCGATGAAAATGACATTGCAATGTTCATAAAATAAACAGTTCAGATGTGAAGCCAGGAAGAGTTATGTAAAAATGAGTAGAATAAACAATTCCTTTTTTTTTTTTTTTTTTTTAAATTATGGTTCAATTAGAGTCAAAAAAGGTGACTTCTGATTTCTTACATTTTCTCTTGAGAATTACTGTTTTCCTCCATGGGGCTTATTACTGCATCCCGCAGCCATAGGGAGTAGGGGAGAGAAGATCCAGCAGGGAGGAATTGTGCAGCTAGATTGATTTATTTAATTATTTTACAAACTCTTTATAGACTTTTTTCTTCATAGTCTAATTGGACAAAGGATCAGCCACCCCCTGGGTGGATTGGCTAGAAATCCTAAAACATCCATTGTCAAAATATTTTTCTACTGTACCATAAACAAAGCTCTGCAAGGTCGCAGGTGTTCATAGTTTATAGAACTCTGCAAATACCTTTGTGAGAGAGAAAAGTACCTCACGGGCTTAGAAAGAAGCAAGAAAAATTCTTGCAAGCAGCAGTATTGTATCCACAGGGCATAAAACAAGGCCAAGGGGAAAGATAGGTCAAACCCATCAAGAGTACTTGTTTCATTGTCATCTATTTAAACTGTTTTTAAAAAACATCAGTTACTTCAAGTGTAGACAGTGAACAATCATACTTATTTCAGATTTTCTATGACATAAAATTTCAGATTTGTTGACTTTTGAAAATATTAAACAACATTTTGAATACAAGCACAAATAAATAGAAGTACCATGTCTTTATATCTGTGTTATAAGGAAAAACACAATCCAGGATATAAACTTGAATTTCTGAGAACCTCAGATAGTCTAATCAGTCACCTTAATATTTACACAAATGCACTGGACAACAATAAATATACTTTCCCAATAATTTTCCAATGCTGATCTTTTTTCTTTGTTGACAGGTGTCAGAAAAGCACTGAAAAAAAGAGAGCTCACTGCATGGCATTGCCTTTTCATTTGTCATTGAGAGGCAGAACAGTACTGTTCTGAAAGAAAAGATTCTGAAATATTTTGTTTTGAATTTTAAAGGACTGATAACACAGGTAGGGCTTAATGTCTTTTGTGACAAGCAGAAATCATAGGTGTAAGAGCAGTGTTCACTTCAGCGTCTTGTAGGTTGTAGAACAACAGATGCACTTGCAAAATATTTGAGTATCAAAGGTGCCTGTGCCTCATATCACTTACATATGTACTTAATGACACCTCAAGTGGTATAACAAGAAGTGTTTATCTGCAGATAAGTTTAATTTTCTCTGTAGTATTTTTTCTGTAGAAAATACTAAGAATTTTGTAAGGATAGAAACAATAAGATAAACACAGCTTATAAGAGGCTGTTGTAAATTGTGGGACAGATTGAAGTTTTTCTGTGACTCCTAGCTTTACCATCTTAATTAATTTCTCTCGGTTCTCTCTATGAAATCTCAAAAAATATGACAGTATTGTTCCTATTAATTTCTTATGTTTCACATAATGACAAAAACATTTTGCTTTATGTAAATCAATATTGAATTATAGTTGAGAATTACGTAGAAACAACTGAAGGTAGCTGTCCTACAGAATCAGGTAATTTTACTTGGAACATTACTTACCATATAAAAGGAAAATTATTCAGTGACGATTTGTTAATATAGAACAGATTGTTATTCATACAGAAAGGGATATTACGTGCAGAGGAAGAACAACATTTGAACACATTGATCGGCTTGTTAGTGATACTTTCCATGTGCTTTTCTATGAAATGCTCTTGCAATCCATTATTAATAGTGTCAATTTGTGTTATTTTGTGTGATAGTCAGATCTGCATCCACTGTCCACAAAGGGTTAAAATTAAATAGATGCTAAAACAAACAAATAAACAAGAAAAAAACCTAAACCAAACAACAGCAAAAAATCATGTTAATTTGAAAGACAAGGTAAAGACCAAAAATTGCCAGATGAGGCCAAAGCCAAATCAGTTCAAGTACTGTGTTCAATTCTTACTCGATTTCCTGATGCCCTCTTCACAAAATATCTTGTTTGTTGATCTTTGTACTCCCAATAACTTTTCCTTACCTGCACTGTATGTTTGCCATCACTCTCTAGACTATCTGACCCAGTGTTGTTCAGTAGGTGTCTGCAAAAAGGGTTATGTGAATACAATTAAGTAAGTCTGACTTGACAGTTTCATCTTGTAAGTTTTTTTATTGCATCGAGAGTGTTTACATAACTGCTAAAAGGAGGCTTTTTCTATGTACCTGTTTACACTTTTTACTTCTAAAACTCTCGAAGCTGTCGGCCCTTGGAGGGTGCTTACATAGCACTTGTGAACACTTGATTGATGAGGAGAAAAACCCTGTTAGTGAATCATGGGGAAAACATTCCATAACGAACTGGTTTTAATGAGGGTCACCACTGCCTTTGCAGTGGCTGGAAGGAAAGGGATGGAGGAGAGAGATCCTGTTGTGTTGCAAAACTGTTTGAGAGACACAATAGTGGGGGAACGGCTCAGCCACCGGCCTTTGTGTGCAAATTTCCCACCAGAGCTAAGCAACTTCTTCTATTTTTTTTTCCTTTTTTTCAAATTATTTAAGTGGGTTTGGAGTCCAGCAATGGCCTAACAAGCACTTCTTCATGAATGAAAGGTTTGTCTCTAGCAGTGAGGCAAGGCTCTGAACAATGTCAACAGCAATTACTGCCAGCTGTGACAACTCGAACAGCTCCTGAGAACAGGAGGTGCTGAGCAGGCAGAGCAGAGTGTGGGGCTGCCAGGAAAGTGCTGGGGGTAGTCTTGGCCTACCTTACAGCAAACTTGTCATCCCTGCACCCAAGATTTTAACCGAAGCTAGGCCTCTTTTAGGAAAGATTGTCTAAAGACGCTCATGCAATCAGGGAGTTTTCTAGCAGGTGTGACACTCATTGGTGTGAGGGAGCTCATAGGAGCCTGTATGACAAGAAGAGGTGATGTTTGTTAGGGAGAGGTATGGGTACAATTATCCCAGAAGTGATGAAGATAATTCACTTAAATTTAAAAGGATGCATCCCTGAAAGCTATAGCAATCCCTTTTGTGAATCCCTGATCCTTCTTAATTTGTAGGTCCATTTGAATGGAACTTAATTGGGACCTAATTATATTTTTCTCTATATTTTTCCTTTGCTTTGCTTTCATTAGGGATACATTTCTTGTCATAGGCTTTATCTTTGGAAAACTGAACTCTATAGCACTGAGGTGAATTTTTCACTTGATAAATAGATAAAACCAAACATCAAACACACAAATTTCTGTGTTCCAGGAAAGCATGCAGCAGCAGTAATCTTGCAGCTCCTATGTAGCCTTCTGCCCTGAGAACACCAGTGCTGCTAGTTTGGCAGACCATGTTCTAAGTAAAAGTTGTTCTTCAATCAATATTCTGTCGGAAACAGATGTGTTCTATAGCATAATCAGCATGAAATTGTGATATGAATTGAAATTGGTGACAGCATGGTCAGTGCTCAGTAGCCAACACATACTCAACTTGCACATACAGTTCACAGTATATAGAATTTGTGATTATTTATTTAAACCATAGTAAGTTTGCCTATGTAACAGTACCACCAGGTTTCTTGCTCATATTCAGTCCCATTTCATTCTGTAAATGCCCTGAGAGTTCTTGCCAGGATAAAGAACAATTCTATGATGCAGTTCTGCACTGTGTCAGTCTACTCTCAGAGAAAACATAAATGGCTTCTTTTTACTCGCATTTATGAATGCAGCTTCTGACTTGGGTTGATTCCTTTCAGTTTAAAGCCCTGGAAGTACCATTTGAAACCTGACAAGTTGTACAATGAACTGCCTGATCATCAGCTTGATGTAGGCATTCAGAAGTTTCTTTGGGGGCGTTTTCACAAGCCAATCAATGTGAGAAATGCAACTCTAAATTAATGTAGTGCTTTATCTGTATAAGGCTTTGAAATTTCTCCAGTTAATGGTTATAACACCCTCAGAGTGTCAGTCAGGGGGTTTTCACCCAAGGTGACCATTTTATTGGTTTATTTTAGTTCGGTTTTTGTAACAGATTTTTGTAGTAATAGGTCTCTTGGCTTGATTATCATTTAATAAGATGAAAGTTCAGGTTTTTATTTAAAAATGGGGAAAAATGTAGCAGGGATTACCAGTATGTTCTCAGAGGAGTAGCAGATCTATTTGCTGATATGTGTTTTGTAATTATTAAAAAGATTATTCAGGCTTCCAGATGTATTTTTTTCCTCTCAACTCTTCACTTATGGATGAATGTGTTTTGAGAAGCCTAGCTGTAGCCCAACTTCTACTTTCAGAAAAGCAGCACTGAGTGCCTACTCTTTCTTTTTTAAAAGTACTCTGCAGGTATGTCCTCATGATCATGCCAAACAATTCTGAAGCTTTCCTATTCCGTTGAGTGTTTAGTGTGCACACTAAGTCAATACTCATGGTAGGCAGTTTTTCCTATTAGCAACTATTTCTCTTCCATATTAAAGCATACAATGCTGTACTGTGCTGAACTCAGCTGGTCACCAATGTTCTGGCTGAGAAGCAAGAAACTTTTTTTCACAGTTATGATACACTGTCCACTTTGCTTGTCACAAATTGCAAATAGTTTAGGAGACTTTTTATTTTCTGGCTTTATATGAAACCTTTTTTTTCTATTTGTTGTTCTGTACTCTAAGTTATTGTTTATGCTGTGCTGTGTAATATGTTGTCTCAAGCATTACAGAGAAGCAAGAGAGCACACGGTGCCTTCAGTTGCGCCCTGTGGGGTCTGAGGGCAGAAGTCTCCTTGCTCCCCTGGCCACCCTCAGGCGATTTAAATGGTAGAGGAATGTGAGATAACAATTAGCTTTCTGTTCCTCCTCACATGCCTAATCTCATCAGTGTACCCATGGAAAGGAAATTCTAGAGGGAAAAAAAATACTTTTTTACTTGTTTTGAATAGGTAGATGAGGAACAAGTTTTCAGTACATGAAAAATTTTAGGTACAAGGACTGAAAAAAATACACAAAACTGGGAAAACCTCTGAAAGCAGAATCAAAATTGAGTAATTTAATCAGTGGATGCATAGGATGAGGAAAGAACTGATGTAATAGTTTATGAAGTTTAGCTACAAGACTGTTTTTCATATGAACAGAAAAAGATTGGAGCATTTTGCTCAAATGTGAGAGCCTAGAATTGTTGTCTGTCTACCTTGTTGCAGTGTAGAAAGGCTTTTGTCTTGGGCATTAGCACAGTATTTCTGGAGCGGCAGAATACACCCCCTGAAGCACAAACTTTAACAGAGTTAGGACTTTAGACAAGTTTGAGTGCTTCTTGGAATTTTCTAGAGTTTTAAAGTTTTTAGTATAGACAAAATGAATCACTCAGAATAATCATTACCCTGAATTATTTGATTTTTGTAAATAAATTCTTCTTACAAAATGCTTAGTATTTTGTAGAATTGAAAATAAAATTCCCAAGTGTATCTGATGCCTTTAGTGAAGTTGCTAGGATATCATATATATGTAAAACACATTGTTCCCACTAAAATGAAAGTCCCTTTTATGTGCACTTTATGCTTATTCCATTTAATAGGTAAAATATCTGAGGTGAGAAAATGTTGTAATTATTTTGTTACCACAATGAGTCAGTAACATTAGATGTGGAACTGGAATCTTTGTTCATATCTGGTAGCTTTTTACTGTAAGTTCAGCAGAAGCTAGAAAATTCATTTTACTTCAACACCATAACTAGTTTGGGGGCAGCTTTACACGTATGGCAGCTATATGCATACACATAGGAAAGCTTGTGGCTATTGGTGAGAGTATATGGTACTCATGGTACATATATCCCTGTGTCAGGATGTGCTCTTTTTATGGACCAATTTGTAGATAATCTAGCAGGTAAAAAATTTAATTTAAATGCTCTCCAGCATGGACAGTATTGTGGAAAAAATGCAAGAATGTCGAAACAGACAAATATCAGGTCCATGTGCTGTAAGACTCTATTCTCCAATTTCTTCTTCCTAGTTTCTTGGAAGACATGGTGAGGGCTTTTTTGTGACCCACTTTCATCTGGAGGTGTGTTGCCCTTCAGGGTATCACTTCAAGACATAAATTATGTCCTTGTGTCCCTTGCACTGCTACCTGGTACAGACAAAACAAGAGGATTGGTCAACTAAAAAGGTTAGGAAACTCAAACATAGAAAAGAACTGCAGTGTCTCTTTAATAACACAATCTTTACCTGCTTACCAGTATAATGTGGGTGAAAGAAAGCAACCCCCTGATGAAATATTTACTTCCTTGGGAGAGCAGAGTGTAGATTACAAAGAAAATTGCCAGGTGATACAGTATCTAAGGCAATGACATCAACAAGAGTAAAATTTTGACTTAGAGTCATAGTGCTGCAGATAGTCATGTAGTGACTGTGGCCTGAACAAAAAATGTGCCTTTGCAAATCCAGCAAAAAGGCTTTTTTACTTGAGATCATGGGAAGGATTTGCTGAAAAGCTCAGAAATCATCAGTCCAAGTTACTGGTTTCACTGCCTGCCAGTAGCCATAATTACAGTGAATAGTTCAGAGCAAATAATTTATCTGACAAATTTCTTTTTCACCTCATGAAAAATCCATGACTAGTTCACATGCTCTTCACATTTATTTGTTGTTGGTAATATTTATTTATTTGTTCTTGTGTGGCTTTCTTTGGCTGTATAAGTCACATGGTATGGCTTTTTTTTGGGGGGGGGGGGTGTTTCATTTGCATCCTTTGGTCGTGGTTGTACATTTATACATGGATAAATACTGAGCAACTAGAGGTCTGTGTGTTGAACAGTTGTATCACCTGCTGAATATATTTCTTAGATGGTATCTCTGCATGTATGCTTTTGTCTTCTTGAACCTTTGCTGCTGTCTCTGGTCTCCTCGTGGTTCATAGTGTATTCACTAAACTTTCCATAGTTTCCATTTGAATGCTCTCCGCTGTGTCTGTGTATTTTAGTTACTGAAGTTCTGCCCTGGTTCTGAGGAGCTCTGTCCCTTTTTGTTTGTTTTGCTGTTGTACAATAACCTTTGTGAAAAGACATGATAGGGGGATTAAATACTTGTAACTTCTGCAAAGAAAGGCATGTAACTGGTTCATGATTTGTTACACTGCTATATTCTTTAATGACAACATCCTTCACAGTTTCTACCTTGAAAGCTGTGTTGCTGTATCACTGATCTTCAGAACATTTAAGGATTCCAAGTTACTAATCAAGTCCATACTTCGGCTGTTGATTTAAAAATGAATGAATAAATAAATAAATATTATTTTTCTCTTTGGACATAGGAAAAAGTAGACATTTATAGAACTCTTTCTTAACTTGATTTTTTTCAGGAAGTTTACCTAAAGAGTAAGTCTGAAGAAAATAGTGCCTTTTCAAACAGCTTTACAAAGGAAAAAAATACTTCTCTTTAGTACATGCTTAAAATGACTGTATCTATTTTAACAAGCCTTTATTCTAATAAATATACTCAGGAATGATCTAGTCTAAAATGTTCTTCATCATAAGCACATTTCACTTTTGCTGTAATTGCACCTTATCATTAGAAGGACATAGTAGGCATTATGGAATGCATCTATGTTCACAGAGTTGAATATACTTTCTCTTTTATCAGACATGAAGAAATTAATATATTTTCAGTAACCCTGACTTGTGCTAATAGTTTTTATTTTGGTTTTACAGTTTGTGTGGAATCAACAGAAGGCTACTCTGAATGTCCTACAGGTACTCCAAATTCTT
Source organism: Aphelocoma coerulescens (assembly GCF_041296385.1). NCBI lineage: Eukaryota > Metazoa > Chordata > Aves > Passeriformes > Corvidae > Aphelocoma > Aphelocoma coerulescens. The sequence goes on from NC_091036.1 coordinate 3,817,738, forward strand.
TTTGACAGCTCCTCCAGGAAGGCAGGTCTAGTCTAGCATGTAATTAATGCTGGTGATTCCACTCTGATCTTTTCACTCCTTTAATGTGCATCTCTGACTGAGAAGGAGATAATAGACAATCATGTAAGGAAATCCTTGATTATGGTTTGATTGAGCTTGTGTGAGCTCTAGAGAGCTAGTGTTGTCATGGTTTCCAAGCCATTTAATGTATGACATTTTTACATAACCTAGATGTTAGATAGCCATCCAAAAAATTGTAATTTGGATTATGTCTAATCCCTCTTTGAATGTCAGATCTGGTTTACTTTCATAGACAATCAGTAACCAGGTCTCATATTAGAAGCTATAAAAAACATACTGTCTTCCACCAAGCTTGCAAAACAGAGAACTTGTCTGAAAAAAAAAATCTGTCATTCAACACAAGAAGCAGATTTGCAGTTTTTAGCAATGCATCTTGGTAAAAAATGCCAAATCCTCTCAGCTTGTAGTCACCATATCTATAATGAATTGCAACTAAAAAAAAAAAAAAAAAAAAAAAAAAATCCCGTTACTATGGAATCAGTAGTGCCCCAAAAATGCACAACCTCAGTAACTCAGCCTGAGTTACTGAAAGGCTGAACTTTCAACAAAGCATAGAATCAAAGTTTAATTTAGGTGGGAAGAGATGTCTGAAGGTTAGTTGTCCAACCCACTGCTCTGAGATGGTCCAAAGTAGATTGGGCTGCTGTCCTTGAATTCCCCTTATGTAGGAGCTGAGGAGATAATAAAATACATTATAAAACCTACTTAATACTAGATTCCTTTCAATATGACATGCACATGATGCTTGTTGCTCTATAATTTGTGTATTTTGAGAAACTGCATTCATGTGTTGCAGTTTACGTGGACAGATGTGATTTGAATTCTCTCAGCTGATGCTTTGGGACACTTGGGGGTAGTATATATGATCACCAAAATATGTCACAGCTCTGCATGAAGACTCTGGTGCCTTTCTATATATGTAAGTGAAAGTCGAGGAACGGGGAAGGCACTATGGAACTGGCATTTTTACTAAAGGGGGAAAAACCCTGCATCCCTACAAAGAAGTACTTAGGTTTTTATATTCCTGATGTCTGATTTCTCTAAATGGACTTAAAATTTTTAATTTTATTTACCAGCAAGGAAACAGCTTTTTAAGTATGGCAAGTTTGCTCATTCTCATGATCCTAATATGACATCTTACATTGAAATGAGTCTTTGGTCAAATGTTATTTATTTTGGTCAAATGTTATTTATTTTGTGACAGCATGGTATATGCCTAAACATTCCAGGTCTTGCCAGTATATGGAGAAAAGTAGCTGTTGTCACTGCCTAAAGAACTGTAATACTAGTGCATTTTGTTTTATTTTTACAGACATACATATATTTTCAGAGTATAGAAAAGACTGGGTAAAGGATAAAATGTAAGTATGGAACATAAGAGAGAATATTTTATTGTTTACTTGCAACACAGTAATTTTAATTGTATTGCTGGAAATGCCACTGTCTACTTTTTCATAATGCTGCCTTTCCACAGGTCATACATTGAATGTTTAAAGGGGTACCATATCAGACAAATATTTGTTTTTCCCTTTTCTTCATTTAACATCTTCTGGAATCTTTATCTGTACAACTCCATCTAAACAGAGGTCACAAGTACCAGAGAAGCCTCTCTTTCCTGCTATCTTAATTCTTTGCCCTATGTGAAGCAACTTTCTGCTGCTATGCAAGAGTGTTGTTTCCCCAATTATTTGTAGTTTTCCTGAGCTTTAGGTAGCACCTTGCTCTTGGTATTGTTCCTCTTTTTCTTTGGAAAAACTCAGAAGTCTCTTTCTCTGAATTTTAAGAACCTTAAACCATATATTGGGGCATTTTCAATGTCCACAGACATCAGTGTAATTCTAGTAATAGTGTTTTTCCAATGGTGATTTTTTCAGAGCCAGCAGAGGGAGCACAATAAAAAAAGTATTTGTACAGATATGTCTACTTGTCTGCAGTCCAAGAATTTAAAAGATTTCTTCAGGTATGTCAATGTTGCAAGTCCATTTTACTGGTAAGTGAAGTGTGTGGTGAGGTGGGGGAGCATAAATACAGGAAGTAGAAAGACAGGGACAAGGGTAGTTTTCAAAACAAGAAATGTTCCATATTTTCTGTAGCTGCCATTGAGAATACAGGAATAAATGACAATATTTTGTGCTGGAATACTAGATAATCTAATGCAGCTGCTCAAGTAATTTAGTAGCCTGTAGAATCCTTGTTTAAGCATGCCAGAAATGCAGTATTTACTGACTTTAAAAAAAGTCTTACTAATTTGATCATTTGATCATTAATATTGATTTAATCAGTAGGTTCAAGGAAAATCTGGGAGATAGGTTGTACCTCCTTTGTTAGGAGGAGGTCTTTCAGTTATACATGCACATACATCATAGTGAACACTTCAAGTCTTATTGTTGCTTAATGATTATAGACACAACTGTAGCCATATTCTAATGGATCTGTTCCTTTGGTTTCAAAACTGTTCTCAAAGTAGCGGTCATTTCCCAACATTTTGTTTTGCATTTGAGTGACTCATTAACTGGGTACTACTGTAATGCATAAGGATAACAGGAATGAGAAAATCCTAAAGCAACGGAATTGATCTTCATCCATTTCAGTGTTTTAATCCTTTATCCTGTAAGCTTCTTTTATGTGTCCTGTTGCAGTCCCCAGCAATGAGGTTATTGCCATAGCTGATAGAACTGTTCATAGTTTTCACGTTATGTGCCTTTCAGCAACCGAGCACACACCTTTCTGTGACTAACAAGCACTCTCAATCCTGCAGGGAATCAAAATGGTTTGCAAGTGGTTATACCTTCTCCCACTCTTCAGATTTTAAATTTGATATATCCATTGGAGGCAGCGCCACAAAGTATCATTGTCAGCTGAGCAATGGGAGAAGTGCTATACATGATGAAGGCTCTGGTTATGAGTACATCATTTAGACTTGGTTTGATTACTTAGGCTTCCATGGTAAAGTCAGTGTTGTGGAACTTAAAAGGCAGTCCATTACTTAGATTTTTCTCTTTTCATCTAAATCCAAGATTTACTTGAGTTAATTGAAGCTCTGCAGCTATAACGGCTTGAGTTGACCAAATCTCATTAGTGGGTTGGCTCAGGAGTTTGAAATTCAGCATCACTGCTACTACCTTCTAGAACAGGCCCACTGCCATTCTCAAGTGCACTCTAAAGCCTTCAGTCGTGATTAATGGTCAATGTGTTGATTGCTTTAATCCAGCATGTCAGTTATGTGCCACTGTAGCAGCTTCTTTCTACTGTCAGGCTTGTTGGGATCTGTGTGCCTGAGATGTAGCCTGAGGCATTTGGCTTTTTAGTTGTGAAGACAGGATTTGCAAATTAAATGGAAGAATGCTAATCACTTAATGTCCTTGTTTGCTCCTTTTTAAACTTTGTAGACTAGACAGTTAATCAATTATTTGAAATGATGATTCCTGCAATGCTCACATATGAACACCAGCAGGCTAAGAAAAGTCAGTGGGCAATCTTGTAATAAGATTTTGAAGTGTTCAATTATTTCATTTCTTACACAATCTTGGCAACTATAATACATTGGCAGTCCGTGTGTGGACAGTTATTCCAATTTACTCAAGAGTCATCAGTAATACATTTGTGGTTTTGTGTAACTGTAAGATGTACAGTTTATTCTGGGGCACACTTGAAAATCGGATGTATACTTGAAACTGCTGGGAAGTATCTTAGTAGCTCTCTGATTTTTCTAAGGTGCATTTTAATCATGGGTGACACTTACAGGTTCTGGTAAAAGCAATCAGAATAATCCAAAGAAATTAGTCCTGTGTGAACTTCTGAAAATTATCCAGGTCTTCTGGGTTAAAGCAGAGCTGATGATGGGATTTTTCAGTCACTGTCTCCACAAGGAGACAGTGAAGCAAATGTTGTAGCCCAGAGAGATCAACTGGCTGGAAAAAAATTACGAGATCAGAAGAGTGTATTGAGGCTTTTCTTTCCCCAGTTGTTCATGGTGGGGTTTTTTCCACTTCTTCCAACTCAGGAGCTGTACGGAGCCACCACGTACCTATGCAAGGTTAGTGAGTACCACGTCCTTCCATCTTCAGTGTGATTATGGTACTAGACTGAAAATTATTGTTATGCGAAGGCATTATAGACACTATAAAAAGAATGTTATACTGTGTATTTCTTGTACACCCAGTCCACTTTTCACTCTTTTTGTACAAGCCTGTCTTGAACAAAGACACCAAATTCGTATCACTTGTCCTTTGCTGAAAGAATTACCACGAAAGAAAGCAACACCATGAGTCTCATAGTAAAATGCATATTCCCTTATCAGGTATCCTGTTAAGAAAACCATCAGTGATTACACACAAGCTAGGTGCATCAGGGATTGAGGGGGACAGAGTGGCAGATGTGGGCTGCTCTGAGTCCTGTCAGGAAGGAATGATTAATGAACACTACTTCAGCTGAGGCTAACCTTTGGAGAGCCGAGCAGGACATCTGCAGAACTGTCAGAGCTTGACAAGGACAGAGCTGAACAACCAATTATTCCACCATCACTAAGGTGGGCTGTCAGTTTAATCCCAGACATTCACTTAGGCAAGGACAGGGAAATTTCTCCTTTACATAGCAGCACTCTGTTGTGACCTTAACTATTTCTGTACTGCTGAGGGGAGCCATGGGGTAGCACCACATATACAGGAACCCCTGGAATGAGAAGGGGTAGAGTAGTCAGAAACCTTGTGTTAAGTGCCACTGTGCCAAGAGTTATAGTGGTTCTCTACTCAACTGTAATGACATATGGGAATTCCTGTGATTTTAGAAAATGATGAATACAAAATTGAATATTCTGCAGACACCCCAGTACTAGTCACTGATGTTGTCAAAGTTTTGTTGTGACAAGAAAAACTGGTAATTGCCAACACATTCTGACTTAACCATGCTGAGCTGTGTTTGTCTTCCACAAGAAGGCTGAGGATGGTTGTCAACAGCTAGTGATGTTTCTAAAGACTATGAAGAGCTTTTCAGTTGCCTGAGTGGGAGCCAGAGTCAACCCAGACTGGGACATCTGGTACAGGCTTAGCTGCAGACGTGCACCTACACAAAAGGTACCAGTCCAGTTTTTGTTTTACACTAAAAGCATCTGTTTCATTTTGTCACACAGTACAGGAAACTGTCACAGATACTCTCAGTGCTACCAGTTTTTCCCAAGAGGGTGGGAAAAAATGCAACTTGGGTACATCTCTGGAGGAAGCTACAGCATAGCCTTGTCTTGTTGATTTCTTTCCTAAGCTCTTTATGTGCTCAATGAACGCAGAAAATGTAATTGCCACTGCACCTCTCTCTCTAGATTCTCCCCGTACAGCATGATTTTTGCCATGTTTAATTAGGACATTCAGTTTGTAATTGCTTTTATCTGGGAAATGCGCTACTGCCACAAAAAGAGGACATGAAAAGTCTTGAAAATTTTGAAGTAGGATTTTGCAGTAAAAAAAATAAATCTTACTCTCTTATGGTTAATTTTCTGATTATGTTGGAGAAGTTTTTATAGAAAAAACAGAGATGATAAGTCCCATCTCTTTTACACTTGTCTAAATATATTTTCAAATATGTTTCTGTTATGAAGAAATTTTGCTCATGAACTCCCAGTCGAGGCTTAGGCATTATAGCAATGTTCTACATAGCAGAGAGCTTATCTGAATGAAGATAAAATAGTTTTTCATGGAATTATATTTGCAAATTGCTTCCAGTACATGCCAGCTATAAAAAGATGGTATACCTATCATCGTACCAGAAATCAGTTTTAAAACAGCACAAAATGTTTGGATTTCTGATCAGGGCAGCTCTGCTCCACCAAAAGTGGAGAAAATCTTCTCAAAAATTCTGCTAAAACTGTAATACAGAGACTATTACTTTAACCATGCAAATGTTTCTTGACATGATGAATTCTACCAGTATCTGAATTTTCGTGTGTCTATAGCAGCTACAGTACTGCAGTCCTGCTCCTGTGTGGGAAACACAGGAAGTAGTGACAGCAATCAAAAGAATGGAAACTGGTGTGCATATACCAAGAACTTGCAAAAATTCATAACATATCATCTGTATTGCATAAAAATGTTCTTTGAGACATGGAGATATGCAAAATTTGTTCTTCAATTTCAAATGGTGTCAGCGCTCTTTTAGAAGGTGGAATTTAGTCTGGTGTGTCAGGGAGGCTGCAAGGGGAACAGGCTTGAATATTGATTATTTGATGCTGAATTGCAACCCAGAAATGTTGAAACAGCATGTATGCAGAACAGTGTTTTCAAAGCTGAGGTTAAGGCCAAAGTGATTGCTCTTCCTGCTTAAGAAAGGATTAAATCTGAAATTCCAACATTAACTTCTTCTGCCCTGCAAGACTCATCTTGGAGAGTGAATCTAGTGGTTATCTTTTATGTTAGTTGAGGGGTTTAAGGGTTTTGTTTGTTTGCATTCTCTTCACTTATCTTTCTTCAGCACTTTCCATCTGGATTTGCAGGACACATGGTATTTATCATGGTCCAGACTGGGTTTTTATTGCAATAGAAAAAAATAGCAGAAAATAACAGGTAAAATTTTTGTTTTAACTAAATTTCCTAAAATTAGTTGTACATTGATAGCAATTGTGAAATATTATTCATTTTAACCAGTTAGTTGTCGGAGGACATGAAAGATGGACACATGGTACTTTGGTCTAAACTCTCTATCTTACAGGCTCTCTTTTCATGATCTTTGCATTAAAGAACAATGGATAAGCTTCTTGCTACTGGGGAAAGTTGACTTAGAAATTCCTAAATTAATTAAGAAAAGCAAATCTATTGACTACTCCACAGCTGGAGATGGTTGCTTGCTCGCCTTCATTTTTTTGACAGAAGATGATTAATATAGAAGGTAATTCCTGCAGTCTTGTTAATAAATATTCACAGAGACATCCTACAGAGAGATCAGGTAGCTTTGAAATGTGAGCCTGAACCATGGGGAAAGCCAAAAAGAGCCAGTAGAAGTAATAAATTTAAACTAAAAAAATGTTACGAAATTTGTTTCTTAACATCTAAATCTCTAATAAAGATAATGGGTATTTTCCTTCACCACAGATTTGAGAAGCAGGCAGAGGAGACTGTCTTGAAAAATACAAAACTCTGCATATCTAAATAAAGGCAATATAAAATTGTGCACCATAATCAGGCATATATTAAGAAGTCAGCTACTTCAGATAGGTCCCCAGTCCAGAAAAGACCATTCCCTTAGTTCTTTCTGTATAGCATGGTTCTTCCAGACAAAGCAATGCTACAGTTCAGACAGCTTCAATCACAAATTTAGGTAGAATTTTTTCATGGTTTATAATTTTTGTTAAATTCTTGGAATGATTTTTTTGGTGTGCCCTCTAATTGAGTCCACACTCACAATTGTTCTCTGCCAGCAAAACCAACTCTTGCTAGACAGTGTTAGACTTCCCATTCAGAAGCTGCTTCTGAACACAGGTTCAACTCTGCCATTGCTGTGAAGGGAAATCAAAGCTTTATGGAATTATGCTTTCTCCTGTTGGTCATTTATATTGATTACAGGGTTGCTACAGGGCTTGTACATTTGCTGTTTATTAAGTTGCATTATTGCTTAACAATATATAGATGAAGTATCCATAAATGAAACAAAATAGTTGCTGAATTCAATGACACCAATGACACCAATTAGCCCTAAATTTTCACAACTAGAAGGTTTAAATAAGTATGTAATGCATCACTGAATGACTTAACGGAACAACATAACTCTTTTCTTTTTGCCATAAATTGTAACCTGGGATGTTTTTTGCAATGGTAATTGCCTTATCTTCATAAATTCTACAGTCATACAGAATTTAACTAGTATTGTAACAGGAGTTCCCATGAATAAAAAAAGAAAACAACAAAAAAACCCCAAGTGCTGTCAATGGTAATTTAAATAAGAAAAGGCACTATAAGTGGTTCTTCTTTCATTAGTAATAGAAAATAATCAGCTTTGAGCTGCTTTGGAGGTTTTACATTTTTTGCTGTGGTCTGTTATGTTTTATAATTGTAAGGAAGGTAGTTTTGATTCTATCACATTATCTGGTGTGAGGGTTCTGCAGGAAGGCAGAGGTACATAAGTCAAATGTCAGCCTGCCTGGGTATGGAGACTGCAGAGGATCAAGAGTGTAAATTCAGATCCTCCAAGGAAGTCTCAAGTGTTGGCAAAGGTTTTGCTACAAGTCTGAAGTGTGCTGCTAAATATGGGTCTCCTTGAAGCTAGAAGTTAATGAATGTTCTAAACTGAAGTGTGGCTGCTTTAGAGTGTTCCCTGTAACCAAATATGCCTCCAAAGGCACTGTGCAGACATGTGTCTTGGTTTGAAAGACAGGTGTCTGCTAAGGAAGGCAGGAGCCTCCCTTGGAATGGAAAATGTATGCCCCTTCCCTCCAAATTTTTATAATTTTGAAATTAAGGGGCTTTCAGGCAAAGATATAAGAAACAGGAATAACAGTTCTTTACTAATATGTATATACCAAGGCAAACAAACAACCATAACAATGGCAGCAACAACAAACAGAACCACAAACCCAGTGACAGCCTTTTCGGTCGCAGGCACCCTTCCCCTTGGTGCAGTTCCGGTCACAGCCAGCAGGGGCGCTAGCGCGTCCCAGTGAGCCGGGTGCATGCAATGGTTCCCCTGCAGCTGCAGGGGGTGCTCCGGAGCAAGCTCTGGGAGCATGCGACAATGGTGGCCTGGGATGCTGGGAAGGGATGGAAGAAAGGCTTCACAAACCCTCTGGGCAGCCAATCCCAGTGCTCCAGCAGGACTCCAGAGAGCAGCAGGCTGGAGCACCAGGAATGAACACAAAATCCCGGGTGGTAGATGAGATGTATCAAACTCCAGAGCTGCAGCGGGAACCCTGGGACGTCTGGGCAGGCAGGGGATGCGGAGCTACAGTGTAGTGAAGGCTCGGAGCAGTGGCAAAAGAACGGTGGGGGCGGGGCAGTGGCAGTTGGGCTCCCAGCATGGCAGGGAAAGGTGGGCTCGGGATCCCGCAGCTTTTCCCCTGAGGCAGCCCAGCAGATGGTAAAAAAGTCCCTCTTCTAGTGAGGTAGGGTATTAAATAGGGTCCCAATGCAACAGCCGCTCACTCAAGCAGGGCTCCACTCACATTAGAAGAAAGGCAGCAGAACACAGAACCCCGCAGTGGTGAGGAATTCTCCCCACAGCCACCGCAGCTTCTCTCCCTTCCAAATGCTGAGAGAACAAGAGGCAGCTAGGGGCTGCCCAACCCGATTTCCCAGTCCAAGTCTCGCAGTATCTCTGCCCTCCAAGAAACCCCCAGGTAAAAGAGAGTGCGGCAAGCTGCATCCCTCTCCTGAGCTATGACAACTTCTTTTGTCTCTCTTAAGTATCTAGTCGTTATTATCTCCTAGCAACATGTATGGGGGAAAACTCCTAAAGAGAAAAAAAACAGAAGAAAAGGCCAACTCTTAAAACCCCAACAACATGCTAGTGGAAATTAGTCTATATTCCACCTAAGTTTCATTAAAAATAAAGGTGTAATGAAAATTAAGAAATAATGTCAGTAGAAAGCATTTTCGGGATTGATATCTTCCTATTCTTCAGTATGATGCATGGATGTTGATTTTGGCATTTGTCCAGCTTTTTTACTAAGTGTCAGAGATGGCTTCCCCTTTGACAATCAGAGCTATACGTGCCATAAGGAGCTGGTCACCTCAAAGTCATAAAGCTCCTTCCATAAAGGGGCATCTTTCTGCTAGGCATGACCAGTACAAGGTTAAGCCAACAAAACAGATCTTCAGCAGGATTTAGGTGCTCACTATAGGGGCATTTTTCTGGTGTTAAGGAGAAACAATGTTCACATTCTTCTGAATGCACATCTGTGCAAGGTTACTTTTAGAAATATGGAAGCATTATGGTCCCCCATCTGTGATTCTGCTAATTAATTTAGCTAGTTAAATAATTTTTAGCTCTTGAGTTGTATATTCTGAGAGATCTTCACAAGACGTTTTCAGTCTTCTTGTATTTTTCCCCCCCTTCACTGTAAAAGTAAGTGTTCTGAATATTTTTGTCCTACTAGTAGTGAGTCAAGAGCTAGGAGAAGGCAGAGAGACACTCTTGCTAAGGGTGCACAGCAGCAGGATGAGAGATAATGGTCACAGTTTGGAACATGGAGCATTCCACTTAGATACAGTAAAATATTTTTATTAATATTTTTTTTCCTAACCCTGTTGGTAAGTTTTCATCCTTGGAGATGCTCCCAAAATTTGACTAGAAAGACCTAAGGAAGCTGATCTGATTAGACCTGCTTTGAGCTGAGATGGGGTCTAGATGACGTCCAGAGGTCCCTTCCATTCCAGGCTAACTCAGTTTATAATTCTGTGATTCATTGAAAGCACAGAGATATGGTCTGATGTGTAACATGGATACAAGTGGCTCTTGAGGTGAAGTGTTAATTTCTTTACTGTATATTGTCCAAAAGAGACAAAAATAGAGAGAGTTGCAGGAATTTCAGGGTATAAGATGCATGTGGGATCATCAGACTGGATTGCAGATAATTTTTCTCTTTTTAAAAAAGCCAGAAAAGTTACGTAAGTCAGAAAGATTAATAGAAGTCATCACAATCCTGAGGAGGTATCCAAGAAATATGCAAATAAATCCTGGAGCAGGAGTTTCCATACTTTCCTGCATGGGCCATAATGGAGGGTGCAGAAGGAGATATGGGTTATATTGTATATTACTGGACACAGAGGGAGAGAGAGATGAAGCCTAAGAGAACCCATTTGAAGTGCTGTCTGTGGATCCAGTGCTCTTGCTGGATCAGCAGTAGTAGAAAACCTCCTTTTGTTTCCACTGAAAGTGGAAGCAGCTCCGGAAAGTGAACCACCTAAAGCCAGATAAATTAAAAGAAGGAAAGCATTTGGAATACTTCAACAAAAAATGAGTGGCCAGCAATTTAGAAAAAATTAATTTGTTTTATGTGCTCAACATATTTGCAGTGATATTTAATTACTGTTACAGGAGCTTGGAAAATCTGAAGTAAGGACGCTTAAGTTTCCAGTAAGTGAACACTTTTATTTATGTTGAAAAGGGTTGTCCTGCTTTTCTCTTGATTGTGCTGGCAGAAGGAAGGTGACATAAACAAGGGGGCTGCCTCCTTCTATCACAGCAGAGACTTTATTTTCTCAGAGCCTTAGTTGTCGGCTTCTTAATTTTTGTGTCAGAATAAATTTCATTCCACTTGATTTAGGTCATGACTACAGAAAAATTTTGAATAGAGTAATGTGAGAGAAGTCTGGTACTCCAAGTTTAGGCAGCCTGTCTGAAGGTATTGCAGTGGGCCCAACACAATTCATAAGGGGACTTTTTAACCTGGGTGAATGAAAAAATCAAATCTGGCTGAAGAAACCAAGATCCTTTTGTATTTTCTTAGTAATTTATTAACACATAATAGAATTTACTCTTGTAACTAGAATAATTGCACTTGGGAACCAAAATGTTGTTTGGACTCTAGTTTTTCCAAGCACAGAACCTAGAATTAATTGTTGGGATAGAGAGATTATTTTCTTTCTGTAGGTTAAGGCTAAGAAGAGACAAAGGGACATATTTGTTGGTTGACCTCTGGACCTCATACAAAATATAGGGAGAATAGTGATGAATCTCCAAAGCCTGCTGACACAGTGAAGTGCTTGGTATTCTATGAAAAAACCATCATGTATTCCCTAAATAGTTCATTTTGTTTTCTAAAGTTCTGAAAAACTCACTTTATTGAAATGCATGTTGTTGCATCGATTTTTCTAAAATACATCTTGTTATCTTTTCTTTGGTAATTGGTGACTGGTAATGACTTTGGCAATTTAACGTGTTCTTGCAGACTCTTTTCCCATTCCCCTAGATAACTGAAGTCAAGAGAGAGGGCCTGTCTGTCAAGCTCTGATGCCTGTCAACTTGGTTGATTGACAGGTTTTTGTCCCACAGTAGAGACCATTTCTGCAGCCCCCGTTCTGTTATTTTTTTTCTTTCTTAATACTTGTGGGGGATGGTGTTTGCCTTATAATCTGTGTTTAAAATCCAACTTGGAATGAGGCCAGCTCCTAAGAAATTATCACAAAGTCTTCTTAGCTTTGCATCAAGAAAATTCTCTGGAGAGTTTAATAGGCTGTGATTCCACCTTTCAAAATTACCTTTGCTCAAAAACTAAGCTTCATTGTTCCTCCAGAATCCCCTTCAAAATCCAACAAAGAGAGTGTGAGGTCTGCCTAATATGTTTTGATATAAGAAAAGTAATTTGCTTGTGCTTTACTTTATTTGGGAAGTTCTTCCTTGTGGAAAAACTGTCATAGAAATTTTTGTGTGTAAGAAACATAGATAAAATATGTGAGCCTGGGAGCAGAGAAGGGAAGGGATATTTGCTCTATGAGGAATAACTCTGAAACAAAAACCAAAGAAAACTTCTAAAAGGAAGGAAAGTCATGTCATTGTTCATCCCCCAAATCTTGCATTCTTACAATCATTGTAGTCACCTTAGCATTAATTCACTTAACTGTGAATTAGCCTTGTGCATTAGAATTGAGTTGTACTTAAAATTTAAGACTTTTTTTGGTGGAAGAAAAGAGTGTGAGAACTGGTTTCTCTATTAAAAAATTATGTTAGATTTTGTGAAAAAAGGTCTAATTTTATTCAAAAGCTAAAATTATTTAAATTTAAAAAATGAAAAACAATTCAATGTGAGTATAAAAATAGTTGTTGCTACCATGATTTGTGGAAATCAGTAAAGCTTCTGTGTCAGTTATCTGGCTGTAGAATCAACAGTACTGAAGTCATTCCACTTGGTGTAATTTGAATAGGACAAAAGGAAACCAGGGTTGAAGAATTGCCATATTGAAATCTGAAGTACCTCAGAGGAAATACACTTACATAGAAATAACCCTATAATGGCAATGTTATTCTGATTAATCACAATATTAAATGCACCTGTTGACTCTTACAGATATTCTCCTGGTCTTGGTACTCATGCAACCAGGCTTAGTACAGCGTGCTGAGCAAATGCCAGTGTGTGTTTTGGGATTGTTAGCTTATTTCACATTCACTGTTTAGAGGTTATAGACATAAAAGAGGCCAATACAAGACTTTAATGCTTTTTGTGGGGAGAGGGCTCTTTGGTTTGTTGATGGTTCTTTTTTTCCTTTTTCACTCAAAAGGATGTGTTCAATAAAACTGAGATACTTCTCCTCTGGTAACAATGTATTCATAACAATTGAATTTGTAACAATTGAGTTTGAACATAAAGAATAAACAATAGCTAAATTTAGGGTTATTGTTTCCTCTAATAACAAGTAGAATAAATGAATCAGTTTCCAGATAGAGTCCAATAAGCTGGCTGGGAAATTGAAATAGAATGAAATAGAGTGAGCATATGGATGTGCGTATGAATATCCAGTTCTGTTACACAATATGGACCTTGTGATCTTGAATCCCATTCTTGCTGTATAAATAGCTGGGTACCCTCAATTCTTTAAACCCGTAGAGCACTTGGTATTTCAAGAGAAATAGTCCTGTATATTCTCAGTTAAATTTCTCACATGGTGCCTCTGCTGCAGCATGTACTAACCTGTTAGGTTTTGGCCACGTGAACTGATGATGACAAGGGGCCCACAGTGCTGGAGAAAAAAGAAATGACAGATGCAGCTGACACTCAAGGAGATATTGGGGAGGGCAGGGAAGAGGGAAGCAAATATGGGAAAATGTATAAGTCTTGGACCTTTTTCTGAGGTCTTTAGTACATGAATGACTATATAATATATTCTCCATTCATCAAGAAGAGAAAAATAAAAAATACTCCAGTATGATAAAAAGTGTTTGAGTGATACACCCTGTGTATCTTGGGTCTACCTAGCTGGTTGTGTTTGGATGTTGCTAACCTTTTATTCCAAAGGGTTACAAAGACTAGTTCAGGTAAAAATGAACTCATTCCCCAGAGTACTTTCTGCATAAAGTGGCCACATCCTCTACATCAGGGAATACAGATAGCATGTAGGAATGAGAATTTTTGAGGAACTAAGAAAAACTACATCTCCCCTGCCATTTTCTTTTTGGGGGAATTCTTTCCTGTCCCTGCTGAAGTTCATTCAACTTGCCAAATGTATGGTTTAAGGGAATGTTGTAATTTTCTAAGCTTCAGAATAGGGGGCAGTAAGGTCACAGTATCGCTTGAAAATTTTTTTTCTACTACTGCTGGAGTACATAGTGTTAAAGTGATTCAGAATGAGTGCATGTTTGCTTTTGATTCAGAACTTACCTTTCATCCTGTGATAAGCTGGTGTAGCTAGAACCCCTGTTGTTGCAAGAGACTTGGTGGTGGACAAGGTGTGGAAATTGTGATCATCCAGTTAAAGAAGACCATTCTGAAATGTGGATGGTATTTTTGAAATGTCTTCTAACCACGCTATGCATTTAAAATAGATTCCACTGTACAAAGAATGGCAAAAATTTATGCTTTCCCATTTGAACTCAGAGGAGAAGCTTATAGACATACACAGAAACACCCATCATGTGGACTTCTTGCAGTCATGGGAACCAGGAGGCAAAGGCTCGTTTGTGCTGTTGGTGGTACCAGCCTGACACACCAGGTCTGTGGAGATCACTGTCTTGATCCTTATAGAGAGGGCTACAGAATATGCTTTCTGCACCTGTGGAATTGCCAAACCCTTTCCTAAACTGATAAAGTAGAATAGTTTTAGAGGCTGTATTCACATTGTCTCAAATCTCTGGAACAATAATTTAGCCTGGTATGGCTATGGTCTCTAAATTATTTTTGAGTCATCACATCAATGGTGCTACCAGCCTTTCATTTGCAGATGTTTATCTACAGCAATACCTCTTGTTTTATGCCCTACTGGAATTTTATGTGCAATTCCATTCATTCCCCAACCTCCAGTTTTTCTTAATGATTGCAGTAAAGGTACTACTTGTTTTTCGGATTTATTTATCATGTGCCTGTATTCCTAGATGTAGCAAGTAGGAACTCTTACTTTAATCCCTATGCAGTTTGGGTTTTTTGCATAACTGCATGAGATCTTTTTTCTCCTGAACTAAGCACACCCGTATTCTAATTATGCCTAGCAGTTAATTCCTGCTGGCCTGGCACCATTTTTTGTGACCTATCTTTGAATTCTTTCTCTTCCTGCTCTGTTTCTGGGACAAAGCAAATGAAAAACCAGTATTCTGGGCAAGGCCATACTATTGATTTAAAGAGTGGCATTATTATTAGCACTTTTGGTTTCTGTCTAATTCAGTAGTTTTGCTTTTCTGACTATGCTGCACTTCAGCAAGACTGTAGAGTTTTCCTCTCAACTGAGAACTCTGAAAGGTAGCTGCGAAAAGGTGAATATGTAATGTAAAAAAGATAAAAACATTGGTGGAAGTTACCAGATGTACAAGAAAATGATCTAATGACAGGCTTTTGTCAAAAGAGTTCATGAAGCAAAGGTGCAGAGATGATGGAACAAAGAAGAATGAAAAATAGCTGGTAAGTAGAGATATTAATATGAAAAAGTATGTGTCTATAATATGAATGTCGTTGGTAGCGGTTGGAGCTTCAGTATCTCTTGCTGTAAAGCGGTCTTTGGTCTAATACTGGCATCTTCAGCGGTGTGCAGTGTTCTGACTAGTGCACTGTGATGGGCCGTATCACTCCTGGATGTGTCTCCAGCCCTTAAGTGATCTACTGAGGTTTTTTTACACAACCAGAAGTCTCCATCAAATTCCACAAACTGACGGCCCTCA
Source organism: Aphelocoma coerulescens (assembly GCF_041296385.1). NCBI lineage: Eukaryota > Metazoa > Chordata > Aves > Passeriformes > Corvidae > Aphelocoma > Aphelocoma coerulescens. Next base: position 3,833,596 of record NC_091036.1, read on the forward strand.
GTTCTGAAATAACTATAAGTCACAGTAGTTTAAGTTAAATCAGTATGTTGTATAAAATTTAACATTGGCTAAACAACTGTGACAGTTCATACCAAGCAGGACTTCACATGAACCTACCATATGGTATAACTGAAACATCTGATGTCTTGGTTATTTCACCATGCATCATTCTACACTCTGGCTAGATGCTCTAACATTTATTACTTGTAGAAGGAGCATTTAACTGATTGTCACTGTGTGAATATGATGATGGAAGCCCTGATTTGCACAGAATTCATATATTGATAGATTTATCTCATTTGCTGTACTTGCTTGTTGTGTGTAAGGACACTAATGAGTTGGTTTTAGGGACTAATGAGAACTGTAATGGCTAATGGATATTTACAGCATTGCTACATTTTACCACCTAATAATGTGAACACCAACTTCAGTTCTTTCAAGTCTTTAATTGTCAAGATGGGAATCTTTAATTACATTTCATCAGACAATAAAAATCTCAGAAAAATCCACAAGATGTTGATGATTCTGCTGGAGTTGCTCTGATAGAAAATTTCTACATTCTTAAGTAATAAATTCCTGCAAAAGTCTTTGAGAACTAACTTTAAAACAGATCCATCTCAAACTCAGATTTATCCTCTTTGCTTCTCCTTTTCACAGTTAATTCAACTGTGAAAAGAAGAAGATACACTGACAAGCTTTTAATTTTTTTTAGATATTTTCAAACTGTGTTTCAAATAGGAAATATTAACTGGGAAAAAAAATTGTTTCCTTTTGTCATAATAGTCCAGATTTGTAGATAATTGGAATCGCATTTCTCTATTCTGATTTGAGCATCTAAAAACTAGGCATGTGCTCTCAGGCAGAGTTCTGGGCTGTTTCTGGTTTGGAAAGAGGGTACCTCCTGAAGGTAAGACATTCTGTCTTAAAGTAGGGTTCCAAAAGGAATGGAGCATTTTACTTAGTCCATCTTGGTTGCCTGTTTTCTGAGCATTATTTCTTGTGGAGAGCCATATTTTCACTGACTCACCGTTCCATGTTACAAGCTGTCTCAAAATATTTTTTGACTCACCTGACCTGTTAAGCATTTTCAGATGTGCCTGTGTTTCACTGAATAATCACTACTCCTATAAATAAAGAGGTTAAACCAACAAAGCCTGAGATATTTTGCTAGAGAGTCTTGCTTTTTTTGATTACTTTGTCAATAGTCATAGCAACAACTCACCATTTTGGGGGCTGCATATTCCTTTAAATGTGCATTTGAAAGATACTTGCAAACACAGTTTCTTGGCTCAGATTCACTGCAGAATTTGTTTGTGCCTCTTACTCTAGGTTGGGATACTCAAGGCAAAAGGTTGTTTTGGTTTCAAAGACAGGTGCCTGCTAAGGAAGGCAGGAGCCTCCTTTGGAATGGAACATGTATGCCCCTTCCCTCTGAATTATTAATTTTGAAATTAGGGGCTTTCAGGCAAAGATATGAGAAATAAGAGTAACAGTTCTTTACTAGTACATATAATAAGGCAATAATAGAGAAACACTGGCTTAAACTGACAGAGTCAGGATATGACCTGACACCCTGTCAGGCAGGGTGGTGGTAGCAGTCTGATTAAGTGGTGGCTGCAGTCTTCTTTGAAGTGATAGAAATGGTTCTGTCGAAGCAGTAATCCTGTAGAAGGGTCTGATCTTCCTCTGAAGGTCCAGTGCTGGTTATGTAGCTCTTGTCTTCTAGGAATCCAGTAGGTAAGGGCTGACTGTGCTGTTCCAAACCTCAGATTATATCCAAGTAGGAATGCTTGGTTCCTCCCCCTGGGCAGAGCATCTCACAATGGGATGATGTAATTTTATGAGTCATGCAGTGAGACTTGATGGCCCATTAGCAGAAGATATTTCTCCGGAGGGAGTTATCAGGGATGTGTCATGGAAGAGACAAAGAACACTGCCCCACCTGGTTTTAACAGCTGGCTCATTAACAGAAGATATCTCCTGGAGGGAGTTATCAGGGATGTGTCAAGGAAGAGACAAAGAACCCTGCCCCACGTGGTTTTAACAGATGGTGATAGAATACATACTTTTGGTTACATCTTACACTGTAACCTAAGACAAGGTTAAACTTATGACTATTTCTGTTGTTTTCCCACTATTCGAGTCGTCTTTCCTTTGAATACCAGGGATGGACTGTTCAGTCTTTCCGTCTTTCATTCTGTGCTGTCTCTTATTCTTCCTACTCTTTTGCTTGCACAACAGAAAGCTGTCCATCTGGGCAGTTACACACCTGTCTTCTCTCCCACAATGAACAAAATGACATAAAAACTTCTTGTACTCTTTCTCTTAAGGATCCACTTGTGCCTTGTGAGTCCTTACTGTATTCTGGGAGATGCTCCAGTTGCACTGGCCTAGTGTTGGTGCTGCACAGATTTTTATTTTTTTCATAACCTGTTATGCATACCTCTGCCAGTATCTTCAACGCTGATCTGAGCCAGAGTTCTGCCTTCTCATTTGTGTTGGATAACGAATGCAGTTGGTGAACAGAAACAGCTTTTTGCTGTGGATAGAAAAAACCTACAATTTCCATACTTCACATCATGCTCCTTTCATTACTCTCTCCTTCCTCCAATGTTTTTGAGTGTGCAGATGTTTCCTAGTTAGGTATTATTTAAGTGGGTATTTTCTTGCTAACATGTTAATTAAAACTTGCTGTCCAGAATCTCTGGGTACAATTTGCAGTGTAATCTGTAGCCTCTAGTGCATCATTGTATCTCTATTAAAAGGAATTCTGTGTAATGATGCTGGTATTTAATTAGTTTCTTTGCCGGTGTTGTAAAACATAGTGATAAATGAGCTAACAGGTCCATGGATCATTATTGTACTAGAGATGAGCTTATTAGCTGATTATGAATCATTAACAAAGTCTACATGGGATTTGCTTATCTAATTCAACACAATTTTGAGCATTCAATACTCTACATTAATTTCTTTCAGCTAACAATATTGTATTTAGATTGTAATCTTTGCATGTTTTATTCTGGGAAATTTTTTTCTTTAGCGTTGAATTCTAATTATATTCTAAGTGCTGTGAGAAGACCTGGTGTCCATCTAGGATGATTACAAAACTGCATTGTAAGGTTTTACACGACTGCATATTTTTTCATTTGGTTCTGAGTATGTTTATTAATCATCTAGCAATGCAGGAAAGACAGAAACTCAGACCCTAATCAACTTGCATTTCTTAAATAATACACTAACTACAGCAAAATTAAATACTCTGTGCCAGCAAGAGCTGACCACATAGAAGGGGATATTCACACCATTTTGAGTTTTCAATTTGGAGGCGGGATTAGGCATGTGTAGCATCAGTTCAGTTGTCAGAAATAATGGGAGTTAATAACACAAAAGTATACTTCATGGAGAATAATCACCTGAGAGATGCTTTTAGAAGAAATATTCAGAAATTTGATGCTGTCAGTTTATCTTTAAATAGATTTAAATAAATTAGAATTTCAGAAGAATTGTCCTCTTCTCATTGAATATCTGCAGTTGTTTAATGTGCATTCTTCCCTTGTGTTGGGGTTTTAAGAGCTGGCCTTTTGTTTTGTTTTTTTCTCTTTAGGAGTTTTCCCCCATACATGTTGCTAGGAGATAATGACTGGATACTTAAGAGAGACAAAAGAAGTTGTCATAGCTCAGGAGAGGGATGCAGCTGGCTGCTCTCTCCTTTACCTGGGGGCTTCTTGGAGGGCAGAGATACTGCGAGACTTGGACTGGGAAATCGGGTTGGGCAGCCCCTAGCTGCCTCTTGTTCTCTCAGCATTTGGAAGGGAGAGAAGCTGCGGTGGCTGTGTGTGGATACAAAAATGCTGCTAGCGAGGATTTTCTTGCTATTTTCTAAGTCTGTGAGAGACTTTTCTCTCTCACAGAAGAGGTAGCAGAGTTATGTAAACAACCAAATCACCTGCAACCTCAAAAAGCTTTGTTTATAGTACAGTAGAAAAATATTTTGACAATGGATGTTTTAGGATTTTAGCCAATCACCCCAAGGGGTGGCTGATCCTTTGTCCAATTAGAATATGAAGGAAGAAGTCCATAAAAGAGTTTGTAAAATAATTGAATAAATCAATCTTGGTGCACAATTCCTGCCTGCTGGATCTTCTCTCCTCCTCCTCCCTACAGCTGCGGGACACGGTAATACACCCTAGGGTTGCAGTAATATTTGGTGCACCCGACGTGTTCTGCACGCTGCGAAGTGTCCTGCTGCTGTGAGCCAAGCTGAACTTCTCTAGAGGTACGCTGTTCCCCTTCCACCCCCCAGGACCAGGAGGTCTGACGGGACTGAGAAAATGGCGAACAACGGATCACAAACCGACGCTGTGGTAACAATCTGAAAAGGTGTTTTCAGTATAATGCACACCTCCTTTCCTGAAAACTCAGTTCGGGAATTATTAACTTGGGCTGCCTTGCAAGGGATTCCTGTGGACAGAGACACTGCCCTGGACTTTGCCTTATGGAAGGAACTTGGCTGTGCTGTCTGACACGAGCTCCCATCTGGGGACCCAGCAGTGTTAGAATTATACTGAACCTGGCGTTCATTATTTATGCTGCTGACAGACCTTGACTGGTGGCAGCAGATCTGGCTCGCCTATTTTGGTGATGACTGACGGAGAGATATCCAAACAGGACCTAGCTGACCGGGCTTCAGGGGCAAGTGATGGTGGATCTGGAAAATTCCCCCTGGCTCCACAGGCAGAGCCTGCGCCGGCTCAACCTGCACAATCGCAGGACTGCGCGGCCCCAAGGGACCCCGCGCCGGCAGAGGCTGCAGCGCGGGGTTCAGCAATGGAGCTGAATGCTGCCGCGGAGCAAGAGACGAGTGCAGCACTGGGCACAGCTGCAACCCCAGAGACGGCTGCAGCAGCAGCAGTACCAGTTCGGTCAGGACCGGCCGAGATGGCATCCCGTAAAGAGGCTGCTGTTCAAACTGCAGTGCAGCCAACTGTAGTCTGTGCTGTCTGTTCTGGCTCTAGTGAATCTGTCCCTCTCCACCCATCTCTGTTCGCTACCAGTGTCTCAGAGTTGCCTTTGCCTGATGATTCCTCATCGGGAAGTGAGGCAGATGAGGTTCTGGCCCTGGGGCGTAAAGCTGCCATAGCCGGGCACTGAAAGAAAAGGCTGCACCGGTCTTGCCCTTGGACCTTTCAGGACAGCACAGTGCGTCTGACGGACTACAATCACTTCTTAGAGGCAGTTAAGATGCGAGCTTTTAGAGCAGGGTGACTGGAAGTTATTGGAAACACTTGGAATGCCAAATAGATTTGAGGATTCTGGGGGAAATCGGGAAGCTGTTGCACTCCATCCACAGGCTGTGCCAGAAGTTCAGGGTGGTAGTGACTCCCCAAAAGGGGAGATCCAAGCTTTCCCAGTGTATAAGGCTCTCCCAAATTCTGGCGAGAGTGATAAGCATGAGGTAACTGCTCGGAAAGTTGCCCAGGACCTGCAATCCAAGGTGGCACAACATTGGCTAGGTTCTGCTGAGATTATGCAGATAATAAGGGTGATAAATACAGATTTACTTGCTCCATTTGATATCAGACACTTAGGTCAAATTCTATTTCAACCTGTACAATTTACAGTTTTTGAGAAAACCTGGAGAAAGCTAGCCAACAAGGCTGCATTAGGAAATATGCAGCTCCCTACTACCGATCCTAGACAGACAGTGGGAACGGATGCTTTGATGGGGACTGCTCCCTTCTCTGATCCCAGTCTACGGGGTACTTTGTCCTCTATCATCCTGCAGCAAGCTCAACAGGTCGGCATGGCTGCCCTGTTGAAAACCATAGAGTTGTCTGTGCCCAGAAAGGGATACACTGAAATAGTTCAAGGGAAATTGGAGTCATTCCTTTCTTTTGTAGAGAAAGTTGCTGCTTCTCTCGAGAAGCATCTTGAGGATAATGGGTTAAGACAGATGTTGTTAAGGCAGTTAGTGAGAGATAACGCAAATGAGGAGTGCAGAAAAATCATAGACGCCTTACCAGGGGATCCTGCGGTAACAGACATGGTCGAAGCCTGCACTAAGGTGGGATTTGGGAACCAGAAAAGGTCTGCTTTGGCTGCGTTCCTGCAGCCTGTTCACATGTCTTCTGATAGTGAACCAAAGCAACCCAAACAGGTGAAAAAACGGAAGCGGCCTAAGCCAAGACAAAAAGAGAACACAGCGATCCCCCAGTGCAAGAGGTGTGGCAGGCCAGGGCATTGCTCAGACTATTGTAGATCTCTGACTCATGCTGATGGTTGGCCTTTGTTGGGAAACTTCTACCGGGGTGCAAGGAGAGGGAATTGCTCTCCGATGCTGTGGCACAGGTACAGGCACAGGCCTACTCATCCACCCTAGAAACGGCACCCAGGGATCAGATGGTTTTGACGTCCGCACCGCAGCCGCAGTCGTCTTAGACTCCCGTGGTATTTATAAGGTTCCCTTGGATGTATATGGACCCTTAGCCCAGGGATCCAGTGCAATGCTGGTGGGAAAACCTGATGTTGCCCATCAAGGAATCTTAGTGCACTCAGGAGTTATTGATACTGACTTTAAAGGTCAGATTTGTGCTATGGTCTCCACGCAAAAACCCCCTGTCACTATTCCTGAAAAGACATGCCTTGCTAAATTAGTGCCTTTTAAGTCTTGTGTCCCCAGGATAGAACAACCAACTCGCGAAGATAGCGTCAGTGGATCTACGGGACTTCCGCAGGCCTTCTGGACTGCAGACATCTCTGACCAAAGGCCACAGATGACATGTACCCTGATCCTGCCGGATGCCCGTCCACCCCAGATTCAGCTTCGAGGTTTGATTGATACGGGTGCTGATGTAACTATCATCTCCTTCTCTGCGTGGCCTCCCTCATGGCCTTTAGCCCCAGTGGGATCGGCCGTCGCAGGATTAGGAGGAACCACACAGAGGTATTTAAGTAAACGGCCTGTGGTGGCGAAGGACTCAGAGGGGCACACAGCTACAATTAGGCCTTATGTTACTACCATTTCCCTTAACCTTTGGGGACGGGGTGTGTTGGCAGCTTGGGGCGTACGGATTGGGACAAATTTTTAGCAGGGGTCACTGTGGGCAAGGGCACACAGTATCCTACACCGCCTTTGTGGTGGTTCATTAACACACCAATCCGAGTCAGACTCTGCTTAGTTAGTTGAATTAAGGGCTGTTACCATGGCTTTTCAATGATTCTCACAGGTACCTTTGAATTTGGTTACTGAAGCTGACTAGCAAAAGCTTTGTATACAATTAATCACCTTACAGTATCACAAAATTCAAATAATCCTGTTATTCTGAATCACTTTCTCTCATTGCAGTCTGTAGGCGAGAGGCAACTGCCCTGGGCAAAAGTCTGGGTGTGGAATTTACTCACTAACCAGTGGGAAGGCCCTCATGAGCTTATCGTTTGGGGTCGTGGGTATGCTTGCGTTTCCACAGATACTGGGGTACGGTGGCTACCTGCAAAATGTGTTTGCCCTGACCTACGTGTCCTGGGTTGCAGTGCATTCTATTACCATGCTCATGAGCTGTTGAAATCAGGTGGGGCAGTGTTTCCTTGCCTCCTTCCCCCAGACTATCTTGCTGTTAATGTCCCATCATTGTCCTGCTGTATGACTCAGAGATAACTCCCTCCAGACCATCTTCTGTTAATGAGCCTAATCAACACCTGGCCTCATGAGTCATTGCCCCATTGTGAGATGCTCCACCCAGAGGGAGGAACCAAGCATCCTATCCTGGATATAATCTGAGATTCTGAACACCAGAAACAGCCCTTCCACTGGATTTCCAGAGGACAGGAGCCACACAGCCACCACTGGACCTTCTGAGGAAGAGCAGACCCTTTTCTACAGGATCACTGCTTCAGCGGACTGCAGCCACCATTCTACCAGACTGCTACCACCACCACCACCCTGACTAACAGGGTGTCAGGTTGATCTTGACTCTGTCAGTTTGAACCAGTGTTTTCTTTTAATTTTTCCTTTTCTTTAATTTCCCCATTAAATTGTTATTCTGACTTGGTGCCTCCCACTGGTTTGTTTTCAAAGTAGTGCACTACGGCACCAGAGGCAGAACAGGCAACCTCCAAATGATGACCAGAACGCCAACTATCCAAATGGTGACCAGAATGTAGATGATCAGCCTGATGACTTCTGATGATGACCAAGATGTCAACCATCAGGCAGGTGGTCCTTCCACAAGCAGAGACTGAACTTTAAAGTTCTTGTTATGGAGTCAGATAGTTAAAGCCTTAAGGACATATTTAGAATTAATAACTGATGTAAATTTCTATTCAGGATTAATAGTAGAGTTGTTATCAAGCAAAAAGGGGGAATTGTGGGTACAAAAAAGCTGCTACAAGGATTTCCTTGCTATTTTCTAAGCCTGTGAGAGACTTTTCTCTCTCACAGAAGAGGTAGCAGAGTTATGTAAACAACCAAATCACCTGCAACCTCGAAAAGTCTTGTTTATAGTACAGTAGAAAAATATTTTGACAATGGATGTTTTAGGATTTTAGCCAATCACCCCAAGGGGTGGCTGATCCTTTGTCCAATTAGAATATGAAGGAAGAAGTCCATAAAAGAGTTTGTAAAATAATTGAATAAATCAATCTTGGTGCACAATTCCTGCCTGCTGGATCTTCTCTCCTCCTCCCTACAGCTGCGGGACACGGTGATATATGCTACGGTTGCGGTAATAGCTGTGGGGAGAATTCCTCACCACTGCGGGGTTCTGTGTTCTGCTGCCTTTCTTCTAATGTGAGTGGAGCCCTGCTTGAGTGAGCGGCTGTTGCATTGGGACCCTATTTAATACCCTACCTCACTAGAAGAGGGACTTTTTTACCATCTGCTGGGCTGCCTCAGGGGAAAAGCTGCGGGATCCCGAGCCCACCTTTCCCTGCCATGCTGGGAGCCCAACCACCACTGCCCCGCCCCCACCGTTCTTTTGCCACTGCTCCGAGCCTTCACTACACTGTAGCTCCGCATCCCCTGCCTGCCCAGACGTCCCAGGGTTCCCGCTGCAGCTCTGGAGTTTGATACATCTCATCTACCACCCGGGATTTTGTGTTCATTCCTGGTGCTCCAGCCTGCTGCTCTCTGGAGTCCTGCTGGAGCACTGGGATTGGCTGCCCAGAGGGTTTGTGAAGCCTTTCTTCCATCCCTTCCCAGCATCCCAGGCCACCATTGTCGCATGCTCCCAGAGCTTGCTCCGGAGCACCCCCTGCAGCTGCAGGGGAACCATTGCATGCACCCGGCTCACTGGGACGCGCTAGCGCCCCTGCTGGCTGTGACCGGAACTGCACCAAGGGGAAGGGTGCCTGCGACCGAAAAGGCTGTCACTGGGTTTGTGGTTCTGTTTGTTGTTGCTGCCATTGTTATGGTTGTTTGTTTGCCTTGGTATATACATATTAGTAAAGAACTGTTATTCCTGTTTCTCATATCTTTGCCTGAAAGCCCCTTAATTTCAAAATTATAAAAATTTGGAGGGAAGGGGCATACATTTTCCATTCCAAGGGTAGCTCCTGCCTTCCTTAGCCGACGCCTATCTTTCAAACTGAGACACCTTGACCTTACTGTTGCTCACATATTTAACTCAGGCTGGTTTTCTGCTGTGTGATAATGTTAAGTTGTAAACAGTTTCTTTGTAAACCAGTACTTTGTTGTAACCCACCTTGTCTTCTCCTTACTAGAAAATAGATTGCCTAGGTGTGTAGAAGCTGTATGCACCAGGCACAAGTCTGATTCTCACACATTCTGATCCATCTTTTGAGTCTTGCCTATACTATATTTTTATCCTGCCCTTGATCCACTGCTGGAGAGAAAGGAATACTGTGAAACGGGCATTTAGTCTTCCTTGTCCAAGGTCCCCTTTACTTGAGTGCTTCATAAGGATACTTGTGTGTTTTCTTTGGAGGATAGGCTCCTTCCAATGCTGGATTTCCTTTTACTCTGCTCTCCAAAATGTAGCTGTCATTGCAAATGTCCTCTGCATTATCTGCTTTATTTGTTTCTGTGCAGGAAACTATTGATAATTCTTGTGGAGAAATCCTGGCAATAATGAAAAAAAGATTATATTGATGGCAGAGGTGCTGCCACACAGCTCCATAAATACAGAGTTAAAAAATCAGGATGTTTCATAAAAATTGGCAGCTGAAAATAGATACAATTTTCTTGTGATTCTGCCAGGATTCCTCTCTTCTGAATTTCCTATTTACACAGCCATTAGTTCTAACACTTTCTCATCTTTTGTTTATCATGTCAGAGTAAATATTACTTGGTTTGTCCCAGTGGGAGCAAAATCCGTACTATTTTTGTTTCTAAGTTATTTTCTTTCTCTTCCTTTGAAAAAGATTTGTAAAATGACAGATGAATTTCCAGCAGTAGGAATATTTCTTAATGGTTAGGGAAACAAGTTTAGATTGCAGAGATGCAGCCATGAAGAAAAATAGGAGACCTAAAAAGGCATGGTTTAAAATATAAGAGGATAATAACACAAAGAGGAATGCTAGAAACGTTCAATATCCTTCATGGTACAACTGGAAAAGTTGAATTTGTAAACATATACTCTTTACCTTAGTTTCCGTTTACATATGCATAGTACCTTCCAGTTGCAGAGCACCAGTGATCATGATTTACAGTATTATTAGATGTACTCAAATCTTTCCATAATATCCATTTGATATTGTGCAATAATTTATTAATTTTATACTACTTATTCAATTTTTATGTATGTATATCTATTTTAATAATCTAACCTGGTTTATATGAGATTTTTATAGAAAATAAAGTGGATATAATGTCAATATAAAAATACCAAATTCTATTCTTTTTTAATTAGGATAAAATACTTGTCCTCAACATTTGTTTTAAATGGCTATGTTAATTCCTATTGTAAACAAAATATTTGAATCATAAGATTCATAATGAGTAACATTTTTCATATTGGTCTCTGTACAACTCTGGAAGCAGTGTGACTTTATTTTGTAGGACACATTCCAATTTCATAAACAGTAGAATGTGGACATTTAAAAGAATTGAAACAAAGCAGGTTAATTATTCAGGGACCTCAGACTAAAGTTAACTCAGAACTAATGCATCATGTGCTCTCATTATAAACTGAATCTGTCACTAGATTACTGTGAGTATAGCCGCTCACACTTACCCAATATTATCTGTCTGACTATAGGCTTGTTTTCCTTTTCAGTACCTGTTTTGTTATTTTCAAAAACAAGATCCCCTTTTTGACACGTTAGTACCTTGATAGGGATAAATCTGTTTCTCCTCTGATAAATCAGAGTACTGATTTCTGAGTTTTGTAAAGGTTGCATAAAAGGTGATTAGGCAACATCTTTGAAGATCATTATTTCTACCTCTCTCTATATATATACATAATAGACAAGAGCAGAGAATACTAACTTCTAGAGCAACATTTATAAACCTTTATCTTCTCAAGGTGATGCCCTTTAATAGAGGACAGTGCTTGGTTCTTAGTTCAGCAGTTCTGTCAAGTCTGAGGCAATCATTTGATTTCACTTTTATACATATGCTTAGGTGCTCAGAAAATTCCTGTATGTAAAAGAGAAGTTCTGAATACTATAAGCCTAGGTCAACCAGAAGGAGGTAGATTCCTGAAGTCTTATTAATGATATTTTCTGTGAACTGACTTTATTCTGACTTTGACTTACTTTAGGCAGCAACATGCACAAATATGAGTGCTATTATACTTGATATTACTTTTGATTTCCATTTTAAAGGATCTTGTACTTGCTTGAAGTTGTTCATGTGTTGCAGATCAAACTGCAGTGCTAAATGTTTGCATTTTTTTTCTCTTGCAAGAAGAAAAGGCTAGGATTTTATTTAGTTGGTTGGGGTTTTTTTATTTCATTAACATCTTTGAGTGGGCTGAGTAGAAGAAAAACCCAAGTATAATTTATTTTACCTAATGTTTTGGAAGTTTTCTGTATAATCCAATTTTTATCTATCTGATCATCTAGAAGATGATGCTTCAACCTTAGCAGAAGTCAGCAAAAAAGGTCTCAGGGGATACGGGAACAAATTTAGACCAAAATTCCAAGTAGTCTTATTAGAATAACATACAAAAGAACATGGTGGGCTATTCATTTGTCCTTCTACACAAAGTTTATCACAGTTTTTAAAGATCTGTTGCAACACAAGAGCCATTATTAACTTGAGACATGCTTGGGGCGTGAATTTCACACACGTCTTAGAAAAAAAGGGTTTGCCACTGAATCCAGCTGAAAATCTTGGAGCATTTCATGTTTTTTTTATTCATGTTTTTCATATCATGTTTTTACATAACCACAAAGTGTTATAATCTGAAACATAGTATTGTTCTTACCTTAAACTAGAGCAACTCATTGCAACAGAAATAAGCAAGCAACTCTGTTCCAAGCAGCTTACTGTTTAACTATAATGTGGTTTCCCCAGGAATCATGGAATCATGGGTTTTAATTAACTCTAACAGGTATTTAATGGTGATTTAATAAGACAGTTATTGTATGTTAATTAAATGTCAGCTGATTGCTAAGAGGTTTTTGCAATTATTGAAGTTTACTAATTATCCAATAGATAAATCAATTTTTCATGTAAAAAACTCACATCTATATAAGCTGATGATGTATATTGTCATAATGAAATGAGAGATGTGCTGTGTTGAATGTGCTTCTTGCATCTGCCCTGTACAGGCAAGAAGAAAACAGTTTACTCCTCTTGACAGCATTTTTCTTGTTGAATGCAACTCAGCTGCTGGTGCAGAATATGTGGGTGACAGGACCTGCAACTGTAGCAGTAAGGGGCATGGAGTTTTCCTTTAAGCATCTGTATGGAATGAGACAGGGGCCAGGAAAGTAGCTCACATCTCTGCACCCTCCCACCAGGATTTAAAATGAAGATATGACCGGTAAGAACTAAAGAAACTCTCAGGACTTTCTGTTCCTTTCAGAACAAAGACTGCATTGTGATGTAGATTGGTTGTCCTTTGCGTGTTGAGCAGGAGCATTGTGGAACAGGAGTTTTGTTTTTAGAAACATGTCTGGCATCAAACTGCATTCAGTCCCTGGCAAATGCATCAGTACATTCTGTGTATTGCCGATTATTAATCAGAACTCAGTGTATTAATGAGGAAAGTAACTGTAATCAGCTCTGATTTATGCAAATTAAATGCAACCCTCAGACTCTTGGTCAGTTGCCAGGACTGTCTGCAGGTGGTGAAAGCAAGGATAACCTTTTTATTTATTTTTTTTTTAAGAAAATAAAAAAAAAAGGCAAGCTATTTTACTATGAAAAAGGTTCTTACTGCTAATAAAAATATTTCTAGGTCTTTGATGAGGGCCCCAAAGATGGTCAGAGGGCTGGAGTATCTCTGCTATGAAGACAGGCTGAGATGTTCAAGCCTGGAGAAGAGAAGGCTCTGGGAAGATCTTGTCACAGCCTGCCAGCACTTAAATGGGGCTTGTGAAAAGAAGGGAGAGCAACTTTTTACATGGGCAGATAATGACAGAACAATGGAGAATGTTTTTAAAACAAAAAAAGGAGAGATTTAAATTAGATGATACGAAGAAATTCTGTGGTCAGAGGGAAGCTGTTGCTGCCTGTCTTGGGGTGACTTTATGATGCTGTATCCCCTATCGCCTGCTGTATGCCCAGACATGAATCCTGTGCCTTTCTGTGTCTTTAAGGCAGACCCGAGAGTGGAGGGTGGGGGGCAGGCAATGGAATTCCTTCGGTGTTGTGTTCAAAAACACAGATAACTTGTTCACTCTCTTCTCAGCTCTCGGCTTCTGCAGCAGGGAAGAGAGTGGCATTCTCTTGCTTTTTAGCTAGCTTCTCAGGAAAAAGGTTTTCCTGGGACTTTCGTTTCTTCTTCTCTTCTGGGCTGTTCAGCAACATCAGAACATCACCAGGAGGCCCTACACTGCAGCCTGGAGGGGCCCAAACTGAACCCCAGCTCTGGAGAGAGAGAGCAGGGCCACGCCTACAAAGGACTTTGAATTTTACCAGATTTTCTCCACAGTGAGAGGTTTTATTATTTAGCATTATTCTTTTTCCGTGCCTGCATGCACTCTGCTTGTTAAATAAATAACTTCTTTTCCACTTTCCTCCAAGGAATTTCTTCCCGAACCTGTGGGGGAGTGGTGGCTGAAACCTGCCTTCTTTGGAGGAGACATTCCTTCCAGAGCATTTCCCTTAATTTGTCTCAAACTGGGACACTGCCCCATCCCTGGAAGTCTCCAAGGCCAGGTTGGATGGGGCTTGGGGCAACCTGGGATAGTGGAAGGTGTCCCTGCCCATTGAAACTAGATGATCTTTGGGGATCCCCTCCACCCGAAGTCATTCCATGTTTCTATGGTTCTCCGAATCTGCCCCATCTGACAGTCTTGCTTAAGTCCTACTTCATTAAGTAGAATACACTTGCTATAAGCTTTTACAAGCGGGTAATGACTCAGGCCACCTGAGAGATGCAGGCAATTGCCTTAGAATATAAAGTTTTGATTTCCAAGTGGAACAGTTAATATTACTGTGTAACTAAGCCTGTATGGGACTATAGCACAGAGATGAGACTGAGAAGTGCCCACCAGCAAAGGGGATTTCTGCATTAATTATATCAAACCTAGCAGTGTATTTGAAGATTTTGTCGGACTTAGAACAACAGCTAAAGCAGGTTCTTATCTCAGTTTGTTAACACACCTTTAGGTAAGGGCTATGCTTTTCCCATCCTTAAGAACGGATCAGTTTGACATAATTTACTTATTAAAATGCAAAGTAGCAAAACGACTTCAGAATGCAGCAAAAAGATGAAAGAAGGCTCTTAGAGTACTAAATTGCTTCATTTCCTCTAAATCCGGTATTCCTCAAAATTAGAGAGAAATTGAAAGTAAATCCTTCTCAGAAAACAGCAGACTCATCCTGCAATGGAAAAGAATGTTCATGATGAAAAGAAGTACTACTCCCAGACAATGCCAGATGAAATAACACCCATGACCTCTGATGTCAAAGGGAAAGGTGCTTCTTTTCTTGTACAGAAAACTTTCCTGGTGCTTGGGTGGCAGGCATGATCTATGCTACTCTGTTCAGGATTAGTGGATTATCTCCTCTCAGTTTAGGAAGACTGCCCTGGGCTCTTTGTCAGGGAGACTTTTTATGTCTTTATATTCTCCAGTCTTGCTTCTCTCCAAAAGCCATTATACTGTTCAGTTGTAGGAAACAGTATCTTACAGAATCACAAGTAAACATATTAAATAATATGGTGCACTTGGGTGATACAGTGCTGTCGATGGCTAATCAATAAATGCTTCCTGCTGACTTCTATGCATCCTGCATGTTCAGTAAATAAATCTGATCCTTCTGAAGATAATCTGGCCCCAGACCTACATAATTTATCTTTAGTTTACGTCTTGACCAGAGAGAGATTTTAAACTTAGTCAGACAGTGTTTTGGCCAATTTAATCCTTCTGTTATGCATTTAGGAACTACAGAAAATTATAAAACTTCCTTCAGAAGTTTCAATAGCTCACTACCTGAAGAATGGAAATTATTTAGCAGCTTCCAATAGAGAATTAAGAAAAATAGATTCTTTAGTTTGCAGATGAGTATGTATGAATCTTTGCAGTCTTCCTAGAGGAAAATGCTGTCTGTCCTAAAGCCTGAGAAAAAAATCACCATTTTGTCGAATGCCTCCATTTGGCAGTAAGCACTGACATGCTTTTTTCTCTCCTGTGTATTTTGATTTCCAGTGTTTACAATTCATGCATCTAAATCAAAGGCTATAGCCGAATATTTAAATAACTACTAAAATATCTGTCTAACCAAGAAACACTTAGCAATTGACTCCTTAAGATGCATTTTAGTCTTGCAAATATGTCTGGCCTTACATTGCTGTAGATACAAAAATGCTGCTAGCGAGGATTTTCTTGCTATTTTCTAAGTCCATGAGAGATTTTTCTCTCTCACAGAAGAGGTAGCAGAGTATGTAAACAACCAAGCCACCTGCAACCTTGAAAAATCTTGTTTATGGTACAGTAGAAAAATATTTTGACAATGGATGGTTTAGGATTTTAGCCAATCACCCCAAGAGGTGGCTGATCCTTTGTCCAATTAGACTATGAAGAAAAAAGTCTATAAAAGAGTTTGTAAAATAATTAAATAAATCAATCTTGGTGCACAATTCCTGCCTGCTGGATCTTCTCTCCTCCTCCTCCCCCCTATGGCTGCGGGACATAGTGATATACCCTAGGGCCCAGGCCTGTGGTAATATATTGCTATGCTAGCCTACTATCACTGTAGTTATTGTTTGAATGGTAGTGGTTCTTGCAAGTTTGAATTTCCTTCATTCTAAGTAAACTCATCCAGTTAGCAATCCAGTTAGTTTCATTATGCACTTTAGAGTGTGAAATTCTATGCTATTAACATCCACCTATTCCTCTCACCTTCAGTTTCATAGTGCAATTTGGTCTTCTTACTGGTGGTGTGAAATGAGACTTTGCTTTTCCATCTCTGCTGCTAACATCTGTTGGACTAGAGGACCACTGTAGACCCCTTCCAATTGAACTATGCCATTCTTTTCCAAATAAGATAATGAAAGAAAATACCATGTGAAGGTGGTGACTAAACTGGGTCACTAAAGCTTAGCATGCCCCGTTTTCCCTCCAGACTCCATCCCCCTCTCACAATACACTGAGTGTGTTGGTTTCGCATGGCCTGGTTTTTGGTAGCGTGGGTGGGCACAGAGGTGGCTTCTGTGAGAAGCTGCTGGAAGTTTCCACCATGTCCAGCAGAGCCAATCCCTGATGGCTCTGAAGATAGACATGCCGCTGGCCAAGCCTGGGCCAATTAGAGATGATGGTAATGCCTCTGTGACAACATATTTAAGAAGGAAGTCAAAACAAAGTGGGGGCACACTGTCAATTCCAGCTAGAGAAGAGGAGGAGGTGAGAACATGTGAGGAAAACAACATGGAGACACCAAGATCAGTGGAGAAAGAGGGGGAGGAGGTGCTTCAGGTGCCAGAGCCAAGATTCCTCTGCAGGCCATGGTGATGACCATGGTAAAGCGGTTATCTACCTGCAGCCCGTGGGGATCCACGGGGGATGCAGAGATCCACCCGCAGCCCAATGGGGGAGGTCCTCACGCTGAAGCGAGTGGATGCCTGCGTGAGGCAGTGATCCAGTGGGAGACCCAGTGGAGAGAGGGGGCCCCTGCTTCCAAGCTGGAGCAGCCTGCCCTTGGAGGACTGCACCCCGTGAAAGAGTGACCCATGCCACAGCAGTTTTGGGAGGGCTGTTTGCCCCTTGGAGGGGCTCACATTGCAGCAGTTTTGGCAGGACTGCTGCTCATGAGATTGGAACCATGCTGGAGAAATTCGCGGAGAACTGTCTCCCATGGGAGGCACCCCACGGCGCAGCAGGGGAAGGACTTCTCTCCCTAAACAGTAGAAGAAAACCTCAGGTGATGAACTCATCAAACCCCCATGCTCTGTCTCCCTGCGCTGTTGGTGGGAAGGAGGGAGGGGTTGGGTGAAGAAAAGGTATTTTAAAGAGCTTATTTTACTTCTCATTTTCCTCCTCTGGTTTTGTTAGTAATAAATTCACTTTGTACCTCTAAGTTGAGCCTGTTTTGTCTTTGGAGTGTTTTCTTCCTGTCCTTATCTCAACTGATGAAGCCTTTATTAATTTTTTCTCTCCTCTGCCCCGCTGTGGCAGGGGAGGGTGTGTGAGTAACTTTCCCGGGTGCCTGGCATTTGGCCAGTGTCAAACCACGACGCTGAGTTGTGATGATGACCAAGAAAGAAACAGTTTTACAATGCCCATGACTGCAACTGTGCTGTAAATGACTATATCAGTGCTGTAGTGTGAAACAGGGATGCATTTCCATTTCCCTTTGTAACTGTGGTGCTTCCTGTGGAATAGGCTACAAGATTCTTTCATCCTGTATCATCCTACCTTGTGCGTGGCAAGAGGAATTATGTCTGTAAATCTCTCTAGCTGCCAAATCTCTTTCTAATGGGACAGGGCTAGTCAGTCTTCACATTACAGATAGGGAAATAAGGTGTGCATGTTAGGTTTTTCTAGGAACTATGTCAGTTTACACACCTGCAGCTTTCTCTCTGGGAAAATCCCTCACTGCATTAATCTGCTACAGAAAAGCATTGGACAGGTTTTTCTTGAGGCCTTGACAGTAATTCTCCAGAGGCTACAGATGTCTACCCTGCAGTCACAGAAATGATTACAGTACAATGTAGGTGTACCTGATATAATTTAAGGCTGTCTAGCTCAGGTACCAATCATGGTTTAGTTTCTGTAGTATAAAGCTGAGTATGGATTGATTTTTCTTGATGGGATTTCGGTGGAGGTTAAATGGCTTAATTCAAGCTACGCAATGAATATCTTCATGTACATGAACCTTACTGTCACACATTAAAGGAATAATATTGGGGGAAGGGTAGAAGTCGTCCTTGTAATGTTAGCTGCTGAAAGGCCTAAATTAAGTATCTGAGCTCCAGTGAGACCAGAGTGTTCTTTTAAATCACTGTTGCACCATAAGTGGACAGTTCTACAGTGTCTCATCCTAATAAATGCAGTCCTTTTCAACAGCAGCTCTTTACTGTATTTAATTTGTCTTACATTACTTTCCTCCTTAATTGGAAATGTTTTTTTAGTGTAATGTAGTAGCAATTCCCCCTTGTCCAGAAATAGAGCACTGCTCATGGGCTGTTAGTTAAGGATATGCCATTATGGTGTTCTCACATATTTGGAGTATTAGTAGAATTCTTTTCATCATTTCATGTGTTCAGTGACATGCTGCTGGATTTAAAAGATATTTCAGACCTTGGATGATGAAAATATTTGTAGCCTTGTTTAAGAGAAAAGTAAATCTTTTGGTTTGGACTAATAATCACAGAAGTTCCTTAAAATAATCACAGAATATTCTGAGTTAAAAGGGACCCACAAGTATTGATGAGTCTGGCTCTTAAGTGAATGGCCCATATGGGGATCAAACCCACAACCTTGGCATTATTAGCACCATGCTCTGATCAACTGAGCTAACAATGCCTGTGAATATTTAGAAAACAGTTATTCACTTTGGTGTCTTATATGTTGCTTTCCCTGAGTTATTTGCAATTTCTGTGCTGCTGTTGGAATTCCAAATTTCCTTATAAATATTTCTCAGGATTGTAGTGTAGAGACCAGTGTTGGGAACCTTGATCTCACAGATCTTTGTTCTTGTTTTAATAGTGAATTTCTTTACTTTCTTGCCTGTCTTTTCTTTTCCCCTGGACTACCAAGTGAAAGAAAACCAATCACGATTCTTTCTTTTTTTTCAAGGATTACGAAGTTAGTGCTTTAACTCACATGTAAATTTTACCTCTTGCTCTTTTATCATATTTTGGAGTCTATGCTTCTCCCTTTTTATGGGAGCATTTACAGACACATGGGTGCATGCATACATACACATGTTTATTCAGAAATTCCTGCTTCTCTGCTTGTAGCCTCTGTGTGGAGAAGTTCTATCCTGTTAGTATGTTACTCACAATCATAAGGAATGAAGCAGGAAAAATAACAGCATTAGTCTAAGATGCCTGTAAATGTAACAGTAATTTTGCTAGTAAACACAATACTGCACTGGGCACACGATCCACAGTTTTCCTGTGAGCACTGTCTTCTCATCTGTTACTGTTTGCTCTACTGTGATCTTTATTGTTCATCATTCAGGCTTTCTGTATGCTGAGCACAGAACAGCTAAATCAGGAAATTTAGGCTAAAGTGAGGGGACAAATTCTAACCTCTCTGTATGAGCCAGCCCCTAACAATTGGGGAACCAACTCTTTGATTCTTCTATATCATAGCTTTCTTTTGTCTTGACTAGGCTATTGTCACATTGCTGTTGACCTCTAAACCCACTCTCCCCACCCCCAGCCTGAACTCTGGATTAGGCTTCCCAGGGAATAAACTATGGGCAAAGTTCTACTAGCTAGAAAGAGGGGAGATGGCTCATGCTGCCATAGTAACATGACCTCATACCGTATTCCTGGAACAAAGATGGTTTTCGTGTCATTTTTTCTGCCCCCATGAGTGTTTAAGCCCCCCTGCTGTTTCTCCACTTGGGAGGGGAGTGAAGGCTGTACACCACAGCGAAAAGAAGAAATTTCTCTTCCTTGCTTAAAGTAGGGCAGTCATCTATGAAACTGGGGAATCAGGTGACCAGGGAGAAAGAAACCAAAACAAAAATAAAAAAAGACAAAACCAGAGGTGAAGAGATTTTGGTCAATAATGTGAGTTTGAAGTCTGAATTTCGTGTAATCACCTCAAATCCTAGGTATTGCAATTTTTAACTCAGTTAAGTTTAACTTTTGAAGTGATTGATTTAAAAAAGAAAATCCTAACTCCACATTAAAAGTGTTGTTCTCTGAGCTGTTTGCTGTTGCCAAGGACTGAGATGTTGAAGCTATCTTAGCTATCTTAGCATCTGTGAAATGTCAAATCAGTAACTGATAGTTGCCAAAAAAAAAAAGGAATATGAATGCTTGAAACAGTTGAGAAAGAAATAGCAAAGTGGAAAAGGGTTGCTATAACAGAGTATAAATCTGTGGTCTCCAGCACAGTAAATATTACATAGTTTTAAAGACCTTTTTAAAAAGCATGTGGTAGAACTGGGAATGAACCAGTGTATGACACCAATGCTAGAGAGGGGTCTTACCCTGCTTTTGTGGGAGAAATGACAGAGTGAGCCCAGAAGAGGCATCAGCAGAAACAGCAGCATCAGCAGAGACAGCAGCTGAAACAGACTGGCTGTATGCTGGCTGTTCCTGTCCATGAGCAATCTGCAGGGCATTGTATGAAGGGTAATTTACCACATACAAAATTAAGAGAGCTGTAGAACTTCTTCACACATGACCTTGGGCTCAAGAAGCCCTCCTGCTACTAAATACTAGAAGGTGGGGACAAATTTGGGCAAAGAATCACCAGATAGTAAGCCTGTTCGGACATTCCTCCTTAGGAATAAACTATTGCCCACTGCCAGGGACAGGCTATTAGGCTAGCTGGGCTTCATCTAAAAGACCTTCTCTACCAAATCTCCAAGTGCTGCAGATTTATAACTTTAACAACTGCAGTTTAGTAGGTTCACCAAAGCTCTGATACTTTTCATAATTTTTGCAATGTAGTGTCAACTCATCACTGTCTCTGGAAGCAGTTCCCTTGATTTAGATGCAGGTAGAAACCAGTAATGCCTGTTTCAGCAAATGGCAACATCTCAAATTGATTGTTATTCACTTAATTTGCAGATGTCTTTACATGAGGGGAAGGGTCAAGGGAGGAGGGCTGAGCTACACATTTCATATTGATGATTATTAAACACTACTCTGTCACCAAACTGAGGCTTTTTCAGTAGTGCAAGAAGCATTTACAAGTGGTCTTCAGCAGCTTTCCTTTTAAATCACTGAAGATAAGTCTTAAAAAAAGAAAACAATCAATCAAAAAAAACACCGAAGTAAAAAAGATGCTGGACAGGGAATGACAATTTTGAATGAGTACATAAAATCACAGACAGGCTTTGGTTTGAATATCCGTTAGCTTTGGTTGAATCGCCTATCTCTTCTCAGCCATGTATTCCCTCCCTGTTGGAGGGGCAGAACCTTCCTCTGCCTTCAGTCCTATAGAAAGGGCAAAACTTTAGATATCTCTCTTCTCTGTATGTAAAGCTGTCTTGCAGAGCAAGGAATCAGTGACTAAAGAGATGACAGCAGTGTGCTGTTTAGTGCATGCTAGTCCCTTTGGTCAGGAGATAAATTCATTAGGATTCCATAAAAACATCAGTAATAGAATGTCTGGGGGTTATGTGGACTTTAACAGCTTTTCACATAAAGAGATGGTACACAAAATTATCAGGCTCACTGTCTTTTTCCCTGTTAATTCTGCTCATAATGAGTGACTTTTCTTATTAAATTCTGAGGTTTCAAGAATTTTATTATTATTTCTTAGAATCAACACAGAATCATAGAATCACTAAGACTGGAAAAACCTAAGATCATTGGGTCCAACCATTAATCCAGCCCTACTGTCTTCGCCACTAACCCACGTCCCCAAGTGACACAGCCACACACCTTACAAACACTTTCAGGGATGGTGACTCCACCATTTCTCTGGGCAGCCTGTTCCAATGCCACCCTTTCAATTAAGAAATTTGTCATAACATTCAATCTAAACCTCCCCTGGCACAAATAGTCAAGAACAAATAGTCACTTTCATCTATTAAGTGGGGGGAGAAGGTGTGTCTGGCAAAGATAATAAAAACATCATCTACGGGGTACTGTGCTGTTATTGGCCTTGAATATTTATATCACCTGAAAAAGTCATTGCTACTGTTAAGTCACAGTTTACAGAGGAAAAAGAAGAATGGAATGAATAACCTACCTGAATTTGCAGCAGTTTATCTTGGAGCCAGGTGAGGCTGTCCTGTGAACACATCACAGTTCCCAGTGTTTGTCTCTGGCCAGGCACATACCTCAGTTAGAATGAGAAAGCAATGGAACAGCTGAAATGTCATAAATTCCCTGCTCTTCCCAGCCCCACAAAAGCCCTTGCCAACAAACCCAGGGATGCCTGTGACTGGAAGCTCTTTTTTCTCCTCCCCTCCCCAATTCTGTTTTTTTTTTGTTCCTGTGTATACCCCCTGACTTCCTCTCTCTACCATCAAGGTCTGCTTGTTATCTGCAAGACCTCTCTCTTTCACCCTGTTTCCCTGCCAGAGCTCATAGTCTTTCCAACATAACGGCTAACTATAACAAGTTGGAAGAAGATAAAATAAAGAAATGAGAGTAAAAACTTCAAAATGTAATTTTGTAGAGTTTTCTATTTTTTTTTTTAATAAAAGAGGAGTTGGATTCTTCTTCTGCCTTTGAGCATGGCTCTCATCCATCACTTCTTGGGCTCCTCCCTGACCTCAATTCCTTTTGCAGTATGTTGTGTGTTCCCAGCAGCCCTACACCCATGCCATGCTCCCCTTTAGGACAGCAATGTCTAGTATGCCCTTAGAGGTCAGCTGGGTAGAAAAGAGTAAGGAGATATGAGTACTTTGCACCACAACTTTTTTGGGGGAGCAAAGGAAGGTAACCCATTCAGGGACTCTCCCAGTGTCCAAGCCCATTTTCTGTTTCTGTCTCAGCTTTTGTTCTATCACATTTTCGCTTCCCATTCTTCTTGGAAGTGTGTGATAAGAAGGAGTTTGCATCCTTCTCCATCCTACAGCAATCTTCTCTGGGGTTCTCAGAAGAGTAGCTTCAAATTATCCTCTCATTAGTGATGATACATCCCTTCTGCACACTGTGCCATTCCATTGTACTGCTTGAGCACTGAACATTAGGAGATAACTGCCTTCACAACATATGTCATTATTCATTAAGGGACCCATCCTAGATTATGACTGAGGTTTAATGTCTTGTTAAAGATGTTTAACACCTACAGTTTTGTTTTTAATTTAGGAAGCAGCATGATCAAAATGTGCCCTGAGAATTTCTCTCAGATTTTGTGAAATTTGCAGGTTAGCCTGCTCTGAGGAGGTGATCCTTAAATTGAATTGCAGCCCTCCAAGGCGTGTTTGAATGTCAAGCACTGCCATGATCTGACATGTTAATGGCTTTGAGAAAACAATGTGTTTCAGGGGTAATTGCTGAAGCAGTGAGTTCCCAGCAATATTTTACTTAAAAGAAATGTGCTGTTTCTCCACTGTGGAGACTGCAACAATGACACTGAACAACTGAGTGATATGAATCTCTGCTTGCCTTTTAATGGTCATTACATTCTTCTGATAGACTGGAGCAGG
The DNA here is from genome assembly GCF_041296385.1 of Aphelocoma coerulescens. Lineage (NCBI taxonomy): Eukaryota > Metazoa > Chordata > Aves > Passeriformes > Corvidae > Aphelocoma > Aphelocoma coerulescens. The sequence continues at coordinate 3,857,459 of NC_091036.1, forward strand.
ACTTCTATTCCATCCATTGTTAGAAGCCAAAGATAACATTAGAATCAGATGTTACATTATTATTGTAACTGGACTACATAATTTATTTTATTAAAAGAAGGAATATTTTAGAAGTCATAGATAAATCTGAAATGAGCTTCCTAAATTAAAAACAATTTGGCTCTTCCACTGAGGGTCATCTTCAGTTTTACCAGATAAACTCAACCAAGGCAATTATTCAAAGTAATCCAGTTGCTACATGTTCAGTGCTTGTCTTTTAATTAATGTGCAAAAGAGAGATGGGCAGCAGCTGCCTTTTTTTTCAGGCAGCCAGTTATGATGGTGAAGATGGAAAAGAAGCTAGGTATAAGAGAACCATCTAGTGAAGATGATCACATGATGGTAAAAGGATGAGTCCTCTAGACTTGATGATTTTAATCATTGTAAATATGTATTTTAAAAGTTCTGAGTCGGTCTTTGGAAAGTACTTTTTTTAAAAGAACAAAATCATGGTAGATTACAGAGCTGAAAGCCAAGTTTGTGTACCTGAAGGTACATGAAGTTCCTGAAGGAAGCCTAGAAGAAAGATAGAGAGAGATTATTTGCAAGAACATGCAGTATAAGGAAAAGGAGCACTGGCTTCAATGACAGATAGTTCCAGATATTAGGAAGAAATTCTTCCCTGTGAGGGTAGGGAGGCCCTGGCACAGGTTGCCCAGAGCAGCTTTGGCTGCCCCATCGCTTGAAGTGTCCCAGGACAGGTTGGATGGGGCTTGGAGCAACCTGGGACAGTGGAAGGTGTCCCTGCCCATGGCAGGGGCAGAACTGGATGGGCTTTAAGGTCCCTTCCAACCCAAACTGTTCTGTGAGTCTATGATTCATGTGAGTACATCTTTTCAGGGACCTGCTTAAGCTGCAAAATGTATTCCAGTAGATTCTGCAGATTTTATTCAAACTGAGTAGAAGCATGATGTTTGACCAAAGTTGTCATGCTCTTTCCTACAGCTTTGTGGGGCAGATATATTATTTTTCTGTGTGTGTATTTAGGTTCATTCCAAAGTGCCATGAAACTGCAATCTAGATGCAAAGTGAGGGTGGTAGAGCTAAAGGTTCATTTATCAAGACTTCATTTTGATAATATATGTATGTATGTAAGCAAGCGTGTGTATTAAAAAATTGGAGAATTTTGCTCTCTCTACCTTGATTTAATGCCATTAAGTGTATAATTTTAGTTAAATGATTTCATAGCAGAGGGACAGCTTCCAGACCATGTTGCTAAATGTCAGAATTACAGCAGTTGTGAATGTGATTGGGACTGTGCCGCACAGTCTGACATCTGAAAAAAAGAAACAGAAACTAACTCCTATAATGTCCTTGAGGAATAATTTCAAGGTCAGTCATTAAAAAGTGGGATGGATTGTTCTAAAAATAGAGAACAAAAGCAAAGATCATTGCTGGTCTTTTAATGATATATGCAGTAAGATTTCAGTCTAATTTCAGTGTTGCTCTTATTCATCTGTCTCTTACAGAAAGAATTCTTAGAGAAGTAATCAGTGAAAGCATGTGTGGCATCAGAAAACAGGTTCACTGGGCTAAGCATAAACTTTCTTATATTTTGCAGCCTAGGAGAAATAAAATTGGGAATTTGGGAGTCAGTTGGGTAAGTGTGGGATAATACCAGAATGGGAAAAGGGAAGATCAAAGGAGGGATGGATTTTTCCCCTCTAAGTGCTCTGAACCCTTGGCTAGGGCTCTGATACCATCATACACATGACCTCTGTAAAACCACGCAAAACACATTTTATTAGATTCTGAGCAATTTATCCTTCTTCAGTGTGGATCTATGTTCTGCCTGTTTCTTCTTCCTTACTCTGTAAATCCCTGAATATGAGTATTATCTCTTCCCCCGTCCAGGGCATCTTTGCATTAGAACAATGTAGATACTCAAAATTATGATTTTATGAGTAAAACAACAGTAGGAAGAACAGAAGTAGAAGTCAGAGTTTCCCCTGAATAATTTTCTTGTGCTGTTAACCTTTAGTGAGGTAGTAGTTTTTAACAGGCACAGTACAGTATAGTATTTGTATCTGCACTGGTGTACCCACCACTACTAGTGTAGAGCATTGCAAGAGTTAATGGCAACGGTAACTTTTTGGACCAAAATTGGCTTTAATGTTATGCACTAGATTAAAAAATCGTAAGATGTCTTAGGAATAGGCATATTTTTAAAAATACAGCAACTTTAGATATCTTGTTTGCTTTCTAGTTTTTTGAACTGTCCATATTTGCACCCACTGTTTTCTGTTGTTTTCAAGTGTGCATCCTAGAAACATTTTCTTTTAAGGAATAATACTCTGTTTAATAATCTGGTCCTAGCATTTATGATTAAACTCAGCACAAAATAGCACAAATTGTGTGATAAAATTTTGTACAACTACTGCTGAAATTTACTTGTATATGAAGTCACCCTTGAACTCCCATTCTGGTGCAATCTGACATCCTGCTTTGTTTGTAATTTGCATTGGCATCCACCAATTTAAAATTTGATTTCAAGGCCTGTCTTTGCATCTCCTGACTGAAACAGAAGTTATGGGTTATTTCCTCTCATTAGCTTTGTGTCAGACATTCCATACTCTCAGCAACTCTGCACACAATATTTTAAAAGCATCTACTATCTATTGCTCGTGTAACACACACCTGCAAAGTGGTGCTACAGCTAAAGTTTGGCTGCTTAAGCAGCAGAGGTACTGCTGCATTTCTATCCTAACCTGCAATCTGACAAGCATAAAAGGACAGTAAACCACATTCTTGCTTTCTCTTAGAGTAATTTTCTTCAGTATCTCTTTTCTTTGATCTGTGTAAGTATAAGGAAAAAATAGTGAAGAGATCTCAGGGTAAGAATACGGAAACATATGAGCTAAAACACATGTAGTGCTAAAGATCAGAAGAGCTTCTGATTGGTTTTGAGGCTTGAGTCAGATGTGACTAATAGTCCATTTGGCCAATATCTTCACTCTGCCTGGAAAGACCCTTGTTACAAAAAGAAGGTATTCCTGACAGACATGGACTGTTAATAGCAGCTGTGATGGGATATGAAATGAGGACCGATTTACGAAGTGTAGCGGGTTGGGTTTTGAACCAGGCGGAAACACCAATTTAGTGTAGTGGTTTGGTCCAAAATACTCATTACTGTTTCTCTTCTTTGAGATAAGAATTAGGAGAAATGCAAAGCAAGCACTGAACTTGAAAGAATATAAAGAAGTTTATTAACAGACCTAAAAGAAGGAAAAGGGGAAAAAAAAATTATACCACACCTTCAGAACTCTCCTCCTCCCCCCGACCTTCCTCCCTTCTCCCACTGACAATGTAAAAAGACAACCCTTGAGATGTTCAGTCTGTTTACCACTTCCATAATAACCTTGTTCAGTCCATTTAGAAAGAGAAGTCTCTTCTTGCTCATGCTATGAAAACATTATCACAACAAGACAGCCACCCACTTCCAAATATTTTTCAGTCCATTTAGGAAGAGGAGTCTCTCTGCTCGCATGGGAGTCCCTTCCCCCAACTTGCAGCTTTTCCCGCAACTGCTTTCGAGGGTCCACTCTTGAAAGTTCTTTGGGGTCCACTCTTGAAGTTCTTTGGGGTACAATTTTAAGGTTGAGCCATTCAGAAACTAAAAACAGAGGCCCTTCTCCTTCCCTGGGAGCAAAGGGTCTTCCTCATCTTCATCGTTAGGACTATCTCTGGGAGCATCTCTAGGAACTGAGGTTTTCTCCTTTCCCATTTGGAGCAAAAGTCCTCATCTGGTCCATCTCTAGGAACTGAGGTTTTCTCCTTTCCCATTTGGAGCAAAAGTCCTCATCTGGTCCATCTCTCCCTGTCCAAACTTCTCATGAAATTACAGCTGCGTCAGCATCTGCCTATCTCAGCGCAGGTGCTTTTGCTCACAAGTTGAACACTCCACCCCCCATATCTTCATGGAATTACAACGGGATACTCTGATATATCATAGCTTCACAACAGAATTTCAGCTTTAAGCATCTCCTCACTCTCTTCCCTCAAGTTTTCAGCTCTTCACACCAAGGGTTAATCTCACCTCGACCTTGCAGCTGTGTGGCTTATCGCTGTTGGTCACCTGACCTCTGCCGGACAGCGGTGCCCCGTTTGCTGAAATCTTGGCCGCAGTGGAGGGGGGGGCGGGGGGAGGGGGGTGGTTCCGGGCTTCTCTGGCTGCCCACAGCCCTGCTGGGGGGGGTCATCCTGGAGCCGTGACCCGGCCCGGCCTGGCCCAAGCAGGGCCTGGCTGGGCCCACTGGCCCCCGCTCGGGCCCTGCTGCCACCTGTCCCAGCACCGGAAACAAGAGAGAGCTTGGGGGGGAGTTTGTCTATTCTTAAGTGTGTATCACAGAGGCGGTCACAACTTTAAGTGGCTTAAAGAATTGTCCATATTCAAACTGGCCAGCTGATAGGTTCTATCAGGTCCCAGAGGAAACCGTAAGCACCCCTTAGCAAGGACATCTCTTCCGGGACTATGCTTGCTAACCTATGACACGAAGGTTTTTGCTTTTTAGAAATATGGTAATGTGATTTTAAATGCATCAAACTCAGTTTAAAACTAAGTTGTGTTTCTGTTTTGTTTTGGTTTTTTTCCTTTTCTTTTGGTTTTTTGTTTGTTTGGGGTTTTTTTTAAAGTATTTTTCCACCATTTTACCTATGACAAAGTGATAGATCACCTGTTTTTTGAATCTGTGACTGAATATTATGGAGAATGTTGTGTATATGCTGATGCTTTTTTGGGGTAGATAAACTTTATAAAATTTCTTTCATTCTCTCAGTGTTCTGAGTTCACTTTAAAAATCTGTCCTCATTACTCTGGCTTTAGGAAATTGGAAATCTAATGCTTTTCATGAGAATCTGAAGCATCTGAAGATTTTTATCCTTTTTTCTTTTCATATTTAGGATGAACACTTGAAAAATGGTTACACAGCAGCCAGAACAATTTGTTGCAAAATCTTCAAAGCAAATCATATTTTTTAATTATATCAAATTAAGGTTATTAAAAGTTAAGTTCTGAACTGAGAGCATTTTTCAGTGAAAGGTGCTGCAACATCATTATTTCTCCCCAAAATGCATTTACTGTACATTTCTCAAAGCCATCAGGCTTGATTGAAAGCTAATGAAAAAGCTGTCCTGCGTCAGTTTATTCCTTGTATCCATTAAGAATAATTACGGCTGAACAATTTTTGATGCCTGTAACCTTCGCAAGTGTTGCTAATGGCATTATAAATTGCTCCTTGTCCAATGACTACAGTCTGATGCTTAATTCAAAAGTGCTCTGTCAACAGGGCTGATTTGTGTGGTTAATGAGTGCGTTTAAAACAACAGCCTCGGCTCATGCATCCTAATGTTGATAAAAGGATGTGGTTCAATAAAGAGGCTTGTCCGTAATAATTAGTGGCAACAAATGCTCTGGATTAGACCGATCGCAGCATTAATGACTCGGCTTTCAGCCTGTTTCAGAAAAAAAAAGTTTGCAGTTCTACTGTTTCTGGCCTTAGATTTAACTTTTAAGGAGTGGTCCTGTGTAAACCAGTGGTATGGCTAACGAAACATAAATCTTTAATACACACCATGATGGAAGGGTCTCTGAACAGTCTAAGGCCTCTGCTCTCTTTTCCTTCAGAGTTTAATGTGCAAAAACAAAATTGCATGTCAATAAGAGATGAGATAAAAAGACCTGTTATCACCTCTTCTAGGACAGAAGTCATCACTTAGAGTTTTCTTGGACAAGAAAGTGGACACATTCCACAAAAATGTTAGCAACTGAAACTCTGATATCCAGAGACTTTACTGCCAATCAGTGTGAGTAAAATAAGACAAATCAGTGACCTGCAATGAATGGTACCTGAAACTGTGCCCCTGAAAACTGTTTACAGGAAGGGATTTCCTTATTTAGAAAAAATCTAAATCCAAAACTGATGAGAAAAATCAGTCCAGGTGAATAATCAACTGAGAGTATCATTGGGCATTGTCCAATGTTAGTAAACATGAAAATAATAATTCCTTTTTAAACACTGTTAGTTCAGATTATTTCCTTCTCATCATTGTTGTGCAGCAAACTTTGAAACAACTTTTAGATCCAGTCTCAGCTGTGGTGGTTTACTCTAGAAATTACAAATTTCTAATAAACTCTGAAGTGCTGTGAGTATTTTGGAATAGAAATTATGCAATGAGAAAATGTAGACACCCAGTCAGGTAAGAGTACTCTGACACCCCAACTACTCCTTTCCCTCTGGAACATACAGTTCACTGCAAAGGCACTCTTACCCTTTTCTCAGAAGTGATGTGCTTTCAAAGAAGAATTAATTGCTTCCTTTAAAACCAAGTTGTTAAGAGCATCCTTCATATTTTAATTTGGTTTGAGTGGATATTTACTGTGATTTACATAATACTTTTAACTGGGAACAGTTACCAGATATTTTGCTCATTGCTGTTTTAATTTGACATTGTCCATGGTCAGGCAAGCTCCCATAGGCCATTTGAAGGTCTCCCCTTGAGACCTATGAGGAGTATCAGGTAGGAGAGATGTGGCTGATTTGAACAAAGAACTATTTTTTCATTATTCATGTCAGGCAGGTGGTGTCCTTTTAATATTGTAAGAAAAAGAGCTGCATTCTTCTAAAAATGTGACTGAAGATGCTGCAGGGAATGGCTGGAATATCCTGCTACAGAAAAGGGTCAAGAAAATCTGGACATAGTGCTGTAGAATACAAAATACTTCACCAAGTGGTCCTGGTAGCTGGCCAAGGGAAGCAGGGAGGTGAAGGCAGGTGATGGTGCTTGGCAGTCTCTGCTGAAACACTCCAGCTGATCTGCTGAGCTGACACACAGTGCTGTGCAATCAATAATGTTTCAGAGCACCTTTCTTGGCACCTTTTTTCCCGTAAGAAAAAAAAAAGTCAACTAACTAAAGGCAAGTTTTAAAATAGTATTTTTATGCCTATAAAGTCAGTTTGACATGGTTAACTGGGCATCACAGATAGTAATCTATTCATTTAGTCCTCTCTTCTCAAAGTTAGCACTTTGGAGTGGCATGTCGTGGCTAATACCATACAAATTGCTGGAATGGGCAGTTAAACGTTGAGGTCAGAGGTTAAATGAACATGGTTGTTTATGAGGACACAGCCCGAATCCATTTGCATTTTAATATTCTTTCTGTGAGACGAAAAACCATTTTGAGGACAGCTTGTTTGGAAATCCCATTAACAGGTTATTTATGGGACTCATGACTGCATGACCCTTAGCCTTGTTTTGTTAAACATGAACTAGACATGAATCAGATGGGCGGCTAGGCTGCTGCTATTGTTTTCCATAGCATTAAATGTCATTGGATTCAATTATTCTGAATCTGACACTTTCTAAGTTATTACCCTCATAATGCCTAATTTTCCTTTTTTCTTTGTCAACCTTATTATTTCTACCTGCTTTAAAAAGCAGAGACACTCTAAAAAGGCCATTTCCTCTCTTATCACTGGTCTAGGTGAGAATGGAGAGCTTATCTACACAGCTCTTAAATAAATAATTGGGAAGACACAGTTTAAAGAAATTAGAAGATTCCAGCTACTATCATGGTGCATTTTAAGAAATACAGAAATCTAAAAATTTGTCAGGGTAGCTATGGAAAAGTCAGGTAGTAAATGTTTGGAAAGGGACAGCTTTTAATCCTTTTTGGCAGGAGTATAAATTCATGAGTGATAAATCAGACTATGATGATGATGTTGCTATCAATCAAAATGTGAAAAAATTTCCGTAATTCCAGATAACAAGTTTAATAAAACAAAAGTTTAGGTTTTATGTTTCAACACAAATCTTTGACACAAATCTTTAATTGAAAGGAGATACTGGATAAATGACAGACTGTAGCAGAAATTAATGAAAAACCATTGATGTTTCTCATAGGAGAGCTGTGCAGTTGAGAGCAGCCTTATCATTGCTAAAGGACATGGTAAGTCCTAGGAATCAATATGTCCTATCTTACATATTCTTCTCTAGCATTTGATCTCTTACTGATCCAACATTTATGCGTGCTGGTTTTGGCTGAGGTAAAGCTAATTTTCTTCTCAGTACCTGGTATGTGACTGTATTTTGGATTTGTGCTGAAAACAGTGTCAATAATTCTTTTCCTCCTACTTTCCTTCCCTCTTTTCCCTGCCTTCCTTTTCTAAGTTTAAAATAGATTTCCGGTATGAATTGTATATCAGTGGAGTTCTTCTTTAGTGGCTAATTTATTCTTAATAGAAATTTGTGGGTTGGAGGTGGTGTGGTGCTGGTTTTTCTTTTGTGGGGGTGGGGTTTTATTTCTGAAGAAAAAGGAACAATACATCTTTAGAACAAGTTTGTAAGTGTCATGATTTTTCTACTAATTTACACTATATACTGCTCTTTTAAAATGTTAAATCACCTCATTGTATTTCTGAATATCATGTATATTTGGACTGAAATTAAGCTTGCTGTATAGTTGTCAAAATGACCACAATTTGCTCTATGAAATGTTCTGATTGCATGTGTAATTCAAAGCAATCCTGATCTCCATATAAACCAGTACAGCCTGCTTAGGGGCAAGGTTTATGTATGCTGATTGGGCCTTCAGTTCAGCTGGCGGCAAATACACTTGCATGTTGGAAAAGATGCAGCATGGATTTCCAAGCTCCTAAATTCTAAAGACAGAAAGAAGAGAAGAAAAGCTGTTCTTCTACACTTAAGATTTCAAGAAAGGCTCAGTTTTTGTTATGCATGTTTGTTCCAAGTTCTGTTGGAAAACTGCCTCAGTATTACCTCTGAAGTGAATGCATTCATGTATTGTATTGCAAATATCACTCCTGGTTATAAGTCTTGGTTTGTCCCATTTCTTACTGAAATGTATGATTTCAACAGCAAAGATGAATAATATTAGGAAAAACCATTCATTTAAAGCAGAGCCACCTGAAGCATTTCTAAGAAATTCTTTCTCTTAAGGTACTTCAGGTATTTAGTCAGGAACCAGACAGCTCCTTAGGAATGTTTCTTTAAGTCTTCTGAAACACTGCATAAGTCTGTGACTCCCTTCTTCTATATATGTCATTTATTAACTGATCTGCTATATGGCAGAGACATTTAACAATTTCATATGCTTTATGTAATAATTAAAGCAGATATAGTGCCACACTGGTAACTTGTATCCTGTAATTAAAATACTTTTCAATCATGAAAGTTGTTTCAGAAAGACATATATAAGCATGCACCACAATGGAACTGCTTGTGCAAATGTGTACATAATTCTATAATGTGCGGCCCTGAATGTTTCTTTGCAAAGAACAGGCAAATTATGGAAAGTTCCTGCATAACTGCATTTCTTGGTTAGTTATAGATTATTCTAATGATCTGAATTCTTCCATTGTAGGCAAAAATTACAGTTTTCTATTTAATATCAATCACGGTTACTTTGAAAATGAAAAAATGCATCACAGTGAGTAATTTAAGAATTTAGTCTTTACTTCTGTCTGGATCATTCCTATGAGCAGATGATGATTTGCTCAAAATCATACCTAAGTAATACTCTTCCTTGAAAATATTTTTCTAATGTTTTTTATCAGCCTTGAGAACAAACCATCAAGTTTGACCTGTAAAGTTTATCTGTGACTGAAATTATTGTCTGACATAAAATTTATATTGTGTTTTACTAAATAAGCACAAAATAGTTCCCAGTAAGAGTTTCTTGTTCATGGAACTCTTATGTCTATTTCTACAAATGCCTCTGTGGATTGCAATTTGTTTTTCATTAATAAGTCATACACATAAAGTTCCATTTCCCCAATATTCATGAAAAATTATCATTAGTAAGAATGAAAGGGACAGCTTTATCAAATCACAAAAGGGAAAACATCCTTGTGGAAACTCTCTTTGTCTAATTCTAGTTGTTGAGTCTTCATAATTAAGTAACTGGCTTGCAGCTGAGGTTGAACTGGTTCATAAGTGCTATTGCTCCAGAAGAGTACAGCAATCCAGAAGCAATTCTGCATATGGACATTGCCTCTGAAACAGTATGGAATTAAGTATACATGTTCTCTTCAGGTTTTTTTCTTATTGAACAGTAGGATTTACTGAGTTTTCACACCAATTATGCTTAAGACTTTCTTCAGTTAAAACTTCCAAAGATAAGACTGTCGTGGTTTCAAACAGTGCTGTGCCTCATGAACAAATTAAATTACGTAACATTAAGAGGACAAGAACAAAGGCTAACTGGACACTGCCCAGAGCAGCCTGCTCTAGGTCACCCTGCTTTGACTGTGTTTGCTGCCTATGCTCAAGGATCTCAAGACCTGCCTGGGCACCAGACAAGGCAGATAAAAATTTTCCTAAACATTTGTATCACTCTAAGAAATTCTTCCTATGCATAGATGCCTGAATGATACATTTAGTCACCTCATTTGTGCAAAAGGCACCCTTAGAGATTGCAGCTGCCAAAAAAAAAGGGGAATTATTCAAGATAGCAGTACTAGAATAATTGGTGCAAACTGAAATCATAAACCCTTCACAGACCCCAAACCTCTTACTGTGAGTACCTGTGCATTCACATGCTGATCTGCTGCAGTTGTAGTTCTATTCCAGTGACAACTTTTTCTTCACCTGTTACTCAAAGAACCAACTAAGAAATAATTTCAAAGGGTATTTGCAGCTTTGATGCTCATTTTCTTCTTTGTCAATGTTCCGGTTTTTACACCTTTCAGGCATTGCATGAAAACCAAGCCAAAGAAAACTAGGGAGAAATACGTTTCCAAATGAAGCATTTAAGCCTCTGAGTTCCCATGCATTCTTTTAGATCATTTGGACTTTTGATAGAACATAGCTCGGAAGAATTAATGTGAGTGCTTTTCCCAATGTTCAGAAATCAAAAATGACCATAAATACATGCATTGACTCTAAATCATAATGATCAAAATCGTAATTATGATAATAGTAATTTCCTCAGCATTGAAAATGGTTTTGATATGTTGGTATGAAAGAAGTGTTTGTTTTACTTCATGAAGCCTGCTTAAGATATTTTTATTAGCTTTTGAATTTGGTTCATTTGACATAACAAATTAAGAGTTTGGTCAACCATCTGAGCAGAACCATTTTTCCCCAGAGTGAGCTTTTTCATTACTTTTTGGAAATTTTGCACTTCTCCCTCAAGCTTCTGAAATTTCACAGAAAATTATTCCCAGTTTGTTCAGCTTCAGTCATATGGTGGGAGCTTCTAGTTAAATATATATGGCTAATAATAGTAAATAAATTCTGACATTTTATTTTTACTCCTGAACAAAAATGTTCATTGTATTGGTGAAAAGAAGCAATCATATTCTATTTAAGAGTGAAAAAGAATTGTACATATCCCTGCAGGAGCTGAGGAATCTATTTTCATTACAACAAACACTGATTTTGCATTAAAAACTCTCATTATTTAAGATAATGACTGTTGGGTTTCTTAGTTATTCTTCTGCTTCTGCTAAATCATTAAAACCATAACAGTAAAAGAGCAAATAGGAATGAAAAAGACCCCAAACTGTATTGAAATCTACTACCATTTTGTCTTTAATTAAAATTGCGATCATCTTTAAGGCAGATACATACTATCAGAAAATTATGTTACTTATTTTGATCTCATTTGAATACCATCTGCATTTTTGCCTATAGAAACATCACTGAACCCAAATGTATTGATTTTTGAATTAACATTAGTAGAATTAATATGTGGACTTCTGGGGACCTCATTCATCAGCATGTTACTCCCGATTCTCGGCAGTGTATTCTGTCCGTGCTGGATCAGTGAAGCTCAGACTATGTCTTAGAGCTGGAAGATGTTAGACAAATCTCTGTCTCACACACGTGTGAAGATCTGTATTTCACATGCTCTCACTCTCAAATAATACTGATTATGGAATTGGTGAGGAGGGAGTCTTGTTTGGTTTGCTTTCTGTAGACAGAGTGCTACTTTGAATAATTCGGAGGTGTTTTTTTTCTAATGGGCCTGAAGGGAAGTCAGTCCCCTTGTGCTCTCTCCTTCTCCCCCGCTCCTCAGGCTGGAGCTGCATGGGCATTAATGTATTCTGTGTAATGTCAGGGGCTCACTGAATGCACCTTCCCACCAACAGCACAATGAATTATTGACGTGAGGGATATTCCCTGGTGTATACTTTTCCAAGGTTATACTCCCTGATATTGGATATTTATTCGGCATAAGGTAGGGATAAGAGCCTCATTGCCACATTATGTCTGACACAATCAAGTTTTGGGGAATTTCAACAACATTAGAAGATTTGTAGAATATATTCTTTTAGAGACAGAGGCACAGTTTTAAACAAAGTGTAATCCCTGCTGCATATCATTTCCACCCTAATGCAAGAAGAGGAAGCAAGACCATAATGCTGTCTGCATCATTTCCCCTTTGTGTTCAGTTGCAAAGACCATTCACCTAATATTCAAATTCCACGTATTCATGAAAAAGAAGAGAATGATGAAAAAATTTTTTTCTAAAAAATTAAGAAAATAATGAAACAGGTTTCTATGAAAGTGGCATAAAATTGAGTCATTATTTCTAGATATTTGAGAAAGTATTTGGGAATAATTAAATGGCTGATATCCACCACATTTTCGAGCACTCGGACACTGCAATTTCAGTGGTTTTGATGCTCACATCATTCCTAATTTCTTTGAATCAAATGTTGTTTATATTTCTGCTATGTGTAACAAAAGGATCTCTTGAACACTTCACTCACTGTCACCCAGGCTCTCTTTGTCAGCCCCTTTGTTAGCCAAAGCCTCCAGGGTTTGTGTCCTGGGCACTGGACCTTTTGTGCTCCTCACGCTGTAGTCTCAGACAATAGGGAGAAAAATAAATCTTCTGTGACAAGTTTACTTAAAGGGATACTATCACATTAAATAAGCATATAAATTTTTACCCACAAGTAATGTTATTCCTGTGGAAATTTTGGAAAAAATATTTTTTCTTTCCACCGGTAGTTAACATCCTCATCTGTTTGCAACAAGGTAATTGTGATATCACATAATTTTTCATACTTCAGTCTGTTCTTTACCCAGCACTTTCCAAAAACTAGGAAAAAATCCGTTCTTTTGCCATTTCTTTTTAGTCAATATTCAGGATCTGAATATTGTGTCCTGCTCCAGTGGGAGACTGGGATGCAAATATGTCAAGGGACTGTTTGAGCTTAAAAAACTAGTTCTATTTCTAGTGAATGGTTTATGGAAATAGGACCAAAAAAAACCAAATTTGCTAATGATGGGTGTCATTAGAGAACATAAGCAAAACTAAAAATTTTTAGGAGATGAACCTAGCCTTTTTCAGGAGAAATTATCTTCATACATGAGGGTCTCAAATCTTTCTTTCTTCATCACCTTTTTATTTTATGCAACTTTATAAATTCACTTAATGTAATAATTTAGTGAATTTTAGCAGGATAATAGAACTAGAGTGGTTTTACAGTCATCCTTACATCTTTTAAAATCAGGCTGTTTATGAGTAATTCTTGTAATTTGTTTATGAAATTCTTTAGTAAGGTAGAGACGAAGATTTCATAATGAAGAGTGAAGAAAACAAGAAAGAATGTATTGAGAAAACACAATGATTGATAGAGAAAATACTGCTTAATTTGTTAAATGACTATTTAAACTCTATTAGTAAATAAGGTTTTGGTAATATTTCATAGCTACACACAGATGCACAGTCCCTTTTTGGCACAAATACGTGCTTTAATTTCACGGACACTTTTTAATCAGCGCAGGAATGCCAGGGAAATCTTCTGGAGCAGAAAGAAGGTGTAACAGTAGATCTGCCAGATCTTGGACTGCAAAGTAAATCTGTGTGATGGTCACCGTCACTGTCCCCATGGGCTGTAACATGTTTTGGGCAGGCAGCACCTTTACTGAGTCTCAGTAGCTTTTTGGGGAATTTCTCTGTTGCTGTGACTGTGCTTTCAGCTTTTCTGTGAATCTGTCTCTATATTAATTAATTACACTGTGGGTTTTGTTTGGGGTTAGGTTTCTTTGTTGTTTTGTTTTGCAATACTGTTTTGTTTTGTTGTAAAGCAATGCTCAGCACTAGGGAAAGGGCTCAGGAGCTAATTGGATGTTAATGAATGGAGGAGAATAAATAGGGGAAAAAGTGTTCTCTATTTGAAGACCACTTTCTCTAACGATTCATGTTTTTTTCTGTAGGCTTTGCCTGGGGTATATTCTAGGATATCATAGAGCTGTTAAATAATATTTAAATTAACATACATGTAGCCTGCTTGCAACTTGTGTTCCATTGTGCTGGACATTTTACCAAAGTATATGTGTCTGACTCCTGTCATCTGAGGAATGTAAAGGCTGAAAGTACCTAGAAAATCGATTTGCAGCACTGAAAAAATGGTGAGGCTGAGGCCTTCATATAGTTCTGCAGTAGCTCTTTGGGAAGCTTTATTAGCTTTTTTAATATTGTTATTTCTATTGCTCTTTTGTACAGATGGGATCAGTGCTTTAAACTTTGTTGAGGATTTCTGGAGACATTTCTTGACTCTGAAGATTTTCCATGACATATAAAGATTTTTGATATTACATCAAAGAGATTTTTTGGAAAGGTGTGGAGATGATGCATGTCTAAGCATTGGGAAGCACCCCCCTCACCCCTACTGTCATACCTGAAAGGCGTTCATCATCTGCATTCCGTTTTCCATCCTCAGAACTCATGCTAGTAGACATGAATAGAATCAACAGGCAAGTAAGAGCTGCATTTCAGACACAATTTTTTTTTTGGTATTTTACTGAATTTTCTACTCTTCTGATGACTGAGGAAATCCCTGTTTGTCAACTGCATGTTCATAACTGCAGGAGTTTTTCAGCACAAGACCTAATAATTGCTTACAATGTAACTTATAAATGCTATTAAAAAGTCCCATTAAAGATTCTTTATTAAATTTTTTTCCCCCAACTCACTCTTCAGAAATTCCCTTGTCCTGGAAATGTTATCTGTTCAAGATATGTCACTAGCCAGGCAACCATTTTACTCTCGTTCTCCTTGCACTAATAATAAATTTTATGATTTTAACAAGGGTGGTCCTCCGAGCTCTGAAGGAAGGAAGCAAAAGGACTATGCCACTGCCTTAAATCTCATCCTCACAGCAAAACTCCTTGCCAAGCAAAAGTCATTCAAACTTTGCATTTGGAGCAGTGTTTACTCCTTAAACTCGAACATCTATAGTTAGCAGCAATAACTATTTTTAAAAGCCTTGCAGAATAGCAGTAACATTATTCACGTAGTGCTTGACCTTCTCATTTCAATGAGTAATGTTTGAAGCCTTTCTGAGAAGACCCTGAGCTCTGCACCACAGTGCAGTGTTCTAGGCCCTGCTGGACTGAATGCACTGCACTGGTAATTAGTAATGAGGATATCCTGTGTTCTTACTATAACATTTTCACCTGGAGATCTCTAAACACTTTCCAGGCCCAGGAAACTCTTCACTTACAAAAAATAAAAAACAATAATAAAAAAATAAATTAAAAAAAAGCCCCAAGAATTACCAGAACAATTCTGTACATTGCAGTTACACAAATCTGTGTGAAAAAGAAACAGAAGCTTGAGGCTCCAGGAAACACCTGGCAAAATCAGTTCAAGGAGTCAGTGACTGCTGTTGAGTGCAGTCCTGTTTCACAGCTGAGAGTAAGTGGGAAATTAATAATCACTTTTCAAGCTCTCAGTATGCAGCAGCTGATATTTTTTGGGATCTAGGGAGAAAGTGCTCTTTTGTTGAAGAGAATACACGGGGCACAAAAAGGGGTGGCTTTCCTGGGTTTGCAGGAGGCCAGACCCTTTACTGTGGTGTGCCTGTTGCAGGATGTGTCCTGCCAGCAAGTATCTCCCGAATCTGCTTTCCCTCCACACTCTCAGCTGGTGTGACCACCTTTTCTTCCTTCTTGCCTTTCTTTTGTGTCTGGAAATGTTTCCCTTACCACTGCAATTTGGATCACAGACTGATCTGAAAAATCCAGGGTTTGGATTGCCATGAAGCCTTTTTTGTCTTTGCGGTGTGAGGGTGAAGGGCAATGGAGAAGAAACGGTGTCAATTAATTTGGGGGGTTTCGTGGGGGTTTAGGGGTTTTTTTGCAGTTTGTAACTGATCTTTTGTTTCTGGAGAGCATCATGTTTGTCCTACATGCAGTTTGGAGGAATTAGGCTGAGCTCTAATTTACACTTGTTTAACTACAGATGCATCCCCACTGCTATTTGTTTATCTCACATTTATTACACTCTTCAAAATTCAAGTTAAGCACTCAGGGGCTTTTTCTAGTAACACTAATGGAGGAGAATAGATGCATTATATGTGAATAATGTATTATGATGATACAATTTGGGTCTCTTAGCTCTAACCAAGACCAGTCCTGCTTTACATTATTTATAATTTACACACACCTTCCTGAACATTTTTATGTAAATATTTAATATAGAAAGTGAGTTAACCCTTTCATTTGGGAGGTTCCCAGTGAAATAAAGCAGAGAATGTAAGAGGGTTTCCAAATATCTCTACCCAAAATAGGCAAGTGGCCAGTCTTGTTTATTTTCAGAACTTAAGAGAGAAATGTGAGAAATTACAGAGGAAACACTGTATGCTGGCTTAGCACCAAATCCTTTTTGCCTTTCTCCTTCCCAACTACTCTTATTAAATTGAATGAATGTTGACTGCAGACAGCATATTTGTGGATGCTGCCAAAATTTGCAGCACAGTGGTTTTGTTTTTACTGTTTTCTGACACATTTTGTCTTTTGGTATTTTACTCACTTTGTACCAATATATCCATTTTGAGAGAGGTAGCAGGGGTGCTCTCCAGACAAATCAGCAGACTCTCTTTGTTCCAGCCTCCTGAATGTCTGAATTAGACATTAGACCAACAAAAACAATTAGTCATTTCTCGGAAATCTTGATTGTTTGTGTCTTCTTGTCTCTGACCCCAAGAATATACAGAATGACAATAATACACCACCACCACACAGCATGATTTATAACTTTCAGTCTCTTAAATAACAGTTGGTGGACTTGTATTTTCTCTATCTTCAACAGTTGGACTTACCCTCCACACTGGAAGAGGAGCTGCAACTTTCCTTGTAGAATTACCTCAACAGACAAGCTGTCCAAAGTTGCTGACTGCCCAATTTCCTTTGTCTCGACCTTGCTATTGTGAAATATTGTCATATATTTAACACATAAATTGTTGCTACTTTTGAGCTTGGAGTTCGAAGTAGAAACCAAATTAGAAGCGCAATTTTGCAGCAGACCTTCATTATCACTGGTTACCCAAGTTTTCCCTTGATGCAGTCCCATATATGCTCCATTCCCCTTCCCATAGCCCTAGAAAATTCTGAACTCCAAGCAGATAAGGATACAGCAAAAATATTAGCAATCCCTGGCATTCCTCAATATCCTTCTCTGGGGAAAAAATTTTAAGAGACAAACTCTTCTAGTAGATTTAAGGCAGGGGATTTATTTATGTAAATCTATCACTTTTGTTTGAGCATAATGAGTACATTTTCAGGTGTGTGCAAACACATGTGACAGAAGGTATTTTCAAACTGTAGGTCTGTACAGTCTCTTTCCTAGCACACTCTGTTTTAGCATGAGAGCATGAGATGTCTACCTAATTGCTGCTTTTATGGTGTGGGGAAGAAAAAACCCCAGACATTTACAAGAAAAAAAAAAAAAAGGAAGATTAGAAGAATAGCTTCAGGTCTTCTGAAAAATATCATCCTATAATTTAAGTCCATGTGCCTACAAATCCCCAGCAGGCTCTGAGCCAAAGAAATACACAGATGAAATAAACATACAAAAAGACAGCTGCTTTTTGAAATCTAAGAATTGAGTTATATACCTTTTTGACAGCTTCCTGAATCACAACCCATATCCAAGATGAGTAAATAGGTATCTGGCCCTTTAACTAGGTTCCATTACATATAATTAAAGACTCACAGAATTAAATGGCCTACATGGAAAGTGGCTTTCAGTGGGCTGAATGCCTGAAGCAATCTCCTTGCCTGAGCATAGAAGTGACACTGGCTTGTGGATCAATATCATCTCTGTTATTAATATCAAAAGCGCATTACTTTGTTTTTGCCTGGCTGTGCTCCAAGTCTTGAGCCCAGCTCGCATCCAGCCATTTGCCTGGACCATAATTCACTTTAGTGAGTTTTTAAGGTATTGTTTTGTCAGGGCCAATCACCATGAAGTTATAAATGATTCTGAGAACTCGCACTCTCTGTTAGTGGCATATGCGGTGAAATTAATTTTTAAAAGTTTCATGTCAATTACTTCTGTCCTTGAGTTATGCAAGGGGACAAAAGAGCAGAGATTTAAAGACATGAGCAATATCAAACAGATGAGGTAACGACAAACAGAAACAGCAGCTTGGGACCAAATAGACATTACACTATCTTTAATTGATACATTGAATTAAACAATGCTAAAGTTAAATAAATATTGACCATTTAGCAAAAGAACCATTGATTTTTATGATGTACAACATATGCATCATATACAGCTCTAGTCTACAGATTCAGGCTGCAAGACTGTCAGCTCTGGCACAAATATTCTGCAGGACAGCTTGTGCTGCTGCTCAGTCTCTTTCTAGAATTATTGAGGTAAATGTTAGCAATTTTCCCTGGTTTTTGTTTCCAAGGATTGTTTGTTTTTGAAGAGCTTAATTCTGCCAAGCCTTTCTTCTCTGGTATCAGCTGCATTAGTGAACAGGTTTCCTGTTTCACACAGGTAGACAAAGTTTTGTAGTGAATTATTTGGGTATGGACTGATGGCACAGCTGGGGGCACTGCCCATATCTACTCTTCAAACATCTGCCTGGTCCTTTTGTGGGGAATGAAAGACAGGCAGATGCTGAGTTTCTGCCAAGTGACAAAAGTGTTTTCTGCATTGCAGGGGACTCTCTGCAATGGCAACTGCATCCCTTACAGAATAAATCACCCTGTGCTGTAAACTGGAAAGCAGTGACACTGTTGGGCATCCTCAAAAGGGGTGACCTTTGCAAACACTCCCTGTAGCTGCTTTTTTGAAGCTGACATGTTACTGCTCACTCTATTAATATTTATTTAATTACTTAAATGTGCTATATCTTAATTATATTATATCTACCTACTTTGGAAACAAACTAGGACAAAAAAATAATTTGCTTACAAAGCAAGAATTTACATCTCTGTGTCTGTTACAGCTGCAGAGCAAAGACATATTTTTTTAAAATAGCTATTTTGTAGTTCTTTCACATGAGACGTTCCCCTGATTATGAGCTTATACAAAATGCTAGTCACTGGCATTTAGTTTCTCACACAAAGGGAAAGTGTGAGGTTTCTTCCTGGTAAAGCAAAGATTTCATTACGGCAAAATGTATATGCTTAGTAACGCCATTGGTTACATATAGCTTCCTGTGTCTGCTAGAACTGCCAAAACACCAGTTAACACGTTATTATTTCAATTAGTACATGATTACTGCTGCTAATCTCTAATTCCTCATTGCTGTGGCTCCCTTTGACTTCAGTTATTAAGAAGCATTTGGGTTTTATTACAATTGACAGGAACTCCAGTCTTCTCTATAGATAAAACACTGCTTGTCGCAAAAGAAATTCCGAAATAATGAAAAGAGCTTTTTAAGTTTTGGGTTGGGGTTTTTAAAGGATTTTTTAAATTACATCATAAACACAATATAGAATTCAATCAGGCTGGAAAATTATAAGTTTTAAGGAGAAGATGCTGGATTTCTTAGAGAAAAATCAAAATGTGTTTGATTAGTTTTCAGTTACAAACAAGTCTAGCTTGGTAAAATGAAAAAAATTAACTAACACAAGATAAATGAACTATTGATGACCGAAGGATAGGCAGATAGGTAAAGCATCTTGTACTCTACTGCACAGCTCTTAGGAGGGAGATCTGTTTATTGTAATAATGTGACCTTGGAAGTTTCAGTGTTCGATTCTGATGAGGACATGGCAGTGGTCATGCTTGTCAGAACCCAAATTGTTAACAAGCTGCAGACAGTATGGAGAGCAGCTGTAGGGATGTGGATGGACATCAAGATATTTTGTGTCCAATCTCATGGCTCAATTTGCAAATGGGAATAAACCTTCTAAAGCAATAAATAATAAGAAAAACATTTTGCGAACAGGTATTTGCTCATTTTCCATGCCCAGTGTTTACACTGACTCAATTTCAGTTGTTGTTGTCTTTCTTTAACACAGTGTTTTGGTGGCTTTAATTGCTGTTTAATTGAAATTCTCCAGGTTTCTGTCCAAGTTCATGAAGGGGTCAGGGTGAATTTGCCTCCCAGTGAGAAAGGAACTGACCTCCATGCAGAGTCAAAAACTTGGACTCTAAGAGCTTAGCTTTTGATGTGTACATCTCTAAATGTGAAAAGATGCTCTCATTGCCTGATGTTCTACAGGCCAATTGTTCTGATGTTGCCAATTCCCACCAGGCAGTAGGTGCAAGTAAACAGTGAGAGTATTACATTTCACCTGATGACATTGCAGACTTTAAGCTGCAGATGCTGAGGGGCATCTTATTAATATATGTGTAACTGAAGGGAGGATATGAAGAAGATAATGCAAGGTCTTCTTGTGATGCCTGATGACAGGACAAGAGAGAGGGATGTTCTGTTTTTAGAGCAAGTGTTGGAGCTCACTGTGTGGTTCACAGCCTTGTTAGAAGGAACATGACCTGCTCAATATTTTAACAGTAATGCAGTAAAAAATAAGGAGAGTCTGTTTCCCTCCACCCTTCCTAGCATGCAGATGCCCCCACTTATGAACACGGCAATTTACAAACATGTACAATTCATAAATGAGGCAGCAGCTGTGTACAGCTTCAGCAAAATGCTAAATTGCTGCTGCATCACTGTAGACTCTAAATGGCAACAAACCTTCCACCTCTCTAAGTAGACTTTCAAAAAAATGGTATCTACAACTGCAACTTTTTATGGATGTTTGGTAACTTTAATAATTTTGCAAAATGCAATTCCTGCTCATAAATTCCCTCCCAGGTACATATTTAGGGAGAGCTAAAGCTGTGCAGCGGGTTGATAGGTAAGTTTTAATATGACAGTGCCAAAAACTCTTACTCGATTTATTCTGAGGCAGTGGCTGCCCAGTAATTACAAGAGGGCAGACTTAACAGTGGTTTTGAGTACCAGGAAAGTGACTTAAAGGGTGTATCAGAGGTTCAGGAGATGAACTTGGAAAAACTCCCTACCTGAATTTAAAAAGTGATCTTTGAACCCAGCTATGTTTTAAAAATTAGTTCAGTGAAAGTCAAGCCTGTCAGGATAGCTGTGACCTTCCCACATAAACTCTGGGAACAAATACCTTATAACCATTCAAGAGAAGTAACAGAATCTTCCTTTATTGTTTTTGTTTTTATTACAAAAAATTACACTCCTGTATCGATATGGCTGTCATTTCTTACCCTGCAGTGGTGCACTTTTTCTCCCCCTAGCATTGGTCATTCAGGGATCCCAAAACACTTCCAAAATTCATCTTTGTTAGTTGCTAGTTTAAAGATTCCTGTTATATGGTGGGTTGTTTGAAACAGGCAGTACTTTGCCCAATAGTGTAGCAAAATCAGGAATGAAGTCTGAATGTTCTATCTCTCTTTGTGCAAACCATAGACTAATTCTGTTCATACCAAGTAGGAAAGATGTACACACTTATTACACATATTGGGAAACAGAACAAACATTAGGAAGTCCAAAACTTGATATTTGGTATGCTGTTCCTTTATTAAGTTGTTCTTTAGCAGTGGACTAAAATAACAATAATAATGGAACAAATAATAATGACAGAAATGTATGAACAAGAATGACAGATAAGGAAAGATTTGCCTCCATTCCTGAATAAGAGCTGATGTCCCTAGTTAGTGTTCATATGAAGTGATGCCAAGTTGCCAAGCTGTCAAGATAAACCCAGGTACACCTGACTGGAGACAGCTGTTCTGCATGAGCTCTTCTCCCCACTTGGTCTGTGTGGGCTTTTCTGTTGGTTTATTTGCAAGATGATATAAAAAAATAAGAGCAAGTTTCTGAAGGGTGCTTTGGAAGCTGTTTGCAAATGTTGCAAACTTGCAAATGAATTGCAACAATAGCACTTTGCATTCTGTACAAGTCCTAGCACTTGAGGTCTTCTTGTGGAAAGAATGTGAGGGAGAAGCAATTCCAAATCTTCCTGGTAAGATCTGCTGTGAAAAGCTTAGCATGTCCTTTGTTTTGAAAGTGCCTGTCCTGGGTTGAGGTGTATTCTATTACCATCCTCATGAGCTGTTGAAATCAGGTGGGGCAGTGTTTCCTTACCTCCTCCCCCCAGACTATCTTTCTGTTAATGGCCCATCATTGTCCTGCTGCATGACTCAGAGATAACTCCCTCCGGGCCATCTTCTGTTAACGAGCCTAATCAACACTTGGCCTCATGACTCATTACTCCATTGTGAGATGCTCCACCCAGAGGGAGGAACCAAGCATCCCATCGTGGATATAACTGGGACTCTGAGCACGAAAGACACTGGCTCCACTGGATTTCCAGAGGATAGGAGCTACACAGCCACCGCTGGACTTTCTGAGGAAGAGCAGACCCCTTCTACTACAGGATCACCACTTCAGAGGACTGCAGCCACCATTCCACCAGACTGCTACCACTACCCTGCCTAATAGGGACTCAGGTTGTATCTTGACTCTGTCAGTGTTTTCTTTTACTTTCTGTTCCTTTTCTTTAATTTCCATTAAATTGTTATTCTGACTTGGTGCCTCTCACTGGTTTGTTTTCAAACTAGTACAATGCCCAACAGATAAACTATGTCAAATCCCATTTTAGCTATTTTTGGATATCAGGCAGCCATACCTGCATTATAGCAGGTGTTTAAATGTCTTATTAAAGCACTGTACTGCAAAGAGGTGAATAAAGTCCCTCCTGTAATGAAGTAAGCATGTCAGACCTTTTGGCCCCAAGTCATCATGTGCAGGACTAGGGCATGAACACAGCGCCACCAAATGCCAAGAGCTAAAGCAATATTTCTGAACTGCACTGGACCACTCATTTGAGGTGGCATTTGTGATTAGTTTCCTTGTTGGAAACCTGACTACACTTATTACTGCTCCTTCTATGCAACTGTATTATGAAGAAATTGTATTTTTCAGTGCACTAAATGGTTTCTTTGAGTTTGGTGTTCTGCTTCTTTGGTTTCATTTATCAAAGTCCACTATTCAATGGTTTCATAGGGTGGCCTGGCTAACTATGGCTCCTTGCTCTAACTGCTAAGTCTGTCTTGTATACTTTAGTAAATAAATTTAATATGAACTGAAAGGCAGCAGACCATTAATTTAACGAGATAAATCTTGACGAGTCAATATTACAGATGAGAAATTCAAATGAACTACTAATGCTATTGGAACATTGGTTTTTCATATTTATAGAATTTTACTTTCTGTATTTCATATTAAAAAGATTTATTAGCTCATAGTAGCTCTTTCAAAGCAATTAAAAATGGTTTTGTATTTCATTTTCATTGTAAGGGGTTAATAGCACCACTGAATCCAGTTGGTTGTCAGTATTGCATCTGCACCCAGGGATGGGAGTCTCTTACTAAAGCTACATATAAAAGGAGATGCAAAAATATTGTTTCAGCATCACTCCTATATTTGGACTCAGAGGTTTTTGTTTAGTGTTACCACTGTGGTTATGGATCATGTAAACATTAAGTTACACGTGCATATGGGTAGGACAGCATATGCTCAATACTGGCTTTCTGTTCAGATCCAGAGGTAAAGCTCATATCTGAACACTTATAGAAGAGGAAACCACAGTTCCTAAAGTCACCTGAGGGAGACTGTTTTTGCAGTTACATACAGGATCATTTGGCTCAGGAGCAATTCTAACTTCATGTGACAATTTGAGGTGACATTTCCAATGCTGTGGAAGAAAAACCACTTTCCTGGATAACAAAATAAAGAATAGGAAAAAAAAAATATAAATGTATATCAGGATGAATCAAATGAAATGAGTGATTCCAGTATTTTTTTTAAAGCTTGCTCCTATGAATAAACTATTTCTGAAATTGTAGTTTATCAAGTAAGAATATTTTTGTTATATGTTAACAAACTGTCTGGTGGCCATTCTCAAGTCTTATTACTTCATGCACTAGGGTAGCGTTTTTAGGTTCAAGTTAACCTTGGTGAAATATATCATACTTCAGCAATGTTTCTTTAACTGTCTGATAAAAGGCCTTGCCCCCAACAACATATGAATATTTAAATTAATGTTAATTATTTACAGTATATTTTTATTAACACTGATTTACAACATGGTCAAGTAGCAGCTAAAGCTCATTATGTTCCAAGGTTGAACATGCATCTTGTACAACATTACTGCTGCCGAAGGGAGAGAATGTCCATGTTTTTATCCTGTGTTGATATGTAAGAGTGAATTCAGAAGATCACTGAAAGGAGGCACTTCTTGGCTCAAACATTTTAGAGAAAGGTTCTAATATCTGGGTGGAAGTTAAATGAAAAGTTACTGTTTCTAATAGAAACCTTTGAAATGTAACATCTCAGCACGGAGTTGGGGACAATTAAAAAATAAATTAAAATCTGTCTCGCACCATTGAAGTCCCAAGTGATGACCCTTACAATGACTCTTTCTTACCTCACTCTTACAAAGCCTCACGTTTAATGAAAAACTTACCCTAATTTATCCTGTTTACATTTTATCTTTTTGTGCACCCTTTGAAAAAGCATTTCTACCTCCTTGATAATCAGATATGGTCACTTTTTTGGTGAGCTCTTTAACCCCTTCCTGACCAAGCTAAGAGCACTATTCAACATTTTCCACTGTTTAGTTTTTTTGCAGTTGTCTTTTCAACTTCTTGTTGTTTTACTATTGATCATCTTTGAATTCCCTTTATGTTGTTATTTCTGTAGTGAATATCAATGATACCCATCTATCCAGGTATTTATGTGGGCTTCATAGTGCTAAGGCAGCATATCCATATAACCTAACACGGTATTCCGTATGAGCTAATAGGAAACCCCTACAAGACCAGATTCAAGTCTCTCTGGTTGGTAGCACAAGGTGGTGCCTCTGCATATGATGACAAGATTTCATTAGACTTTTTTGCAGCTGTATCTTCATGCAAAACCATATCTAATCTTCATTTTGCTGTCTCTGCTAGATGTCTTTCAGCACTGCAGCTTCTTTGAATCCCCTCTCTCTCACTGAGTGTCTGTATTGTGGACTATTTTCTCTGGAGGTATTAGTGTATATTTTTCCATATATGAAGATAATAAATGGAAGAAGTAGAGATGAAAAGAAAAACAATTATTTGAGAGCAGAAATAGAAAGAGATGCAAAGAAAAGACTGATAGGGAGATAACCAAAGAAAAATCAAGGAAGAAGAATACAGAAAGATGAAAAAGGAGTTAAATAATCAGAATAAATTAATTAATCAAAGTGCAGATCATGTGGATTAGAATAGCAAAGCAGCAATGTAGAGAGCTAAAAGGAGACAGGTATAACGATAATGAATTATAAGCTGAAATGTAATATATATTTTCAAAATAATGCATTGACTTGCTAGACCTGACTTTTAGCATATTCTGGGAAACATAAAGCTTGTGACGAGAAACCTCAGAGTTTTCCCTTAACAAAAGCAGTGATTCTTACTGTGATCATGGTTTTGTTTGCAATTCTCCGATTTTCACAGTGACTCATGGTTTTTATGCCATATCACAGATATGAAAATGTGATTTAGAAAGGGTAAGTGAATTGTCAAAGGTTATAGAAGTAATTACAAAGAAATACACATTTTTAAGTCTCAGGATGAATCCACTGTCCCTAAGTTTCTGCAGTGCTGTGGTCAGAAAGAAGGAATTCTTGTCAATTCTCACATCTTCTCTCCATATTATGGATGCTGTTATATCATAGTGGTTAATTATGATTTTTGGCCTTTTTTTCACCATCTTGTCTCAAATATATGATTATATAATGCCCATATGATCCAGTGAAAGTTGTTGTCTAAATTAAAGATAGTTGCTAGAAGTGTTTCATTTGATTCTCTTCTCCTGATGTGACCTTGTGAGGTGTCAGTATGCAGACTGGCCAGCATTCTGCGGAGATGGGGGTGCGTCAGGGACCACCATTTGAGAACTACAGGTGAGGGGTAGAGAAGCCTGGAGCAAGCCCTTGCTGGTTTCTAGGAAAGGCTGTCAGGGAGGGGAATAACAGTCAGCAAATGAAGGTGGGAGGGGGAGTGAGGGAGAGGACTTAGTTCAGTAGCCGAGTTGCTCTCAAAGAGCTGATATACCAGATATTGCTGCTCTTGGCATTCGCACTATTGCCAGGGGCTTAATAGGATTTGCATAGTGCATATGGGTATTCCTAGGGGAGAATGACAGAGATCATTAAATAAAAACAAATAATAAATAAGCTCCTTACAGTCCCCACAGGTATATAAATATGACTGTTCGTAGGGCACTCAGGCAAAGATAGATGGCTCTGTGTGTATAGGGGAGGAATCCATAAGGCAGAGAGGCTTCATGTTCCTCTCTCCGTCCATGGACAGTGTATTCACTGCTAAGGAGGGTCAAGTGACTGTCACTGACTTTGCAATGAGGAAATGTAACCTGTGTCACAGTTGCCAGCCATTCTGGCTTGAAAAGGTCAGCTCCCCTGACATGGGGGCAATGTCACAAGTTATGTACATGAGGGCATCCCAAGCGCACTGGGAACAGAAACCCAGCAGCATCCCACCCTGCCCAGCTGTCCATCCTTATGGAGCAGTGGAGAAGGTGTCCGAAAAGAAGCAGACTTGTGTCCGTAGGGGAGCTGTGTGGTTTCTCTTAATTAGAAGATTTTTAGGGACCCAGTCAGAAACACTATGTCACATAGGAAAAGCAAGGATACTGAGAGATTTCATGGCTGTAGGTGTTGTGACTCTGTTACTTATTCCACTTGATGGGCTGCTGTGGTTCAAATTAGACTAAAGCTTAGGAAATTCTTTAACTGTGACCTTTCCCATGATTCAGATCACAAAGATTTTCTGTCAGTTTGCTCTGGGCTAGATTTGAAATTATGTCTTAGAAGTGAAAGACACAGTGAGTGAATCAGGCAGAATAAACTAAATTATTGGCTTCAGACTTCTAGGACTCTGTTTTCTACAAGAGATCAAAAATAAATGTAAAACACTGATTTGACATTTCCCCTGAAATGGTTAAGTATTTCTTTCATTATAAACATTACAGAAGAGTACCTATTTCCAGACTCTTATATTACAGAGCAGGTCATCTTGCACCTCACAGGAATTCAAGCCAATGCCAAATCATCTCTGTATCTGAATGATGTAAGTTCTGTTATCTTTATTGTTTGCTTACATAAATATCTAAAACATAGTGTTCAAAGAGCAGGAGGACATTTTTGTTGCTTTCCAAAGAGAAAGGATAAAATTATTCTTATTGTCTTTTAAAAAATGCTGATAAATTGGGTGGTAAAGACAGAGAAATCTGCAATGTCAGAAAAAGTTTAAAAGATATTAAGCTTACTTGTTGTGAAATCTAATTGTGATCCCAGTATGAATGGAGATTAGCATGCAACTCTTCTGTGTGCAGCATTATGACATGATACTTCTTGGGGATCTATTTCTATCATCTCAAGCTGTCTATTCCTAGTAAATGTGAATAAGTCATTCATACAATACTTTAAAAAGTAGCTTCACAATGTCTTCTGAAGCCTTTAGTAGGTATTATAATTTTATATATATATATATAATTGGACCTGTAACAAAGATTGCAATGCAATGAGGAAAATAGGTCACATAAACACTTTAGTGCAGAGATGGAGGGAAGTTCTCCTGTGGTGTGCACTGGTGCTTAGCACCTGGGGTATCTCAGCTGGAACTGAGGGCATTCATGGCTCTGAGAGTTTGTCAGAACCATTGTCACTTGGGACTTCTCAGATGTCATGGCAGGATCAGGCTTGATAGTCACTTCTGGCAATATTCAAACAGCAACAGATAAAGGTGTCAGTAACTTCTCTAGCTGTGGGTTTAATTTTTCCCTTCATACCTCTAATTTCAGCCTGAAAAGTGTGGGGGTTTTGGGGACTATAAATGATTTCTGACTCTGCTTTCTCATTTGAAATTTTGTTTCGGGAATGCACCCATCACCTGGCCAGCTGGGTGGTACCTTTGCAAGGAATATCTGAATTGTCAAGATAGAACCTGTCTGAAACTAATTTAACAATAGGTGAGAATGTTTCCATTCCTGAAAACATCCAAGGCCTGTTTAGATGGGTTGGATGAGATCAGGTTGAACCTCTAAACAACCTCATTGAGTTGAAGAGGTCCCTACTCATCACTGACGGGTTGGATTAGCCAAACTTGAAATGTCCCTTCCAACCCACTCTATTCTATGATTATATGAATCAGAACATTCAAATAAAAGGAAATGTTTTCAGCACATTAAGAATCTGGAACGATCTTCTGGAAATATGATGGTTAACCTGGTCACCTTAGAACCTCTAGTGGTTCTAACACAGCAACTAGTTTAATGTGCAAATTAAGTTACATCAGTAGAAGAATCCCAAGTTTTTAGGAAGTATTAAATACCTTCCAAAAGGGCTTGAAATAAAGCTAGACTATGCTAAATGACAGACGGAAGACATAATACTGACCAGGATGTGGTGACAGGCATTGGAAGGTGCTGCCCAAGGAGATGGTGTAGTCCCCATCCCTGAAGTATTCAAGAAATGACAGGATGTGGTGCTTTGTGCTAAGATTTAGTTGACATGATGGTGTTCTGTTAAAGGTTGTACTCAATGGTATTGGAGATCTTTTCCAACCTTAATGGTTTATTGGTTTCTTTTATATTTCTGATTCTTTATGAAGGCTTGAAGATTTGAGGCCATTCAAAGAGTTGAGGCAATGGAAGTTCATTTGAGCACAGGATACCTTGCAAATGTGAAACAAGTGTTAAGTACAGTTGTCTGCAGTGCTTAATTGCCCCTGCATTTTTTTTCTGTCTTTTCATTTTTCCTAGGTTGGCATTTTTGTGCATGAATACCACTGAGAGTTAAGGACTCTCACTCTTACTTATAGGAGTTTTGCCTGCAGCAGTCACATAGTTGAAAAATATAGATCCATGTGACTGCTAAGAGACCACTGAGAAGCCAAGTAAGTAGGACTCATGGCCATTTTGCAATTCCATCTCATTAGACATGTTTTGGGGTTTATGATTGTGCTGTGAGGATAAATAAGTATAAATATTATATTTGCCTCCAGGTTATCTTTAAAAATGTATTTCTCTGTCTCCCTCTTTCTTTCCTCCTTCTCTCCTTCCTTCTATTTTTTTCCCCCCTCCAATTTTCAGTGTAGTCTGTCAACTCCTGGTAGGTGAGTTATCAACTCTGTGGTCTCACAGTATGGCGGCCCAGCATAAGGTATTACATTATAAAAGGTTGCCTTATGGTGCCAATTACCCGAGGTTCTAGAAAACAAAATGTGCAGCAGTGTGATTAAGTCCATGTGCAAATAGAAATTCAGATGCCCCAAGAACTATTGGGAAAAGTATTGCAAAAAAGTATTTGACTTGTCCCTGATGCTACATTCTCAAAATATAAAAAAGTGCCAATAGCTGTCTTTTTTTTTTTATCATTTGAACAACTCTTGTGAATTCTCTTTGAGATCTAGAGTAGCAAGACAGTAGGGAAAATCTTGTGTAAATACATACCTAAATTTATATGGTGGCCCAGATGTTGATCTTTCTTTGTGTCCGTGCAAAGTGCAAATGCTTTTTGTGGAACATACACTGATCCAGTTTGTTACCTGCTGCAGACCTTTGTATCTCCAGTGAGTCCATGGAATTATGCTAATTGACACCAAGTGGGACCTATCCCTCTGGTCTCTTGCCTCAGTTCAAAGTCCACATATTTGCAAAAACAAATGGACAAGTTTCTGAAGGAGAAATATTGCACCAGAGGTCAGAAGGTGTCATGGGGAAGCAGTATTTTGGTGATTATTGCAGTCTCTCTTGTGTGTGCTGTTAGTCTCTGTCAGACATGTAGTCATGGGTGGTTCACGTGTTTGGCTTGGGATAGTCACTTCTACAGATTTCCTGATACTGTCATTATGGCTACTGACACCAGTATTAGGACAGAGCCCCTTCTAACAATTCTTCAGTCTGCTTCATTACTTTTAGTCTCTATATTTCATATTTTCACAGATTTTAAGATCTCCTTTCTAAAATAGCACAAGGATGTAATCATCAACTGCTGTTACATATAAAAGGACAAGATGGAACAAGAGAGTTCCTTTAAAGTAGAATACTGCACCAGGTTTTGTGTAACTTACATACTTATTTTGGCTTGTTGGTGTTTCTAGAAGAGGATACCAGGAAATGTTGTTGCCTTTTCGCATTCAAGTTTTAGGAGGATGTTTACTGTTCGGGGCTCATGTAGTTCTAGAATGTGGGTGAGAATTACCACGAGGTGGCAGCGTGCAAGCCCTGAGTGTCTTGATTCTCCCACTCTCCTTTTACTGTTACCAACCTGGGTAACAGTTGGACTAGATGATCCTTGCAGGTCCTGTCCAACTGGAATTATTCTATTTTCCAGCATATCTAGATGTCAAAAGGTCATGCACAGATCCCGAAGGATTTCTGGTTTTACAAAGCATACTTTTTTCTGTTACGCACTGACAGTCAGTATATGCTCAAGTTAATACACAAAGCAACTTTGCACAGAGGTCAGGAGAAAGACTGTGATCTTTCGTTCAAAAATCAGAAGAGGGTTTTAGAAGCAGTGACTATACTGTTCTCTTTTTCTTCCTATACCAGCCCTCCACATTCAGAAGTGCAAATAACACAGTGCAAAGAGACTGTGCTCTTAAATGGCAATGTTTGAGAAATACAGGGTACTCCTATGTCCATGTGTGTATACACATAGGGAGCAAACAGCAGAAAGAATCTCTGCTCAGAGGTTGTTTCCAAAACATTTTCACTGGCATCATTAAAAGACCCCTCAAAAATCTTTGAGAATATTGTTTTCATCTCCAGTGAGGGGCAGTTAGTGGGTAATCAAGAACCAAATGATAGCCAGCCTTGCCAATAAAAGATGCTTTTTGTTTTCCTTTCTTCACAAATGTTTACTCTTTTGAATACTTGTACAATCACAGTAGGAAAAATTCCATCAAAAGCATTGGCTCAATCTATGTATAATATAGTCATAAATACCCCCCAAAGTTAGTCAAAACACAGTATGCTGTGAAGCAATCATTATTGCTGCAAAATGTTTTGTATAAAGCAATTCTTTATTGCATGAATTCTGAGTCTGCATGCTCAATGAGTAAGTAAAACTAACAGTGAACAGAGCTGAAAAGAATTGTAGCTCTTCATGAACAAATACTATCCAGAAGGCTTCACATGTCTCTTGCTTCAGTAGCATGCAACGTCTCTGTACATAACATCCACAGAAAAGACATTGGTTATAACCCCTGGCAAGGAATAAGTTACTTTCAGTAGCAGTGCTCTGTAGCTGGAAGCCATGTACATATGAGGTTCATGCTTGGTGCTGTGGGAGAAGTGTAATCATATTCTCTCTCTGGTCAAATCAGGCACTGGTCTTCTAATCACAGAAAACTTCCTCACAATTTCAGCAATGCTTTTGACTTGGTGAGGGACCCTTAAGGTAAATAAAATTGAGATGCAGCTTGTAGCATTTCTGCAGTGTGCTTTCACTTGTGGTATACACTGTAACTGTAATGTCTTTCATTGTTTGGGTTAGGTTTCTCTTCCAAGGTCTCATTTCAGGTGTTAAACCCTCTAAAAAAATTAGTGTCTTTTTATGTCCTCATAGTGTCCTCATAGTGTCCTCATAGGCTGTTTGGATAAGGAAAGTGACAGTGTTTTGGGGAGCTTTGTGGCACTGCACTGAAATATATTTGCATTTATCATCTCATATTATTTCAAATAATTGTCTTTAGGAAGTCAGAAAACCTGCCCTAGGAAGTTATCTGACTGAGTACTGGTGTGCTGCCTATAAATCTTGCAAAAGAGGCCATTTGGCTACTTGGGTGTGGTAGCTCATGGATTCATGCTGTTAGAGACAGTCTCATTTAAGCATCTGAGTGTTGCCTTATTTGTGAAAAGCTTTTTCATACCAAGTACCATATTTAGAAAAACTAGCAAAATTCTGCTCAGATTCATATGTTTTTCTTCAGACCTATACATAATTTTTCAAATAACTTCCTCTAAAATCATGGCTTCTCAGCACTTTTCCATTGTATCCTTCTCCTCACTGACCCCCAAACTCTTTTAGTTTATTTATCATTTGTGCCACTCTGCCAAATAAAGGGTGGTTCCAGGGCAGAGTTATGAGCAGTAAGGAGGATGGCTAGGCTAGTGTTCTGACTACAAGTCTTAGTAAAAGCAGACTACTAGGCTAGTAGTGAAGGATGCTGAAAAGTTCAGTGAAAGGTATTAAACTACCAGTAGTTGATTCTAAGCCATACCCATTCCCTAAGAAACAAATTACTTGCCCCCAGACTTCACATCTCACTGCTGCAGATAAAAGCATGAACTGGTTTCTTTTAAATTCCTCAACAAGCACAGAAAGAGAATTCTACAAACATTTAAAATTGCAAATTGCTTGTTTGCTCAAGATCAGATTTATTCAAAAGGGTGCCTGCTCCTTGGGGACTTGAAGAGGCTGTTTCTGAGATGATCTTTGTACAACATAAGTATGTTTTTCAGATTATTCCCAGTATAATTTGCCAAGAAGAATACAGTGCATTTGTTATTTCCTAAAAAATATGATCAAGTACCTGAAACATTCCCTCTAGACCTATAATATTTACTTCAATGTTCTGTCAATAAATATAACAAGGTTATTTTTCTATCAGATTAGTTGGAAGAACCATTTGAGGAAACTTCTATTTGGTAAGTTCAATTGCAAAAAGCAATCAATAAGAAAAAAAATTCCTCGCTGTTATTGGAAGAAACATGGAGCTCTGAGGTAGTTTTTCCTGAGCAAGTATTTATGTCACTGCCTCAGAATTCTTTGGTTAATACCTGAAGGCTGATTTGCCTTTCTGCTTTCCAATGCTATATGAGAGGAAATGAAAGCCCACAGGAAATCTGAGCAATGCTGGAAATACTAGAGTAGCATTATGAGTACTGCAGTTCTGGTAGTCCTTAATAGGAAGTCCCTGTTTACTTTTTTTGTGCATTAACTGCACCATCATCTCCTGCACCTAAGAGCCTCACATGTAACATTGCCAATGGCACTTCTCAGCTTCAGTGGTCCTCTCAAAGACAAATAGTTTTATAAAAGTAATGCAAAATTCTCAATGTAGTTTCACCATTTATTTGTAATACTGGAGAAGAAAGCCAGGCCTGCCTGTCCTGCTAGAATAATCTTTCCCTGACTTTTTCAACTCCTGCTGAAGATGCCAGAGGCAGCATTCCCAGCTCTGTGCTGCATGCTCAGGTCTGCTGCTCCCAGGAGGTATAGCAGCAGAAGAGGCAATCAAGAGCACTCTCATGAGTACTGTGCAGCAGTACCACCCATTTGGCCCAGAAATAGCAAGATTTGTCATCAGGACTGGAGAAAGTAAAACCAGAATGAAAAAAACAGAAAATATTTAAAAATTAAAATGAGAAACAAAACTTTGAGTATTCTACACCCAATCACATTGTAATACACTCTAATCCTATATCACATCATCTTATTAAGCACATCTTCAGCTCAAAATAGTTTGGGGGACAAAGAAAGATCCATCTAACACAGTTTCTTATATAGTGACACAAAATTATTATCAAAGATTTCTGTTTATTCTGCAATATTTATTGGAAGTCATTATTATTATAGGTGTAACTACAGTCTCTGTGTTTCAAACCTGTCTGCATTATGGTTTACAAGCCAGTTGTTGATGGGGGCCTGCCTTCTGCAGAGTTTGTTTTTACAGCACCCTGAGGAAGATGAGGAAGGTACCTGGCTTCTTGCAGGTGGAAGAAGTGGCATTAAAGGGCCATATATATATGGGGGGGGAGGGGAAAACCACAAAAAATTCCTTAGAAATTATGAAATATTTTGTCAACCATGTTGAGACTAACCTGCTGCACACAATGTTGGAGGCTAAAAGAAAACTATTTCTGCAACAGAATAATGGTGCCCTGTAAAACAAAAATTAAAAAAAAACACCAGAAAACCAAATTACTACCCCTGATTTTAATATTTAATTAACTGGTGCCACAGTTCTGAGGTCTCTTGACTTGGCATCACTGCACTTCTCTGTGTTTCAGCCCTTCTTTTCTGTTATACTAGATGCTTGTTTTAAGCTGATTTCTTGATTTCAACTGCAAAAATTACAGTACATGCATTTAAAAGTGGGATGGTGCAGTATTAAAGCCTTTACAAAATAGTTATGCTAGTACTGAAGTGGTCACCAGACTGCTAATCTGTGTGCAATAGAGAGCAAACTAAATTCAGGTGGTATCTGCTTTATGCATTTAAGGAGCATGGATGAGACTCATTGACTTGAAGTTTTGCACAAAGATTGTGTTATTTGTAGGTCTTTACAATTCCTGGAGCAACTGTCCAGCCTGTGAGGGTGTGTAATGTGCTTTAGAGGATGAACTTTGCTCTGCATATTAACTGGTGATGCCACAGCAAATTAGACTGGAGTTAGAAGAGCCCTTGCCAGATAAACTGAGAATAATTCTAATTAATTTAATTCTTTCAGATTGTATTTTTTAATCTTCCAAAGGAAATCTTTTTAAGTTTGTAAGGCAAAAATAGTTTTGTTACCATAGTCAAAATCAAGCATTTGAAAGCAATTTGAGGTGGCATTGTGCATCAGGCATAAGGGAAAGAGGGAGTGCCCTTCTTTCCTTCAGCCAGATCCCCACGATGGCCTGAAAATGGCCCACTCTTGTGGGAGTGCTGGCCAAAATTGCTTTTGTAATGTATTCTGGAGCAGCAAGGAGGGAGGGGCTGGAAACAGCCCAAAGGGGCCAGGGATCAACATAAAGGCGGAATGTAAAATAAATTTTTGTGATTGCATATGGTCATTGAAGTAGAGCTGAAAAAAAAAGTGGGTAGAGCTAGTAAATAAAAAACTAATAAAGATAAAACTAGTGCTTGAAAATACTAGTTTCACATTCAGAATACTGTCAAAGTTTTAGAGGTGAGTCCTCTTAACAGAGCTGCATTAATGTTATTGGAGAGTCCCAGGTACTTTTTGCTAGGTATTTTGGATGCAAAACATTATTTTATTGCTTAAAATACCTGAAGACTTGAGAACTGTGCAGTATGTGTAGCTTTTGAGATTTATTTCTTTCAGATTGCCACTGATATTCGGAAAGAAGAGAGAGAAGGAAAAGAAGGAGAGTAAAGAATACATGGTTTTGGTCATTACCAAATTACAGGGTATACAAACAAGGCAGTGATAAACAAATTATCAGATCAGAATAGAAAAGGTAGTTTGATGCAATGCGAGTGGGGGGGCGGGGGGTGGAAAGAGCATTGCGTCTGTCCCGATAGCATCCTTGTTGGAGCAGCTCTGGGCGTGCGGCGCAAACACACTCGCACGCACTCTGATACACAGTAGCTGGTGGATACTTGCAGCCACTCACACACACACAGAGCTGGACAGCTCCTGCAGCATCACCAGGGACAGAGGTGAGAGGGGTCCTTTGTATGGAGTTCCAAGGGGTTTATTGGGGTCCCCGCTCAAAGGGATCCAGGGACAAAGAACACAGAACACTGAGGGGTCTGGGGTTTTATCTGGGGCAGCACCAGCGGCAGGCAGAACATCAGAGACCAATCATCTGGGGACCAGGGGGTGTAGAGGATGTGGGGTGATAGGACAGTGACCACTGGGGAAGGCGAGGGGTGGAACAAGGAAACCAGGAGCCAGTTTGTTATCAAGGAAAGGAGAACTATCTAGAACATGGACTTAAAAGGGGTAAAAGGGGGTGGTCTTAGATCTCTAGCCTGCCCACCAGTGGACCTCCACTGTTTTGGGGCTCTGTGGCTCCGTGGTCACTCCTGTGGTGGACTCAACCACTGCAACAATAGTTGAATTGGTTTTTATCAAAAGTGGTGACAACTCTCGTTAAAATTCCTTCTCAACTATCTAACAATATGATTCACAGTGAAGAAAAAAAGAGAAACAGTTTTCATGATGTCGTGATCTTGTGGCCTGCAGGCAACTAACAGGTCACAGCCCACACAGTCTGACTTAACTAGACAATTCAGGGAGAACGTGTAGAAAAATCCCAGTAGAGGGTCTTGAAATATCATGTAACTCTCCACTTTAGGTTAACTTTCATGTTTGACAATGACCTCCAATGAAATAGTATCATGGTGAGTATTTGATGTCGCTCCTCATTAGTCTTCCACAGGTAATTAAAAGTTTGAAATTAAATAATTAAGCCTTTTTTATCAGTGCTGAGTTGTATTTTCTATGTGTGCACCATCAGCTACCCATTCAGGAAGGGAGTGAAAATAGCGCTTAAAACCAGTACAAACAAAACTTTCTTTAAAAGCACAGGTTGGCTTTTCAGATGTTAGCATTTTCCAGCACTTTGGAGATTTCTAGGTTGCTTGTGAGCCAAGTCAGAGGATCTTCCTTTATGCTTTCAAGTGCAGTATGAATGATAAGGTGACACCATCTTTGGATATTCTACTAGTATGTTAATTAAATTGTAACTTTGGGTTAACTGAATAGTTAAACTTGTAATTTTCTTAGAAACTGGTATTCCAACAACTGCAGATATATTTAGCAGAAATGTATGAACTCTGCATTTGACAATGCCATTAAAGATAACAGGAAACAAATCTATGCAGATCTCCTGTGCTACAGGGCAGAAGTGATTTCCCAGTGTAACAAAAGGTAAAATCCTATTCAGTGAAGCACAGCTAGAAATTATTTCTAATTAGCATGAAAGAATCCTTAAATCTGTATACTGTTTTTAATATTGTGGGCTTGAATTACAATTAATAGTTTCCATAAACGTGGCAATAGGAGAAATATTAAAATTCAGAATCCTTAAACATTAAATGCTGTCTAAATTTCTAGTCATAGCATCATTTCTAGTGGTTTTACTGTAAAAGATAAAACAACCAGAAAATTGTTTGTATCAGCACAAGACAACAAAGCTTTTGCTAAATAATCCCTCACATTCTTCAGTGCAATGTTCTCAGGGTTTATATGTCAAGTATGGCCATGGTTACAACACATGCAGGTAAGAGCCTCCAGCAGGGTGGGGATCTCCCTGTTCCCACTGCAGCTGGCAAAGTGGGTTTGGTGTGGCTCTGCCTCCCAGTCTGTGTTCCTGCAAGGGGTGTTACCAAGCAGGCTGCTCCCAGGTTTACTATACTGAAGGTGAGAGAGGATCTTGGCTCTGCCCATTTTGTTTTCTCTGTCAAGTCTGATTGGGCTTCCTCTTTCACAAGCGTTTTGCATACTGCTTGTATGTTTTGTCAAAACAGGGAAGTTTTAAAGTCAGAAAAACAGACATTCAGCAGTCAGAAATGGACTTATATGCAGAGTCATATTCTTCAAATTCCTTTCTCCTAATCATTTTTGCATGAAACATGGTAATAGGAACATCACTGCTCATTGCCTTAGGCAGTTAGGCATGCTAGTTTCTTGAATTAATATTTGATTGTTGCATAGAAAAAGTATATAGACATTGGGTTCAAGTAACTGCATAATTATCTCCTTGAGATAGTTGGACCTACCACTACCATTAACTATTCATCTCCTCTGCCAGTGTGCTGAAAAGAAGGGTCAGGTGATGGCTGGGTTGGCAAAGGATGGTTGTGTTTGAGTATGTGGAGAGAGGCAGGAACCTAAGAAAGGTACAAGCCTCTACTCACCTCTCTGAGGTGGACTCAAGTTGTGATTCTTTTTCCAGACTAAGAATGCTTTTTGGGAAAGGCCTGGAAAGTCTATGTGAGCTTTCCTGATGTGCTGAGCCCTGTGGTTGTTTACAATACTGTGTGAGGTTGCAGGGTCTCCTTCCCTGTTTGTGAGAAAACATGCCACTCTTTGCCCTCATGGCCACCTCAGCACAACTCAAGACTGCTCTCCATCCTGTTTAACAAGCGCTGTGCAGTCCAGCAAGGGGAGGAGGTTCATTCAGTGAAGCAGGTACATCCAAGCTGCAGAAATGAGGAGCTGCTGTGTTTTGAATGCAGAGCAGGCTGCAATACCACAAAATTGGGACCAAGGGCCCACAAAGCTGTTTGGAGGGACAGATGGCGTTGAGCTTGTCTTTTGCACCCACAGTTAGACAGAAACACAAGTCTGATCCCTGGAAGCTCATGGTTCTGACAGAGAAACCTGCACTCTCAGACACTCCATGTAATCTCACATTATGCTGAAGAAACTCCCTCTGCCTATCCCCAAAGTTTGTCCCCACCACTGACCCCAGTGGTGTGGAATGTGTTCCCTAGCAGGTCTATTGCCAGAGATAGCTCTCAAAAAGGTTCCCCATTCCTGGGGCATTAGAGGGTTCCAAAGATATATGTGGAGTGTGTTTCACTGTTTCATTTTTAAGTTACTGGAGCTAGCAGAGCCGTTACGCTTGAAACTTAAACTGACAACAAACTAGCACGTGCCTTGGGCAACAAGCAGTTCTTGGGTTTTTTGATATCATTCATCTCTGGAGTGTCTGTCAGTGATGCTTTATATGACAAAAGCCTCGTCTTTAGATACTAACTTCTTAGCACAGAATAAATTAGCAAGAGCAGAAAATTCCCCTCCCGTAAACTTCCACAGAACACTGAAGATTTGGCTTGTCCAGGGAGCACAGGGCTGGGTTTGGCTTGGTCCAAGATGCTCCTGCCCAAGCAGGAAGGGGGAAGCAAGTGTGTATGAAGAGGGAATGAACCCAATATTACTATTCCATGTTTGCCTCCTCATCTTCTATTTTTACAGTTAAATATTAATGAGAAGCAATACCTGGGCTTATCAGTACTTTAATTACAGGTAAGATAATCAGGGTTACTGTTTGTTCTCCCCTGTGGTTCTAAGTGTCCTGTCAAGTTTCTCACTAGGTCATTAAATTTTCATTTCCGTTAATGCTTTATTTCAGCACAAGCTACTCCTTTAACTTCAAGATCTATCCAGTTACCCTAACTCAAAGGATGAATGACTAGGAAAGGGTAGTAAAGTATAGCATCAGTTATTCTTTAGCAAACTCATAGGTTGCATTAATTATCAAATCAGAGTCTTCATTGCACTTGGCTCCAACTCCTCAGTTCACAAATGTGAACAGGACTGTCAGGATGGGCTCTTTGCTTATACGTCATAAATTCTGTTTTACCGAGGCACCAGCCAAAAATAATGAGTTGGGCAATGAGATACAGAAAAAGAATGAACCACACTGCTGGAAATACATCGAAACTTACAAATTTCTAACAGAGTAATCGCTCGCAACCTATACATACATCCATGTGCTTAAAATCTTCGAGACCTCCGGAAATCAAAAGGTCCCTTTCTGTGCAACTTTCTGAACATTTTTGTAGTGTTTTTGCACTGTTTTTGTTTCTGTTCTTGCTTCTACTGTCTATTCACTATCATCAAATCACTGTGAAATAGACTGAAGGGAGATAAACATTTCATAAAAAAATAACAAACTTAATTTTGCATTTAGAATGCTGTACAAAAGTTCATATTGGGGAGTTGGCTAGTGATTTCCTGTCTTATATTAAAAATTATTTGCTTTGGTAGGGGATACTCTCAGGGGATGCCCACTGGCACTGATATTTTCTGCAAAACCAAAACATCTGCATGTGAAACTTATTTTCATTGCGGAAGAGTCAGGCAGAATTGAAAGCACAACCAGAGTCCCCAAAGATGAAGACACTGCCTGAAATAAACCCATCTCTGATTTATAAGGCTTTCCTGTAGTATCAGTGTTCTGACAGGCTGAATTGGAAGTATCTCTTTTTCCATGGCCTTTCGGCTACAGTGTGTATACCTGTGGCCAGGAAGTGCAGTACTGTAGAGGGATTCCTTGTGGAACAAGGGCATATGATACCCAAGGGCATATGATACCCAAGGCCAGTCTGGGCACCCCAGGGTTGCTAGAGAAGAACCCCTGAAGGAGCCTCAGGCTGCAGATAGGCCAGAAAAACACCTGGCAGCAGGCAGCCTTGAACAGCCTTGGGAAAAGTTATACACTGGTTGGCTCCCCCGCTGCTTAGAGGCTGTCCTGTGGGAATAGGGCGTGAATCTTTGTAAAGTAGATATAAGTGAGTGTAAGTAAACAAAAAAGGAAGCACGATGCTCAAATGGTATCGGT
This sequence comes from Aphelocoma coerulescens, assembly GCF_041296385.1. Classification (NCBI taxonomy): domain Eukaryota; kingdom Metazoa; phylum Chordata; class Aves; order Passeriformes; family Corvidae; genus Aphelocoma; species Aphelocoma coerulescens. The sequence continues at coordinate 3,897,844 of NC_091036.1, forward strand.
GTTCGTATCGTGACTTTGGCCGGCTCCCCTGCTCTTGGAACCCCCCCTGCCCCGCTAAACAGTACTGCTCCAAAGAGCACAGAACTGCTCCAGCAGGAACTTCAGACTGCAAGAACCTATTTTTTTGCTGTTTGGAACAATGATGTGCATAACTTACTCCTCTTCCTCTGTGCTTTGGCTGCTGTGAGGTTGCGGCTGTGACTCGACCGGTACAATCTGTAGACAAAGTACTCAGCTCTGAATGTTGTCCAGAGTAGCTGTAGCTGAAGTTTATATCCGCACATTCACTACACACACAATAACAACACTTTACATGGATATAAACCAGAAGATATTATGGAGAAAATAAAGAAGAAAAAAGAAAAAATCTATAAAAATCAACATTTGGCACCCCCATCCTGAATGTTCTATTTGGGGGCATAAGTACCTCTCCTCCACTGCAGAGGTGGCTGAGTTTGGGTGACACTGTGAGGCTGCTGGAGACATGGATAAAAGCTGCTGCCTATGTGTCTCTGACAGAGCACCAGTTCGCCAGTTTTGTTCTAAAAGATTTACATAACGCTGGTATTTGCAGAATTCTGTCAGTCCATTGAAATTGCCCAGGGACTTTGTACACGTGTTTTTTTTCAGAATTCCACCCATAAAGGTAACCACTATTGCACAGCATTATCTTGCTGTAGTGCAAGCAATCATTCATGTTGCGCAGCAAGCCTGTAAGAAAACAGTGGTAATCCATTTGCTGTGAGATTTTCATCTTTAACCTAAAGACTTTTCATATTAAGAAGAAATTCTAAGTGGAGTCTTTTATATGTAAGAATGCTATGTTTCTTGAGTTCCTTTCCTCATAAGCATGAGATGTTTGTGCAATGTGACCCTGCCCTGTTGTTTGAACTCATAGAGCTAGTTTTAAGCAAAAGCATCTTTTATTCACTAAAGTCAGTAGTAAAGGGTGGCCAACTCATGAAAGCTACTCTCAGAACTCCAGAAAGTAGAAAACTTCCCGTAATTCCCAGGCTGTGCTTTTGTGGTTTTTAAAAGGCTGTTGAATCTGCACTTCGAACAGGGTAGCTGAATCTTATTTATAGCTCTGTTCTGGCTGGTGCACTTCCTCTCACTTCCCTACAGAATTATATGAACAAAGATGACACTACTGACTGTGTGGGTAACAATAAAAGAGCTTATAGAAATAAGATTTTTATAGATTCAAGACTAAGGGAATCAAACCCCTAAGTTATGATCTTTGAGAATAAGGGAAGGATCAGGCTGGGCTAGTTGGAGAGGTCCCACTGGTGAGTCTTCTTCCTTGTAAAGGTGCCAGGTTTACCCTTTCTCTGAGACCTTCTAAACCTGAGTAGAATTGGCTGTAATGAATGTCTAAGTGGTGAAAAGAAAAGCAGAGTGTAAAAGATGCTAATCAGTCTTTGTTCTTTTCAGACATCACATACAGGACCTGGAGTAAAGATTTTGTACGGAGAGAGAGAGAGATTTTAATTAAGCATCTTAATAGAGAAATCCTTCTTGTTTTTTTCAGAATAAATTAAGGAAGTAACTTTGATGCAATATCATTTTCATCTAATCAGTAACATTCTGAAATTACCATGTTGTTTTCCATTAGAAATACCATCATCCAACAAATCAGATAAAATTATTTAACATAGCTATATTGCAACCTCAGCTAACATTAGCTTGGGCATGTATATACACAGAGCAGCAGACAGCAAGTGAATTGACAAATGTTTATAGGGAGAAAAGGGAAGACAGTATCAACAATTTTGTATACTCCTTTGAAAAAGATGCCTGTATTCGATCTCGATTCACTAATAATCAAATAAAGGCTTATCAGGGTTTTGCCATCTGCATATAGTGAATACTGATTACTGTCACCAATAAAAGGCAAATGTCTTTAGCCTTTACCTGTATGCACAAATTATTAATATCTCCATTAAAATTTTTGACTTCATATTTGGCATGAATTCAGAGGTTTTTGTTTGATGTAAACCAGTATGTTGACAGAGTGCTTTTATACCAGAGTGTCTGCCATTTTTTAAACATACAAAAGTGCATGAAGATAAATCAGCTTTCAAACCTGGGACAACAGTTACAGTCTGGAAAAACGATGAGGTTGCTGCTGTTATGACTGTGTTGTCAATAAATGTGTGTGGTGGCTATGGCAGTTTTATACAGCTATAGTTTCTGTGGGCAAATTTGCAACATTTGCTCCTGAAAGCCAGAGGTAGGCCACAGTTAGCCTTGCATGTCCAAGCACTATTAATTGTTATTAATATTTATTTTCTATTACAGTAATGCCTTGAGGTGAAGTCAAGTGGGTGCTGCGTTTGGCCAAAGTGAGCAGGAGTGGGAAGCTGAAACACCTGGTGATAAGTGACTTACTCAAGAGTACAGAGAACAGTTATGTGAGCTGGAAACAGAACACTGCTTATCCAGATAGACTCTCTCTTAACTAACAATAAACACTTCTCTTTCAAGTGGAAGTTCTCCCAAGGGGAAGTGTTGTGATGGCTAAGTCCACTTTACACCTCCCAAGTTGCCTTAAAATTGTTCTCTCCTTACAACACTGTGCTAGAAAGTTCTCCCTTTGTCTAGATTCTGCTGGTCACAGGCCCTCTCCCCCTCCCATGCCTTTTCCCATTGGCCCTTGTTATGCCATTCAACCTTGCCTCTGCCCCCTAGCCCTCAGACTATTGGTTTTGGACTCTCTGCCCGCCTTTGGGAGTTTTTGGGATAAAACTGGCGCGGGCTTTCAGTTCTTGGTTCTTCTTGCCTCTGTTGCTTTCAGGTGTGTTGCCATTAAACACCTCAGAATTGCATGCAGAGAACCCCTCTCACCTCTTCATCTCCGGTTCGTGCTTAGACTCTGTGTGTGAGTGGCTGTTCGCGACTACCTGTGAAGGTGAGATTGTGTGCATGAGTAGGTTGTAGGAGAGTACTGCCAAAGCATCTCCTCGAGGGACCCTGTGGAATATACGTGGCATCAGTTCACCGAAGCCCTCCTTCCATACCTAGTGCCACGAGCGGGGACCTTGGCTTAAGTCCCTGAAAGAGTGCCCGTCGGCAAGTGAAAGCTCCAAGGAGTCACAATTCGGAGAAGCCACAACCCTGATGGAACATCTAAATTCTATTTGACCTGCCTGGAAGGACAGCCGATAACTCTCTCAGAATGAGAGAGCCAGCTGATGAATGGAGAACCATCCACCGAGATTTTTTTTATCTTACCTGGGAGCTGGGAGCCAGAGGGCTTGGTGCGGCTCGGCAGCACAAGAAGAAACGCCACAGCAAGGGCTCAGTGGAGCGGCTTCGGAGTCCAAGAAAGCCAGCGAAACTCGGGGTGAGTGAAGCCGAGGAAAGCTCATTCGGGTCCCTTTTCACCTTTTCTTTTATTAGCTTTTTTCTCTCAGTGTCTGGGTGAGGTTTTTGGGGAAAGACGGGTGCGAAATTCTCAATTCCACAATGAGAGCCTTTTATCCAAGTTAAAAATACCCTGAAAGGAAGGAAAATCCGTTTTTCGAAGTGACGTTTAGAACGCTTTTTGTAGTGGGTTTTTATTATTTCCCTAATGTTACAATAGAATGTGTTAAGAACCCCACGTTCTGGGACTGGGTGACGAGAGGCTGGATTTCCTAAAGCAAGGCAGGGATGAGTCGGTTAAGAAGTTTTTCCTGTTAGCAGTTTTAGTTTATAAAGCGGTCTCGGAATCAGAACAGGAGGCTGCGATGCCTCAGAATGCCGATTCCCAGGCGGGAAGACGCTCCTCCCAGCAGCACAGGGTTCCTTGCCTGCGGATGGCGCAGCTGCTTGTGGCTTCTGCAGTGCCGGGGCGTGTCCCTCCCACCGAGCCCACCAAGTAGCGGCGGCAGCCTAGCCTGCCCTGCCATGGCGCCTTCTCCACTTCCAAGTTCGTGTGCCGCACACCCAGCCCTGGCCCCGTGCCACAAACATCGCTTGGACCACATGGCCGGCTCCAGAGCCTCACCCTCCCCCTGCTACGGGGTGTCCCGCCCCTGCCCCGAACAACGGGGGCCACGTGTCAGCGGCAGCTCTTTAAAATGGCGCAGACCACGCGGCAGGCATTTCGCAGTCGCGCGGTCCCCATCCCCCGCCTGCTCCCGCATGCATCGCCGCGCTGGGCCCCTCCCCTAAGTCGATGGGTGTTACTGCGCCGGGACCCTCCTACATCACACAGAATCCCTTCCCTGAGGCAGACCCCACCCCCACGGGGAATCCCGTTTTTGTCACGGGCTCCACCCACACCCCACCCCCTCCTTTGGTGGCCCCTCCCCTAACCCCACCTCCCCCTTCGGTTCCCACGGTCCGGAAAACCCAGAAGTAACCTGAGACTGGGAGTTGATGGCTGCCCCTGTTACGTACAATACACAGGGACAGAATCCCCGGTGGGAACCATTCCCATTTGCCAGTTCAAAGGAACTGTGTAAGGCTGCAAATGATTTCGGGTGGGAATCCCCTTATTTCAAAAGCCTAGTTCAGGCTACTTCTGCTGCAAGCATTTTAGTGCCGCAGGATATTAAAAAGATCGTGAACTGCCTGCTCTTCCCGACTGAATATCTATTGTGGGAGAGAACATGGAAGAGGCTGCTCCAGGATCTCCACACGTGTTACCAGAGTGATCCCAACAGATCAAATTTAACCCTAGAGCAGCTATGCGGCAAAGACAACCTAGAAAAGCCTCTAGATCAGGCCCGGACACTCCCGGAGCCAGTCCTGGGTGACTTAAAGCGGGCTGCAGAGAGGGCGTTGTCCCTTACCCCCACCAGCTCTACCCCTCCTGCCAGCTACTCCAGTATAAAGCAGGAACAAGGGGAGAGCTTCATCAAATTTGTAGACTTGTAGACTGGTTAAAAGGGGCAATAGAGATCCAAGTCAAAAGCACAGCAGCTCAGAGAGAGCTGCTTAGAACTTTGGCGAGAGATAATGCAAATGCAAGATGTCAAAGTGTCATAAGAGCCCTCCCCCTGGATCCCGCCCCCACCCTCAACCAAATGGTGGAAGTGTGCACCAAACTAGTGGGGGAAGAATCCACCGTTAACCAAAACTTCCAACAAGGGGTGGTGGGTGCATTAACAGCAGGAAAAGACAATAATGAAAGGCCCCAGTGTTACAAGTGTGGAAGTTTTCAACGCTTCATAGGACACTGCCCTAACCCCAAGATATCTAATGGGAATAGAAAGCCTGTTGTTACGGATTATTCTACCTGCGACCACCAGTCGGGAAAAGGGCAATGAAATGTGGCCTGGCCTCCTCACACTTTGAGACCAAATCAGCAGCTGTCTCTTCCTGCCCTGCCACCTATGCCACGGACAGTGACTCCTTGCCACAGTGGGAAGCAGGTGAAAGACTTTTGCTTGTGAGTACCTGTGCACACTTTTTCCACAACAAAACTCAGCAACCCATACACAAAGGTTTTGAAAAGCTTCTGGATAAAACAGTAGACATTTTAGTAATTGGAGACACCATGTGGGGTCCACCCCAGCTCTCTGTTTCACCTCAGGTGCACATGGTAGACCCCAGTGGACAAATACAGATTGCTGTCTCCTGTGCTGACACCCCTTGGTTTCTACAAATGGGTCAAGTGGTAGCACAGGCGATCATCCTGCCCAAGGACTTCCCCAGGTGCTACAGGATGCTGTCCATATGGTGGGCACAAGTAGTGGGATGGGACAAACCAACCCTTCATTGTAAACTATGCAATGGGAAAGCCACAGCCACACTGGGGGGATGGTCAATACAGGGGCTGATATCACCATCATATCCGAAGCAGAGTGGCCACGGCAGTGGGGACTTAAGCCAGCTGCTGGGGTGGTTACGGGGATTGGGAGTTCTGCAGCATCTATGAGGAGTACAAATAACATCATTATCGAGGGCCCAGATGAGCGCTATGCCTCCAACAGGCCATTTGTTATCCCATCAGGATTCACCTTATGGGGCAGGGACCTCCTTAGTCAATGGGGAACTCAGCTGGTAATCCCCACCTCCATCTCGGGATTTTTAGTTGGGGCCACTGTCAAGCGCGCCACTCCAGCTCTTACGTGGAAGACAGGCAAAGCTATCTGGAGTGAGCAGTGGTCCCTATCGGCTGAAAAGCTGCGCGTGCTGGAGTCCCTTGTAGAGGAACAGCTGGCCAAAGGCCACCTTATTCCCTCCAACAGCCCTTGGAACTCCCCTGTCTTTGTTCTAAAAAAGCCAGGCAAAGGCAGGTGGAGGCTTCTGCAGGGCCTCCGGAGAATTAATGAGATAATTGAAGACATGGGTCCCCTGCAGCCTGGTCTGCCCTCACCCTCAATGCTCCCCCCACAGTGGAAGCTTGCTGTCATAGACATTAAAGATTGCTTCTTTGCCATCCGCCTACACCAACGCGATGCCCATCGGTTTGCCTTCTCTGTGCCATCCCTGAACTGGCAGGCCCCCTTGCACAGATACCATTGGCAGGTTCTACCCCAGGGTATGGAAAATTCCCTGACAATCTGCCAGCGGTATGTCGGACACGTCCTGTCCCCTATCAGGAAAGAGTTCCCCAGGGCTATCCTACTCCACTACATGGATGACATCTTGATCTGTGCACCTGACAACAATTACCTGGACTTGACCCTCAAAGAGACTCTCCGAGCCATCGAGAAAGCAGGGTTTGAGATTCAAACCGAGAAGATCCAGCGTACCTGCTCATGGACTTACCTTGGTGGACTCTGCATTGGTGAACAGACCGTTGTACCCCAGCAGCTCACCATCCAAGACGACCCAAAGACCCTTTGGGACTTGCATCAGCTTTGTGGGTCCATCAACTGGGTACGTCGTCTGCTGGGCATTACGACGGAAGACCTCTCGCCCCTGTTCGACCTTCTCAAGGGTTGTGAGGACCTGGACTCACCACATGCCATCACTGCGGAGGCCCGAGAAGCCATCAGTAAGGTGCAGCTCGCCCTGTCTTCTAGACAGGCCCACCAGACTCTTCCACACCTGCCTTTCAGTTTCATAGTCCTAGGTAATGTACCTAAATTTCATGGCCTGATCTTTCAGTTGGACACAGCACAGAAGGACCCTCTAATCGTTATAGAGTGGATCTTTCTGTCACATCAGTCACCCAAAAGCATCACACCACCACAGGAACGAATGGCCCAATTAATCATGAGGGCCAGGGCTCGCCTCCGAACCCTCGCCGGATGTGATTTTGCATGCATACATTTGCCATTAACAGTTGGTAACTTGGAGCATTTGCTCTGGACAAACGAACATCTCCAGTAAGCTCTGGACAGCTACACAGGCCAAATTTCAGTCCACAAACACAAACATAAGCTGTTTAACACAGCATTCAATCTGGTGCCAAAATCACTGCTAAGTCAAACCCGTCTCAAGGCTCTGACGGTCTTTACAGATGGTTCAAGCTCACACAAATCTGTGATGACTTGGAGGGACCCCAGGACACAGATGTGGGAATCTGCTATCCAGGTGGTAGAGGGATCCCCACAAATTGCTGAATTGACTGCCATGGTTAGACCATTTGAAAGATTTCAAGAACCATTCAATTTAGTCACAGATTCGGCCTATGTAGCTGGCATGACCACCAGAGCAGAACATGCCCTGTTAAAAGAAGTAGCAAATCCCCAATTGTACCAACTGCTCTCTGAACTGGTCTACCTTCTCTCTCCCCGAGAGCAGCCTTATCATGTGATGCATGTAAGGTCACACACAGATCTGCCAGGACCCATAGCAGGGGGAAACCAGAGAGCTGATGCCCTGGCCATGGCTGTGCACAGTCCCAACTTACCTGACACCTTTGCACAAGCCAAGTTAAGCCATCAGTTTTTTCCACCAAAATGTTCCTGCCCTCATTAGAATGTTTAACATTTGCAGAGATCAATCAAGGGCAATTAGAGCGACATGTCCTAGCTGTCAACAGTATCAGGTACCATCTTTAGGCACAGGGGTAAATCCCCGCAGCCTCAGCAGCTGCCAGTTGTGGCAGATGGATGTCACCCATGTCCCCCACTTTGGGAGACTGAAATGTAGATACCAAAATGCTGCTAGCGAGGATTTTCTTGCTATTGTCTAAGTCCGTGAGAGACTTTTCTCTCTCACAGAAGAGGTAGCAGGGAATGTAAACAACCAAGCCACCTGCAACCTTGAAAAGTCTTGTTTATGGTATAGTAGAAAAATATTTTGACAATGGATGTTTTAGGATTTTAGCCAATCACCCCAAGGGGTGGCTGATCCTTTGTCCAATTAGACTATGAAGAAAAAAGTCTATAAAAGAGTTTGTAAAATAATTAAATAGATCAATCTTGCTGCACACTTCCTGCCTGCTGGATCTTCTCTCCTCCTCCTCCCTATGGCTGCAGGACACGGTGATATACCCTAGGGCCCAGGCCTGCAGTAATATTTGATGCTGCCTGACGTGATCTGTACTCTCTGACGTGTCCTGCTGCTGCAAGCCAAGCCGAATTCCTCTAGAGGCACGCTGTTCCCCTTCTCCCCCGGGACCAGAAGGTCCAACGTGACTGAGAAATGGCAAACAGCGGCTCACAAACCGACGCTGTGGTAATGGTCTGGAAAGGTGTGTTTAGTATAATGCACACCTCCATTCCTGAAAACTCAGTTCGGGAATTATTAGATTGCGCTACCTTAAAATGGATTTCCATGGACAGAGATACTGCCCTGGACTTTGCCTTATGGCAGGAACTTGGCTGTGCTGTCTGACACGAGCTCCCATCTGGGGACCCAGCAGCGTTAGAATTATACCAAACCTGGCATTCGTTATTTATGCTGCTGACAGACCTTGACTGTAGCAGCAGAGCTGGCTCGCCTATTTCGGTGATGAGTGATGGAGGAATGTCCGAGGGGGACCCCGCTGACTGGGCTTCCAGGGCAAATGATGGTGGATCTGGAAAAACGCCCCCAGCTCCACAGGCAGAGCCTGCGCTGCCTCACCCTGCACAATCGCAGGACTCTGCGGCCCCCAGGGACCCCGTGCCAGCAGAGGCGGGGGGGCAAGGGCAGCGGGAGGGCACGCAGTATGCCTTGCCACTCAGCTAGGAGGCAGCCACGGTTTATCCAGGGCTGCAAATTAGCGGCTTAGCGTATTGGACCCCCAGAGCAGCTCCTAGCCCGGTTGTGTATGCCCCAACAGAGCCAAAATCGCCCGGATGTCCCTTCTTATCTGCGTAGCACCCAGCGTGCGTGCACCGAGACTGCCTGGGTGTGGTCCGCTGCCCTCTTTGGCGCTGGACTGTTCTGCACTGCTGCAGAACCGAGCCATCGACCTTTTAATACTGCATCTGCCTTTGCTGACAGAGTTACCGAACATATCCTGAAGGCTGGAGGACCTGCTCAGCTTGCTAGAGCAGCTTCGGTGGCTGCCAGAGGCACCCTGCCGCTCAGGCTGCGCCAGGCCTGCGCTGCCAGCACCACCCGCGCCGCCCACAGGAGACGCGGCTCCAAACCAGGAAGCGGCGCGGCCAGCGGCTAACCCAGAAGTAGCGCTGCCGCAGAAAAACCCAGAAGTGGCGGCAGCGCCAAACGCCGGGGAGCAAGAAACAGCAGTGGTTTCGGCAGTGGCACCAAGCGCCAGTGCAGAGCAAGTGACGAGCGTGGCACCGGGCGCGGCGGCAGCACAAGGGCAAGCGATGGTGCCGAATGCTGCCGCAGAGCAAGAGACAAGCGTGGTGCCGAGAGCAGCCATAGCCCCAGAGACGGCGGCAGCAGCTCCAGTACCAGTTCGGTCGGGACTGGCCGAGACGGCATCCCGTAAAGAAGCTGCTGTTCAAACTGCAGCACAGCCAGCTGCAGTCTGTCCTGTCTGTTCTGGCTCTAGCGAACTTAGCCAAAGTGCCCCTCTCCGTCCGTCTCTGTTCACTCCCACCGTCTCTGAGCTGCCTTTCCCTGATGATTCCTCGTCAGGCAGTGAGGCAGATGAGGTTCTGGCCCCAGGTCGTCAGGCGGCTGTAGTCGCGCGACAAAGGAAAAGGGTGCGCCGGTCTCGCCCCTGGACCTTTCAGGACTGCACAGTAACAGTGTGTCCAACCCATTATAATAGCTTCTTAGAGTCAGTTAAGATGCGAGCATTGGAGGAGGGTGACTGGAAGTTACTGGAAACACTTGGAATGCCAAATAGATTTGAGTATTCTGGGGGTAACCGGGAAGCTGTTACACTCCATCCACAGGCTGTGCCAGAAGTTCAGGGTGGTAGTGCTTCCCCTAAAGGGGAGATCCAAGCTTTCCCAGTGTATAAGGCTCTCCCAAATTCTGGCGAGCGTGATAAGCATGAGGTAATTGCTTGGAAAGTTGCCCAGGACCTCCAATCCAAGGTGGCACAATATGGGCTAGGTTCTGCTGAGGTTATGCAGATAATAAGGGTGATAAATACAGATTTGCTTTCTCCATTTGATATCAGACACTCAGGTCAAATTCTATTTCAACCTGTACAATTTACAGTTTTTGAGAAAACCTGGAGAAAGCAGGCCAACAAGGCTGCATTAGGGAATATGCAGCTCCCTGCTGCTGATCCTAGACAGACAGCAGGAATGGATGCTTTGATGGGGACTGCTCCCTTCTCTGATCCCAGTCTACAGGATAACTTGTCCTCTAGCGTCCTGCAGCAAGCTCAACAGGTTGGCATGGCTGCCCTGTTGAAAACCATAGAGTGTCTGCGCCTAGAAAGAGATATACTGAAATAGTTCAAGGGAAATCGGAGTCATTCCTCTCTTTTGTAGAGAAAGTCGCTGCTTCTCTCGAGAAGCAGGTTGAGGATGACAGGTTAAGACAGATGTTGTTAAGGCAGTTAGTGAGAGATAATGCAATCGAGGAGTGCAGAAAAATCATAGCTGCTTTGCCAGGGGACCCTGAGGTAACAGACATGGTCAAAGCCTGCGCTAAGGTGGGATCTGGGAACCAGAAAAGGTCTGCTTTGGCTGCATTCCTGCAGCCTGTTCACGCATCTTCTGGTCGTGAACCAAAGCAACCAAAACAGGTGAACAAACGGAAGCGGCCTAAGCCAAGACAAAAAGAGAACACAGCAATCCCCCAGTGCAAGAGGTGTGGCAGGCCAGGGCACTGCTCGGACTATTGTAGATCCCGGACTCATGCTGATGGTCGGCCATCGCCAGGAAACTTCCGCCGGGGTGCAAGGAGGGGGAATTGCTGTCCGATGCAGTCACTCCCCCAGAGAGCGGCACAGGTACAGGCACAGGCCTACCCAGCCACCCTAGAGACAGCACCCAGAGATCAGACGGCACCCAGGGATCAGACGGGTTTGACGTCCACACCGCAGCCGCAGTCGTCTTAGACTCTAGCGGTATTTATAAGGTTCCCTTGGATGTATATGGACCCTTAGCCCAGGGATCCAGTGCAATGCTGGTGGGAAAACCTGACGTTGCCCATCAAGGAATCTTAGTGCACTCAGGAGTTATTGATGCTGACTTTAAAGGTCAGATTTGTGCTATGGTCTCCACGCAAAAACCCCCTGTCACTATTCCTGAAAAGACCTGCCTTGCTAAATTAGTGCCTTTTAAGTCTTGTGTCCCCAGGATAGAACAAACTCACGAAGATAGCGTCAGTGGATCTACGGGACTTCCGCAGGCCTTCTGGACTGCAGACATCTCTGACCAAAGGCCACAGAAGACATGTACCCTGATCCTGCCAATAGCCCGTCCACCCCAGATTCAACTTCGAGGTTTGATTGATACGGGTGCTGATGTAACTATCATGTCCTCTGCGTGGCCTCCCTCATGGCCTTTAGCCCCAGTGGGATCGGCCATTGCAGGATTAGAAGAAACCACACAGAGCTATTTAAGCAAACGGCCTGTGGTGGCGAAGGACTCAGAGGGACAAATAGCTACAATTAGGCCTTATGTTACTACCACTTCCCGTAACCTTTGGGGCTGGGATGTGTTGGCAGCTTGGGATGTACAGACTGGGACAAATTTTTAGCAGGGGTCACTGTGGGCAAGGGCACACAGTATCCTACACCGCCTTTGTGGTGGTTCATTAACACACCAATCCGAGTCAGACTCTGCTTAGTTAGTTGAATTAAGGGCTGTTACCATGGCTTTTCAATGATTCTCACAGGAACCTTTGAATTTGGTTACTGAAGCTGACTAGCAAAAGCTTTGTATACAATTAATCACCTTACAGTACCACAAAATTCAAATAATCCTGTTATTCTGAATCATTTTCTCTCATTGCAGTCTGTAGGTGAGAGACAACTGCCCCAGGCAAAAGTCTGGGTGCAGAATTTACTCACTAACCAGTGGGAAGGCCCTCATGAGCTTATCGTTTGGGGTCGTGGGTATGCTTGCGTTTCCACAGATACTGGGGTACGGTGGCTACCTGCAAAATGTGTTTGCCCTGCCCTACGGCACCAGAGGCAGAACAGGCAACCTCCAAATGATGGCCAGAACGCCAGCCCTCCAAATGGCGACCAGAATGTAGATCATCAGCCTAATGACTCTTCTGATGATGACCAAGATGTCAGCCATGAGGCAGATGGTCCTTCTACAAGTGAAGACTGAACTTTAAAATTCTTGTTATGGAGTCAGATAATTAAAGCCTTAAGGACATATTTAGAATTAATAACTGATGTAGATTTCTATTTAGGATTAATAGTAGAGTTGTTATCTTATAAAACAAAAAAGGGGGAATTGTATATACCAAAATGCTGCTAGCAAGGATTTTCTTGCTATTGTCTAAGTCCGTGAGAGACTTTTCTCTCTCACAGAAGAGGTAGCAGGGAATGTAAACAACCAAGCCACCTGCAACCTTGAAAAGTCTTGTTTATGGTATAGTAGAAAAATATTTTGACAATGGATGTTTTAGGATTTTAGCCAATCACCCCAAGAGGTGGCTGATCCTTTGTCCAATTAGACTATGAAGAAAAAAGTCTATAAAAGAGTTTGTAAAATAATTAAATAGATCAATCTTGGTGCACAATTCCTGCCTGCTGGATCTTCTCTCCTCCTCCTCCCTATGGTGCAGGACATGGTGATATACCCTAGGGCCCAGGCCTGCGGTAATACTGAAATATGTCCACGTATCAGTAGACACTTTCTCTGGAGCTGTCTTTGCATCTGCCCATGCAGGAGAAAAGGCAACAGACATAATAAAACACTTTCTCTTTGCCTTTTCCACCCTGGGAGTGCCCAAGGAAGTAAAAACAGACAATGGTCCTGCCTATGTTTCTAATAAATGGCAAGATTTCTTTAGTCAGTGGGCCATCCAGCACTCCACCAGCATACTCCACTCCCCCACAGGACAATCTATTGTTGAAAGGACCCACCAAGCTCTCAAGAGGGTCCTTGGCCAACAACACGGGGGTGCAGAGGTTAATTCTCCTCTTGTGAGACTCTGCAAGGCTCTCTTTACCACCAATTTCTTAAACAACTCCTTCTCAGAACCCACCCCCCCTGTATTCCAACACTTTACCAATCCAGAGAGCTGTCAAATTCAGGGACCCTTTCCACTCATCACCTGGGGAAGGGGATATGCTTGTGTTTCCACTCCAGCAGGTTTGAAATGGGTGAAAGAATATCAAGCCCTACCTTGGACCACCGACAACAGCTCCTGAGAACATGAGAAAAAACACAGATAACCCTGACGCTGAATCAGCCAAAGACGAGACTAGTGCCGCTTGGAGGCGATGTCAACACAAAGTGACAAGCCACGTGAACATCTAATTTGTGCCCCCTCCAGACTGTTTCAGTTTAAAATCCTCCTGAACCCCTCTGACCTTCCCTCATGGTTTCCCCACCCAAATAATCCCTTACCTTTCCTATACCTCATACCTACCCTCTTTTTTTTGAGAAGGGGGATGGAAAAGGAAATTGATAAAGGGAGAATGAACATTTCCAGTTTCAGGTATTCTCGAGTGATTTGACCTTTCAGTAATCTTGCCATGATCCTTAACAACTTTGTTTGAGACCCTTACAGAGACACCAGCCCCAGCTCCCCCATGGAACCTGGCACCCGTCACCCTGCCGTCTCCTAGATGTCCCTAACCCAAGCAAGTACAAAGAGACGCTCCTATGGCTACGGATGCTGAAGCATGGAAATAGCAGTCTCGGTAGCCCAGAAAGGTCCACCACACGGAGCACTGTTGAAGGAACTTGGGACTTGTTGGGACATTGGGAACTCAGGGGAGAGGTTGCCTCCCTCCAGAGGCTTTGCGGGTGTTTCTAGTTGTTCTGCCATCCATTCATTGTTTGAAATACTGCCACAACCCTGGACCCTCACTGTTAAAATCAAAATACACTTTCCCCACTGTCATGGGTTAGCAAGCATAGTCCCAGAAATGATGTTCTTGCAAAGGGGTGCTTACAGCTTCCTCTGTGATCTGACAGAACCTATCAGCTGGCCATTTTGAATATGGACAATTCTTTAAGCCACCTGAAGTTGTGACCGCCTCTGTGATCCACACTAAAGAATAGACAAACCCTGGGCAGAGCTCTCTCGTTTCTGGTGCTGGGACAGGTGGCTGCAGGCCCCATGTGGGGGCCAGTGGGCCCAGCCCAGGCCCTGCTCGGGCCAGGCCAGGCCAGGCTATGGCCATCCTGGAGCCGATGGGCCCTGTTCCAGCCATGGACCTCCCTGCCCCCCCTCCCCCCTCCCCAGCCCTGCTGTGGGCAGCCAGAGCAGCCCGGCTCCCCCTCTCCAGTGCAGCCCAGATTCAGCTGAAGCTGCCCTGCTGTCCAGCAGAGATCATGTGACCAGCAGCAATAAGCTTCATTCCAGCTGCAAGACCTAGGTGAGATTAACCCTTTTAGTGCTATGAAGAGCTGAAAACCTGAGGGAGAAGAAAGAGGAGATGCTTAAAGCTGAAATTCTGTTGTAAAGCTATGACGCATCAGAGTACCCATTGTAATTTCATGAAGGCATGGGGGCTGGAGTGTTCAACTTGTACTTGTGAGCAAAAGCACCTGCGCTGAGATAGGCAGATGCTGATGCAGCTGTAATTTCATGAGAAGTTTGAACAGGAAGAGATGGACCAGATGAGGACTTTTGCTCCAAATGGGAAAGGAGAAAACCTCAGTTCCTAGAGATGCTCCCAGAGATAGTCCTAGAGATGAAGATGAGGAGGACCCTTTGCTCCCAGGGAAAGAGAAGGGCCTCTATTCTTAGAGATGAAATGCTCCTAGAGATGGGTGAAGAGAACTTTTGTTTCTGAACAGCTCAACCTTAAATTTATACCCCAGTAATTCAAAAGTGGACCCTCGAAAGCAGTTGTGGGAAAAGCTGCAAGTCGGGGGAAGGGACTTGCATGCGAGCAGAGAACCAACCCGGGCAGCTGGCTTGTTGTGGTAATGTTTTCATAGCATGGGCAAGAGAGACTCCTCTTCCTAAATAGACTGAACAAGGTTATTATGGAAGTGGTAAACAGACTGAACATCTCAAGGGTTGTCTTTTTACATTGTCAGTGGGAGAAGGGAGAAAGTGGGGGGGAGGGGGAGGAGGAGAAGTGCTCTGAAGGTGTGGTATGATTTTTTTTTTTTTTTCTCTTCTTTTAGGTCTGTTAATAAACTTCTTTATATTCTTTCAAATTTGGTGCCTGCTTTGCGTTTCTCCTAATTCTTATCTCACAGAAGGTAAACAGTAATGAGTATTTTAGACCAAACCACTACACTAAATTGGTGTTTCCGCCCGGTTACAAACCAAACCCACTACACCCACTCATAGAAAGGGGAAGAACAATTCCCACCTTGGTTAGTTCCGAGTAAATGGGGGACGCCTGCTTTTAAAGTAAATTAGGGGGAGGTGTTGTGATGGCTAAAGTAAGTCCACTTTACACCCCTCAAGTTGCCTTAAAAGTGGTCTCTCCTTACAACACTGTGCTAGAAAGTTCTCCCTTTGTCTAGATTCTGCTGGTCACTGGCCCTCTCCCCCTCCCATGCCTTTTCCCATTGGCCCCTGTTATGTCACTCAACCTTGCCTCTGCCCCCTAGCCCTCAGACTATTGGTTTTGGACTCTCTGCCCGCCTTTGGGAGTTTTTGGGATAAAACTGGCGCGGGCTTTCAGTTCTTGGTTCTTCTTGCCTCTGTTGCTTTCAGGTGTGTTGCCATTAAACACCTCAGAATTGCATGCAGAGAACCCCTCTCACCTCTTCATCTCCGGTTCGTGCTTAGACTCTGTGTGTGAGTGGCTGTTCGCGACTACCTGTGAAGGTGAGATTGTGTGCATGAGTAGGTTGTAGGAGAGTACTGCCAAAGCATCTCCTCGAGGGACACTGTGGAATATATGTGGCATCGATTCACCAAAGCCCTCCTTCCACAGGGAAGACATTCTCAACTGTAGGGAGTGTTATCTCTTGATCATGAGGATCTGACTTAGTAAAAAGCACTAATCCCATGTCCCATTTTTTCACCTACCATAGAAGCTGAACTAAGGAGTTTGGGTGTATGAATACACATTACAAGAACCATGCAAATGACCCTCTCAGAACAGATTTTCATGATTGCTTGTTGTCAGCGTTTTCGGTGAGCAAACGGGACGGGGAGCCTGGACAGGCACTCCAGGAGCTCCTAAGAGCTCTTCCACCTTTTATGTTTCCCCACACTTGTCACATGGATTTCTTTAGTTTGGCTAGATTTCTACCAGTTGGAGCAATATGAAAACCTAAAACTGCCAATATTTTTTTATATGACTTGAAATCCTGTGTAATAGTTTCCATCAAAAAAAAGAGTTGCTTTTATTGCCATCATAGCTGTAATGCAATTTCATGTAGTGTCCTTACACATACTATATCTCGTATAAAGCTGTCAGCAATAACCTTTTGTGGCAGCAGAGAGAAAAAAAATCCCCAAAATACATACTTGTCTAACATATATTTGTAGACCTTAAATCCTGTCTAACCATATACAGTTGTGTTTCTCTGATCTTTTGTGTAGTTGAGGAGCATTGTGCTTTTTTTTTCTAGGTAGAGCAGAAGCAGCTGACAGGGCTTGTGCAAATAGGATCTTGGAGGAAAGTCACAGTCCAGGCTTCGTTCTGCTCACCTGATGCATGAAAGGACTTGGCACCCTCTGCAGTCCTATGTATGCACAAGAACACAAAATATTTTGTGGTTTTGTGATTCAGTTTTCCTTCTTTAATTCTGAACACAAATAACAGCTGAATCTAACAAGAAGTCATAGGAGAAAAAATCTTAGAAAGTTGGTATACATCAAGAACAGAGAAAGGCTGCAGGACCTATGAGCTTCAAATACCCAGCAGTGTATTTCACTCCCTGCTGCCTTGCCTCCTGTCACAGACCAATTTATATTTTGTGCCTCAATGGGAGATGTTCCAATGCTGGCAGAAACTTTTAATGATCCTCAGCCTCACAGGCTGCTCTGGAAACAAATTCTGAAGAATACAGAAGATTTTGAAACATACTATTCCTACAAATAAAAATATATTTCTTAGCTGGAATTCATATGCAGATACTCTTCCACATTTTTAGCATTGTGGGCTTTTTCCTCATCTGGAGATGCATGATCCCTTGTTCACATTCTTTTGTTTTTTCAGATATCTCTTTGCCTTCTGATGAACTCTGGTAAGCTGTAGTACTGTTAGTGGGATTTTAGATGATTGATTAGTGTTAAGATTCTTCCTAGTTTCCTTCTACTTATGAAGTTGTAATGAGTCCTTTCCAACCTGTAATAAATACATTATCTGAGCAGGAAGATAGAACTATCGTAATGAGAAAGCTTTACGTAGTAAGTTACTGACTTAGAGCAGGGAGGCCAGGGAGCTATCTTGGGGTGATTTTATGATGATTAGTCTATTCCCTGATCATCTGCTTTATGCCCAAAAATGGTTGCTGTAGCTTTAAGGTGGGTCCGGGGGGAGGGGGGAGCCTTCAGGCTCTTCGGCAGGCTTTTTCAAAGCCTCGCTCCCCAGGTGTCTGGCGTGCCGTGTGGTCGGGGTTTTTTTACTTGGCTAGCTTGGCTTTTTGATAGTTTAAGCAAGAAGTTTTGGTTTTTTTCCTTTCCCTGGCCTTGGAGAGGCTGCAGCAGCAATCCTTGACAGCAGCTTTTTCAAAGTGAACTGGATGGCTTGGTTTTGGTCTGAGATCAGAGAGAGAGACTGGCAGGAGAAGAGTTGGCCAGGACTGGCAGGACAGGCAAGGGGCTGCTCCATTTTGGCCCCAGGTCTCAGAAAAAGCCAAGCCAGCAAGAGAAAAGCACACCAAACCCACCTGCTTTATCTGCTGTGAAGAGGGGACCAACACCAGAGATTCACCAGTGTTATAGATGAATTATTAAGAGTTGGCTTTCACTGTATGTTGTATGGATTATGAGTTATAGTATGAGTTATAATATTACATGTTAAGAATTGTTTAATGGTTGCTGGGGTGGTCTGGTTGTGGGGTTAGTTTCTATATGATCTGTATGCTGTAACATCAGTTCTGTGGGGTTTGTAAAGGGCCAGGCTGTTGCCAGCCAGACTTCGAAGACACCACCATAAAAGGAATAGGACCAACCAATGAGGACCCAGAAGGCCACAGCACCAGAAAAGCAGGGGCTCCCAAAAGACTGACAAGTGGGCAAGACTATGCAAAACCATGAATAAATATGCATCAGGCTGATGCAACCACAAGGGTATAAAAGGCAGGATTGCCATTTTGTGGGTGAGCCTCTGGCACCCAGCCATGCTCCCAGTGCTGTCCTCTTTTGCTTTGCCATTTTTATTGAGTTCTCAGTAAATTTTAATAACTCATTTCCATATCGGATCTGGGTCGTTTATAACAACCAGGTTCCCATCTGCTTGCCCGAACTGCTGTGTGAACCTTTTTGGTTTTTTTCTCCCTGAGACAGGAGCCACTGCCATTTTTCTCCCCACAACATGGCCGGGTTTTTTTCTTTCCCTGACATTTTGGGGTTTTGTTCTGAAAGGGGTGGAGGGGGAGAGGCAGTGGTGGTAAAGTCTGATAGTTCAATATCTACCATTTATTTACCTTTTCCTGTGCTGTGTGGGCACTCTGTCAATTAATGGGGGAGGGGGTTTCACTTTCATCCCCTAGTATTCATGCAGAAAGGTATTGTTGGAACCTTTTTTTTTTTTTTTTTTAAGAGGAAACACTCATTCCAGAGTGGTTTTCCCCTGAACTTGTCTCTAAACTGAGACAGGAGCCATTCCCACAAATCGTACCAAACCTGATAAATAACAGAGCTTAATACCCAGACCTCCCTGACTACAGCAGATCCTTTCTGAACTGGAGTGCCCCACATGCTGGTTTGATGTTTCAAGGTAAAATGCAGGCGGCATTTGCTGTGAAACAGGAGTCTGTTTCCCAGTTGGTTTCACTTGTTTACCTTACCTTCCTGACACACAGTCATTGGCACACAGGAAATGAGGCCTTTTTGGCTGAGCAGCAGATGTTGGTGTTACATATAAAGATGGTACCTTGTCAGTGCTGTGGTTGGCAGTGCAGGACAAGGCTTTAGCACATTTCCAAGTGTGTTGCTTCAGGCAGAGTAAGGGGGTTTTGTGATTAAGTCCTGCGGTTGTTTGATGGTGAATGTGACCATGGCTGTGGGACTGCATGGAGAAGACAGTATACTATTGGACCGGTAGAGATTCCAAGGAGATCATATATTGTTGCACATGTATTTGCATCAGTTAAATTATAAAATTATATTAATGATCAAATCTCCTTTTGATATAAGTTGATAACTAGCTTAGTTCATGAGGAAACTTCTCCTTGAGCGAGGAACAACCTAGCATGACCAATTGGTCCATCCCTTTTTCTGGAACATCTGGTTCAACATCAAGGTTCAACCACCTTGGAATCACAGAAAAACAGCATAATTTGGAAGAAATCTCTAGGTGGATTTAGTTTAACCCTGCAGTCAAAGCACGACCAATTATAACCAGATTGGTTAAGGGTATACTGGAAGACACCAAGTGAGCATAACCTAATCCATGACTGCAATGGAAAGGCCAGACCTGGACTTGTGAAAAGATCAGCTTAGATGAAGCTCTTTAGCCTGAGGTAGATAGTGCTCAGTATGGGTAACAATCTTGCAGTCTTTCTCATTATATGTCAGTGGAATTAACCATCTAGGTTGTCAAATTTTATAGAAGAAGACTTTTAACTAAGGTAAAATCAGGTACAGAGACTTGCTTAACAGAACTGAGTCTTAGTTCACTTCCTGCCTTGTCTGATATCATACAGGTCGCCTACACAGTGCTGTCCTGTTAGGAGGCCTTGCTGAGTTTTTGAAGCTCATGTATTTTCCTGAGTCTCTGTCTTTCTCACCTACAAGTTTAGCCCATTCTTATTCTCTTTACCTTGTCTGCAGCACTCCCTAAAGCTGTTCAGGGGGTTTTATGGTTCCCTTTTAGGAATACTGTACTCAAGCAGTATATGGCTAGCAGGCACACAGATTTTGTAGATGATAATGTTCTTTATTCTCTCAATGTGGTTCATTTAACAGTACTTAAAGAAAACATTTTCCTGCAGATTGCTAGTGAAAGGAGATTGCTTGGGTAGTTTCTTTATATTCAGTTTATCTTGACTTTTACATGAAGTGGAAATGTACATTTTTAATACAAGGAAATGGTCAAAAAGAGAAATTATAACTGCTTGCATAGGCTTTTTAAAGTGCGTTTCTGCTCTGAAAAATAATCATGTGAATTTGACCTGGCCTCATGTAGCTCTTCTTCTCCATGGAGTGAGGGCTGCTGACATTATTGGAATGGTTACTGGTATCAGAATGTTCTTCCTGGCTACTCTTGGAGAGACTGAATTACATTTGAGATTTTATGCATCATCAGTAATTTTTTTTTACTGTAAATTGTAATTGCAGGAATACCTCAAGCACTCCAGTGCCTTCAGGATATGGTTGACAGCACTGCTTGGGTGTGACTGAGATCATGATAAGCAAATGAAATGACACGGATGCATAAGTTTACCACAAAACAGAGCTAAGAGAGTTTTGCTGAGGTGACAGGTGGAACAACACTTTGGTGAATGTGGATTGAGGATGGCACCTGTTACAGCTAAGAATGCCATGTAAATTCTTACATGTCTATATGTGTGCTGCACATACATACACCTCTGAATTTTTTTTGAATCCATGAAGAATCGTAGGGAACATGTGTTTGGCCACATTTCTTATTTATTTTTAAAATTTGGGCATAAGTTTGAATGTGCAAATTTTGGCTTAGGAAGATCAGATTTGTCCTTTCAAAAATCAGAGGTTATTAGAAGAACTTCCTTTTCCCCTTGAAAATTGCCACCAGCTACCCCACAATGTCTCTTGGCTTGGAAACATTAATTAGTGTTTTGCTTTTTATGTTCAAAGCTGATATCCTTTGCCTCTCTGAAAGAAGAGAGACCAATGACCACTTCAGAACCAATCCATTTCCAATCTGCTCTTTTTTCCCACCACTGATGCTCCTACCTTGCATGTAAAGTGAACCAGCTGTTACTAGGTTTCACAGCAGAAAGATGCAGACTAAGTGATTGTCAGAAGATTGTGTCTATTCCAATTTCCATAGGCTTCTCCTTTTTCACCCTCCTTCACTGGACTAAAGAAATTAAAATGTGTGAGTTTAGAGGCAGCATATAACATATATTCTTATTTTCAGTGATTCAGAAATACGTGATCAAACCCCTAGATTTTATTCGAAATAACATGCAGCTAAGGGGATTTTATTGCATAAGAAATAGTAACAATAAATATGATCTGTGCTTAGATTGTACACAGTTGCTTTTTACTTGAAGTGATAAAGACAATTTAGTAAATGGGTAGTACTAGAGTGTGGTGTGTCAGGCAGTACATTGCAGGATTTATTAATGCTAATATCTGTTAAGAAAATATACTGTTAGCCTTCTCTACATGTAGATCCAAACCTTTATATCCTACTGCATATCCTACTGTAGAAATAAACCTGTTTAAAAGAATTTACTTCTGTGGCACAGTACGCCTTAAAATTTGAACAAAAGTCAGAGTGATAAAAAATCAATCAGTTCAGTGAACACATTTCTTTGCCTTAAACTGAAATGTGCATTCTAGAAGAGCATGGCTTGTGAATTGGAGATCCATGAAAAGAACAGACCTGCTAAAAGAATAACATTTTGATGAAACAACCTTATTTGCTTAACAGCTTTCCACTGCAATTAACATATGCAGCAAATGTGTCTATTTAATGTGACAGTCTGCTCAAATAACCCTCTTTCAAGAGTGGGATTATATAATCTGGAAATAGCATCTTTACACTGAGATTAAAATTATTGAATATCTTGCTTTTCGAAGATGCCAGCAGCACTGGCTCCTCCTTTCCTCTGTACTTCATGCTGACTTGTAAATTATCTGCTTGAGCTCTGGTGTCCTTAAATTAATGAACTGTCTGACAGCAGCATTCAGCACAGGACTGCTATTTGGAACAAAAGAAACTGAAAGAAACCCTGGGGAAGACAATCTGTGTGGCAGCAGTTCTGGAAGTATTTGGCCTTATCAGGCTTCATGGGATGACAGTTGTATTGGTCCTACAAGACTGAAACTATGATGATGCAAATGGCAAGGCATGAAAAAATAAAGTGACAAGATGTATTGTCAGGCATCAGCTGGTCCCTTGGGCTTGGCTAATCAGTGGTTAGCCCATGATCAGTGGCTCCATTGAGACCATTTGCTCCTCGGACACATGCTAGGGATCTTCTGACCAGAGTATTGGCTTGGGCTGAGAATGGGGACATAGACAGCGTGGCCTACTGGCCACTGTGAAAAATGCCATGTGGGATATCCTAAGCAGAGCGTGGCTGGAAGTCACAGCAGCTGCCCTCAGGTGGATGCTGTAGGCAAGATCTGGACTTGCTATTTTCAGGAATTGCCATGCTGGTGAGGGTGGGAACATTCACCAGCCAAGCCCCTGTCACTGCCATTGTCACAATCCCATTCTGCACACCTGTGTCAGAGACTTAATCCCTCCAACCTCCTAAACGGTGTTTAAAAAATACACAAATTGGTTTAATCTCATGTTATGAAATAAACCAATCAAAGGTGAGGGTGGTCTAATATCTATTAGCTAATCGGTACACAGAAATGACTGGCTGTCACGGGTTGGGTTTGTAACCAGGTGGAAACACCAATTTAGTGTAGTGGTTTGGTCTAAAATACTCATTACTGTTTATCTTCTGTGAGATAAGAATTAGGAGAAATGCAAAGCAGGCACCAACTTGAATGAATATAAAGAAGTTTATTAACAGACCTAAAAGAAGAAAGGAAAAAAAAAATTATACCACCTTCAGAACTCTCCTCCTCCCCCCACCTTCCTCCCTTCTCCCACTGACAATGTAAAGACAACCCTTAAGATGTTCAGTCTGTTTACCACTTCCATAATAACCTTGTTCAGTCCATTTAGAAAGAGAAGTCTCTTTTTGCTCGTGCTATGAAAACAGTATCCCACCGAGACAGCCGCCCACTTCCAAATATTGTTCAGTTCATTTAGGAAGAGGAGTCTCTCTGCTCGCAATGTGAGTCCCTTCCCCCGACTTGCAGCTTTTCCCGCAACTGCTTTCGAGGGTCCACTCTTGAAAGTTTTTTGGGGTACAATTTTAAGGTTGAGCTGTTCAGAAACAAAGAAACAGAGGCCCTTCTCCTTCCCTGGGAGCAAAGGGTCTTCCTCATCTTCATCATTAGAACTATCTCTGGGAGCATCTCTAGGAATTGAGGTTTTCTCCTTTCCTCTTTGGAGCAAAAGTCCTCATCTGGTTCATCTGGTTCATCTCTCTCTCTGTCCAAACTTCTCATGAAATTACAGCTGCGGCAGCATCTGCCTATTGCTTACGAGTTGAACACTCCACCCCCCATATCTTCATGAAATTACAACGGGATACTCTGATATACCATAGCTTCACAACAGACTTTCAGCTTTAAGCATCTCCTCTCTCTCTTCCCTCAGGTTTTCAGCTCTTCACAGCAATAAAAGGGTTAATCTCACCTCGGCCTTGCAGCTGGAATGTGGCTTATCGCTGTTGGTCACCTGACCTCTGCCGGACAGAGGTGCCGCTTTGCTGAATCTCGGCCGCAGTGGAGGGGGGAGGTTCCGAGCCTCTCTGGCCGCCCATGGCAAGGCAGTGGGGGGGGGTTCCATGGCTGGAACAGGCCCATGGCTCCAGGCTGGCCGTGGCCCGGCCCGGCCTGGCCCAAGCAGGGCCTGGCCGGGCCTGCTGGCCCCTGCACGGGGCCTGCAGCCACCTGTCCCAGCGCCGGAAACGAGAGAGAGCTTGGGGGGGGGGGGGGGAGTTTGTCTATTCTTAAGTGTGGATCACAGAGGCGGTCACAACTTTAAGTGGCTTAAAGAATTGTCCATATTCAAACTGGCCAGCTGATAGGTTCTATCAGGTCCCAGAGGAAGCTGTAAGCACCCCTTAGCAAGGATATCCCTTCCGGGACTATGCTTGCTAACCTATGACACTAGCCCAGCACTCATCAAGGATGAGGATTTGGCATGGACAGGGACTCATCAGATGGTAGCTAATAGAGCACTGCAAGAAGCAAGGAAGGTGGTGCAAGCCTCCCAGAGCAACAGAGACTTCTAAGCCCCAGGAAAAGGCAATGGGGCTGCTGCTCCCTTGCCCAGGAATGGGGCAATTTTCATTACTATTGATATAATTCCCTTGGCCCAGAGTGACCAGGTTTTGAGCTGTTGCCCTGTTGTTTGACCTTAAGATACTTTCTGCATCAATTGTAGGGTGTGGAAAGGAGGGGAGAAGGGTGCTGTGTGCTCCTCCATAGGCTGGCTAGAGACACTGGAACCCTTAAGTCAAAACACAGCTTTCATATCAGAAATCATCTGTGAAAACAGACTTCTCCCTGCAGCTCTTTAGAGAGGGGAGCTGGCAAAACAAAAAAACTGGAGATGGCTCTAGCCCATGTCCCCTTGGAAGGGGTCGGAGTCATTGAGAACTCAGGGGCACACTCACTGTTGAGCCAAGAGACATCTCCGGTTCAGTTAATTTTAGTGCTGTGACAAATTCCCCTTCCCAATACCTCAAAAGGTGGGGATTTTCTACAGGCCACTTGTGAAGTACCCTGACAACAGCCTGCCCACTCAGGAGTTCACTGCATATACATTTGTAAAATTGTGAGGAACAAGGTAAGGAACCAGATCTTTCCCTTTCTTATCTGACAAGAAACCCCTTCTTTGGCCAGCGCTCTGCTGGCAGAAACTCCATTTTAAACACCCTCCAAGACCCTCAGAATCACAGTATCTGTCTCATTACATGGGGGTTTTTAATGAGTCTGGAAAACTCCTTGAGTTGTCCCCAACCCTGGAAAACTTCCAAGTGTTCCTAAAAGAGTATAATGAGGCTCCAACTCTGAGGCATTGTGTTTTCAAAAGTGGAGGAGGCTGTTTCCCTTCTTGTCAGAGGATTTGGCTGTCACTGTGTCTCATTTGGACCATCACCCATTTCAATTGGAAGATGCAAACTCTTTCAGTGTGGTCATTGTACTATGGAACATGCAGATCGCTATCTGGGCAACATGGAAAAAGCTTTTGCTTACAGCTAGAGGATAAAGAGAGCAACCACAGAATTCATTTTTCAGCCCCGTGATGTCCCTACATTTTTAAAAAATCTGAATTACCAACTTGTGTTGCCTGTTGCCCAGAGAATGTCAGGTCACGTCTAAGGTAGTAATGTTATCTCTTCTACATGCTAAACTTGCAGACTCTTCAGGCTGCAGCACCCGAATTTCCCTCAGGTGTACTCAACATTTCAGGTGATGATTGACCGCTCTTCCTGATATTTGTATGATTATTAGTCTCTTCTCTGTGTGCTATTCAGAGGACAGCATTGCTCATAAAAAGCAGATAGGAGCAAGATGGGCTGCTGCCCCTGGTGAGTAGGAGAGAGGATGGGCTGATTGATGACCCTTGGCTGTTTTTTGATGTTGCAGTTGTTTTTTATGATGTCATTAGGAGTCTATAGTCATATTAAGGAATCCCTCATGACATCATAAAGAACTTGATATTTCACTAATGTTATTTCAGCAGAGTGAAGCTCTGGCATTTTATAGTCTTTGCTTTCCCCATAGAATTAGGAGTTGTCTAACTACAACCTGGAAGAAATGCAAAAGTAGTCAAATGTCGACTTCAAAAGTTATGATTAAAGAATGCTAATATATTTGGCTCTTTTGGAGCACATAGCACCTTTAGGTGGAGGACACGATGTGTTTATAAAAGACACCATCCATGAATCATATCCTCACACAAAGGAAGAATCACACATGCCTTCTACTTTTTTTGGTGCACAGAAACAAAGAATTATTTTTCCTGAACACTGACAAACATACCATAGGACAGCACCATGGCACCATTTAGTGTAAGAGCACTGAGTTGTGATGTAATGCTGCGATAAGGATAACACTGACAATGGAGCCCAAAGCTACCATTTCCTAATGTAAGAAGGAAATATAAATCCTATACTGAGAACAGATACTGATTTGACGGGTTTGGTGTAGGTGGAAAAATCAGTATGAGTGCTGTTGCCAACTGTACCATAAGGGGTATGTGAGGACCGAGGTTGGTCATCCTTAGTGACACCTCCCTGTGCAAGCTCAGCATCCTCATTGCAGCAACACAAACATTTCCCCAGATGAAAGTGCTATTAGTTAAGAATAGGGAGTGCATGCTCAAGGGAGAAATCAAATTACAGTTTGCTTTACTGCAGTATTAAAGGATTCTTTGACAACTCTTTATACTGCTCTCTCCTGCCTTCCTGTCCTAATGCACTCAATAGTATAGAAATATTCTTCATGGTTCCTTAACCTTTCCTTTTTTCTCAGAGGAATTACACCTCTGGTTTTACTTTCATTTTCTTTGTTCTCTGAGAGTTCCCAATGCAAAGGAATTTATTTTTAATCTACATTCCTAGGATTTTTGCGCTCGTCTCTCTGGTTGCTCCCAATTTAGGTCGTAAACAGCAATAATATTTATTGTATTGTTTCAAGATTTTTCATTACTTCTTATCCATGATTTTGGAATGGTGCTAGAAAGCCAGCTAAGTGGCAGAGCACCTGCAGCCCCACTGAATGGCAATAGAAATTGAACCTTTACCTTACACAGAGGCTTCCAAAAATCCTTGGTGTTGACTGCAAAATTCCACTTGAAGCTGTTGAAAATTTTACCCATAATGACAGGCAGAAAACTCTGGAATCTAAAAGACTGCCACTTGCATGTTAATCAGAAATGAACACTGTTTTATTTCACATAGAAAAGTACACGAAATTAAAAAGTCCCTCTGAGAACCCGGCTGGATTTGTGGAAGGTCCTTTTTGGCCTGAATCCATCTGCATTATGAAAAATCAGTAAATTAGAATGAAAGGGGTTTTTTATTCCAGAGATGCTACTGCAAGCATGGGTATATAACACCTCAAAGTTATTTTACAACCCTCAAAACAGCTAGTTGAACTGTTTCATCTAAGGCACAATGCCAGCCCTGCATTCTGCATCCTGTTCTTAGATCTGAAGAGGGGAGGAGAGGCTAGGCAAGAGTACACATTTCAGAAGCACACCGAAAGCTCAAGGTATCTGAAATATTGCTGAGGAGACTGTCCTTCCCCAGTCCTTGTGGTCCCAAGCCACGTGTTTCTCCCTGTCTGAAAGTGTCCTACTCATCACACTGGTGCTGAGCTGTGGCCCCTTGACAATCATAACCCCGAAGCATCAGATTGTTATTATTGTCAAGGGTACAAAAACGTGTGTCCAAGAGCCTCCCATCTCCATTGTTCAGCCTGCCAGCTGATGGAAGAGTCACTGACTTAAAATCCTGCAGTCCAGAGTCTGTCCTTTGCTCTTCCCTGCACTGACACAAAACCCAGGTGTTGCATCAGAAGTGAAAGGGCTCCAGCGATGTTGCAGTGTGCCTTTTCCCACCTGTACTTGGTATGTCCCAGTTCATTTCATTGTCAATCAGTTTGTAGTTTCCCCTCCTCTTTCTGCATTATATACGCCCTGCCTTAGCTGCCAATCCTTGATATACCACCACCCCTTTCTCCTCCCTGTCCTAGAAAGTTCTTCTCCCCTCGATACCCCATTGGTCCCTCCCCTCCCCTTGTTTCCCCTTACTGGTTGATCGTATGTCACCCACCTATGAATCCTCCCCCTTTTTCCTTCCTGATTGGCTCTGAGATTGTTACCGCCCCTTGTCCAACCCCTCTTTAAAAGGTTGTGTAACCCCTCCCCTGGGGTCTTCGGTCCCTGGTTCCCCTGAGGACAATAAAGCCTTGGACACTACACCGGAGTCCCCTCCTTCCTTGTTGCTTCTGCCTGCAAGTGAAGACCATTCAGCACCCTGAGAGCTTTGCCTCTTGTGGTGAGATCAGCCTCATCTTGGTCTTTGGACCACCGCAGGCCTGTCCCTGCGAGTGACCGGGCAGCTCTAACAGCGCCCAATGTGGTCTGTAATGGATTGCACACAGTGGACATCCCTGGAGCCTTTTGAAGACCTGGGATTTAGTCCCTCGGGTGTCTGCTGCCCCCGTGTGTAGCACGCCACATTTTAGTTGGTGGTGCTCCCAGGGGAGACCGGCAACCCTCCAAGAAGCAGAAGATCAGTCTGAGGTGGAGGACTTCGCCTACAGTCTTGATTTCCAGGAACAGCCTGTTGTTTTTTCAGTGAGTGATTCCCCCAAGGGAGTGGGGGCACCCTTTTAGCTGATTCTTAGGCCCTTTTTCTTTAATTTTTCCTTTTACTGTAGGTGAGGGCGAAGTCTGTGTGCAGTCATGGGAGCAAACCTGACTGCGCACCAGAAGGGGGTTTACTTCCAAGTTGTGGGTACCCTGTCAGCGGGAGGGAAACAGTTTTCTAAAGGATTAGTTAAAAGTTTTGTTCATTGGCTCTTTCTGTATTTTCCCCAGGCGTCCCCCGCAGACCTCAGATCCCTTTTGTTTTGGGACTCTGTAGGCCAAAAGTTAACTGCTTTAAGGAGCGCTGGAGACACCTCTGTTGCTAAATTTTTTTCCTTTACTACCTTTAATTTACAGTTCAGTTAAAAAACAGGAGAAAATAGAGGAAAAGCCAACACCTTCATCCCCAGTTGATAAAGTTGCTCCCCCTTTTCCCTCTTCCCCCTCCCCAGTCCCTAAACCTTTGTCCCGTAAGCCAGGAAGACCACAAGATGCATCTTGCTAAGAAGCACAGGGCAGCCATTGCCTCCCTGGCTCTCCTGAGTCCTCTCAGCACCCTCACCCAGTCACAGAGACGTCTGAAGCTCGGGATTCTTCCCTCACTTCTCTTCCCACTTCCTCTTCACCAGTCGAGAAATCCCCAGTTCTGCACTCTAAAAATGGTGGTCCCAGCCCCTTTCTCCCCATCCCTCAAAATGGTGTGGGCCACGTAGCCAGTCCCGCCATGTTACCTTCCCTAGTTTTCCCGCCCTTAACCCGGCTACACAAAATGGCGGTGGCCACATGGCATGGCCCCCCATCTTGTCTTCTTGTCCCCAGAATCCCTTTCTCCCTCCCGCATACAACTCCTTCCTGTCTCCTCCCCCAAACCCCGCTTTTTCCAACCCCGCCCCATTCCCAAACCCCACCTACCCCCTAAGCCCTTGCCTTTCAGCATCGTGCTCCACCCATGGCCTTAGCTCCACTCTTTCCCGCCCTGACTCCACCCTTGCTCACCACAGCTCCGCCCACCCCTTCCCGACTTCCGGTTCCCACACTCTTCCTTCCAGTTCGCACAACATCAGAGCTGGAAGTGACAAGCCTGGAAACCAGAACCCAGAACAGGAGGCCGGCCCTCTCGCTGCACTGGTAGCTTACCCCCAGATGGGAAGGAACCCAACATGGGAACCCTTCCCGTATTAGAATATTAAAGAGCTCTGTAAGGCACAGAAAGAGTTTGGGAGAGAAGTGAGTATTTTAAAAGCCACTAAAAGGCACTTTTTCCTCAAAGGTGCTGGTCCCTCATGATATCAAAAATCTGTTACCTTGCCTGCTCTCCCCAGGAGAGTACTTTATGGGAGAGAGCATGGAAAAGGTTATTGACAGACCTCCTTCCTGTGCTCTTACAGAGTGATGACAGGGCTGTTGACCTCAATAATTCAATGATCCCGACAAAGCATCTGACCAGTGAGGGGGAATTGACTAAGCCCCAGGACCAGGCCCGACTAACACCAGGGCCAGTCCTAAATCACATCAAAGGAGCTGCTGAGAAAGCTATGCTGCTAATGCCTTCTAGATTCCCCCAAATGAATTACACCAATATTAAACAGAGTCTTTTATAGATTTTGAAAGAGTCTTTTATAGACTTTGTCAAGAGGCTTTGACATAAGATCCTCCGGCAGGTAGAAAGCCCAAGCATACAGGCCGAGCTGCTAAGACAACTAGCACAGACCAACGCCAATGACACCTGCCAGAGAATAATCCTCAGCCTGCCTTTAGATCCACCACCATCACTAGATCTCATGATGGAAGCCTGCACAAAATTAGCAACAGTTGAACCAGATTACAAAGAAAAAAGAGAGGGATTCATAGGAGCGGCAGCAGAGGATGCTGAAGCGAGAGGACCACTGAGGAGCCAGGAAAACATCACCTGTTATTGCTGCAGAAAGAAAGGCCACTGGTCCAAGGACTGCTTGGCACCAGCACCAGTCCGCCAACAGCAGGGAAACTAGAGACTCAGTGCCGTTCAGCCCTGTGTGAAGACATAAATGAGGCTGACTTTGAAAGAGATATTTGGACACTGGGTCAGGCATGGGAAGTTACTAACGTCATGCCGCAGCACTTCTCCGATAGCAACTGGAGAGTGCTGCCCTCAAGCCTCCTATGCCCAAGCCCACCCGCTGGACTAGACTTAAAAATGGTTATCGTCGGGTGTAAAAGCACACCCATAGAGATGGAGATCTCTCCTGAGGTCACAATATCTGACCCAGAGAAAGGTCTCACCCTGTTAGCATGGTGCATTCACCCCCCTTTCTTCCTATTACAGGGCCCAGTCATCGCCCAGGCCATATCAATGCTGAAGAACGTGTCACTGGATGGACAAACACCAACTGTCCACTGGACCAAGGCGGTAGGAAAGAACGAACCCCTGATGGAGTTCAGGCTCCGTCAGGGAGCAAACAACATCATGGTGAGGGGCGTGGTGGACACTGGGGCGGATGTGACGGTCATTCCAACTACTAAATGGCTGTCACAATGGGAGTTGCAGCCCATCCAGGGAGTCATGACTGGGATAGGGGGAACCACACTGGCAAGACAAAGTAAGGGAGTTGTACAAATTGAGGGCCCAGATGGACAATTGGCCTCGGTCCGTCCATTTGTCTTGGATTATAAATTTACCCTGTGCGGAAGGGATGTCATGTTTCAATGGGGAGCAAAAGTAGATATCCCTCAAACTCCCCAGGATTTTTGATGGCAGCCACTGTAGAGCGCCCTACCCAAGTGCTGAATTGGAAAACAGATTCTGCAGTGTGAGTAGATCAGTGGCCACTGAATGAAGAAAAATGAGAGGCGCTCAACACACTCGTTGAGGAGCAGTTGGCAAAAGGTAACATCATGCCAACCAACAGCCCCTGAAATTCCCCCGTTTGTCATCTGAAAGCTGGGTAAGAACAGGTTGCGGGTCCTCCACGACTTGCGAAAAATAAACAAAGTTAGAGAAGACATGGAACCCCTTCAAACAGGGATGCCCTCCCCTTCTATGCTCCCACAATATTGGGAATGGGCTGTAGTTGACATAAAAGGTTGCTTTTTTCAAATTTCCCTACATTCTGACAACACCCCTTGGTTTACCTTCTCAGTTCCCACCATCAACTGAGAAGCTCCCATGCGGCACTACCATTGGCATGTGTTGCCTCGGCATGAAGAACAGCTTACCATATGCCAACGGTATGTCACCCGTATTCTGGCCCCAATCTGTGCCAAAACAAGAGAAGCCATCATTCTAAATGGATGATGTGCTGGTGTGTGCTCCCAATGACAGCCAGTTAGAAATAAGTACTGGACGTGACAATTAAAGCATTAGCCAGTGAAGGCTTTAAATTACAGGAAGAAAAGGTCCAAAGGTTAGCCCCCCTGGAAGTATCTAGGGCTCAAAATAACTGAAAGAACCATTATACCCCAGCAAGTCCAGATAAATGATAATTCCTGCACTCTGAAAGAATTACACCAATTGTGTGGGGCAATAAACTGGATCAGACCTCTCTTAGGTATCACCACCAAAGAGCTTGTGCCCCTTTTTAACTTGCTGCGGGGGAATGATGAGCTCAATGCTCTGAGGACTCTGACCGAAGAGGCTAGACACTCCATTGAGAAGTGCACAGGTACCACCTGGACCTCCCTTTTAAATTTGTTGTATGGGGGAAAGCGCCACACCTCCATTGGCTGATTTTTCAATGGGACAAGGGACAGAGGGACCTTCTCTTGATTATAGAGTGGGTATTCCTCTCCCATTGCTTGTCCAAAAGCATCACTACACCACCGGAGCTGATGGCGCAGCTCATCATCAAAGCTAGGGCATGCCTATGTACCTTGGCGGGGTGTGATATTACATGTATTTATCTACCTTTAACGACGGGGGCAGTAAAACACTTACTCCAATATAATGAGAACCTCTTGTATGCCCTAGATAGCTACCCTGGACAAATACCAATTCACTATCCAAAGCACAAGTTATTTAATGTGGTCTTCCATTTAATACCAAAACAAATTCAAAGCAGGAAACCTCTCAAGGCTGTGACCATTTTTATAGATGGCTCAGGAGCATCCTAGAAGTCCATAATGACTTGGATGGATCCTCGGACTCAGAAGTGGGAGTCTGATGTCCAGGTGGTAGAGGGCTCACCACAGGTTGCTGAATTAGCTGCGGTGGTCAGAGCTTTTGAGATGTTCCAAGAACCATTTAATTTAGTAATCGATTCAGCCTACGTTGCAGGGGTAGTGTCAAGGGTGGAACATTCACTTCTAAAAGAGGTATCCAACTCTGCCATTTACCAGCTGCTTGCGAAGCTAATCTTTTTAGTCTCCCACCGTGAGCAGCCATACTATGTCATACATGTAAGGTCACGCACGGACCTTCCAGGACCGATCGCAGAAGGGAACAGGAAGGCAGATGCCCTAACCATGATAGCACAACTTGTAAACACCCCCGATGTTTTCCAACAAGCCAGACTGAGCCATCAGATGTTCCACCAGAATGTGCCTGCACTCGTGCGCATGTTCCATCTGCGCCGAGACTAGGCAAGAGCTATCGTGGCAACATGTCCCAGCTGCCAAAAGTTCAGCTTGCCATCGTTAGGGTCTGGGGTGAACCCTGGAGGACTGGGCAGTTGCAAGGTGTGGCAAACTGATGTCACCCACTTTCCCCAATTTGGGAGGTCCAAATATGTGCGCATGTCAGTGGATACCTTCTCGGGAGCTGTCTATGCCTCCGTCCATGGCGGAGAAAAAGCAACAGATGCACAGAAACATCTGCTGCAGGCGTTCACTACGCTAGGTGTACCAAGGCAAATCAAAACAGACAATGGACCTGCTTATACCTCCAAAGCCTTCCAAGATTTCATTCAACAGTGGGGAATTTCCCACACCACCGGGATCCCTCATTCTTCTACCAGCCAAGCCATAATAGAGAGAACGCATC
Source organism: Aphelocoma coerulescens (assembly GCF_041296385.1). NCBI lineage: Eukaryota > Metazoa > Chordata > Aves > Passeriformes > Corvidae > Aphelocoma > Aphelocoma coerulescens. Next base: position 3,931,434 of record NC_091036.1, read on the forward strand.
AAACCCTGAAAAGAGTTTTAGAGTGACAAAAAAAGAGGAACAGAAGTTGCCATGCCAGGAATAAGGCTGGCTAAAGCGCTCTTTTATCAACTTTTTAAATGCCTCTTTTGAAGATTTAAATCCACCTGTGTTGAGACACTTCTCAAACAACAAACAAATGAAGCTGGCTGAAAAAGCCACCAGTATTAATCAAAGACCCAGAAACCCAGCAAATTCAAGGCCCTTTTGAATTGATTACATGGGACGCAGGTAGGCATGTGTCTCCACGCCTTCTGGGCTGCGCTGGGTCCCAAAAAATTGGGTGAAGCCATATGCGCTGACAGTACCAACCCAAGGTAACACTTCCCCTCAACCACTTGTTTCCCCAAGAGATGTGACAGCAGCGGTATGGAGGCGACGCCACCGAAAGGTGACAGGAAATCCTCCTCCTCTTTCCCCCCCGAAAATTCCTTATTTAACTTCCCTAGCTGCTTGTTTTGCCCTTTACTTATGTTTTTCTGTTCTCTTTTAGAGTTCATCCTGATAGCCATGGTAGGCAGCAACAGCCTCTGGTTCCTCGCTGTCACGATGCCCTGGATCATTCCCCTCTCATCAGAATGGCTCATCCTTCAGCCTCAGACAAACGTCTGGGTCACCCTGGTTAATGTTCTACAACAAGACCATCTTTGTTTATCTATGGCAGCCGCGAGTGACCCATTGTCCACTTGCCTAGTGGGGATCCCCTACACTGAATATTCCAAGTCCAAGAGAGGGGCACCTCCAGCCAACCCTCTCCAGCAGTGGGATGCATGGGCCAAGACCTTCCCCAACGCTGAGAGGGAACCGCAAGAACTTGAACTCTTGAGGTCTGCCCCAGCTCCCTTCTGCCTTCATTTCTATTACAAAGCAGAAGAGGAAGGAAAAAGATACACCATAATTAACCACCACCATAGGCAATACACCTCGCCTGAATGGTGTAACGTTACGGAGTTCTCCCTCTCGGCATCCACTAACCATCCCAAGAAATTTCTTAAGGGAAAGTTTCTCATCTGTGGGGATCAAGCTTGGGCAAGCATCCCATCTCACATTCGCAGAGGTGCATGCACATTAGGCCAGTTGACGATGTTTACCCCCAACATGACACAAATTATTCATTGGAACAACAGAACCCAATTGGCTCGGGAAAAAAGAGATCTTAAGGAATTAGATGAAAATTGTGATTCTGAAATTATTCATTGGTCTCATCCAAAAAAATACGCTGTCTCCCTTTTCTTGCCTTGGGTAGCAGCGGCGAAGGCTCTAGGGGAATTGGGTACCTTAGAGTGTTGGGTGGCTAAGCAAGCCAACCTTACATCAACCGCGCTAAGTGACCTCCTCGAAGACAAAGAAATCACGAGGAAAGCCACTGTACAGAATTGTGCTGCCATAGATTTCCTACTCTTAGCCCATGGTCATGGGTGTCAAGAGTTTGAGGGGATGTGTTGCTTCAACTTATCTTATCTTGCCAAATCTGCAAGGCTTTTAGCTCTCTGGGGTTTACCCCCACTGGCAAAGGCGCAGCGAGTCCATGACAGTCAGCACAAGCACTGACAATGTCGTGCACCTCGGTTGGCATTAAATGAAACTGCTTCTACGGGGTTTGTGCACTTTGATGGAAGAAACCATGCGATGCCTTGGCTTGTGCAATTTTGTCAGGCTGAGGCCCTACCCACGCAGGGTTGGCTAGCATGTCAGCCCTGGCATTGCCTTCTGTTAGAAACCCTGGTAAATTGGTGTGGCTTCGAATGTGCAGAAGGTAATACAGATGCACTCGAGCCTGAACTGCAGACCACAAGGTTTGCAACAGTGAAAACAGAGCCGCATTGTTCACCTCCTTCAGAAGGGAACAATCTAAGCGTTGAGTGATATCTGCTACATAAACACAGTCAGTAACCAAATTCAAAGGTTCCTCTGAGAATCGCTGAAAAGCCATGGTAACAGCCCTTAATTCAACTAACTGAGCAGAGTCTGACTTGGATTGGTGTGTTAATGAACCACCACAAAGGCAGTGTAGGATACTGTGTGCCCTTGCCCACAGTGACCCCTGCTAAAAATTTGTCCCAACCCGTATGCCCCAAGCTGCCAACACATCTCGTCCCCAAAGGTTAAGGAAAGTGGTAGCAACATAAGGCCTAATTGTAGCTATTTGTCCCTCTGAGTCCTTTGCCACCATAGGCCGTTTGCTTAAATAGCTCTGTGTGGTTTCTTCTAATCCTGCAATGGCCGATCCCACTGGGGCTAAAGGCCATGAGGGAGGCCATGCAGAGAAGGAGATGATAGTTACATCAGCACCCGTATCAATCAAACCTCGAAGCTGAATCTGGGGTGGACGGTTGTTCGGCAGGATCAGGGTACATGTCATCTGTGGCCTTTGGTCAGAGATGTCTGCAGTCCAGAAGGCCTGCGGAAGTCTCGTAGATCCACTGACGCTATCTTCGTGAGTTTGTTCTATCCTGGGGACACAAGACTTAAAAGGCACTAATTTAGCAAGGCAGGTCATTCAGGAATAGTGACAGGGGGTTTTTGCGTGGAGACCATAGCACAAATCTGACCTTTAAAGTCAGCATCAATAACTCCTGAGTGCACTAAGATTCCTTGATGGGCAACGTCAGGTTTTCCCACCAGCATTGCACTGGATCCCTGGGCTAAGGGTCCATATACATCCAAGGGAACCTTATAAATACCGCTAGAGTCTAAGACGACTGCGGCTGCGGTGTGGACGTCAAACCCGTCTGATCCCTGGGTGCCGCCTGATCTCTGGGTGCTGTCTCTAGGGTGGCTGGGTAGGCCTGTGCCTGTACCTGTGCCACTCTCTGGGGGAGCGACTGCATCGGACAGCAATTCCCCCTCCTTGCACCCCGGCGGAAGTTTCCTGGCGATGGCCGACCATCAGCATGAGTCCGGGATCTACAATAGTCCAAGTAGTGCCCTGGCCTGCCACACCTCTTGCACTGGGGGATTGCTGTGTTCTCTTTTTGTCTTGGCTTAGGCCGCTTCCGTTTGTTCACCTGTTTTGGTTGCTTTGGTTCACGACCAGAAGATGCGTGAACAGGCTGCAGGAATGCAGCCAAAGCAGACCTTTTCTGGTTCCCAGATCCCACCTTAGCGCAGGCTTTGACCATGTCTGTTACCTCAGGGTCCCCTGGCAAAGCAGCTATGATTTTTCTGCACTCCTCGATTGCATTATCTCTCACTAACTGCTTTAACAACATCTGTCTTAACCTGTCATCCTCAACCTGCTTCTCGAGAGAAGCAGCGACTTTCTCTACAAAAGAGAGGAATGACTCCGATTTCCCTTGAACTATTTCAGTATATCTCTTTCTAGGCGCAGACACTCTATGGTTTTCAACAGGGCAGCCATGCCAACCTGTTGAGCTTGCTGCAGGACGCTAGAGGACAAGTTATCCTGTAGACTGGGATCAGAGAAGGGAGCAGTCCCCATCAAAGCATCCATTCCTGCTGTCTGTCTAGGATCAGCAGCAGGGAGCTGCATATTCCCTAATGCAGCCTTGTTGGCCTGCTTTCTCCAGGTTTTCTCAAAAACTGTAAATTGTACAGGTTGAAATAGAATTTGACCTGAGTGTCTGATATCAAATGGAGAAAGCAAATCTGTATTTATCACCCTTATTATCTGCATAACCTCAGCAGAACCTAGCCCATATTGTGCCACCTTGGATTGGAGGTCCTGGGCAACTTTCCAAGCAATTACCTCATGCTTATCACGCTCGCCAGAATTTGGGAGAGCCTTATACACTGGGAAAGCTTGGATCTCCCCTTTAGGGGAAGCACTACCATCCTGAACTTCTGGCACAGCCTGTGGATGGAGTGTAACAGCTCCCCGGTTACCCCCAGAATCCTCAGATCTATTTGGCATTCCAAGGGTTTCTAATAACCTCCTCTCACCCTCCTCCACTGCTCGCATCTTAACTGACTCTCAGAAGCGACTGTACTTGGTTGGACGCACTGTTACCGTGCAGTCCTGAAAGGTCCAGGGGCGAGACTGGCGCAGCCTTTTCCTTTGTTGCGCGGCTACAGCCGCCTGATGACCTGGGGCCAGCACCTCATCTGCCTCACTGCCTGACGAGGAATCATCAGGCAAAGGCAACTTTGGGGTGCTGGGAGTGAACGGAAATGTACGTGGAGGGGCACTTTGGCTAAGTTCGCTAGAGGCAGAACAGACAGGACAGACTGCAGCTGGCTGCGCGGCAGTTTGAACACCAGTTTCTATACGGGAGGCTTTCTCGGCCAGTCCCGACCGAACTGGTACTGGAACTTCTGCCGCCGTCTCTGGGGCTACGGCTGCTCTCGGCGCTGCGCCCGGCACTGCACTCGGCGCCGCGCTTGTCTCTTGCACCACAGCTGCGTTCGGCACAGTCGCCGCTTCTGCTGCTGTTTTGCGCTCCCCGGCCGCGCTCGGCGCCGCTGTCTCTGTGGCTGTTTTGTGCTCCCCGGCTGCGCCCGGCGCCGCTGTCTCTGGCCCATGCTCTGTGGACGCACCTGGCGCTGCCACCGCTGGTCCGTTCTCTGCGGTCACGCCCGGCGCCGCCGCCTCTGCCAGCCACTCCGCAGCTGCCATCTCTGGCCGCGTCTCCGCAGCCACAGCTGCTTCCAGGTTTTCCCGCGGCCACACTGCTTCCGGCTTCGCCGCCGGCCACGCCGTTTCTCGGCTCGGAGCTGTGTCTCCTGCGGGTGGTGGGGGGGCCACGGGCGGCGCGGGCGGTGCTGACGGCGTGGCCGGCGCGGGCTCAGGCATCCGCCGCTCTAACAGGCTGAGCAGGTCCTCCATCCTTCGGGATAGGTTCGGCAGCTCTGTCAGCAAAGGCAGATGCTGCGTTAAGAGGTCGATGGCTCGGTTCTGCGACTGCGCAGAACAGTCCAGCGCCAGGGAGGGCAGCGGATCACAGCCAGGCAGTCTCGGGGCAGGCACGCCTGGCGCTACGCCGGCTAAGAAGTTAGATCCAGGTGCATACGCAACCAAGCTAGGAGCCGCTCTGGGGGTCCAAGTTGCTAAGCCGCTGATTTGCGGCCCTAGATAAGCCGTGGCCGCCGCCCAGCTGAACGGCAAGGCAGGCTGTGTGCCATCTCGCTGCCCTGACACCCCCCGCCTCAGCCGGCGCGGGGTCCCTGGGGGCCGCAGAGTCCTGCGATTGTGCAGGGTGAGCCGGCGCAGGCTCTGCCTGTGGAGCCGGGGGGGGTTTTCCGAATCCACCATCACTTGCCCTGGAAGCCCAGTCAACGGGGCCCCCCTCAGACATTCCTCTGTCACTCATCACCGAGATAGGCGAGCCAGCCCTGCTATCACAGTCAAGGTCTGTCAGCAGGATAAATAATGAACACCTGGTTTTGTATAATTCTAACGCTGCTGGTTTCCCAGTTGGGAGCTCGTGTCGGACAGCACAGCCAAGTTCCTGCCATAAGGCAAAGCTCAGGACAGTATCTCTGTCCATGGAAATTCCTTTTAAAGTAGCCCAGTCTAATAATTCCCGAACTGAGTTTTCAGGAATGGAGGTGTGCAATATGCTAAACACACCTTTCCAGACTAGTATGACAGCATCAGTTTGTGAGCCGCTGTTCACCATTTCTCAGTCCTGTCGGACCTCCCGGTCCCGGGGGGGAAGGGGAACAGCGTACCTCTAGAGGAATTCGGCTTGGCTTGCAGCAGCAGGACACGTCAGAGAGTGCAGATCATGTCGGGCAGCACCAAATATTACCGCAGGCCTGGGCCCTAGGGTATATCACTGTGTCCCGCAGCCATAGGGAGGAGGAGGAGAGAAGATCCAGCAGGCAGGAAGTGTGCAGCAAGATTGATCTATTTAATTATTTTACAAACTCTTTTATAGACTTTTTTCTTCATAGTCTAATTGGACAAAGGGCCAGCCACCCCTTGGGGGTGATTGGCTAAAATCCTAAAACATCCATTGTCAAAATATTTTTCTACTATACCATAAACAAGACTTTTCAAGGTTGCAGGTGGCTTGGTTATTCACATTCCCTGCTACCTCTTCTGTGAGAGAGAAAAGTCTCTCACGGACTTAGAAAATAGCAAGAAAATCCTCACTAGCAGCATTTTTGTACCTACACACCATCCCTTTCTCCTCCCCATCCTAGAAAGTTCTTCTCTCCTCGATACCCCATTGGTCCCTTTGAATTTCTCCCCTCCCCTTGTTTCCCCTTACTGGTTGATCGTATGTCACCCACCTATGAATCCTCCCCCTTTTTCCTTCCTGATTGGCTCTGAGATTGTTACCGCCCCTTGTCCAACCCCTCTTTAAAAGGTTCTGTAACCCCTCCCCTAGGGTCTTCGGTCTCTGGTTCCCTTGGGGACAATAAAGCCTTGGATACTATACCGGAGTCCCCTCCTTCCTTCTTGTCTCTACCTGCGAGTGCAGACCATTCAGCACCCTTAGAGCTTTGCCTCTTATGGCGAGACCAGCCTCATCTTGGTCTTTGGACCACCGTGGACCTGTCACTTTGGCAATGGGTTCCAGTGCTGTTTTCCTGTGGTCAGTGATGAGCTCTGCCTGTAAGAAGACTGTGCGTTGTAGGCATTTGCTGCTTTGTGCTCAGCTGAAGCCAGTCCCTGCCATGTGATTTCACAGGCAGCTGGCAGTGCTACTGCAGGTAGCTTGGGACTTCAGACAGCTGAGGACACAACCCTCTGAGGGGCAAACAGTTTTACTTTTGTGTACCAACAGTGGCATGCACAGTGAAGATGAATACAAAAGAGAGTTCTCAGAGGAAGTCCTGGCACTTCGCATTTTGCAGGGTCATTGGTGGCTTTGTGATCTCTTTTTTAAATTTATAAATCATCAATTAAATGTCTGTTTGACAGGCTGCACCACCCTGGACATGTCTGGAGATGCCCCAAAAGAGGAGGTGGGAAAGGGGGAGAGTTGCCTGAAGCCTGGGATAGTTATCTGTTTGCTTTGAACAGAGCCACCAGTCTACCTCGGGGGTTTTGCTTTCACACAAGTTCATCCAGTTCACCTACTTAACACTGCTCATTATTAATAGAATTGTTAGCAGGTTCACTCCACAGCTGGTAGGGAAGGTGTGCACATGGGTGGCACCTGAAGACAGAAAGTATCTGATTATATCTAACACTATTTGGCTCATCTTCCCAGGTGTTCTGTTTTGCAGATAATAAACCAGACAGCTTCACAGAGGGAGGTACAGGCACACCCTAGCTGTGGGCTCCAGCTGTATTCCAGCATCAGCTCACAAGTGGGGTACCTGTGCTGGTGAGGAGTTAGGACTATGCCTGCATATACAATGGAACACAGACATGGATGCTATGACCTGTGCAAATGTCACACGTGAACAAGACTTGTCAGTGATCAGTAGGTTTTCAGAGGCACCCATGCTCTCAGCCAGTCACTGACACTGAGATGCTCCATTGTCTATGGACACATCCTTCCCCTTGTGCATCCTTTTCATCTCTGATTTGTGGACATTTATACATAAGCTTGTCTTGGCATGATAAGCTTTCCACAGGTGTAATGCAGCAAGCTATGTTTGCAGCATGGGCTGTATCTGCTCAGGGTACAACAGCTGCATAGATGTGACCTGTGTGTTGGAGCAAAATATCATGTAACTGAACTCAGGTCTGATGTGTGCACAGGAGGAATGGATCATGCACACTGTTCCTGATGAGAGGTTGCTCTGTGTCTTGGTACAAACAAGGAGAGGGAGGTCTGCCATAGACCTGAGGCTGAGTACTCTGTCATACAATCTGCGTCATCTGTGGTCTTCCTCTGGCTATGAGGCTGTGTACTGATACTGAGAGGTCAGGTGCAAGATTTTTGGAAGCTGAAGATCAGGAAACAGAGTAAAGAAAGTCTCCTCAAACAATCAGAGTTCCCCACCTCTCTCAGTGTTATGTACAGTGGTACATACAACCTGCTACACTACATCTGAGCATGTAAGGGTGAGCAGTTCATTGGTACTGAATGCTCCATCCTGCCCTCACATGCAGATAGTGATCTTGATTTAGCTTTTCAGCCATGGATGCCTTTGAACTCAGACCTAGCAGAGAGGGGTGAATCTTTTCCATCTGATTCATATCCAGAGCTTCTGCTATTTACCCAAGCCTCTTGGGTGGAGACATTGGGCTGGAGAGCTTGTGGGAACAACTCCCTTCAAGTTCTAGCTGCAATTTGAAAGCTGTGGTGTAGGAAGAAAAACAGGGTAACCAGCCTGTCTTCAAAAGTGAGCCTTTCTACTCCCCAGAGCAAATGTAGCTCTGACCCCATTTAACACCAGCTCTCTCACAGAGGTTGGTACATGCAGTGTTTCAGGCTCAGAGAAGAACTTCTCTGCCAGTGGAGTGAGAGTGGACCAGGTTCATGTGTTGAGTAAGCTCTTCAGTACCATTACAGTAAGTGTGAAAGTAATTTTTTTTTTTCTTTTGCATCTGGACTGCAAAATTTTTATGGCAGTCAACATTTTTTGCAATGCTAGCTTTAGCAGGAAAACATGCTGTGTGCATTGAGTGACCCTTCAACAAGTTGATATTTTCACATCTACCTCAGAGTGAGCTAGAAACCTCTGGCCAGAGCAGCACTGCTTTAGCTTGTCAAGATGGGTTCATTAGAATTTTCATCACAAATTCAGTGCATGAAATAAGGTTGGCTTCCAGCCTGGTGACTTGTCTCAGTCACCTATGTTTGCAGTCTGTGTTCAGGATGCACAAGACTGTCTTACTCAGTGGTAATCATGTCATATTGGATTTTTAAAGCTCACCTTTATTCCTCGCAAACCAACACATAATTAGTTTGATAATATTAAATACACTGGATATTTATGTTATCAGTTATTAATGTACATTGCTGATATGTGATTCTACTTGACTTGAACAAAGCACCTTTTATGCTCTAGATGAAACAGGCACTACTTTGCTTAATTATTGGGCAGATGGTAGCCTGATAGTTGTTCACCTGCCCCTAGAAAGTGTTGCACTAGTGGACCAGTTTCTTGGGCTGTCTCTGCCTGGTCGTCAAGACCTGCCAGCTGTTGGAATATCATTCTTACACATCTTTGGACATAAGTTTAAAAGGTATCATGGAGCTTTTCAGACTAACTGTAAGGTGTAGTTTTGAGAGCTATGATTGGAATACCCATCATCAGGAAAAAAGAGAACACACAGATTAACACACCTCTCGTGTGGTCCAAAAAACCCACTCAGAGTAGATGCAGCACAATGGCTGTTTTCTAAACATTCACTGGTAATTGACTTAGTGGAGCTGTGCCTCAGGGCTGCAGAACATTCCATAAACAGTGGTTCAGGCGTTCTTCTTGCACAAAGAAAGTCCCTTTTCCAAGGAATTTTTAATGCACCTGAATACATAACAAATAGGAGCAACCTGCAAAGGGCAGGAGCTTGACCAGATAAACTTTACAATAACACAGATATTAAAACTTACTTATAATGTCATGCTCTTCTTTCTGTTTATGAAACCTCAGCATATTTATCTTCATTTAGGAATTATTAGTCCCAAATTGGGCTCAGATGCTTCATCTCCTGTTTGAATTATGAGCAAGAAAAAATAGTAGAGCAACAATACTCCAGGAGTGAGGGCTTTATGTATTTAATCTAATTAATTTATGAGCATTTCCAGGGACTCTCTACTACTGCACCTGAATGCCTGGAAATCCTGCACTTTAAGAGTTTTCCATTTCATATTTTTTTCTTCATGATAGTTTGGGCCTCACATCTCCAACCCTGAAGTGTTCAATACATAAAAAGCAGTATTAATGTCTTAGTGCTTATTATGTCAACTACAATTGAATTAATTTCTCCCGAATTTTTTGTTGGTTATGCCTGTCTTGTTCTAGTAAGATGCTCAATGATAGCAGGGTAAGAGGTCCTTGTTAGTGGCTTCTCCTGTTCTGTGTGAGGCCTCACCTTTGCTTTGTTCTCTGAAACAGCAGTAACCAAAACCTGATGTGCTTTCTTTAAAGCATGTATCACAGTCTCTTTTGAGCTAGTTTTTGTAGGCTTCCAGGAAGCAGTGGTAGATGTGGTATCATGTGACATGTCAGGGGTATCCAAATCCAGTGTCTTTCAAATCTGAATCATGCTCCTGCTTCCCTCTTTGGCAGGTGTGAAAGAAATGAAAAACTCCTGAATTAGCATTTGCCGTTTGTCAGTGCCACGCTCCCTGACAGAATGAGACTCGTATTGGCGCTTTCTCCCACCCTCTTAATTAATTTTGCTGTGCTGAGCAAGCGGGCTCCAGCAGGCTTGCTGCTGCGGACTGATCTCCTCATCTGCCTTTGATGTGTCTCCTGGGAGGGGGAGGGTGCACTGGAGAAACTCATAAGAGAGACCTGCTATTGCTTATTTTCATGCTGCCTTGGGCAGAGCTCTTCTCTGTCCTCTACTCTTACATGACTTCTTTTTTAACAGCAACTATATTGTCATAATACAGCAGAGGCTTCTAAGGCCTGGGAGCTGTGGGGGCCTGGGGCCCACATGCACTATGCACTGTCACTGCAGCAGGAGTTGGTGCACACAGACCCTATCCACATGTGGCCAGAGAGTGTGTTGAAAACTGCAGGGCTGGGCCTGGCTCTCGGGGTGCCTGCCACCCTTGTCTCCAGAGACTTCACCTCTCCAAGTCCATAGCTGAGGGCTAGTGCCAGATGGCAGCTGCTCCAGTGCAAGCCAGCGGGCCCTCTGCCCACCCCTCAGCTCCCACTGAGGACGTTTCCTTCACTCCCTTGCTGCAGATGGCTGCAGTGCTGCCCTTAGGCCGCTCTCCTTCCCATGCTTCCTCTCTAGCCCAGCGGCCTCCTCTCTAGCAGCGGCTGGGCAAGGGCCACTTTCCCCTGTGGGGTGCAGGAGCTGATTGTGGCTGACAGGACAGGGTGCAAGAGAGGTGGCACCTTTATGAGGAGAGCACAGGGCCACTCAGAGCAGGCAGTTTGCCTGCATTTGTGCTGGGATCGGTGAGGGCTGCTGAGTTGAAACCTGGTTTTCCATGGTGCTATCTGGGAATCTGCTGAGAACTGGCTGCTGATATATGGAATGAATGAGCTTTGGAAAATGCTGGTGCCTGCCCCTACGTGTATGGCTGCATGTGTGCAAAGCAGGCGCCAATTGGCAGTGGTGTGCATCAGACTGGAGTCAGAGCCATGGGGCACTTGTTTTCACTGCACCAAAACAAGTAATCACAGCTGTTCATTTTTTTTTGCTCTATTTTCTCTCTGTTTCATTATTTTCTTTCTTTGTTTTGTTGTTTTGTTTTGTTTTGGGGGTTTTTGTTTGGTTTGGTTTGTTTTTTTGTTGTTGTTGTTGTTGGTTTGGTTTAGTTTTTTACTGTTGTTGTTGGTTTGGTTGATTGGTTGGTTCTGGGTTTTTTTTTCTAAAATTGCCAAGTATTGCAATGGATTGAACCTGGTTGGATGCCAGGAACCCATCAAAGCCACTCCATCACTCCCCTCCTCAGCTGGGTAGGGTAGAGAATATAATGAAGAGCTTGTGGGTCAAGATAAGAATGGGGAGAGACTGCTCGGCAATTACTGTCATAGGTAAAACAGACTCCGCTTGGGGCATTGAGTTTCATTTATTACCAATCAAATCAGAGAGGAATAATGAGAAATAAACCCAAATCTTAATGTCTCACCATGATCTTGGTCAAGTATGTCTCTTCTGAAATGAATGCTTCTGTTCTTGCTAAAAGAATACTGTGTATTAATGGGATTTAGGTCTTTCCCTGCCTGTTTAGTTTGCCAGAAGCTGCAAAGCGCTTAGATGGCCATGCAAAAAGCCTAGAAGTACAATCTTGGTCTGTTTTGTTTTTTTTTGTTTTTTTTTTTTTTTTTGTAAATTGCTTGAGAAAACAATATATAAAAGTTAGTTTCTGGACTACATTGAGTTGAAATCGCTCAGCGAAAGATTTCACTACTCAATTACTGTTCCCACTTTCTGCCCTCAGACTAGTCCCTGTGTGAGTTTCTGATACTTGGGCTGCAAGCATGTCATAGTTCAGTTCAGGACCTTCCAGATTAAGTTTAGACATTGTCCAGTTTTCATTTTAAAATGAAAGAGAACTCAGAATATTCTATGATTCTGTGAGAATATTATTTGCATATCACATATAACATTCTGCACAGCTTGGGTAGTAGGGAAGGGAAAGAAAGGGCAACAAGTCTGCCTGGTTCACATTGCTTTGTTGCAGTGGCTAAGTCCACTTTACACCTCCCAAGTTGCCTTAAAAGTGGTGTCTCCTTACAACACTGTGCTAGAAAGTTCTCCCTTTGTCTAGATTCTGCTGGTCACAGGCCCTCTCCCCCTCCCATGCCTTTTCCCACTGGCCCCTGTTATGCCACTCAACCTTGCCTCTGCCCCCTAGCCCTCAGACTATTGGTTTTGGATGCTCTGCCCGCCTTTGGGAGTTTTCGGGATAAAATAGGCACAGGCTTTCGGTTGTTGTTCTTTCTTGCCTCTGTTCCCTTCAGGGTGTTGCCATTAAACGCCTCAGAATTGCATGCATGGAACCCCTCTCGCCTCTTTGTCTCTGGTTCATGCTTAGACTGCGTTTGTGTGAGCGGCTGTTCGCAACCACCTGCGAAGGTGAGATTATGTGCATGAGTAGGTGCTAGGAGAGTACTGCCTAAACGGTCCATGAGAGACCCAGTAGGGACAGAGGCGGCATCAACCTGCCAAAGCCCTCACTTCTTTAACTGGCACATTGAACAGGGACTTCGGCTGAAGTCTTTGGAAGAGTGTCCCCCGGGGACTGAAAGCCCCGAGGAGCCACCGTTACAAGATGCCACGAACCCGACAGGAGATCTAAATTCTATTACACTGGCCTGGAAGGACAGCCGATAACTCTCTCAGTGTGAGAGAGCCAGTTGATGAATGGAGAACCATTCACTGAGATTTTTTCTTTTACTGGGGAGCTGGGAGCCAGAGGGCTTGGCGCGGCTCGGCGCTGGACATGCAGCACGAGCAGGGACGCCAGAGCACGGCTCAGCAGAGCAGCTTTGGAGTCTGAGAAAGCCAGCGAAATTCGGGGTGAGTGAAGCCGAGGAAAGCTCATTCGGGTCCCTTTTCACCTTTTATTAGCTTTTTTCTCTCAGTGCCTGGGTGAGGTTTTTGGGGAAAGATGGGTGCAAAATTCTCAATTCCACAACGAGAGCCTTTTATCCAAGTTAAAAATACCCTGAAAGGAAGGAAAATCCGTTTTTCGAAGTGACGTTTAGAACGCTTTTTGTAGTGGGTTTTTATTATTTCCCTAATGTTACAATAGAATGTGTTAAGAACCCCACGTTCTGGGACTGGGTGACGAGAGGCTGGATTTCCTAAAGCAAGGCAGGGATGAGTCGGTTAAGAAGTTTTTCCTGTTAGCAGTTTTAGTTTATAAAGCGGTCTCAGAATCAGAACAGGAGGCTGCGATGCCTCAGAATGCCGATTCCCAGGCGGGAAGACGCTCCTCCCAGCAGCACAGGGTTCCTTGCCTGCGGATGGCGCAGCTGCTTGTGGCTTCTGCAGTGCCGGGGCGTGTCCCTCCCACCGAGCCCACCAAGTAGCGGCGGCAGCCTAGCCTGCCCTGCCACGGCGCCTTCTCCACTTCCAATTTCGTGTGCCGCACACCCAGCCCTGGCCCCGTGCCACAAACATCGCTTGGACCACACGGCCGGCTCCAGAGCCTCACCCTCCCCCCGCTACGGGGTGTCCCGCCCCTGCCCCGAACAACGGGGGCCACGTGTCAGCGGCAGCTCTTTAAAATGGCGCAGACCACGCGGCAGGCATTTCGCAGTCGCGCGGTCCCCATCCCCCGCCTGCTCCCGCATGCATCGCCGCGCTGGGCCCCTCCCCTAAGTCGATGGGTGTTACTGCGCCGGGACCCTCCTACATCACACAGAATCCCTTCCCTGAGGCAGACCCCACCCCCACGGGGAATCCCGTTTTTGTCACGGGCTCCACCCACACCCCACCCCCTCCTTTGGTGGCCCCTCCCCTAACCCCACCTCCCCCTTCGGTTCCCACGGTCCGGAAAACCCAGAAGTAACCTGAGACTGGGAGTTGATGGCTGCCCCTGTTACGTACAATACACAGGGACAGAATCCCTGGTGGGAACCATTCCCATTTGCCAGTTCAAAGGAACTGTGTAAGGCTGCAAATGATTTCGGGTGGGAATCCCCTTATTTCAAAAGCCTAGTTCAGGCTACTTCTGCTGCAAGCATTTTAGTGCCGCAGGATATTAAAAAGATCGTGAACTGCCTGCTCTTCCCGACTGAATATCTATTGTGGGAGAGAACATGGAAGAGGCTGCTCCAGGATCTCCACACGTGTTACCAGAGTGATCCCAACAGATCAAATTTAACCCTAGAGCAGCTATGCGGCAAAGACAACCTAGAAAAGCCTCTAGATCAGGCCCGGACACTCCCGGAGCCAGTCCTGGGTGACTTAAAGCGGGCTGCAGAGAGGGCGTTGTCCCTTACCCCCACCAGCTCTACCCCTCCTGCTAGTTACTCCAGTGTAAAGCAGGAACAAGGGGAGAGCTTCATCAAATTTGTAGACTTGTAGACTGGTTAAAAGGGGCAATAGAGATCCAGGTCAAAAGCACAGCAGCTCAGAGAGAGCTGCTTAGAACTTTGGCGAGAGATAATGCAAATGCAAGATGTCAAAGTGTCATAAGAGCCCTCCCCCTGGATCCCGCCCCCACCCTCAACCAAATGGTGGAAGTGTGCACCAAACTAGTGGGGGAAGAATCCACCATTAACCAAAACTTCCAACAAGGGGTGGTGGGTGCATTAACAGCAGGAAAAGACAATAATGAAAGGCCCCAGTGTTACAAGTGTGGAAGTTTTCAACGCTTCATAGGACACTGCCCTAACCCCAAGATATCTAATGGGAATAGAAAGCCTGTTGTTACGGATTATTCTACCTGCGACCACCAGTCGGGAAAAGGGCAATGAAATGTGGCCTGGCCTCCTCACACTTTGAGACCAAATCAGCAGCTGTCTCTTCCTGCCCTGCCACCTATGCCACGGACAGTGACTCCTTGCCACAGTGGGAAGCAGGTGAAAGACTTTTGCTTGTGAGTACCTGTGCACACTTTTTCCACAACAAAACTCAGCAACCCATACACAAAGGTTTTGAAAAGCTTCTGGATAAAACAGTAGACATTTTAGTAATTGGAGACAC
The DNA here is from genome assembly GCF_041296385.1 of Aphelocoma coerulescens. NCBI lineage: Eukaryota > Metazoa > Chordata > Aves > Passeriformes > Corvidae > Aphelocoma > Aphelocoma coerulescens. The sequence goes on from NC_091036.1 coordinate 3,946,609, forward strand.
CATGTGGGGTCCACCCCAGCTCTCTGTTTCACCTCAGGTGCACATGGTAGACCCCAGTGGACAAATACAGATTGCTGTCTCCTGTGCTGACACCCCTTGGTTTCTACAAACGGGTCAAGTGGTAGCACAGGCGATCATCCTGCCCAAGGACTTCCCCAGGTGCTACAGGATGCTGTCCATATGGTGGGCACAAGTAGTGGGATGGGACAAACCAACCCTTCATTGTAAACTATGCAATGGGAAAGCCACAGCCACACTGGGGGGATGGTCAATACAGGGGCTGATATCACCATCATATCCGAAGCAGAGTGGCCACGGCAGTGGGGACTTAAGCCAGCTGCTGGGGTGGTTACGGGGATTGGGAGTTCTGCAGCATCTATGAGGAGTACAAATAACATCATTATCGAGGGCCCAGATGAGCGCTATGCCTCCAACAGGCCATTTGTTATCCCATCAGGATTCACCTTATGGGGCAGGGACCTCCTTAGTCAATGGGGAACTCAGCTGGTAATCCCCACCTCCATCTCGGGATTTTTAGTTGGGGCCACTGTCAAGCGCGCCACTCCAGCTCTTACGTGGAAGACAGGCAAAGCTATCTGGAGTGAGCAGTGGTCCCTATCGGCTGAAAAGCTGCGCGTGCTGGAGTCCCTTGTAGAGGAACAGCTGGCCAAAGGCCACCTTATTCCCTCCAACAGCCCTTGGAACTCCCCTGTCTTTGTTCTAAAAAAGCCAGGCAAAGGCAGGTGGAGGCTTCTGCAGGGCCTCCGGAGAATTAATGAGATAATTGAAGACATGGGTCCCCTGCAGCCTGGTCTGCCCTCACCCTCAATGCTCCCCCCACAGTGGAAGCTTGCTGTCATAGACATTAAAGATTGCTTCTTTGCCATCCGCCTACACCAACGCGATGCCCATCGGTTTGCCTTCTCTGTGCCATCCCTGAACTGGCAGGCCCCCTTGCACAGATACCATTGGCAGGTTCTACCCCAGGGTATGGAAAATTCCCTGACAATCTGCCAGCGGTATGTCGGACACGTCCTGTCCCCTATCAGGAAAGAGTTCCCCAGGGCTATCCTACTCCACTACATGGATGACATCTTGATCTGTGCACCTGACAACAATTACCTGGACTTGACCCTCAAAGAGACTCTCCGAGCCATCGAGAAAGCAGGGTTTGAGATTCAAACCGAGAAGATCCAGCGTACCTGCTCATGGACTTACCTTGGTGGACTCTGCATTGGTGAACAGACCGTTGTACCCCAGCAGCTCACCATCCAAGACGACCCAAAGACCCTTTGGGACTTGCATCAGCTTTGTGGGTCCATCAACTGGGTACGTCGTCTGCTGGGCATTACGACGGAAGACCTCTCGCCCCTGTTCGACCTTCTCAAGGGTTGTGAGGACCTGGACTCACCACATGCCATCACTGCGGAGGCCCGAGAAGCCATCAGTAAGGTGCAGCTCGCCCTGTCTTCTAGACAGGCCCACCAGACTCTTCCACACCTGCCTTTCAGTTTCATAGTCCTAGGTAATGTACCTAAATTTCATGGCCTGATCTTTCAGTTGGACACAGCACAGAAGGACCCTCTAATCGTTATAGAGTGGATCTTTCTGTCACATCAGTCACCCAAAAGCATCACACCACCACAGGAACGAATGGCCCAATTAATCATGAGGGCCAGGGCTCGCCTCCGAACCCTCGCCGGATGTGATTTTGCATGCATACATTTGCCATTAACAGTTGGTAACTTGGAGCATTTGCTCTGGACAAACGAACATCTCCAGTAAGCTCTGGACAGCTACACAGGCCAAATTTCAGTCCACAAACACAAACATAAGCTGTTTAACACAGCATTCAATCTGGTGCCAAAATCACTGCTAAGTCAAACCCGTCTCAAGGCTCTGACGGTCTTTACAGATGGTTCAAGCTCACACAAATCTGTGATGACTTGGAGGGACCCCAGGACACAGATGTGGGAATCTGCTATCCAGGTGGTAGAGGGATCCCCACAAATTGCTGAATTGACTGCCATGGTTAGACCATTTGAAAGATTTCAAGAACCATTCAATTTAGTCACAGATTCGGCCTATGTAGCTGGCATGACCACCAGAGCAGAACATGCCCTGTTAAAAGAAGTAGCAAATCCCCAATTGTACCAACTGCTCTCTGAACTGGTCTACCTTCTCTCTCCCCGAGAGCAGCCTTATCATGTGATGCATGTAAGGTCACACACAGATCTGCCAGGACCCATAGCAGGGGGAAACCAGAGAGCTGATGCCCTGGCCATGGCTGTGCACAGTCCCAACTTACCTGACACCTTTGCACAAGCCAAGTTAAGCCATCAGTTTTTCCACCAAAATGTTCCTGCCCTCATTAGAATGTTTAACATTTGCAGAGATCAATCAAGGGCAATTAGAGCGACATGTCCTAGCTGTCAACAGTATCAGGTACCATCTTTAGGCACAGGGGTAAATCCCCGCAGCCTCAGCAGCTGCCAATTGTGGCAGATGGATGTCACCCATGCCCCCCACTTTGGGAGACTGAAATATATCCACGTGTCAGTAGACACTTTCTTTGGAGCTGTCTTTGCATCTGCCCATGCAGGAGAAAAGGCAACAGACATAATAAAACACTTTCTCTTTGCCTTTTCCACCCTGGGAGTGCCCAAGGAAGTAAAAACAGACAATGGTCCTGCCTATGTTTCTAATAAATGGCAAGATTTCTTTAGTCAGTGGGCCATCCAGCACTCTACCAGCATACTCCACTCCCCCACAGGACAATCTATTGTTGAAAGGACCCACCAAGCTCTCAAGAGGGTCCTTGGCCAACAACACGGGGTGCAGAGGTTAATTCTCCTCTTGTGAGACTCTGCAAGGCTCTCTTTACCACCAATTTCTTAAACAACTCCTTCTCAGAACCCACCCCCCCTGTATTCCAACACTTTACCAATCCAGAGAGCTGTCAAATTCAGGGACCCTTTCCACTCATCACCTGGGGAAGGGGATATGCTTGTGTTTCCACTCCAGCAGGTTTGAAGTGGGTGCTGGGAAAGAATATCAAGCCCTACCTTGGACCACCGACAACAGCTCCTGAGAACATGAGAAAAAACACAGATAACCCTGACGCTGAATCAGCCAAAGACGAGACTAGTGCCGCTTGGAGGCGATGTCAACACAAAGTGACAAGCCACGTGAACATCTAATTTGTGCCCCCTCCAGACTGTTTCAGTTTAAAATCCTCCTGAACCCCTCTGACCTTCCCTCATGGTTTCCCCACCCGAATAATCCCTTACCTTTCCTATACCCCATACTTACCCTCTTTTTTTTGAGAAGGGGGATGGAAAAGGGAAATTGATAAAGGGAGAATGAACATTTCCAGTTTCAGGTATTCTCGAGTGATTTGACCTTTCAGTAATCTTGCCATGATCCTTAACAACTTTGTTTGAGACCCTTACAGAGACATCAGCCCCAGCTCCCCCATGGAACCTGGCACCCGTCACCCTGCCGTCTCCTAGATGTCCCTAACCCAAGCAAGTACAAAGAGACGCTCCTATGGCTACGGATGCTGAAGCTGATAAAAGCATGGAAATAGCAGTCTCGGTAGCCCAGAAAGGTCCACCACATGGAGCACTGTTGAAGGAACTTGGGACTTGTTGGGACACTGGGAACTCAGGGGAGAGGTTGCCTCCCTCCAAAGGCTTTGCGGGTGTTTCTAGTTGTTCTGCCATCCATTCATTGTTTGAAATACTGCCACAACCCTGGACCCTCACTGTTAAAATCAAAATACACTTTCCCCCCCTCATAGAAAGGGGAAGAACAATATCCACCTTGGTTAGGTCCAAGTAAATGGAGGAGGCCTTCTTTTAAGGTAAATTAGGGGGAGATGTTGCAGTGGCTATGTCCTCACTTTACACCTCCCAAGTTGCCTTAAAGGTGTTCTCTCCTTACAACACTGTGCTAGAAAGTTCTCCCTTTGTCTAGATTCTGCTGGTCACAGGCCCTCTCCCCCTCCCATGCCTTTTCCCATTGGCCCCTGTTATGTCACTCAACCTTGCCTCTGCCCCCTAGCCCTCAGACTATTGGTTTTGGATGCTCTGCCCGCCTTTGGGAGTTTTCGGGATAAAATAGGCACAGGCTTTCGGTTGTTGTTCTTTCTTGCCTCTGTTCCCTTCAGGGTGTTGCCATTAAACGCCTCAGAATTGCATGCATGGAACCCCTCTCGCCTCTTTGTCTCTGGTTCATGCTTAGACTGCGTTTGTGTGAGCGGCTGTTCGCAACCACCTGCGAAGGTGAGATCGTGTGCACGCGTAGGTGCTAGGAGAGTGCCACCTTAACTGTCCACAAGGGACCCAGTAGGGACAAAAGCAGCATCGATCCAGCGAAGCCCTCTTCCATATTGCTTGAGTCATGAATATTCATAATCTAAATGAAAAGATCTGGAGTTTTCATAGGAACTCCCCCCACCAAACTGAAATAACTGTTCCAGCCTTTGCCAATAAAATGCCAAATGGATAAAACAATGAAGCAACATAGATTGTACGAAGCAACTGTTTTAAATCCTGAGTTTGGTGGTCAGGAACAAGAGGTCTTCAGCAACAAAACAGAGTTCCATGTCTTGTGATCGAATATCTTTTAGCAAACACTGAATGTGGGGAGTGCACATGGTCTGGACTTTGATTGTCACTGCCTGCACACATCCATGTCTTCATGAGCACCTTGTGGGCCCTTTAGCAAAGGCTCTCCCTGGGTTTTTGTGTTGTTTTATGACTGTAGTAATCTGCTACTGCTAACTCTGCTTGCTTTCTATGTCAATTCTCTTGTATTAAAATATCTAAAAGTCCTTCACTGCTGGTTTTAATTACAAGTGTGTTAGCTGCTTCTCTACATGTAATTACTAGAATGAGTGGAGAAAGCAGAACTGAGAGAGTGTAAATGTTCTTCACACAGAAACACAATTACATTTGCAGGCATCTTTCCAACTACTCCATATGTTATATAAAATTTGGTCTATGTACATATGAAATAATGAAAATATTTGTTTTCCCTTCTCACTTTCACTGTGGATTAATTTCAGACATATTTTATAAGGTATTTCTGATTGTTAGGTAGACAGATGAGTATCTCCTCCAGTACTGTCATATCCACCTCAAAAACCAAAGAGAGTACATGATTATTCCAGTGTATGTGCACTATAAGCAAACACCTGATGTTGTGTGCTCACTGCATTGCTGACCTTCTGAAGTCAGTCTAAGTTCAGGGAGCCTTTGAACAGCCTCCTGGAAGGGGTGACATAAGGGAAACACCTGCACCTGGGCATCATTTTGGTGAAGACTTGCCTTCACCATGAAATTAAGACAAGTCTGCACCTGAATTTCTTCTCCCCAGTTGGTCTCACTGAAATAAAAGCAACTGCATTTAGCAGCCTTATTTGTCCTGAGACTGGCTAAGGTGTGTTGTGAGCTGCTGTTAACTCCTTCTAGTTCTTTTGGGATGCATGAAGAAAGACGAGAAGAAAACCTCCGACTAAAGCGGCAGGCAAGTCGGCCCAGCCTGTGTGTGGCAGAGTAGTTGCAACAATCTCTGGCAGACTGTGCTTAGTCAAGCTTTGTCCCATGTCCAAGCTGAGGAGGTTCTGCCTATGGGGAGCACTTAATAAGGAATGGGTTTGTGGCTCCGTTCATTTATATCAGTGTTGTAGGATCTGCTGCTCCCTGTGCTCTCCCCAGTCCCTGAAGAGGGTCAGTGAGGTGGTTGCTGCCTCCCCTGTTTTCAAGAGGGTCTTGGCATCAGTCACTGCTCAGCTCCTTGTGACAGACAGAAGCATGGGCTTGCTGTGAGGAGCTTCTGCCCTGGTTATTCCTGCTGGGAAAGTCAGAAGAAATTAATCCTAGAATGCTCTCATACACTCCTCAAAGGTAGCAGCTGCAGCAGTGACCTGGTCTGAATACAAGAATGAATGAATTGTAGAATTAACTAAACAAAAAAAAATTTTTTTTTTTGAGGTTTTTCACCAAAAAATGGAAAATTGAATAAATGCTGCTGGGGAAAAAAATCACAGATACCTGTTAACAAAAAAAAAAAAAAAAAGGTTTTCTTTGATGTATTTGACTTACTAACATTTACAAAATTTTTGCAATCCTTTTGTGAGTATGAGTTTTTACATGAAAAAAAGTCTTTAGTCCATGTTTAGTCCATGTTCAATACTTGCAAAAGTGAAGCTAAAATGCCTTTTCAGGAAGGATTTGGACCTGGAGTCCTTTGATGTCTAGTAACTTACAGAGAACTGGGATCAGGAATGATGACATGTGAGACGTGAGGCAAACAGCTGCTTTACTTGAGGACCAGAGAGTAAATATAATCCACAGAGGGTGTTGTAACATCATTAAAAACATGGAACAACTTGTAGATAGTTGTGTCTCTCTGTCTAAATCCTACACAGATGAAGAAAAGTTTATTCATCAGATACATTATTGTTCCAAGTAATTTCGTTTTTAAAGAAACAATAACAGTCCTTTTACTGAGTTGTTTCAAATATCCTTACACAGGCAGTGCTGAAATAAATGCAAGATATAGTTAAACTTTGGGGACCATAAAATCACAGATCATTTGTATCACTCAAGATAGAATCCAAAATCTGACATCAGTGAAGTCGGTAGCAAATTTCTTTTGCTATGCCACTCTTAGAAGGAGGTTCTTAAATAGAAGATTGTGCACATAGGGAACATTCTAGTGGTATTGTACTTACTAAAATATTCTAGACTGTTATGTAGTAACATTCTTTTTGAAGAGTGTAATATTTGAAGAATATTCCATTTGAGTGGAAATCACTCAAATTAAATCTGACTTAATTTTTTAAAAATACACTGTAAGATGCATGATAATATATAAAAAATGGGAAAAATATACTTCATAAAATACAAAAAATTGCTACCATAATGCAAGTAAGATTTTTCAGCCCAATGTGCTGTTTGTGCTGCCTCTGTTTTCCATGCTAAAAATCTTTGTTTCTCATTTTCAACCAAATTTTTGGTTAATGTCATGACTCCTCAGGAGTATCTAGAGGAAGTTTTTATGCAAGACTGTGGTTTCTGAGATTTATATGACAAGCCTGGGTAAAATTCAAATTACCCTGATTTAATCCCTTTGGAGCTGCTGCACTAAATCACTGTAGCTGTTGCTGACATACCAGCCCACAGAAACCTGGAAGCTGATGATATAAGTTTATCTGCGTATCTACAGGTGAAAACTCAGGCAGCCTTGAATTGCAGCAAGAGGTGTTTGCCTCTGTTCTGAATATATTTGGGGAATGAGCAGGGGCTGCTTCTTTGAGCACTCTGTGAGAAGTCTTACTGTGCTTTTCCTCTTGAAATAAATTGTCCTCAAGGTCATGCTATCTTCCAGAATATACAGTAGGAACTTTCCCTTCCCCCTTTTTTTTCCCACTGACACAGGCCACAACCTTATTTATTCAAGAAATACACATCAGGGAGCCAAATATTCATAAATTACCTACTGCTGCAGTAAGCATCCACTTGACAAGCCTGCAGCTGGCCTCAGCCTCCTGACAGGAGGTTCCAGTTGGGAACCTGGAATTCCTGTGGTCACCCTATCTGTGCTCTCTCCTGTTTGAGGGAACCTCCAACTTTCTAGGCCAGGATTTGGCTTACAGGTAAAAGGAAATAGAAAATGAAGACATCTTTAGGCAGCTGTATAAATCCTTTTGACATGGCTTTGAGTAAATGAACAACAGCAGCATCCACCTCTTACCATTCTGATGCAAATTTAGCATCTGCTGATATTTATAAATAAACTTTGAGGTCTCAGCCATTCCACTTTAACCTGATTGTGTTACAGAACAATTGCAAGATCAACACTGTCTAGAATTGCAATTAAGGGTGTGAATTTTGAGAAATAGTTCATAGAAGCTACTTGCCCTGTGGGCAAAGAGACAACTGTGGATCCTGAGTTGTCAGGCTGGCACCTGATGCACCTTTCAGCATCCATTACAGGGACTTAAAAATTTATATAAAGAAGCAAAGAAAAAAAGCTGTGCTTCATTCAGATCAACTGCCAAGTGATACTGTGAACAAGCAGGGTTTAGATCCCATTTCTCTCTGGGTTATCCTCTGAGGTTATGTTATATGGATGTTGTGAATAGGAAATGAAAGTTTGTGGGGGCTCTCTGTAAGTCACCAGATACAGACTCAGGAACTTGACTTGCAGCATTTACCTGCCAAGCAGGATTATGTACAGAAAGCTTTTGGTTGGAAGAAGTACGGTGAAATGTTAAGGTTTAGTTCTATTCTTGAGTATATCCTTTCTGGCAGCTGCACTGAAGTACAGCTATTGAGCCTCCCACAGTGTGCCAGAATCACAGCCCTTTCCTTCCAGTACAGAGAAGAGGGCTGCAGCGACAGACACATTAAACATATTTTTCTCTTCAAAACCATTTTCATAATTTTGTTTTTGGATGAACCAATAAATAAAGAACTCTATTAGGATAAACAGACTACTTACAGCAGCTATAATGCACACATTAAAGTTGGAACAGGAGGTTTGAAATGTTTCCATATTTCACAATAGAGCTTTAGTCAGTTCTGTCATCACTGTGCTGAGCCAGATAATGTCTGGGAAGGAATACATGAGAGCTTCCCTGTCCTGTTTTGGGATAGAAGAGGCAGGGGTGCCAAGTTTGAACAGGTGGAGGGAAGTTGTTGCTGTTAGAACATTCCTGAGCCTGAGTGCATGTGAGGTGAAGGCAGCCCAGGTGCAGTGCTCTGAGAGGCTCTGGACACAGTTGCAGTGCATATGCAGTGGCCATTACATCATGGAAAGGGCAGCTGGGGAATGAAACTGGTGTTTGGACTGGGAGTGTTTCCAAAACAATACCAAGTTCTTTTTTTCTGTCCTCTCAGTTATACCACCTGTGTGCCTGGGAAAAGCAAAGCCTGTTGAACAACTCCAGTAAATTGTAGGTGTGGAGTGAAATGCCTGGAGAGTAGAGAATAGGTAGTGCCAACCCTAGCCACTACCTTATTAAATTTAAGATGAAAGGCCTCAACCCCTTCAGTCTCTCTTCAGACAGCCCAAGATTAAAACTTTTGGAATCCTGCTTTGCTTAGGAAAGTTAATAACAATTTCAAATACCTGCCTTGTGGTGGAGGAACCCCTGACAAAAGTAGGTGGTTGGAACAGATGCCAGATCAGGAGCAAATCAATTTCAGGATGGCATAACTTCTTCCAATTGTGAAGTGTCTTGATCTTGATCTCTCTTACATGCCCTGCAGAACTGGCAAGTAAAGGGAAAAGCCAACCTCCAACTTTTCTTTGTATCGCTGGATATCCTGCTTAAATTTGTATAATTTTTCCTTTCTTTCCTGCATGGGGTTCATCAGCTGCTATTCAAAAACATCTCCTACTCAAGGGTCTCCACTGTGCAACTCCCCTAAATATTGCCATATTATCACACTACTGTATGAGTCTGTTGTAATTCTCAACTTGGACAACCACTGCTGAAACAGGTCCAGAGTCAGAACAGAAAGATCTTTTTCCTTTTTTAAGGACGACAACTTCTTAGTACCTTGGAGAAGTAAGGAAGAAGGTGAATTTTGCTTTGTTTTCCTCCCACCCCCTTTTCAGCCATCCACCCCAAAGGAGAGCCCAGGGAAAAACAGCCTCCAGTGTATTGTATCCTCTAAAGGGTCTGCCCTGTCACTTCTTCCTGCTCTGGTCAGCATCAAAGCTAATGTGTGTTTGCAGTTCTGTGTGGTCAAGGCTGAGACTTTGGCTCAGAGAGTAATTGCTGATGAGGGGCAATTCCTGATGCTTGCTAATGAGCAAGCTGATCAGTCAACTTTTCAGAAACACTGCTTAAGTTAATTGTAGAGCTCAGAGGTAATGGTTAATTTTTGCCAGACAAAATAATCTTCTCTCTGGCACTGAGATGGGAGGGCCAGGAGATGTGAGACGTATTTCTACCCAAGAGTTGCTGTAAGGGGCCTGAGCAGCGCTTGCACCCTCTCAGCAGCATGGACGTGAGTTCTCTTCTAGAGTACCTTGTCCCGAGTTCAGGGCAGATGCTGCCCCCCAAAATGTTACCTCTCCTGGAACAACATTTGGAAGGGGAAAAAAATATCTGTCACCCTTTACCAAGGGAGTATTAGAAGATCCTCTCCCATGTGTCAGTTGTGTAAGTTGTTAAAAAAGTGTTAGTCTTTTCTAGAAAAATATAAATGTCTGAGCTCTTAGATCGTGAAGACTGTGTCATGGCCATGCTCCCATTTCTGAGTTCTCCTACTCTGGCTTTATATGTGCAAGGGAAGCTCTTTCAGAAAATATCTAAATATCTCAACTGCTCTTGTTGCAAGGTGATTCAATTTTGAAAATAATTTTAATTAAAAATTGAATAAACTAGATGGAAGAAACCTAGTGCCTCCCCTACCTGCTGTGCCTCCCAAACCTGAGATCATTTTCATCTGAGTGTCTGGCTGGGTATTTCTGCTCCCCATTGGCAAAGGGAATTTTCTCTTCTGCTCGGTCTGATGAGGTATTTGCATCTTGTGCTAAACAAGTGAAACAAAGCCCTCTTTGAAGTGCATAAAGACATTTATTTCAAAGGGGAACCATGGAGTGTGGCATGTTGGCAGTGCACTTGGCTTGAATATATCTTGAAATGTTGAGATGTCTTTTGTGTGTTTTTATAATGACATCATTAGCCCCTCTAAAGTCAAATTCACTATCTTCCAGGTAGAAATTCAGATGGAGAGGAGTATCTGAGAGAATGGAAGACAGTCAGGTACACTGCACAGGCTAATTTTCTTGACCCAGTAGACCAGCAGTAGCACCCAGCCCCTGGGAGGACAGAGCTGCCTACTAGTCTGCTTCACCCACAAGCACCACATGCTTTACCCACAGGCTATTTCTTATACATACGTAAGGGAAACTCCCTGAAAACAGTCACTTCCTTAACTTTCATTAAGGCCCTATGTAGACTCATCTTTGATGCCTGCAGATCCCTGCCAGCTGGCAGTGCCTGGCTGTTGCTGAGCAGAGAGTTCTTCATGTGTAATGCTGCTTGCTTTTCCACTTCCTCCTCCTCCCTCCCTGCAAGTCAGTCTCCTCCACCTGCTGCATCTTGTTCTAATCTGGTTTGTGAGTACTTTGGGTCAGGGACTGTCTAATTTACAGCATGTCTGCATGCCCCCTAGCACCAGGTAAAAGCTATTAATTCACATCACCCTATACTTAGAGAAAGTTTTATGGGATCAATAGAGCTGTGCTATTAATAATACAGCTAAAGTGTAGTAACTTCATACTGTGCATCACCTCAGAGTAGCCCCATAACCTATTACAGAAAGAGAGTAATTTCCTCAAAGCTATGGCTCTAACAAGACCTGGGGTTTAGCTCTCCACTGAAGTATTTTTTGAACCTGAGAAGCCTTGTCACAAAGACAAACCAGGCTGGGCATGGTGCTGGCAAAACTGATTTGAACTTGAAGAATTTCAGAAATGGTAGAAGTGTGAAGCTCAAATTTCTCCTCAAATTACTGTAAGATTGAATCACAACTTAAAGTTTTCTTAATTTCTGCTTTGAAGTTGTGACTCGTATTTAGCATTTCTGTAGCATCTTTCAGTTTAAAATTGATTAGCAATGTTTGCTCAAATGTTTCACTTGGGGGTTTTTTTGAAAACTCCTACATAGGTGTTGACTGGAGAGAAGCAGTAAGAGTGAGTAGAGTGGCAGCTGCTTATTGACAGTCTTGCTCTGTTGCTTTAGACCATAAGGTTGCATGTGGCTGGCAGTGTGACATTGTTCCTTGGTGTGCACCAATCTGAGTCCTGCTCTAGAGATGGGTGTGACCTATGAATGCTCCAGGCTACAGCAGGGCCTTTGGCTAGTGGTCACACTGGAGGTCAGAGCAGAGGGGTAGTCCCTGGGCTCCCTGGGGGAGCTTTCACTGTCACTTGGCTACAAAGAGCAGAAGCAGCAGCTTTGAGATGGGGGAAGTTCTTACCATCCAGTCACCAAGAGAACTACCATTGTACCTCTGTGGTTTCAGGCTACTTGTCATATTGACTGGTACTGTGCAGTTGTGGCTCATTATCATCTCATCTTGGGGTTTTTTTTGCAGCCTGCCAAAGGCAGTGTCTTATAACATTGTATCAATGTTATTAAACATATGTACCCTGAGATGGTATCACAAAATGACATCCTGTCTTGGGGTGATTTTATGATGATTAGTCTATTCCCTGATCATCTGCTTTATGCCCCAAAATGGTTGCTGTAGCTTTAAGGTGGGTCCGGGGGGAGGGGGGAGCCTTCGGGCTCTTCGGCAGGCTTTTTCAAAGCCTCGCTCCCCAGGTGTCCGGCGTGCCGTGTGGTCGGGGTTTTTTTTACTTGGCTAGCTTGGCTTTTTGATAGTTTAAGCAAGAAGTTTTGGTTTTTTTTCCCCTTTCCCTGGCCTTGGAGAGGCTGCAGCAGCAATCCTTGACAGCAGCTTTTTCAAAGTGAACTGGATGGCTTGGTTTTGGTCTGAGATCAGAGACCAGCGGGAAAGGCAAGGGGCTGCTTCCTTTTGGCCCCACACCTCGGAAAAGCCGAGCCAGCGAGAGAAAAGCACACCAAACCCACCTGCTTCGTCTGCTGTGAAGAGGGGACCAACACTAGGGATTCACCAAGTTCCCATCTGTTTGCCCAAGCTGCTGCGTGAATCTTTTGGTTTTTTGGTTTTTTTTCTCCCTGAGACAGGAGCCGGCACCATCTTTCTCCCCACAACATGGCCAGCCGTTGTGGGTCTTTTTTTTCCCTGGCATTTTGGGTTTTTCTTCCGGGGTGGGGGGAGGTAAGGCCTGACAGTTCAATATCTAGCATTTATTTACCTTTTTTTTTTCCTGTGCTGTGTGGGGCACTCTGTCAATAAACGGTTGGGTTTTTTTCACTTTCATCCACTAGTATTCATTTCTCACTGGTGGAAAGGGATTGTTGGAACCCTTTTTTTTTAAGAGGAAACACTCATTCCAGAGTGTTTTTGTCCTAAACTTGTCTCCAAACCGAGACACATCCTCTGAGCAGTGAATTCTAAGACAGCTCAGACAAATACGTGAAAACACAATGCTGTAGAGCTTTTTAAGGTCATGTTAGATCCCAGACCTTGGGCAATGCTCCCAGACTGTCACACTTAAAACCAGGAAAGGATGATGCATGCAATTATACCAATGCATTGCTGTAAATCCAGTGGGTGCTGATGAGCTATCTGTGCAAGAAGCTACCTTAAAGCACTCTAATAAGAAGGCATTTGTCCTTTGCTTTGCTTCCCTTAAGTAAGTCCCATAAAGCTTTAGCAACATCTGTCTGAGCTTTTCAGCTCTGCCAGCGGCCCTTAGGGAGTTTGTGGTTGCTGGATGGATACCTGCTCCCCTGCAAGGCATGGTGCACACACAGGGGTCTGAGAAGTCCATGCATATTTGTGCACAACTGACTTTCCGCCAGGTGATTTTCATGTCAGAAAATTCCATCTTGCTTAACTGTAACCTCATCATGATGAGGAAGTAGAAACACATGCTTGGTTTGATGTTCCTACAAATACAATATGATTTGCTGTCTTGGAGAAACTAGCTAGGACTTATTTTCCTGCTGTGACTTCCTTCTTCCAGGGCTTCACAAGCTCTTGGCGCAGCTTTGAAATCAAACCTGGAGAGTCAGGGCACTTTTGAGAAAGGCAAAAACAATGGCAGAGCCCTTGAGCTTGGTCTTCCTTCTGATGCTAGACAGCCAAATAAAAAGGAAAAGAAAGCTGGGAGGAGTTCCTTTATGTCCTGACTTCAGACATCATGAGAATGGTTTTGCTTCGGCATTGTTTACAATAGAACTGGGAATATCTTGGCAGTTGACTATTGATTTTGAAGGTGTAGTATAAACAAATGAGCCTTTAAAAATCAAGGGGACATTTATCCTGTGACCATTGCTGCTACGTTTTCCTCAGGCATCATCATCTGAAACAAGTTCATTGTGTGAAACACTGTCTGCTGCCTGGGATATGTTACACATCAGCTGCAGCTGATGCCTGTAAGTAGCTATGCATAGCAGCTGCACGTGTAATTCATCTTTAATAGTATATTTATGATTCAAACTGGGTCTTTCTGTCTTTTTTTTTTTTCTCAGGCTATTTTTAAATTGCTCAAATGTCAGGGCATTATTTCCACTAGATGACTACATTGTTTTGTTCCCTAGTAGATGTTTCAAAAAGGAGTGTAGTGGTTTACTGTCTACTGAAAGTGGCTAATTAAGAATTATATTTCTCAAATTAGTACTTGGAGCAGTTTTCCTGGACTGTCATGTGAAGAAAATTATTTTAGTAATTTTCCCAAAAGGTGAGAAAGCTGTAACATATTGCAAACTTTCCCTGTAGTTTCCTATAGGTGAAGGTTGTTGGTAGATAAGCCTTGACTTGTGATCTAATTAGTATGTGCTTCAGAAGTGTCTTTTTGAAAGTCTGTGTGTCTCTGTGTGTATTATATATAAAATATATAATTTTATTTTTAAAGGTGAACACACTGTATGCCAGCTGAAGAAAATACATTCCACTTAATGTTATGGAAATCTGTTGTGAACAAACTTGTTCAGAAGAAAAACATGGTGTGCTGGTGACTGAATAATGATTAATGTGTTGGCAAAATCACTGTTCTTGGGTAAAATCACTCAGCAAAGAACTACCGTGTTTAAGAACAGTCTTTACAATGGAATAGATAGATCATACTTGAACTTGCATTATCAATATGCTAACAACTGCTTTTCTTCTCACATTTTGTGATAAGAAAGCCACTGTGACCTAACCTCTGAAGTGTTCGCACTGTCTTTTAAAATATGAACTAAGACCCATAATTACACAGAAATTCAGTAAGTTTTTACAGCAAGTTTCCACTTCATTCCACACTTTATTAGTTATCATGAAAAACCCCTTCTCTCTCATCTGTACGTTTTCAGACACTGAGTGACAGCCTTCACTTGAAAGCAAATTATTTCCTCTGTCAAATAAAGGGGAACTTTCCAGGATAAGCAGGACTCATCCCCAGCTGTGCCCTTCTTTTTTTGAAAAACAAACTTTGTTTCTTCAAACAAAATGGTAACACTTATGCTCCCAATTCTGCTTACCTCCTGGCCCAGGCTTTGTAAATGTAAATGTAGATTATGAATGCATGTGCAGTGTCTGATATTTCTAGGAAGAATACTTTATAACTGAAATCTTTCTTCTCCTGGGGTTGAAAGCAAAACAAATTTAAGGATTAAATCACACAGAGGCATAATCCTCAAGGGAAACTTACTTTAGTTATTATGATTATATTACAATGTACACTTCAGTACAGCAGAAGCTGTGTGAATACCATTTCAGTGGGGAATAATTTTTAGTCTTACAGCCTATAGTACATTATAATGCATTTCTGGAAGCTTGATGAATCATAACTGCAATTCTCAGACATCTTTGCTTTCTGATATTCGTAACCTTCTCTTCTAAAAGAGAAAGGAAAAGAGCATGAGATTCTGTTGTGGTTTGATACTGGGCAAACACCAGGCACCCAAGAAAGCCGTTTGCTCACCCTTTCTTGCTCTCAGCTGGGCAGAGGAGGAGGAAAAAATATTAATGAAGGGCTCATGAGTTGAGATGAGAACTGGGAGAAAACAATCCAAGGACAAACCAGGTTCAAATTAAAAAGTATAAAGTAAATTTATTATTAACAGAGTCAGAGGAGGATAATGAGAAGTAAAAGAAGCCTTTAAAATACCTTTTTTTTTCCCCCAGCCCCTCCTTCCTTCTCACCAACAGCGCAGGGATACAGAGTGTGGGGGTTTTGGTCAGATTGTCACTCGAGATCTTCTGTTCGCTCAGGGAGAGGAGTCTTTCCTTTGCTATGCTGTGGGGTCCCTCCCATGGAAGACAGTTCTCCATGAACTTCTCCAGTGTGGCTCTAATCTCATGAGCAGCAGTCCTGCCAAAACTGCTGCAACGTGAGTCCCTCGCACAGGCAAACAGTCTTCCCATAATTGTTGTGGTGTGGGTCACTTGTCCATAGGGTGCAATCCTTTAAGGATCACGGCTCTCTCTGGTATCCACCTGCTCCAGTGTGAGCACTTCTTCCACAGGCTGCTGGTGCATCCCCCGTGGACTTCATGGGCTGCAGGGGGACAGCTTGCTTCACCATGGTACTTACCATGGCTTGCAGAGGAATCTCGGCTGTGGTGCTTGGAGCACCTCCTCCCCCTGTTTCTCCACTGACCTTGGTGCTGCCATGTTCTTCTTCACATGTCCTCACTTCCTCCTCTTCTCTGACTAGAAGAAAAACTGCTGCCTGTAGGTATCATTGCCAACAAGTTCCACCAATTCAAAGATTCTTGCAGGATCCCACAGCACTGAGAGGTTGATCTCATCTAGGTGCTGCGAGGGAGTCGCTTGCTATGTTTCCACCTCTGGCCAGGCCACCCCAGCACCACTGTGCGGGTGCTATTTAACACCTCTGTTTCATGGGGGGTGCCGGGAAGGAGAAGCTGCTGCTGCCACCCCTGCCCTTCTGCCCGTGGCGCAGCGAGCTAGGGGCAGCCAGGCAGGCAAGGCTCGCCGCGGGCCGCACCGAGATGGCAGCGGCCATGGCGCATCGCCGTGCGCTGCTCCGAGATGGCCCTGGCGGCGGGGCCTCACCACCCCCGGAAAAAACCTGCCCCTGTGCTGTTTTGATTTTCTTCTTAAATATGTCATCCCAGAGGTGTTACCAACCTCTCTAACTGGGCCAGCAGCATGTCCATCCTCAGAGCCATCAGAGACTGGCTCTGTCGGACATGGTGGAAGCTTCTAGCAGCTTCTCACAGAAGCTACTTCTGTGGCCCTCCCCTGCTACCAAAAAAACAGTCTGTGCCAAATGAACACAGATTTGTAAAAGAAAAGCTTAAAACAATTTAGTTAGACAAGTTTTAATCATACATTAATTCATGATGCTTAATGGTATGCAGTGTTTATGCAGTTTATGGAAAAATAACAGGGTGAAGCATTTCAGAGAGTCTAGTGCTGCTATTTACTGGTGTAAGACCTGAGCGATCAACGCAGGTCAGCTTCTGTGCTTGTGCTGGGGAAGTCACCTATGCAAGGTGTGAGACGTGGGAAATTAGGTCCTCCTGCACACAGTGGCTGAATGCTTTGGCATGCTGTTGCACACGTGGTGTGCCTTGAGGCAGCAGATCAACCCCCAGAGTCTGCTCTAGACCCAATACTGGGGTACAGGACTGTACTCATAGCTGTGTTAAGACTCTATTTTGCATCCCACTGTGCCAAATAAAAGAAATATGCAACTAAACTGTTGGAGAACAGAAGTTCACAGATTTCAAATTACTGTATTTTTTTTGGAAGATGCAATAGAAACTGGTCCTGATGTTTGAGTGAATATGCAATAAATGGGACTAGCTAAAAGTAAAACAAAATTATATGGTCACAATATAACAAATGCCACAAGTCCCATGTACAATAACTGGCAAGCCACTGCTGTCTGGTGGTGTTTAACAGCAGTATAGCAAGGAACAGCTACACGTCCTTCCATATCAATAGTGAATGAACTACACTAGAAGACTGCTATTTGGTTGAGTATTAGGGTTTCCTGTCTACACAGCCAGATCCTTATTCTGCCACACATACCATCTAATTTCACTGTTTGTGTGTACCAAACAATACATTGTTTATAGATGCTTAACTAAAGAAGAGACTAAATTACTAGCCCAAGGTCACACAAAGAGTCCCTCAGAGTAAGAACATGAGCCCAGGTCTTCAAAACCCTAGTCTGGTGCCCTTACCATGAGATCAACCTTCCTGTGAAGACTGAAAATCCATATTGGTTGCATTGTTGCACTGTATACAGCTGCCTCTAGAATACTGTGCTCTTTACAGAGCACTTCATTACCAAGAAGGTATTGATTGACACATTGAAGGGAGTTCAGAGAACAGCAAGAAAAATAATTAGAGAGTGAAGAGATTGACTGGAAAGATTGATTTAAGAGAGAAGATTAAGTGAGATAAATATGTATAGCTTGGCTTACCTGCAGCATGGTGCATAAGTCCACAAATATTTAAAGGATATAAACAATCAGGAGGAAGAACTACCAATACTGGTCCAGTCTATTTGTAATTTGGTGGTGCCACATGCTGTTGTTGTACAGAGCTTTCTCAGAGCATGACTGGATCACAAAGCTTGCCTCTCAACATCCTCAGGGGGAAAATGGCTATTGGAGCTATGGGACCAGTGTGACAATACAGTAGGATTCTCTTCTGGGCAATGGCAGGCACTGGGGAGGGGCCGAGGTGTCACTTAACAGTCATGGACGCTGTCCTGCCTAAGTTTGGAGGGTGTTTCTTGATCTAGAACAGCAGGACTCATACCAAATGTGTGATACACTGTAGAGGAGACATTGTAATTTAATACCTTTGTATCAGTTAATGTCAGTTGCCATAGTAACTATGATACTTGATTACTGTGGAATAGCACAGCAAGAAGCCAGGTAAAGATTGTGGAAGTTCTTAATAAGTCTGGATTGGACCATCCCAGCTTTGATCAAATATAGAATGAGTTGGAAACAAGCTACTTCAAATAAATCCTAAAATAACATTTGGAATTCAATTTTTCTTCAAGGAGAAAGTGGATTTCCTAACAATAATAAACCCTCCATGACCCTGTAGCTGTAATAGTTTCAGGGGGCATTCAGTGGCTGCCATTAAATAATCATGGTACAGAGCTTACTGGATGTCATTGCTTAGCCAAGAAAGTTTCTACATCATTCTACAAATATAACGGGCATGTTGTCCTGTTGTCCTTGTAGCAGAACAGGGATGATGTTCCCATGTTCTGAGGCAACCCACACCCAGTTGTGCCCATTGGTGTTGGTGCACAATAAATAGATCAAGATGGGGATGGGGGAGGATGTTGTGTGAGATGCGGTTTTTTCAACAGCATATCGTTTTGCAAAGACAGAATGTGCTGATCTGTGAATTTATGCCTGGGAATTAAACATATCTACGACAGAATCACATTGATGTGTGCAGCTGTGAGAAGATGCTAATGCATAGTTGCATGTACAGAACTTTTCGGGTGAGCTTCCCTGCCCTCCTTTTCTTCCTATGCAAGTAAAAGAAAAGACACAGTTTGTTCTCCCATTACAACCACTGGCTTGTACATTTCCTTTTTCTTTTCTTTGCAGGCTCTGTTTGTAGTTATACAGTCAGGTCTCCACAGAGTAATTTACTGGCTGAATCTCTCCCAGAATCCAGCTTGAAACCAAGCTGTAAAAACAGCTGAGAGTGTAAATAATTCATGCAGACAATATGACTTTTTTATGTAAATTCGGTGCATTAACCCTCTATTATAATGATGGACGACAGATATGGGCGACGTTGCCTTGGTAAGAGCTAATGGATGGCCGCCATAAATTCACTGCACATTTTATTGTGTTGCTGGAAATTGTGCCTTCAGGCAATGCTGTTTACTTTTATGTAAAACTCAGGGTTCCCTAAATATTACAAATATTTTACATCCGACTCCTCAGCATTTGGGCACAGCACACAAATCAAGCCTTCTTCATTTGAGCTGTAATTAAAGGTTTGGGTTTTTTTCAGGGACAATTATCTAAAACTATAAAGAGAAATATGTTTTCCCCTTTAGATGTTCAGTCATTGATGTATTAACAAAACCTTTGAAGAAAGATACTAAATAGCTGCAACATAAAACTTTGCATTAGGCTATATGCTGTATGCATACATAACATATTTGGAAATAGTTTCTTGTTACTGGTTTTTATTTTTTACTATTTCTTGTGCTTAGTTATACATAAAAGATTCTTTTTTTCCCCACACATATGCTTCTCTCTATAATTCATATCTGTTTTATCAGTGTAATTCTCTGAACAGTGTCCTTGAGGAATTCTCTCAGTAAACATGGCAACTTCAGTTCATTTCAGGGAATTTTAAATAAAGAATTCCTGGTTACTTTTTGTTTCTACATGTTACTGCTTTGTACAGACCTTAAGCAAATTGGCATGACACAGGTAATTCTTCTCACAAAAAATTATCTCAGCAAAACAGAAACTTACTGTATACACTTAAGTATAATGTTTTCTTTATAAGATTTTAATACATAATTATTAATATAAGTATACAACTAATGCAGCTTAATCAAATGTTCCATTTAGTCTCATAGTACACTGTGGCTTTGGAAGACGAAAACAAGCAAAAAGCAGTCATATGTAGAAAAGGATCCTACTGCTTCTGAGAGTGTGAACAGGATCTCATTCACAAAGGTAATGCCAAGAACAATAGCATGTTTGTCCCTCAGCATGTTGGCTAAAAACCAGTTGGCCAGAGGACCCTGATGACTAGAGCAGTCTCTGGGAAAGGACTTATGTGAGAGTTTATTGAAATCTCTTTTGGAATTTTTGAGGGAAATCATGTAGATTAGCAGTGATAAAAGCATGTTCACTCAGTCTTCGTCTTTCAATGGAATGTTCCAGTTTGGGCAGTTTTGTTTTGATATCTCTATGAAAAAAATGCTGCACAAAGTTGACTGGGAGTGACCACAATTGAGCTAGCTCCAATAGAAATGCATTACACCTTCCAAAACACCCCAGTTCCCTGAGGACTAAATAGAAGGCACACTGTAAGAGAGGTAAAAACCACTGAATAGAAGGAGAATGCAACAACTGTGCAGGAGAAAAAGGGCTAACAAAATTAATCACATGTAGTATTAAGTAAAGTCTAGCAGTTTAATTGTACATAAACCTATTTAATAATTGGGTTTATTTTGTATCCTGGCTATGCATGCTCCATTCAACTGTATTAGGAATGTCATAAGATAAAAGGACAAAAACCTGTTACCAAGGGCATTTACATATTCTTGGTCTTCAGTATTGACTGAGACTCCTAAATTTGGACTTTCAGATTTTACACTTTATTCTTCTGACAGGCTCTGACGTGCTCTACTGCCCTGAAGCCACTTTGCAAAATTCATAGCAGCTTTCACATGCTCTGATGCTTCTTGGGACCAATTCAATCTTGAACAATAGATGTGTGTGCAGTTGAGCCAGGAAATGTTACACAGGAGATCATAGGCTTATTCCCCAATAACATTTTGATTTGTAAAGTATTCCACTACACAAAACACACACAGGAGACAGCATTAAAAAGCATTAGAGACCATAGCCAGCAAGACAGAAAGGTGTCTTAAAATACAGATTGACAGCAAGGCCTGGGATATGAGCAGGACACACTAATGAATCAGTGGAAATGTTATATAAAGAGTTTTCAATATTTTTCATTATTCAGCCATTTAAAAAATCTCTCCTGGGACAGAATTTGGCCTTCAAAAAAAAACCCAAACAAACAAAAAAAAACCAAAACCCCCCCCAAAAAAACAAAAAAACCAAACCAACAAACAAACAAACAAAACAACAAAACCCAAAAAAAAACCAAGGAAAAAAACCCCAACCAACCAACCAAACACTGAAAACAAAAACAAAACCCCTGACTTTTGACTTTTTTTCCCTACTGTTTAAAATAAAGGTGTTTTTGTAATTCAAATATCAAGAGAAGGCCAGTTTTCCAGTCTTGTTCCTTGTCCAGTACATTTCCATGCAGAGCAGACACAGACATGGATTGCTGGGAGGAGTTATAGGGCAGGTTTGATCTGTTTGAGGGAAGTATTGTCTGTGATACAGGACATAACATTGTCCAGTGTGATCCCATTCTCTCTTCCTTATGTACAGCAGAGTATTCCTCTAGTTAATGACATGCAGACCATAAGGCATCATACTGTCCAGGTATGCAGTTTAAATGTCAAATGTTCTGAACTCTTAAATAGTAATTTATGGCTGTCACCCTGTCTTGGATGGTTTGCTTCTATGGAAATTGTTGCAAGGATTACAGGACTTAGGTTGCGCAGAAGTTTGGGGAAACAGTACTTTCTTTCCTGTGCTATGGTACCAGCTGTGTCACTGTGTATCTCACAGGTGATAAAATGAAAGGGAAATGTATTTTGAGATGGAAGCAGAGCTTGAAAGCATATGGGCTGCCTTGTAGGATTATGGAGAGAACATTTCTCTTCCTCATGGTGAACACATCCCTGGGTCAGTCCAAATACAGTCTGCAATTACAGATTGCTACAAATTGGAGTCCATAATTTCCTCTAGAATAGTAATGTTCTTATATTCTTCATAGAACCCTGGTTTGTGTTGGAAGGGACTTTTGAAGATCATCTAGTCAGACACTGCTGCCATGGGCAGGAATGCCTTTCACTTGACAGTGGAATAGGTTTCACAGAGAAGTTGTGGTTGCCCCATTCCTGGAAGTGTTCAAGGCCAGGTTTCAAGCAACCTGGTCTGGTAGAATGTTGGAACTGGGAGTTGGAACTGGATGATCTTTAAGGATGTTTCTAACCCAAACCATTTCTGGATTCTATGAACAGAATGCTCCACATACTCTGTGGAGCAGGTTTCACTTTGGTTAATTTAGGGCTCATGAAAAGAATGAGGCCCAGATTGCCCACCTATTTCTCATGTCTAAATGCAGCATTGTCAATACAAAGATTTTTGTTAGCCCCCTTCTTCTGTTTAATACATTTAAGTACTGCACTCTGCATATGAAGAATAGTGATGTTATCAGAAAGCATTCAAAAACATATGTTTTAATGAAATGTGTTGACAACTGCTGAAGTAAAGTTTTTGTTAAGTCTCAAGAGTTTATCCATGACAAGCAGTATTAATAAATTGAATTAATTAAAAAGCATTTCAAGATGAAACAGGACCTGTTCTATGTAAAATGCTCTATACATTAGACAAGCATTATGGAAATCACTGCTTTGTACTACACTGTAATGCAGCCATTTATAAAAGCTTCTCAAGATCCATGGATAGCAGTAATTTGGGTTTAGCATGTCTTTGAAATTCATTGAATACAGCATGTGCTATTTAAAAGCATGAAATCTGGATGGTTACACTGCTATCAACGTTTATTTGGCTTGGAGAGGGAAACAAGAGCGCAACATTACTGGAATGAGTGAGTGGGCATGGGAACAGGGTGAAACGATGGAGGACCTGGCAAGCCCTGGCAGAGGCTGGTGCTGACATTTTTAAGGAGCAGACTTGTCTGGCAATAACTCAGGGTCCTGAGCTGGTTTGAAATGGGAGTTGTTTTACTAAAAGAGTAATTTCTCATCTCTGCTGTTCCTCTGCCGTAAACTCCTCTCCTTTATGGACCAGGCTTGTTCTTCACCATGTCTTCTCCTTTTTACGTTGTCTTTGTGCCCTCTCTAAGAGTAACATCATCAGCAATGACCACTGGCATTACAAAATAATCTGTATTCTACATCATGAATTGCTACAATGGGCAAAATAGCCTTATGAGTGTGTGCAGTGTGGTTTGTATGAGCTTCTGGCCATGACCCTGAGAAGCCAAGCATGAGCAAGGGTAGTGCAGTCCTACAGCAGGACCACAGAGATGAGTGTGCACTGGAAGTCAGGAGTAAAGGGCAATTCTGCCTCACTGGGCCAAAATCAATCATAAAATGAGAGTTCTTGGCAGGAAGCTTATCTCAGAGGGAAATGTCTATCTGTTTGCACACAAGGAGAATTCTTAGTTGAGTTAGGATTGTGTCTTGGATTTGGATGAGTAAGTACCCACACACAGCACATTAAAACAATATATCTTTAAAATATTATGTAACATATTCATAAATAAAAATATAAAGGGTGAAAGATGAGAAACTAAAAAACAGTATGATTTCATACATGCATGGTGAAGTTTGTTTCACTTTATGTGTCTCAAGATTTGACATGTAGGAGATTATTTCCAATGCATCCACCTTTAGCTATCTGTTTTGTAATTCCTCCGGATCTTAATAAAGGAAATTACATCCTTCAAGGAGAACTAGCCAAAAAACTGTTGGTACATTTGAAATATTGTAATAGATTAATACTCACAATTCAATCAAGAATATGGCTGTGCAGTAGAGAAGAAAAAAAATCCTAAATACAAAATGAAGGTCAGGTTCCTCAAGCAATGTACACAGGTATTTAAAGGATGGTAATGTTTGCTACTTAGCTACTGCACATGCTTCTAAAAATTCATTTGAGACATTGCTTGGAATATCAGTAAATCTGACAGGCAGTCTCATTGGTTAGAAAAAGGGATAATTCATTTGGCCCTTAGTGTATTAGGAAAAGAGCAGCTAAAATTGCATCCCAAAATGCTTTGGGAGATTCATCCTATAAGCAGGTATGAATCTGCTCTGTAAAAAAAAGGAGAGCTTGTTCTGCTACTTCACTATAACATGAGCAATATGTTTGCACTTGTCACAGGTAACGTTTGCATTTATTATCTACATGTAGAGAACTTCTAAGCTTTCTTATACCTGCTAAACCGGCCCAGGTAGCATTTGGGCCTGACCAAAAGAAGTCTCTCCCCACCGGCTAGATGCTGTGTTACCTGTAGAGCAGTATCTGCTAAAATGAAGTCTTGCATTTCCTCCTTCCCATCAGACTCTTCTTGCCAAGTAGATTCCAGGAAGGACCAAAAAGTCTTTTCTGTGCAATCATTTTTGAGGGCTGAAATAGCCTGGCTCCTCCTTAGTCTGTCTAGAGTGCCTGGCACACTCTCTGTCAGGCTGAGTGACCAGACAAGACCACAATATGCAGCACAGATGGGATGATGGAAGTAAAAGTCTAAGATGCTGGGAAAAAACTGGTTGCTGCTGACTGATGGTTTACACTGAAGTGTCTTATGGAGGTGGTGGTTGTGGAAGACCTGTGTTTGTAAGAGCCATACATTGTAAAACTCTGTCCATGAGCTCAACCATGAGCCTGGGCTCCCAGAAGACAGATTTTTTAACCAGCTACTTGCATAGTTAAATGGTCATCTCTGGGGTTACTTAACCCGCTGATCCTAGAAATTACTTGAAGATATAAAGATCAAGACAAATTCTGTCTGTTCCATTACCAGGAATATTTGCTAATTTTTAAATTATCAGTCTGTCTGCATATAGGTGCATGTTTCTTCTCTGTTGTTTTTCCACTTAGTAAACTGTTTTTGTTGTGATTCAGCTCAGTTCTGTGCTGTTGGACCAGCATGTTTAAGTCAAAATATCCAAATTTTTCCTAATCAAATTTTTACAGCATTTTAAAATCCAAATTGTGACTTGCTCTGTGCACAGGTGAGAAGGTGAATAAAATTGAAGAGGGAGACTTTTGTGGAAGAAACAGCAGTAAGAAGGGCAAATAGATATGGTGGTAATGGAATAAGAAATATTGCTTGTGCCATTTCAAGATAGAGGAAAATAAACATATTTAAACTAGACAAGATATGCTATAATGAGAAGGAAGGAAAGAAAATTGGTGTTTGACTTCTTATTGCCAGAAGTTCAAGATGGTATCACAGCAGCCCTGAGACGCTTGGTCAGACATGATGCCTTGTATTTTCATTTACTTCTAAGAGTAGCAGAATGATTCTTGTTATTGGAAAATTATTTTGTCTGACTCTTGGGAAGGATGGCTGGCTTTGAAATAGTTTCTAAAATACAAATTGGGGAACAGTCTCATGCACTTGATTTTTTTTTTTTTTTGTTACAGCTGAGAATAGTATCTGTAGTAGTTAAATGAATATGACTATTAATCACTTCAAATGATGTAACTTACCCAGACTATGTAAAAACTACTGTTTGAATTATGTTTTGCAAGTAGTGATATTGTTGGACTTCACCCTGAAATTGTCTGGAACTTATATCTAGTTGCAGGTGGAGTAATTTTGTATTCTCCGTTCTACATGAAGTAGAATGGTAATCAGAATTGTGATGTCATGACTGAACTGCTTATAAGGCACGGGAATTTAATGAGTGTTAAATAGAAACAAAATTAATAACTGTAGTCTTCTCCAAGGAGAAATTGCTCTATATAACAAGGCAGAAAGTAACACTTCAAATCCCAGGGCACCACCCAACCTGGCATGTTTGAGATGAGGCAAGTGGGTTCTCTAGACAGACACAGTCTCTCTGCTATCCATGCAATGTACTCCTGAGAAGAAGGAAGGCTGATTCCTTGCTGAAATACTGGCAGGGAGGGTCATCTTAGGGGCTCTTTCTTCAAAGGACCTAATAAGCAGCCTTGCCACACAAACTTGAAGGTAAACCACAGTAGAGTTACCAGTTCTAAATAGTCCACAGCCTCACAATAATACAACAAAAGTCTAGTCAACAGCCTTCAAAAGAGGGTGAAGATATTCATCAAACCTGATGAGGCTCCTATTAATTAGTGTTGTTAAGTGTTGTTACACTTTTTTTACTATTACTATTTTGAGATTTAACTAAGAAACCTAATGGGGCTACTTCTGCACAATGTTAATTAGATATGGCAATTCCACTTACTCATACAGCCTCGGCACAGAACCATCACATATCAATATTTAATTTCATTACTGATGTTGTAGTGCAAGTCACATCTGATTTAAGAGATAAATATGCTTAATTAATAATGAGATAAAATACATACAGTATGTCACCTTTTGTCATTTGAGCTTTATTAGGTATAGTAAAAAAAGGCACACATGGACATTGGAGAGGCCATGACATGGTGCTCTGAGCCTCTGCATTATCTT
Organism: Aphelocoma coerulescens; assembly: GCF_041296385.1. Classification (NCBI taxonomy): domain Eukaryota; kingdom Metazoa; phylum Chordata; class Aves; order Passeriformes; family Corvidae; genus Aphelocoma; species Aphelocoma coerulescens. The sequence continues at coordinate 3,973,266 of NC_091036.1, forward strand.
TGTCCTTGGATTTACCTGAGCTCACACTGCACTGTAAATATGACAAAGACATCTGCAAGTGTCAAGGGCACCAGCCTACATAAAGATACACTCGTGTCTTGAGTAATTCATCATTTGCTTCCATTTTTCTGCATAATTAAAAAACTGAACTTTCATCTTGGATTATACATAGCATCTATAGAAATTCATTTTATCAGGTTTGATCACAGTATTCTCATCTGTGTTGAATGTGGCCTGGTACAGAGGCTGGGTGTGCAAGAATTCATTCTGCATCAGCATCCTCTGGAAGTGAGCCTTCTTCCCATTGGCACTGGACATCCTCTACTAAGAGCTTTCTGCAAGACCCTATTGGGAATAGTGTATATGACTGTTGTACCACAAGGTAGAGTTCTGAATAGGTATATGCAGAAAGATTGCTTACCACTTTGTAAAGCCTGGGGGGAGAAGAGGACAGACAGCCAGGCCTTGAGGCTGTTTATGATGATGAACCATATTAAAGCAGCTTCCAGGCAGGACTAGGTCCCCATTTCATAAAGGGCTTTGTAACAAGTCTTAGCCTCAAAGACTTACAGCGAAATTCAAAACAGATGGATAAACAGGTACCACACAACCCGTGCACCAGATCTGCTGAAGTAAAGGAAACTTCTGTTCATTTTTGATAGAAGATCAAAGCCTTAGCGGGTCCCCCTCTGTTTGCAGTGTCCTTTGTAGGCCTGTGTTTCCAGGGGTTCACAAGCTAGCACTAGAAGTTTGTGTGGGCTGAAACTTGCTGTGCAAGATCTTTACCTGGGGGCCATTTGGTTTGATGTTTTTGACAAAATTTTAAGAGCTCCTAAGTTAACTGTGCCAAACAAATAGTTTCCTAGAGGCTGAGAAGGTTTTTGAAACTTCCTTCAGGGAAAATTCCCAGTTGGCAGAAAACCTATGAAAGCAAAAGCAACTCACAACATTGTAACCTACTGAAACACATACTGCTCTCAGATCCGTTTGTGGTCCTTTCTTCTATGTTATATATAACTATTCTAATATTAGTATTGATAGTAACTAGTACAATGGGAACCTCTTGGGCTATCGGGAATGATTAGGGAAGGAGATGATCTCAGTATGGCCTGAAAGCTTCCCTTAAAAACAAAAAGAGCCAACCAAAAAATCAAGAGTGGGAAAGCCTTCCGCTGTCCAAGCCTGCCTTAAAACCCACTCATCCAAAAGAAAACACTAGAGAGGGGAAGACTAATGCACGAAACATCAGTGTTTTACTGCTAATAGGCAGGGAGAAATGGAAATGCCAGTGACTGCAAGTGAGGGAGACTCTTCTTCGAGGATAATAAAATAGGACTGCTGTTCTTTTCAGCACCATGACCCGGTATTGTAGGTGGTCACCATGCCTGGCACTGTGATCTGTTGGTATGATGGATGTACTGCAGAGTTTCCAAAGGGTGTGACTGAGGTGTGGAATTCAGCTGTGCTGAACTCACACCTTCTGTCAGCTGCCAGAAGTGGGAGAGGCATCCTGGGACCTGTTCCCTCTAATTACATTCCCTGGTCTTGACAAGTAAATACATTCAGAATAGGAGAATGGGGGATGGAGGAATTTGTGGAACCCATAGTTCCATCAGCCAAATGGAACAGTGAGAAGTGGTGTGTTAGGAACATTTTCCCCATGAGACCAGCAGCCTGGATGAGTACCTAAGAAATATATGGGAAATGAGAATTAATCCTCTTTGAGAAGAATCTTCCTCCAGAAGAGAAAGAGTGCTACAGCTGGAAGGGCAGGTAGGAGCAGCACTGCCTCCAGCTCTGTCTGAGCATACTGCTTGCACAGTAACACTGTGGCCAAACATCACCCTAATGTACACGATAGTGTGTGCTTATCTGAAGAGAGAATGGAGGAGATAACGCAGCATCTCTAATAGTGATTGGCTTCCAGAGAATATGGAACACAGGTTATACCAATATCATGGGTATACCCTGGGTAGAGACAGGATGTGGTAGTTGTACCAGGATCAGTAGCTAAAATGAAAGTGTAGCATAAAATTAAGTTCTTGAAATGGAGATACACAGGCTGAGGTTTTCTCCTACTATGTGCTTAGCAGTTGTATTGATATGTGAGGCACAAGATTCCCATTCCATCTTCCTTACAGGGTGCTTTGGTAAACATTCATTTCTTCCAGGTTTATATTGTCATGGGAAAGTTTTCTAAGTTCTCCTGTGGCAGTGTGGACTCTGTGTGCTATGAATTACACCCATGAGCTGAGTGGATTAGAAAATTGGCTGCCCTTTCACAGAGCCAAAGGCATGCAGGAAAGTATTAATATTCTTAGTCTCTTCTTTCCTCTTCTTTCCTTCTGAATTCATACCTGTCCTCGCTGAGGAGCAGCTGAGAACAGTCTGGCCCAGACCAATGATTCCAGTAAGGACATGTAGTGCCACTAGCACCTACACGAGTGAAATTCCCCTCTCCCTCTTTCTGCAGAGCACTCCTCCTGCACAGGGCCCATGACTCTGTTACGGTGTAGCAGCAGCCGAAGCAGCCACTTAGCACAGGCAATTGAAGTATTTCTCACCTGCCCAGGCTGCCTGAGTGTCCTAGGCTTGCTTGTGGGATATGAACTCGTGTCTTCAGATCTCCTTGTCATTCACATGCTTCCTTAAGGCTTGCTTTTGTATTAAAGTTCCTGAATCTGGTCTCAGGATTTAGAAAGGCAGCATGTCACTGGTGATTACTAATAGCAATTACTGCAAATTAGGGTTTACACCCACATGACATCCAGCAATATAGGCTGAAGCAGATTAACGATTAAAACAGTGATTTGACAAGGAAATAACAGTCACCCCATCCTTTCAGTACGTAACTGTGTCTCGTTGCTGCACTTTAGAGCACCTGCCCAAAAGTCTCCCTGTTTTGGTCATTTATATTTGGACATGATTTTGAGAAGCCACAACTTATTTAGCCCCCCTTTTCTGTGAATGAGTAGTTAAAAATTGTTTCTTCCAATGTTCATTATTTTGCACTTGTCTATACTAGTAGGTAATGGAATTGTGTTGCAGAAGACTCACAGCTGGATATGACAGCCAGAACCAGATGTTCACACAACAGGCCAGACACAGCTGGTTCTCTGTAGCTGGCAAGGGATGTAGAACAAGTAAGTGCAGAGACAGCAAGCCTGAAAAAAATCTAAGGTAATCAAGCTGAATATGCCTGGAGTTTTAGGCCATCTGGAAGATTTCCAGAAGGCTATTTATTCTGATGTCTACACCTGCTGAATGGGAATGCTTTGTATGAACTCAGAGCTTGAAGTAATAGTGTCTCTCTCTCTTTTTCAGCACTCCACTCCCTCTAGGCAGTGTTTCTTGCTTGATAAATTGTGCTTTACAACTTAGGTTTGATTTTTAAAAAAAAGGAAGCCAAACCTTAAACTTATTTCCTGGCTATTGATGAGCATAGAAGGAAAGTAATGCAACACTGGAGAACAGAAAGGGAGCACAGTGTCACAGATTGCCCCTTGGAGAGTTAAAGTCTATAGGGAGTGCAATCTGCTAGATAGGTTGAGAGCCACTGGAAAGATTTTCTTTGTCCCATTTATAGTGAACTGGGAGAGAAATTCCCACAAGCGTTTTTACCTACGGTTGTATGCACACTCACCTTTCTGTGCTCAGTGAAACAGATTGATCCAACAATGCCCCATCTGGCTCAGCCCTGCTGGCTGCAGTCTTCTCTTCACAGCCAAGCAGCACCTGCTTTGCTGTCAACATGAAAGCTCTTGGGACTTCCATTTTACAAAAAATTTTGGTGTTGATAGTGGTGATGAGCATGTTCCTACGGTGACGAACATTTGACTATGATGATTTCTCAGTGTCAAGGGAGGATTTTTGGATAAACAAGACCAAGAAGATTAGACATAGAAGGACCACTATTTTGAAGTTGCTGACAGGGTAGAGGTCTCTTTGAAGACACTGGTTTTCCCAAGCCTCTGTGCCTCTGTAAGGAAATGAGAGCACCTCACATGTGAGACACCAGTTACCTTAAGGGATGATGTCCACTGCTGCAATAGTAAGCTCTTATAAACACACAAAAATCTGTCTTTACTTGTATTTGGTTTTTATCAATATTTTCCTGATCATTGTACTGATGCATTCAGTATAATTCAGTATAATTCTCTGAGAAACCTCGGGCTCTCACACTCTCCTCAGCAAGCAGCAACACAGATTTTGCCACCTCCCCATTTCAGTGTGTGCTGAGCAGTAACCATGCTGTAGCTGACATGCAGCATATGCAGCTGCACTGGTGATGATTGTGCCCATTCCTGGTTCTCAGATGCAGCAAATGAGCATTTCTTTTTTTTTGTTCATGCATGTGATAGTTCTTCCAGTGTTATTACTGTTCTGAACCAGTTTTGGTGGGACTAGAGTTAATTTTCTTCCTTGTAGCTCATATGGTGCTGCCTTTTGCAGTTGAGATGAAAAGAGTGCTGATAACACACTGATGTTTTAGTTATTGCCAAACATTGCTTACACAGCATCAAGGCCTTTTCTGCCCCTCAAACTGCTCCTTCCCTATGAGGAGGCTGGAGGTGAAGGAGAAGCTGAGGACACAGCTGACCCCAACTGATCAAAGAGATATTCCACAATATATGACATCATGCTCTGCAGTAAAAGCTATGGGGAGGAAGGAAGAAGGGGGGACATTCAGAGAAATGGTGTTTGCATTCCCAAGTCACTGTTAGGTGTGCCAGAGCACTGCTGTCCTGGCGATTGCAAATACCTGCCTGCCCATGGGAAGTGGGGAATGAATTCCTTGTTTTGTTTTGTTTGCACATACACTTCTTGCTTTACCTCTTAAACTATCTTTATCTCAACACATGAGTTTTCACATTTTTACTCTTCTGGATTGTTTCCCCCATCTCACTGTGGCAAAGTGAGTAAGCTGCAGCATGATGCTGAGTCTCCTGCCAAGGCTGAACCACAACATGTCCTAAAGGCATGATCAGTTCAGCAGGTTCTCTGTAAATGCACCATAGTTCTCTCTCAATTTCCCCACCTTTGCTGAAGGATACACTGGACTTCCTAAAATTTTTATGGAATATTTGTTCCTTAACCTGACCCAGATAACTGATGTGTTATGCTATGATGCTTTGCCAGAAAGAAGTTACAGTGTTCTTTGATTATTTGTTTGGTTTCCATTAGCAGAGAGGTGAACTACAGAGTACTCAAGCTGATACCTTTGAAGGACATGAGATTTAAAAACAAATAAAAGATTTACTGTGTGTTATAAGCAATAATCAATAATTAAAACCTTGTTAAAACATTGTTGAAGAGTATTTCAGAAGAAAAGTAGTTATACTGCATTTCATGCTTAATTCAATGTCAATTAGCTGATTCTTAACTTCCCTCCAGCTAAATCTTGTTCAGCACAGAGAAGAGAAATCAAAAGCATTCTAGCTTTAACAAGCCTAGTGTTTCAATCATTCATCTCTGCCCGCAGGCTCAAAATCAATGTCAACAGACGTTTCATTGCAATTTTATCAGCCATTTCTTCATGTCACTGTTTTCTTGGTTGCCCTGATTGTCCCTAAAAGCCGTTTGTGGGAATCAGAATTCATCTTGAGCAAAAAACCAAACAGACCACACTTACTCTTACCTAACCCATGGTAGGGTTCGCTTTCACAGAGATAATACCAGGGCTGCTGTACGCCCGAACTCCCGAAACGGTTCAGTGCATTCGGTTGACCTGGAAGGGCAGCGGGGCGACGGGGCCGGCCCTTCAGCACCGCGGACAGCACCAGCAGAGACTCTGCCCGACCCGGCGCTGAGCGGCCCTTCCTAAGCCCTACCCCTCCTCAGCCCTCCTCCTCCTCAGCCCTCCTCCTCCTCAGCCCTACCCCTCCTCAGCCCTCCTCCTCCTCAGCCCTACCCCTCCTCAGCCCTACCCCTCCTCAGCCCTCCTCCTCCTCAGCCCTACCCCTCCTCAGCCCTACCCCTCCTCAGCCCTCCTCCTCCTCAGCCCTACCCCTCCTCAGCCCTACCCCTCCTCAGCCCTCCTCCTCCTCAGCCCTACCCCTCCTCAGCCCTCCTCCTCCTCAGCCCTACCCCTCCTCAGCCCTACCCCTCCTCAGCCCTCCTCCTCCTCAGCCCTACCCCTCCTCAGCCCTACCCCTCCTCAGCCCTCCTCCTCCTCAGCCCTACCCCTCCTCAGCCCTCCTCCTCCTCAGCCCTTTCTTTCCTCAGCCTTTCTCCTCCTCAACCCTTCTGCTCCTCAGTCTTCCTCCTCCTCAGCCTTCCTCCACAGCTCTCCTCTTCCTCTGCCCTGCTCCTTCTCAGACCTCCTCCTCCTCAGCCCTCCTCTGCCTCGGGTACCAGTCGAATTCACACACACCAGAATAGCTTTACGTGTGTGAACAACTCTTAAAAGACAAAGAAATTGAGGAGGTCTCAGGCACAGAAGTTTTTCTGCCTACATATGCTTGAATTGGCTGTAGAAAAATGTGTCAAAAAATAGCAGGTGACCACGTAAAATTTATAAAGCATCACAGGAATTCCTATTTGCTTCACAATGATATCACATCAATAAATTGTGATGCAGTTCTGTGAAAAGCATCAAGAACAAGAGCTAGGCTGAAGGCTGAATTCAGATGCTAGTGGTGTTTCGGTCTTGTCAAGCTCTTACAGAAATTGAATTGATAAAACCAGGGTGTCTGATTGCTGCACTTACACCGCAAGCAATGTAGTAAGGTATGTTACACTCAGAAATGACACAGGAGTGGTATTTCATACTTCTTGCTGTTTCCAGACCTGGTCCATGGTGCTTTGGCTTCAGCTCACACTTTTGAAAGAACTGATTCGCTTTTGGTATCTGTGGTTTTCTGCCTACTTGCTTCAGGAACAGGGTGCATTAGCCCAGCATCCGGTGAGAAGAGTAGATCCACCATCATTACCCTTAACACCCAAATTGGTTCTTCAGCCATTATCCTCATTCACTTTGGACAAATAACTTAGTTAAATGATGTGATCTAAATGTCTTCACCAAGACTAAGAGAAACTTGGTATCTGTCCAGGCAGCATTTGATCAGTGCTGTTTCTGAGGTAAATGGGAGACAAGCCAAAAAAATTAAAAGTTATTTCCATGGCTCAGAGATGTTTGCAAACACTGACACAATGCCCATGGATCAGATAGAATTTATAGAAACTCATTCATTTAAATAATGATCAGGAGCTTCACTCTGTTCCTCCAGTTCGTGTCATGTTGTTGTGGAGGCATCTACAGACAGGCAGAATAAAGTACAGGTTGTGACAAGCCCACGCTGTTTACCACATGTGGCTGAAGACCTGAATTCTACAGCTGATCTTCTAATAGTTTCAAGCATATTTGCCTTATGAGTTAATACTAAATTTCTGTTTCTGTTTTCCCAATTTTACTGCAGGTTTGATGACTACTTTTGTGACACTTCTGTTTCAACAGATGTGTTTTTTCTCTTCATGAAACAATGATATTCACTAGGTAATTTTACAAACATTCCTTCACTGGAATGGTATTACACCTTAGCTTGTTCCTGGGAGCATGTGAATCCTCTTTTGGTTTTTCTCATTTTTGTTTTCCAGTGCAGCATCTCATTTCAAACTGTGACTGCATGTTCTTTGTCAGGAGCTGCTTCTGGTGTTGACAGTCATGTAGAACCTAGCAGGATGGGAAATGGATGGCTGAGGCTGACAAGTGCCACCAGAACACCAACAATACCAGTGATGTTACACAAGGTTGATTGTCAGAGTTCCAGTTCTCCTTGATTCTGTCTCAGAAACAGCTAAAATCAAGGCTTTTTGTAAGAAGTTGTGTTAAGAGAAAGCTGAAAGTGCAACACTAACTACTAACAAAACTACTCCAAAATTGAAAAATGTTTTTCTTCAGGAAGATCCCAATCTTGCTGTCACCAGTGGAACCAGCAGTTTACTCTGAACTTGATACTGCATCGATCTCTCTGTAAGCACATATCTGTGCCCTCATGCAGAGACATCAAAATGAGTATTTGTTTTTCTAGTATAAACTTTTAAAAGAAAGAACCAGTCCCCTGTGAAGAGGCATTCATATGAGCTGACAAGAGCCATCCTCTCTTTTCAGGTTCCAGGAAGTGGTGATTACAGTGCAAGAAGGTGAGCCTTGTTTCCAAGACCTTTTTCTCTTGGGGCTGCAGGAACAACAGCCAACTTTTTTTTAGTCTAAATTAGCTGAGGATAAAGGAAAAGAAACACTCTGGGGAAAATTCTGAGAGAAACATAAAGGAGGAGAGAAAAAAAATCTTCATCTGAAAAAACCAAACTTTTTAGAATAGAATAGATTTTTCAATTTCTGAAACTTTTAGGCTTAAAAAAAAGTGTCTTTTCCTATTCAGAAAATTGGTTTCACTTTCATGCAATGAACAGAGTTCTGTTTCTAATGATGGAAGAACTTGAGTGTAGCTGCTGAGTAGCTGAATTGGGGATCCGACTACCAATGTGTCACCAGCTAAATGCGATCTGAGATGCAGTTTGCTTTTCTGTATCTCAGATCTCTGGGCTAAACCACAAACTGTACATGACACAACTAAATTAATATTTAAAAATAATTACTTGCTGCCTGAAGGTAAACAGAAAAAGGATAAATAATTGATAGCACTGGGACTGCCACACTGTAACTCTGCTGAGCGTTTATGATGTGCTGTGAAGGTTCAAAGGGATTGCTCATCTGATGCCTCTGAAGAAGGGTTTTTGCTAATCATTCCAGGGCTTGTTTTGTCAGCCAGCAATGTTTTCAGAGTTTGAAGCCCCAGAATAGAATGCCAGCTTAATTTAGGTGAATCTCTAGTTTAATTTACTAACTTTCATTCCAAGATTTGCATTGTAAATGATAAGGTGATTTTCATATAATTTTTTTTTTAATTATTTTTTTAGCCCATCAACATCTGAAGGGAAATTTTATGTGGTCTGCTGCCAAGAATGTAGAGTAGCTTACATTTAAGGAGTTCTTAAATAACATGCCACCCTATGACAATACCTGTCTGCAGAGCCTGGTGATGCCTTGAGAGTTGGTAGGTCTTCTCTTTTCAGTGGTAAATATCCGTCCTCTTACAGCCCAACATGAGAATAATCAGTATTCAAAGTGGCAGATGACTGTTAAGAAAGGTCAGTGATTTCAAACTGATCAATTTTCTCCCTCAGTCAGAAAACTTCTCACACTGATTATTATGATTAGTTTTATTATTATTATATGTGCTGTCTCCACAAAGGACATCACTGTTTTTTGATGTTAAAGCAAAGCCTAAGCAAATACACAGGTAGTGTGTATGGGGAGTCAATAGTTACAGGTCTACAGTATATTTAAATACAGTGCCATGCACCTCTATGGGGAAACGATCATTAGGTAAAACTTCAAAAAGAGAACAAAACTGTGATCAATGCCAGCTGGGTTGGGTGAGCCAACCACTCACAAAGTTTTATTTGCAATAGATGTCTTTGTGTTAGGGGTGGGAATGTGCGTTCTTGTCTTTGTATCCAGTCAGACCTTCAGTAATGGCAGCTTCTCTAATGCTTTGCTCTGCCTAACACTTTAGTTTCATTGCTTGAAAATTCAACCTAAGCTTTTGCTTAGATTTTGGAAAAATAAAAAAAAAAATCACATTCTGTACTCAGGTGCCCAAGCATGAGGGTCATGTGAAGGCACAAAGTAATTAATACACTCCACTGAACAGTAGCCAGTATTTCAGTGAAATCTGGGAGACTTTTTCCAGCTGCTGTGCATCTGGAAATGATCAGTAAAGATGACTAAACAGAAAACATGAAAACATATGGAATCTCTGTCACTGGAGATTGGCAGCATGTTAAAAAAAAAAAATTGTCTGTTGTTTAAGAGTACCTCAGTCCTCTCTCACTTTCAGCCCCAGAAGCCCAGGTCTATATAATTGAGACACATAAAAATTGAGCACCGAGTCTCAAGTGGGACATATGGGTTTGTGTATATTAGGTCCAAGCTCAATGTTTATAGCCGGAAAATCAGGTTGCCAGTTTTCATATTTTAAAACTATTATTGCAGCCTTCGCATAGTCCCGTATGTCCTAGCTCCACAGGTCCTCACTTACGTGAGAACCCCCATTCTTGTTGAAAAAAATAATACTATTTCTAGTCCTCATGGTTTCAGAGGAAGGCCTAAAAGTGTGGCTGTGTACAGCCAGGGGGCTCATAAAGCAGAAGGTGACACATTGCCAGTATGCTTTCATTCCATTACTGCTAGGACAGGGAACTCCTGCATTTTCATGCTTGGGGTTCCCAATGCAAGGAAAGGCAAAACAAAAAAACAAAAACAAAAACAAAAACAAAAACAAAAACAAAAAAAAAAAAAAAAAAAACAACAAAAAAAAAAAAAAAAAAAACAAAAAAAAAAAACACAAACCAACCAACCAAACAAAAAAAAAAAACACGAAAAGGAAACAAAAAAAAGTCTGTTCTGAACTCCATTCCAACATTCAGGTCACCACCCTTCTCCTTTCTTCCCCACACCCAAGACCACACACTTGCACTTGCACCTCCAGGCACACGTCTGCCTGCCAACACAGTGGAGGTTACAATCTCATTGCAGTTCTGGTTATCTTTCAAAGAAAAATGTCCTAAAAGAAACCCCAGGAGCTCAGTGGTGCAGCCCCACCCCCTGCCACGGAGCATGACCACACTGGCAGCTCACAGGCTGTGGAGAGAAGGGCTTTCTTCTTGCTGGGAAAGTGGCCAATGGGTGTTAGAGGAAGCAGCTGTTTGGAGGCAAGTCATTGCTGTTAAAGCATTTGCTGCTGTGAGGGAATAAGAAGCATTGAGACAGACTGGGGTATCTCCGTCCCGTACAAGAATCACTGGGGAATTTCAGTTTTCTTCTCTGAATTTATTTTATGTTAACTGTAGGAGTGTTTCATGAGACCAAGGGCTTTGTTGTATTATCAGCTTGAGAAATAGGAAAAGGGGGATTTTTTCTTGAACACTGATGTCTTCATTCTGCAGGACTAGTAACATTAGTTTTAGTTTAAAAATCTCTGTGAATATCTGCTGGGCTGACTGCTGTGTTGGTTTGTCTTAATGGGGGATAAATTGGCATGTCTAGAAACAGAGAATGGTATTGCTAATGTGAATTTTGTTTGATGAGGAGATTTCTGCCAGGGTAGTAATTTGGTGTATTATGAGGTTAGCTCTGTAAAAAGGACAGAAGTGAAAATAACTACTGAGCACTGACTGAACTAAAACCTAAAAGCTTTCACCTTAAAGAGAACTTGCCTTGAAAACATTTATTCTTTCAGAGGTATATGCCAGCAGCAGAGAAGCTGTCCCAGTGAAGCTTCCTGAAGAATGCAATAATACATGCAATAAAGAGATTTTGCTAGTGAAATATCCACTTGTGAACTGTTCATGAATATAAGAAAAATGGATCTGAGGTCTTGCCACCTGAGTTCCCTTCCTCTCCCTCAGTAGGTTATCAGCATGAAAACAGGAAATGAATTGGACACCATTAATAAAACATGAAGCCTTCGTGTTCAGGTTCTCTGCTCTGTCGTTCAAGTGTAGAAGACACTGTGTGAGAAGGAAACAGAGGAGTCACATCCACAAGTTCATTTACTCTTTGTAACTACACAGCCAACTTCGGCATAGACTTGGAACTAAACCATTCCTTTCTTCCCCTGAATTTATTGAAAAGTTTTTAAGCCCTCATAGAGAAAACCTGAGGGATTGTTACTGAACTGTGAGTAGCCTTTCAGAACATAAAATGTTTTCCTAATAGATTTCACCAATAAGTAGATATTGGCAATATTGTTTTTTTACTCAGAAGTGTCTTTCACCGTGATATAACATTTTAGACCTTGTTTTCCTGCATTTGTTTTGGAGCTGTTTGCGTGGCACATATTTCTTTCACTGTCATAGATGTCCTTTATTTGCCAGTTGCTTGTTTGTGGTTTTAGCAACATCCAAGATATGTACCTTGCTCTCTTTTGGCGGCTCATTTTGCTAGAGGAAAATGTATGATTCACCCATCTCATAAAATTGTTGTTTTTCACCAAAGAACAAATTATTAACCTCAAAGAATAGAGGCCTATATAAAGTAGACTGAAACACCCCCCCACCACCAGCACCACCACCTTTTCTGTCTGTACTTTAAAAACATCTCATGAAAGCTTATGGTCCCAGCAACAATCTAGGGATGAGAGCTTGCAAACTTGTTAGGAAAAAGTCATGGGAACAGAAGTAGAAGACCCGGTTCAGCCAGACAAAGAAGCCTTCTGCAGCTGTAATAAAGGCTTGGTTTGCTCTATGGGGGAGTTTAATTGCAAAATACTTAACATAGGTGAATCATAAGAAGCCTAACTATAGGAAGAGGTTAACCACAGTTATAGGAAAGATTCAGCTGAGGCTACAATAAACAAGTTTTTTGGTGGGAAGGAACCAGAAGACTCTCCTCCGCTGTGGACAGGCCCATTCCCGAAACTCAAGGGTTGAGTTGTGAGTCCAATGCAGATCCTCCTGAATTTAGACAGTTCTTTTAGGAAGTTAGCTAAGTACAAGGTCAGGTGGAAAGATAAGATATTTATTGTTAGTGGGAATTACTATCAGGTTGCTGTGGCTGGAACCACTAGTTCATCTCCTATGGGAGACAGTGCTTCTCATTAAAGCCTACCACAACTATAAGTGTAACCTTGAGATTATTAGAACCTCCATATTTTTGAACAAACTGACATGTTCTCACTGTTAAATAAATATGGAAGCACTGCTTCCTGGATCCTGTCAGGAAAGGGAGGCCCCAGTCTCAGAGACTTTAGGCCAGGCCCAAATTCCTTCAATTATTTCTGTGTAGTCTTCTTCAAAATAACCCCTTTGCTAGATGTGCCTCTTGCTTAATTCCTGAAATGCAGAAGTAAGACCTCAAACTAGGGGAGAAACCTGGACAGTGAAACAATCCACAATCAGCAAACTTAAAAATTCAGTGTTATAGTTCAACTCAATTAAACATTTTTCTTTGCAGCCATCTACAAATTTGATGATAGGAATTTGGATTTGACTCATTACATGCAAAGGGACAGTCTGGTAAATGTACATTCTCAGCTGAAACCATTAGTTCACTAACAGAGTAGGATTATGTTTTAACTGAAATTTATGTTACCATTTGGTTTACTTATTTTTGTTGTCTGGCTCCATCCACAACAAGTGCAGCCAAGCTCTAATTCTCAACTGTTTGAAGTTAGTCTCATGAGAGATAGGCCAGACAATTCACTGGAAAATATTCAAAGTATTAGTAAGGTTGCTCCTAATTGCGCAAAAGGTTCTATATTAACATTTTTATTTTAGCATATCTTTTGTTGCTTGGGGTTTGGGTCACACTATTTTTTTTTCTACATTATTTCATCCATCGCAACTAGGAGCCACCTTCTGTTTGCAGTCTGAGGTTATTGGAAACAAAAATTGTAAACATCTCTGGACACTGAAGAATAATGCAGTTGAAGGCTGGCTGAGGGGATCGGCTGAGTGGAAGTCCGAGCGAACGTGATCAGTTGAGTGGATGTCTAACTGGATGTGCTCATGGAGAGGTGCCTTGATATGATGGAGGGGATGTGAGACTGAGCATGATTTATGGAGAGTTATCAGTACTGGAGCTTGAACAGGAGTCCTTAGATTAAAACACAGCAGCACCTGGTGCTTGCTGCAAATACATTTTTCCCAGAAAAAGAGAATGTTACCCTTCTTTCTAAAGAACACATCTCTGTTCTTTTTTAAATATTAGTATGTTAAATGTCCAAAGAATTCTTGCTGAAAATGATGCCTTGGTTACATGATCAAAGCCCACTCATTTTCGCAGTAGAGGCACTGAGTACCCAGGGCTGTTTGGAAGCCACTAGCAATGACTAGCTAGGGTGGACTGGGATGGACAGCTGGGTCCTGCCAGAACTCTGAGCCAGGCCCTTTGCTGAATCATTCATGGAAACTTCCCTGCTCAAACTGCATCTGACTTTTATGTAAATATTTCCTGTGACTACATTTTTAGCCCCCTGCCTGTAGGAATGTCTTACACCAGTCATTTTTAAGGCCTTTTTTTTCCACTTGCATCTAGCCTAAACTTTCCCTTCCCTAGTTCCACGTCAGTGCTCCTCATGCTCGTGTCTCCTGCCCCTCCCTGTCCTCATCCTCCTGCATATTCACATTAACTGCAAGGTAATTAGGGACTGATCCTGTCCTCTGAGTCTTTGCTTTGCCAGACTATGACTTAAATTCTACCCTCCTGCAGCAAACTCCACTGGGATCTTCAGGACTGGTCTTTTTGGGGCTGCACTTGCTGTTGTATCTAGTTCTCAACAGAAAGTTCTTTGATATTATAATGTTGTAATGGCAGGAGACCCTGGTTAAGCTAAACCAGAACTGGCTGTCCCTCCCTCCCTTGGGGGTTTCAGGTTATTAACAGGGCTTTGCTCAGCTGAGCTACAGGGATCTGTCAGGTCTCTGCCCACATTCCTGTCTTGCAGCTTCACAATTCTTGTATTATTTCAAAAAGCAGGAACAAGGCAGCTTGTATGATCCCAGCAGATTCTCTACCTATCATGGCCACTGATCCTTTGAAGTTAGAGGCTCACAAAATCCTGCTGTCCATCTCTGCCCCACAAGAGGAATGTCTGTGAACTAGATCCTCTGTGGGCTCAGTTTGCACCCCACTAGTGGCTTGGCAATGCCAGCTCCAAGGGTAGGCAGAGCCAGATGATGAACCTGGATGCCTGCCTGCTCACCAGCCCCTGCTGCTCTGCCCCCTGGGAACTGTGCTCTGGGTTCCCTGCTTTAAGCTCATTATGCAGCATTATATCAACCATTTTACTGCAATAAAAATTAATTCTAGCAAAGTCGTTGTCCTGGGTGAAACAGTCTTTTGGAATTGCTTGGCACAACCTACTTTTAGTAAGCCCCTGTTACACAGGTGTTTCACACTGTTTACTCCACTGTGTAATGTGGAACTGATACCAGCATGAATGGTTTGCAATATCTTGCTTCTCCCTTTCCTGAGCATCCTCACAAGCAGCAAAGTTGCTTCATGTGCTCATTGAAAACCCTCCAAAACTTGTGTTGAAGCATTCCCTTTTCTGGAAATCTTACCAGACCTCCATTCCCATTCTGTGCTCTTCTTTTCAGTGTGCACACTGCTCTTTAAGTCACATTAACAAAAGCTAGCAGATCTGTGATACTTCTCAGCCCTGTAGCAGGGAAAAGAAGTGGTGCTGGAGCCAGAAAAAGAGTTTGGTTCTTTAGAATCACGTCTTGGTTTGGGATCTTTTCATTTGCCTCTGGCACTTTATGAGCCCTCCCCTGAGTTTTTCATCCTCTTTCAAGGTGCTGTTAAAAACCTCCTTTTCAGCTGGCTCAGCTTGTAGTCTGTGGTGGGTCTCTTGCACTGTGCACAGGTGTGCCCTGAGACTGGAACAAGCATCACCTGGCACACATGGCTGAGAGGCTGCTGGCCTATGCTGTGCTGCAGCACTGAGTGGATCTGGCAGCAGCATCTGAATGACTGAAAGCTTCGTGTCCCAGATGCCACCCGCCACGGTCCTGCTCTGCTGGAGTTGTGCAGCACCAAGCCTTTGTAAGCAGACTGGGTGGTGACGATCAGGAGCACATAAACTGGGTGCAGTCCAAGACTTCAACATCTGCAGCTTAACCAAGAGAGGAAATTCAGGAGGCTGCATCTCCCTGCTCCACTTATAGCCTGGTCTCATATACCAGGCTGGAGCCAGGGCCACAGGGCAGCATTCGTCCAGCACCAGGGAGAGGGCTGGGATCTGTTTTTCCAGTATGCCTCAGGATTAGTCCACCACAGCCAAACATGCCCAGATCCTACTCAGTGGCATCTGTGCCCAGCACCATTGTGTGCTGAAGATAGTCTCTGCTGGGTGGCTCTTCAAGCTGGGGCTCAGCAGGGTCCCCAAGCCCTGGGCAGAGTCTGGAGTGGAGCAGTGATCAGAGGTACTTAAAAATTCTCCTTGGAGAGCTTCTATGATATCGTTGCTTGTGTCTTGGTGTACCATATCTAGGACAGTGGCCTGCCAGGCACTGGGCATAATTTCTGGTGTAAACTTGAGATATCTGGAAAGGAGAGTCAGACTTCAGCATCTTCCAGACAATCCCAGTGGCAGAAAGTATCTGAGGAATCCCACAGACTCACACCCAATTTTCAAGGCCAGCATTTCTCCCAGCATCCACAGCCCTGCCCAGGAGGCTAGCCAGGCTACATTATCTGGAGTTTGAATCTGGACATGAGGAGGCAGGTGCTAGGAAAAACAGGCAGGCACATGAGTAGTCAAAGGCAAGAGCAAGTGTTTCAGGTCTGCACACTCAGCACATTGTACCCCATCCAAACTGGGCTGGGGATGTTGAAGCAGGGAAACAGGGAACAATAAGGAATGTTGCAGGGCTTCTGCCAGACTGAGCACAAGGCAGCACTAATGCTCTGTGAGATGGGAAAGGGAATTTCTAACAGTAAGATTCAAAGATCAAGAGGAAAATTATAGGGAAAAAGGCAAACACATTGGGCTGAAATTCCTGAGGGCTGTGATGAGAGACCCTCTGCCCCCTCAGTGGCAGGCCAAGGGGTCAGCATTCCACACCAGAAGAGGTGTCACTATGGGATGCCCGGCTGCAGCCAGTGCCTGGAGAGCTGGACTGGGACTTGGCACCCTTTGAGGCCTCTGTGGGTGAGTGTTCATCTTCCACATAGAGCCTCATCAAGGAGAAAAGTTGATAGAATTTTAATTGGAGGAGCTAAGGGCTGATCTGTGCTGAGAAGGGTCTCAGGCCATGGCCAGGAAACATCAGGTGTGTGGCAGGGGAGTTGGTTCCTGTGCTGGAAGGTGCCACCAGCACAAATCTCCTAATAGTTTTTAGTCTCAGCAAGGCCTTAAAATCAATTAGAGGATTAACTAAGCAAATCTGGTTTTGTGGTACATGATCCAGCTTTGTGCAATTGGATCTAGCATTGCTCAGACTCTCCCTGGTGACAGGGCTTGCTCCTGTGCTACCCGCAGCTGCAGAGCTGTGGAGGAACAGCTGCAGCTGGCAGGGAGCAGGGAGAGCCCTGGCCAGGGCAGCTGGAGGAGTGGGGTCCCACCACTGGCATAATGTGCTCAGGAGCTGGAATGCCGGAGCACAGCAGCACAGCATGGCTTGTGCCAGTCCATCAATTCCCTCCCACCAGTGTGTTCTCTTAACTCTGTGTTTCATCCTGCAGAAGCTCTCAGAAGGTAACATGAGCCACTGACCCCTTCCCATAAGCTACTAGCTTCATGTGGCTTCTGTAACACTTTATTCTCAGGGACGGGTATACATTGTGATCCCTTTTCTCTTACAGTGGTGCCTCCCTGGCTTCAGAGCTGAGCTGTAGACAGGGAACAGATAGACCCTTCTACCACATGCACTGGTAAGCCTCATCCCCAGAGGACGATTTTTGAGCTGCCATCAGTGAGGGAAACGACAAGTCTCCCTTGACATTCTGGTTCCTGGCAGATCAGTACTTTAATTCATTTGATGACAACAGCAGCAATCCACCCAGCTGACACCTGGCAGCGTCTGTTTCCAGCCTGGTATAGGAGTGTTTGTGTAGCTTCTGACAAAGCAGTTTGCTTTCTCTCAAGCTGAAAGTTACTCCAGGTGACAACATGAAACCTCAGCCCCCTGACAGGGCCTGAATCCCCCAAATACACTGTGGCTGCACAGCACTGGCAGATCTGGATGTGGTCACTGGACTTGCTAAGCAGTCATAATGGCAAAGTGATGTGAGGAATCATGACATATCGCCTCCAGAACTCAGCAGTCTCAGTTTTCCGGCAAAATTTTCCACTGCCCCTTTTTTTCCAGACTCTTCCACAATCTGTGGCCAGGTTGGTTCAGTCTTGGTGCAACATAACACAAAGTGATGCCTGGCTGCCGGATTATCCCACTCCCTGTAACCCTGCTGACTCGCAAGCCTCACAGCTCTGGCCTGTCATCTACTGGGAACTCATCTATGCAAATTTGCTACAAGAAAATGAGGTCTATAAATAATGGATACCTTGGGCCTGCATGTCGGTACAAGGTAATCCATTGCCTTGCTTGAAATATATCCAGCTATATTCCATGCTTCCATGTGAAAGTTACAAGGAATAAAAAGTACCCAGGACAAAATCCAACCTGTACTCACCTTCTGACCTAAAAAAAAAGAAGCAAAAAGTTCCTCAGTGCAAACTGGAACTGGTGTGCCAGGAGGCCAGTCCTTGGACTCTGTGCTGAGGGGGGCTGTGATGAACACTCCTGCTGCTTCTGCAGTGCCTGCCCACCTCCCCACTGATTTATTCAGAAGGAATGTGAGAAAGCTTATTGACACCATTTGCCCAGCAAAGGGATAGTTTAGATCCTAAAAAACCCCACACTGTTCAGTTTTGTTGCCTTTAAATATTTTCAAATGGAATGTATTTGCCCCACAGCAGCCTTGACTCCTGAGAGGCACTTCTCTCCTGACTGCTGCTTTGGGTGGCCCAGCAGTCTTGGAAATACAGGTCACAGAAATTCAGTTAAATTGTTCAATTCTTTCTCTCTCCTAGTTGACAAAGAATTTATATACACTGAAAATATTCAGAAATGTGCACCAAGGTTGATGTGGGATGTAGAACAGCATCCACAGGAGGCACAGCTCCACAGACTGTGATTCCTCAGCGTGAGAAGATGTGACTGCAGGACAAAATGTGAGCAGTCTCTGGAATTGTGAGTAGCATGAAGAAGTCACCCAGAGGTGACTTGTTCACTGGCTCTGGTTCTTCAAATAGAAGAAGGTGGCTCTTTGCACAGTGTGTCATTTATCTGCAGAAATCTTTGCTGCAGAATGTTGTGCATGCTGAAGGCTTATATAAACAGAAAACAAAATAAACCGGACAAAGTTGTGGAAGGATTAAAAAAAGCTAGTGGCTATTGAATAACAAACCTCACTTCTGTCATGGGAGATCTCTGCAAGCTGTCAGGCCCTGGGACTATTCTGGAGAGGCATCGGTGCGAGCTTTGTGCTGTCCTGACAGTCCTACCTACGCCTCTGCTGCTGGACAGAGTATCTTTCCTCTGACTTCCTACAGGTATTTGATGTTATGTTCCTGTGCCTCTCCTCACCCATGATTTCCACCCTGATTACCTTTTTCTAAAACTCACAGATTTAGTATTGCAATTCTGCACTGAATATATTTTTTACTTTGAAAAGTGTCCGGACAATTCTTTCTGAAAGCACCTTCTGGCTACTCATAGAGCATTCTGAAAAGGATGAGCCTTTAGATAGGCTGGCAAGTCATATAAATAGTAAATACTATTGGTTCTGAGAATTGAATTTTCCCTGGGAAGTCTGAATCTCTAGTTCTATAATGGTTTGGTTATCAAATAGATTATTTATATCTTATTAGGTATTTCCATCTGTGGATGGAAAAATAATGTTCCTTATGCTCCTGCTTCATCTCTCAGCATTGCCAGAAGTGCTTTTGGGCCCTCACATCAGCCTATTTAAATAATCAGCTCAGAGCCAGTAGTGGCAGTTTGAGGTGCTCAGTCTGGTGGGTGTGCAGGGAGGGCCTTGGCAGGACCACCCGCTCTGGGCCACTGTCATCAGGCACCGGCTCCACACCCCAAGGACAGCGTCTGCCAGCCGCTCAGCCCCAGAGCTGCTGCCTCTTCTCAGAATGGTTTTTTCCAAGTTTGGATACAAATCTCCGTTGCCTCTTTTTCAGCATATGTTTGTTCACTTCTGATCAAGTTTGACCAAAGGACAGAATCTGGGTTTCTTGCAGTTGAGGGAGAGTTTTGCAGTGAAGTTGCCTGCAGATGTTCAACCTTGCAGGTGCCAGAGGAAAAGGATGGTATCTGCAAACCCAAGTGCATTCCCACATTGCTCTCCCCATGTTCCACGTTGTCCATCTGCATGTGGACTGCTCTGCTTCTGGAGGGTGAACTGGAAAACAGCAGTGCCAGTGGTAATCATTTGTTGAGAGAAATTCACATTGCTAAAGAACCCTTAGAATTTTAATTACTCACAACTACCACAGGATGCATTGCTTTGAGCAGTCACTGGGAATAGATTATCCTTACATGTACAATGAAGAACCTGGAAACTGTATTCACAGGCAGGTAAAACAGGCAATATTTAAAGAGTAAAATGAGGGAGAGTGTTGACATGAGTGAAAAGAGGAGGGAAATACTGGGCTTAGTGCCTGATTCCTAATCCCTAAATTGTCTTACTATAATATTGTGAAAGCAAGGAGGAATAAACCTAATACCACAGTTCCTTGCCATCAAGAAACTATGTATTAATACAGTACTGCTAAGGTAATTAACCAAATCAGGCTTAGTCCAGTGCTGAAAGGGATTTCTTCCCCCAGGGATAAGCAGATGTCTCAATCTAATTATACAAGTTATTTAATCAGAACCAGAGGTCGGGTATCTAATGAAAATACTACTTAGTGTTGGGGGGAGCTGTTGCAGCTCTGAAGCAGTGCAAGCAAAGGGGGTATATAAGCTTCCACACCAGTGCAGCTTCTAATGTTTTACCTTTAAGCTACTGTACGTAACCTTAGGATCTCAGAATAGGAATTTGAAAGAGAAAAGAACCCATTCTAGCAAAAGTCAGTTTCACTGCCTGGTGTGGAAAGAAAATTCATCTAATAATGTCACTGGTGCTCCACCCACCCACAGTGCTGACACAGGAACAAACAACTGTTTTGTTTGAGGCAGCTGATAGGTCTGTAGTACCATTTTGTGAGCCTTGCCTCACCCAGATAAGAACTGTAACAGGTGTCTAAACCTGCCCATAGTCCAATCTAGCCAACAGTGGGGGTGCAGTTGTTAACAGCGCAGGCTAACAGGAAAGTGCTCACTGTGTTCTCAGGAACAGGCAGAGCCCCGAACCCATGATTTCCAGGATATACAGGTGTCTGAAAAGCAAGTGGAGTATCATTCCCACTGGGAAGGCTGTATTGCTATCATCAGCACCAGTGTATAGGCTTACTGACAATCACAGAGTGGGACACATCCAAGCTGCAAACTATAGCAAGTAGAAAACAAGTCTTCTGTGTTGCTGCTGAGAATTTTGTTGAGAAGGTTGTAGGAAATGTTGACCCAAATAAGTGGGACTGGGAAGTAAAGAATTCAGAACAGTAGTCAGAGTGAAGTGATGACACATCATTGCACCATGACTGGAGAGAAAGACCAGATCCTGAGGGCCTGTTGACTGCAGTGGGAGTTTGATGGCCCACAGTACAGTTAAACAAAATACAAGAAATACAAGTTGTGGCACTAGCTTGGATGAGACAGTCCTTTAACGAGTCTGAGAAGTACTGGGTCCATGCCAGTAAGCTACTTGCAACACACAGGAACAAAGAGAAATTTGACTTTGAACTCTGCTGTTCTATATCCACAATTACAGAATCACAGAATAAACTGAGTTGTAAGGGACCCACAAAGACCATGGAGTCCAACTCCTGGCCCCACACAGGACCATCCCCAAGAGTCACAGTATCTGCCTGAGAATGTTGTCCAAATGCTTCTTGAACTCTGTCAGGTTTGGTGCTGTAGCCAGTGCCCTGGGGAGCCTGTGCCAGTGCCCAACCACTCTCTGGGTGAAGAACCTTTTCCTAATATCCAACCAAAACCTCCCCTGACACAACTTCAGGCCATTCCCTCAGGTCCTGTCACTGGTCACCAGAGAGAAGAGATCAGTGCCTGCCCCCTCGTTCCTTTCCCAAGCAAGTTGTAACTGTGAGGAGTCTCCCCTCAGTCTCCTCCCACTGAACAGACCAAGTGACTTTAGTTGCTTCTCATACAGCTTCCCCTCAAGACCCTTTACCTTCTTCGTTGCCCTCCTTTGGACACTCTTTAATAGCTTAATATCTTTCTTATATTGTGGTGACCAAAACTGCACACAGACCAGTTGCATTTTCATATGCTGTATAAATAATATCACTTCTTCCATCACCTTGTACCTATTCCACACCAAAAACTAGCAGCTTATGCAGAGTACATATGGCTTCAGAACCCATGCAAAGACATGTCTGTAGTGTTGTTGCACTAGGTGATGAACAACTTAAGTTGTTCTTGTAACACAGCAGGAACCACTCCTGTCTCATCAACAACATAGTCCAGTGGGACACAGACAACCTACATTCAGTCCTCTGCCTTCTTTGAAGCACAAATAGTTTATGAAAAGAAGATTGAGAAACAGTTCTTTTCTAAGATTTGCCCACCTGCCAGCTTTGTGGAGCTGTAACAGTCTCTGCTTCTGAAGATTTCTCTTCTAGAAGCAAAACTGTAAGTGTGATATCTGTCATTTCAGATATGATGATCAATTAACTAAAAAATTCAATTAACTGAAGTCAGTTCAGTTGGAAAAGTGAACAGCTCAGGGTTTGTCTTTACAGGAAGCAGCAGAATGGAAGTTTGAGATCAGGCAGGGGAGCAAGGTTTTGATAGTAACTACAGTGCATGGCCACTTAGTGCATTGTTGCTGGAACCAGCAGAAATCTTTCTCTGAAGACAATGCATCTCCCTAAGGCAGGTGCTGATTTGGAAGAGGGGCTACATTCAGAGGCACAGCCCTCTTGGCAGTGCCATGCTCCAGGCTGAAAGCAAACATGGAATTAATGTCTCTTCCCATCCAAGTCTGTGGAGAGATTTTACAGGCGTCAGTGGCAACAGGATCAGAGTAGAATCTTAAGGCTCTTCCCCTTAAGCTTAGAGGAGTTTAATGGAATAAAGTCTAAGTTGTAATTAATTGGCTTCTATGTCTCCTACAGGAAAGAGTTAATGAAGGCAAAACTTGTCTGGCCAAGAGGCTGGTGCAGCTTCTGTAGAGCTGTGACTCACAGATAGAACATCCTGTCAAAGCACTGAGCAGGCTCCTCATCCTCAGCTCCTCCTGTTCCAACAGCAGTAGTGTGAATTTGTCCAGTATCATGGCTGGAAAGGTTTATCCCTTACAGCACCTGCTCTTTCCATTCAGTTCAATGCTGTTTGTTTGCACAAGAAAACACTGTCTTCCAGGAAAGACCCTACACATCCAGCTATGTTTTGATGTTTCCATGGTGCTGACCACCTGTAAGTACTCTCTACAGGACTGAAGGAAGTACAAGTTAATAGAAATATTTAAATGATTAAGGAAATGGCCAAAGGGAGGGCAGAAATCTGTAGGTTGCTGAGAAGCAACACACAAAGAGAAGTTACTGGAAGAGTTGGTCAAAAATGAACCTCAGAACTGGCTAGGTTTGATATTTCCATCTTTGAGCTTCGCTCAAAAAGAGATGAAGAAATGAAATTTGTTGGGGGCATCATCATTACAAAAGAGCACTTACTTAATGGGATGCTGTCTCAGGCATTATCTTCTACCCCAGTTGCTCACTACTTCCCTTTCTCTGAAGAGAATGGGACCAGTGAAGAGCTACCAGCAGCATCAGCTCTCTACAGCTGAATTCCAGGTCCCTGTTCCCAGTGTGAGAAGAGCCAGATCCATGGGGTACTCGGTGTGCCAGGGTGCAGGCAGGAAGAAGCAGAGTAGTCTTGAAAGCTGGTGCCTGATTCCTGTTCTCCAGAAGCACATAATCACCTGAGAAGTTAATTTCATTAAAAATTTATGTTTTCCTTCCTTCTGAACTCACCTTCTGCCTCAGTTATCACAAAAGGACTGATGACAAGTCACCAAAAGTGCAAGAATTATGACACAGTCATAGTGCAGGCAGAAGATAGGAAGGACTCTTGGTTTTGACAATGAGCTGAATTATACCTCTTTAAATCCATACTAGCAAAGCATAAATATATGGATTAGCACAACTATAGCAGATCAAAGCCTGAGGTGGAGAGTTTAAACGAGACATAATTTGTAGTAACAACAAAATTACAGGGATTCATCCCTTCATCTCCCAATACTTGCACCTCATCCTTGCCACAAAGAAAATTTCTGCCTCCCTGTTTTTCTGTATCTGTACATTTCTCAAAACATCTCAGTTTGGAAAGCCAGCCTGGGAAGCGTGGCCTGTCAATATGGACAGATCAGCTCTGGAACGTTGCATCATTAGAGGAATCAATGTGGAGTGGGGTGAATAAAGGAACACTCATGTCCTACACCAAATATGATTGGAAAATGTAAAAATGAAGCATTCTCTGTACAATCCCCCTTCCTCAGCAACTCGTCTTTGCAGATGCTGTGCTGGCTGCAGAGGGACAAGGACAAGAGAATGCCTGAGTCTGACCAGATGCAGGTGTGGTGATTCCCAAGATCCTGTTACTGCACTCCAGTAAAATAACAGCTGCTTCTGCTCCATGTTTGAGTTGATATTAGATTGACAAGATCAAGTGATGCCACTTGACCCATAGACTTGAACCATAGACACCTTTTACTGCTGAATGCATAATCCTTGCTGAACCCCCACCAAACACACCTCCAGGTCTTATCTGTTCTAAACTGAGTATTTATTCATGTGGTTGCTTTATGTAAAGTGCAAAGATCCTCATTAAATGGAAACCAAAAAGCTTCATTATTAAGGTGGAACTGAGCTGGGAACACACAGAGTGAAATTACCAACCTTCTGTGTTATTTTGGAAAGAAACGCTTAGTGCCTTGGGCAGCTGGTGCAGTCTGGTGCTAAGGCCTCCTGTTACCCCTGACCTCACTCAGGGAATGACTCTGGGTTTAAAGTGCAGATTTTTTCTGGCCGTTATGCAGAGATAGAAGAGATGCCCTAGGCTGAGGGGAGCAGAGCTCTCCAGGAGTGGCGGGCAGGGACACCAGCAGCAGCAAAGGAGCAGAGAAGACACCAGACCCAGCAAACCAGAAAAATACCATTTGGCTTTTGGAGAAGGTCTGGGCCAGATGGGAAGAGGCTAGGGCATGCAGCTGCACACTGGCTATCACTCTTGTTTCTGCCTGCAGCACCACCACAGCTGGGTGACCACACGGGAGTTCTGGGCAGGGATGAGTTTTGTGCACACAAAACTCCACAGCACTTGAATGCTGGCATTCACTGCAGGTAAATACAAATATTCCTGTGCTTCTATGTTCTCATTTATATTATAAATGCTACTCAAAGAGTTTGATGCAAAAGACCAATACAGAGAATTCAGAATGTACAGGCAAGCAAAGGTATTTGTCTAAAGCTGGAAATTAATTCTATTTTCCCTTTCTTATATTCACTGAATCCAATAGAGATTTTACCCAGCCACCCGGACTGCAAAATTCAGACTACACCAGACAAGACTCATAACATTTTGTTCCTAAGTAATAGGTGGTTGCAAAGACAAGGTAAAATTACAGAGGGTAAGAAATCAGTCTCCAAAATTCACACTTCTGAATAATCAGCTTTTCAGAAGCAGCTTGTTTTCCACAGTAAAGAACAGCTCTTTTTTTATTTCAAACCCTTCAGCAACATTAACATGTTTGGTGCAGATCAGTACCCTGTCATACCTCTTATCTCAAGGACAGCACCTCAAAGGCAAAATGCCACATCTGTCACACGGGAATATCAACAACTGTCCAGTCATCTTGAGTACGAATAAAGTACACAACCCACCAGTTCCATGTCCAATCAGCTGCTTTCTAAAGCTGCTACATACACCTCAAAACGTGCGTTAAGACTGTTTGTTTCATTATGGTACTTACTGGGCATACAGGATGGACCAAGATTGTATTTGTGAAGGAAGGCCAGGAGAGACATAATGCAGAGAGACACTGCGGTACCATGCACATGCTCGAAGTCATGCAGAGCCACTTGTAGAGATGGGCATGTGCAGGTATTCATGTCTGTGCACATGCACAAATCCTGCTGGAGGTGGAGTGGGGTGAGGAGAGCTGGTGGGTTATCCCTGTCTCCTCCTGTGTGTGACAATTCTAAAGGCTGTGGTGCATGTTGGTGGATGTGTGTATATCTTTTTCCCTTTGTTTTGTTTATTACTTTTAATCCCCTGGGGCGTATCTCTGAGCTGAAGAACTCTAGAGCTGATATAGCTTTTTAAAGCGGGGATTATGTAAATGCATATTATGGGGCTTTCATAAATAGGGATTATTTTTTGACTACATTTGAGCGCTTCCTTTGGAGCCATTAAGGTCTGTTGTGTAAACAGGAATTTAGTGACTGCCTAATCTAAATTTCATTGATTCAATAAAAGATCACAACATCATTTTTTGCATTCATTTTGGTCTCATGAGAACACATTTCTGGACAATTTTCAAATAATTACAGGACTGCATATGACTACAGCTAATCACAGTGAGCGAACCTCACACATTTATATTAACTGTTCTCTCTGATTCATTCTCTAGTTCTCTTCCTCTCTAGTTTTATGGCTAAATTCAGTTGTACCCGCCACTAACTTTTCTAACTGTCACTCACCAAATTAAGAATTCTGCAAGTTTAGATGAGCAAAGCAAAAATAAATTTTTGCCAAAAGGTATAGCCACCCAAAAAGTTGTAAAAATTTCTTATCTGTGCTCCTAGATGTTCTAGATGAAAGACATTTAGGCATCATGCTAAAAATTCTGAGAAATGCTGCCTCTTCTCAGGGCAATTTCACACTTACAGACAGATTCTACTTTGACTCTTGGCCTCCTCTCAACTGACAGGTAATGCTGGTGTCTTTCCTTGATACAGAAATGGTGCAGAGCCCCACTTCCAATGGTCAATCCAGTTATTTCAGCTGGTGTCTGAGATGGGCCCAGACAGGAGCAGCAGCTGTTCACTGAGTGCAGGAGGCCCAGATGTTTCTGCCCAGAGGCAGTTTCCCAGTGACTAGATGTCCTGACACAACACAGCTGCTCATCGCAGACCATTCCCAAGCAATCCTGAGCCTCCCTGTTCCCTGGGCCTGGTCAAGGGAGCAGAGCATGCGCTGCACTGCCAGCAGGTCCCTCGCTCTGCACAGCAGTCCCAGCTCTGCTCCCTCCATGCCGAGCCTCCTCGTTATTTCAGTCCTCCCACTGGCCTCAGATCCAGCTGCATTCAGCAGGTTCTGATGCTGTCACAGTCACACAGAGAATGAATCATATCGAACATTGCCCATGGGGTTGTTTATTCCTTGAAGAGGGAATGGACTGCATGCCAATATCCCTGGCAAGGCTTAATGAAGGAGCTAGCTTTTGCTAGGAAACCTGGATGCCCTCCTACAGGGATTTGCTGGATGATATGGCTCTGAAAAGCTATGTAAAAATAAGAACAGATATAATAAAAATTATTTTTCTGAAAATGGGAAGACACTTTCAACATAATGAAATCTTGGCAGGGTCTTTCAAGCTGCACAACTCTGCAGTCCCAGACCTCAGTGGAGACAGGGTTACCAGAAACACAAATATGCAGGTCTGGCTCTTGAAATTAGTGCTTATGTTATTTAATAAAAGACAGAACTTTGCCACCCGGCTCTCACTTCTGGAGTTGGGAATCACTGAGGGAGGAGTTAAATGGGAATTTCTCATCTTCCTCTGCTGTTTGCTGTTCCCAGTCTTTAAGTTCTACTTCTATTAAGCAGAACAAGCCAAAAGCATAATCTACACACAATGCTTTGGTTTACGAAGATCATTTGATCAAACATAAACCAGCACTACTGTGTAAACAGTCCATGATGGGGACCTCAGTTATCACACATGATGTGTTTTTCCCTTTGGTAATTTCTGAAATATATAAAACAGATGAAAGTTTGAAATGCAATCCAGTCTTCAGCCTTTGGAAATGATTTATTCTATTAATGATTTACTGATTTATATACAGCTTATTTTGCATAAAGTTAGAGCTGGGCACATTTATTCATTGTGATTCCCTTAAAAATGGATATAAATATCAAAAGCAATTGGCTACCAAAAATTTGAATATTACAGCACTGCATCATGGAGAGTTGACATGAATATGAGTCTAGGTCAGAAAAAATATACAGAAAAAGCTTAACCAAGTATGATATTTTGCAGCATGTCACTGAAAAATTTGAAAGGTTTCTATTCATTACAAACGTATGCAGTGTGTGCAAAGGATTCCTCAGGAAAGTAAGAAAGATAGCATTATTCTCCTAAGGACATATGCTCCATGATCTATTGGAACCCATCTCTCCTACAAAGTCCAGCCTTTCTCTAGGGCTGTATACCTGAAAAGAGACACTGGGTTCAGTGAAAGAACTAATTACACATAATTCCACAGCCAAAAATGCACATGTTCAGTCCCAAACTTGTCCCCAAGGACAGTGGATAGCTGAGACTGCCAGCAGCAAGGTGTGTCACTCTTGTAGCTGGTCTTTCCATTATTCAGCGAAACAAAGCCCAGCAGCTACCCAGGCTCCTGACAGGATGCTGAGCTCTCGGCATGGACCAGCACCAATCCTGAGGCTGCAGGTTTGGCCCTTGGCTGCTTAAAGGCAGGAGCAGTTCCTGTGGAGCCAGGTGTTCCCACCATCCCACTGCAAGCCTGGAGGAGGAGCCAGACCTTTCCAGCCCTGTGTAATCCCACCCAACCAGCTGCTCTAGAAGCTGGGTACACCAGGACAAGGGTCAGTGTGCACCAAATCAGAGTGATCACAGGGTGGTTGTGGACAGCACTTTCATCCTGTGGCACCAGGGGCTTGATGCGTCACAGCCCACAGGTCCACCGCTGCACTGGGATGAGGTGGGCAGTGCAGGCAGAGGTGGGCACTGTGCTGTGCACTGAGCTGCACATGCACTGATGTGGGGTGTTGCAGCAGCTGTGCTTGGTCCCCCCAAGCCCAGAAGCCAAAACTAGTTCTTCTGTCTGCTGGCTCCAATAGTCCCAGCGTGGAGGGCTGGAGTACCCAAGTCCAAACCAGTGCTTTGGTGCACAGAAATGACAAAGTGCCTCCGACGCAGAGGGAAGGGATGTGGGCCACCTCACGAAAAGCCTTTCAGGAGGCTGCAGTTAATGTCCTTAACAGCAGCGAGCCACCCTGCCCAGATGAGGAGAGTGCAGGGTATCTGTGTGTGGCCATTGACATGTTGTACTCGTACACATATTGATCCGATGGTTCATTGTTCACCCAAGCCCTTGGCAAAGGTCACTGTCTCTGCTCCCATTTTACAAATGGAGCACAGAGACAAAGATTAATTTTTAGAAGTGATTAATTTCCTGGTGCCCACCCTGATTCACTTTGGGCCTCAAGCCCCAGATGAAGTCTGGAGCTGGCTTAATTAAGACATCCCTTGCCCCTCTCCCAGCATTGCCAGACATGTCTGTTTCTTGTTGTCCTTGTCTTTTCCCACAAATTCCTCCACCCTTTATCCTGTGCCAACCCTCAAACCGGCTCAGAGACTTGCCTCTGAGGCAGCATCCAAGACCCACACTTCCCATGACGCCCAAACAATCTCAGATCCTCATTTTTTGGCCCTTGGTGCTCTAAACTATGGAGTGCTTAGGAACGAGGTCCCCCCCTTTGCAGGGTCCAAGTTTACCATAAAGGTCATTTTTAATGTCCCAGGTTGGTCTGGATTACCACGCAGTCCAGTGGCTAAGGACCAGTGGCCACCCCCGCACACCAGCTGCAGGAGCCAACGTCCCCCACCTGCCTTACAGCAGCCAAAACCCAACGGGCAGAGGGGCCGAGCCGCCCCCGCGCCCGGCCCATGTGGCCGGCGGCAGCTCGGCATGAATGAACCGCCCTCCTCCAATCGGCGGCCGCTCCGCCGCGGGCTGCCCCGCCGAGCGCCTCCGCCGCCAATCCCGTGGGCAGCGGCCGCCCGCCGCCGGCCAATGGCGACGGGCAGCGCGGGGCGGCGCCCCCCGCCGGCGGCGCCCTATGGCGGAGCGGCGCGGGCCTCCCGCGGCGGCGGGCGGGCCAATGGGGCGCGGGGGCGGGGCCGGCGCGCGGCGGCCCCGCGCCCCGGCGCGCGGCTCTAAAGCGCGGCGCACACGGCGCGGCGCACACGCGATGGCCGCCGCCGCGCAGTACCTGCCGCGCTCCGCCGCGCTCATGCACCCCGACGGGGACCGGCTGCACCAGGGCACCACGTACCGCGAAGTGCAGAAGATGATGCACCACGAGTACCTGCAGGGACTGGCCCCCGCCGCCGGGCACGCCGTCGGGCTGGCGCACCACCAGTGGCTGCCCAGCGCCGGCACGGACTGGGGCAGCGGTGGGGGTGGTGGGGGCGCGCACCTTCCGCCCGCTGAGCACGCCAAGGGTGGCCCGCCGGGGCCTCGCGAGGAGCTGTCCGCCGCCGCCTTCCACCACCGCCCGCACCTGGTGCACCAGCCGGCGGCGGGCAGCGCGGCGGGTGGCTGGGCGCAGGGCGGTGCGCACCACCTGCCGCCCATGTCACCGCCGTCGGGGCAGCCGCTGCTCTATGCGCAACCCTATGCGGGCCTCAACGGAATGCTGGCCCCGCCGGCGCCAGCGCTGCACCACGGGTTACGCGACCCGCTGGGCGCCGAGGAGGCGGGCGGCCACGAGCTGGCGGCCTCGCCGCCGCCGCTGGGGCCGCCCGAGCCGTCGGACGAGGACGCGCCCAGCTCCGACGACCTAGAGCAATTCGCCAAGCAGTTCAAGCAGCGGCGCATCAAGCTGGGCTTCACGCAGGCCGATGTGGGGCTGGCGCTGGGCACTCTCTACGGGAACGTCTTCTCGCAGACCACGATCTGCCGGTTCGAGGCGCTGCAGCTGAGCTTCAAGAACATGTGCAAGCTGAAGCCGCTGCTCAACAAGTGGCTGGAGGAGACGGACTCCAGCACGGGCAGCCCCACCAACCTGGACAAGATTGCGGCACAGGGCCGGAAGCGCAAGAAGCGGACGTCCATCGAGGTGGGCGTCAAGGGCGCCCTGGAGAACCACTTCCTCAAGTGCCCCAAGCCCTCGGCGCACGAGATCACCTCCCTGGCGGACTCCCTGCAGCTGGAGAAAGAGGTGGTGCGGGTCTGGTTCTGCAACCGGCGGCAGAAGGAGAAGCGGATGACGCCGGCCGGGGTCCCGCATCCCCCCATGGAGGACGTTTACGCACAGGCGGACACGTCGCCGCTGCACCACGCGCTGCCCGGCGCCGTGCAGTGACTGCCCGGCCCCCCGCGGCCCCGACGGCGGCGCAGCGGGCGCGGGCAGCGGGGGACGCGCTTTAATTTATTCTCAGACTGGCCCGGCCGCCTGCTCCGCGCCCCGCGCTCTATTTATTCGCCCGCCGGAGCCGCAGCGGCCGCCGCAGCAGTAGCCAAAGGTTTGCGATCTCTAATTTATTCCCTTCCTCGCGCAGCCGGGGGGCGGCGGCGTCCCCGGCTCGGCCCCTCCCGCTCTGCCCGGCCCGCCCGGGGGGACACTTCCAAACCATTTCCCGGCCCGTCTCTATTTATTTCTAACCGTGCGCGGAGCTCGCACCCTCCCGTTGGTGGGTTCAGTTCGGTCCATTCCCTTGGGTTTCGGTTTTTGTTTGTATCTCTATTGCAAAACCAATGTAGACTGCGAGGGTACGTTTCTATTTATGTTATAGTAAATATTTTATTACTTACATAAACCATTTACCCAGGAACCGGTCTCGTGTCGTCTTTGCAGGCTCAGCGCCCGGCCGGGAGCGGTGCTGCCGGGGGACGCCGGCCGTCGGGGACGGTGGCGGCGCCGCTGCCGTGGCGGGGCCCCGCCGAGCTCCCCTGCGGCGGCCGCCGAGCCCCCCGAGGAGCCCCATCCCGGGCGCGGGCGGCCCCGGCGTCCGCGGTGCCGTGCGGTTCGCAGCAGCGGTGCTCGGCGGGATTTGCCCGCCCGGTAACACGCTTTGGCGAGCCGCTTCCCTACGTGGATGCTCTTGTGCCCTGCCGTGTCCCCGCACCTTCTGCAGTGTTTTACTGATCCGAGCGTAACTCTCCGCAGTGTGAGCAGAAAACAGCCCGCACGTAACTTTTCTCCCACATATCGCAGCGGTAATACGTGCACACTGGTGTTGCTAAGTAGATTCCTTCTACTCAAACCACGCTCTCGGGTTTTCTGATGTCACCAGCTTTCCTTTTCGTGGTTTCATGCCCGAATATTTTGTGGTTATGCCAAGAAAGGCTGAAAGTACGGGGTTTGCATTCTCAGTTCTTGGGGGGAATGGTCCTGCCCCTCTACTTTAAACCTTCTCTTGCAGCACCAAGAAAAGTTGCATGTGAGGGTTGTTTGCCTTTGCAGGTCCTTGGATTCCTGCGGTGTTTTGTGTGTTGGGAGAACTTTTGAAATATGTTCCCATACAGAGGTCTTGCACTGATTAAATACTTCATTGAAATCTCATAGTAAAGAACCAAATTCTTTCTTTTTAGTTGGCAAAGAATTTACTAATGTTCTCAGACATCTGGCACTGGATAGTTTCCCCACTTTACTCAGTACAAATTATGTGCTGTGAAAACAGAAGCTTTAAAAGGGATTATTTTATCAGAAGCGCTGCATTGTGCATTGCAATTTGTGTATAATTCTTTTTAATATATATAAAAATTTCTAACATACCAAATGTAACTTACTCTTGAAAATTTATACTTGAAAATTCTTGTCTTCGCAGCAGTTTGATTTTGTTGCATTTTGTGCCTTTGGTGGGGGTGTGTATTACTTGTCTAAGCAATGTCATATTTGCCATTGATAATGTTATAATTTATTTCATTTTCAATGTTTCTTATAATGTAGCTATTCTACATCAGCTAATATAAGACTATCAAGTTCTCATTCAAAATTCTAGTAAACTGATTTTTGAGATTTTAAAATAAAGTCACTTTGAGCAGTTATTTCATCAAATACCCTGTAAAGACATGGTTCACTTTGTGATACAAACAAGATAGTAAATGCTGTGGGTTAGGGTATTAATAACTTCCCTTGGCATGAAGAGAATAATATGAAATCTCGCTTAAAGGGTTTAGTGTGTGGTGTGTGTTCTGTCAGCTTTTGCTACAGCATTAGCTTCCTTTTTTTGTAATGGGACTGGTTTTTATGGAAGAGCAGAGAATGGTAGGGCTGTTGTAGAGATCCTGAATTCGAAAAGTTTTGCCGTTTTTACGGAATATTTACTAATTTCTAAATAGCTAAGCAGATGTAGTAGCTTAGATGATACACTCCAGTAAAAAAGTAAGAGGATGATGATTCAAGGGTTTGAGTCAATGTATCGTGACAGCATTTAAATTAATTTCCAACTCTGAGAATCTGTCCTTAGCTGTTACCTCATGTGTTCCCCACACATGCACCATTGTTTTTAGTGTTTGGTCATGCTGTAACTGCAGCTTTTGCTTCAGAATTTCTGTGTGACAGCCAGCCTTTAAGGGCAGAAGAAACAAAATCAAAAATGAACAAAAGAGGGGTTTTTTTTTGTTTTTTTTTAAAGAAAACATACTTGTTTGCATTGAATGTTTAATTGTGCTGATTTTCTATAGTAGGAGACATTTCAGTAACCTCTTCATTCTGAACTAACCTGGATGGCAAACAGGATTTATATTGATACTCAGAAGGGAAGGGTCAGTTTTCACATTGCGTTCTCCTAATGGATGAGATGTGCTGTGAGTGCTGGGGAGGATGAGCACCCTTGGGTTGTTCGGTGTGTCAGATTGTATAAGGTGCTGGCAGCCCCACTGCATTAGCTCTTTTTATGCTGTTGAGCAGAAAAAATAAAATACTCTTTGTATCTCTCATTTCTGCAGTGCTGCAGTGCTCAGCTGTTCTAAAAATCAAATGCCCCAAAGGTTTGCCTATCTTAGAATAACTTGTTAGTTTTCCTGGGCAGGGATTAAATAGCAATTACTAGAAGGAGACTTTTTTTTGTTGGTTGTTTCTCACTAAGGTAAAAGCATTACCTCATACTACTACATCAGTAGTAAAGCAGGAGTAAGGTAGGACTATGCTATTGGTACATTAAAGAAAAGCAGATGTACAAAAACTTATTTAACAATGCTCCAACAAAGTAAATATACAAAGTAGGAAGTGTAGATAAGGAACGGGAGCACTGCCAGTGTGAGAGGGGTTTAGGTCTGTGCTGATGGGAAATCCTTGCTCTAACCCAGGAGCACTCTGCTGCTGAGCAGTGCCTGACCCCTGCAGATGCTCTTCAGAGCATTCGGGCTCTGATCAGTCCTATGGTCGCACCGGGCTGTGCTTGTCGTTCTTGGGGCAGGTGTCATCCATCACCAGGGACTGGGATGATCTGCTTGCCTTGCCCACAGTCCAGAGGGGCTGGTGACCCAGGGCTTACATCTCAGACTGCTGAGGAGAGCTGAGGTAGTGACCAAGGAGTCTTTGGCCAGATGGTGAAGTTGGTACCCGGCAAATGCAGCCCTGGTGTGGGCTCAGCGCTTCTCACACTCACAGAAGGGCATGAGCTGTGCTGTGCCACCCTTTGCCTGGGCAGAGAGACTGCCCATGTGCTCCAGGTACATGGGGAGGGCAGCTGTGCTTCCCAAATGCTATTGCTAAAATTACCAATAACCCAAATGCTGTCATCTTATAAACTGGTTATTGGTAACTTTAGGACACTGCTGTTTTCTGTAAGGCAGACAACATTCAGTAGGGTATCACTTTTTCCCTTTTACCTGTAGAGAGGTGAACAGTTGCCAATTAGCTTTCCTGAATGCTTAGGAAAAGTTGTAGTATTCCAGTATCCATTTTCTTCCAGATTTCTTGTATTAGACTATTATTGCTGCCACTTGCAAGAACAGGGAGTGCTTGCTGTATAACAACTGCAGAAGTGACTACAGCACAGCAGTTTGCCTAGTGAGGCACAGTCACTTGTAATTAGTAATGCCATGTTCATCTTATGCTTTCCACTGAATCTGGTCTCTTCTGACTGCTGCCCAGCCAGAGCCATGCTTGATCCCAGCACAGTGCTGTGATGCAACTGGCCCCTAATGAGCTAAGGCAGCAGCTGAAACACTATAATCTCCTTACATGAAGATTCAGAGCATCAGCATTAGCGCCATAGTCTTGTTCCCAATTTTGCCCACTCCTGCTTGCTCTCTTCCCTAGAAGGAGAGATTTCAGTACCATTGGGTTAAGCAAATCTTGTAATTCTGTGATAATGTTGTTTGCATATATTTTAATTTTATGCTAATTATACCGTTGGTTGTTTGGAGCTGGATCAGCCCCAGGACAGCTCAGAGTTATCATTTCACAGGTACCAGAAGCAGACTTGGGTCCTGCCCCAGGGCAGAACTCCACAATTCTGGAATTACTTCTCCTTAGCTGCCGCATATTTTTCTTACAGTTGGGTTGTTTGAAATGAGCACATCCTGGCTGGTGACTCGGAGCTGATGCTTGCTGCTTGTCATGTGCTGAGGATGGGTGCTCAGTGGCTGTGGCTCCCATGGGGGCTCTGTCTACTGCCAGCGGCTGCTGCCCTCTTATCCTCCAGAGCAGATCAGCCCCAGCAAGGGCAGCAGCAAGCAGAGGTGGTGTGGGGGGTGTTCTAGTTTTATTTTAAAATGCTAAATGTCCATAGATGACAGTGTCTGGTCTCATTAAGAGTAATATTGCTGCTCAGCAGGACCAAGAGCAATGTACCTTCCTGAAATGGGCAGCTCCAAAAAAACCAGGCTTTTTGTAGGCTTACACCAGCAAGTACAATGTGGGCTCTGAGCAGCATCATCCCTGTTTTGTGTGTATGTGCCCATATAGGAAACACACAGAGAAGGAACTCGTTAAAATCTCTCACGGGAACTGCCACTGCGCTTTGCCAAGCTGATTTATGGGCATTCAGCATTGCTCCCACTTGTGATTTGTTGCAAGTGTAGTTGTGCATGCAGCTCTCACCTGGTCACAGCAGTAGAGATATGGCCAACTGCACTTCCTCAGGTGTTTTCCTCTGTCACTGAAGGAAGCTCTGCCAATGGAAATTCCCCCTGGTTTCAGTTTGAACTAACGCAACCCGGTGTCTGTGCCGTATGTGGGGATTACAAGATTGCAAAGGCTGTGTTAAAGCACGTGATGCTGTACACATGATATAATGTGCATGTTAGATCAGACCTTATGAATATTTCATATTCCTTGATATCACATTATTTTTGGTGTTGGGCAAATTGAATGTTATTTCTTGTAAGCCTTGCAAAGGTGTTCTGGTTACATTGTTTCCCTGGCTCATAAACTGCTGAGAGCACTCGCTGCAACGAAGAATGCTTTTCATGCCAAACTTTAAAGACATTTCTTTATTTTCCTTTTTCCTACCTTTCTTCAGGAGCATTCTGCCTGATCAAGGCATTTGTGCAGTACCACCAGCATCCAGGACCTTTTTCCTTGTGGGCATTGGCTTCTCTCAGCTCCACAGGGGCAATCTGCTTTCTATCATTGTACCAGATTCTCTAGGGCCAAAACTCTTAGCAGTTACCACAGCCACAGAACAGTGTTTCCCACAGAATGTCTCCAAGCTGGCTATTCTGTCAGCATGTTTAAGGAAGGTGGATGGCTCACTGAAGCTGCTCAGCTCTGTCTCAGGAGCTGCACCCCTAACAGCTGTGTCCTTCAAAGTAAATCAATGAACAAGTGCACAAAAGTCTTCTTCCAAATATCACATATATGCACAAGAGGTGTTGGATGCTCCACAGAAATACCAGCTCTGCAGTCAGGGATCAGTAGAAGGTATCAGAGAGCCAATGGGCAAATGGAGATCTTTAAATTTTACTGTACTTTTTTGGGTTTGTTTGGTTTGGGGCTTTGGGGGTTTTTTTTTGAGAAAATCTGTCCTGTGATTTTTATTACCTGGACTCGTTGTGTATTAGTACCTCTCAATCACACTAAAGGCTATGCAACTGAGATTATGCTGGATCATAAATTTGTAGCCAGACAAAACTCTAGGAAATGAATTTACACATTTGCATCTTTTGGAGTAATTTGCAGAATAAAGAGTCAGACTATTGCATTAGATGTCTTTATGTTTGGGGATTTTTAAAATATATAATTAGTTTTAAATTGGAGATGTTTTTTTCAGTCACGTTTGAGACTAACCTGGTTACAGACAAACCAACAGAAGGACGGGCAATGAGGGAAACGTAGTACACGAGGGCAATTAGGAGAAGTGCTACAATGCAGGCTTTCCTCTAAAATGCTATCAGAGCTCCTGAATTTTACTCCCAGATACCCTGTTCACTTTCTTAAGGATTATGAGAAATGTTTAGGATTTTTTTCCCCAGTGTTCTTACTTCTCATGAAGTGATATCATAAGATATGACATTAAGTTGCAAGATTTAATTTACATGGATTGCTGAGGCACCTCAGCAAAAAGAGCTGCAGCAGTGTGAGATGCTGCCTGTGCGCACAGTGAGGGATGCAGAGGGATTTCTCAGAGGGATTTTTCAGTCACTCTAGTGGGAAGAGCATTCCTGTGTGCTGGGCTTAGTGGTGCGGTGCAGGCAGAGCTGTGCTGCGGGGACCAAACATCTCTGCCCTGCTTCCCACTCTCACTGGTATGGGTATGTTCCTGATCTGGGAAAAGTGCTCTTAACCCTGCTGCCCAGGGCTGTGAAAAGCAGGATAGGCTGCTTTGGGCATTGAGGATAAGTGCTGTGGAAGGGCATCACCCACTGCTGGAACACTCCCCATCAGCTGGGAGCCACATGGAGCTCCAGCTCATGCTGACAAGTGCAGTCGAGTGTTGTCTCTTCAGCTCCTGGCTGACTTGCAGCAGCATGGGGTTATTTTTACGCACATGGCCTGTGGTATGAATCTGGCAGAGCTGTCTGGAGGAGCAATGACATGCTGTGGTGTTGGACATTGTCCCCTGCCCTCATTCCTTCCAGGTGGGGGTTAGGGTGCAACTCTGAATTTCTTTCTTCAGGATTAAGGTCCAGTCCCTTATGCCTTTGTGTCCTCTGCAGAGTGCCAGGAGCTTGAGAATACTCAGTGTTCAGGACAGTTTTCATCAGGTTTTTTCCATGCCATGACATGGGCTGAGGTGTCAAAGCATTTGGGAGCAAAGGGATGAAAAGTGTTGTCAAACATGACCTGACGTCTTGCTTCCCTTGTACTCCCCCCATGGTGCTCCTCTCACTGAGTCCAGGTCTGTGTGACAGGCTCACGGGATGGGCTAAGTAGTGAGGCTCAGAGAGTGACTTGGACCTGACAGCTAAATACTGCCTGTCCCAGAACACTGTGCATTTCTCCATCTGCCCAGGGCAGGGCTGGCTCTGCTGCCAGGAGGGCTCTCGCTTCCCCAACTCTGGCTGCTGGGAACAACCTTGCAGTCTGGCCCAGCCTTGCTGGTGTTGGGGACAGGCGCAGGTCAACGTCATTAAGAGGGAGAGAATTTAATCAATATCTGGAGTGTTTGATATTCGTCCTAGTGGAACACTTGTTATGTCTTTAATTACTATTTCTAGAAGCACCATGGAATGGAAAGCAAAAGGCAGAAATAAATAGTGAGAGGTGATCAATTGGGCATGAAACCCTTGTTATTGATCACCTTTAACCTCTGCTTAAACTAATGACAGAGCTACCATTTAACTGTCCCCAGGCACAAAGCGCATCAATTGTACAAGTGCCACATAAATCATGGTGGGCTGCAGTGTGTTGTGAATGGCCCCTGGGGCTAGCCAGCCCATGGGGAGGGCAGGGTCCCCCAGGAGATGTAGGGGGGCACTCCCAGGGGAGTGCCACTGGAGCACCCGCTGCAGGTGTGTTTAGGTGAGGTGCTGCTCTGATGTTTTGCACAAAAAAGCTCCCGAGAGCAAAGCCACATCACAGCTCTGAAGGCAGTGCAGAGCTGAAGAAATGACAGTATTTCTCCTCCATACCTCTTGCCCCATGGAGCTAAAAGAAGATTTATGCTGTTGAGGATCCCCTTGATGCCTGCTCCTAACTTCCATGTGCCATGGCTGGGCCAGTGCTACTGAGACTGGGTAAGTTTGCAGGAAGAAGGACAGACAGGACTCAAGTAAAACAACGATCCTGTGTCAGCAAGTGTTTGAAGCAGCAGAGTTTGGGGAGGCAGTGACATAGGCACAGAAAGAATCACCTTTTCCCATGTGTCTTCAACTGGCTTCCTTACCAGCTGTGCTGGAATTGCCTATGCTGCTTGTTATGGGGGTAAAAAAAGTAAAAATCAAGATGTGCAATGGGCAGCAGAGTGAAGTCACCACAGCCTTGCAAGATAACAACAGTAATATTTATTAACATTCAATCTACAAATTATCCCTTGAAACTCCAGCCTGGAGATTTGCCAATTTTCAATACATGACAATGTTGTCTAATATGTTTCCAGCACAATGGCATTTCCAAGACTGTGCTGGATATGTGGCATCACAAAACCATCAGCTGTATGTCCTGCCACGCACAGGGCAAGGGCTGTGCCTGCCTTTTGAGGGGAATGTTTGTGTATGTTTAAGACAGGATGCCTGCTCTGCAAATTCAGTTCCCCAAAGAATTAGGAGGTGATTTTTTTCTTGATGTTCCCTACTCTTCATGTCAGTGAAAGCAGAGGGCTTTAAGGGCAGCTTTCAGAAAGCTGCTTGTTTCCAGAGCTGTTTAGGAAGCATTTGCACTGAGCCCTGGGAAAGACAAGGGTGGCAGGAGTCCCATTGAGCAGTGTGTCTGTCTGTTCATCCGTCTTGGAATGCTCTCAGGATCACTCCTGTCTCTGCAGGAACAAGGAAAAGATCCTGTCTCATCTGCTGTTAAATGGGCTACATGATGCTGAGCACACACTTGGCGCACGCCTGGCATGGCTGCGCACATCCCTGGAGGATTTTCTCAGGAGAGCCTGGGTTAATACACATTTTGCCTTTGTGCTGCCATTTGGAGGGTTTCTACTGAAATCTTAAAAATCATTTGGGTGTCCTCATCCATCAGCTACTGGAAACATTATTGATAATACAATCATTCCTTTTTTGATCACTCTGTTTCACTTTTTTTTCTGCTGAGGATCCTGTAATTTGCCACTGCTGAAATGTTGAGAGATGATTGGAATCTGCAAGGTGGAGCACGGGAGCCTTGCAGAGGCAGTCCATGGAGGAGAGGCCTCTTGCATCCCTCTTACAGCGAGGGCTGTGGTGTGCCTGCCCACAGCTGAGGGACAGTCTGACACAGCTCTGAGGAGACTGAGCAGGCTTGACATCTCAAGCTCTGCACTGGCCAGACTGGGGTTCTGGTCTGTACCAGGCAGTCTCCCTCTGGGGTGTCACCAGTTTGGATCTCTGAAGCACCTTGTCCCATCAGCTGTGGGTATTTCACGGTGACCTGAATGATATGTGGTTTCCCAGGCATGTCTGCTGACCCCAGTGACAGGGCTGCCGTAGGGGAAGCATGAGCCAGCAGAACACCAGCTGCATTGCCCCCACAGCCTTCAGGGATGGTGACTCCACTGCTGCACTGGGCAGCCTGTGCCAGAGCTTGTATTGATACAGGCAGTGCTGCTGCTCCTCCATGAAGGAATAAGCCATTAGCTTCAAGGTGGTAGCTAGCTTCCACTCTAGGGGCTTCTAAGGCCTAGGAATCTTAGAGCACAGGGACAGTGAATGTCATCCCACAGAACCTGTACTGGACCTTGCTTCTGCTATGGAGGATTCACCTGGATGTTTGTGGCCATGGAGGACACCAGAGGCTGCAGTCCCTGTGCGGTGAGTGGCTGCTGGTCTGGCAGAGAGAGCGTCTTAGTGCACAATAAAATCTTCTTCCATGTCAGTCCAGAGGGGCAGAGCTCCCCACTGACAGCAGCTGCACTGAGAGCTTGGCATGGATTTGCACAGATGAAATTTCTCTTGCCATTCATGCAGTCTTTCTATCTGCCAGCTTCCCTGCTCCTCTCTGGAATCTGAAGTCCACACAGGGAGCATTCAGCTGGCCACGAGCTCTTTACTGAGCGTTGCTTTGCACAGATGTCCCCAAGCAATTCCATGAATTGTTGCTCTATAGTCACTAAGCTGTTTGGGAAAACATTTCAGATAACTGTCCTACGCATTGGGGTGACTGAATTAATGGCATTTGAATGGTCAAAAAGATAGTGTGAATTGAAAACAATGCTGTCCCTGTCACAGGCAGCAGGAGAATTCCAGCTGGTATTTTCATTGTTAATGAGCAAACCCAGGGCACTGTGTGGCCTTAATACCTTAGAGGGGGGCTGGAGAAATGCACAAACCAGCCTGTCACTTCCCCTTCTGGATTTTCCAAATGCCAGGGAAGGAATGCTTTTAAAATTGTCTTTCAGAGCTCCCCAAGTGACACTGTAGCTTGGCTGTGGGGAGGGAAGGAAAGGGATGACAGTTGCCCAAATGTGTGTTTGCCAGAGAACTGTGATGTACACCAAGTTTGGGAGCTCCTCCACCCTTGGGTGGCAAGGTAGCACCTCTGCCTGAGGATGCCCACAAAGGTGGGAGCACGTAGCCAGTGCATCCCATGAAGTGGCAGACAGCACTCCCAGAGGTGCTTGGCAGTCAGGAGAGCTTTGCTGCATCTGGGCTTGGCGGAGCACAGCCATCCTAACCATACATCATCCGGAGGAATGGGCACTTGGGTAACACATTAGAATAATACATCATTAGAGCACTGTTGCTATGGT
Source organism: Aphelocoma coerulescens (assembly GCF_041296385.1). Taxonomy (NCBI): domain Eukaryota; kingdom Metazoa; phylum Chordata; class Aves; order Passeriformes; family Corvidae; genus Aphelocoma; species Aphelocoma coerulescens. Next base: position 4,014,730 of record NC_091036.1, read on the forward strand.
GATGTATTAGGGCAGTACATCATTAGATACCTTCCATTGATGATGTATTACTCCAAACATGGCTCCTGCCAGCACCAGCACAAGGGCCACAGAGGAAGTCTTGTCTTTTTGCAGAAACTCTACCCTTTCCCTAAGGAAAAAAATCTGAGAGTAGTGGCTTCACTGAGGAGACACAGGGCAGGGGCTGGCCCATCTCTCCTGAGCCTCTTTACTATGTGACTTGCTCCATGTTGAGCCTTATGCTGTTTTCTGAGGACCCACTACCAGCATTTTAGTGCATTGTGGGCAAAAGGATCTGCCAGTGCTGCTGGGCAGAGGGACAGGGTCTGTCCAGGCCCTGCCTGAGCTAGAGGGTCTGAGGCATTTGTGGGTGCATCCTGCAGTACTGCTAGAGGGCTGGCAGTGCCTGCTGAGACCCTCCTGTGAGGGGGCTGCTCTGGGCTTGTGCTCTCCGTGTCCTTCATGCTGTGCCCTCATGCAGGGACTGGATCACTCTCAGGAAATTCATCCTCTCCTGTTCCCCAGGCAGCCAAACATGCTGGTGTCATGTGCTGGTGCCCAAGCCTGTGGCAGAGGAGACAGATGGACCCAAAATGGAGCCCAGGGCAAGGGTGACTGCTGCTGCTCACCTTCCCATGAGCCTCTGTCAGGGTTTGATGCTAGCTAAGTGCCAGGCACTCACAAAAAAAAACCCATTTACTTATTTTCCTCTGCTATAGCTAAGCAGAGGAGGGGAAATTAAAACTTCATTTTCATGAGTTGAGATAAGGATTATTGAAAAAAAAAAAAACAAAACACTTTAAGGCAAAACAGGTTCAAAACTTAAACCTTATAAAGAAGATATCTTATTAACAGAATTAAAAGTAAAAAGGGTAATGAGAACCAAATAGAACTTTCAGAACACTTTCTTTCCCAGTCCCTCCCTCTTTCTACCAACTGCACACGGAAACAAAACATGGGGTTTTGGTCAGTATTTCACTTCTTAAAAACCATTCTTCGGTATGCTTAAGGAAAAGAGTTTCTTCCGCTGTGCTGCGGGATCCTTCCCACGGGAGATAGTTCTCTGTGAACTTTTCTATCATGACTTTAACTTCCACAAGCAGTAGTCCCGCCCAAACCTGCTGCAATGTGAGTCCTTTCCACAGGCCAAGCAGTCTTCCCACAACTGCCTAGCGTGGGTCATTTTAGTTCATGGAGTGTAGTCTTTTAAGGATGAGCTGTTCCAGTTTGGAAGTGAAGGCTCTCTTCCTCTATCTCTAACAGCAAGGGTCATCTCTCTGTTCAAGTTCCTCACTAGATACAGGTTTTCAGCACCCACGTGCTCCAGCATGAGTACTCTTCTTCACGGGCTGCGTGTGGATCTCTGCACCTCCCCATGCACCTCATGAATTACAGGGAAACTGTTGTATTATAGTCCTCACCACGGCTCACAGGAGAATCTCAGCTCTGGTGCTTGGAGCACCTCCTCCCTCTCCTTTTTTTTTCATTGACCTTGGTGCCGCCATGTTGGTTTTCCTCACATGTCCTCACTTTTGTTTTTCCTCTGACTTGGAAGAAAGTTGGTGTCTGTAAATTGTAGTTGAGAGGTTGATCTCGTCCAGGGCCCGCATCGGGGAATTGCTCGCCGTGTCTCTCACTGCTGGCCATGTGGTCCCTGCTGGCACCGCACGGGCGGCTCCGGCCTCAGAAGGGCCCCAGCCTTGGGAGGGCCCTGGCCGTGAAGTCCCGGCCTCGGGAGGGCTTTGGCTGTGCGGTCCTGGCCTCAGGAGGGCTCTGGCCTCGCGGTCCCGGCCTCAGGAAGGCCTCCGCCAGCCCCTGCTGGGATGGGCCCTGGTGGTCCCCCCCCGGGATGGGTCCCAGCGGCTGCCTCACCACCCCTCGGAAGAAGAAGGAGTTTCCCGTGGTTTTTCCTTTCTTAAATATATCATCACAGAGGCGTTACCAACTTGTCTAATTAGGCTAGTAACCTGCCCATTGTCAGAGCCTTCAGCGATTGGCTCTGTGCCGGACATAGACGTTTCGAGCAGCTTTTCTCCTGGCCACTAAAACCAGGCTGTGTCAAACCAACACAGCCTCATTGTGTGCCATCAGCTGGGCTCAGTTCCCTTGGGATCACTTTTTCCTTGCTCTTCCCCTCAGCCATGGGCAACCCTGGCCCTAGCCTGGAATGAAACCAAAAAGTTGAGCCCAGGAGAAGTTCCAGCCAGCTGGGTCCTCAGCATCCCTGGGGTCTTTGCAGGGCTGCACTCTTTTCAGCTCAGCGGGCTAAATAAATTGCTTCAGAGAGCAGACTGGGAAAGCAGGTTTCTTTCACTGCAAAGTATGCTGTGTGCATCAGATATAATTTGATTTTAATTAGTGGACAAGAAAGCAGCATAGTTAATAAAGTATGCACTGCCTTTTGCAGGAATGCCAGTCTTGAATTTCTGGAAAATGCAATCAAATCAGAAAGATCAGTGCAAGGTGAGCCAAGGCTGAGAATGTCTGGGCAGGGGCATTGTAAACAGGGTCCCAGGAGAGATCCCTGACCACTGTAATATCCCATGGTCAGGATCACAGCAGAAAAGGAGTTTGTGGAGCTCATGCTGTTATCTGGTGTGGAGATGCCCCAGTAGCCTCAGGCAGTGTGCCAGCTGCATCCAGGGACTTTTCAGCTGACTCCCCTGCCTGCTCTCAGCTCAGGCATGGGCAAAGGTGGAGCTGCCCATTGCTTCCCTCCCTGGTTTTTTTCCTGCATCTGGAGGGACCTCAGTGCCTGTCCCACTCCCCTCATAGGGGACAGCTGTGACAGGGCTGCTCCTGGGTCTTTCCATCTCTAGCACTGCTTGGGGGATGCAGGATCACAAGCAGCCCTGGATGCAGCTGCTCATACACAGAAGCTTGTGTTTGGGCAGCAGGTCTTCTGGGCTCCATTCCCAGCAGTGTGGGCTCGTGGTTAGACCGCTTAAGAGCCAGCCTGCCCCCACATCACCCTGCAGATGCACACTTCCTTCCCCTGAAATCTCTGTGGGAGCAGAGTCTGCCCACTGAGGGCAGGAGGGCAAGAATAAGAGGTTGGTTGTGCAGACTTGAAGTGTGATAAATAATATCCCCTGGAACTGCCCTGCTGCTGGTTACTGATCATCATAAAGTATGAGACACTTTAGGAGAGCAAGCCTGTGTCTGCCCTTGATGCCAATGCTTTTAAGGGTTCAGGATGCTGCCCTGCTCCCAGGCACCATCTGCAGTACTGTAAGCCAAGGCTGCTTTTAGCTTCTCAATCAATTGGATTCAATTAAGTGATAACATGAGCCTATGGGTAGAGCAGTGATTGCTTATCCCTGTATCAGCAAATTATCCCCAGGTAGTGCAGAGAGGTTTGTGTGCCCTGGGCAGGAGTTGGGGTGTGAGGCCCTGGTGAACCCTCTGCCACTGGGGTTCCTGGGAGAGGGGACCTGCAGCAGGAGCCAAGGTGGGGCTGCCCAGCACTCCCTGACAGGAGCAGCCCCCAAGGAGGCCAAGGTACGGTTATTTAAAACACTGTTTTTACTCTGTTCTCAGCTCAATGTTCCCACCAGGAGATTCAGCTAGCACGCACCCTGACATGTCTGGAAGCAAATGTTTTTGGGAGGCTGTGGGCATCTTAAAGAAGCAGAGCTGCCTCTGCCACTCTCCCCCTGCACTATGGCCATGGGGTGTGCAGGGCACCACAGCTCTCTGAGGCCAGACCTGGCTGTGAGGGATGTCAGACATCAATAAACATCACTGTCAAAAAGGACAGGAAAAGGTTATTTATCAGAAAACAGGCCAAAAAGTAGGATTGCAGCTGTGGTGACATGTGCTGCGGCCACGCTGCCAGGGCTGCATCCTGTGGTGGCTCGGAGGGGTCAGAGCCACCGCTGCAGTGCCACTCACATCCCCACACCACTGATTACCATGGCTCAGCTCAGCAGCCCCATGCTGTGCCTGTGGCCAACTTGGTGCCACTAGCCATGAGAGCAGCCCAATATTTTTCTCACTTCCCCTGGTACAATTAGGACTGTGTAGGAGTGACGGTCTCCTCAGAGAAAGCCAGGCTTGGAAGGGGCTGAGATTTCGGACCAAGTGCAGATGCCATGTAGTGTTCCCCAGACTGCTGAGCTCCTGGGCTTGAGGAGCTGCTGTCTCTGTGCAGAGACAGGCAGCTCTTCATCTGCTGGGGCTGCAGGAAACTGTGTGTGCGCATGGGACTGTGCTTCTGTGTGACGTGCTGGGGATTTGAGAACAATGTTTTGCAAAACAAAACCAGAGAAGGTTATTAATTTTCAAGATAACACAAACAAGAACAGTGAGTTGCTGTTGAGTTGGTGATCACATGCTGGTGACTGCAGTGAAGACATTTGTGTGCCATGTTCACATGTGGCCTCATCTACCTGCTCTGCCTCCACAGGTGATGCACAGGTGGTGCTGGAGCTGTGTGTGGGGCTGGGGCTGGTGAGAGCTGGTCTGAGCCTGGTGGGGCAAGAAGACCCAGTACCACAGACCTGGGCTCAGGAGCAGCGCCAGGGACAGGCACAGGACATCTGGTGGTAGTCCTGATGCCAGGGCTGTTCCCAGAGGAGCACTAAGGCCTCAGGGGTGCCCTCAGCACATCCCTGGCACAGCTGGCAAGTTTTGCATCCTTCAAACCTGTCCTGACGTCGCAGTTCAAGGTACAGCCCCGGTGCTGTACCCTCCCTCTCCCCATCGCCTACCTCTGATTAGAGCCCTCAGAACAAACCTGCTAATGCCTTTCCCAAGCTCTCGCCCCCACACTTTTGCCATATAAATCACTATAATTAAAGTGTTTGGAAAATGCTTTGGGAGCCCAGACAAGCATCCCCACATGCTACACACCCAGCTTGGCAAGTCCAACTTCCTGCTGCACCCACCCTGCTGCCCCAGGCGCTGCATCCCTTCCCTCCCAAAACACCCAGCAGGACAGAAGAGAGGACCGTTCCCAGGCTGTGCTTGCCACAGGCTGCGAACATGCCTTCGGCTCAGCGCCTGGCCAAGGCAGTGCACCAAGCAGCCTCCCAGACAGAGAGAGGCCAGAGAGATGGGACAGGACCCCTGCCAGCCCCTGGCACCACAAGCAAAACCTGGGCAAGGCTGTCTGTGAGGGGAGACAAGGGTGCTCGTGGTGCTGGGGGAATCACTGCTGTTCACACCTCTCTGTCACCAGCTCAGAGAAACAGTACTTTCTGCTGACTGCTGGAACCTGGGTGTAGAGAAACCTGGGGAGAAAGCCACTTCAAGAGAGCATGGAGGGCATGGCACACTCCACCCAGCACTGGCCCTTCTGCTAATCTCAGGAGAATGAGCCCACAGGCCTGTCCACAGCCCCGTTCTCACCAATGCAGAGGAGGCAGCGGAGGTGAGGGGCTGGTGGGGCCCAGGCAGGAGGACAGGGCTGCTCTGGGGACTGGCAGAGACTGCTGAGATGGCCTGGGCACCGTGATGTGGTACCAGCTTTCCCCTCCAGCACAGCTCTACTGGGCAGGAGCAGGTCCCATCCTGCCCTAAACCAAGGCATGAGGAACACAAGAGATTTTGGCCTGTCTTTTTAACTTGGAGCAGAACAGACCTTCAGGAGCTGGTGTGAGCCACCACCTGGGGGAAAAAAAGCCATTTTTCAAGCCATAGGCAGCAACATCCATGAAACATTAATTTTTAACAGTGAACCCCTGGAGTGCAGATCAAAGCAACTGTGTGAAGAGGCAAAGGCAAAGGGAAGGAACAGAGCAGCAGGTGAGGAGACAGAGCTGCCTGAATGGGAGTGGCACAGGCATGCAGCAACTCTCAGGAGCCCTGTGGACGTGGCCAAACAGGCACAGTGGCCCAAGCAGAGCAGCTCCTGACAGGGGGTGAGTCTCTTGGGACACTGGTGTCCACGCAGAGTGTGGCTCCTCGTGTCACCGTTTCTGGACCCACCACCACCTGGTGCCCTGGCCCCCTCCTGGCCTTCCTCCAGTGACTACCCGTGACCACTTTTGATGGCGGCCCCTCATTCCCACTCTTGAGCTCCATGCTTCTCTGCCTAGACTCCTCCAGTGGGTCGCTGCCTGTTTGTCCTCCTCTCTCCCACTGTGCTCAGCTGGGACCAGCTGTGCCCTGTGACAGGAATATTTGAGTCACCTGGACTTTCCTGTTCTATTCCCAACAGCCATGCTGCTCCCTGGTGCCAGCACTGCTGGCCCTGCCACAGTAGCCCAGGTGCCAGCCCACAGCAAGGGCACCTTCCCACCCAGCACACTGGCCACTGCAGCTGTTCGAGGCTGGGGAACTGAACACCCCAGTTTCTTCCCAGGGTTCAGCTCCAGAGCTGGGTCCCAGTTCCACTCCAGCCCTGTGCTGACTGGCAGGAGCTGGTGGCTCTGCTGTAGGCAGCACCTTCTGGCAAGTGGCTGCTGTCTCAGGCGTGTGGTGCCAGATGATCACTCCAGCCCCTGCCCACCTGCACCAGGATATCTGTGCAGGGGCATTGCTGCATCTCCTGCACCTTGACACTTTCCCTCTGCTTTCCCAGTCACCCAAAAAGACCAAGATCCACATGCAAGGATCTGCAACTGTCCTTGAACAGTGGCCATTGTGGGGATTTCACAGGCTGACAGAGCCTGTGACCATGGGAAGGTCTGTTGTTTCCTGCCACTTACTCTTCCTCAGCAGGGAGGGTTTGGCAGCCCTGCTCTCTGTGCAGACAGAGCTCAGTTCTGCTCCCAGCTCCTGCTCAGCATGTATTTTTACCTTTTAATGAAAGCAACTGAACTGCCTGAAATTGCCTCTCAACTCTTCTCTGGGGCTTGGATTGCCAAGAAATGATTGACGCATTTAATAGAGGCAGTGGGTGCAGAGGAATTTGGCAGGAGCCCAGGCTCATGATACACAAAGGATACTGCCGTTCCTGCTTAGGTTTTCTGAGCCCCTGCTCTCAGAACACACTGTCCTGTGGGGGGCAACTGCACTCTGGCTGAGCAGCTGTGAACTCAGGAGCCCTAGGAACAGGGCATGGGCTGAGCCATGGGGACAGGGAGAAGGTTTTGGGGCAGGGAGGGCTGTGTAGAGGCTGCAATGCATACCCCTGAGTGCAGGCTGGAGAAGCCAAACCTCTGTCAGTGCCTATTTGGTTTCTCTACTGCTTTGAGCTGTACGGGGTTTGTCCCCACAATGTGGGTGAATGTGTACAGCAGATACTTGCCTGGTTTTGCATATACACGCTCATGAACCTGCATGTGAAAGGGGCTTTTTCTTACATTTCCTGGAGAGAAACCCCCCTGCCATGCATAGACTAGTCTGGTAAGGGCCCACACAGATTGCATTTAGCACACATTCCTGTGCATGCTTGCTCCTAAACACTCACGTGCACACATATGAGCTCACCTGCACCTGCAGGTGTTCACCCTGCTCCCTGTCCCACACCTGAGCACTGGCATATGCCATGTGACACCCACATGTGAGACAGGTGTCAGTCGAAACAAACCCATCACTTGGCACCAAGTAACAGTTGCTACAGCCTCCCCTTCACACTGGAACACTGTATCAGCTAACTCCAAGGTTTAGACCAGTACAGTCTGAAGGCTTTTGTCTCTGCAGCCTTCTGGGAGGTATCAGAGAGTGACCCTTGGCCATTTCCTAAGCTCAGGAGCGGAGTTAGAGGAACAAAGCCGCCTGTCAGTCCCTGATCATGGGGTCTGACCTCGGCTTAGCTTTGTCCCATTTGAAAGGCACCATGAAGCCACCACTGAAGTTACTAATACCTCTCCCTTGGGTGTCTTCAGAGGGACACCCATTCCAGATAACTCTAGAGAGTGATATCCAGGAGCAGGCTAGGTTCCTTGTATATTCAATGTATACATTGCTCATCCCCTGGAGCTTCCCTTCTCCTGCTGATATAAAGGGCAATTTGTAGAGCTTACAAAGTCTTATTAAAATATCATTGTGAAAGGGTGACATAAGTACCTGAACAGAAAAGAATAGATTTGTCTCATTAACCAGAAACTTAAAAGTCTTGTTTCCTCTTCCTTGCATTTTCTTCCCATAGGAGGGTAACAGTCATTTATTATCATGCGTGGAGAGAAAAGCCTCACTCCTTGGAGGATGTGCTGATTTCTGCAAAGCCTCTGCACCTGGCTTGTGCTCTGGGGCGGGCAGGCTGGGAGTGAGCATGCCTGGTGCTCAGAGGCCTGGCACATTCTTTCAAATAATGCCAAAAGAGCAGCATTATCTGAAAGCAGCGCAGCCTGAGTCCCGTTTGTGTGGCCACAGCCAGTGTGGGCTGGAACACAGCACAGGCTATTAGCATGTAATGAACACAACAATTACTCTGTAAGGGGGAGAAAGGGTTAGGGCCAGACAGAGTTTTAAGAATAAAGGCTTGTTTAGGAGAATTATTCACTGGGTCCCTGTTGTAGGTGGACGGCAGCAGATTAGAAGGAAACATTATCTCTCAGGGCAAGTTCAGAAGGACAAATGAAGCCAAACTGACACGGGTTGAGAGTCTCAATACATTATTCTCTTTGCTCTACAAATCTGTGAGAACAAAGTGCTCAGTGTAAGTGCTCACCAGGGCCATTTTTACCCCTGTAGGACCACAAAAGTTCAGCATGAGATGAAGGGACATGTGTTGGCTATTAGTCCACTAAAAGAGCATTTGAGTTTAGAATTTAGAGTCTCATAAAAACATTATTGTCTGTATCCCAGGACATTTGTTTGTTAGGGCAACATGGACTGAAAAAATGTGCCCCTCTGCACAGCTGTGTGCCTCACCAGCCTCACCATGGCTAGCCCACCTCAGGGATTACCTCAGGCCAGCCTCCCAGCCCAGCATCACCCTGAGGACAGCCCCTGAGTCTCAGCCTCAACACCAGTCTTGTCATCTCTGCAGGTGAAGAAGGATTGTTGCTCCAAAGAACACTTGGCCTGATGTGTTTTGTTGCGGCAGGAGGTTGTATCTTGCTCACGCAACATGCAGTACTGCGCAGGTTCCCTGAAGCCTCCATTGACATTTCTGGCTCTGCTCTGCTCACATGTGTCTGTAGTTTGTATGTTCACCTCACCAGGTCCGAGGCAAGGAAGAAGTTTATGTCCAAGTGAAAATGCCAAGGACCATAGAATGCTTGCCTTCCTCTGCCCCAGAGATCACAGTTTGGCTCTTGGGAACACCAAGGCATCTTTCCCCTCAGCACTTCTCTGCCATCAGGAAGCCCTCTGTCATCTGACAGGAGCCCTCCTTCCTGAGGCTGATGTGGCTCAGCCTGCTCAGGACCAAAACCCAGCTGGAGCTGCTGGACTTGGTCTTGGCTCTCTGAGTGAAGTGCAGTGGGTGGCAGCATAGAGACAATCAGAGCACAGGATCTGACAGTCCCTCCTGGACTTGCAGACTGGAATAAACAAAATTATGGACAAGCCATCACGAGTGCATCTATGACACTTCTGGGTTGTGAGCTGCTTGCTGCCTTCCTGGTTTAGAATGATTTTGACAAAAAGCATCCATATGATTTTGATATATTTAAGCCCATGGCCAGGCTTTATAAGATGCTTGGCAATCTATGGGACAGGTTTTAGAAGCATTTTGTTTTGCATTTGGATTGTCTTCCAGCTACCAAGATGATCAGCTTTGGGCTTAGTCAGTAGCGGGAGGAAGGTTCTAAGGACTTCTGCAGTAGGAGATGTGGGACTCGGCAGGGCCACCCCAGGTCTGCAGCTGCCCCAGGACACTGCTAGGAGCTGTGGGCAGGCAGTGAGCATGGCTCAGAGCAATCTCCATCTCCCCCAGATCTGTTTGTCCTCCCAACCCTCAAAGGCAGCCAGAAAACATCCACTGCTTCCTCCAACTGCACAAGGAGCATGTGCTTTTAAAAGGCTGAAAAAAAGGTGGAATGCATTATCTGTTTACAAAGTCATTGTAAATATTAAAGAGCCAATGAGGGGAAATGTCCCTGATGATGTCTTTTCAGGAGTGTGGGAGAAAAATCCATGCAAAGCCACTATTGAGGGGTATGGCCAAAAGGCAAGCGATGCTTTGAACCTGTTCAAAGCCACAGAGATCAGCTGTCTTCCTGGCACTGCAGTGGGAAGCAGCTACCCATCTCTCCTCAGAGTCAGCTGAAAGGTCACTTCAGCAAATCCACAATTAAAATAAAAGATGGTAAGTCCCAGAGAGAGTTATTTGAAAATAAAAGGCATCAAAAGCAAGATAGATGCATCTGAGCAGCAGAAGTCCTGGAGAGCTTTGGTTTAGTAACAGAGTGTCTGTGCAGTGCAGGGAGATGACAGGTACCCCAGGTGCTTCTGAGGGGTGCACTTGCAAGCACCTGTCACAGCAGGGATGAAAAGGGAGCCTCCATCCCCCTGTCTCCATCCACTCTCAAGCCCCCCTCAAGCTGCACAGAGCAGCCTGGGCTCTGGAAGCCCCTCCTGCCCTGCCCCACCAGTACACCTGGGCTGGAGAACCGTGTCCCTGCTGCCACAGTGGGTGTCATGGCCAGGAGGAAAGAAGCATCTCTGGAGAGGCCAAGACCTGGGAGAGAGTTGTGGCTTTGGAGGACTTGTCTCCTGTGCTCCTGAGATGTCCCAGGAAAGGACAGGAAATCATTAAAAACTCTGAGGAGATACTTTGATTGGAAAGGCAAGCAAAGCAAAGCAGTCCATGGTGTTATGTAATGCAGCTCTGTTGAAACAGTGCAGGAAAGTTGCCTTGTGCCAATAAATCAGGCGGCCATGGAGGAGCAGATGTGAATCACACCTTGCTTCATATGCCCTGCAGTGTTTTCACTTATTGTTCCAGTTTTAAAGATTAATGGCACTCAGAGATGAGTATTATCTACACTTCCATTTCATACTCATTATCAGAAGAGCTTTTTTCAGCATAATTAGCATGGATCAAATTTTCCAAATGGCTCGGCAGACTTGCTGCTGTTCCTTGGCTGCTAAGAATGCCTGGGACGTCCCACTGCTGCTGCTGGGTGCACTGGACCCCCAACTCCCCATAGCACCATGTAGCCTTTAAATGTGGAGAGAGAAGGGGCACTACTGAGATGACAGCTGCTGCGACCCAGAAACAGGGGTTTCCTGACTTGGCCTGCCAGGAACTCCCATGTTCTGACACAGCTGGTGGGGGTTGACGGGCTGGCAGCCTCTCTGTCACTAAACAGGAGGGCAGGAGGCTCTGGCTGCAGTGGGTAAGCCAGGGGCAGGTGTTGGTGCTCACCAGCCCAGGCAGCAGCAGCCCTGAAGCCCCGGTGCTGGGGCATGGGCCAATCTCTGCTCCAGGCTGCTTTATATTATCTGGGCACTTGTGCCTGGTGCCCAGCATATCAGGGAATTAAGTATTTGATACCTGGAGGAGTAATGGAGGTGGGTTACCTGCACCAGGAGCCAAGCCTGGCTGTGAGGCAGGAGGTCTGGGAGAGAGTGAAGGTGGCGTGGAAAGGCTGAAGGAAGTGGTGGCTGGGGATGGGAAAACTTGCTGGCATCTTCCAGGGCTTATCTGGGACTGCCAGTGCATGTGTGGGGCTGGTGCACGCTGTCCCTGCTGTGTCCCCCACAGGCTGTGTGTGAAGGGCAAGCTGTGGGTGCTGTGCCCACAGGGGAAGGCATTGGCAGTGTTGGGGGGAGAGCAGTGGCAAGCAAGTAAGCTGTGGGTGCTTGTGTGGGCCTGCCAGTGGTCTGGAGAAAGCCAGGGAGCACAGTGCTGAGCTCCCTGCTACATCCAATCAATCTGTGATCGTTTCTATCATGAAGATAAACTGGCCATTGTTGCCAAAAATAAATGTTAGCATTCCAAATCCACACTTCAATAGCACCAGCTCATTAGAGATGCATATCATTTGGCTCCGGTCCCACACCTTCTAGCTCGTTATAAATATGCAGTTGCTGCTGGCTCTACCCCAATCATCTCTGCAATCAGAGCTTTTAATTAGGTTAATTAAATTGTATCAAACCTCACAGGGACGCTGTTCACTGATGCTGATGAGGCAGCCAAAACAGACCTTAACTCTAGCTCTAATGAAGGCCCTGCTGCAGCTAATAACAATGCATAATAAATTAGTGCTTCCCTAGAAAGGTGCATCAGGGCTTGCATTTCAGTAAATGATGATCTATGTGCACTAATTCACTATTGCAGTCTTTAGGTCTGCCAAGCCAGGGACATCCTGGGAATAGGTTCTCACTAAATAATGGGCTCCTGACTGCTTGAAGCAATGCTGCTCACCTGGGTTCTCTCAAGGCACTAACGGCTTCAGGTACAGAACTGGGAGATGGCAAAGCAATTATTTGCTGCTTTCACCTTGCCCAGCCCAGGGTCCACTCTCGATGCCTGGCATCTCCCAACAGAAGCAGCAGCAGGTATTTATTTACTTGAAACCTTCTGTAATGGAATTTGGAGAGGAACATTTTGTTTGGAGGGAAATGGGTGGCTGTGTCCAAGTGCGGCAGCATGAACAGGGATGGTACCCTGTGCCCAGGCTCTTCCTAGACATTAGCAGCCCCGTGTTGCTCCTAATCAGATGGGGAAAAGATCCGGGTGGCCAAGGAGCTGTGGAACAGAGAGGTTTAGGGCAGCCATGCTGAGCAGCAATTAGTCATTCCTGATTTACATTCTGCTCTTTCAACTCCCTGCTGTGAAGCTGCTCAGGCTTGAGTGGAGGAACTTCACCACCCTTTTCTCCTTGGTGCCCTTGGGCAAGACACCTCAGCTGAACCTGGCTGTAGGGTCCTAGGGAACAGCAGGGCCAGAGCAGCCAGTCCTGCAGCTGGAGACACCTGCAACCCTGCACCAGTCCACAGTCCCACTGGTGACCCTGGAATGGCAGCATCTGGAGGGTGAGTGGTGGGAGGGCTCATGGTGAGCAGACGGTAAAAAGCAGGGCAGCACCTGTGAGCAGCGGGATGGGTGGGATCAAGCCTCCCTGCTCTCCTCTGTTGAAAGAACACAGCCAGGGGGGCCTCCAGAGGCTCTGGGGGTCCCTCTGGCTGCCACAGCACATGGCCACTGATGGAGACCCCACAGTGGCTGTCCTGGGGGGGGGGGGTCCAGAGCCTCCCCAAGCAAGTCAGCTTCTGTTGCCATGCCCCAGGCACCCCACTGTGGTCTCCAGTCTGGTTCAGACTTGGAAAATGGGGCCTACAGGAAAGCAGCTGAGAAGCCTAAGGGCTAGTGATGGTTCTGCTAGTAAAATATATTGTTGCAGCTGCCTAGAGATAATCCTGCAAGCGTAGTCTGCTATTAATGTTTACAGAAAATCATTATCAATTGAGTTGTTCAGGACTTGAACAAGGAATTACATGAAATTATTATACAGCATGATATTATTGAATCACCTGAAACCTGAGCTGTGAATCTGTGGGGTATTTTGATATCTGTATCTTTCAAGCTGCAGGGAATCTCCTTGCTAAAGAACCTGTTGGTTCAGCTTTTGATGCTATAATTATCACAAACAAAAAATAGCTGTGGGCATTTTCTCGCTGTCCTTCCCCATGAGGGCCCAGCTAGAGGATGGCAATCCCACCCATATCTCACTTTAAATCCTGTGCTGTGGCCAAGTGGGCCGGGGTTTTGATTCAGTTGTAAAGTATTGGCTCTTTCCAGACCCTTGCAGAAACATTTCAGTGCTTTAGGATGAGGATACCAAGCTAAAGGCTTTGGGAGTCAAAGAGAAAGGTCTTTGAGGTGTGGATTTTTTTCCTGGATACCATTGGGAACTCTGCAGGTGTAAGTTAGTCCTATCTGCTAAGGTAGAAGTTCAGAGATCAGCACCCACCAAATCCTTCACACCATTGCAGGCAGGAATAGGTGAAAAAACTTTTGTGGACAAGAGCTGGCACCTCCTTTTAGTCTGTTATGGCCACAAGATCATAAACCACTCCACAGGCTATGGGATTTGTACCCAGACTTTGGAGGTCAGGGTCAAGCAAGAAGCCTGATTGATGTGACCACTACAGATGTAACAATGCTCTGTTTTTTCTTTGTTCAGACCTTCATGGTTTCCCAGGGAAAAGTAAGTCAGAACAGGCACAACTTTTGCTACCCAGACCCTATATTGTGATTACGAGACTGTGTGTCCTGGCTGGTACCTCAGCTCCCAGCAGACACCCCAGGACAAACACTGTGGCCCTCAACCAGTGAGTGCTCAAAGTAAGCCTTGCAGCTGCCGACTACATCCCATAATACCTCACTCCATACTGGGAAGAGATGCCTTTCTTCCAGGGAATAGGTCACTTGTGCCCATGCCAGCACTCGCTCTGCAGTGGGACAGAGGTGGACAAGGCAAATGCTGGGCGTGGCCAGGTTGGTGCTCTTCAATTCCTACCACAGGATTCCTTGAGGGTCTCCCAGCAGAATCGCTGCTTTTCTTTCCCATCCTTTTCAGTAACATTCTCGACGCAGGTAAAATTAATCAAGGGCAAGGATTAAATATTTACCTATCTAAATCTCAAGGAGATTTCCCTTCACAGACGCCGGCCGTTGCGCGGGGACCCCGAGGTGCGCCGTGAAGCCATTGCAGGGTCCCGGAACGCCCAGGGCGGGCACGGCGGGCGCGGCCCCGCTCCCGGCCCCGCCGCGCGGCGCTGCTGCCCCCTGCCGGCCGGGCCCGGCACTGCGGCTGCTCCACTGCCACGGGAAAAAGGCTGCGCCTTTCTCTCGAGCGAACCGAACCGAACCGAACCGAACCGTTCTCACACACGGGGCTTTGTTTTCCCTCCTGCTCACCCGGCGGTTTACAGTCGTTACACAATCTGCAGACTCCGGGTTCTGCAGACTCCGTGGATTCTCCCCTGAAAAATTTACCCCACATTTATCTTTGCAATGGCAAGAACAACCTCTGAAGCTGCATTTAAGCATGTAAAAACATCGTGTTTCATCACCAAGATGCTGGAAAAGCTCCAAAGTAGGTAGGGCCTGAGAACAGCATTTTTTTTTTCCCTACCCCCTTGCAGACCATGTGCTTATTGCTGGCAGCGACAGGACGATGGAGAGAGATAAGAAAAGGAATGTTTACACGGAGGCTTCTCTGAACATGCCTGTGCCGCTCCAGGACACTCAGGATATGTCTGCACATCCCCCATCCCTGGCAATGCAACCGGCCCAAGGAAAACCCAGAAGACAAAACTCTTGTCTCACACTTGGCTGCTGCATTGTCACTCCCTACAGAGAATTTTGGCACTGCCTCAATTTGAACTGAAGCAACTCTGAAGGAAAAGCACACAATGGAATAGTGCAAATAGGAAAATGAGAGGGATTTGGGGATGTTGGGGAAACGACTAGAGAGTAATTAACCTTTAACCTGCCTGAAGAGACAGCTGAAAAAGCTAACCTCCACTCCTGTGGATTTGGGCAGGTCCTGCTCAGCCCCAGAGCTGACAATCCCCAATTATCTTCCCTGTCCCTGGGCTGTGCTCAACCCACCTCCCTAGTGTTCCACTACAACCTTGACTGTTCATGGATTGCTTATGGTGCATCTTACCAGGACACTCAAGTACATCTCATGGCTTCCCACTGTAAATATTAAGAGAACAAACTCTGATTGATTAATCAATTAATTAGATGAAACACCCTGATGGCTGCCACAGGCCCACAGTAATTTGTTATAACAAAGTGCTGAGCTTCAGTCAAAAGCAGGCTGGCACCAGCCCTCCAAGGGAGATGCCTCCTCCTTTCTGAGCAAAGACTGTAACAATTATTCAATGAAATGGCTAACGTTTCCGCTGAAACTTGAATTTGTAAATAGCTGGACCAGTTGTTGTTTCTTTCTTCACCTTTACTTTATGAGTTTTGTCCTGGAAAAAAGAACAAATACAAATATTTGCTGCCATGCAAGAAGGAGAAAAACCCCCACCCATGTAAATCAGAGTCCCTGTCTGGGTCTAACCATAAAGGAAAAATGGTCACTTTGCACTGTTTAGGTAGGGATTTTCATTTTATCTGCTCTTTTCCCCTTCAGGCTGTCAGGCATAATCTGCTTTGCTCACAAGCACCAGAGAACAGGAGTCCCATTCAGAGAAGTAATTACGGATTTTTAAGACCTTCTCATAACTTAGAGAAATGGTTCCCTGCTTCTGACTCCTAGTGACACCGTTTTGGAGAAGACTTGTGACCACCACTTCACAGCTGAGTCTTAGTCCTTGCTGACAAGGTGACACTTGGAACAGCAGATATAATTCACTGAAATGTTTCATTTCCTTACTTTTTCCATACTAAAAGAGGATTACTTATCTTAAGGAGTTATCTGGAGGTGTCATTATAAAACCAGAATGAAGAAACAAATACAACATATACAACATATACAATACCAGACCTAATGACTTAACAGAACAGACTTGGAGAACCAGAACCAAGTCCCTCACCAGAAGATCTTTCCGTGTCTGGATTTTCTGTGTGATGACAAACATGGCCTTCTCTCTCTCGATGCGCTGCCTCAGGAGGTCATACTGGTTCTTCCTCTGCTGGGCTAATTTCTGCAAACAAAAATAAAAAAGCTGTATTAAGACAGAGATGAGTAAGACACTATGGTCTAAATCCTCTGAATTTCAATGTCGAATGCAAGAGAACATTTAACTCCCTAATGAAAATCCACTTTATAAAGAGGAGGGAAAACAAAAAAAAAGGACAGACCAGAGACCAATTCCTGAAGTGCTCAGAGCCTGCAGAGACCTCTCAAAATGCAACTTGTTGGGTCAAGTTTGCCTAATGAGAGTGGATAGCTTTCCCAGCACAGAAACAGTATTATTGCAGGTGTGATTTAAGTAATTAAATTAAGGAGAACAGATCCCAACATGCTTAAAATATGACTCAGACATTTAGGAGAAAACTAGTCAGTCTACGACTCATCCAACTGCTTTACTGACAAGTCAAACTGAGACAGCTGGCAGGAGGAAAGGGACCACAGGGTGTTTATTATCTGACATCTGAGTCAGAAAAAACAGGTTACAAATTTACCAGTCGGCAATTTTAAGACAGCTATTTTTACTTTACACACAACCGACTCATACTCCGAAGACTGTTCAACAGATCTGAATTACCCGAGCAGAATCTACAGCCGTAAAGCCAAGTGTAGTTACTTCTAGGACAAAAGTGCTGTGATACTAAAACATCAGAATCAAAGCTGATAGCATAAGCAATTCACGCTGAAGAATCATGAAACAACTCAAATTAGAAAAGCCAGGAAGTGAGACTACAGCATAAATGGCTTTAAGAAGGAAAGCGAGGAGACAAATCTCAAGCCACTTTGTGCTCAGAACCAAACTGAAAAATACTGTAAGATCAAGAACACAGCAACAGAGCCATCTGTGTTAGAATAAGCTTCTTCCTATATACCTAATTCAGGGGTGCAAGCGGTTTTGGGGAAGTGTGAGGGGAGACTTAACAGTGGATGCTGAAAAAAAATTACACTTGAGACTACAGCGGTCTAATGAAACAATAGTCCCATAGGTATATGTTCCTTTATAGAGAAATATCTCCGTTTTGCAGGGACACTGCCTAATCAGATCCACACCACTCTTTTCTGGCCTGTACATCACAACTTATGGTGGTCTGCCCACAGTGGACTGGTATGCACTGAAAGAATACTCTGTGTTAGTCCAGGAAAAGATGTGACTGCAGGCTCACCAGGCACTTGGTGATTAAGTGCTTTCCACTACTGAATTAAGTACTTCCACTACTACCTTTAAAAGTTTTAAGAAAACAATTTTGTTCACCTCCACAATGGTGCAATTAATCCTTTTTAGTGCTTGTCATATAAAAGATGTAAAACATGAAGAATGCTGTAAGACAAACAGCAGCAGTACCTTTAGGTGGGCAGGATCAGTAGGTCCCTTCACCGTCTCTCTCTGCAACATTGCAATGGTAGGTCGGTTGTACACTCTATCTACAAGCTCAGGAACGGTGTCCAGGTGAGTGGCAATATCAAACTCCTGAACTATACATTAAAAAAAAAGTTAGGAATAAACTCCCATGGACTCCTTTGATAAGCAAACCTTCCAAACATGTTGTTACAGTCAGCAACAGGAGCCCCAGCAACACAGCTCCTGCAGAAGTGATGTCTCAGTTAGTAACCAATAGGGATTTCTAGAGCACCTAAATTCCTGGGGAAAAAAGTGTCCTTCTTTTATGACAGTCCACATTAACACGTGACAGAACAAGTTCTGTCATCCGGTTCAAGCCTCACCTTCCCGCTCCGTATCCACGAAGAAGACATGCCGGCCCCGGCCGCTCCCCGCCGCGTCCAGCAGGTGGAGCTCTGCCTTCAAGCGCTCGATTTTCTGTGGAAAGTCCAAGTTTGGCCAAATTCGGACCGAGTAAAATCGAGTCTCCCCCGAGGACATTTCTGTCTGTTCCTCGAGGTTACATATAGCTGAACTCCTTCCTTTTTTCATCTCTGAAGACACATCTAGTCTATATTTATGACATGTCTTCGCAACTTTTCCAGACAGAGGGTCACGGTGACTGTTGCTGTTACCCAGACAAAGCGCACACATCCACCTGCAAAACTGAGTTCCCTGTATGGCAAAGGGGAATGACTGCCATGGAACTACCAGCAAAAGCATGAAGGAAAGTTTAAAGCTGGCTTTGATTTTTTATCTGCAGTGATGATTCTGCTTTGTGAGTCAACATCAGAGCATACAGCATCTTCAGAAAAGGATCGTATTTCTGTGGATTGCCTGCCTACCATACTCCAACAACCCACTTCAGATTATTCTCCTCAACTGGGAGACCTTCTCATACTCTATAACTCCCTGACAGGAGAGTGTAGCCAGGTGGCAGTTAGTCACTTCTCTCAAGTAACAAGTGTTTTCCCCTGCGCTCAGCACTGGTTAGGCCACACCCTGAGTGATGCACCCAGTTCTGGGCCCCTCAATTTAGGAAGGATGTTGAAATGCTCTATGTGTCCAGAGAAGGGCAACAAGCCTGGTGAAAAGAGTCTGGAACACAAGCCCTATGAAGAATGGCTGAGGGAGCTGGGGCTGTTTAGCGTGGAAAAAAGGAGGCTCAGGGGAGACCTGATCACACTCTACACCTCCCCGAAAGAAGGTTGTAGCCAGGTGGGGACCAGTCTCTTCTCCCAGGCAACCACTGACAGAACGAGAGGACACAGCCTTAAGCTGCGCCAGGGGAAGTTTAGGATGGACACTAGGAAAAAATTCTCTGGGCACTGGAATGAGCTGCCCAGGGAGGTGGTAGAGTCACTGTCCCTGGAGGTGTTTAAAAAAGTACTGGATGTGATGCTCAGTGCCATGGTCTGGTTGAGAAGGTGGTGTTAGATCATAGGTTGAACTCGATGATCTCAAAGGTCTTTTCCAACCTAGTTAATTCTGTGATTCTGTGACAGGACAAGAGGAAACAGCCTCAAGCTATGCTGGGGGAGGTTCAGGTTTGGTATTAGGAAAAATTTCTTCCCTGAAAGGGTAGTCAAGCATTGGAACAGGCTGCCCAGAGAAATGGTAGAATCACCATCCTTGGAAGTGCTCAGAAGGCATGTGGCTGTGGCACCTGGGAACACACAGGGTAGTGGTGACCATGGTGGTGGCTGGGTGAACAGCTGGACTTCATGAGAGTGCTCTTCCAACCTTAGTGATTTCATGATTTCTCTATAAACATGCTAAGCAGAAATACATGTTTAATGTCTTGAAATTTACATAAAAATCACTGCATTTTATAACAATACACAGTGTAATTTTTGATAGTCATCACACCTTTAGGCTCTATATCCAGCACTCCACTGACACTTCCATTGTCCTTTCCAACATTGTACAAATCAGATTTCACTGAATGAACACAACAGCCAGCAGCAACAATAAGAACAACACAATAAAATAACTATTCTGAGCAAACTAGAAAACACTAAAAGTGTGAGTTATTACCTTGGCTTCTGCAACTCTTTTCATTTCTACATATTTAATATCCTGTGTCCTCATCAATTTCATCTGCTCCGGGGTCACTTCGTCCTTTGGCTGCTTTATTACATGGACTCCATCCTACAACCAGAGGAACACGGCACTTACAGACAGCCCATCCCACCTGGAGAGCACTGTGGGGCCTGCTAACAGCAGCAGAACTTTGTTCCTTGTCCCTCATTTTCTTCAAAGCCTTCTACAGGCACCAAACCAATTTTTCTCGTTTATCTAAAAATTCATACATTTAAATAAAAACAAGGTAGGGAAAAAAACCCGTTACTTAGAGCAACAGAGTGTAATCCTGCTTGAAGGCAATGGAGGTTCTCACCTTGACCTCTGCACGTATCATTTTAAAGTAGAACTCATCGGGGTTCTTGTCCAGAGCTTTCTTCTGCAGCGCTCTGAGAGCATTCTGCTTCTTGTGGTAGTCACTGGGGAGGATAAAACCAACAATCACGAGTTGTTCAGCAGCTTCTCCGTGTTCACCTCTACTGAGGTGCCGAGTCTTTTCCAGCGATGCTCAGCGCTCGAAGATAGCCCAAGGAAACCCTCTGGATGCGGGGAGACCCACCCAGCGCTGCCCGCCCCTCGCGGCCGCACTCACTGGGCGCGGAGCCGGTAGTCCTTCTTCTTCTCCAGCAAGCCCAGCTTCGTCCGGGCGGCGGGCTACGGGAGAGACAGGGCGCGTGAGCGGGAGAGAGCGCGGGGAGGGAGCGCGCAGGGCCCCGCGAGAGGCCGGGGCCGGGGGGGGCCCGGCGGGAGCCGGCCCGACGCACTGACCTGAGCCCGCTCACGGTGCGGACGCTGCCGCGCCTTGGCGGCTTTCCTGAAGGCGGCCGACATGGCTGCGATGGCGGCTGCGATGGCGGCTGCGAGCGCCGGGCCCGGGCCACGCGGGGCGCGCGCCGGAAGAGGCGGGCCCAGGGTCACAGGTCAGAGGACGCACGCACCCCCGCCAGGCGGCGCCGTGTCCATAGCGACGGCGGGAACGCGCGCGCGGCCCCAGCGCGGCCCCGCCCGACCCCGCGGGGACCCCGGGCATGGGCGGGTCCGGCCGCCGCCGCCGGGACAGCCCCACGGGGCGGGCGCTGCCGGTCCCTCCGCCGCCTCCCGGAGCCCTCCCGCGGAGCTCCCGTTCTCGACCTCGGGAGGCGAAGCGCCGGAGCCGCCGCCTCGAGACAGGGCTCATCCCGCTGCCGGACGCACGGGGAGCATCGCGGGCGGGCCTGTCCCGCTCCCCCGCTGGTGGCGGCGGCGCAGCGCCTCCCGGCGCCCGAGCGCTGTGCTGGGCGGGCACTGGCCGAGCCGGCCCCGAGCCACCTCCGGGCCGCCCCCGGCCCCGCCCCGGGCCGGGCTCCGCGCTCCTGGCTGGGGAGCACTGCCGAGCTGAGCCGAATCTGCCCATCGCCGGGGCACTGAGGGCGGCAGCGCGGCCCCGGGACGCCGACCAGGTGAGTCGGGCCAGGCCAGGCCGGGCCGCAGGAGCCGGGCCGGGATTGGGAACCGCCGCCCGCTGTGGCCCCGCAGCCCTGGGCGAGTCGGGCGGTGGCGGGGGTGCCCTGGGGGGCTGAAGGGAGGGCGCCGTATCCTCGGTGCCGTCTGGGGTCGGGGCATCCGCCGGGACCCTACCGGGGTCACGGTGGCGGTACTGGGACGTCTCTAGCCGGAGAGCTCTGCTCCGGCACCACGGCGCACACCGCTTTTCAAAAGGAGAAAACCACAATCTTTGGGCCGTGCCCCTTTCCCAGACTGTGAAGTTGAGAGTTTGAGCAATGTTTTATGAAGAGAGTAATGAGACTTTACCCAACCAGCAGACCCGGGAGTAAACTATAATCAAATGCTCAAATGTAGCACAAGAAAATTTTCAACACCTCCGGACTGATTCTGTTTTTCCAGACAATCTCAGGGTAGCTATGGGAAAAGGCTCTAAGCCTTGCTTTGTGTGTGTGTTAGACAAAGACTCGGAAGTCACAGTTTGAATCTCACATTAAAAAATAGCTCAAGATCCTTGCAATTTTCTTTCCTCCACACAGTTATGTTTCAGATTTTGTTTTCTTGCAGGTAACTTCTTACTGTTTTCTTTATCTGTTTCCAGTTCTGTACCTGTGGTTATGTTAACCACTGACACTTTCATGAGAACTCATAGAGATGTTGGACATTCTTTCCAGTTAGCCTGGGTGAAGCATGGTGGTAGGAATTTCTCTCCACAGACTTGCAACACAGATGGTGTGTGCCAAAGTTATGTATCTTCACAGGGCAGTATTTGATACTGAGGTCTCTTTACTTAAATCCGAACTTGCTATGTTCAGTGTTTCCCAGTTTTGAAAATGATAAAGGAATCTTTCCAGAGTAGAAAACCTATTCCTAGGAGCAGAGGGAAGGGCGAAGCTCTGGTGGATGCAGCATCCTGGTGGCAGCACAGGCCTCTAGGGAAGAGTGTAGGGACATTCCTTTTACTTTTCCGACTCCTTTACCAAGCATTAGAAATCTGTGGCTCCCCTAGCTGCCCAGGCGTTGAACCGCCTTATTTCCCTAACTTGCTTTGTCAATATGTGGTTTAACTTCATGGTAGGCAAGACAGCAGAAAGAGGAAGTCTACATTTCTCCTGTCTTCTTTTTGTGCCATCCTCTTTCCTTTTCCTGACATGGAGACTGTATTGTTCCCTTGCTTTTCTTGCTGACCACTTCCTTTGAGGCATGGAATTGTCAGCAGTAGTTTCATTCTTACCCAGCCTGGTCTGTAATTTTGTACACTTTTAAAAATGGTGGCATAGCACAGGAGACAAAAATATAGGTGATATGGTTAGTTGTGGGCACTAATTATAGCAGATGCTCTACAGCAAAAGGTATGTTTTGGAATATGAACTCCATAAACCTGTGCATAGGGAGTGGTGGGACACACTTAAGGCGGGGCATTGTTTAGACAGCCAGAATTCCCTAGCAGGAGGCCCTTGAACTGTTCCATGATCTCAGCTTCTGGAGCATCCCTGTCTCTCTGTGTTGGATTTTTTGAGGTGCCTCTTGGGGTAAAATCTGTCCTTTTCCCCTGCCTGCAGAACAGCATCTGAAGAGCTGAGTGGTGAGTAGATTGCTGAAGGTCACTGTGGTTCCCCAGTCTTTGGGAGGACAGTAGATCACTGCTGTTCCTGCAGCACATCTGCCCTCGGCTCAGCTCCTGGTTTGCGCTGTGGTTCCTTTTAGAGCAGGTGCTGGAACAGCCATGCTGTCCAAGAACACAGCTGGCAGCAACATAGCTCAGCTTTCCCAGGTCATCCTGGGGAGGAAAAGCAGGAGTCTCTTTCCTGGCTGGTGTCATCATGGTATCCATGATGACACATGGGTTTTTGTCTGTAGTGTGCCTTGTATGACTGTAGGCAGTATTCACTGGTTGTCAATTTATTTCTGAGGGGTATGTGTTCAGCCATGTTATTTTCTGGTTTTGGACATAGCAACTTCAAGACTGAGGTTAACCCTTAACTGATGGAGCCAGAAGAAACCTCCCTGCAGGCAGGTTACCAAAATTCCCAGTGCACCAACTTTGGAAGCACTGAGTTCTGTTCCCAGCCAGGACTTGCTTTCTCTATTGCTTGCCTGATGAGGTAAAGTGCTTTCTGCTGTGTTCCTAATTGAGACTGAGTTGGTACTGTTACACAGCTGGCTGGTGTTTGAAATGCCAGCAGAAAGATGGAAAAAATTGACTACTCTCAGTGCTCAAAGTGTTACCAATGCCCTCTCCCTTAAAAAGGAGTTTTATGGTAGTTGCAGCACTGGTGCACAAGATTTTCTTGGTGGTCCACCAGGATACTCATTGATGTCTGCAGGATTTTTGCTGCCTGTAGCTTGCATGAGGCTATGCTTGAAGAGCTGCAGGTGCAGCAGTAACCTCAGGAGAGAGGAGTTAAACCTTGTTGCTCTGCGACACCTTCTGCGTGATAAAGAAGGTACCCAGAAAACTGGGGTGTGGCTGCTCTGAATAAAAACCAAACCTCTTACCTGGAAAAACAGCTCCATAATTCCTTTTAATTGCTCAAGTAAGAAATCATTTCTCCTCTGGCATTCAGTGCTCAGTAACCCTGGTTGACGTGGGCTGTTCTCAGATTGCCTGTGCCCATCACAGTGCCCACGTGCTCTGGCAGGAAGGTGCTGCCAATGATGTTTGCAGTTTTGCTCAGAGTGCAAGTGGCTACGCCTCATTCCTTAGGGGACTTTGACTGCTTCTGCTGAAATAGGTGCAATTTTTATGGCCAGAATGGACAAATTCAGGGAGAACTTTGTAGTGTTTTGCCTTGGTGATGTCATCAAAATCAATTTAAGCATTTTACTCAGGTGGGGTTTTTTTTCCAAAAGGAGTGGATAGCTATAATCCTAGATACCAGCTGTATCTAGAAAAGGGAGAAGACCAGTTGTTAGGGGGCAGAGAAGCTTTACGAGTAGTATTTAATCTTCAGATTACTAGTACCAAGAGCTTTAGGGTCATTTTTAAAGTGAGTGTGAGGGCTGGGAGGTTGCGGGCAGAAGGGCCAAACTGCATGGGCTGTGTTAGTTTCATGGCTTCTCTCTGAGAAGCTGCAGCCACTTGCCAGTGAGGACAGGGCATTTTCCACAAAGGCTGAGGTGTGTTTACTGGACTCTGTCTGCTCTGAAGTGGGGAAAGGAAAATACTTCATTCTGTGGAGATGTAGTTGCTGAGAAAAATCCTTAGTCTTTGTTTCTTCTCTTCCTTCCGTTTTGCTCTGGTTTTACCAGGTGTAAAATACAATTGTCAGCAGTTTACATGGAGGCGGAGTGTCAGTTTTCCTGTTGAAGAAAATATCAAGGGTCTGATTGTGAAAGGAAGGGGGAAATTGAAGAATGCCACATGGCTTCCACCTTCCTGTACTTCACCCCAGCAGAAGTGCCTCTGCTGAGTGACCACTTTGTGTCTGTTGATATTTGCTAAATGGAGAACAATTTTAACAAATGATTCTGCCCTTACTCACAGGGGCCTGTCAAGAGGATAATATTACTCTGGGAGGAATCAGAAGGACACATCCATTAGGGCTAAATGAATAGTTAATCAAGAGTTATTTAGAAATGTCTTAACACAGAATCCAAAGAGCAATGGAATAAAAATCCTGACATTTATATTCTTGTTCTTAGTGTAGTCTCACTTTGACTTGATTTGGCCTGTGGTCATCTGATTGTTAATATTAATACATTTCATTTTTTATTTGCCTCTGAATATGTTACTGTAGATTGTCTCATACTTGCAAACTGCAGAGTTCTTTTATGTGAAGTATTTTGAACTTCTCAAATACAAAAAAAATCAGCAGCATAGATAGATATTAATTCTGGACCCTTCTGATTGGTATCATGGCTGCAACAACAGTTTGTTGATGTTTATGGCCAATCTGCCCAGTGCCAGTTCTGCTCAGGAATATAAATTATCTTCCAGCACCAATGTGGTGCTGATGCCAAGGACATGATCTTGACTGCTTCCTAACTTAGCTTTGAACATCTGAGCTGCGAAGAATGAGGAATGTGCTGCATCTAACCTGGAGCTGTTGGCAGCCACCAATGTCATTAATCCAGTGAGTGGAGAAGCCAGCGCAGGTGACTGGACAGCTGGAGCTGTTTTCTCTACACAGGAGGGGCAAAGAGACCTCTGAATAGCTCAAGGAAATGCTTGGTGGTGTTGGAACAGTCAGAGATCTGCTTCCCTAGTGCTTCCTTCAGTACATGTTACACTTGACCCTGCCAGCACTACACGCCAATAGGAGTCAAGTCATTGTCCCCAGTGGCAGATTAAACTGCTTGGCCATTGTTGAGAGACCAAGATTTTCCTCTCTCACCGTGTTTAAGTGACTGCTTGGATGTGCAGCCAAAGTAAATACGAGCTAATAAAAACTAGAGATAACACATGCAGACTAGTTGTTATGGATTAACTTTACCACAAAGATGCACAAGTTTTGCTGGCAGCTTTTCTGCTTAAGTTTTGAAGCTCAATTACCTAAGGTAACACTGAGATCCGTAGTCTGCTAGAGTTTGGAAGGATAGGAGATATCTATGTGTCTCTTGGAAGTGCCCCAGTTTACAGTAAAGGGAAGAATGAGATTGAGAGAGTATCACTGTGGAGTAACAGGGCTGGGATTGCCTCTGTATTCCTGTGATGCAGTGCTGTTGGACACCAGAGTTATACAGATGGTGCTGCAGTGAAGAGCTGGAGAGGTCTGTAATTGTCTGGGAATAAAGCTGGTTTAAGTGCCTAACAGCACACATACTCACTGTGTGTCTGGAGAGGGCTGACCTACTGAAGTCCTTTTACAGCGGCTTTCTTCGCTTTTCCCTTCCTGAGGCCTTTGGCTCTGGAGGGACAGTGTGGTCCTGCACCCTGTCCTTCAGTCCCTTCTGCAGTGGAATGGTCTGTGGTGACCAAAAGGTTAGAGAGAGCTGAGGGCTGAGAGTGTGATATGGCATTAAAGGATTAATGTCTACTGAGCAATAATTACCATAAATTATGCAGACTAAGTCCAGATCTAGGAACAGTTTTACCTCTTTCATTCCAAGCCAGTCATGGCTTATGCTGACAGCACACCTGGAAATGAGGTAACTGAGTAATCTGCCTGCATTGTTCAGATCTGCTGGGGCTTGGGCACAGATGTAGTATGTGTTTTCCCTGCTCCTGGGCGACCTTTGTTCTCCTGCAGCCAGGAAGTCTCACTGATGGGATAAGACAGGGTGCTTCTGTTCCTTTCTTGAGAAGGATGCTGTTAATGGAAGTGGTGTGACTTCCCTGAGAGACTCCCTTTCCAGATGCGAAGATCTCACTGTTACTGCAGTATGAGATGGAAACACTTCCAGTGCTGCCTGAACATGTTATTTAGGTCAGTTGCAAGAAAGATGGCAAGGTGAATCAGAGGAGTTGGAAGAGAAAGAAAGTCATTAGACAGCACCTTGACAGCCCCTGCTAAGGCGGGGATTTTCTCTGCTGATGTGGAAGCCCAGCTGGAGCATGCATTCGTTGTCTTGTGCTTTTGGTACGGTCCTAGGGCTGGGAGACTGGCAATGAACAAGTGGGCTGCAAAGACAAACCTTGCCTTTGCCACTCTGTATCAGCACCTAGATCCCGGTCGGTATATGAACTAATCTCTGAAAGAGAGAGAACAAGGTCTTCTCCTTATCTCTCTGGAAAACAATATATATCTGGAAAACAGTTATATAAACTGACTGCATCCAGTTTGGGTGAATGAGCCTCCAGAAGATGGTTTTACAGAGGCACATTCATCGTGTTGTTGTAATGTTGACCAGAGCAGCTTGGGGGATGTTCCCACCCCAGTAATCAGCGTGTGGTGCCCAGTGCACTACAGCAGCTCCGAGGGGCCCTGCGGGTGCACGGGGAATACAGCAGAGCCAATGGCCTGAGTGTGCTGGGCCAGCCTTAGGCTGGAGGGCTGTCAGTGATGGCGGGAAACCCCTGAAAATATCCCGTTGGGCAGGGCTCTGCCAGATGCTCCATTTCCCTTCCCAAAGGAAGTAGCCTGAATTTACCCAATGCTCTGTAGAGACCTGTAGGCTAAAACAAATTATTTTTACACAGTAGAAAACGTTGAGACCAACCTTAACTGATGAAGCAATTTGCCAGCTCTTAGCCTCAAGGTCCCTAGTTCCTCAGGGCTTTCCAGCGTGATGGCTTGGGTCGGTTTCCCAGAAAGATTCTCTTGGATATGTGCTGTTGGCAATACTCTGGCTCATTACTAGCTGTTTTATTTTTCCAAGACCCAACTCTCGTTAGCTTCGTTCTCACAGTATTGTTTTCTTTCTAGAAGAAGCTTTTGCTGGCTCTCCTAAACTATCGCATGGGAATTGCTTACTAGCTTAGATTTTTTTTGTTTGTTTTGACCCAAAGCTGTGCTTTGCTCCCCTCTGTAACACTGCCAACATAATTTCCAGTCTCTTTTAAGCATATGTTTTGCAATAATATCCAAAGTCTTGGCTCCAAGTAGCTGCCTTAAAGAGAGATTAGTATCTTCTAACGAAGGAATTGAGAAGCAAATAGTGAGAACAAAAGCAGTATCTTGAGAGCCTGTAAGACTATCCTGACCTTTCCCAAAGGCCTCAGCCTGGCCCTCGGTGTTTAGCAGATGGCAGAAATCAGGGTGGACTTTGATTTGCAGAGGCCTCTGCCTCGACGTTGTGTTTGCGGGAAATGTGCTCAGCACATTGTGGCCATCTGGGCTTGACTGTACTATTCTGATAATCCCTAGGGAGCCTTCTCCAGCAAAGCTCATCCCTGATGGAAGTCCTCTTTGGCTGACCTTGTAGAAGGCTAGTATTAGCAGTGTGGATTTTTGAGATTTGACAGCAGCATTCCTTATAGGAAGAAAATGGGCTTGGGAAATGCTTTGTCCTGCCCAGGAAGGAAGGTGCCACTCACCAGGTATCCACCTGGGCACACAGCTGGAAGTACACAAGAGAGTGAGGAGGTTAGTGTTAACGTTTTCTTAACTTCAGGACAAAGTGTTAAAGGAATGCAAAGGCCATCAGAAAACCAACTGGAAAATTGCCTTGCTTTAGATGGGAGAACCAGATGTGGGGGAGGTTGAACCTGGAGCCGAGAGTCTCAAAATTGCAAGGGAGCTGAGTAACTGGCCACTCACAGGGAGGCAAGAGTCAGATGAGGGGGTCCTGACAGGAGCTGGAATCTTCATCTGGATCTAAATGAAGGTCTGCTTTTCAGAAGAACTGAGCTGGCTTTGCGTGAAATCAAAAGAATGATTGGGTGCTCAGCATACCTGGAAGTGAGAGGGCAAAATACAGGCTGCCAAATTCAAGAAACAAGGCAAGAACAAAACCAAACAGTCTCCCAGGCTGTGTTCTGAGGCTGTAACTGCTCTGCCTCAGATAGTTAGCATTTCAGGTGTGGGAGGGTGTATTGCAGCTTGAGTGGCCAGTCCCAGGGGCTGTGCTGTCCTCAGGGAGCAGGATGTCTGCATTGCACTGTGCATCTCGCAGTGTGTCTGCAGGCTTGTGTTCGCTTCTAAATCACACACACTCTGCTCGTCCCACTCATGATGGGCTGTTGGACCTGTGGCACCCTTTTGTATTCTGCTCCCTCCTGCCTGTCCCTGGCCATCCATAGTGACAAGTCTCAACCCTTTTCTGGGCCTTTTGCCTCCTCAGCTGGGCAGTGTGTGGAGCTTGCTCCAGGCTGCTTGTGAATCAAACTCCCACGAGAGTTTGTGTGAAGGTACCACAGAGGCTCCTTTCCACATCTGTCCCATTGCAGTTTGTCCCTGTGTTGCCCAGGCAAAAGGGACTCTCGTGCCTCTCATGCCATGCCGGCTCTGCTGGCCAGCCCTCATCAGCCACACTCTTGAGAAATCTTAGTGGAGATGTCGACCTGGCAGATGGAGGCTGTTACCTCATTCCACAAAAATGCTTTGTTATTGAGAAAATGGAAACTGTCTGAGGTTTGGGAGCTGAACAGTCATTGGTGTCTGTTTTAACCGCAGTTTGGTGGTGACTGCTCAAAAGTTCCCCTCTCTGAGCATTCCCTTTTCCTACACCCATAATCTTCAAGCCATTGGAGAGCTGCGATGACTTAACTCATTAGCTGAGCAAATGTTGAATGCTGTTACATGCTCTGCAGAAACTTCACTAAAACTTCAGCATCTTCCAGCAGAACAAAAATGATGAGCCAAGAAATAACCCTTCGCAAGCTGTTGGCCAGAGAAGTGATCCCTGTGGATACTCAGCTAAATTCAACTCTTTTTACAGTTTCAGCTGTGACTCTTGTTTACTTGACTTTGAAAAGCTCTATGAAGATTATGCAGGAACTTCTTGGAGAGAAAAGACATGCTTGGAGACTTAGGTCTTGTAATTCTTAAACACAGGTGTCTGAACCCGAGTCCTGAAGACAAATTTCTTTGCATCAATTTTTAAAAGCAGATTTCAGCATTGTGTATTTGAAAGCACAGGGAAAAGACTAAAAATAGGGATGGAAGTGTTTGCAAGCTGGTTTTCATATTGCTGTGAATAATGAGTTGGGTTAGTCCAGAGGACCATTAACTTAAACACAGGCCTTGTTTTACTTAACAGATATTTGTGAAACTGGCATCTGATACCTCTTTTTGAGAACCTTCCATAAGCATTAATCACCAGCACCCTAAGAGAACCAAGAACAGCAGCTTTTTGGAAATAAAATGAACACTTTATTTATGTATTTTTAAACTAATTAATCTTGGCAGGCCAAATGAATGTCTTCCAGCTGCTACAGATGGTTTCACATGACTAAATATTTTGGTGTGTAGAAAAATCTAGAATAGTGGAACCATAAGATATTAAGTATTTAATTATTACCCTGGAATGTAAATATGACCTTGATATTTTAAATTTGTTTGCCCACATTTCAAGTGTTCTCTTAGAAATCCATCAAATAATACAGTTCTGATCTTGTCATTTGTGAAGCAGAGTGACTACTCAGCATCTTCTCCAAATTTATTTAAATATCAGAGTGGGTTTTAGTCATAGGAATTTGCTTAACTGGAGAAATAATCCCAGCTGCTTGAGGCAGAACCCAGGATCAAGGTTTGAGATGTAATGTAGTTCTGTTCTAGATCCCTGCCTTTGGGTTTACAGTGTAACCATAAAAATCCTTTCTAGGCTCAGCTCTGCCTCCTAATGTCTTAAGGAGGTTTTTTAATATAAAATACAAATTGTAAAGACAATCAGCAGTTGATTTTCAGCCTGTATCTTACCTGTTTAGAACTAATTCTGGCCATGTGTTTTTCCTGTGGCTGTAAAGCAACCTTATTTTTTGAATGATCCAAGCCCACAAGATTTCCCTCACGTGAGTGTTGTCAGAGGTAATTTCTGTTGTGATTCAGGTCTGTGTGGCAGCAGATTGTACACAACCAGCATGTACACTCAGACTTCTTGTAAAAAATGTCCTTTTGTAGTTCTTCTAATGACACAAAAGAAAGGGAATCATATAAAATACGTACCTGAAAGGCCTAACCTTCAGCATGGTTGAAGACAAAAATTCCTCTCTGAGGTCCACGCCTGATGGCACTGTTCCTGGATATTGCTCAGGATGGGAAGACAACAAAAAAAAAGAATAGCAACGAAAAACATGGGTCCTTAGCTGTCCCTGAGTGCAAGGACTGCTTTTGTCAGCATCATGAGCCCCAGTACCAGCCTAAACTCCTGACTTTTGCCAGACTTTTGACCTCACCTTGGAATTCCACTACCCTCATTTAAGGAAAACATGGCTTTTTCCTTTTTTAAAAACTAACCCATTTTGAACTGGTACATAACTTCCTGGTGCTGTCCTATTCCAGTTCTTCCTGCCAGCTCAGCCTGCTCACTGCTAAACGCCCAAGTTTAAATAGCAAGAGCGGCTAGCGGAGGCATGGTGTTGGTTGAGAGTCTGGATTAGCTGTGCTTTGTAACAGTACAGCACTGTGTCTGTCTGTTACAGGGTTGGAAGGGATCTTAAAGATCATGTCCCTCGCTTCTTTCTCCTCCTCCCTTTTCTCTGCCTTCTCACAGAGTTAGGGTTGTGTAATCTATAGATGCAGGTCTGTAAAACCTGGGTGTCACAGTTTCCACTGACGGGGATATGTGCTGCATCTCAGAAGGAGAAGAAAGATGGAACTTGGATCTTGGTTCCATTTTTAGTTCTACAGGCCTTGCCTTGTGCCAGAACCCTCTGAGGTGCAAATCCCAGGAGGGAGATAACGTTACTCCCTGACCTGCAGGTATTACAAAGATAAATAATGTTTTTGCTGCTGACAGCTGTTAGGGAATTGAGAAAGCCACAATCCAATGAGAAGTGTGGGATGTCAGCTCTGTAGAAACTGAGGGCTTTCATACTGATGATCTTGCTCTCGATCATCACATATGTTTGTGTTACTGGCAGTACAGAGTCAGGGAGCTCAACTGCTTCCCAGGTAAATCTTTAGTTTGTGTCCTTAAATTTGGATTATTTATTCTCATCTATCTCTTTCCTTGGCACATGGATATTTTCAAAAAGAAAAGTCAGCATTAAATATAAAGGCATTTCAGTGGCTCCTTTTAGCTTGGTGAACAGTTCACATCAAGAAAATTGCTGTGTGCCTAACTCAGATCGGTCTGGAATACCCAGACTACAGCGGTACTCACCAAGAGTCACTAAAAGCAAAAAGTGCACAGCATGTTGCATGTACCTCATCCAAGAGAAGTTTTATTTCTACTGTTTCTCAACTCTATGTAAACACCATATAATGCACAGAAGGATTAAATCTGGCCCAATGTGCATGTATAGAAGTCTTGGATGTGTTGCTTTTGGAGAGCCCAGAGCTGAGTGTGGGAAATCATAACTGCATGTCAGGTTGGTGAAGGTGCACAGATTGTGTTGTGCTTCGTGCTGTGTGATACAGCAACAACTACAGGATGATGAAATAATGCTTTCAGGTCCTTGATAGCTTTGAGTTTTAATTTTAGAAGAAGATGTAGAGCAGAACTTTAAATAAGAATGGAAGAGGGCAATGCAGAGATCTGGAATAAGGGGGCCCCGAGTAGATCACACTGTTGGAGCCATGCTGATCCTTTCAAGTGACAATCCAGAGTTCTGCTGCTCACCTTGTTAGCACCTGACTTGGTAAGTCAGGCTAATAATGGTGTTCATGCGTTTTTCACTTTATGTTAGGAGTTTTGCTTATTCTCTCTTGGTTTTTTCTGTCATCATGACATTGAGCAACAGAAAGGCTTTGGAAATGAAATATGTCTACGTGAAACTGGAATTATGTCCCTTGTGAAAATTTAGAGTAACTTTTATTGCAAGTGTCCGATTTCTAGTCACAAGTAATGACATTTAAACCTCTGTAGGAAATACAATCCCCATGCTGATGTCACCCTTGGTATATGATGTGACTGCTTTTGTTCCTGAACAAGCACTTGAGTGTTTGCTAGTGAAGTGATGATTTACTTGTGAGAGTCACTGGCTGGTGGCACCTGCTGTAGCTGACTGTGAAGTGGGGGGCTAGAGGAGCACCCTGGCAGAGCTGGGTTCACGCTGCTCCATCGCTTTCAGCAATGCAAGGTAACAGAATTGGGCTGAGCTTTTATTTCCAGTTTGGGAAAAATAGCTTGTAAATGGAGCACTTTTGTTCTCATCAGTTCGAGAGCAGAGGGAGGGTCGTTGGCATTGGTGGTGTCTCCTTGCAGTGAGGCTCCTGATCCTCGGGCTGCCTGAGCATGTGAACAGCTTTAGGAAATTTTTCCTGCTAGTCAGAGTGCAGGTTGCTGCTGCTTCCATCAGCATGAATGAGTGTGGAAATGAGGTATTGCTTCACATCTGCTGCTTCAAGGGCTGAGACAGCAGCTCTTTTTTGTTTTTAGCTGAAAGTTGCCAAGAGAGGAGCCTCTGTTAGTGAAAATTCTGGTCTTTTTAACCTGTGAGAGATGTGTTTCATGTAGGTTTCCTTGTAAATCTCAGATTGGAATGAGAGAATGAGGTCCTGTAAAGGAGCCACAGACCTGGATCAGGGACTGTTGATATTGTTACTTCTTTTCTGTTCATGTGGGATTTTTTTTCTGTAAAGGAACAACTTTTCCTCATTTTCTGAGTTTTTAGGCATAGTCAGTCCACGTGTTTACTGAGCTGCTTGCCAGCAGCAGCTCCAGTTCTGAGATAGACATGTCCAGTGGGCAGGGGCATGGGGGTGGAAACTCCATGTGTAGCTGCGTGATATAAAGGCATTGATACATTTTGTGAGTATTTGTGTCCTTTTAAAATAGCTGTTTCCACCCAGTCTTTTGGATGTGGCAGTTTTCCCCTTCATGGTTGCTACCAAAGACTATCTCTGCACAGCAGAAACAGGAGCACATCTTGCAAATTTCTTTTTAGTACTGGCAAGGAGTTATTTTGTAGAGATTTTGTGTGAAATATGTGACAGTTGTAACTGATGGCTTCTATTATTTAAATTTGCAGTACTAATGAGTAATTTTTAATGGTGTCAGTGAGAATGGTTTGAAGATAACCAGTTCTGTATCGTGAAGGTTAAGACACCTGCTGACCTGATCACCTGGCAGAGAAGTCTTCAGCTACAGAAGGGAACTTGTTTCACTTCTACACGGGCAAGGCAGTGACTAGATGATGTTCTCTTCCCCTCTCAGCGATCCCATCTGTCCCCATTCTGCACTTTCCTTGGCTGTGCTGCCCTTGAGAGCGCTGCCTTGTTTCAGGAGGGTTGCAGCTGGCACACACAGCATCTCCCGGGCAACAAATGATCCTAGTTTTTGTTTCGGAGAACTGTCAAGCTGTTCCCGGGGTGGTAACATGAGACAATTTGTCTTTGCCAGGATTCAGTCCTCCCCCAGAATTAGAAGCTGCTCGCATGCTTTGTGCTGCAGGGCTGGCATTGCCTTTGCTTGCAAGGGACACCAGCAGCTGTAAAAAGCGCTTTATAGGGAGACTGTCCGTATTCCTTGGGCAAAGAGCCAGCGCAGGTGGAGAGGCCCTCAGTGATCAGACTGTGGGAGAGGGGGTGTGCACAAGTGTCACTGCAGCATCTCCTCTCACCTTCCTGGCTTTCTCTTCCCTCTGTAGATTTCAGAGAGCCCCAAAAGGCACAAAACTGCCAGGGCTCAGATACACATTACCTCTCTCCATCAATGGATCTGCTTATATGAAAGAAACCAACTGCAAATACTTGTGTTTGGGAGACAAAGAATCAAATCGGAAGAGGGAGTATTTTGACCAAATTTGGTGAAAAAATTCGCTTTGCCCTTTAAGTAATAGGCATGCATTAAATAAAGCATGTCTGGCATATGTGTCTTTTCCTGCTACTGGAAGTCAAAGTTGCTTTGTTTATTGAAAAGAAACATGAAGTTGAGCAGAGCCTTAATCAGCAAAAGAGCTTTCAGGCTTGCTGGGGAAACAGGGAGTAGGGGACTGGGCTCAAATTGTACAGGTTGGTTTTCAGCATGAGCACAAAACACGTTCACTAGGGCTGCCTCCGATGATTGAGGCAGTCCCTTGATTGCCTTTTTGGGCAAAACAGAGGTATAATCTCATAAGTATATTTTTTTAAGGACTGCAAAAAGCTTTGGAAACGCTAACTTAAATTATGTATCAACTCAGAAATAAGAATGGCTTCATCCTCAATTTAAAAAGCAGCTGGCTCTAAGGGAAGGAAAAGTGCAAACTACAGTGTAAGGATTCAGTTGTGAGAGAATTTCAGGGAAATAGAGCGGAATTACATTATTTTGCAGTAATATCTACGCTGAGATACACAGGCCCCAAGAACTGGCAACTAGAGCAGTCAGATTATTTTTTCTGCATATAGGCTGTGATGTCTGTTTGAGTTGCAAGATTCTTGTGTGCTGAGCTGATACAAGATGAAGGTACGTTGGCCTCAGTGTGCAGTTAGTCATTTCCTGTCACGCTATCATGTTTGAATTCTGTTGTACTACATATGACCTTTATTTTGTGGGGCAAAGAGATTTTGAAAGCATTATGGCCAGAAGTCCTTGGATTGTTAAGTTGGATAAGCAATGAGGCATTTATATGGCTGTGGGTTACATGGGCATAAACCAATTCAGTCCAAAATTAAACTTTCAGTGCTAGATTGTAACATCCTCACAACATGCTTATTGAGGGTAATTTCAGACCTTGTTCCTTTCTCCTTTTTAAGAACTGACAGATGCAGTCCTTTCCCTGGATTGCAGCTCTTACTCCTCTGATCATACTGAAGCTCCTGTGATCAGTCACATTCCCTGAAACTTGGCTTCAGCATCTTTCTTCCTCTTATGGCCACCGTGACCATGTGTGCAGCTGCTGCCCTCAGCCAGTCACCCGCCTCAGTGGTAGCTGTCCCTGGCTGCCAGCATCCCCTGCTTGTCACTGGCATGTGGCAGGAAAGGTACCTGTCATGTAGAGTTTTGGCCAGGCTGTCTCTCTTTTCTCTGAAGCCTCCTCACAGACAAGCCAGAATCTCTCCTGGCATGTTTTTAAGCCATGGGTTTCTTAACTTCCTGACAGAAAGGTCTGTGCTGAGCTGGGCAGAAGTTTCTGGTGTGTTCCTATCTTGCTCCTCTGCTCTCAGACTTCCTCCATCAATTAATGGTCTGTTGGAATGTGATGGGTCCAAACTGCCCAAATTATTTCAATTCCTGATTTCCTGTTGAGTGCACAGAATTTGCTTACTTTGTGCTCATTTTGAGTAAGATTAACAGTTGATCTCTTGAGCAAACATTCCAGTTTAATGTCAGCAGAATGACATAGGCTGCCTGCTTTGTGTGTTCCCAAACAGTTTTACTGCTGTTAGCTATACCTCTGAAGGGCCAGGATTTTGTTCAGAACCTAAAATAGTTAGTTAACCCCTGCAGATGTTTAGTGATAGATTTTTAACTTTGAAACCATTCACTCCTTTTATTCCTAGGCAGAGTTTTTCATTTTATGGTTGCATAGTAGGGACTCTTCAGCTTCTTTCTCAGACCCTGGTAGAATTAGCTTTCCTTAAAGAAGGTAAGTCCAGAGTAAGGGCTGAATTGTCTCTTCTGCCTCTGCCTGTGCTGCTGGTACTTCACAAGTCCAGCGCAGCGGTGGTTCACCTTGGACCAGGTGTGATGTCTCCATCACAGCTGTGCAAACAGCACAATGTTTCCTGCAGGCACCTCCAGGCAGGTTGGGGGCTGGAAGCAGGTGTGATTTTCTTACTGATTGTACTCTGTTTAAGAGTACAATCAGGCATTTGTGGGATAGGTGTGTTTTTCGCACTGTCCTTTATCTATATGCAGAGCTGTCAGGAGCAGTCTGTGATACGGCTTTGTTCTTTGGATGGGGCACCTCAGAGATCCCTTCTGAACAACGGGAAACCCTTATTTTGTCATTCTAAGACTGCATTCAAATCATGCAACAGTTTACATCTTGTGACTTGTGAGATGCTTTAACAGATTCTGCTACTTCTCCCTCACAAAGTTGTGGGCATTTCCAGGAAGCTGCTTACCTTGCTCACAGCAAGTTATTTTATTTGAAATGCAAGGTGTTTCTTTACAATGCTGCCAGCTGTTTTACTCAATCTGTTGCAGAGCCTGGAGCAACCCGTGACTGCTCTGGGCAGGAGGGTGTCCTGCCCGTGCTTGGGGAAAAGGCTGATGTACAGCTTGCTCAGCAGAGCTCAGTGTATAGACATGCATAAGCACAACACCCCAGTGGTGCAGGGAGGCTGATCTGCTTATCTGCTGATCTGTACACCCAGCTGATCCGCTTATCTCCTGCCTCTGAGGCTGACTGTGAGAACCAAATTTTCCCTGTGTGTTGGGGAAATGACCTGCAGCATCCTCTGGTTGTGCTGGTGATGGGGAAGCTGGTGTGTGAAGCCTGTGGCTGCCCTGATGGTCCCTGCAAGGAATCTACTCCGTGCCATGCTGGAGCACCCCTTCCTACTTAAGATTTCAGAGCTGTCCCAGGGAAGGCTGAGGCTGGAAGGCAGCTTGGAGGCGAGAGCTGAGGGCAGGAAGTGACTCACTGGTGCTGCAAGCTGGCGGGTGAAGGCTTGATGCAACACAGCTCCCAAGGGTGCCCCATGCAGGCTGGGTCACCCTGAAGGAGCAGTGGGACCTCTACCCAGCTGCCTCAAGCCCTCTTCTAACAGCCCCAGGGATGCTCTTCTGCTGCACCAGGTCTGCAGCAGTGCTGGTGGGTTTGGGAGCAGAGTGACAGGGTACAGGTAGGCAGCAGCATGAGGAAGTATGGAGGAACCCCCATCCCACAGCACCCCAGGGAGCTGGCCCCCCACCCCCGAAGAACCTGGGCTGGCAGGGCCAGCCTGGGGTCAGGGTGCACAGTGACCCTGTGCAGATCCACAGAAGTGGTGTCAGGAAACGTGGAATAAAAGCACTCCCAGCATAATGGAGGGGCTGGAGCTGCTCCTCAGAGCAAGCAGCTGGTTTGCCTTTTAGGGTCGGCAGCAGGCAGAAACAATTTCATGCA
This sequence comes from Aphelocoma coerulescens, assembly GCF_041296385.1. NCBI lineage: Eukaryota > Metazoa > Chordata > Aves > Passeriformes > Corvidae > Aphelocoma > Aphelocoma coerulescens. The sequence continues at coordinate 4,052,573 of NC_091036.1, forward strand.
GATTCCAGGACCCATAATGGTTCTGGAAAACTAGCAGGAGCAAAAAGCGTTCTTCTCCCCTGCTGACCTTGGAGTGCTTTGAGGACTGTCTTTCAAAGCCATGTCCCTGAATGGTTTCATCCTTACATGGGGAATACTTGCCTGCCCCAGTGAGGTTGTGCTTTCTCTTCTTCGTGTCTGTTTAGGTGTAAACTGCAACTGCTTATATTTATGCTCAGGCAACCCTGGGGAGGTGAGAATAGGCAGGGGCCTGACAGGCAGTCAGAAGCAGATCTCTTCCTGTGTCCTGGAAAGATGAAGTGTTTCGCTAGGAACAGCCCCCGGGTTACTCTAGGATGACTCTGTGGAGCAGCTGATTGTGACCTGACAACAAACAAGAAACTGGTGTGAAGTTAGATGAGGTTACAGGTTCACCACACACACAAGACTCCGCACCAAAGGAGTTCATTGTAGGAGGAACCGTCTCAAAAGGCCAGTTAAACTCTTCAGTGATTGTGTGGATTGGGCCCTGGTCTGTCTGTATTGCCTCCTTTGCATAACAAATCCTCTGTTTATTGCTGCTAAAATTAATGTAATAATCTCCTGGGGCTGTTGCTAAGCCATTGGCTTCAGACAATGACACCAGGATGGTGTTGGGTGCATGTTACTCTCTAATTAGAAAGTGGACTTTGCTGTGCGTCCTTGACAAATTGCTGACCTTTCCCATATGTGGGGCTATTCTGAGCTCTGCTCCAGACTGATCAGATTTGCATCCTGGAGCACTTTAAATGTTGTTTGTGAGTGGAGCTCTTGTTCCTAGAGCTGTTTGTTCATGGGCACAGGAGAGAAACTGAACTTCCTTTGCTCCATGAGCACAACTACATCTGTCAGAGGGAAAGAGTAGGCAGCTGGCAGGCATATATCTGTGTTTATTTTTGCCCTCCAACAGCTAGTGAGACAGCTGAGCAATATCCCACATCCAGCTCCACCATCACCCTGTACAAGGGACCTGCTTCAGCAAGCCTTGTCCCTCCGGACCTGAGCCATCTGGCAATGGGCAAACACTATTTGCAATTGCAATCCCATCATTATAGGGCAACACCTTGGTTAGCATTTGAGGTGTTCCTGACATCAGCCCAGCACACCCAACACACAGCTGATGTTTACCGGGTGGTGCAGACTGCAAAGGATGAGCACATGCTCATTAGCACAAGAGCAATGGCCTGTATTGTACCTTCTATATCTGAGCTTCAATTAAAGGGATTTTTAATGCATTTTAAAACTCTACCTCTTTCCTTCATAAGGAAGGCAATTTCCAGGTTCATCATTACAATCACAGTAAGAATGGTGGGCTTTTCTACTATTTTTTTTTACTCCATTTCTTTTGTCCCACCTTCTTCTTCCTGGTGTACTTGGTCTCACAGTGCCACATCTTAGGATCGAAGATGCTGCGTTTTCTTTGGCACTGCCCATGCTTGATGCCCTTGCCCAGCTCTGCATGTGAGACCAGAACAAAGGGAGCAAACAGCTTATCTAACACAAATAACTCTGAGCAAACTTCCTGGGCCTCTTCTTGTTCTGTTGAAAAGGCAGCGCAAAGTCTGCTCCCATGTGTGCTGACTACAGCCTTGGCCACGTGAGGCTCCCGGGCCTGGCTCTGCTGCACCCACAGCCTGGGGAGCAGCACTCAGCTCGCAGTGTGCAGCAGGCATACAGAGACTTTGGGGAGGAACTACTCGAAGTGGAGGCAAGCCTGGCCCACCGCTTTAGGGTCCTCCTTGGCATATCATTTCTGGAGGGTTTGTTTTTCACTTCCTCTTCTGACAGCATCAGGGACAGGGTAGTGGTGCTCAGGAGGCTTATTCCTTGTCACTTGTAAAACCCCAGCCTTCTTCATTCAAGTCATTTTTTCTTCCTTTGTGTTTTCTGATGTCCTCTGAGCCTGTATTACTGGACCACAGAGCTAAAGTGCAGCCCACTGAGAAACATGGAAGTTCCCTGCTCTGGCGGTGCCTTAGCTCCCAGGCCAGGAGTGCTCATTAGAGGTCCTTTTATTACAGACACACCTTGGAAAGTTCCCTTCACCAGGGCTGGGAGGAGGTGGAGGAGTGTTGGAAATTTCATTTAATTATTTGCCAGAGAGAAAGGTCCCAGGTAGCTTCAGGGAGAGAAGGCAAGTGGGGTGGCAGAGAAGGCAGCAGTGGGTGAGAAGCAGCCAGGAGCTGTGTGGGGATCAGGGGAGCTGCTGCCCAGTCACGGGAGTGCCTTGGGGTGCTCCAGAGGAGAGGGACACCGGGGGGGGGGGCAGCACAAGCTGGAACAAAACTGGGGCAGGTCCAGTTCAACACCTTGCAGCAAACCACCATGTGCCTGCCTTGCATCCAGTAAGAGACTGGACATTGCCTTGTTCTGCAGACAGCACACAGAGCTGCTGGTTGGAGCTTTGGGGGAGGCCTAGTGGAGCATTGGCCCCAGCCCACATTGCTCGCAGGGACATGCTGTGGAGCTGCTCCCGTGGCCGCAGCCACACACGCTGGCCTGCTACACTGGAGGGCATGGAGCGGGCAGTGGCCTGGGTGGCAGCTGGTAACGAGTGTCTGAAAAGGGACTTTGTTCCCCCTCGGTTGGTCACGTAGCCATGTGGGAACACTGGATTTTTTTTATTCTCTGTCAGTCCTATCGGCACATACCAGGCTTGACAACAGCTGGGAGCTGTGTGGCTTGGCCAAGAATAGCCCTGGGGAGCTCTGGGCTGTGAGTCAGAGCTGTCTGGATCAGCTCCTGCCCTGGAGGCTGCCTCCCGACCTACAGCCAGCCATGAGGAAGGGGTGCAGGGGCTGGTAGGGAGCTCCCTGATCATTAAATGCTTAACAGCAGATTGAGCTGTAATTGCTTTCTGAAGTGGGTGGGTTTGTGAAGAACACCGCAGTGGGGGTGCTCTGCAGCTGACAGCTCCAATGTAACTCAGTGGGCTGTAACTCAGTGGATTCGTCTACGCTTGACAGCAACCTGGGTTAAAGAAAGGTGTGATTTTGCCAGTGAAAAACTCCGTATTTAGGAATAACCAAGCTAAACTAAACAAGAGGAAGATACTCTTGTTCTGGAGTTAGTGCTCCAAAGCAAAATAGTTCCACAAACCTGTTGTCTGTGAGGGAGATAAGGGGCAAGGAGAGATGTCAGCTCTCCTTCATGCCATGCCCCAACAGGTGCTTGTGGAACACACACCTACCCCTATAACTTCTCCTTGGAGAGTGTTTGTAGTTGGAGCAACACATGCAGAACAGTTTGCTGGGACAAGGCTCCACAGCCAAGGCACAGTGCAAATTGCCTGATTCCTGCTTCCCTGTGGAGCAGCTGCTTTAAACCTCCGGAGAAGCTCCAGGGTTTGAGCTGCTAGCAGCCCCTCAGGCAGAGCTTTCAGCCATCAGGAGGAATCCTGCTATGGACCATTCTGAGGGCTGAGCATGGGTCTCTGAAAGGCAGCTGGGCAGACAGATCTCCCTTAGGGTGCCTGGCTCTCAAATATGACGGTGGACACACAGCCACATGGCATGTGCATGGTTTTGGTGCCAAACCAAAACTTTTCATGCAGGAAATTTCTCACTTTTGGTCTTACTTACGCTTCACTTCCCAGGAAGGTAGCAAAGAGTGAGGAGCTTAGCTGCATGCTGACATGTCCAGGTTTTCTGAGGGGTGCCAAAGTGCTCCAGCTGTGAACTGGAGTATAAGCCTGAAGCAAGGTTCATTGCAGGCCTTAATGTCTGCAGGCTCTTTGGGAAGAGCATGCAGCCCCAGGGAAGGAGCACACTCCTGACAGCAGCCATTGGCTCAGTGCAGGGACTCTGGTCCTTGGCCTCTGGAGGTGTCAGGGTTGTGCAGGGACATCTTGGACACCGTAAGCTGACACTGACCCACACCTGCCCTGATCTCAGCAGGTGAAAGAGGGCCTCAGACCAGCACCATGACAGAGTGCTTTGACTGTGACAACTGCAAGGAGTCCTTATATGGACGCAAGTACATCCAGATGGACAGTGGCCCATACTGCATCCCCTGCTATGACGCACACTTCGCCAACACCTGCGACGAGTGCAAGGAGCTGATCGGCCATGACTGCAGGGTGAGTAGGGGCCCTGCAGACAAGCAGGTCAGTTCCCAGGGCCATTGGTCCCCTCCTCATCCTGGCTGTACTCCCAGGAGCTGTACTACGAGGATCGCCATTACCATGAGCATTGCTTCCGTTGCTTCCGCTGCGACCGCTCTCTGGCTGATGAGCCGTTCACCTGCCAGGGCGAGGAGCTGCTGTGCAATGACTGCTACTGCAGCGAGTTCTCCTCCAAATGTATTGCCTGTGAGAAGACCGTCATGCCAGGTAGGAGCAGGTGGAGTTGAGCATTGCAGTTTGTTCCTGGTCCCTTGGTGTCAATTGGGGCTGCAGGTCCAGTATGAGAACAGCATGAAAGAGAGTTGGATCTCTGTTCTCCTGCCCTCCTGTCACTGCACAGAGAGTGCTGGGTCCTTTGCTTGTCCAGCAAGACAGCATAATCCCAAGCTGTGATCACCACAGCAGCCCCATCTGTCTGTTCCCTTTTTTCATGGGGAAGTGAATGAGGGTGGAGATAACAAAGGGTTTCCTGGGCATTTTCTGCTGTATGCTGACAAGAAGAGACAGAATAACTGAAGGTGTGTGAGTGTCTCTGGAGACAGCCTGAGGCAAAGGTGTGTGTGTCTTTGCTTGGCTACTTTGGCACCATCTTCAGATGTAGGTTATGTCAGGCATCTCTGCCGTCAGGCATCTCTGCCATGGCCTTTGTGCCAGTGCTGGGGACGTGTTCCTGCAGCCCTCCCCTTGTGGCTGTGGTATGGGCCTGAGGCCCCCTCTCCACCTGCCCATGGTTCTGAACTGCCATGGGGAGGGGAAGCATAGAGCCAGGTGTGCAGGACCACAGTTCATCCTGCCCAGCCCCCCACGTCCCTGTGTGCACATGTGCTGCTCCCTTCTGTCACTGCAGGGCTTTCTTTGCAGGCTCCCGTAAGCTGGAGTACAATGGACAGACCTGGCATGAGCATTGCTTCATATGCAGCAGCTGCCAGCAGCCCATTGGGTCACGGTCCTTCATCCCAGACAAGAAGGATTATTACTGTGTCCCCTGTTATGAGAGCAAGTTTGCTCCTCGCTGCACTAGATGCAAAAAGGTAAGTGTGGCCTGACAGCCCAGAGCCCCCAGCTCTGATCCAGGGACAGGGAACTCCCTGCTCCTGCCTGAGCCCTATCTAAGGAGGGTTCAGGTGCCAGCACCCTGGCTATGCTGTTTCCCTTCACCTGTGTGTCACCAGCATATGCTCTCTTTCTGCAGACCCTCACCAAGGGAGGAGTGACCTACCGGGATGAGCCCTGGCACAAGGAGTGCTTTGTCTGCACGGGCTGCAAGACCCCCTTGGCTGGGCAGCAGTTCACCTCCCAGGATGACAACCCGTACTGCATCAAGTGCTTTGGGAACCTCTATGCCAAGAAGTGCAGCGCCTGCACAAAGCCCATCACAGGTGAGCAGAACCCCATGAGGGAGGGGCTCTTTGGTGCAGCAGTCCTGGGGCTACTTCTGTCCCTTTGTCTGCATCTTTCAAACTGGTGAACTGTGTCCTGTGGGAGGAATTCCCTCTACCCACAGGTAAAGGCTCCAAAGTGACCCCTGAAAGCATGATCTCATGTCTCTAGCTTGCCTTTTTTGATACTGATTGCCATGTCCTGTGAAAAGGTTGTTCACAGATAGGGAAAGCCTAGAGCAGCACCTGGTGCAGGGGAGTCTGAATCTGCTGTACCTGCCTAAGGCAGGGGAAGTAAGGGATCCTCTTCTGCAGAACCCCCAAGAGAGTCTGGCTTCCTTCCTGCCATCCCCCACTTGACCTTCCCCCTTGCAACTCCCAGGTTCTTGCTGCTGGAAAGGCAGGAGAAGCCCTCCATCAGCTGGTGACTCAGAGGATGATTCTGGCTGAGGACAGCTCCCGGACACCCACTTCCCCTCTGGTCCTTATCAGTTTGTTGCAGTCCTGGGGAGAAGAGGGTCACAGCTCACCAGTCCAACAACTGCCAGCAGAGGAAGGAAACTCCTGTGGAGCCTTTGCAGGAGCCTGGGCCTGAGCTGATGGCAGAATGGCTCTTCTCAGGATTCCAGTAGTTCTGTCTGCCTTCATCCATGGGATGGTGCAGCTCGTCTCCCTGCTCCTCCCAGGGGAGAAAATCGTGATTCTGGTCCAAATACGTCAACCCTGCAAAGTCTGCTCTGAAGCAGTTCTAGTGCTTTTCCCCCACAAGAGTGGAGATTTGCATTTCAGATGTATTTGATCCTGGGGGGGGTGTTTTGGGTGCCACCACCAGTGCCATGTGTGAAGACCTGACCTGGAGATGAGCAGGCCGGAGCTCGGTCTGTGCAGGAAGCTCAGCCCAGTTTCCCCAGAGACTCTGACATTGCCCTCTGTCCCTCCCACAGGCTTTGGCGGTGGCAAATACGTCTCCTTTGAGGACCGCCACTGGCACCACAACTGCTTCAACTGCGCTCGCTGCAGCACTTCGCTGGTGGGGAAAGGCTTCATCCCCGACAACGACGAGATCCTGTGCCGCGACTGCAGCAGCGACCTATGAGCCCCCGAGGACACCATGGGGCAGGGGCTTCCTCTATTCTTCAGGGCCTTTGTGTCAGATTCCCCAGCAGCATTTCAGGGGCAGAACACAAGGTGCAGGAGATGAGGGCTGAGCCCAAACCGCAGTGTGTTTAGGGGGTTCCTGTGCCCCCTCCCTGAAGGCTAGAATACGCTGTGCTATGGCTCTGAGCAGTCAAAGCTAAACAAAGCTGAAAAAGGAGCTTCAAGACCCCCCATTATTTACTCTTTCTTTTTGCTTCCAGTCTAACCAGGCACAAGCCCAGGGCCCCAGCTGAGCAAAGGGCAGGAGCGGCTTCGGCACTGGGTTGCTGGACCTGCACACTGGCAGCATGTATTCACTCCTCAGCACAGCGCTGACTTCTGTTTTTTTCTCCATGTGCTTCCCTCGCTCTGTGTGACCCAAGGCAGTGGCTCAGGGCTGTGCAGCTTGGCTGTGCTGGCCTGTGTTGCAGCTGGCTTTGCACAGCCTTCCCATATGCACAGTTGACCCAGGCATGAAGGGCGCTCTCTTCTGGAGGTTTGGAGACACCAGGCTGGAATGTAGCCAGGAGAAGAGCATATATCCTGTCAGATGGGATCCACCTCTGGAATTCTATAGCATCTTGCTCTTTGCAGGCCAGAGGTGCTCTCTTAGCTGTGAATGAGGAGTTCAAGTCACTTGTAGGTATGGGGCATTCTGCCTACCCACGCCTACCCCATTCCCATCCACCTGTGCCATGACCTCCCATGGCTGGGGTGGCTGAGCTGGAGCTGGGAGCGTTGGGCTGCTGATGCTCAGATGCATCTGGCTGAGCCCTAGAGAAGGGCATGCTGAAGGCTGAGAGCACTCATGGCTTTATTCCTGCTCCATCCCTCTCATGAGGATCCATGGGATGGGCACTGCTATACAGAGCCCAGCTGCTAGCAGCACTGGAAACACCAGAGACCTCCATTAATTCAGGGAAGGGAGCATTGCCCACAGACTGTGCCTGCAACTGGTAGCTGCTGGGAGCACTGGGAGGGTCTGCAGGAGCACAGCATAGAGAGCAGCTGAGGGGGCAGCAGGATGTCCACAACCTGCTCCTCCAGGGCTGCCTGTGTCCCCCAGTGGTAGGCAGGGAGTGGTGGCTCCCTCCAGCCACACTCATCCTTCACTGTGTCCCAAACAAGAACCAAAGCAAAGGTGGCACCTCTAGGGGGGGGACTTTGCATTGCCCAGGTCCCAGTTGGCCCTAACTGCAAAATAGGGTATCTTGAGCTATCTCAGACTCACATGAGGCCTTGACCAATCCTTGCCCAATGGCTGAGCTGGCCCTGGGCTAAGGCCCCTCTGCTCATGCCTGCCTTGTCTCTACATCCTTCTGCTTCTGTCTCGCTGGGGCACTTTGGCCAAGCCTGCTTTCCTGCTTAGTCAGCCACATGCTTTTCTGAAAACTTGTTCTTGTAGGCTTTTTCCCTTTTGTACTCATTTGTCATGAATATCCATCATTTTGTACGCAACTACAGGATGAAGGGGCTAGCCCCCTGCCCAGGCTTCATTTAGGAACAGAAAATGTTATGCATGTTGAGGTGTTATTACTCTATGTTCAGATCCTTGTTGAATCCTTGTTTGGAAGCTTTGATGACAGCAAATCAGTTTGTGTGTTTGCTATTATGAGGAGCTTGGAGCCATCTCCAGAACGAATTGTCCTAAACCTCAGCATCCTCTGTATTTCTTACTGCTTTATACAATAAACCGTTTTCGTGACACTTGCTCTTCTGCGTCTCTTGAACAGCAGGCACAGGGCAGAGCACTGAGTTGGTGCTGGGCTCTGCTCAACCCTGTTGCACCCCTAATATCATTCTGGGGACGGCCAACCTCTGCAGTGCTCGTGCTTGCTTTCCCAAACCACAGCCCAACATCAGCTGTGCCAGTCCTGTGGTTGTGGCAGAGGAACAGCATCTCCTTCCTCTCCTCTTGCTGGGTGGCTGCAGTGGGTTCTGGGGCTGGGGGTGCCCATCTATCCATGCCTGCTGTCTGTACAGGCAGGCAGTTGTGCAGGACAGGCCCCAGCAGCACTCGAGGTGCTGGTCCTGAGTGGGCACCTGTCCGTGCTTCCAGGCTGGCTGCGGGACTGTCCGGATCGCTGCAGTACCGAGCCATTCCTGCTGTGCAGACCACCCTCCCTGCCCTGCAGTGTGCACTGCCTGGCCATGCCACAACAGTCCAAGGGAGCTCGGGTAGATGTTGCTGTAGCCTCCAGGCAGGGTATCCATGGTCCCTCTTGGCAGCCTTCCCTGAAGTGCTGCATGCTCATTACTCATGTTTATCAGCCAAGGAGCCATTTATTCCCTAACATATGAAACTATTCTCCACAGATCCTTTACATGTACTAACAGCTGCCATGATTTCCTCTGGACTTGCCCGCTACGGCTCCAGCAGCTGGCTCTGGCCCCCGCCCTCGGCGCAGTGGCTGGGCTCCCGTGGGTGCTGGTCCAGTGGCAGGATAGGCACAACCCAGGGGGTGCCTCTGTGTAGGACCGTGGCAGTGGCTCACACATTCCGGGCTGCTTCAAAGGCTCCTGCTCTGGTGGCTGATGGAGTTCTAGCACAATTTTTGTTGCTATTGCTGCCCTGTGACCTGGACTGGGCTGCTGCTGCTGTGCTGGGCCTTGGAGGGTGAGTGAGCAGCTCCAGCCCAGAGGTTCCCAGCTAAGCCTGTCCTCCAGTGGCAGCACCACAACCCAGGCTTTCTGCAGTGCTGTTTCCAGGGATTAACCACAAAAGGTTTCTGTACAAAGGGCCCCCAGGCTCCTCTTTCAGTCAGCCTCCAGAGCCTCACGTTTTTAGCCAAAAAAGGAAATGACCCAGCTGCACGTAGCACTGGAACATCTGGATTTTATCCCTGTCATGAATGGGTCATGGCTGTACATGGCCCAGTGCCTGATTTACAGGAGGGGGAGGGTGATGTCATCCACAAACATCCCCCGAGACTCTGGAGTGTGGGTCTGAAATAGTCACGGAAATTTTATAAAGCACAAGGGGCAGTGTGAGGGGGGTCAGGCCAGGGCTGTTGTGCTGGTGAGGTGGGAGTGGGGAAGCTGCTAAGGACATGGGGCAGCACTGCAGGGGTAGAAAGAGACCCTGGCATTGACCAAATCTGCCCAAGCTTTGCTCTCCTGCACCACTGTGGATCAGGGACAGCATTTGCAGCCCCAATGGGCATAGCCAGGTCCAAGTCACTGACTGGGGAGTCCTGTGCAGGGCCAGGAGTTGGACTTTGATGATCCTCATGGGTCCCTTCCAGTTCAGGATATTCTGTGATTCTATGAATTTCAGCTCCCAGCCCCTGACAGGCTGTGCTGCTGCCCTGGAATGAAACGGCATCTCTTGGACCAACCATCTCCCACTTTCTCCCACCTCCTCCTATGTACACTGCCATTTGTGGGGTGAGGAGGAGGAAGGTGATGCAAGGGCTGGTCTTGTCCCACCTCGATCCTCCTGATGCCAGCAGCCCAAAATAAGGAGGCCATGTGGCTGGATGGGACATTGTTGGATTTCAACTCCTTTCCTTCCCAGAGATGAAGTTTCACGCAAAGAGAAATGGAAGAACACTAAGTTCAGAATCTTATCTCTGTTTTTATTTTTGACAGGCATTCCTGAAGAAAGGTGATGTACCTTGGGGCAGCCTATAGTGCAAGGGAGTAATTAAAGACAGTATTCTTACCTGCTGCATCATCCTCTCCTCAGTGAAGGATCATCTTTGTCTACCATTAATTAAGATAAATTTTCTTCTTGCTTTTGGCTTAGAGTAATTTATCGTGCATGGCAGAAAAAAAGAATAATTTATTAGTGACTTAAAATTTAATTACAGCTTTGCATTTGGCAATGCGGGGGCAAGGCACGGGTATGATCCGTCCTTGGATTTAAGGTGGATCTGAAGAAGGCAGTTGAAACGCAAGTGGAATGTTGCAGCCGGGGTGTCTGCGGGAGGACTTGCACCGCGATCGTGTCGCTCGGGCGCACCCGTACTGCTGAAAGCAAAGTCTGAGCTGCCGCCGCACCGAGGCACCGGACCCGGGGAGCTGCGGGCGCGTCCCACACGGTGCGTCCCAGCTCGGCCGGGGCTCGGCACCGTGTAACGCTGCTGCAGACGGGCAACCCCAGAGAAGCCGTTGTGCCTCCAGGCTGGGGCAGCCCTGGCCCCAAATCCAAACCGGCATCTCGGGCCACTCAGTGCCACCAAGCACCGCGCTCGGACACGGCTCTCGGACACCGCGCTCGGACACGGCCCCGCGCGCGGCGGTGCCAGGCGAGGCCGCGCCGCAGCGGTCGCTGAAAGGGCCCGGCCGGGTCGCAGCCGCCGCCTGCCGGCCGCCCCGGGGCACCGCGCACTGCGCCGGAACTGCCGCGCGGGGCGCGGGCGGGTCCGGAACCTTCCCGCGAGCACACCCCGGCTGTGCCGCGGCCTTCCGGCGGTGGTGGAAGCGGTGCGCGAGGCTGGCGCGGGATGGAGACGATCCTGGAGCAGCAGCGGCGGTACCACGAGGAGCGGGAGCGGCTTATGGACGTGATGGTGAAGGAGATGCTCACCAAGAAGTCCACGGTACGCCCGGGGCCTTGGGGGGTAGGGGAGGCCGCCTCCCGGGCCCGCGCTCACCCCCTCGCCTCTCCCCGCAGCTCCGCGACCAGATCAACTCGGACCACCGGACTCGTGCCATGCAGGACGTGAGTGCGCCAGGGCCGGGGCCAGGGCCGCGAGCGGGGCTGGGGGCGGGCCGGGCTCCCGAGAGCGAACGGGGCCCGTCCCAGTAACGGGCTGTGCGGCGCTCGGGCCTTTCCTTTGTTCCGCAGAGGTACATGGAAGTGAGCGGCAACCTGCGGGACTTGTACGACGACAAGGACGGGTGAGTGTGCCTGGGGCCCTCGTGTGCCTGAGCGTGTCCTGCTGGTGAGGAACTTGGGGCTGTTTTAAGTCAGTGTAAATGTCTAAAGAATAACACACGAATCGAGATCTGGTGACTAAATGCAGGGCAGGACCCGAGTGCATATGGGAAGTGTCCGTCTTGGATGGACATTTTGTTATGCATGTGGTTCGAGTTGTGGGGAGGCCCTGAGCCAGCTGGGCTGGGAGGTCCCCCATGACTCGTAGGTCTGCAGTTAGACACTGCAGCATAGACCTGGACTAAGGCTGTGTCAGCATCACCTTGTTTTCCCTTCTCTTCATAATCTGTTGCTGCCCATGAACTCGTAGCCTACGTAAGGAAGAACTCAGTGCCATTTCCGGGCCAAATGAATTTGCGGAGTTTTACAACAGACTGAAGCAAATTAAGGAATTTCACCGGAAGCACCCAAATGAGGTGAGTATTTACCTGCTCCATAGGAACAGGTGAGATGTGCTCTGCTGGATCTCATTCCTACAGGTAACAGAGCTTTTGTTTCCCCAGTTTAATTGCCTTAACACACAAGTACTGAGAACACTCAGCAGTCACTTGAGCACAGCTGCTCAGGGTCAGGCAACATGTGAGGGAGCAGTGCAGGACACTCGCCATGTTCCTTGCAAGGGAATGTTCAGCTGAGCTGGGGTCAGATCTCACCTTTCTCATGTTGGCTAAAGCCACACTTTTGCCTTTGTGCAGAAAAAAAGGTGATAAAGCTTTGAGTCTGTTTTCTGTTTGCAGTTTCATTATTTGCCACCTCGTGTGATTTTATATTAGTTATTCTGGGACAGGAGCTGAAGTAAATCACTGTGTGGCTTGTATCTGCCCATGCAGATCTGTGTTCCTATGTCAGTGGAGTTTGAGGAGCTGCTGAAGGCCAGAGACAACCCAAGTGAAGAAGCTCAGAGTAAGTTTGTAGTTTGCTTGAGCCCTGACATTATTTAATAGGTTGTTTGATCTGGTTTGCATGTTTCAGGGCTTCACCTCCCCTTTTACTAAAAGAATTCTGAAAACTCTTTTGTCATCTAAGTTCTTCTGAACTGCAGTCCCTGGAATGTTCCCCAGTGTGAGGCTGCTGTTCCTGAGGAATGTTGTGGACAGAGCAGCAGTTGGGGCTGCTCAATGAGTGTCGAAGGCATTGTAGCACCTTCCTTAAGCATAAATGACTTCATAGCTAATCCTTTTCCAGTTCAAAAACAGTTGTATAATAAGTAGGGAATACTAAGCTCATAATAAAGGTTTTCATGATCTTTCCTGCAGATCTGGTGGAGTTCACAGATGAGGAAGGGTATGGACGATACTTGGATTTGCATGATTGTTACCTCAAGTACATTAATCTGAAATCATCAGAGGTGAGTGGCTGCTGTGTTTGGGCACCTCCAGTACTTGGTACATCAGGGCCCAGGGATCCCCAGGCCCTGCAGAGGCTGAGGCTTCTCTTTTCTGGGAACTGGATGTTAATTTGGCTGTATACGAACTCTGACTCAGACCTTCTGTTCTTAGAAATTGGATTACATCACTTACTTATCCACATTTGACCAACTCTTCGATATTCCCAAGGAGAGAAAAAATGCTGAATATAAGAGGTGAGCCTGTGTGCCTGCCTGCTTCCTTCATGGCACTTGGTGAGAAGGAATTTGCTTCTGAAGTGTTCAGCTGCTAAGATTGTAATTAACAGCCAAACTTAACTCACATAAATTGGGTGCCTGAGCTCAGTCATGTGTCTGAGCCCCAAGAAAACTTGCAGCACAGCAGAGATGTGGAGAGCCACATTTGGCTCTGAGGAAGAGCTTTAATGTACGCTTGGAACTGCTATGTCAAGAAATCCTGTGTGGAAAAACTGGCCTGACCTTGGTCACGTCCCTCTGTAGTACTGGAGGGTAATGACTGTCCAAAGATGTAGTTAGAGGGTGATAGTGAATTACTTGTGCTCATGATTCCCCTGCCAGGTATCTTGAAATGCTCCTTGAGTACCTGCAGGATTACACAGATCGAGTGAAACCATTACTGGACCAGAATGAACTTTTTGGGAAAATTCAGACGGAGTTTGAGAAGAAGTGGGAGAACGGCACGTTCCCGGGCTGGCCAGTGAGTAGCCTGAGCCTGAGTGATGCTCCTGTGTTTGTGAGGGGGTTGTGTGAGTCATTTGTGTAGTCACTGTTGATCATGACAGTGAGAGCTGCAGCTCTGTGTCACCAGGGTGCAGGGTGATACTGACCTGAATTTAAAACCCAGCATAACGGTTTAAAGCGTGCATTGTTTCAGGATGGCTTATTTTGCATCTTTACTATTGTTCCACTTTCAGTTTAGTAAGAGGATTTTTCTCTGTGAAATGATCTGCTTTTCTTGAGGTTAAAATGTTCTATGGCCAGAAGTGTTGTAGTATGTCATGCAGCTCTTTCACGTGGTTTTTTTTTGGCAGAAAGAGACCAGCAGTGCCCTCACCCATGCTGGTGCCCACCTGGACCTCTCAGCCTTCTCCTCCTGGGAGGTACGTTTCCAGTGCTCTGCACTTATTGCCATGTTTTGAACAGGGGGAAGTTCAGTCATTTGGGTTTTTTGTGTAATTTTAGTGCTGTGTTTTCGTCTCTGTGTCTGTGTTTTCTGAGTAAAACTTTGATGGTGCTGATGGTGTCATTTCTCCCACTGGGGGTTTGTCGCGGGTTGGGTTTGTAACCGGGCAGGCTAACCTATGACAGGGATGTAACTTGAAAGACCTGGTTAGATTTGTCACATCCCTCATTTTCCAGGGAGGAGGGGTACACTGTTGACAGTCCTTTCTTGAATGCTGTTTACCAGGGTTTTTTCTTCATTAGTAAACTAAAGTGGACTATATCCATAGTGTATGTGTTGAACAGCTTGTCTCTTACAGTAGTTTATTTAATTGAACAGGAGTTGGCCTCCCTGGGACTGGACAGGTTAAAATCAGCTTTGCTGGCTCTTGGGCTGAAGTGTGGTGGGTAAGGTGCAGTCTTTGTAGAGTTCCTTTCAGTTTCTGAGGTCTTCCTGTATCACATTTCTTTCTGGGATACTTGTGTGGTTCTCTGTTGTACTGCAATTACCTTAGTGATGTTTGAAAGCTAAAACTTTAAGAACCAAGCAGTGGGATCTGGTGCTCTGAACCAGTCCTGTATGGGAGTCTCTGGTACAGTAGACTTTGACTTGAGGAATGAAGACAAAGATAAAGGGAATCTCATGATTTCCTAAAAGCTACATTTAGAATTTTGTTGCATGAATTCAAGTAGTTCTCAGGAAATGTAAAACTGTGGTCTAGACTAATCCACTCCCTGCTTCTCTGCAGGACTCTGGAGGAGCGTGCTCAGAGGCTTTTTAGCACTAAAGGCAAATCCCTGGAAGCACTTGATCCTTCCTTGTTTGCTAAGAATCCAAAGACAAAAGGAAGCAAAAGGTGAGTTCTTAGAGGTCATTCTGAGGCTGGCAATGTTCTCTCCTCTTGGATGAGGAGTGTTCTGTAGTCACCACTCTTGTGGAGTTAGGACAGAGATTCTGGAGTATTAGAAGCTTTTCATGTTGGACCAAATAGTGCTGAACCAAATGGAAGGTATCAGAGCTGAACTTGTGCGTTTAATGAAGATACCTCATCTGTTTCAGAGACACTGAAAGAAATAAAGATCTTGCATTCCTGGAAGCTCAGATTTATGAGTATGTGGAAGTTCTCGGGGTAAGGATTTTATGTTGGTTTTGAGCTTTTTATTTCGGAGCTGTCAAATAGTGACTGGAAGGTTGTCCTAATCTTTAACTAGTGCTTTCATAGACAGCAGCACATCAGTGTGCTGCACCACATCTGTTTTGTGCGTAAGTCACACAGTATTGCAAACCGTTACTTGATCTGCCTTGCTCCTTGCCATCAGTTTTGGGGGATTGTTTTCAGGAGGATGGCTGCTGCTGTAGTAACATTGGAAGTGCTAATAGGTCATGCAAGGTTTCATTCTTTGCAAATAGGAAATGTCAGGATACTAAAAACTGAAATTGTTTGGCTGAGTAAGGTGGGAATTCTCTGCTTCACACTCGTCTTCTGACACTGAGGAAGTTTTTCGCTACAAGAGTTTGACCTGACTTTTTTGCTGTCATGGTGATGCCTTTTCCTGGTTTTGAAATCAAGAGTCAAACACGGTTAGAAGGGGAAAAGGGATTTTACCTTGGTATTTATTTTAAGGATCCTTAGGTGCACACGTCCAGGTGGAATGCACCGAAATGCACCCCGCAATGCACCCACACAATAGATCGAGTATATCATTATAGGTGTTACTAATTAGCAGATCTATCAAAGATTCCCCAAGGAGAGGCTCGAGTGAGCCCCCCTCCCCAAGGAACCTTTCCCTCGATGGTTCTATCTGAGTTTACAGAATGTGTTCTGGAGAGGACCTTGGGCTCTGGGGCACACTGATCCCTGGCTACGAAGCTTCTAAAAATGTTTAGTCTCTCAGCTTGACAAACAAGTCCAAGAATGTAGGCAAAAAGCACTGAGAATATAGAAGTTGTAAAAAAGTATAACAGGGGTATAAAAGAAAAGGCAAAAAATCTTCATGGCGTCAATGGTATGTGGACAATTCCTTCTCTTCTCTCACTCCAGGAACAAAGACACCTCACCCACGAGAACGTGCAGCGTAAGCAGGCACGGACAGGGGAGGAGAGAGAGGAGGAGGAGGAAGAGCAGATCAGTGAGAGTGAGAGTGAAGATGAAGAAAATGAAATCATTTATAATCCTAAAAATCTGCCTCTTGGTTGGGATGGGAAGGTAACTGAGACTATCAGGCCTGAAGAAGTGGGAGAGGTCACTGACTCCACACTGCTCCTCTGTTTGAGCTGCTTTGCTATGCGACCTAATCCTCATGTCTCCTTGCTTGCAGCCCATCCCATACTGGTTGTATAAACTCCATGGTTTGAACATCAACTACAATTGTGAGATTTGTGGTAACTACACCTACCGAGGGCCCAAGGCATTCCAGCGGCACTTTGCAGTAAGTGACATTCGCTGCAGGAACAGCCCTGCTGGGTTCAGACAGTCATTGTAATGAGTCACTGGTGAGTCCCTGGGGTCCCCGAGCAGCACTTTTGCGGTGTGGGTCTGAGCTGGTGCTGCAAGGCTATGCAGCAGGACCCAGAGATTGTGTTGGGCGTACAGCTGATGCTGTACCATCCCTGCCCATTTGAACACTCATTCCAGTGCTCAGGTCTGATGGGTACAGGGTGCCTGTTGATGGCTGGTATGGTGTTAACTGTCTACAGGACAAAAAAATAATATTTTTGTAGAGGACTGGTAGATTTGAACTTTGATAGTATGTGTTGCACCCTGTTCAGATGTTAATGTCTTTTGTGCTCTTTGGCATTGTGGAGGATGTGGTGCTCCCTCTCACACTGATTCTCATCTCTTTCCCCCAGGAGTGGAGACATGCCCATGGAATGCGGTGCCTGGGCATTCCCAACACAGCACACTTTGCCAACGTCACACAGATTGAGGATGCAGTCTCGTGTAAGTGGTGATGGCAGAACAGGAAACATGTTAAAGAACACTACCTTTCCTGAAGGAGTGGCTTTGGACCTTGGTCTCATGTCTCATCCTGAACAATCCATTTTAAGTTTTGTTTGCTGCGGTTCAGTGCCTTTCAGTAGCCGCACAGTGAAATGGTAACTTTGTAATGAATGTTAGATACATTCCTGGACTGCTGAAGTGAGGGTGTTTCAAAAGAAGGGAGGGAAAAAAGCTCATGTGTATATTTTTTACTGGATTAAAAACAAGTATCTCGAGGGAAGTGGCATAAATCCTGTTTAACTTTGTGTTTGCAGTGTGGGCAAAGCTGAAACAGCAGAAGGCTTCAGAGAGGTGG
The DNA here is from genome assembly GCF_041296385.1 of Aphelocoma coerulescens. NCBI lineage: Eukaryota > Metazoa > Chordata > Aves > Passeriformes > Corvidae > Aphelocoma > Aphelocoma coerulescens. The sequence goes on from NC_091036.1 coordinate 4,069,957, forward strand.
CAGCCCGATACAGAGGTGAGCAGTGAGAGGCATTCGGTGTCTCCACTCCTGTGTCCATGGGAACCCTTTGTTCCTGGGTGTAAGCAGTGTCCTCACTTATGCTGGTGCCTTTTCCTAAACTTCTGTTCCAAAGCCATTTTTCAACAGTGTGCAGGTCAATGGTGGGAAGTAAAATCTGTAGTACAACCTGTAACAACTTTGGCTCTGGGTGAGCTCTTCTCTCAGAACCTGCTGGCAGATCCACTGCCTGCCTTCCTGCACAGAGGTTCTGGCAGGGTTCTTATGTTCAGTGGCTGCTCTTGGAGCTAACATTTGAGTGCTGTCTCTAAACTCTTGGTTCTGTTCCAGGAGGAATATGAGGATTCCAGCGGGAACGTGGTGAATAAAAAGACCTACGAAGACCTGAAGCGCCAAGGGCTGCTGTAGCTGTCCCCGGGTGAAGGATCACACGTCTGCAGAGAGAGTGGATGTGGCAGCAGCTCTGACTTCTTCATTGTCTGGATTTTATATGTGCATGAATACAGATTTCAAGAATACTTTATAGAGTCACTTTCTAGTAAGCCCCTTAGAGTTGTGACATTGTTTTATATTAAAAAATACCTTGAAAAATAAAGTCACTGTAATTTAGGAAGTGCTGAGAGACTTGTCTTCTTTCGTATGCTGGAAGGAAGAGATTTGATTACAGTGTGTTTAAAATGCTTTTTACACAGCTGTCAGAAACAATTCCTTCTCTCATTTCCACTCTGACGGAAATATTTATGTGAGGGTTGACTCTCTGAAACACATGGACACGGTTTCTAGATCTTGCTGTGAACTTGTGGTTTTCTTTGCACTCCTTTACAAAACAAGCTCACCTGGCTTAGAGGCCTGCTTTTATCTTGGGTCTGTCCCCCCGGGGAGCTTTGGCCATTGTTTTTTTCAGGGAATTACCAGATGAGCTTTGGGCTCGGCTCTGTGGTGATTTCTCTGGCACTGCTGTTGGCTTGAATGACCTGGTAGATAATTCGTGTGCAGATCCTTCTGTGGTGCAGGAGGATGGAGATGGGAACAGATAGTGTGTTTAGAGGTGCCTCTTGTGGCTTCAGGAGCATCCTTGGCCCCTGGTGTCACACTCGGAGATGTCTGTACATACCCCATGGATTCATGCTGCTTCAAGAATTGCAGGTCCATTGTCCAGAGGCCACTCACATCACGTGTGGCAGTGGCAGTTGTGCCCTCCAGTCCCCTGAGAGCAGTGGTGGCTTGTGTGACATCTCCAGCTTTGCAAGCCCTTTCTCCATTGCTGTACAGGGCCGTTTGTGTCTCTGCTGCTGTGGAGCTGCATGTGACACTTCCCTGGGGGGGTGGCTGACACGGGTGGGGCTGGGCTGTGGGGCAGGTGCTACAGCAGCTGCTCAGAGGCGCTCCAGTGCTGGCACTGCCTGCAGGTGTGCTTGGGGCTTCAGGAATAGGCAGACAGGTGAGTCAATGCTATGGGCTCTTTCCCTGCCTGGGGGGAAGGTTGTCCTGGGATGAGGCCGTGTCAGGCAGATGTTAGTTCCTTGCCCCACCTGGAGCTGGGCTGGGCTGGTACTGGGCTCAGTAGGATGTCCAGAGCTGTTCTGGGTGGTGACTGTGCTGGTTTGCAGGGTGAGGTGCCAGCTGGCACTGTCTTTTCTGTCGCTCTGAGGAATGGTCTTGGAGGTCTTTTCGTGAGCTTCAGCCCCTCCGGGTCCTGGGGGAATGGTGACTCAGCCTAAATCATAAAACAGGAGGGGAGTATTGCCATTCTCCTTGGAGAATTTGGCTTTGGAGCCTATTTGGAGTCATATCTCCACCATTTCCTTAGCAAAACAAGTAAATGTTTGGAATGAAAATAGAGAATGGAGAGCCAGGTCGCATCTTCACTTGCAGCAGCAAACTGCTGCATGGTGGCACTTTTTCACTGTGTCACCCTGACTCCTGCTCCTGGTAGCTGCCTGCAGGGCTGTGCTGCCTGTGAGCTCTGGGGAGGGTTGTTGCCACACCAACAGCACACACAGTTCCCCAGGGCTCCTTCTCCCCATCAGCAACCACAGCAGCCTCGGTGGATTTGGGGAGTCTCTCAGGAGGGGGTGACTGGTTGTCCCAGGGCTGAGCACTGGAGGTGGAGCACAGACCTGTACTGGGGTGTCTGCCCTGCACCTTAGGGGAGCAGCTCTGATTGTGCCTCCTTCTGCCAGGTCTGGGTGCAGCTGCTGGTGGATAATGATGGCTGGACACCAATGGCTCGTCCCCTGCATTCGAGGTAATGGGGCTCTTGTGCAGCACAGAGAGCAGTGTCTGTCCATCCCCCATCCTGGCTCCATCGCTGCTTCAGTTGTTGGGGGCTGTGCCAGAGACCTCCCTGGGGTGAAGGGTGGCTTCTGGTCACCTGGGGCTTTGGGAAGGTGGAGGAGTATCCCCGCTTATCTGTTTCAAGGATGAGTTGCCTGTGCTGCTGGGGAGGCTCTTTGGGCTGTGGGTAAAGCAGACAGCAGGTGTGGTGGTCTCAGTCATTCCCACTTGATTCCAGGCTTGCTGCTCTGCATCTTGGCTCTGCAACTCTGTCTTCAGGACTCTCTTGCCACAGTAGGTGAGTTCTGTATCCCAAGAGGAAATCTGGGGGCCTGTGGGGAGTGGGGCAAAGGCAGTGTGGTGCACCAGGGACTTTGTGTTTGTCCTCTCCAGGCTGTGCTCTGTAGGACAGAGCTGCTGGACAGGTGAGGAATCTTTCCTTATGGTTTAGCCCCCATAAAAGCCTGTTCTTCCCAGGCAATATGGCTGGAAGTGGGAGGGAGAGGCTGTTGAAACATCTGTCCATAATGCTGCTGTGGTGGGCTGTTGGCTCTGACCTGCTTGTTGGGCTGCCTAGCTGGTGGCTGCAAGTGGACCCCATTGGGGACATTCTGTCACTGACTGCCATTTCACCTCCTAATCACAGTGTGACAGATGCTTCCCACAGGTCCTTCTGGACTATGCCATGGCTCAGAAAGGGATATGGGGTTCACTGAGCACGTTTTTCCTTGGTGTTTCCTTCACCAAGCAGGAGCTTTGTGTTTTTCAGAGCACAACACAGCTGCCAACACCATGGTGATGGCTACCAAGAATGCCTCGGTGGTGGCCACAGCCAGCAAGAACGCCTCAGTGCCCACAAAGAATGCCTTGGTAGGGGCGGTGACCACCAAGAAGGCCTCATTGGTGGCTGTGGCCACCAAGAACACTTCAGCAACCACCCAGGATGCTGCAGTCATGGTGGTCACCAAGAATGCCATGGTGATGGCCGCCACCAAGAATGCCGCAGTGGTGGCCACTGCCAGCAACACCTTGGCAGCCACCAAGAACACCTCAGTGGGGGCCACGGCGATGAAGAACACCTCAGCGGCCACCAAGAATGCCATCGTGCTGGCCTCCACCAACAATGCCTCTTTGGTGGCCACCAACACCTCTATGAAGGGAGCAGAAGAGACAACGGTAAGGGAAGGAATGGAAAGAGGGGTATTGCTGGGCCATTGCAGCCCTATGGACGGTGTCACTTGCCCAGCTGGTCAGTCACAAGATCCAGGAGTGCCATGGGAGCATCTCCTGTGGTGGAAGGGAGCACAGCGGGTGGCCAGGTGGGGGTGGCCCCCCCAGACAGTGAGGCTGTGGTTGGGGACAGACCTGCAGGGCTGTGCGAGGAGGCTTTGCTGCAAGGTAACACCCTGGTGTCTCTCCAGCAAACCTGCCAGAGCTTTCAGTGCTCCGGAGAGAGGTGTTATCAGGATGAAGCCCATGCCAATGGAACAATCACCTGCCATAATGAGACTTACTGCGAGGTATGGAGATGCAAGGGGGCTGCAACAGGGAAAGCCTTCCCTTTCTTTATCTCAGGAATCCACAGTGTTCCATTAAGTCTGTGTCCATCTCCATTTCCCATTTCTCTCTGACAGTCTGTCACTTATTTCTGCTCTTTTATGGTGGTACCTCTTCACATTCACTTTATCCTTTGACTTTGCCTGTTGCAGCTTTATCGTTTCTCCAGCACAAACTACACAGCCAGGTGCAGCAGCAGATGCGGCGTGGAGCTGTGCAGGACCAACGCCAGTGTGAGCAGGCAGCAGTGTGCCCTGGAGTGCTGCGCTGGCCCGCTCTGCCTGAGGCTCAACGCCAGTGCCTACGGTACCAGCCGAGCTTTGTTCTGCGGCAGAGGTGGGAGATGGGTGGGCAGAACCCATCGTGGAGGGGCTGTGGCTGCATCGCTGCATCTTTTCTGCCCTGGGGCTCACTCTGTCCTTGGAGCTGGGTCAGGGGCAGGGTGGCCCTGGCAGCTCTGACCACAGTATGAGCCGTGCTGGTGAATCCGGCCCTGTGTGACTGTGGAGGGCCCTGTGCAGGCTGTATGCTGGGTGCAGCCTCACAGGGCTCCTCGTCTGTTTACAGGTGACCTGCCACCCACCACCGTGCCACTGACGACCACCAGCACCCCTCGGCCTTCCCCCCAAAACGTAGGTACTGCAGGAGCAGAGGCTGCTGCATCCATGGGTTCTGGGCTCTGTGGCTGCTGGGACAGCTGAGCTTCCACCTGAGCAGGGGACAGGAAAAGGTCTCACCTCCACTTGCTTTACGGCATAAAAAGCTGACTCTGAAAGGGCAACAAATCCTGAACAAGCACTGGAAGTAAGGAGTCCATAAGGAGCCCTATCCAGTGGGCCTTATCCCTGTCCATCAGGCCTGTTCCCCAGCCCAGCACTTGCATCAGCTCAGTTAGTTTGACCCGACCACGGGGATGAGCCTTCCTGCAGCTGCACAGAGGGTGCCGGAGCCACTGGACTCTGCAGCCCTTTCCTGAGCCTAGTGGTGGGGAATGTGCTTATCTTTGCAGAGCCCTGTTAAGAGGAAGAAAAAAGAGGCTTGAAACTTGTGTGCTCTGCTAGTCTTTCAGTAGTTTCTTGCAGTTTTAGAGTACTCCTTTATCTCTGGATCTAAAATTCTTAAGAGAGCACAAATACCAGAAGAAAGAGGGGGGAGGAGGAGGGTGGAGAGGAGCCCTTGGGAGTGAAGGGCTGTCTGAAATGCAGTTTTTGTCCTGGGAGTCTGATGGACATATGGTGTCTCCCTGGTTCTTTCTCTCATAGGGGAAAGTGTGTGCAGCGTTTTCCTGTCACGGGGACGAGTGTTTCAAAGGCAGGAAGACTGTCACTAGATGCATTTTGGGGCAGGACTTCTGTGAGGTATGGCCTAGGCTGCAGAGCATTGTGTTCCTGTAATGCGAATACTAAAGGCTTGGCATGAGCCCCAGGCTAATATCTCTCTCCTTCCAGATGAAGAAGATGGGCTTGAATTACATGGCAGGATGTAGCAAAGCCTGTAAGGCTGCCAAACCAGTCTGTGCTGGTGGGATGAAGGCTGCCTGTTACCAGGAGTGCTGCCCGGCCACCCCAAAAGCCAGCTGTCTGAAACTGGATGGCAAAGTTCATGTCAATAGCGCTGAGCAGGTGACATTGGTCCCACTCCTGAAGGTCATGTTGTGTGGGGTGGTCCTTCTCTTGAATTATGGGGTCTCCACTTCCCTCTGGAGTTAGGCAGCAGTTGGGAGGCTCTGCAGCCTCTCCTGCAGCAGAGCTCCACAGAACGCAGTAGGATCCTGCTGCTCTCTGACTTTGGCCAAGTTTGCTAGCAAATTCCCTCTGTACTGTCCCTGTCCCACAAACAAGGTGTCTGGGGCCCTCTGCGTCTATTCACGGGCAGCTGCACACCCTTCAGGGTCCTGTGCAGGGCCCCACTGTTGATCCTATACCCTAGCCTTAAGCTGCTCTCTGAATCCTACACCATCCCAGGATGGGTGAGTCCTGGCATTTCAGTACATTTTAAATACTTGAAAACAAGATTCCCCCTGTGTATCCAGAGGAAAAGCACTTAATCTATGCACTCAGAAAGCTACGCCAAGGGATTCTGCCCTGTCCAAATCCTGTAGGCCTGAGAGACCCACCAGTAATTGTGGATCCTGGGAGTGGTGCAGTGCGTGCTTCTGTGCTGCTGGAATGGGGGACCTCAGGAGGTGGAATGAGGGTATTAGTTCTCCTTTGAAAAAAGAAAATTCTGCCTTGACTGAGGCACAGGGGCTGCTCTAATCAATGACCTAGTTGTGGCACAGTCTCCCTGCATCCCCTCTGACCTGTTAGTTCCAAAGAGCTCTGGCAACAAAATGCTTCTTGCCTGTGTAGGTAAAATAGTAACTTTATGTTTCATCTCCCAGTTTTAGGCAGGGAAATGGGATTAAACTAAAAGTGTCTCATAATTCTGTTTCGCATCTATGGTTCTCTCCTGCTTAGGGCAGAGCCCAGAGGTGACCATTAGCTTGGGGCATGAACCTCCCCTGGCGCTCCCCCAGCCTGTTCTTGCAGCACACAGAGCACGGGTGGAGCTGGTCAGGCAGAATTACCTGCAGTCAATGCGCTGCCGCTTGAGCACACATGCACAGTGCTGTTCCCTGCCACCTCTCTCCTCTGCTGCCACTGGTTCCTTAGAGAAAAGATTGCAAAATATTAAAATCTTTGTGTCAGGTCCCTTTGGTGCTGGTGTTTTGAGTGCGGCTGAGCACAGTGTGACCTGTGGGAGGGCGGGAGAACTGGGCTGGGCAGGTATGAGCCCTTGGAGCCTTGCATACTTTCCCGGCAAGAAGGCTCTGCGGTGCTGGCCCTCACTGGAGCACTGCCAGCCCTAACGGGGTGCTGCCGTGCGAGCAGCAGCGGGAGCGGATGTGGGGCTGCATGGAAAACGCGTCATTCTACCACAACCGGCCCTTCCCACGTTGCAGTGTCTGTTCTGGTACAACGAAACCGCAGTTCAGCGTTTGGGGCGTGCGTTTAATTTGTTTCAGGCCAGTGTCAGTGTATTCATGTCAAGGGTTCCTCTGTCTCAAAAAACACAGCCCAGCACCACAATTCTTGTAAGGTTTGGTGCTTATAGCAGCTATTTCAGACAGTTCCCTTGTCCGTTGGTGAGCAGAGAGGGACTGGGGAAGTGGTGCAGAGCTGTCACTGACCAAGACCAGTCGGGTTTTCCCTGTCTTTCGACCTACATCTCCTATATCTGTGGAAGGAGCTGATTTAGGCCAAACTCCTACAGTGTCTCTACAGTGCAAAAGGCTCTGGTGATATTTTATAGCACCTACTCCCACATTCAGCATTAATTGATTTGCGGACTAACCCGGCTCCTGTGCTGGGTCGTCTTGAAATTAAAAAAAAAAAAAAATTCAAGGTGCTCCTGAAAGCAAGAGCATCTCGCGATTTTCCATGGAAATTAACCTTTCCCATGTCTGCCAACCCGAGAGGTTCCTCCTCTCCGTCTCCCTTTCCTTCCGGGAAGGGCCGACCGGAGGCGCGGGGTTCGGCCGCAGGAGTTGCCGCCGGGTAGGGCCGTGCCGTGCCTCCTCCGTCGTTCGCATCCCGCCGTGCAGCAGCATCCTCTCGGCTGCCGTCCCTCCCGGGCGCGACCGTTCCCGCCGGTGGTTCCTGTGGCGGCCCCGTTATTTCCGGCGGCTCCGTGTCCGTCCCGCGGCCGGAGCGGAGCGATAACGGAGCGGCAGCGGGGGCGGCCCTGGTGGGGGGAGCCGCCGCCGCCGCGTTGCATCGTGTCGCGACAGCCGCCCAGAGCGCGCAGCCGCCGCGGGGGAGCCGCTGGGCGCCGGCCCCGGGGAGCGCCGTCCGGCGCGCTGCCGGGGCGGAGATGGACCAGTCGGTCGCCATCCAGGAGAGCCTAGCGAGGGGGGCGACCTGCCGGATCGTATCCTTTGATCGGCCCCGGTGGCGCGGAGCCGTGCGGGGCGGCGGGGCCCCTCTCCCCGCTCCCGCCGGTCCCCGCGCTCCCGCCGGGCTGTCCCCGTCCCCTCCGATTTGTTCCCGATGCTCCCTCCCGCTGTCCCCGCCGCGCTCCCTCCGCTCCGTCCCCGCTCCCTCCCGCCGATCTTGGCTCCGTCCGCTCTGTCCCCGCTCCCTGCCGCTTGTCCCACCGTTCCTTGACCCGCAGCTGCAGGCGGTGCAGGGCCTGCTGGCGTCGGGGGAGAGTGTGGAGAGCCGGCTGCTGGGCCTGGTGGAGTGCCGCGGGCAGCACGCGTGGGTGCCGGACGGGAGCGCGGGGCGGGCGGGGAGAGCATCTGAGGGAATTCTCCGGGTCTCTCACGAGCCTCGACAGCCGCCTGAGAACCCCCTCCCATCCCAAGGGCTTTCCACCAGGGTACAGTCTTGTAGGGCAGCAGTTTGAGGGCATGGTGCCTTGATGTTATGGGTGGTCAGTGAGAAGCCCCAGGCCCATGAGCTGCTCTGCTCTGCCAGTAATGTGAACACATTATTTAAGCGATGGGGTGAGCAGGTGGGTGGGCACGTGGTTGAGGAGTTACTTTGGGATTTGCATGAGGCTGTGCTAGCAGGTGCTGCTGTGGGATGGGGTCTGTGCTTGTCTGTCTACAGACATGCCAGAACTGAGGAGGCTTTACCTCCAAGTCTGCTCTGTGCTTGCAGGATCTATGTGTACACTCACCGGCGGATGGCCATCACAGCTGAGGATGTCTCGCTGGAGAGAGTGATCCCCATCAGCGATGGGTTTGCAGTGGAAGAAGGTACTGACACACTGTGGTGGCTCAGTGGCCAGTTCCAAAGAATGGCATGAAGGGGTTTGGAGTCCATATTTTGCTGTTCTACTTCCTGAAATTTGCAATCTATTCTGCCTTCCCATTTTTTCTTCAGTTTGCTATCCTTGGTGAAACTTGTGCATCACACGGCATCTCTGGCAGGGCCCTGTGAGGACCAGAGTACCTATGTCCCATCAGGCCCCAGCCACAGCCCCTGCCCGGCAGGTTTATTCTGCCTGCCTCTGTTCCTGCAAGGAACGTTTGGAGTTTGGAGAAGTTGCTGAGCTCACTAACCTCAAAGTATCAGCGTAGTCTGCAAATCTGTTACTTAGCTTTCAACTGAACTTTGTCTTATTTTTGCAGTTGTACTTGACAGTGACCTTCACATCATTGGTGAGTTCTGGGGTTGCTTTAGTGCCTGCATTACAGGTGCTCTGGGCCCTGTGCCAGCTGCACACAGTGGGGCAGGAGTGGAGGGCTCTTGGTCTGGGGGAGTTGACTGGGGAGGGGTTGTGCCCTGTGGCTCCTGGAGCAGTTGCCATGCTGTTGGCCATTTTTAGTTGGTGCTAATGAGCATCGTCACCCCTGTTCAACCAAGGGAACTAATTTTTCATATGCCTTTCAACTGCTGCTGGAAGATTAATTATTGTCACTGAACAAGCAGAATAAAAAATTTTATAAATTATGATTTTTATATTTTAAGTGGTTCTCATGTAAAATTTTGGAAAGGAACATGGTAAGAAGGCATGGGGAGATGTTGCCAAAGGCTGAGTGCATGCACACACCCACCGTTGTAGAACGAAGAAACGCTGAGTTTGTGAAGGCTTCTCAGCACGACCCACAGGATCTCTTTCTCCCGCTATCCTCAGGCTCTGACGTGACTGTCCAGATCAGCTCAGCAGACGATCGACTGACAGTGCAGCTGCCCTTCGGCTCCCACACACGCACGTTCCTGCAGGAGGTCAGCAGGTGCAGCCCAGGTACGAGCTCCATGCGTGCGGATGTGACTGTGCACGTACGGGTCTGGCCGGGCAGGTGTTGCGACTGCTCGTCTCTCCTGCGTGTGGAAGAGCAGCGTTGACCTCTCTCTGCTGAAACTCTCTCAGCACTGTCGTGGGTCGCGATTCCCCATCGTCAGGCAGCTCGGCAGCGATGGTCGGTGTTTTGGGGGGCAGAGGCCGATGCTCCGTGCCGCAGGCAGCGGCTGCTCTGCGGGCCCGAGGCCGAACGGGCGCGGGGCTGCGGCGTTGGCGGCTCCCGGGGGCGGGCCGGGGCGGGCCGGGGCGGGCCCTGGGGCCGGGCTGGGGCCGGGGCGGCCGTGGCGCCGAGCTGCGGCGATGTCCGCGGGCGGGCGGGCCCGCCGAGGTGAGCGCGGGGACCCGCCGGGGCGGGCGGGGGGACCGCGCTGCCCGGCCGGCGTCTGTCCGGGGAAGTGAGGCCGGGGCTGGGGCAGGGCCGACCGCCCGCCCGGCGCTCCCGGAGCTCCGCGGCGCGGCGGCGGGCGGGAGGGAGGCGGAGGGGCCGCTCCGTCCCGGCTCCGGCTGCTCCCGCGGCGCTTCGGGGCCGCTCCGTCGCGGGCAGCGGGCGCGGAGCTGCTGCCGGGCGCTGGCTGCCGGGACTCCGGCGGCTTTGCCGCCCGCTGCCCACCCCGTGCGCCCGGGTCGCCTCTGCCGGGCAGGCCGCGCTCTCCCGGCGCCTCCTCCGCGGGTGGGCGCGGGTGGCCCCGCCGCTCCCGCCGCTCCCGCCGCTCCCGGTGCTCCCGGTGCTCCCGGTGCTCCCGGTGCTCGCTGGCGTTTCCCGCTTTGAAGAGCGCGCGTGTGAGAAGATTCAGAGCTACAGCAGTTCCTGGAAGTCAGTGTGGGATTCAAAACCTGAATATTGGCATTTTGCTGTACCCTGCTGCGTTTAGGCTGGGCTGCTCTCATTGCATGAAGGCTAATTTAATTCTCCCCTTTGGACGCTAAGCATGAATCCTGTTTTATCCAGGAGATATGATACATTTTCCTGCTGTAGAACAATACTATAATGTCGCTGCACATTTTTAACATTAATGCCTTTATTACTGCTTGAATATCATTTAACTACAAATCCTGTGCAATTGAGACCTCCTGTAATCTCTGCATGTTCCTCTGTATTTCTGTGCTCAGTTCAATTATTGAACAAGGTCATTATTCCACTTCAGAGTGTTACCACATAGATTCCGCTGACTACAGAAATCTGTGGCTAGATATAAATTTATCTAAAGAAAACGGCCCTCTTCCAAAGCTAATCTCTTTCTTAGGAGGTTGCTACCTAAAGCTGATTTCCGCCCACGAGGCTAAAATGCATGATGTGATGTATAACTCCGATCTTTGGATCATGTAGCAGTTGTGTCAGCAGCAGGCTCACACGTCTTTCCATTCTGCAATAATGCCTTCTGCATACTGGCGAGTGGCATGGACCCATGTGGGTAATAAAGCCTGGGAATCTGCTCTTGGCACAAAAGTAACCAGTGTCCATTGAGGTGAAGATTCAGGTTGGTTCCTGTCACTCACTCTCAAGGGGATGTTGCATGGCTGTTATCGGGAGAGCTTGCAGAGGTCCAAGGAGTAGTAATTGAGTAATGCCCATGGAGAAACTGCTGTGTCCCAGGTCCCCAGGCCCATACTTCCCAGTGCATCTCTGTGTGCTCCTGGTCAATTCTGTTTGACTTGAGCTGTGTGATCTGCAGTGAGGTTTCAGTCACATGCTCTTCTGCGTCCAGGCACTGATAAATCCTCTTACACAGTCTATTCTCAGAGGGCTCTTGGGCAGAAGAGGTTTTCCAAGCTGAGAATTTGGCCACTTCTTGCCAGCTGGTTTGTATCCCAAGGGCTGGGTGAACTACTGCAAGTTCTATTTCTGTTTTGCACTCTTGTTCTGCAGAATGTTCTGTGACAGCAGTAACATCTTAATTTTTTCTGGGCTGTGTTCACTGAAGAAGAAGCTCAGCTGAATGCCTAGAAACCAACAATCTTAACAATTTCTACATCATCATTAGATTTGTGTGGTAAGGAGCATGATTTTAAGATTGCTGGTTTTGCATCTTAAACACAGAGACCTCCCCTGGAATCCTCTTTTTTAACTGTTATTTTGCAACTTGTAGGAGCAGAATATTGTAACTGAAACAAAATGCTGAAAGACTGGTCAAATTTTGCTAAGGTAGTCTGATGTGTTTAGTGTCACTCCTGTGGTTAGTTCAATTTGTGTGGTAGCAGCCCTGTTATTCTTTTAGGAGTGTGCAGTTTGCATTGAGGCAGGTGTTTCTGCTGAGGTTCAGTGGGTCCGTGGTGTGACTCTGTATGACCCTTGAGGTGTCTCGAGGGGGCAGACACCTGTGCCTTGCTGGGTATTTACATATAGGTAGAAACCCTTTAAATGCTACTGTGCGGTTTGTTTGTTTCCCCTTTTTTCCCCTTTCTTTGTACTTCCTGTCTTGCTTCAGAAAGGAAAAATCTGCTATTAACATACATTTTTCAGATTCCTGGGATAAAGCCCTGGATTTTGTGCTGCTAAGTCCTGCTTCAGCTTAGCTGTAAAGGAGAGCCAGCAGCAAGTGCTCCCACAGCAGACAGTGGTTCTGCTGCTCTCTGTGGCTCCTGTCATTTCTTCCTCTGCAGGGGAAGCTCCATCATCACAGAACAGTTGGGTCAGAGTAAGCTAAATCTGTCAGATAGCTGAAAGCGAGACCATGGGGTACTTTGTTTTACCACACAAATCTAAATTATTTTCTGCCCACAGATTTTTGCCAGTGTTTACATAAGCATGTTGATAAATTGAAGAACACTTTGTGGTTAAAGTGAAACTTTTTGGTTTGTTTTTTTTTCAGAAGCGGTTGGCTCTGAAGGTGTCAAACAAAATGGAAGAAAAGCTGCAGTCAGTCAGAGCTGCAGCCAGGACAGCAGTGATAGAAGCGCTCCCAGGTACAGCGTCTCTGTCGTGTTCAGGTTTGGGGCTGCAGCTGAAGTGAGCTGTGCACATCAGCAACTCCTTGCGGAAGGTCAAGTGAGGAGTAAAAGTGGTGGCCACATTTCTGTGCTGGTTCAGCTGTGCCTCCCTCCTCACAGGGTCTCGGTATAGTGACAGTAAACACAGATACCACCAGCCTTCTGGATCCTGGGTGATTGTGTAAGGATGGAACGAACTGGGTTTGGCAAATGGTTGGTGCTTTGATGTCTAGAGAAAGAATCAGAATGTACAGAGAACTCTTTGAGCTTCTTGGTGATATGGGTTTTTCTGGTGATGTGGGTTTCCTGGACATTGAGGGGAAGGGAAGGGAGTGTCCCTGGTGCCAGTGGGTGAGCTCTGCACTCACCCGCTGCAGCAATCCTGTGGCCATGTTAGCAGTTCCATCTGCTGGTGGCCGTGGTGGGTCAGTGCACAGAGGTGAGGGGGTCAGAGCAGAAGCTGGCAACTTTTTGAGATGAGAATCTGCAGGTTCTAGTCAAGAGAGAAAAAAGTTCAGCATAAGCATGCTGTCAAAACATTAGTGGAAATTTCATTCCACTCCCTCAGAGACAATACTGTCAGTCCCCTGTTGGGGCATATTTTGGCTGTTTAGTGGGACGGAACCTGCTAGCACTGTTTATTTTGAATTCAGAGAGCTTTGGCTTACAGCCACTGTGTCTCATAGATACACTCTTAAAATGTTACAGTTTCATTTTCCAGTTCCCAGGACTTTGTGGACCCTGATGTATATAATTCAGAGTCTGTCCATGTGCTGTCCTTGGCACTGGTATGCAGGTTGCTGACCTTAAATTTATACCATCCAATTGCTGGTGGGAATTGCCAAGCTGTGACATTATTCCTTTGCAAAAGGAGTTTGCAGAGGCAGGAGACACAAAGTAAAACCACCTCTACCTCCACCCACTCTGGGCAGAGCTGGAAGATTTCCACCAGAAGGCTTTACAAACACAGTTCTTCATTTTCTGGCTGAGGTCAGAAGGGCTGAGCAGAGGCAGAGGGAGATGAGATTTCCCTCTCTTTGCTCCAGTAAGGAGGGAAGGTGTACAGGTTTTATTTCATTTTCCAGGTGTGAGTAAGGCCTGCTCTGTGTCAACAGGCTGCGGCAAGATGGTGAAAACCATTTGTTGTTTCTTTGTCTGGAGATTTCAACCCTGCTAAGAAATGCTCTTTTCAGTCTTCTTGGCTTATCCCAAATGTTATCTGTCTTTAGTGAACAGACAGAAAATTTTGAATTAAGGCCTCAGTGGCAGAAATATGCTAGTTAGGGTGTGGGGATAGCCTGGGCTTCATCTGCAGTTTTGCTTTCATTTGCAGGCAAAACAAACTCAAGCCTGAAGTGAGAACTGAACAGGTTCGGGCCTCCCGTGTCATGGCTTCGAACAAGGCCTCAATCTTATCAGAGCCAAAGTTTGGACTAAGAGATACTATCATTAAATCTCAGCTTGTACAAATGGAGGACTCCTACACACACATCCGGAACTACAGGTAATGATCGTTCCTGAGAAGAACTTACTTTTGTGGGTTGTAACTTAGCGTAGACTGTCAGAATAACTCATCTATTATTCCATCCTGTGTCTCCACAAACAGGAATTTCTGTAGAAAAGTATGATCCATACTTTCCAGAATAGTTTTCCTTCCACGTTTAGGCATGAGCAGAGCAGAATTTCATTCATGTCTCTATCAAGACTTGCCTCATGGTTCTTGTGGAGGAAATGGCCTTTTGGAAATCACTTTTTTCTGTGCTTATTTGTGTCTGGAAATGCATCAGCTCTGCACACTCCAGGCTTCTCCCTCTCCGTTTCTGTCCACTGCTTATCCATGTAGTTGTTCCAATAAGCTCATAAGAAAGAGCTTGAGTGAAATACATGATTAGGACCAAAACTTTACTGTGTTTGAAATTGTTTTATGCATTTCATTCTGTGAATTTATAATTTCAAACTGCTGCTGCACAGCCACCGTCTTATTTTTGTTATTTCTTTAATACTTTGTATCTGTGTATAACAATGTGTCCTTCTGTAAAAATGTGTCTGTAAAGGTGCAGCTGTAGTTAAATAATTTTAGGGACTTAAACTTTGTCACATTTCTTAACTTTCCCTGGCAACAGGTTAGTTATATGGAACATTATTTTCCTGGTTAATAGCAGTACTATTTCCTGGGCTCTGCAGTTTGCAGCTCTGGGATTCTGTCACTGTCTTTGCAGGGTTTTTGTTGGGACATACAACGTGAATGGTCAGTCACCCATGGAGAGCCTCCAGCCTTGGCTGAGGTGTGATGCTGAGCCCCCAGACATTTACTGCGTGGGGTGAGTGTCTATCCCTGGCCCATCCTCACAAATCTGGACTGTGCTGGCGGATCTGTCACACAGAGGAGTTCAGCCAGGACACCACAGGAATGTTGACACTGCTGTAGTGCATTGCACAGCTCTGGGGTGGGTGTGTCCACAGCTGGTAAGGGCTGGTGGCCTGATAGGGTTTGGCCTCTCAGAGTTACAAAATCCTTAATGCCATTTGATGTAATAATGACAGTAGTTTAGCTTTACATTTAACATACATCTACAATCAACATAACTGAATTTGAGTTTTCAGTTATAAATTTAGTGAGTATAAGCTGATTTAGTTCTTCCCCAGAGAAGGGGTTGGACAGTTATAAACAAATGCATGCATCCATGGGTTCCTTCCTCTAACACAGTTTCCAGGAGCTTGATCTGACTAAAGAAGCCTTCTTTTTCAATGACACACCGAAGGAAGAAGAATGGTTTAAAGCTGTAACTGATAGTCTTCACCCAGATGCCAAATATGCAAAGGTAAATGTGGCTTTTGGGGAGGTTTGAGTGTGGAATAATTTTCCACTTGGGCCTCTTTTCCCTTTGCTTTCTCTTGTTGTCAATGACTGTGTCTTCCAGAGGCTCTGCAGGTTTTATAGGTAGTGTTTCTGTGCAGGGTGCTGAGGCAGGGGCAGGATGGGAAACAGAGCCAGGCTTCCCCACTCAAAGGGAGCTTCTGCTGTCGTGGGGAAGGAGAATAGGAAATTTTGTACCTTCTTCCATGCCTGCCTACAATGCATGGGGGAATGAATTGTGAAGGTATTTTGTTAGGAATACTGCTTATGTTTTAGCTCCTGCTCTACAGGTCTGCTTCATCTCTTGCCTCTGCTGTTGAAGGGAAGCTCCTTCCATGGGCTTATGCATGTGCTGTGGCTCTTGCTTTGGGCATCAACTTCCTTTACTGATGTTGCTCCCAGCTCCTTCCTGGGCTGTGCTGCTGAGGGCCTGTGCACTGTGAGCCCTGCTGGTGCACTGGATGATCTTGAAACTTTCTTTTTGGTGACCCATGTTATGGATGGGGGGTAATGTGCCTTCTCTCAGCAAAACTTCTTCCATTACAGCATTGAATGGACCAGGGTCTGTTTTTCAGGTGAAACTTGTGCGGCTGGTGGGGATCATGCTCCTGTTGTATGTGAAGGCAGACCTTGCTTTGAACATCTCTGAGGTAGAAGCTGAGACTGTGGGAACTGGAATCATGGGGAGGATGGTAAGAATGGTAACTGCATGAGAAGGGGTGAGATTTGGAAGAGCCCCTCTCCTTGGATGTAATGGTTATTCCTCCAGCTAAGGCTGTGGCTGCCTCTAGAAGCAGATAGTCCTATCCCCATGCCAGCTCAGGGCACTGCAAGAGGGACTGCCAGGTGCTTGCTAATGTTCAATGCAGTAATCACTAATTAGGATTTTCAGTCTATTCCTTCCTCCGGAATAAACAGTCTGTCTCAAAGTCTTCTGGCTTGTCCAGTGCTAGTAACTCATCTGCAGTGTAGAAGCTTCTGACCAATGTCTTTGTCTTTATCTTTCAGGGTAACAAAGGTGGTGTTGCCATCAGGTTTAAATTCCATAACACCAGCATGTGCATTGTGAATTCTCACCTCGCAGCTCACACGGAGGAATATGAGCGGAGGAACCAGGACTTCAAAGACATCTGCTCTCGGATGCAGTTCTGCCAGTCGGATCCAAATTTGCCCCCTCTCACTATTGGCAAACACGAGTATGCTTCCCATCTGGCTGTGGGAATTCTGGCATGTGCAAGGGAGCACCTTGTGAATGTGCCAGGGGACGAGGAGGGGGGCTCAGTGGTGTAAACATCAGCTGGAAGAGCTGGAAAGGCTTTACCTGGTTTGGGCAGGGCTCACCCACATAGTTCTGACAGGTCGCTTGTCGCCTTATGCTCTCCCAAGCCTTGTTTTATTCTCAAGCCTGGAGTGGGAATGGGGCAGGAATAAGCACTGACTTCCCCAGCTGTGGAATTCAGTCACCATGGAATAATAACAGTGCCAGCTATTAAGAGATAGTGACAAACATGCAGAACAGTGATTAATAACATCAGAAATAGAAAAGGTAGCTTCTCTTTCAAGTTTTGACTCTTGTTATTCCTGATAAGAGCAGCTATGGCTGCACTCATCAGAGGGGTTGTGATGGGGAGAGCCCCAGAGCTGCATAGTGGAGCTGCTGCCCACGGCCAGCTGCACCCTGGGGCAGCTTCAGGCCTCTGCATATTCTGGTGTATGTTCTCTTTCAGTGTGATCCTATGGCTGGGGGACCTCAATTATCGGCTGGAGGAACTGGATGTGGCAAAAGTGAAGCAGCTTGTAGAGGAGAAAGCATTTCTAGAGCTTTGCCAGTATGACCAGGTACTGATGTCTCACCTACCTGCACATGGTGTTAAGGCTGCTTGGTACATGACTCCTTGGCCTTTTCTGTGCTCAGTGCCTTCTTTTTACTCCATATGGAAATTGTGCTTGAGCTTCTCTAAAATTAAAGTTTTCATCGTTTCTTCTTTTGTAGCTGAAGAGGCAAATGAAGGCAAATGCAGCCTTTGAAGGCTTCACAGAGGGAGAGATCTCTTTCCAGCCAACATACAAGTATGATGCTGGCTGTGATGACTGGGACACAAGGTACAGTGATTGTCTCAGATGTGATGCTACAAATGGCTGATGTTATCACTGAGGGAAGTAAAAACAAGGCTAAAAAAATTGCAGGTCTAATGGCTGTAATTAGTAACAGTTCTGAGATTATTTCTGGTTGTCTCCCTTCGCTCCAAAATTCATCTCCTGGTTTTGTCTATTTATGTTGTTTTTCTCCCACAACTATTTGTCAGATATTCCTAATATTTTTTTCCCAGTAATAATCCTATTAGGTTTCCTCTTAGAGGTGTACAAAGTTAATTAATCCTTTTAGCCAGTTTAATTCTCTTTTGTCTGGTTTGTTGGGTTTTTTTCCCAAGGAAAATTTTTAGGATCTCATTTTTGCTGATCTCTCCTGTACCTGTTCAGGTGAGACCAGTCAGGGTTGACATGGAGTCAGCTGTGCTGTTCTTCAAAAGCCTGCGAGAACCATCTTTCTTGTAATGCTCTATACACTGAGCAGCTCCTCTAGTCTTAGCAAACCAGGAACTTCAGTTGCAAGTGCAGAAATTAAATCTGTGCAGCTGTCAGTGAAAACAAGAAATGCAAACTTTAAATGTAGAGCCTGAGTTTTTATTTTTCATGGCTCTTATGGTCAAAAATACCTGAGTGTTGCTTTGTATGTTAATTGTATCTTGCACCTTTGAAGAAGTAGGAAGTAAAGCGTGCGCTGGAGATACCTTATAGTAGAAACTCAAGCTTTTTGTATCTATGCAAAGAAACTGTTAAAAACACACTTTGATAGAGAATGAGCTCCAGGCCATGGCAGGAAACCCTGATCTCTGGGCAAGCAGTGTTCTGCCCTGCGTTGTTACTACACTTGAACTGTGCCTGGAAACGGTGATTTTTCCCTCTGTTTTAGTGAGAAGTGTCGTGTTCCAGCGTGGTGTGATCGAATACTCTGGAAAGGGCAGAACATTGCCCAGCTGAGCTATCGCAGCCACATGGCTCTGAAGCTCAGTGACCACAAGCCAGTGAGCTCTGTGTTTGATATTGGGGTAAGTATGTCAATGCTGGATGAAGTAACTCTGCTGACCTCATCCCCTGGGTGCTGATTTCTCTCTCCTGCTTTTATGGCATTCGCAGAAAACAATGGCTTGAAAGGTGGGCTGGATCATATATGGAGTGGGATTGTTGATCACAGTAAGCAAGGGTTGTGTAAATGATACTGCTGTTAAGATGGACAAGGCCTGAGTATCTGTTGGTGTTCTTTGGGAACACAGTAGTGTGTTGTCAAACTTCTGATTTTTTCTGAGGGGGAAAAAAAAAGGTTAATCTAGCACTGACTGAGTGACTCTTGCTGGTTATGGCAAGGTCCTTTACTGTTGGATCATGAGAAGATCTTGGAGATTAGTGCTCCAAGCAGCTCTGCCCATTCCCTGTGTTGTATACTCTAGTGTGCTGCTAAAATCAAATTACTTCCCATGTTTCCAGCTGTGTTCCAGCTGTCCTGCAGAGGCACAACAAATGCTAGCTGTTGCAGTGTGTGTCCTTTTCAGGTGAAGGTTGTGAATGAGGAGCTCTATCGAAAAGCCTTTGAGGAAATAGTCCGCTCCCTGGATAAGCTGGAGAATGCCAACATTCCCTCGGTGACACTGTCCTGCAGAGAGGTAGGGCATGGTCATGTGCCAGCACTCCCTGAAGGAACCCTAGACCCCAGCAGTAGAAGATGGATTCTAGGCCCTGGGGTCTGGTTCCAAAAAGTAGAATATTTTGACTTCCAGCTGCTCTCTGTTTACAAGCCCTGGGAATCTTTGTTCCTGTTTAGATGCCAGTGAATTCCATTCACAGTCCAAGGCTGGAACACAGGGTGTGTCATTCCCTGAGGTGGGAAGAGAGAAAGTAAAAAGGTGGTTTGTGACCCTTGCTCTGACTTGTGCTTTCAAACATAGAATGTAAAATCGTAAGGATCTGGAGAAGGTCACAAACCAGCATTTGCTTTGTGAGTTGGGACTATAAAGATAAGCCTGGGAGACACTTGAGGCTACAGCTATCTTGTTCTCAATTTTATTGTAGTTACTTGAGGGGAGTATTTGTTTTAAAGGGCCCACTGACGCAAAGGACTTTGGCATTCAGAGTAAGCGTGATCCTATGCAGTCCTGGAAGAGATGGGATGTAGGAGCAAGGGGTTAATCTAGTTGTCTTGCTGCTTAATAATTAAACCATAGGACAGGAATTGCTGCTCAGCAAGGTGGAATCGGCTGATGATGTTGACTGATATTTGTTTCTAGATCCATTTCAAGGATGTTAAATACATGCAGCTGCACATAGAGAGGTTTACAATCCGCAATGGCCAAGTGCCCTGCCAGTTCGAATTTATCAGCAAACCAGATGAGGAAACCTACTGCAAGGAATGGCTGATTGCTAATCCCAGTAAGGGCTTCTTGCTCTCAGGTGAGGTCCTCCTTGTTTGTCTCATGTTAATATTGTCCCCTTCTGGCTTAGTTTCCTCTACACTTCTGAGAGTGCTGTGCCTGTTTGCAGGCTGTTGGTTTAATACTGGTTGTAACTGAGTCTGGGTTTTTTATCATCTGGCAGATGCTGAGATCACAGTTGAGCTGGAGGTGTTTGTTAATAAATCAACAGCTACTCGCTTAAACTCTGGAGAGGAAAAACTTGAAGATATCTTAGTCTTACATCTTGTCAGAGGGAAAGATTATTTTCTCTCCGTAACAGGCAACTATTTGCCGAGTTGCTTTGGGTCTCCCATCCATACACTGTGTTACATGAGGGAACCAATCCAGGACATGTCAGCAGAATCCATTCGGAAACTTGTGAGTTAAAGACAAGATTCCCTTCCAAACACACAAGAGCATTAACACTAGATGCTAAGGCCTGTCTATTTTTATTAAAAAGTCTCAGTTCTCAGGTATAAGCTTTGTGAAGTATTTTTGCCGAGTTGAATAAGAACTTGGCTAGCTACATTTTGTTTGTCTCCTTCCTGCCCACACTGCCCTCCCTCAGACCCTGATGCCAGTAGACATGAGTGATGATCCTGCCCAAGATGAAAAGCCTACAGACATCCCAAAAGAGCTGTGGATGATGGTGGATCACTTGAATCGCAACGCTTCCCAGCAGGTTGGCACTGGAAACACAGAATGAGATGTTTGCATTCGGTTAAGTTTTGAAGAAGATGCTGGTAATAGCAATCATTGCAAGCTGAGTGTGTTTGGTCAAAGGCCATGAGAGATAAGTGATCCTGATGCCCCAGGCTGTAGCGTTTGGTGCTGGTGACTGTGTCTATGTGTCCAGGCATCAGCAGTGTCCTCCTGCACTGCTCTCACTGCAGTGCCACAGCCTTCCTAGAGCTGTTTGTGCTGAGACTTGGGTGATAACCACCAATTTGGAAAGATTTTCCAGGCAGATTATAAGGACATTGTTCTATTTACTCAAAATTCTTCTATTTTCCTTGGACTGATAAAGGCTTGTCTTTGCAGGAGGACCTGTTTCAGCAGCCAGGCCTCAGATCCGAATTTGAGCAAATCCGAGACTGTTTGGACAAGGGAATGTATGATACTTTCTGTATCCTTTTAGACTGATGTCCAGGAGGGCTCACTATGCCGGAGTGACCAAAATTGAGAGAGGTTTTTAAGTTGCTGTCTCTCCTCCTGGGGTAACTGAGCTCTCCATTTCCTCATGGCTTCGAGCCATCGCTCCGAAAGCCTCTGTTGAGTCCTGGTGATGTCAGTGAGTTACACAAGTGTCCGACTGCCAACAGCAACAGCTCGTCTGGAGGCCAGGGGATTAACCCAAAGCTGTGAGCTGTAGGCAGAGTTCTCGGACACCTAACCAAAAGTTCATTCATTTTTCGGAAGAAATAGGACCAGCCTAGATCGTGCTGTGCTCTTCCTTAACCATGTTTGGATCAGTGGGCAGCAACCACTCAGTGGCAGAGGCCCTGCTGCTCTTCCTGGAGAGCCTGCCCGAGCCTGTCATCTGCTGCAGGTTCTACAGCTCCTGTCTGGAGAGTGCCAGCAACTACGGGCTGAGCTGCCAGGTATTGCTGGCTTCCCTGAGGGACCAGCTCCAGTTCCAGAGGGAGAGGAGGCAAACTGTCCTCTGCTAAACCTGGGTTTTGCTCTCAGTAACTTAATCATCTGTTAATAGAAAGGATCTGGAGCTGGTGCTTCTGGGTTATGAAGAGCTGTTGGCACCTGCAGCCAGGGGGATGTTGGGAGCAGGTGCAGTTGGAAGCCACTGCTGCGTCTGCAATATAAATGTTGGCGTTTTCCCTCCTCAGATTATCTCTGACCTACCAGTGTGCCATAAAAATGTATTTGAATATCTGATGGCATTTCTACGAGAACTACTGAAGAATTCAGGGAAAAACCATTTGGATGCGAATATTCTTGGTAAGGCAAGCAAAATAACCCTCTGTTCAGGGGGCTGCACAGTTAGGGCAACAAAACACTTAATACCCGAGTGCAGTTGTGGCTTGTACTGCTTTGAACCTTTTATTTTAAGTGAATAGTACATAGAAAAGCAGGAGCCTGGGAAAGTGACCCAGATGGGGATCATCAGCGTTATTCTACCTCATTCCAAAGCCAGGCACTCTTCCCTGGGATTGGGGTTGGTGGAATGCCCCGTGATATCCTGCTGCTACCACGGGGCTCTCACTGTGTGTGTGTGGCTTTTCCCTGCAGCCAGTGTATTTGGTGGCTTGTTACTCCGACCTCCTCCTGGACATCCCACGCCTGATATAGCTGAGAAGAGGAAAGCTCAGCAATTTATCCATCAGTTCCTTGTGAGAGATGATTTACCATGAATATCAGATGCATTTAATCTGACTTTTAGACATTGAATTACTGTAAAAATATTTTTTGTACATTATACTGGCACTTTTTTTGATATCACAGTATTTTATACAATCTATTCCTTTTGAAGGCAGAGATCAGGCATTTTGACACCTGATTATGCTGTAAAGTATATAAAGTTTCTCAATAAGCTGTATGTAGACAAGTAAAAAATATGAAAGCTGATCTTTACGCTCTATTTTATTTAACTTGCTAAAAAACC
The DNA here is from genome assembly GCF_041296385.1 of Aphelocoma coerulescens. NCBI lineage: Eukaryota > Metazoa > Chordata > Aves > Passeriformes > Corvidae > Aphelocoma > Aphelocoma coerulescens. The sequence goes on from NC_091036.1 coordinate 4,092,515, forward strand.
GGAGAATGTTTAAGTTTCTGCTCTTTAAATAAAGACATCTGGAGCCTTTTCCCCGCCTCTGCCCGCTGTCGGTGCCGGCCGTCAGTCGCGTGCGGCCGCACGGGGGCGCTGTGCTCCGCCGCCTCCCGTGAGCTCCCGCGGCGGGCGCGGTGCTCCCGGCGGGCCGCGCGCGGCCGGAAGCGGAAGTGGGTCGCGGCGATCATGGTGCCGCTGGGGCGGGGAAGGAGCTGCCGCCGGCAGCCGGTGAGCGGGGGGGGGGGAGGGGGGCGAGAGGGACAGAGGAAGGACGGGCCGAGCCGAGCCGAGCAGGACCAGACCAGGCTAGGCCAGGCCAGGCCATATCGGACCAGTGAGGCTCGTGCAGCCACCAGTAGTGGCTCTCCACCGGGCCGGGCGGGGGTAGTGCCGCGCTCGGGGCGGGACCGCGGCGCTCGGCCCGGCCCGGCCCCGCCGCCACCGGCCGCCCTGGGGCTGTGCCTGTGAGTGGAGCGGGGCCCGGGCCCGGCCGAGCCGCCTGACCCCCCCGCCCGTCCTTGTGTTGCAGATGAGCCGTTCCGGCCGGAGCTCCCGGTAGCGCGGTGAGAGGCGCGGAGCCATGGGCGAGAACAGCCCCGAGGGCAACGCCATCTACTATGAAGTGGAGGAAGACGACTTAGCCCAAGATGACAATATGATGAGGTTTGCTGACAAAAACGGGCTGGTGTCCTCCTCGTCCGGGACGGTCTATGACAGGACAACTGTGCTCATAGAGCAGGACCACAGTGTGCTGGAAGATGAGGAGGATGAAGGACAGTGTGGGGATCACTTGCCTTTTTTACCAGAGGGTCATGAAGAAGGATTTCATTTAATAGCAGATCATGAAGGAATGTCACAGGGTTATGTGCAACATATTATTTCTCCAGATCAGATTCATCTAACAATAAATCCTGGTTCAACTCCCATGCCAAGAAACATCGAAGGAGCAACGCTCACTTTGCAGTCTGAGTGCCCAGAAACCAAGCGTAAGGAAGTGAGTAGCTAAACGTGGTTGTGGGTTTTATGCACTCTTCTCACCTTAAAGGCATTGAAAATGTGCTCTGCCAAGGCTGTTTTTCAGGAGATGTGCAGTAGTTTTGCTTGTTTTCCAGGGGTTTTGTGTAACGTAGTGAATTGCCCTCCACTAAATCTGCTCTCCTCACCTCCAGCTTCGCTGTGTGTTGGGGAGAACCATGTCCCAGCAGAGCTGCCAGGGCCATCCCTTTTCCCTCTGACACCACCTGCTGCCCTAGGAACCTGCCAGAAGGCACTTTGTGGCACTGGATGGCAGGAGGGTGTGGCACTACCACATGTTTGTGGCAGTGATGTGTGTAATTTTAGTGATCTTTTGGTTTTCTTCTGGTTGGGTCATTACTTTGTGAGTTCAGAGGTAGCTGAAACAACCTGAGCTGTTAACTCTGGGATTGGCCACATTCTCAAGAAAAGCACATTCAGGTCACAGTTAAAGTCCAGGCCACTGCTGGGAGCTGGAGTACCAAATGTGAGATGCCAAACTTTAAATTACTTGTAGTTTTATTGTGTCACAGAGAAAATGTGAGAGAAGAGGGAAGCTTTAAGCTGCTTTTTGATGTCTTCTGAAAGCTCAGGTCAGCCTGTATGGTTAAAATTAAAGAGTTTGCTCTTAATTCTGTTTCCCTGGTGAATTCTATCTGGGCACACGGTGGTGAGGGCTTGTCCTGGGACTCTTCTTCTTGGGTGTAAGAGCAAAGGGAAGTAACACCAGCTCAGGGGCAGCTTAGTGCTCCTTTTTTGGCCCTCCTGAGTTATGTGAGGGGTGATGAGTCCAAGTGTCTGCACCAGTGTCAGCATCACCTGCTTGTGTAACTGAGAGGGAGAACGCTGCAGCCCTGAGCCCTGGCTGTGACACTGAATCCTGTCCCTCGGCAGAGAACTGTCACCATCATGGCTGGGTGGGGGGAGCGGGCTGTCAGCAACTTCTGGACTAAGGTGTGTTCAGTGAGTCTGTTTGAGTCTCCTTTTGTCAGTTACTCACGTTAGCAGCTGCTGCAGTTTGTACCTGCTGAGGTAATTCACTTTTTCTGTCAGTCATGTATGTACTTTCTCTCTTCTTTGTGGGACCCTGAGCCGCTCCCAGAGCAGGGAGCTAAACAGGGTCAATGGCTGCACGTGCAATTAAACTGGAAAGGGCGCTTTTATTTTTTCACCCTTGCTTTTTAGAGAAGGCTTGTAAGACGTGGAATTTCCTAATGAAATCCTTTAACGTGAATTTATTTTCCATTTCCGGAATTAATTTCCCAGAGTAGAGGGCAGTGATACCATAATGGGAAAGCAGTGGCACTGAGACCTGAGCACGTGTGAAACTTCTATCTTGTGAAATGCCTTTTTGCCTGCTGTTTCAAAGGTCTGATAAGTTGTCTGGAGGTGGGGAAAGGAAAGTTCTAAAGCTCCCAAACATCTGGCTTATCTCTGAAAATCAGCTGCTCCGTTCTTTGGTAATTCCAAAATATCTGCAGCAGTTTTAACACTTGAGATAACCGTTTTAAAGTCTTAAATTTTCAAGTCAGTCTTAAGGCATTTATGAAGCTAAAAAGGGGGTTTTACACTTTAGTTACATTTGGCTTTTTTTTGTTCTATTATATGTCTCTTACTGTAATTGTGTTGGTAAGAACAAACATGCTTACAGTATTTCAAATTCAGTTATTCTTTGTTCAGTGATGACACAGAAAAATTAGCCATTTAGGGGGAATATTGTAAGCTCAGGAGGAGTTAAAGGCAAACGGAGCAGTTACTCTAGACTTTGAACCAGGGTGTGAGGCTCCGCTTCCTCCAGCCCTGTTGGCTATTGCACAATGAGTTCCCATTTCTGAGGTAAGTGCTGGATTACAGCTCTTCCAGCGTCCCCCTGGCAGAGGCAGCAGCTCACTGTCCCTGGCCAAAAGCCACAGTCTCGAAGCACCTGGGCCCTGTCCTGCCTGTCCGGGGCTTGGCGTCTGCTGCCTTGTTTGTTTTCTGTTGTGCTTGGGTGCTGTGGCAGCCTGGAGCTCTTGCTGCTGTACCTGTGAGGCTTTCAAATCAGTCTCTGATGGTTTTGTGTATATAAGCAGTGCTGTTTGTGTGTATAAGCAGTGTGCAGTGTGTTGGTGTGCTGATGTGAAAAGGGAATTAAATGCTGTGATGCTTCACAGAAAGATTTGTTTTGCTCAAAATGTGGTGGTGTTATTGCTGCTGTCTGTGGTGTGCTCAGAAGGATTTATGAAATAAAGATTTGACCTTTATTTGGTCTTTAGAGGGAACAGAGCACTGCAAGACGATTGTTAGAGTTCAGGCCATTAAACTGATGTTGCTACTGCCACCCTCCCTTACACATGGGCAGTGACAGCTGGGAACCAAACAGCTTAATCTGTAATCAATAGTGTCCTTTTTCTTCTAGACCTACATGTAAACACCTAGAAAGCTTTACAGAACCCTCCCTTCATTTTCAGGTAGTTCCTGCCTGTGTCAGATCCCTTGTGTACCATGGGAATTATTGGGGAGAATGTTCTGTAAAGTGTTAATTTCCAACTGCCTTGAAGCTGTAACAGGGAACATTTACTTCAGCACTGATACGTGAATTGTACTGGACCTGGTGATCCCAGGGGAGGATGAGGTACCCTCCTCATGTAATAAAATGTGCTTTCTGATGTTGGTGTGTTACTGGTCTGTGCTCCCATGTTGTGGCTGGCTCAGCACAACCAAACTTCCTAACTGCATTGTAACCATGCTGTAGTTCTTGGGCATTTAGTGGTAACTTCTGCCTGATTTAAACTGTAAATTAAGGGGAAATTGCTTTAGAGTGAAATTACTGTTTCCTTCTCTGAGAATGCTGAGTGACTAGTTGAAAATGTGAGGGGATGAATTCCCTGCTTCCCCTGGTAGGCAGAAGCTCAGCCATGCCCAGGACAGCTGGGCTCCAGCAGGCCTAACAGAGACTGGGGAACACAAAATGTTTCCCCTTCCTCATCCTTCCCCAGCTCTCTATACTGAACATGACATCACATGGTCTGGGATATCCCTGGATCTGTCAGGGTCAGCTGTCCCAGCCGTGTCTCCTCCCCACTCCCTGTGTACCCTTAGCCCCTTGCCGGTGGGGCAGAATGAGGAGCACTAAAAAAATCCGTCTCTGTATCATCAGCGCTGTGTTGAGCACAAATCCAGAACATGCCCCATATGTGTGAAGATGAACTCTACCACAGCCAAACCCAGCACATTATGGTATTTCTGTGCTCTGTGTAAAGGTTTCTTGTATGTCTCACATGCTTTAACATTCTCCAAATAGGAAGGTTTTATTGAGGCCAGGCGAAGGTGAATGCTAGCCTGTTGTGGGAGCAACAAGAGACCATGGATTGAGATACACAAAAGATCACTCAACTTTATAGAATTTTTTTAAAGGGGTCCTGCTGGCAGCTTTTTCCCCTGCAAAGCAGGTTGGAAGTAACCAAGAAACTATTTCTCTTTTGTTATGGAGAACTGTCTAGAACCTGATTTATAGCTGGTGTGACTTGCCAAGTTCTCTCTTGGGCTCTTCAATCACCTTTAGGTGTTGAGGTTTCTGAACTGTGACAGTCAAATGAAAGTCATCAGTTTGGTAGTTAATGGTGGAGGATAACTTTATTCAGGCAGATTAGGTGGTGTATTCCTTGTGCTTTACGAGAGAGGATGAGATTTCATTAGGTGTTACCACTTGCACACTGGAAGCTTCTAAACGGTCCCTTGTGCCTGTTGCAGAAGTGGGGAAGGTACCAAATCTAGTTCCGTGTGAAATTGTCCTAGGGATCTCGACGGCTTACTGAGAAATCTGTGACACCTGTATTTGGGTGTCCATGTAACCTGATGTGATCCATTGCACTTCAGGCACTGGCTGTTTCAGTAACCACAGAAGGAAAGAACAAGGCTCAATGAAGGTTGCTTTGGGATAAAGTGAAGTAATGAATGGACTGGTGGTTAGACCATGGGAGATGGTAAAAACTATTTCGCTCAAGGTGTTGATGGGAATTCAGCACACAGGGCAGTGAGTTTGAGCGTTGTGGCTGCATTTTCCTTTGTCTCCCTGCTCCACAAATAAGTAGCTCTGCTAGAAGCATTGGACTGTAGTGCAGGTGCTACACATGTGGGTAGTGGACAGGTTTTGATGCCTTAGGTTTTAACTTTTCTATTTTCCAAATCCTGCACTGCCCAGTGTGTAACTGAAGTTTCTTGTGGCCTGTTCACTTCTGCTCTCTGTGCTGGGCAGACATAACAAAGCCTCTCCGGGCCTGCTCTCCAGGGACACCCAGACCGTCCTAGGCCCTAAAAGTATAAACCAAAAGCTTCTAAAGGGGGGAAAGCTGAGGGGAATTACCTCATTAACTAAGCTTTAATTGGAGAATTAACCCTGCTATGCAAATGAACCAAACCTATAAAAGTGTGAAGAACTCGTGCCCTGCTGTCCACCTTGGGGTCCATCTTGGCAGCGGCCTCTGGCTCCCAGGGGTACCTTTGAAGGCTTTTCAAATAGATTCCTGCCTTTATTCTCTTACTTCTGTCTAGTCTCTGTTTTTAGGAGGCCTCTCAAAGCATCAGTTTGATGGCTCCTCAATGTTCTTTCCAACTGTTCTATCAGATTTTTAGCTAGAAAAATTTTGGATTATGTTTTTCCTTTTTCCCCTTCTGTTAGACTCCTGTTCTGCAAGGCCAACTGCTTCCCCATGTGCCACTCCTTCCTTGCAGAGTGCAGCAGAAATGTTGTTGTCAGAGAATTAAGCAGCAGTAAATTTTTTGGGGGGCTTTGGGGTCAAAATCTGTTGCATTGTCTTTGATGTCTGACTGCAGTTCTACCCAGTCTGGATTCTAGAAATGATTAAAAGTTATTAAGCAGGCAGCATTTTGTCCCTTAGGTTAAGCGCTACCAGTGCACCTTCGAGGGCTGTCCCCGCACTTACAGCACCGCTGGCAACCTGCGCACGCACCAGAAAACCCACCGTGGGGAGTACACCTTTGTCTGCAACCAGGAGGGCTGTGGCAAGGCCTTCCTCACCTCCTACAGCCTCAAAATCCATGTGCGGGTGCACACCAAGGAGAAACCATTTGAGTGCGACGTGCAGGGCTGTGAGAAGGCGTTCAATACACTGTACAGGTGAGAAGGTGTTCACCACTGTATACGTGGGGCGGCTCTGGCGAGTTTTCTTGTAGGTATGGCTGTTGCTGTTCTGCAAGTTGCATCTGCTTTGTGTTTGTGTTTGAATACAATTGTTTTGCTTCTTCCGTGTACACCCCTCAAGTGTGGCAATGCTGTCCACAGGGTAGGATGACAGAACTGTGGTGACATGCTTAACTTCTTAATATTCCAATAGCATTGAAGGTGGTGAATAAACACAAGCGTCTCTCAGACTTGTTGGAGGACTTTGGAACTGACAGCAGTTTCATGAGCTCATTACCTTCTGCTCAGGATATGTTAAGCCTTTGATCCTGTCCTGCACATTTGAAAGAATGGCTTGCTTGCCTCAGGCCAGGGCTTTCTTACCCTGCCAGTTCTAAGAGGGATTTTTTTGGCATGTTTTTTAGGTTGAAAGCACATCAAAGGCTTCACACAGGGAAAACATTTAACTGTGAATCAGAAGGCTGCAGCAAATACTTCACAACGCACAGCGACCTGAGGAAGCACATTCGAACACACACAGGAGAAAAGCCATTTCGGTGAGTTGCTGGGTGGCAGTTCTGGCTTCTGTGGCTCAGGTAATGAGGCACCTGTGCCAAAAAGCAGCTGTTATTGCTCTGAATGGAATGGTGTTCTGAGAAATAAGTGAACGTGGCTGGCTGGCGTTGGAGCATGTTTGTTCTTGAGCTCCCACAGCAGCCTTTAACAGAGGGTGCAGTGATTGTCCTAAAAGACAAGAACAGTCAAGGTATTTTTTAAAACGTAAACCTGTGCCACGATGAGCATCTTTTAAAACACATTGCTGCTCTCTGCTGGGATGCAATGTGTATTCCATTAAGGAGACTCCTCCTAATACTGCCTTCGTACTTGGATTTTAAAGTCTTACTCAGAGCCCTGCTGCGATCTGTGTAGCATGCACAGCAGCTTCTGGGAGATATCTGGTTGCTAACAGAGCTTAGCTTTGGGCGTGCTTTTTAGAGTCCTGGGACTATTGCAAAGCATGATCTAAGGTTGTAGCTAATGCATCGAAGGGGGCTGATGCTGACTCTCCTGTGATGCCTCATTCAGGTGTGAGCATGATGGCTGTGGGAAGGCTTTTGCTGCAAGCCACCACCTCAAAACACATGTTAGAACACATACTGGTAAGTTCTATGGGTTTTTTTCAAAATTTTCTTTAATTGAGCTTATGTAGTTTATACTAACTCTCAGAATCCTAATATGAACTTAGTTACATGTGATATGGGAGTGACACCAAGCTGAGTGGCTCAGGCAACACATGTGAGGGAGGGGATGGCATCCAGAGAGACCTTTGCAGGCTGCAGGAGTGTGCCCCTGTGAGCCTCATGAGTTTAAAAAGGCCAAGTGCAAACTCCTGCACCTACATCAAGCCAGTCCACATTTTCCATTTACGCAGTTATATTTATGCTTGACAGGTCTTGAATTCAATGAATGTGTTTTCACAAATGTATCAGTAATATGCATAACAATGAAATATTGTGTTGTGTGTCAGTTCCCATGGTGAAATGGAAGCATTCACCTGCGGGACTCCCAGGAATAGTGAATGCATGAAGGGGCATTAAACATCTTGTTTGTATGAAATACTGGTCTCCCATGTGCTTTAAAAGTGTGTGTCTGATAGTATGTTTTTAAGTCTGTTAAATGTGTTTTGTGCTGCCTCTAGGGGAGAAACCCTTCTTCTGTCCCAGCAATGGTTGTGAGAAGACTTTCAGTACCCAGTACAGTCTCAAGAGTCACATGAAAGGTCATGAGAAGGGACATACCTATAATGCACTTCCCAGTAACAATGTGTCTGAGGTTAGTAGCACTTCTGCCTAATGCTTCTGTGTTGAATAGATATAAACCATACCTTGGGGAAGAAATCATTTGGTTTGCAGCTTGTTCTTAAGGTGTAACATTTAAGACTGGGATTTTCAAAGGGAGTTGTAAGTGCTCACTTTGCCACGTGTGCATGTGGGCAGTTGTATCCATCAGGCTGCTTTCCTTGTGTGTGCTTCAGTTGGAATCAGTACTGTGGGATAAACGTGAAGTAAAATAGATACTAACTAAAAACACTAACTGTGAAGGTTTAATTCTTAAATTTTCTAAAAGTTGATTTGTTCCTATGCTAATTTAAAATTCTGGGTTATATGACTTTGTGGAAGTACTTTGACAGAGATGTTAAGAATCCTTGATAGCTACTAAATATCCTTTGCTTAAAAATCTTGCTCCTTTGATTTTAGAACTGAGACCTGGGTCCCATATAAGCAGAGTGTGGACTCTAAAAGGTCATTTAAAACATTTATGACATTATTCTTTTAATATATAATTCAAATCGTTTTTCTTTTTTACAGGATACAAGTCACTCACTTTGTCTCAGTGATTTAAGCCTCATGTCAACAGATTCAGAATTGCGGGAGAACTCTAATCCAGTGAGTTACTGTCCTGGAATTGCTTCATCCTCATTGGAGTTTTGATTTTGTCCTCCAAAATGTGCAGTGCTTAGTTCAACCTGCTGTTGAAGGCTCTGCATCTGATTTTACAATAACAACGTTGTTGCTTCTTGATAAGTGTTGACTGAGCTTAAATTTTACATAGAGGAAAATTAGATGCTGAGGAGACTGTGTTGTTCTTTGTACCGTGGTGCCGGGAGCAGGGCGCAGCTTTTGTATATACTCTGCTCTTTGAGCAGTGTGGGTGACTAGAATTGCATAGTCCAGGATACAGTCTATATGGAGCTCCTTTTTTCTGCTCCACAAAAAGTTCTGCAAGCATCCAATTAATGTCTGTTTCTGTTTCTGACTGAGTACTGCAAGAAATAAGAGTTAAACAAGGTATGGATGCAGAGGAATATATTTTACTTTTGAAGAAGTTACTTATTTTTGTAGGGATTTGCTCATTATGTTGGTAAATTTGATTACCGGTAATAAAACTAAGCATATAAGTAATATATGTTGCCATTCCTGAAGGTGGCTGGTTCACTGGAGGAGGTTTCTGACATGCACATGTTGCTTGACTGGGGTTTGTGCAGTTTGATACCTGAGATACAGCACTGTCTGATGTCTTCCTCTTTGTTTTCTGTTTGTCAGACACATGGACAGGACCTCAGCACAATCTCACCAGCAAGCATCTTTGAGTCTATGTTTCAGAGCCCAGACCACACTGCAAATCAGGATGACTCTCAGCAGACAGGTACCAGTTGTATCTGCACTGCTTTTAAACACAACTTTGTGACAGCTCTGCATGCATGTACTGAGTTCAGCATTTCAGACTGAAGCTTAATGCCCAACGTAACTCCTAAGAAGCAAAAAGAACTTTAACTTCAGTGTTGAAATTCATTGATGTTGGGATGCATGGTGTGCACAGACCATGTGACACTCAGTGAGAGGGGAGGTGATGCAGCACACTGTCCTGCAGTACTGCCATTGGAGCTCTCAAGCAGTCCACATCATCCTGTTTTCAAGGTTCTCTCTTGAAGTTGCTGCACAACCTGGCTGATAAAAGGCTTATTAGAGAGAGCTGATGAGGCTGATCAGGCTCACTGTAGAGCCCAGTGTTACCAACTTCCTGAATTTGCAGCTACTTTTAGATTTCACTGCCTAGGGTTGTTTTTGAGCACTAGTCTGAAGTTAGGAATGTGGTAATGCTTTACTTGGCAAAAATCCATCAGCTAGCTGATAAGTTCATTGAAAAAGCAGTTTATTCAGACCTAATGAGAACTGATACATTTTTTCTGTTTCTTTTTCAGCAGCTGCCTTGATTGAAGGGTTTAATGGCGACACGGACTCGGTTGCTGCAGTCCCGCCCCCAGCAGGAGACGCAACCTCATTGTCCCTCCCCCTGGTCCTGCAGCTTGGCCTCCCTGAGCCCACGCAGGCAGCACTGCAAGCCTCAGCAGCACCTGCTGCTCCCTCTTCCATAGCACCCAGCTCACAGCCAGCTGCGTTTGGGAATCCTGCAACTGTTTTACAATCCCCAGAAGTGCCTGTTCCTCGCAGCACACCATTTGCAGCCAGTCACCAAGACTTCCTGCAGCACACCCAGCCGCCACCGCAGCCCATTGTACAGGGACTGTCAGTGGTTGCTGGGGCTCCTGCCCCGACAGCCCCGAGTGCCGCTGATCCCCTGCCAGCTGTAGTTCAGACTGTGCCTGTTGGTGCAAACCCTGTTTTGACCAGTAACCCCACTATAACCATTACTCCTTCTCCGAGCACCGCCATTCTGCAGTCCAGCATTGTCATGGGAGAGCAGAACTTACAATGGATCTTAAATGGTGCCACTGGCTCCCCACAAAGCCAAGAACAAATGGTCAGTACACCCAGTACAGGCTTTGGAACAGCTTGAACCATTCCTCCTAAAGCCCTTGTTTTTGAAAAGGGAGGGAGTTGAACCTGTAAGATAAACCCCAGGATGTAGTGTGGTATAATGCTTGTCATGTTAATGTGTATACATGTCACCAATGCAGCCCCTGGAACAGACAGGGAAGTAAATACAGCACAGAGAAATCCAGGGTGCAGAAAGATGTTGCTTTCTTCTTTCCCCCAGTGGTGGACTTCTGCCAGCAGGTATCAGCGTGTTTATCCAGGAAAGGTCCACACCAGGCCTGAGGATATACGTGGGCCTTAATCTATTACTTTTAATGCATAGAAGCGCAAAAGACTTGTAAAGGTTGTGTTTAGGCATTTTGTAATCTTTGTCTCTGCCTAATTTAGACTGATACTGAAAAGAGTTTTTTTGAAAAGAGAATGTTTGTGGTTTTCCATTGAATCTAGATAGCTGAAGCTTCAGGAGTTTTCTCTTTGACAATATTGGTGCCACTTTAGGCTCTCAACTGCAGGTGGACACGAGTGAGTGGCTGCAGGTACAGGCAGTGGGACCACACACAGCAGTGTTTAAGAATTCAGTCATTGAATTGTCAAAACCCACAAGCTGAGTTAGCCAACAAATAATGCAGGGGATATTATGCCCAATCTCTAGGACCACTGAAACAATACTTTGAGCCCAGTTTTCCTGTGTGTCTTTTTGGAATATGTGTATAGCTGTTTAGAATTTGAGCAATAGAAATTTGATTGGAGTCAATTCACACTTTTTTCTTGTTTGTTTTTTTCTTTAAAGCCACAAGTTCCAAAAGTAGTAGAAAAGGTGTTTTTTACCACTGCATTACCAGTAGCTGGTAGCACAGGTAAGCATGACACTGAACTAATTTACAAGGCTAATTTCTCTCTCCCTGCTGTGAAATTATGTAGCTCCATTGTGTTTTGTTTTTCTTTCACCTTCAGGAAACCCTGTTCAGCAGATTGGTCTCAGCGTTCCTGTTATTATTATAAAGCAGGAGGAGGCCTGCCAGTGCCAGTGTGCCTGCCGAGACTCTGCCAAGGACAAAGCCACCACCACCGTTAAGAAGGAATGTTCTTCACCTGATTCAAAAGCTTTGGAGCAGCCAGCTCCCCAGCTGCAGCCTCAGACCTTTCCTTCCTCCTCTGCTCCTCCTTCTTGTGGGCAGAGCAGTCAGATAGTTAACCCTTCAGACTCCCAGACTGAAACATTAAGTGCCATGGATGTATCGGACTTCCTGTCCCTCCAAAGCCCTGAAACCCCATCTAATATAATTCCAATCGAAGCACTACTGCAGGGTGAGGAAGAAATTGGTTTGAATAGCAGCTTCTCTAAGTGAAGATGTTCCAGATTTTCCTTTGCACCTGGAGGGTATAAAACCTTCTCCTTAGAAGCAGAAACTGAAGGATCGATTCTTATTCCTTCCTTTTTGGAAATTTTGTGGCTTATTTCTGCTTCACAGATGTCATCTTAGTCACGTCCCAGGTACATCCACCTTTGAGATTCTATCTAAAAAAAGAAAAGGTAAAAAAAAAAAAAGAAATAGCTAAGTTATATATGAACTGTTTTGGCTGCACTGTCTGTCACTTTTGCTTGTCATATGTGAACACAGAAATTAAGGTTACTTGTGTGCAAAAAGATTTTTAAAAGCAAAAGGGGGGTTACTTTGTCTCCAATTGCACATCACTTATGTTTGGGATTAAGGTACTGGCAGCAAGTGGGTCTTCGTTACAACTTCTTGGGTCTCTGATTTTCTCCTGTCTGTCATGTCTGTACTAACCATGCACTAAAGGGGAGCCCAGAAAAGGAGGCTGCAGGGGAAGGAAATGGCATAGCTGTAGGAGAGGATTTATCTGCAGTGTGATTTGGATGCGATTGTCACATACCTGATGAGGAGCATGTGGTGAGCACTGTGCCTGGTTTTGCTGTATACTAATGCTCTTACTAAAGCCTCCAGGAGCTTTGCGGGGGGTTTATTTCAGCAGGGCACAAGTACCTTGTGCCCCTGATAGATCTGTTCATTTAATTCCACTAGGACTCAAGTGTGTTGCAGACATTGTGTCACAACATGGAAGCGCAGTCGGAGCCGCTGCTGGCTCTGGCTCCAGAATCTGTTTTCTTGGCCTCTCCGAAGGGTACAGTGAGTCCCAGGTGTGGTCAGGTTGGTGCCTGCTGCTCTTTCGATTTCTTAGGCTCTGTTCAGCAACAAGTCATCATCCTAACCCTGGGACTGTTGAATTGGGAGCATGGTGCCTTTGCTGGTTACTCTCATCTTTTGTGAAGAACAACTCTTAGAAAAATTTTCAGAAAGATTCAACATAAATTCAGAATTTGAATTTGAATTCAGTGAGTCTGTCCTTCAGTTGTCCATACATGCTTCTTTTTTTTCCTGTGAGCTATATAATTTCTGCCTGACTCTGCCTCCAGCCTACTGCAATGCCAGCTTTTTGTGCACGGGGCTATTTCTTGACTAAAAGATGTTACGCAACAGAGTAGTTTTTCATATCAAACTGAGAGTCTATATTCTAACCTACTCAGGGTAAATCAAATCCAAACCCCCCTCTTCCACCAAAAAGCCTGTAATGTTGCAATAAATGCAGTCTCATTCTAAATGGTTTATTTATGCTGCATTATTTTGAAAGATGTAATTTTATAGTTTTTATCCATTTTTCTGGCTTTGGCTGTCAGTCTTCTTGTGTTAAAGGAAAGAATATTAAATAGTCTTTATTCAGTTTACAGTGTTGTCATTAGTGAGATACAAAGATAATGACTAAAGCCAATTAGTAGGGAGTGTCCCTGCACTCAGTTTAGAAATGCAAACTGTAGTGGATAGAGGTCTTTTCACTTTTTGTGTTTGATCAGAGCTGTTGTCTGTACCTCCGAGGAGGGGAGAACCCTGTGAGTGCTGCCTGTTGATCAGCAGGTGTTTAACCCTCCTGTGACATGCTCAGTGTAGCCTGACCAACACTGAGACTGGCTTCAGCGACCTCTCATGTTGTTCCCTTGAGAATGCGCTGTCCAGGCATGGATGGAAAGGGACTGAAGGGAACTGGTCTTCCCTTCTTGGACAGCTTGCTTTCAGTCAAGTGCAGAAGGGAAAAACAGTGTCCCGTGAGGGCAGATGGTTGTGCCAGGAATGCTCTGTGCCTGGGACACGCCATATGTTTGTGCCAGGGCAGAGAGCTCGGTGTTGACAGTTGCAGGGATGAACTTGAGGGCAGCACGCATGCTGGTGTTGTTTCCTCTGGGTGTGTGGCAGGGCTGTGCAGGGCTGTTGTATAGCAGGGCTGCGAGTCCTGCAGCAACAGGGTTTGGTATCCACAAAACAGGTTAACAAAGCATTTCTTGTTTTGTTCCTGTAATGGCAATCCCTGGAGGGCAGCAAGGTGGTGGCCCCTTTGCTTTTCTCCTACAGCTTCATTTTGTGCTGCAGTTGGGTTGCATGGCAGCAAGAACTGCTTCAAACACAAACAAAATAGTCCCAAGCCTCCATGGCTAGGACTGTCCTCACAGAGGAGTCTCCTGCCAGCTATTCTGCTTAGAGCTCCATTTGGGAGAGGATTGAGCACTGCCTGGAGGTGCTTGGAGGTCCCTCTGGTGCCTCTCACTGTGGCCTCGGGCATTTTCTTTGGCAAAGTGCAGCTGTGGTGTTTGAGTGTGAGTGGGTGTGGATGTGTGCCTGTGGGAGGCTGCTGATGCAGGAGTGTGAAGATTCCCCTGGAGTTGTGGGGTTACCTCTTATGGGGGACAAGGGTCCCAGATGTGGCCTGCACTGTGACAGCTGGGCAATTTAGCAACTGCTTCTGAGCCTTCACAGCCTTCAGGGAGGCTTTTTTAACTTTTGCTACTTATGACTCAGTCAACCTAAAACATGCTTCTGGTTGGACCAGAGAGCATCTTCAGAAATTTTTTTGTGACTGAAATGAGTAGAAGAAACTACCAAAGTCTCTGAACTGGGAGGCTCAATGTGGAGCTGTGGTGATGGGCAGCAGTGTCCAGGGTCGATCTGCTGTTTCTCTTCCCAGCTACTGGGTTTGTTTAATGTGTTCCAGGAAAAGCACTATGTCCTGTTGATTCTTTGGTGCACTGGGTTTGCCATTGCCCCCTTATATGTGCATCAGGCAGGCTGCAATTCAGGTGGAACTGGTAAGAGCTTGTACTGAGGCAGGAGTGTGTGATTCTGTGAGCGCATGGGCTGTGCATCCACTGTGTTTTACAGGTGTGTACTTTTGTTGTTTATCATCCATCTGCTTTCCAGAGTGTTTGTGTTGTGTGTGTCTGAGATGTTTTCACATTTGCATCAACTCCAGTGCTGCGTGATCAGACTCTGCTCCAGGGCAGTCTGTGCCATGCTGGGATGGGAGGAGATCAAAGGGTAGCTGCAGCAAAGCTCTGAGATTCTGCAAGGCCAGAGATTTTCCTGTCCTTTCCTTGCTGCCCCAGCATTTAGCATACTCACTATTACATGGTTTATTAAAGGGAGAGTTTCTGCCCTTACAGATCTGGTGAGATGTTGGATTCCCAGAAAAGAGTTCATGTGCTGGAGCCTCTGGGAACAGCATGCCCTCCTCCACAAAGTCTGCAGGAACCCTTTCAATTATCAGAGAGCAAAACTGCACTGCTCTAGGTCACTTGTTTTGTGCTAGTGGGGGTTTACTTGGTCACTTGTAGTTTCTAGATGGGTGTAGAAGCCTAAACATGTAGAGGGGATCAAGTTACTGACTTTGGTAGCTCTGGTCACCAAGTAAAGGACCCAAGCGAGCAGACCTGGCATGCAGCTGAAGGCTGGAGAAATTGCTTTTTGTGCTTGTAGGTTTGTAGGGGGGGTCAGGGGGAGAGAATCAGCACTGATTGAATGCTGGTACTGAATTACATGGAACAAAGTACGAGTTGGACACTTGTGTAATGCTGAGTGTGCCCAGGAAGACAAGTTTGCAGAACCTCATACTGGTATCTAAAATGCACTTTAGGTTATTTTATCTTTAACCCAATTGCTGCAATTTCTTTTGTATATACTTTCACAAAGTTTATTTTTGCTCTGAGTAAAAGTTAACAGGGGTGTGCAAAGATGAGCACTTAACTTGGTGCAATACCTGTAGCTAAAGATCCTTGTCCCGTGTGGTCCGTGTGTCTGTCTGACAGAACAGGTGTGGTGGGTGTTGTGCTGCCCTTCCCCCGTGCCCCAGACAAATTATGCATTGTTAGCAAACGTCCAATCTATGCAAATAACCCTCTGAGAGCACTGTGCTTCAGCAGCCTTTTCTCTCACACATTCTGGGGGCTGCTTGTCACCCTGTTGGACATGCTGTGTCTCTTGATGTGTGTCCTTCTTCCCCTGTCCTCGTTCTGTCACCCGCGTGGGAACACAAGTGACAAGCTGCTCTCAAACAGGCATGTTGCACCTTTGAAAATTGTCTTCAAGATGGTTTCTGATGTCCTGTTACTGCCTTATTTCTTGGGGGTGGCCGTAGCCATCCACAACATTGTCCTTGATCTGCATCAATGCTGTGAACTGTTTACAGCACTCCTACTCCAAGATAAACTGGGTTCAGAGCTGGAGCCAGCCAGGTCCTTGGTGTAGAGCTGCAGGGAGAGCTGAGCTGAGGGTAGTTGTCCTTGGAGATGATTGGAGATGAGCAGCTGTTCCTGGGCTGGTTCCTGAGCTGAGGCAGCCGAGTCAGTGGGGCAGAGGAGATGAGATCTGGTGTCACGTTCTCGCTTCCACCGCTGGCTGGGAGACACCGGGCAAGGCACAGAACCTCGCCGTGCCTCAGATCCTCCCCATGGAACAAGGACAGGGTGTTGTCTCTGTGAAATGATTTGAGATCTGTGGGTGAAAAGTTCTTGGCAGGAGTTATGTCAGCTAGCTGGGCAAAACTGTTGGAGTCAGTTTGGACTGTAAGGCAAAAAAGAAGAGCATGTCTTTAATAAACCCCATGAATTTCTGACTGCAGAGTTTTTAATTGTATACTATTTTTTCCGTAACATATTTTGGAAGCAATGTCAAATTTTTATAAATGTTACCTGTAGTCAATACTCATGGACAGGGCTGAACTTTTAACTTTTTTGTGTCTTATCTTGATATCTATCACATGTTCTAGAAGGTGGATTCTGTGTCTGCACTGAGAAATGCAAATTAAACTGGATATTTATGTAGTAGTGTACATAGTCTGAGTGTGTGTGTTTTTGGAACTAGGTGAAACCCCACACCATGCTGCAGTGGTGTGCAAGCTGGCCAAAATTTGGTTCATTATGCAGTGTACACTTCCTCAAATAAATGCAGTTTCTACTTTTTCTTAAAGATTTTTTTCACATGACCTTTTCCAGCAGACTTGAGGGTGTGCTTGCAGTGCTGTATTGCAGTCGCTGGTGTTCCTGGTTTGTGACTCTGTTGTCCTCCTGCTGCTCGGGCTGACCCTGCTCTGTTCTGCCTCACCCAGCCGAGCGCTGGCAAACCCCAGCCTGGCTCCACACCGGGGGCAGCTCCAGCAGAGCTGTCGGGACTGGGGGGGCTGCACTGCCTGGGGCTTTGGAGACGGCTGAACTAAACCCCAGTTTCTCAAGAATGTGTGTATGGTAATAAAGGAATTTATTTAACTCTGAAACATGGGAACAAATGTGCTTACATTGAGCAATGTGAAGATGTTAGTTACAGGTACAGTACTTCCAAAGGAAGAGCATCTCCAAAACCCAAAAGAGTAAATATGCATTTGTATTTTTTGAAGAATGTGAAATAATGGTGTTTGCTTAATTGCTCATTTTGTATGAAGTTAATATTGTACTTTGAAATATCTGCAAAGAAGTGGAAATTAACCTTTTTGGAATTGAAAGCAATATTAATACTAATGGAATCCTAATTAAATGCTTATTTAAACATTGTGTTATAATAGTTTTTCCTGAGAGTATTCTGTGGCAGAGCAGTGTGAGCGTCCTGCCCTGTCCCCTAAGGAAGAGGAATTCCAACCTTGAAAGGCGGCGTTTGCCTTTTCACCCTACTCCCTCTCCCATCACTGGCCCAATTTCGCCGCTCTGGTGCCGGGGGGTGTAGGTGGGAGTTGAAACCCAGAACCGGGGCATCTCTCACCTCAGACCTCCAACCTCGTCCCGCAGCTGGTTCGTGCTCAGGTCATGCCTGACTCCAGGACTGGCTCTCGGCAGGAGTTGAGCAGGGGCCTTAGAATAACACAGGGTTTGTGCCTCTGCAGCCTCTCCAGCGTCGGCTCGGGCTGGTCCTGATCCCAGAGCAGCAAGGGAAGAATCAACCTGTGCAACACACGGGCGCTGGGGGCGGCTGTGCCTCCTCCTTCCGAGCAGACGGCGGGGGTGTGGGGAGATACAAACCAAGCCACTCTCACTTTATTTTGAAGTGTAAATTTAATGGGATAAGGCACGAGCGCAGCGAGACCAAGCGAGATCCAAGGCCACGGCGGGGGAGCCCGGCGGTGCCGTCGTCACCGGTCCCTGTGTTCCCTCGGCACCGACCGGGCGTTCCCGCAGCCCCAAACCGATCGCGCCCCTCCGTCCCTTCCGCGAGGCCCATCCTCGGTCCCGCCGCCGCTCCCGGGGCTTCTCAGGGCCTCGCGCTGCTCGCCGCCGGGCCGGGACTCAGCGCCGCCCGCAGCGCGGCCATCGCCGCCGTCAGCTCCTCGCAGGCGGCGATGCGGGACCTCAGGTGCCGCTGCCGGAGCTCCAGCAGCTCCCGCAGCCTCTGCGGGTCGTCTAGAACCTGCAGGGAGACGGCGGGGAGCGCGGTCACGGCCGGCGCCGCGGGTACCCCGGACCCCCCATGGCCCTTGGCCGTCCCGTTCCCGCTCCGCACCCGCCGCTCCCGCTCCGTCTCCGGCCAGCCTGCGCGCGACTCCTGCGCGCCCCCGGTCGCCATGGGAACCAGAGAGCCTCCACGCCCCGGATGTTGCGTCATCGCTCGGCGCCGCGGGCGGAAGTCGCGCCGCATGGCGCGGGCGGCGAGGGCGCTGGCGCTGGCGCGGGCGGCGGAGGGAGCGGCGGGGCCGGGGCCGGGGCCGGGGCCGGGTCGCGCCCGCCTGGTGCTGCTGCCGCCCGGCGGCGGGGCCCGGCCCGACCCTCACGGTGCGCGCGGGGAGCCAGCGGAGGGGGGAGGCTGGGCCGGCGGCGGGAGGCCCCCAGT
The DNA here is from genome assembly GCF_041296385.1 of Aphelocoma coerulescens. NCBI lineage: Eukaryota > Metazoa > Chordata > Aves > Passeriformes > Corvidae > Aphelocoma > Aphelocoma coerulescens. Next base: position 4,111,162 of record NC_091036.1, read on the forward strand.
CGAGCTAGGGTGGGCCGGACCGGAGGGTGGAGGCCCCGGCCGGTGGAGGCAGGTGCCCGGTCGCCCCGCTGACGCCTGGTGTCGCGCAGGCTGGAGGGAGGCGGTGGCGGCCGCGGCCGGTGCCTTGCAGGCAGGCGGGCTGGTGGCGGTGCCCACGGACACGGTGTACGGCGTGGCTTGCCTGGCCCAGGACTCGGCCGCCGTGCGCAGCATCTACAGCCTGAAGGGGCGGAACGGTGCGAAGCCGCTCGCCATCTGCCTCGGGGACGTGGAGCGGCTCTACAGGTGAGCGCGGCCGGGCCGTGGAGCCCGCGGGGCTGCCCGGAGATCCCGGCGGGGTGCAGCACCTCCTCTCGCGGACCCGGAGCCCCACGGAAGGGATGGGAGGGCCTTGCTGGAGCTGCCTGAGGTCCAGTGGCCCGGCCGACACCGTGTGCACATCCTGATCCAGCTGTCTCTGGCCCTGCAGGTACTGCCACGTGAATGTTCCCGACGAGCTGCTGCGGGACTTGCTGCCGGGACCAGTGACCCTGGTCTTACAGCGTTCAGAAGAGCTAAATAAAGACTTGAATCCGTTCACATCAGTAAGTGTTGGCTACAGGATTGATCTCAGGGCTTCGGGGGCAGGAGGCTGATTTTGTGTTGCTGCTGTAACATTTGTCCTTACTTGTCCCCAGAAGTGGTCCCTGTGTTGTCCTGCTCCCTGTGACTGACCTGGATGTGGCATAAACCAGCGTTAGGGCCTGATTTAAGTCTTGTGTTATTGCTGGTTCAGCAGATGTAGATCTGTCAGTTCTCTAGAGCTTCAGTTTTAAGTCAAGAGAGCTTTAGGCAATGCAAATTAAAACCAGTTGCTGTGTGTAAAACCCTCCTCTCTTTCCCTGCAGCTGGTTGGTGTTCGCATTCCAAACCACCCCTTCATGAGAGACCTGGCACGTGCCTGCTCGGGACCGCTGGCTTTGACAAGCGCCAACATCAGCTCCCACGGCAGCACCCTGACCGTGTTGGTGAGGTTCTTTCATCCCTCAGGGATGTTACTGGGGCAGTTTGGCAGAGCCCCAGGCTCTCTCAGTTGAACTCAGCTTTAGCAATAAACCAAGAGTTGCTCTGTTGCTATATTTTCATTTTATTTAAATGATACTCACAAACCACTGTCAGGACTGCTACCCACAGCTCTCTTGCAGGAATTCCAGGACTTGTGGCCTCAGTTGTCCTTGGTCATTGATGGAGGCCCAATAGGAGACATCCAGAGCCCAGAGTGTCGCTTGGGGTCGACTGTGGTTGACTTATCTGTGTCGGGGAAATTCTCCATCATCCGGCCTGGCTGGTGAGTGTAGCTGGGGCTTTTCCCTTGCTTTAAATGAAACAAAGCTTTTGGATAGGGTTGGGTCATGCATTACTTTGCTTTGTTTTGTTCTGCTTTGTTTGCTTTGCTTTGCTTCCCACAGCAGTTCCACCTTTCCATTAATGTTAACTTAATTACGAGCACGTACAGAAATCCTCAAGAGTTCTCAAATTCCCCTTTCTCAAGGCTTCTATGTGAAGCCGTAGTTTCTGGAGTTCAGGCTCTCCTTGGTTCTAAGTGCAATCCTGTGTCTCACCAATTACTCTTCCCCAGAAAATGCAGTTTAATGCTCCAAACCCTTTGTTCTGATGGCTCTGTTTCTCCCTGCAGTGCACTAACACCCACAGTTGACATCTTGAAGAAGAAGTATGGCTTGCTACCAGAATCTTCCTAACCCTTGGGACTGGGAGCTGGTGGAGCTGGGCACTGTGTGCCTGTGCACTCAGGAGTGGGTGATCATGGCCTTGTTTAATAAGGTCAATGGGTTATGTCAAGGTAAATAAAAAAAAGACTAGAAAACCCTTTCTGACCTCTTTGTGCTGCTGTATCGTTCCCAAATGTCTGTTCTGTTATCCTGATCAGGCTTTGTGAATACAGTGATTATGAAAGTTAAACTGTTGTCAGGATGGTGTGGGGAAGAACTGTGTGCCCCACCCACTTCTGAGTGCTCATCCCATGCCATCTGCACTGGAAGGAAAGCAAACATGGAGTAGAGGGGTTTGGAGCTTTGAGGGTGTTACAGCTGTGGTGTTTTCTGGCTGCTTTTCTCTGTTCTAAATGCAATCAAAACCTACTACTGAGATAAAACTGTCAGTGCTTCTGAAAATCCACAGTATTCAGAAAACCTAGGCTAGAGCTGCTCAGAACAACCTGCTTCCTCCTAATGATGAGAATGAAATAAGCTCTTGGCGTGATGATCTTCCTTTGTTTAAATGTAGAATTCTCTCTTGATTTTGCTCTAAAATGGTGCTAAGCTGAAGTAAACAGGGAATGGATGAAAGTGTCCACTGGTATTTATCATTGATTGAAAAGTAAAGTTGTTGGGAAGCAGGGAGGGGGTGGCACGGGATGTGGAGTCAGGATCCTTTCCCTGGGTGGAATGGCTCCACTGGGGTCTCCAGTGCTGCCTGTGGGACGTGAGTGGGGCCTGTGCCAGGGCCACTCCCCTGCCTGCACCCAGCCCTCGCACAGCCTGTGCTGGGATGGTTTTTCTCAATGTCTTGAGGGCCATAGAGGAGTTTTCTGTTGTAACTGCTCAGAAGCAGCAATCTCAGACACTGCCAATGGATTGTACTACACACACAGCTGACCCCAGAGTCAGCATTGCCTGTCTGGAGCTTCTGCTATAAAGTTCCCAAAGCACCAGGGTGAGTTACTGTCATTTGTAGAGTGAAAGCATGAGGGATCTCTGGCTGTTTCCCCTTCTCTGCACCTCTGCTCTTACCCTGCCTTTCCCAGTCAAGTATCCTGGGGCATGGAGGCGCTGAGGGAAATCAAAGGGGTCACTTCCTTTTGCCTGCGGAGGACCACTTGTTCTGCCTGCCTGTCCCTGCAGTGCTGGCGGACACTGCTCTGAGCAGAGGGTCTGGTGTAGTAGAGGGGGCAGAGTGGGGCACTGAGGGTCCCTCTGTGGGCCCTGGTGGGTAGTAAATCTGGGCAGTGACTCTCCACATCCCTCAGTTCACACTGGCACTGAGCAGAGCCAGAACTGCTGCCCTGGTGCCCCCATGCCTGTGGGGGTGTGTAAAGGCTGTTTGGGGGCTTGCTGTAACCTCCCACCACGGTGAGCAATTTCCCTGTTGCATTTGCACAGTGGGCAGCCCCTGCCTCATTCCTCAGCTCATCAGCTATTCATCCATCCTTGCTGGGCTACTCCAGTGCTCATCCATCACTTGCACCTGCCGTCCACTTTCCAAATGTTTCCTATTTTCCCAGTGCTGTATTTCCCTGCTCAGACAAGCTGATCTTGCACTGTCGATAACCAGGTGCAGCTGTGCCCCTGCCCTCTGTGCTGGCAGAGGCACACGGCTCTGCCCTGTGCCAATGGAGCAGCTGAGCCATGGTCACCGATTGAACCATGCAGTTGAGGGGCCTCCAGGAGCCTGCTTCTCTGGCTATGGGGGCTCTGCTGCAGCAGGTCCTCCTCCTTCCCTTAGGGACTCGGAAACATGCAGGTGGAGCTGGTGCCCTCACAGCCAGGAAGGGCTCCTTTCCTACAGCTGGGTGGGGAGTGATGCTCCCCCAAGTGAGCCACAGCCTTAAGGAAGAGCAGGCTTGCCTGAATGGGACTGGCTCTGGCATCTGCTCTGGGATGCCTGGAGCACCTCATCTTGGCCACAACCTGATGTGGCTTTTGTGAGCAGCCTTGGTGGGCAGAAAACTGGAGAAGCGTATCACCATCTCAGCTCGTGCCTCTGCTCATGGCTCATTCCCTGCTGCCGGTGTTCAGAGTCCCTGCAAGTGACAGCTTTATTTATACCACCAGCATCAAGAGGATGAGCCATACATCAGGCATGGGTGAAAGGGCTAGTGCTGTCGTTCTCTTGCAGGAGCTGCAGGTGCTATAAATTCCCTCTTTCCTCTGGCTTCTGGCTGTCTGTGGGGCACTGCGCTGTCAGCATGATGTGCTTGGCACCAGCTGAAGTGACAAGCCTGTGTATCAGCGTTGGGGCACTGTCAGCACCTCTGGAATGCACCAGCATGAAGCAAACCCGGGATTTGTTGCTTATTCACGTGTCCTTGGTACTTCCCAAACTGGGACCCTGCTGCTACACCGAGTGACTGCAGAGCCCCATGTGCTGTGGGCGGGGGACATGGTAGTGGGTCCAGCAGCCATAGTGAGTCATCAGGACACAGTGACCTGTCTGCTGGGACATGGTGAAAATACACCCCAGCCCAGCCAGGACATGAGGATCAGACACAGCTTCTGGAATGGGAAGGTACCTTTGGAAATCTGGTAGGTGGGACTATAAACACATTCATAAACGTACTCACAGACCAGGGTGACCCTAGTGTTTGCAGCCCTTGTAGAAGTCACATTGGCGTGAGCACTCAGAGCAGAAGTTACATGGTTTGCATTTTAATTAGCACTTGCCCTGCAAACAAAAGTGCATCTGTAGAACCTCACTAGCAGAGCCAGTTCAAACTCGTGGAGCAATGGTTCAAACGAGCAACACCAGGCCAGGCTGCCTGGGCCAGGGTTGGATTGGAGGCGAAGCTGCTCGATGTCTGACCCTTTCCAGCCCTGTTGGAGCTATTGGGAATGCTGCTGTCTGAGGCATCCAAGAGTCCTAACCAGGGAGAGGTTTTTCTCCATCACTGCAACCAGAGATCTGTGATGCTGCTGCTACTGCCCTCATTCTGCTTCCCAATGAAATTAAAACCAGACTTGGGCTAATTAAGCTGGAAACACAAAATTGCAATTTGCAGCTGATTAAGTCTTTAAAACAATATTTATGTTAATCTTCTTCTGATTTATTTTCTTGTAATGGCTTGACTAGGAGATAGCTTGGTAAGATGATTCTAGATGGAGCCGAGCCTACCCTGCCAGATGCTGGGAGCTCAGAGTGAGGGTTTTTCACTCACTGTGGTTACAGGCAGGAAAAATGATGTCTGTCTGGGCCAGGCCTGTATGCAGCAGGGTATGCTGAGTTGCAGCTCTTGGTTTTGCTGCAGGAGTGAGTCCATCTGTGTCAGGAGAGGGCTGTGAAACAGTGCGTGGGAGGGGGCATCCACTGGACAGCCAACTTTGGCTGGGGCAGTTCTGCTTCTCCTGCAGCTCCCAGACGTGGCTTTGCTGTCACACAAGGAGGCTGCTGTGAAATGCTCTTTTGAGTTTATCCTCCCAGACTACAAAGGCCTGTTGTAAAAACCCAGTTTCCTTCTGCACACTGTGCGTGCATATCCACTTACACTGTCCTCCAGCCCTTCTTCCAGCTCCAGAGCTGGCAGAATGCTGGGCAAGTTTCCGCAGGATACCAGCTTAAGGAATTAGTCTGTAGAAGTGTAAATGATAATGACAGAAGGGACCTTGAAGTCATATGGAGAGTCTGTTTTCTCAGACAGCATTCCTGCTTCCAGATCACCCCAGGTACATTAGTCAGATTTGCTCTCAGCTCCCTTTTCTGGAGGATGTTCTGCCTGACTGCTCTTCTTCCTATTTTCCAGTTCCTTAAAAAAAATATTTATTTGGACTGGAATTTTTCAGGGGCTTAAAGGTAACACAGTCTGTGTTCACCCACCTCTTCTCCATTTTTTCCCCTTTTCAGAATGGCTGTGGTTTACCCACCCTGGTCTTGACGCCTTGGGGATGGCTGCAGGGAGTCCTGGGGAGGGGGCTCTGGGCAATGCAGGTTGAGGTGGGGAAGTGCTGGCATGCCATGCGATGTCACCGCTGCAGTCCCTGCATGCAGGGAGAAGAGGTCCAGAGGTCAAGGGCTTTTCACTGTGGAATTGTTAAATTAACTATTAATTTAGTTTTGATTAAATTAAAACTTTTTTTTTTTTTTACCAGCAAATGATTCTCTGCATAATTAATGCTGGCTGAGACTGCTGATTCACTTGCTGCTGCTGTGGGACAGAGCATTCATTGCAGTCCAAGACGTGCTGGGTTCCAGGGGCAGCCCTGTAGGAAAGCCATGTGCGGCCCTAGGGAGAACTTCGGTGCCCGGGACAGGGAAAGCACTGGATTAGATCCCCCATTGCAATGAAACTATTAATTTTTATTGGTGAGCCCACTCTCCCCAGGGCCTGGGGTGATGCTCCCCATTAACTCTGCCTACAGGGGCTGAGAGTGGCCCGGCTGCAGCTGTCAGGTGCAAGTTGTCATCAGCCACAGCTTGATTGGATGAGATTTCTGGGGAACGAGAAGCTCCCAAGCTTGTGGCAGTTACCTGCCCAATGTGGGCAGAGGAGAATTTTCAGGTTTTTTTCCTTGGTGTATAGCTGTACCCTCTAAACACCCTTCAAACGCTGATAGGCTTCCCAAGGTGTGGAGAGAGCGCTTTCCTGCCTCCAGGTGTCTGAAAGCAAAAGAAATGGTGAGTCACAGGGGATTGTGGTTTTAATAATGAAATATCATCTTTTAAAACCTGCAGTGAGCAGGGCAGTTGGTTTCATTATTCTGAGCATGTTTGGCCAAAATCCTCTGCTGGTTACCAGACATCCATTCCCCTCTGCTGTGTGGCTGCAGCTGTGGTGAGATGAGTGGTGGGGCAGGGATCAATGGTGGAGCAGGGATGGAGGTGGGGTGGGGATCTCTGGCAGGGCAGGAACCACCACACCTGGCTGACGTGGGAGCCCCAGGGCTGGCAGAGAGAGCAGTCAGTGGGGCTCTGTGGTGTCTGGCTGAGGATGGCTGGGATTGCAGTAAAACTAAACTTAGCATCCAGGATGTTCCTGAGAGACACTGTCAAGGTGCCACTGGTGTTTGGAACAGGCTGGTCCTGCAGCTGGGAACGCTGGCGAGATGAACATTCCGTGCAGAGACCATGTTTGCTCTACTTGTGTCCTCCGTGGTTAATGCTCTGCAAATAACTTCTTGGCAATGACTCCAATTAGGCCAGGACATCTCCCTGTAATCTGGATCCCTGTTGTGCTGTCAGACTCAATTCAAATTTAATTTGCTAAAGGTGTATATCAGGCAGCTTTTTTCCTTAACACAAAACTGAGGGGAAGATAATATTGATGGAAAAAATAATATAAGTTCATATTCTTCTTACCTTAAGGAAGGAAAAGTGATGCCAGAAAACTTGGCTAAATTTACATTTTAATGGGAAATGTTCTGACTGCCTGCTCTGAGAAACACAAATTGCTTTCCAGATGGGACCCTCACTTTATACCAAAGTGCAGGGAATTAAATCCAGCAGCCTCTGATGAGATGAAAGGGATATCTGGAGCCACAATCTCCACAATCAGCCACTGGCAAGGACAAGCCAGGCTCTGGTGGTGAGGCCAGGCTGTTGTCCCATCAAGACCAGGGGCACAGGCCAGGCAGCTGCTGGGACTAAGGGACGTGGCTCCTGGCTCCAGCATCTGGAGGTGTCATGCCAGTGAGTGGAGGGCTGTCTGCTATGTGTTTCAAACCCTGGGTGACCGTGACCCTGCCCCTGCTGGTGTACCCCAGCCCATTTTGGGGGCGCTGACAGAGGGAGGGCTGGCTCAGAGGAGTCTGTCCTCATGTGTGGCGAGGTGGGGTCTCAGTAGTGGTAACTGCACTGGCACAAGCGCCACTTCAGCCATTCTAACTGGCAGCTGCAGTGGGAGCCTCCCAAGAGCCTGTGCCCAAGGCAGCTGTGCTCTCTGGGGTGTCCCTGCCCTCTTGTCTATTCCTTGTCAGAGCAGCTGAAGCTTGCAGACAGGCTCCAGCAGTCTCTCTGTGATGCCAGCCTGGTGTCTCAGACCCCCATACAGCCAAAAGCCGTGCCCAGGACAAGCTGCCGTTAATTTCTTTGCATCTTAAAGCTCTTTGAAGATGAAAGCACGGCACAGTGCTGCATAGTCTTATCTCTGGCAGGGCCTGTCACCTGCAGACATTTCTGGCATATTCACGGGCACAGCAAAGACTCATCCCTGCTGGGACTGAGTTCCTGGCGTGTGTCCCCACCCCATATGGTCCTTTTCCAGTTGTCAGAGCAGTTGTGTGCAGTGGATAGGATGTAAATTCAGTGTCGTATGGCAAACACATCACTCAGACAAGGAGACAACATGCTTATTGGGGATGCTTCCAATCCAATAAAATAAGCAAAATCATCCATGTTAGAGGCTCAATCAGAGCAGATGTGCTGGCACCCACAAGGCTGCTTCCCCGGGGGAAACAGTGTCACTGTCTGGAAACCAAGGCAGTGATAAATCATAGGTGACCTTCAGTGATTTGTTACTGCCTTGAGCAAAACACTGCTGCTCCTCTGGGCCAGTCCTGGGCATCTGCCTGGGATCACAATGATTCCGATCTTTACTATCATAATGGGTTTGTCATGGGTTAGATAATGACAAAAGGCTGCGGATGCAGGAGAACACAGATGTGGAGCTGCTGGAAGCAGAGCAGAGCGTGGACCAGTGGCAGGTACCACTGGTGTTTGCTGCTGTGGGAAGAGCCATCCCCAGCTGCTGGGTCTGCAGGGCTGAGCAGGGTTGCTCAGAGGCCCCTGTGGCTCTTGTGTGCTGGGACAGAGAGAGATGGTTTCTCATGTTTCCAGATTGCCAGGCATCAGCAGGCTCAGTCCTGCCTCACACTCCATTGGTAGCAGCAGGACTAATGCTGTTAGTGGAAGCGGTGGGAGAAACGCAGAGCACTCGCGGTGTGTGTGGCATGGCAGAGGTTCTGGTAAAGAGATGGAGCAGCTCAGGGCGAGTTCTGGAGATTTGGGGTTCACAGTGATGTGCTGAACTCCTGCCCAAAAGTGGAGCCAAGCTGGAAGGTGGTGGGGTGGGAGCCTTGGAGTTTGTTGGTCACAGACAGGAGCGGTTGGGGTGAAACTGTGGGCTGGAGCTGAATATGGGGCCATGGTGGAGGAGAGGGTGTTGGGCCCTTCAAAAACATCAGTGGGCACCTAGTTGGGCCCAAATGACAGGTTTCAGTGCTTCTCCTTGGAGAGGCAGTCTTGCACTGTTCTCCCTGGCAGCAGGGTGCTCTGCACCAAAATACAGTGGGGGCTAGGACCCCTCCTGCCACGCTGGTGTGAGTGGCTAGTGGTGCTCATGGGGTTGACTCGGGAGCCCCACCAGTGTTGAGGAGAATTCTGAGGACTCCCTGCAATGACTCAGGCCAGACCCAGAAGCAGGTGCCTGAGTTTAACCAGCAAGTTTGTGTCACAAGGATTCCATGGGCTTGGCTGGAGTGAATGTTATTTCCCCCCAAAAGTCACAGGGAGACAAAACACCTACTAAAAACAAAACTTCCCATGATACTTCAATTGTGAAGCAAAATTTATGTTTTGATTTTGGAAATCAATGGCAATTCACAAATTATTCTCCTGTGCTGCTACAGGTCACCCATCAGCATTGGTCTCTGCTTGACAGGAGCTATTATGGGGTTTGTTTGTTTGTTTGTTTGATATTAGTGGTTTGTTCAGCTGCTCTCCAGGTTGGTATGGTAATGACAAATTACAGACTCATGGGCTTTTTTTCCAAACAGTTTTAGAAAATGCAGCTGGATGACATCATCACAGTGCCACTGAGCACACCAGCAGCAACACCTGGGATGAAGCAGTGTTGAGGAGGGCATGTCCCCATGAAGGTGAGCACCAGGTGAGTCTGGTGTGGGGCAGCAGGCTGCAGCTCCAGAGACATGGCTCAGACACACTACTGCCCCTGTGTCCCTTCATCTTTCCCAGATTGTTTATCCCTGTGCCCACTGACAGTCTGGAGGGACCAGAACATTTCAGGATCACTGCTGCTTCCTCACTCTGTCCCACCCATTGCCCACTGTGTTGGGATCCTGGCTGTGTTGGGATCACCTTTGCTGGTGATTCTTTAAGTGACCTTAAAACAGTTCTTCATGACACATGTTGCAATGTCTTGGAGGTCCTGGGTGGTAGTGGGATGCACCGAGTGCTGTTGTGTGGCCATTTTTGGGGATGGAGCAGCAGTTCAGAGCCCATGGGGACACAAAGGGGGTCCCAAGCTGGGATGGGTGTCCCTCAGGAAGGGTCTGTGATGCTGGTACTGGAGCCATCCCAGACCTGCTGGGCTCTGCAGGCGTGGGGCTCTTTGCCAGCACCAGGCCTGTGCTATTATGGGCAAATTACCTGCAGAATGCTTTTTTAATCTTGAGAGAAATAACTTGATTAGTAATTATTGGTGCAGAACACTTGGGGAGTCTCTGCAGAGGGCGAGGACAGGCTGTTTCACTGGAGCTGCCTGTCAGTTTTGTCACCTAATTATAAGACTGTTCTGTGCCAAGACTCGGGACAGACAGGAAAAAACCCTCAGTGTAATTGTATTGGTCATATTTTATAGCCACTAATTACTTGCTTTGCAATTAGCATTTCTCTGGCTGGCTGGGGAGCTGTCACAGCCCTGGCTCACGATACATAGCTCAGTGCTTCCCATGGCACAGCTTCCCAGGGCTGGCAGGGAAGGGGGCTCAGGCCCTGTGTCTGCAGCCTGACAGCACAGGAGGGAAGGGAGGCTGACTGTCACCGGGGGGCGGGTGAGGGATGTGATGGTGTCCATATCTGGGACAAGATGCTGGGTCTGGGCTTGATGGCTCCACCTGAGCTCAGTGTGATCATGAATCAAAATTCTGATGTGAACTTTAGCTGCATCCATAAGCTCTTGATTTATCATTATTAAAGATATGTCAGTGTTCAAACTCTGGTTTATAGCTGTAAATTTATATTGTATGTTGTCTCTGATACAGTAAATATTCTTGTCCAAAGCCCATCAGGCAGTTTTCTACTTATTAGGAATTAATGACTCATAAAACAGAGCCAGAACAGGCTGTTGGTGTGAATGAAGGGAATGCTGTGGCTATTGGGTTTCCCTCCTAAAGAATTATGAAGGGACCCCAGTTAGCAGGTAATTGGGTCAATCCACCCTCTGAGCAGGTCCTGGGCTGAGCTGTGAGTTTCAGAGGATCCTGGCCCTCTGTGGGATGTGGGGGCTCAGCCATGCCAGCCCTGTCAGGCTGCACTGCCAGGTACTCTCCTCTTACATCCTATAATACATATGTTAACCCTCTGGTTCTTTCTGCACTGGCAAATCTTCAAAATCCTTCACCTCCAGGAAAGACCATCTGCTGCTTCAGCATCATGAAAACAGCTTTTGGCAAGCGAAACTTCAGTTTATCATTTTAATTCAGCCCAATGCCAAAAGTTCTGTAATTTATTGTGCCTTTTGCAAGGTTTTTCTCTAAGTGTCTGTATAGTTGGTGTTTGTTTGGGAAGTTTTAGGGATCTTGTGTTTGTGTGAGTGTCTCAGAGTTGTCATGATGCGGCGAGAGAACTTGTCTGGTCTGAAACTGCCCTGGGCTGGTGTGCTGTGCTGACACTCTTCCATAAACACCAGTCCTAAACTAAAACTCTTCTAACAACTAAATTAAATGGAATCAAAGATAAATCAGCAGTTAAATGCATTTGTGGATGCCTGGTGTGGTGCTACCGGTGGACTGAGGATGATGCGGCAGTGGGAGCTGCAGCCTGGCATGTCCTCCTGGGGCTCAGAGGAGGAACAGCTCTGAGAGGGGTTGTACTGAATCGTTTGTCCATTTGTTGCTTCCTTTTGGCATTGCAGACGAACTTTTGCATCCCAATGCCTGATTTGTAGGACCTTTGCTCACTCACTGGGACAAACTTGTATTTTGGTTAAAGCATTACAGAGGGATACAGTGTGATAGAATGGGCAATGTTATCTCTAAGAAGCAATTATACTTCATAATATGCATTAATTAAAACTTTACACTTAAACCAAGTAGCTAATTACAGATCTTTTAGCTTGATAGAGTATGGGAAGGGATAATATAAATGGTAATTATTGAGTTAAGCAGAATGTAATGTGCATCCAGGGCTCACCTGGGACATCTCAGTCAATACTCAGTTACTTCACTCTCTCTGAAGTCTATGTGCCACCTGAAGGCTCATGCTTGCCTCCTGTGACATCATCAGTACTGTGATGTGCCTGGGCTGGCGGGTGAGCGGTGCCAGGGCCAGAGAATGTGTCTCATGAGGCTGATGTGCCTTGGCAGCCAGCTCTCAGTCCATGTCTGACCTGCCCACCATGGCCCAGCCATCTGGCCTGTGGCAGGTGCTGGTGGTCCGGCTCTGCCCAGCTCCTTCCTGTGGCCTCTGCACAACGCTGGGTTCCAGCTGTGGACTTTGCTGCTTCCCAGCTTGGCAGAACTCCTTGAGGTTTCTGCCATTGCTCCCTGCCACTGCAGGGAGGCAGAAGTGTTACGTTGTGTGGGTCTGTGCCGCTGGCAGTGCCTCCGGGCCTGTGCAGTCTGTGCCCTGCCAAGACCCTGTGCTTCTTCAGCATGCCTTGACTGAGCATCATTCCTGGCATTGCACAGCCCTTACAGTAACACAGAGGAGAAATTCATTTAGCAAGGCTTAAGGTCAGATTCTGAGAGTTAACAGTTGCGAGGTCAGGAACAGAGAGTTACAGGAGGAAACAAAACACAAACCACAGCCCTACACCGATTGCAGGGGACAGGCTGCTCCCTCGGCTCTGGTCGCAGTGCTGCAGCAGCATGCAGCCCCAAGTTAGTTACGTTTGTGGCCAGTGAAAACAGAGGCAATGCTCTTCATGCCTTCCTATCAGATGGGAATGGATGGGAAGCCATCCCAGACCAACTGCCACATTCCCTTCTGGGGATGTCTGGTGAAGTAAACCTTTCTGCAGGTGTGGGGTAGCCCTGGAGAGCTGTCATCACTGACCACAGCCATCCTGGCACTGCAACAACGTCCCGACAGCTGATGTGAGCTTAATGACTGGATGTGAATGTACTGACTGGCAGGCACTGGGACTTGCTGGCTGGGGAACTGGAACTTGACACAAAGCCAGGTGCCTGGCTGGAAAATTCTGGCTTGTTTGGGAAAGGTCACTGTGATGCTTCAACACTTGAGCTAGTTGGATTATGAACAGCTCCAAAAACCCAGCAGTAAATGGAAAGTGGGATAAGATGTCCTGTGGATTTCTTGGCAGGTGATGTGGGCAGGCCGGCCTGTGCACACTGTGGCAAGGCCAGCACTGACAGAGGGCACGATCTGAACTATACCCACTGCAGGCTGAGGGGAGACAAGCTGTTGGCCAAAACCACAGTGAGCTCAGATGAGAGTGAGGAAGGGCTGGGTAAGGACGGCAGCTGCAGGCAGCTCCAGGGCCTTTGGGCTTGCTGTGGTGAGGGCTCGGTCCTGTCCCTGGCATGGCCGTGGCTGGGAGAGGTGCTCAGAGGGATTGTGGCAGGAGAGACTCTCTGGCTGCTGACGTGGTGGGGACAGGTCCTGCTGGCTCCCAGTCCTGCAGCAGAAGGTAGCACTGTCTCCTCCCCTTCAAAGGCAAAATGCTAATTTCTGTCTGAGCAAGAGCAGTCACAAATTGTACATCAGCTCCTTCATCTGTGTGCTCCATGCAGCACCTCTGCAAAGGGTTTGAACAGGGATGAAAAGCCCCTGTTAAGAAGGGAGGCTGGTTAAGTACCTGAGTACGGGGCTGGCTGGCAGCTGCTCCAGGCCCGTGGTGAGTATCTCAAAGCCTGGGGTGCCATCAAGGGTCCCCAAACATCTGCAAGGGAAGAGCTTCTTTAGAATTACTAACAGCGGCATCCTGTGTCCTCTTTGGTCCAAGCTGATGTTTGCTGAAGGATATTGGAAGAATTTGTAGAGATATTTCTCTTTAATCCTGTCCAAAGTGACAGCAAAATCAAACTAAAAGGCAGGAGATCATGTGCTGTTGTTTTAGGCAAGAGCCTAGTGGTGTTAATGAAGGGTTTTATCACTATGGGGGCTGTTTGATTTAGAGAACAAAATACGCAAAGTAACAAAGCTGGATGAATTAAAAGCCTAACAGCATAAAAATGTATTATAGCCCTACAAATTCTTCAGGGAACTTGTCTGGGCTATCCCACTCTTCCTTGAGACCAGTGACACTGCCAGCCAGCCCTGTCCTTCCCTCTGGGGCTGTTCAGTACTTGGTTGCTGGATTTGACAGCAAATCCAAGGAAAGAGGTTTTAGGGGCAGGCAGATGGTGGCTTTTGGCAGGGATGCAGCATTTTGTGGTTGTTGGGGGTTTCAAAGAGCCAGGATACCATTTCTCACTGTTTAAGGTTTGACTTTTATTTGATGAGTCAAGGGATATAAATAAATGGACTGTGTTTGCAAGGGTGATGCTTCTGCATCTCTGACTGGCGTGAACAAGGGCCGGGGGGGAATAGTGGGTAGGGATGTTTCTGAGAATCTTCTTTAGTCTTTGCTCTGCTTTCCTGGCAATATCAGCAAGCTCTCCAGCACTGCTGCTCTCTAATCTAATCAGACCTAGGGAAAGAAGATTCGCTGCAGTGTCTGACCACTTAGATAGCCACCAGCAGAGTAAATACCAGACATGTCCTGTGAGAATGGCCAAAAGCTATTCCAGCCCTTTTTAATGCAGAGACAAGATCTCTTGAATCTGGACCTCTCCCTGCTTTGGGCTGCTGCTCCAAATTCCCCTACTGCTGGCCTTTAGCAAGACTCAGCAGGTAGGTTCATCGATACAGAGGAGGATCTGTGGCTAGGTTTGAAAAACAGGTGTCTGTTAAGGAAGACAGGCGCCTCCTTTGGAATGGAGAATATGACTTCTTTCTCTCCAAATTGTTATAACTTTGAAATTAAGGGGCTTTCAGGCAAAGGTATGAGAAAAGGAATAACAGTTCTTTACTCGTATGTATAACGAGGCAAACAAACAACAACAATGGCAGCAACAGCAAACAAAACCAGAGACCCGGCGCAGCCTCTCTGGACTGCAGGTGCTTTCCCGTCGGTGCAGCTCCGGTCACAGCCGGCAGGGGCGCTGTGGGCCCGCCCGGCTCGCTGCCCGTGGCCGGTGGCGAGCGCCGGCGGCAAGGAGCGATGGAGAAGGGGCTCTTTCACCAGCCCCCTGCGGCAGTCCGTCTCAGTGTTCTCCCAGGACAGCAAAAGGAGCTGTAGTACGAACCTCCGGAGAAGCAAGTTGGAATGGCAGGACTGCCCGGCAGGCAGAGGGTGAAAAGCTACAGTATAGCACAAACCCGGGGGTTGGGCAGCAGCAGCCCGGCTCTGGAACACGGCAGGGAAAAGGGCCCCCCGGAATTTTTCACTGGTGTTGGCTGGAACCCGGGTCCAGGCTCTGCGAAGGGGGGCAGCCCTTGGCGGGAAGTGGGGTGCTCTCGGGTTCTGGCAGGCACGCACTGGCTCTGGGCTTCCTGACAGCCAAGCAGCAAAAGAAGTCGAGCCGTCACAGTGCCGAAGCAAAAGAAAAACCTAAAAGAAGCAGGCAAAACCCACAGAAACAGCAGGAGCTGTGGTCTGAGATACTGGCGCGTGTGTCCAGTTGAACTGCCCGCGCTGGAAGAGAGGGGCTGCCTCTCTTTTCGCCTTCAATTTCTTCTGGAAACCTTGGCCTGGCTGCCATTCATCACGATAGCCCCGGAGCCAGGGAGGATGGGGCGTGGGGCGGTGACAGCCGCCACCCCGGGCACAAAACAAAACAGATCAAAACCTCCCAAAATGGGATGGGATAATAAACCATCCCCAAGACAATCTGTACATGGGGAACTCAGAACAGGGGGTATGCAGTCCCTTCCTTCTCATGAGCATTTATGGGTGTCTTCCAAAGTGTTTTTCTTTATGACTTGATTAGTAGATAAAAGACCACTTCTTCTTTTAATGGAGTCTCTGATGTTAATGGTCTCCTTCCAATCAGATTAAGGTGTTTTGGCCCGTGGAGGACCATCTAATGGAGGATGATTGAGAAATATCTGGTTCACAGCTAGCTCCTTGCACTCTCACTGTGCTGTGCTGCTGCCACTGAGACACTGCCGGGAATTTAAAAAAAAAAAAAAAAAGGCTGGAGGAGTTCACCCCCTCCCTTCACAGGGGCTTCAGCACTCCCTCCTACCAGGCTCTTCTGCGCTGTCATCAATGGTCATCCTGGGACCATTCCAAGAAGCACATGGAGAATAGGGGGCTGTGCTCACCCTACTGAGCTCCTGGGGCAGCTGGTGCTGTAGCGACTGCCCTCCCCTCATGCAGTGGGAGCTGTGCTGCCTGCCTGGTCCTGCCCTCTCTGCCATGTGCTACATACAAGGGCAAAGCAAAGCGCTGGAGTCTGCTGGATAATCACAGCTATTAGATGCACTCGTGTGTGCAAGAGGGTGTGAAATGCAGATGGATGGAGGACCCTGGGGAGCAGGACAGAACAAGTGGGGACGTGCCCATGTCTGCGCTGAGTCCAGGATGGAGCACTGGCTGTGGTTGCTGGCCAGGGGGTCCTGGTGTCCCTGAGCCCTACTCAGCCATGGGCATCGCTGACTTGCACAGAGCAACTCCCCAGGTTGGTCCTATTGTATTAACAAGGCACCACTTCTGCATTTTAAGTGTGTGCTCCTTGATATTGTCCTGCCTCTAAATGATCCTGGAAATGCATTGTCTACTTAACTACTTTTTAATTAAAATTCAGGGATATTAGAAAAGAGAAATCAATTCTTGTCACAATTAAGACTTGGTTTGAACAATTGCAGCATGTTTCAGTGAAGGATCCTCTCTGGGCTTATTGATCTGTATTGTCATAATGTCTAGGTTATTGCCATGGTTCAGACAGTCTTAAATTAATATTTTACCTGAATTATGTATATATTCTGGCAGGCAGAGGAGGCTGCCTGCTGCCACTCAGAGCCTGCAGGGCTCCCTGGGCCCCCGTGCCTACTGACTGAGGCCTGTGCTGGGATGAGCACCTTGTCTCCTACAGTGTCAGGCTCCTCTGTGAGCCTGGTGATTGCACCAAGGGCCTGGTGACTGGTTGGGCAAGTCAGGTAGTCTCGGGGTCTGCAGCCCCAGAAGTGTCTCAAAGCTTGGAGGCAGCCACAGGGCAGCCAGTGGCACCAGTTGAGCAGGAATTGGCAACTGGCAGTGCCCACGGAGCATCCTGCACCCAGTGCAATGCTGTGTCTCCCTGCTAACGGGAGCTGGAGCAGGACCAGGAGGGCAGGCTAGCACAGGAGCCTTCCCCATAGGTGGCTGTGGCTCCCCCAGCCACCGAAGTCTGTCTCCCTCTCCTTCTGCCTTTCCCTCTCTTTCTCTTCCTCCCTCTCCCTCTGCAGAGCGGGGCTGGTGGGAGGTCGCCAGTGCTTTCCACAGTGACTGTGGACAGAAGGGTAGAAGGATGATTAATCAAAATCTAATATGATGAAGGACCTTTTTAAAGGTAGAAGATGTCCCAGTTATGGTTTGTCTGCCCTTTAAAAGTTCTTGAAAACTAGGGGGTCTTGGAGGAAAGAAAATTGATTTGTCATGGTTTCTCTTGTACCTTGGGGCAGAAAGTAAATTCAAAGGGGTCCTGCCATGAAAGGTCAGAGTCTATTGCTGTGGCTGATAATGAGATCTCTCAGAGATAAATCAAAACACCTGGACTTCACCACAGAGCAGCTACTGGTTTAACCCAAGATTTGGAATCCGGAAGAAGAGAGGGCACATCCTAAACCTTGTCTGCTGTGGAAGCAGAGGTGGCAGCAGTAATGCTGCAGCCCCCATTATGCTGGTGCCAGGGCTGTTCCTGGTGGTGCCTGGAACATCCAGCAGCTCCCCACAGTTTGTGCAGAGCTTCTGGCCCCCACCAATGTACCTTTCATGTCATCACTGCTCCCTTACATGCAGTGGCACATCAGCAGCAGCTCCTGCAGCTGTGCTCCCTTCTCCCTGTGCTCCCCCCAGTCCTGTGAGCCACATTCCCCAGACTTGGGGGGCTGGGGAAAGAGAACCCTGATGGCCTTGACAACACTCTTTGTTACCCAACGGCCGTGGCTTCCAAGGCTGCAGCCCACTAGATCCCATTTACTTTGTGGTAAGTAGGATTCACATAATAACTTCTGGCTTGTATTAATGCTTTTAATCTGCAGACCTCAGAAAGAGATGAGCCAGAGAAAACCAGGAGAGAGATGCTCAGAAAAAAAGAAAAGAAGCAGAGAAAAGTGAGTAGGATGAACTCTTTACCTCTCTATCCCATTAGTATGTTTGCCATGGATTGCAAAATCCTGTTAGGCACAGGCAGCCTGCAGATCTCGAGGCAGCACAGAGCCTGCAGTATTAGTGCTGGCTTTGGCTTTGCAGCAGTGCCAGGGCTCTCCTCGAATGCTGGCTGCCCTCAGGGTGTTGGGGAGGGCTCCAGCACAGCCTTGCCCCTGGCTCCAAGTGCCTTCCCCTCACTGGGACTCCCTGGCTCCGATATTTGGAGCTCTTGGATTTGGGTTCAGTGACCCTCAGGCTCTGTGTTCGTGCCTTTGCTGTGTGACTAATTGGAGAAGTGTCTAATCCTGTTCTCCACCGATGTCACTGTTATGCAGCCTGTGATTAAACATGCTGTCAGCTGCTGCTGTTTACAGATAACAATGCTTCTTTCTCTCATTCCTACACTATCAGACTCATTAGGAAGGTTTATGGATAAATTAGTCAGTCTGGGATTGAATAATGTCTGAAATGCATACACTGAGAACTGCACTTTCCTGCTCTGGGTAGCCAAATGTGACAGTGACCTGAACCGCTGCACAGGGCAGAGGCCCAGCCCCACACCAGGGTAACCCCCAGATCCAAAGCCTAATTGCTGTCCCCACATGGCCTCTCTTCATTGAGACTCTTCCAGGGGTGAGCCCCCCACTTCTGGTACCAGGCTGGAGATAGCAGTAAGTGTCTGGTTGACAAAATTCTCTCTGATGCTTCATTACAGCAGATTCTGCAGTACACATAAAAAAGGGCTCTTTTCCTGCTCTTATTGCTTGAAACACTCATACATTTCCAGAGAAGATTCCTGGTAGGCTTGGTGCATGGCTGTTCGATACAGGGGGAACAAACTGCAGCTGCATATGGGAACAGGTTGTTTCTGCCATTTGTTATTTTTTTTCCCTAATTATGATGCAGATTGGATGCTCTCTCCAGCATTCCCTCCCTTTCTGTATATTCAAGCAGGATTTTTGTGAACGTATACACCAATTTCTTTCTGGGCCTGGACTGCCCCATTAGAATGGAGCAGAATTTATTGCTTCCCTGAGCTGCAGCCCTTTCCCCAACCCCCTTCCACCACTGGCCAATGCTGAGCCGGGATGGGAACAGGGCTGGGATGTACCACTGAGGAGGATCCCTCTCTCCATCATCGGGGCAGGGCTGGCAGGACCCCCATGGCAGCTATCCTGGGGGATGGTGTGGCCGGCAGCTGGCAGTCTCTCTCTCCAGGGCTGCATCTTGTCCTGGCAGAGTGGCAGGAGGAGCAGAGGCACCTGCAGGCATGGAAAGCTGTCCTGCTCTCTGCTGAGCAGTGAGCAATCTGTAATTACTGGAGAGCTTTCAGGGAACTGGACACACCATGCTGGTGCCTTATTTAGAGTCTGCCCAAGTGCTGAGTCCTGGAGTGCAAAATGCATCTACGAATTAGCCACAGCTGGATTAAATTGCTAATTATAATTTGCAAAGTGTATTCCCCTCTTCTATCATGAACAAATGAAAAAGACTCGCTCTGCATGACCTCCCTGTCACCCTCACCCCTTGACAGGGGGATAATTGGTGAATGTCTTGTGGTGATTGAGTTACCAAGTGAGTCCT
The DNA here is from genome assembly GCF_041296385.1 of Aphelocoma coerulescens. Classification (NCBI taxonomy): domain Eukaryota; kingdom Metazoa; phylum Chordata; class Aves; order Passeriformes; family Corvidae; genus Aphelocoma; species Aphelocoma coerulescens. The sequence continues at coordinate 4,130,768 of NC_091036.1, forward strand.
GAAGTGTCTTTCCTCATCAGTGTGTCATGCAAGTTGCATCTCTTATTTGCCTGATGAATAAGAGTCAGAGCAGCATCACTCCATGGAAATCCACAGCAATTCAGTGCCCTTGTTGTTGTTAAAGGGCATTTACTGCCTTTTTATTGAAGGACCAAGAAAGTTAGAAATCTTGGTAATGCATTTTAAATGGTGATCAGCACAAAGATATAAACATAAAAAAAGCTCTTAATAAATAGAGGAAACACCATGAAACTGGGAATCCAGGCACAAGGTGCATTGGCACTTTGGGGTCCCCATTTGGGGTGCAGGGATGCTCTCCTCAGGAGCAGTGTGAACCAGACTGGCACATACTTAGTCTTCAAATTAACCAAGGTTTGGGTTGCAGATTCAGTGCAGTGCAGCTCGGAGCTGCTGAAGGAGGTCTGGGAAGAGCTTAAGCTGTGGAGGGAGCCTGGCACCAGGGCAGGCACTGGCCATTGCTGTGGCCACTCTGGAGCTTCTTCCCTGGCACTCAGCGCTGGACACTCACCTCAGAAGCCACATGACCAGCAGGACCAGCCTGTCTGAAATGCCTCTCACAATGAGTGATGGCCACATGCTTCAGATCCATTTGTGAAACATAACCAGCCTGCTGTAAGACCATTTCTGATGTGACTGAAAATGAAAATCCTGATGACAGCACTTCAAACAGAACTGCTGCAAATCTCTATAAGTGGTTTTAATGAAACCAGCCAGGAAGAGAAGGAGAGCAAATCAAAGGTAGGACAACTCCTTTGTTCAAATTACTGTAATTGGTATCAAAATTACATTAGTGGTTGTTTGCACCATTATACTTGAGGTACATCCTCATTACTCCCTCAGTTCTCAGAGGCTCACACACCTGAGCTCTCTGCACATCTGCCTTTCAAGCAGAGCAAGTGAAACCACAGCAGAGGGGCAGGCTGAGGGGGAAGAAGACTGTGTGTACAAACATGGGTGCTGGCAACCTGCCCTGTACTCAGCACCACCAGCAAAGCATCTCTGAGGGGCAGGACCTGCCTCCTCCACCAGCCTTCCCACTGCTCCCAGGGTGCAGTCCAGGGAGCAGATCCCACACACTGACTCCTGAGCTCAGTGTGTGCTTCCGTGTGTCCTTCAGGCTCTGTCACCAGATTGCGACACCTGGATCCTTCCTGTCTGGTTCTAATTAATAGTATGTGGTAATTTGTCTCTGGTTGAGTTGGAGCTTAACACCAGGTGGATCCATGCCCCAGCCAGAGGCAGGGTTCATACTGGTGATGACAGAACAGGGTATGACTTATGTAAGTGTAATGATACTATGCTGCCTAGAGCTCAGGATTTTCTCAGTATATGATGAATGTGAGGCATTTAAAAAAATTAGACACTCTATTTTACATTGTTTTCTAGAACGTGGATATCTGTGGGCTCTCTGGAAATCCATTAGCAAGAAATGTAAAGATGCTCGAAGGCATTTACCCAGATTAGCTGCATTTATGCAGTCAAGGGTCTTTTATGTGATTACCTTAAAAGCTAAAGAACTGCTGCAAAACATTTATAGTGCAGACATCCTGAAGCAAAGAGTACAGATCTGACAGAAAGACAGAGCTGTTAAAGAACAAGTGCACAGCTCTGGTTGCTTTGTATTTGCAGACAAACAACCCAGAAGGTAGAAGGGTTTTCTCTTTGCAGCACTGAGGCTGGGCTATGCAGCTTTGAGCATGAGATTTATGGGGAAGCTTTACATTAACTTTCATTTTCACTGTGATTTCTGCCAGTTAGCAGGAGGGGATGAGCAGGGATGGGCCAGCACTGGCTGTGATGGAGTGCTGTGCCCCTGGGAAGTGGTGTCTGAGCCCTGTGATCAGCTGGGGGTGGCAGACTGGTGAGGTGCCATTGGGACCGGATTGCCTGAGCCACTTTTCTCTGTGGGATATTCCCTAATGCCAGGCACACTTGTGGGGTATTGCTGCTACTTCCTCTGCTCTGGCTCTGCCCTTGTCACAGCAGAAGTCCTGGAGCATGTTTGTGTGACATGCCCAAAACAGTACAAAATTGCAGAAATCCTTTGTTTTTCATTGTACGAAAATACTTTCACGTGTGGAAGAGAAAGAGAAGTGCAAAAGCTTCCATGAGGTTTCTGCCTACTCCGTCTTTTGTCAAGGATTGTTCTTTCAGGTGTACATTGAGGCCTGCATCCTCATGGCTCCTTTGTCCTTTAGCATAAAAAGTAATTTGTCAGCAAAAGAAGAAAAGTTTTGTTTTTCAGTACAGATCTGGCTGTCCTCCTGCTGAGACTTTCAACTCTTTATCTCAGGAATTGATGGTCTTGGTTTCTGATTCTCTTTCCTTGGTGTTTGTATTGATTTTTTTTTTTCCAGGAGGGTTATTTTCACTGTGGTGTCAAAACTATCTTTCTGTCTCCACTTACAGCAGGTAATAGCTCAGCTCAGCCAATTACACATTTTCTGGGCTGGCCCCACTCTTTGTACAAGTTCACCTGACAGTCTGGAGCCTGGATGACCCGATGTCTTTGCTTTCCCTTTGCTGTTGTCTCTATAGGCACCTTCTGCAGCTGCAGCAGCAGTCAGGAGTAGATAAGGGCAGCAGCCCCAGAGCTGGGTGTGAACAGCAAAGGTGACCAGACAAACTGGGTATTCCTCTTCCTCCGCCTGCAGATACTGGTCCCTTGTTGTGCCGCTCCAGGAGCTGGTCGGCTGTGCCATCCCAGGGACAGCATCCCTCTGTCCTGTCCCTGGCTTGGCCTTGGGCTCGTGAAGAAATCCAGTAGTGTCCATTAAAGGCTGCTCTGTTTTCTTCACTCCAGCAATGGCTTTTAGTTATCTGCTGTTGCTGAAACAAAATTAATGAGATTATTTCCCCAAAACGTGATACTTAAAATCTTAATTAAAATACCTCTGGCTGTTCTAGTACCAAGATTTTATAAGTGCTTGGAATAATATTTCAGATAAATGGAAAAGCTGTGTACTTTTAACATGACAGACCCTTCTTCTAGTAAAACATACCTAACATCAAATCCTCCATATACTTCCAAAATCCTCTTCCCTGCTTGGCTCCTCAGTGACAGGAAAGTGTACACGCCTGTGGAGCTTGGTGGTGAATGGAGCTGTCCCAGGGGTCTGGACTGATTTGCTTCATGACATTGATACCTTCTACTGTCGCAGCAGTGAGACCCAGTGTGTGGATACTAAAAGGAAGCTGCTGTGCCTGGAGGCAGGCAAGTGAGAGCCTGTATATTACACTGTGAGAGTTGTGTGTCATATTAGAGCAATCTGGCTTTAATGGGCATCTTTCAAGCACAAACTAGCTTTTTCCCACACTTGACTGATCACACAAATAACTGTGATTAAAGGTCAAGTGCCTGGGTTTTTCTATTTTATATGCGAAAGAAAACCTAGAAGTTAACATAGCATGAAATTGTTATGCAGTTCTGAGCCTTTAACGACAACTAAATATCACTTTTCTTCCTGGGTGGCTTGAGAAATCTTCAGTAACAATGGGTCACTTCTTTTGGTTTCCACTTGAGGAAGATTATAAATAAACCCTGTCTTTTGCTTCCTTGCTCCGTAACATGATGGAGGGAGGGTTTTGACTGTATGAACTTGTGCCCCCAGTCAGTGTGGCTGTTCCTGGTCTCACTGGGAGCTCCTGAGCTGCAGGTGTATGGCAGGAGGCGCAGCTGGACTCCAGTGCTGGTGCAGCAGCACACAAAGCACTGACCCATGCTGAGCTCTCCTGGATGGGAAGAACACTGATAAATGGATGGGAACTTCCTCACTAGTAAAGTTAACACAGAGAGAAAAGGCACTGACCATGCACTGACCTCTTTGCAAAAGAGCTGAGAAATGAAGGGAGAGTTGGAAACATCCTCTAGCTCCAAGTGCCCAGCTGGGCTTGGTCTGTGGACCAAGCACCAACCCCTACGAGCAGGGGCTGGCCATGGGGTACCATAGCCTGGCAGGGCTGTGCTAGATGGAGGCTCAATGTTTTTACTTCAGACTTGCAATATTTTACATTTGCCACATAATCACAGCAAAGGGAACATCCCACAGGAACAAATGTTTGCTTTGGTATCATGGTATCTGCCGCTGGGGGAAAACTGGCAGGCGTTCAGCCTGACTAAACTTTGAAGGTACCAGCAACACCTAAAATTAGTAATCATCAAACCTTGTTGAGTTCCTCCCCCGATGCAGGAGGCTGTGGGCCTGGTGGCAAATACCTCGGCTTCAAGTGAGCCAAGAATTGCCTCCCCCAGCCCAGGCAGCCCCCCTGCAGCCTCATGGAGCCTCATGGTGCTGTGCCTGCTGCCACAGCACTGTCCTGAGTGTGGGTGTCATGATCCAGTTATTAAAAGGCTATTAGAAATGCCTCTGCCCAAATTAAGGTGCAAACAAGACTATATGCCAATGTCAATAGTATGGGTTTTATTTGACGGTAAATATGAAAGAGAGTGAGGAAAGAAGAGAAAGAAATAGAAAATAGGTGGGGGGGACAAAGAGGGCGACAGAGAATATCACCACTCAGTGGATCCCAATGGTGTTCCATTGATCCTCTCCAGCTGGTCTTCTTAGTGGTGAAGGTCCCCCTGGAAGGCATAGAATCTGAAGGCTTAATATACGCTCAGGCTAGGTAGGAAAACTCAGGCACCTTCTTGGGGGGTGAGTTTGCCATTGTCTCATACAACAGACTCCAGGTTTGTTGCATCACATGCAGCCCTGCAGTGCAAGGCCTCAGGAATGGCTCTGGGGGCACTTCAGGAGATCCTTGATGGATTATGACACCCCCTCTGCTGCCTCTCACGTGAATGTGCCCTGGATGTGGCCTCTGGGGTTGGGGGTTCCACAGCTGGGCCACTTTGTGTAAGGGAGGATGGGTGTTCACTGTCCCTGAGCAGAGGTTATGGCACACTGAAACTTCCTGCCCCCACCTCGGCTGGGGGGGAAATCTGCAAACCTGCTCCCAGCAAATGGGTCTGTGGGCTATGGCCTCCCCCACCGTGAAGAAAGCCAGAGATGATTCTTAGCACGGCTGCTGGGTTTGGCTCACATTCTCTTCCTTGTTTACTTGTTTGTTTCTCCCCGGGCCTGAGGTTGATTAAAGAATGAGTTTTCCCTTTATTTAATCTCAGTAGTTTGACTTACAGTCTGAAGTTCTTCAAGGAGGTTTCCTGTGGTTGTAGCTTCTTTATACAGTTTTTGCTATAATGTGCAAAACTTTATATCAATATTTGAGGCATGAACTATTTCAGTCTCTGACAGTGGGTCTGGCAGGACCCATCCTACCTGGGGCTACCTTTTCCTGGGGTTTCTGTCTGGGCATTTTTGGTTTCACAGCAGTTGCTGGGCTTGGAGGACCTCGACACGAAGCTGGGAATAAAATTTCGACCCAGAAAGGCAGGACAGAGGGCTCGACAAAACTGACATTCCTGGGCACCACTTGCAGGCCAGGGCAGGGATGAGACCTGCCCCACTCCTCTCCTGGGCCCTGTGCTGCAGGAAGGAGGCTCTAACCCAACACTCTTGCTCGCTATCGGCAGCAGGAAGCAAACATCATCTGGGCATGGGGGCGGCACAGCACTGCTGATTATGGCCGCAGCATCCCGGCAACAGCGAGGGCTGCCCGTGCCCCAGCAGCCCTCTGGCTTCCATGGGGAGGGCAGCAGTTCCAGGCAGCCCAAAGCTCAGCACCGCCGCGTGCCGCCGCTTCCCTCAGGAGCCGGCCCCGTCACCGCGCCCGGCCCGGGGCCGCCCTCAGTCGGCTCCAGAGTGCCCGCCCGCCCGCGCTCGCCCCGCCCGCGCGCGCCCCGCCCCTGCCGCCGATTGGCGGCGCGGGTCGAGGCCGCGCCCCGGCGGTAGCGGTTGGCGCGCCGCGGCGGGGGCGGGGCGCGGAGCCGGAGCGCGGCGGCGGCGCGGGGCGCGGAGTCGGGGCGCCATGGAGACGGCGCAGCCGCCGCCGCTGCTGCCGCTGCTGCTGCCGCTGCTGCCGGTGCTGCTGCCGCTGCTGCCCCGCGCTGCCGCCGAGCAGGGTGAGCCGGGTGGGGCGGCGGCGACTGCTCCCGGTGCTCCGGCAGCTCCCGGTTCTTCGGCGCCCCCGCGCCCCCAGCCGCGCCGTGTCCCCGGTGCTCCGGCACCGCCGTGTCCCCCGTGCCCGGCTGCCGCGGCGCGCGGTGTCGCCGCATCGGTCCCGACGTTGGTTGCCCGCGGCGGGTCGGGCTGCGCGTTGCGGTACCGGGAGCGGCCGGCTCGGCGGGTCGCTGCGGGGCTGGCCGGACGGGTTGTGGGGCGAATGTGCCGCTCTCCGGGGCGCGCCCTGCCGGAGGAGCGGGAGAGGAGGGACGGGTCCTTGTGGAGTGACCGGGTCAGCCCGGGGTGTCCCGGTCCCCGCGATCACCGGAGGCACTAGGCAGCGCGCTGCCGGCACCACGACAGGGAGACGGTTCGAGCCGTGGGGTCCGTGTTCGTGGAGTATGCGCTGCCACGGACGGACCCGACTGGTCCCGGAGGCGGGAAGAGTGTCGCGGAGCATCCCGGAGCGCTCCGAGCGGAACGGTCCTCAGGGATGTGCCCGGGCCGGGGATGCGCCGCCGCGCCCCTTGTTACCGGTGTTTGAGCCCGAGAGGAGGCTCGACCTGCCGGTCGGGAGCTGTGGCTGTTTGCTGGTTGTGGAAGGATCGTGAAGCTGTGAACTGAGGGAAATAGCTCTTCCTGTCAAAGACAGAATTGGCTATTTTGTGGAAAAAGGGCGTCGTTTGCCAGGGAAATCCCTCTTTCAAAGCAGCTGCTGGTACCTTTCATTTCCAGCATCCGGACGCCATGGTCATGGTACAGTGGCAGTGTTGCCTGTGGTGTCAGAGGGATCGTCCCTGGGATGGCACAGTCGTTAGGGCACTGATCAGGTACCTGCGAGGTTGTTCTGGGTGTGCAGTGAGAGCTTCGTGGTGCATGGTGCTCACACGGTGATGCCATGGCTGGTGGAGCCAGGGTGGGAGCTGCTCCCACGCCCTGGCAGCTGGCGCAGCATGGCACGAAGCTTCCCAGTGCAGGGACTGGGTGGGTTTTACTAGCATTTGCTGTGTCAGTGGTTTTCCTAACATGCTGTCTTCCCTGCAGTTGTCCTGCTGGACTCAAAGGAATCACAGGCGGAGCTGGGATGGACCTCACACCCATCAAATGGGGTAAGCATGGAGGTGGGACTGTCCCTCTGCACCAGTGGAAAGGGTGAAAGGGTCTGTCAGTCTCTTGGTGCTCAGCAGCATTTGAAGTCCTGCAGTATGAGTGCTTTGCTTACCATGGAACTGGGGTGGGGGCTGGCAGCCACAGGACCTCCTCATTCAAGGTTGGTGAGTAGCTTGGCATGCTCAGTGCCGGGAGCCCCTGGGAGCAGAGCGAGAAGTGAGGCATTGGCTATGTGAGCACTGTGACTGGTGTGGAGTCCCTCCCCAAAATGACTTTACACTACTAAAACAAGCAAATAAACACTGGGTAGTTAAGGCTTTGTGTTGTGGTTTGCACACCAGCATGAGCACCAACGGTCAGTCAAGCCCTTAAAATCCGAAGGCTGTGGCTGGGGAAGTCATTGGGAGCTGTGTCATGTAGCACTGTTTGATCAGCCCCTGGCTTTGCTGCTGGTGTTGGTCTAAAGCTGCCTTCAGAAAGCTTGGAGTTGTGCTCCTTTCAGCTTTGGGTTCATTTTCCTGAATGGAAACAAAGCATTCAGGGGGAAGAGAGATAGGTCCTAGAGTCATCTGTGCGGCACAGCTGTTTGTTTGCAGAAGAAACCCTGTTTTCGGTATGTTTTGACTATTTTGCATAAATTTACCCCCAGAAAGAATTGCTTTTGGAAATTGCCAGGTTGTCATTCAGGCTGTGAGGGTTGAATCATCATTTCACTGATCAGAATCTCTGCTGATAGCTTTGGGGAAACACTGTTTCACTTGCAGTCAGAGGATTTGTCCTGTTGCAGCTAAAACTTCTACTGGCAGAGAAGCTGCTGCTACTGTTTGTGAAGGCATTTGATGTCCTTGTGCAATGGTGTGACTGGTGTCACATCTCCTTAGACATCTTGGATTTCTCTGGGTGGCCCAACCCCATCCAGCATTACACTGTGTGGTAACACTGTGTGGATGCATCTTCCTGGGGATAGAAAATCTGAGGAGTATGTGGGAGATGAAGGCTCTGGCTCCTGAGCGGATGATGTGTCCAGAGTCAGGCTTTGTTTTCCAAGATCTGCTGCCAGTGCTGCCTTTCTGGTTGCGTCTTCATGCTTGCACCTCTGCAGAGAGCTCAGGTGTTAGGTGGTCCAGGAGCAGGGTTACTGCAGCTGGTGGTTTGGTGGTCTGAGGACTTCCACTGCCTACGACATAATGGCCTGTGGTGGGGAGGCTTGTGGTAGTGACATTAATACTGGTTGGTGTGTCTCTGCTGGGGCAGCTCCTGAGCTGTTACAGCCCTTTGTGTTCTCTCCCCAGTGGGAAGAGATCAGTGGCGTGGATGAAACCTACAAGCCAATACGCACATATCAGGTCTGCAACGTCATGGAGCCGAACCAGAACAACTGGCTGCAGACAGGCTGGATCGCCAGGCGTGATGGTCAGAGGATCTTCATTGAGCTGAAGTTCACCCTGAGGGACTGCAACAGCATCCCTGGTGTGACAAGCACTTGCAAGGAGACTTTCAACTTGTACTATGTTGAGTCTGACTCTGACTTGGGCCGGAGCGTCCGTGAGAGCAAGCACACCAAGATCGACACCATTGCTGCTGATGAGAGCTTCACCCAGGGGGACCTGGGCGAGCGCAAGATGAAGCTGAACACTGAGCTGAGGGAGATTGGGCACCTGAGCAAGAGAGGCTTCCACCTGGTCTTTCAGGACGTAGGCGCCTGTGTGGCGCTGGTCTCCGTGCGGGTCTATTACAAGAAGTGTCTCACCACTGTGCAGAACTTGGCCATGTTCCCAGACACAGTGGCAGAGACAGCCTTTGTGACGTTGGTGGAAGTTAAGGGCACTTGTGTCGCTCATGCTGAAGTGGACGTGGATAATCCCCCCCGGATGCACTGCAGCGCGGAGGGCGAGTGGCTGGTCCCCATAGGGAAATGCATGTGCGGCCCTGGCTTTGAGGAGAAGGACGGGGGATGCAGAGGTAAAAGTGGCCATTGGTGTCCTGGCAGTTTTTGTCTGTGTCAGTCCGTGCTGCTGCCAGAGCTCTCTGGTGCCTGAGCACAGTTTGGACAAATGGAATTGTCTTTTGTCAGCAATATGTTTCTTTAGGTGATGGCAGCTCCCCAGTGAACCACCAGACCTTTGTTTGGAGGGTGGCAGTTGGAGGGCATGGGGCTGCTCTGCAGCGTGGTGCTTGTTGGGCAGACATGTCAGAGCTCTGGATGCTGGCAGGCATTTCCCACAGCTTTATCTGTAATGTTAAAATTACTCTAGAACATTAATATCCCTGTTGATATGCTTTGGACACAGTTTAATAATTCGGTGGCTTTACAGCTCACAAGGTTATATTTAAGGACAGCTGCAAAAACGGACGTACCCTCTGCCTTAACAGGTATCCATCCCACTAATGAACCTGGGGCTGTGACCACTTCTATCTCGCTTTCAAAGGCAGGTGAGACCCAGGTGTGGGATGCTGGCTGTCATGCTCTTCCTCAGAGTGTGTGACCCTCTGAATGGAGAGAGTTGCTGGTCTAATGCCACCCCTGGGCACCTTCTTGCCAGCCGAGACCTGGGAAAGGGGATGCATTCTTCAGTAAAACACATCTGAAAAGACCCTTTGCTACCCATCCCTGGTGTCCAGATGATGCCTTGGTTCTCTCCCTTTTCGCCTCAAAAACAGATTGACAGGAAAACAGCTAAATAACTGCCAGGCAGGTAGATTTCCCCCACACTGGAGGCAGGTGGTGCAGTAGGACGAGCAAGCTTTTCCCATGGAGTTGGATCTGCCCTCCAGGCTTTTCAGTTTTACACTGTGCTGATGGTGCTGCCTTCCTCCAGGTGGTGGGATGCCCTTCCAGGTGCTCTGGGCAGTGGCTTCTCCTTAAGAAGACCTTATTAAAGCTATCAAATTGAAATCTCAGTGCTGTTGATTGCTTCAGTGGCTGCATGGCAGCTTGCCATGCTTTCCACATCTGTTTGGAGTAGGGATTTACATAGTGAGTCCCAGAAGGCTTTTGCTAATGTTTCAGGTTTCTCTGTGCTGAGTTTAAATAGTTCATATTCTCTGAGGAAAAATATTTGAAGTAATTTAATGGACATAATTAAGTTTTTCTCCCCTCTCACAGAAAGCCGGTCATTAGTCATTCTCTGTGGAGCAGCGTCTGATGTCTGGTCAAATATGAGAAAATAGTTTTTAAGGGTTGAAAGTTTTGGGTTTGTTTGCAGCCCTGCATTAGCATAGTGCTAAGTGAATAGCTTTAAAAGATTTCTGATGAAAGCAGCCAGGGTTGTGGAAATTCTTCAGTGAGGACAAAAGCCCTTGAGCTGGAGGCAGGTGGGTACTATAGGAGTTTGGGGATGATAAACCAGCCAGGTGATGGCACAACACACCTGGCTCCACCACTATGATCTTGTGGTGGTGGCTTTGGAGGGCTCAGTGGGTGTGAATCTGTGGGATCCTGCTGGCCCATGAAACTTCTTGGCCACAGTCTCTGTTGCAGCTCTTGTGGGCCTGAGAGGTCCAGGTGGCGGACTTGGGGTGGTGGGGGCTCTGCTGCTGGTGCCTGTGGGGTGGCATGGGCGCCAGGGTCATGCTTGCGGGTGGTGGTGGCAGCAGGACTGTGGCACTGGCGACAGCTGCAGCACAGCTGGAGGATGCAGGAGATGAACTAGCAAAGGTGTTTAAACTTGGTTGCAGAGCTGGTGTCCCTGTAACCCTGATTTAGCTACTGAAAGCATCCTGCGCCAAGAGAAGGTTTGTGTCTTCTGAAATTAGGAGAGATGAAAAAAGGCCAACAGGACTTATGACTCTGCTAATTCTGGCTGCAGGAAAGCTAAGTCTTTCCATGTCCATCCTCCTGTCTTGCACCACTGCTCCAGAGGCACCCCAGCACTCCTGACAACTTTGCATGTTTCCGATGAATCACTTTAGTGTTTGGTGGAGTGCAGCCATCTCTGGGGTGGGACTGCACAACTTTAGTTCTGTTTAACATCCACTCACAAAGAACAGAAGAGTTTGTCACTGAAAATGTACTCAGACTGCTTGTCTTGTCTGATGTATCTCTGTAGCCAGATGCTGCTCTGTGCTTACTCTGACCATAAAACCCATTCCTGGAAGATGCACGGCAGGCAAGTGGGCAGTCCTGTGCTCTGTGGATGATCTCTTGCCCCTCCCTGTTTTGTTTTCACTTGGCTTTTCACCTTTGATGTCTTTTTACCATTACTTTTGTCAGGCGTGAGCTGTAGCCCCTTTGTGCCATTTGTTTTGTGATGTGTAGCAATAGCTTTTGTGTAAATGAAGCCATGGTAAGGGGGATCTGCCTGACATTTTCCTTCAAAGTTGTCTCCTTCTGCTTCATCTTTTCTATCCAATCCCTAGTAATATCTGCAAGGAGAATTTCAACAAAGCTCAAGGTTAATATTTACCCGCCAGATTTGCTGCAAATGAGACAACTTAAACCAGACATTGAACTAATATGATGGAGACCAGTTACCAAAAATAGCTGCCAGCCACTCTTCTTTGACAGAAACGTAAATTTGTGCTCTGACGAAGTTTCCTCCTCAATTCATTTTCCTCCACTTCTGACAGCAGTGGCAAGAGCCAGCTCTGCACTGCTGCTGTGCCCCATGCTCTGCTCTCCCTCACCAGCACCCGGAGCTCTGCTCGGTCTGGTCAGTAATGGTCTAATTAGTGGCCATGTCCTTTGTCTACATGGGAATGACATCACTGAAAACAGTTTTAGAGTTGAAATAGTTTCTAGTGCTTTGTCAGGATTTCTAAATGGCCTTTTAAAGAGATGAGTGTTGCTGCTTTTCTGGGGAGGAAAACCTCGCACAGGAGGTGGCTTCAGTGACAGCCTTGTGGCAGCATGGGGAGCAGCTGCTGGTGTCCACAGTTGCTGTTTGAAATGGGGAATAACAGAAATTCCCCCTCCTTTTCTGCATTACTGGATGGATTTTTGAGCAGCATGTTGAATTCAACCTGCTATGGACAAGACACAAGGAAGATTTTTTTGTATCTCTCTTAGGGAAAAAGCAAAGGTTTAAGGTGGGGGTGGGATGTGGGGTGAATAAGATGCTCTTCTGTCCATTGGGTATGTCCCACCACATTACTGGGTCACTGCAGTCTCCTTGGGTGGAAAAGAAATAGTTCAACTGAAAGTTAGAGAAATTTAAAATAATAAATTACAGTATTTTGTCATTTACTGCAAAGATACTTCCTGAAGCCCGAGGTCTGCTTTTCTGTTTAAATACAAAAAAGATGGATCCAAATGTACAGCACTTGGAGCTTTTGATTTGTTTAATCTTTTATACATTAGCTTGCAAACCTGTAAGTGCTCTTGGAGTGTGTTTTATCTGCTGACTGATGCTGGAGGATTATGCATACGTTTATTTTTCCTCCTGGGACTCTGTAAGTTGCACAAAGCACCAGGTTTTACTTTCATCACAGATGCAGCCACAGGCATCCCACAGTCAGACCCTGCACTCGTGGGGCCAGCACTGCTGTGTGGAATTGACCCTTGGTAGGGCTGGAGCTGGGGACATTGCAGGGGGGTTGTGAGGTGCGATCAGCCGTAGTGCTGGATGGTGGGTGCTGCTTCCCATCAGCTGTGCACATAGAGCACCCATGTAAAATGAGCTCTCTTTTCAGTCTCTCTGGAGTAATGACCAGGCTTGGAGGTATTTATCATTTGGGATTGCATGTTACATTGCTGGTTCACAGTGTGTCTGAAATAATTATGGCTATGGAAGTTGTGACAGATTCAGACACAAATCGCTCCATGACATTTAATTTCAGAGCAAACTACTCTGACAATTACAAGCATCACAAGTTGTTTGGAGAATTCCTGTGAGGTTAAGGTCATGGATATCTGGCTGCTGGATGAACGTGGTGAATAGGCTGTTGAAATGCAGAGAGGACGTGTCTTGCCCACAGCTAAGGGGGTTCGTGTGAGCTGAAGTGCTCAGCAGGCACGGGGTGCACTGAGAGGCCGGTCAGCCAGTCCTTCACTGGGAACTGTTTGGTGGATCCATTAGGGAACTGAGAGAGACAACAGTAAATTGCAGTTGGCTCAGCGGATGTGCCTGCTTCAGTGTGTCCTTGAGGAACATTCTGGCATAAATAGCAATGAGGTTCTGTCAGTCCTGGCTGGATTCATCAAATGCACTCTGTTAGATATTTCATGACTGTCTTTCTTCTGGACTAAATCACTAAATTTAATTTCAGCTGTTAAGAGCTCATTGTTGGGGATGCACAAAGATCTTGCCCGTGGACACAGGTTTTTGTTTTAGTACTCTTCAAATTATTTAACAAGGACAGAAATAACAGAGTAGCATTGTCTAGAGGTGTCAGAATTGCTGGGAATGTGTTGGACCATAGGCTGCTTGTTAAAAACCAGTTATTAAAACACTCCAAACTGTGTGGAAGGCAAGGTGCTTTTGGATTCTCTCAAGTGGTGCAGCCCAAAGTTCCCATCCTGGCAGACATGGAACCGAGGTGAGAGGAGCCACAGCCCGACTCAGTGCTTGCATTGATTGCTCCTCATGCTGACTGTGTCCCTTTCACACTGTCACGCAGACTGGACACGATTGCTGTCCCTTCTCTCTGCCTGCAGTATTGATTACAGCTGGTGGGGGAAGACAAGGCGAGATCACAACCTCAGTGTGGAGGGGACAGGAGCCTCTCTGCTACCCGAGGACATTTGTCGACAAGGCTCTTTGGCCACCTCAGTACACCACTGAAACTCTATTCTGTCAATGATTTACACAAGGTGCCCTGTCTGGTTTGGGCAGTGCATCCTTGTCCATGGGCACTGCTGGCAGTGTCTGTCTCTCCGTGGGGCTGCTGCCCCCTCCTTTCCCACTGCGCTGGCCTGAGGCACTTTGCCTTGGAAGCACTGATGAAATGTTTGGAACATCATAAACAGTGACTTTCTTGGCTTGATAATGGGATTAAGATAGATGGAGTATGGCGCTGCTGGCGTAGTCCAGTGAGGGGTCAGCAGGAGCAAGAGCTCCTGGGAAAGATGCACTGGTAACAGCTTGGATGACGGTAGTGAGATTGCTGGTTTGAGTGTTGCTCAGGGAGGGCTGGATGCATGTCTAAGGGCTTGAGGGGCCCAGTGCTCCCAGTCTGTCCTTTGCTGGGAGGGACTGTCAGGCTGCTGGGGTGCCTCAACCCATGGTGCTGTCCTGCTTCTTGCTGTGGCACCCCCGGTGCCAGCTGTGTGTTTCCCCAGCTGTGGCTTTCCTAAAGAGCATTTTTATGAATGTCTGCTTCAACAGAGAAAATTAACACACATTAAAGGAGATGAACTTTGTCAAATACAATTCCATGACCAAAACTGGAAAGGAATCGATTTTGGAAGACAACTGCGTTGTAGTATTAATTATAAATGCCTGTATAAGGGTTTTGAGTGAGGCTGCGGCTGTTATTGATTCACACTGGCACACATGACGCTGCTGCTGCTGGTAGGACTTCACTGGGAAGGGAAAATGAAAGCTATCCCATGCCACTTGAGTAGGAAACCATGCATTTTCTAGGTCTGCATCCTCAACTGCCCCTGCTTTCCCTATGGCACAGGCTGGGAATGAGAGAGGATGTTGCTCTCTCTCAGCTAAGACACCCACTCCTTTCTGAGGAGCTGTGTCAGATGAGGTGGTAAGAGAAGCCTTTCCCATGGTTACTTCATGCTGGGTAATCAGCCAACCTGCAGCACAAATCAGTGTAGCTTGTTCTGCTGCTGGTTTGACAGTGTGCAGACAGTGTTACATTGAGGAGGGAATGTGCTCTCTCTGTCAGTGAGATGGATCAGGCATGCTTGAGGAGCTTCTGTGGTCAGCAGTGGTGGAGCTGGAGAGAGGCAGTTGATCCATCTGACCCATCCGACTGGGACAATGAATTATTGAATTTTATTGTTTAATAATTTAGTTGTGATAGTACCAGAGGACCAGGAACAGGATAGAAAGCAGTGTACAAAAAAGAGAATTTCATTCTATAAATTGATGACCTGATCTCCCAAGAGCTGTCACATACCCACTGTAGAAATACGTGCTGTGAAATGACAGGGAAACCTAAACCAGCTGGAGACCAAGAAAAACACTCGTAGGCTGAGGCAGAAGAGAGTGGGAGTTTGTCTGAAAAAAGAAACAGTGACACACATATGATGCATCACATGTGCTGGGCACTTCTGTTCTTCTCAAGGGCAAGTTTTGGACAGCCAAGGAAAAAAATTAGCAAGTAAAGCCCACGGCTCCTCGTGGGACACACTCACATGGGGTTGTGGTGCCTGCTCCTGGGACATGCAAATTGGGGTATTTTGTGCTATTAATAATGACAGACACTTCTGTAAACTTACTTCTGGCTGTTAGAAAACAGGGAGGAATAGTCTGAAAGACACTTCTAATTGGAAATGTTCCATTTCCTATGATGAGATGTCAGATTTGTGTGACAGGCACATCTGAGGGATGGGGGTTCTGGGCTTAGTGCTTGGATCCCATCATGTTTGTAAACAGGATTGATTTTCCTGTCCTGTCTGATGCAGTGATATTTCTGCCCCGTATTGTGGTCAGTGCTGCCTAACTAAAGGAAAAAGCAAACTCTGTCTCCGTTCTATGAATATACTACTAGTTTTTATTTGTTTTCTCAAATGTAAAGAGGGAACTGGAAGTTTCAGGAGCAATTTTAACATTTGCTATTTTTTCCTGGCTTATCTAGCACCCTAGATAGGGAATGACGTTTACTATGAAAGTCAGTGCAGAGCGACAGCACCCAAATGTCTCTTCTGGGTAAAGCTAAGGGACATCTCTCTTGGTGCCAGGATCATGCAGGTGCTCAGGGAAAACAGCTTAGAGGGCGGTGTCTGCTGGCCAGTGGCAGCAAAGGAGTTCCCAGGAAACAGGGAAATGCAGTCACCAGACATGTCCCCCCCATTCATCCTGTGCTGCTCTCCCCTTAACACCCTCTCTCTCTTTCAGCTTGCCTTCCTGGGTTTTACAAGCTCTCCCTCCATCTCCCTCTCTGCTCTCCATGCCCTGAGCACAGCTTCACACATGAAGAAGCCTCCACGTTCTGTTTGTGCCAGAAGAATTACTCCAGGTCTCCTTCAGACCCACCATCTGCCTCCTGCACACGTACGTCTCGCTGGAACAGCGGCTCTCTGTGGCGAGGGAACAGTGTCCAGGCACTTTGTCTGTCCTGCAGCACAGAGCTGGGTGGTGCCCAGGGCTGTCTCAGGCTCCCTCTGCCTGCACTGTGTGCTCACCTGTGGAAGCAGGTTGCTGGGGGTCCCGTCTGCGCTGCGGTGAAGCTGCAGTGGGGAGGGGATGGAGGGGCTGTCCCTACAACCCAGAGCTTGCAGGCTGAGGCTGCAGGCTGATGAGACAGGTGTGCAGTTAGGCTTGCAGACTCCCTGGTAAAACTGGGGCACACTCATTTAGTCACTGTAGTTCACAGGTTTTAATTAAATGGCCTCTAGTTAATTGGACTGGACTCCAGCTGCTCTGGTGATGGATGCTGTCCAGCTGCCAGCCCAGGCAGGAGGAACCCTCCATCTCTGCTGAGCATGGCCAGGCAGTGTCTGACCGGCAGCAGGCTCCTGGGCACCAGTGGTGCTCAGGAGAATGCTGGGTCCAGCCAGGTGCTTCTCATGGACAGTGTGAGCTGTGGCTTATGGTGCACACACATCCCTACAGCTGGGATCTGCTGTCCCATGTCCCACTGTGTTGCATGCACCAATGCCTCCATGTACCCTCATGCCACCCCTCAATGTGGCTGTGCAGGACCGTGTTCTTGTGCTCTACCCCCAGTGCCTTTGCTGCTGCTCCCAGAGGACCTTTAGGTTTGTCCCAACACCTGTGCACAGACTTTTGCTTCCAGGTCCACCCTCTGCCCCAAGGAACCTGGTCTACAGCCTGCGGCAGTCGTCACTGGTGCTGGAGTGGAGTGCCCCTGCCGACGCAGGTGGCCGCAGCGACCTGACCTACAGCCTGTGGTGTGGCCGGTGCCCGGCGGTGCTGCGGGGCCGCTGTGAGCAGTGTGGCAGCAGCGTGGGCTTTGTGCCTCAGCAGACGGGGCTGGTGGACCGCACCGTCACCCTGGTGAACCTGCTGCCTCACGTCAACTACACCATCCGCGTGGCGGCCCTCAACGGCGTCTCGGCCGTGAGCCCGCTGTCGGGCCAGCAGTACGCCGAGGTCAACGTCTCCACCAGCCGTGCAGGTACGGCTGCGGCGTGGCACACGTGGACAGGGCTTGGTGCTTTGTCCCCATCGCACCAAGGGGGCAGTTGCTTTTGCTGTCTTGTTCTGGCACGTCAGCTCTGGGGTGTCGGGGTCTGCTCTGGAGCCAGGTTGGTGGCTTTGCTGCTGGGAGGACATGGAGTCTGGGGGTGGTGTGGTCACTGTCCTCGGGCTCCACGTGCCTGTGCCATGGCAGTGCCCCGTTTCTGCTTGGTTTGTCCTGGTGGCGCAGACATGATGCTTAGATGTGACAGAGGGGCAGATGAAGACTGGCCCATGGCACTCTCGGAGGGTTCCAGTTGGTGCCACTGGGAGGCAAGGAGTAAGCGTGGTGACAGCCTGGGCTGTGAAGGGACAAGTCTGCTCTGTAATCTGGCTGCAGTTTGAATTTACAAATCACAAAAAAAGTACCTTTGATGAAGCAACATTTTCAGCCCATTCATAAAAAAACCCTTCTTAAAACAGATAATTCAAATGTTGGCTATCCTTCAGAAACAAAAAAATTGATTTCCTTTCTCTATTCTGCGCTAGTCTGTGACACTATTTTTTTACTGTAATTGTCCCCTTCCATTTCCAGTTTGGCATTTCTGTTCCCTCAGGCAAGGGGAAGCAAGTGCCCATGCCTGTGGACAGGTCCCTGACCAGAGGGGTCTGTCCCTCCTCAGCTGACTGTGCTGAAGGACAGTTGGCTCTGGCTTGTTGTGTCCTTGTCTGTTCCTCTGCGGTTACGTTATTAATTTGCATGAAAACCCTTTTCCAAGCCACAGGTAATGGAGACAGATGATCCTCATGTACCTCTTGGCAGGAATTGGCCAACAATTTCATCTGAAGAGATTAAACTTTGATCTTGTTATAAATAATTTTCCCACCACTTGATCAAATGTTTTTGTGCATGTTGTTGCTTTCTCTTCCCTCATACCATAATCCCTGTGACTCCATTGGGGGATGCTGTGCTGCAGACGGCTCCTCAGTGGAGGTGTCATTCCTCATTAGGATCTTTGCTGTTCAAGGATGGATTTAGCTCTGGGAAGATCTTCTGCCTCCTGAGCTCAGGGCAGGGGGACAGAGGACAGGCTGGGGTGGGTTGAGCTTAGAGAGGTCTAATAAAAAGCCATTCCTCCAGTCTGGTGCAGGCAGAGGGGCCGGTGCTCTGGAGCTCCCACCTTGCCTGGGCCCCCAGGTCTGAGCTGGGCACAAGAGGCCAGGTGTGGGAGTGCCCCATTCTCTTTGGGAGTGAAGCAGCGAGTCGGTGATGCTAGTCCATGCCTTGGCTGCTAAGAGCAGCTTTTCCCCTGGGGAAGGGGGAAATCTCAGCCCTTTACTCGATACTGTGTACTCCCGAGGGAACAGAAATGCACATAAAGAATGTGGATAATTAATCCTGTAATCTGTTCAAAATCAATGTCTCTTGTTGAGCTGTCAAGTCTCTGGATGCAGATGGTGGCTTGGAATTACCCAAGCAGCTGAGGCTCAGGAGTTTCTTGGAACCCTGGCAGTTCTTTATTGCTGAAAGTGTTCCCTTCCCTGTAGTGCCAGGCCAGGGCTGCCCTGTCTGCAGGCACCCGGTGCCCTGGTTCCTCTTGCCTTGCACCGTCAGCAAGAAGCGACAGTGATGGTTAACCCATGCCTATCAGCAAAGAAGGGGAGAAGGTGGGGAGAATGTAGTTTCCTGGAGGGGTGGCTGCACAGCTGAATTTGTAAGACCCCACTGCAAAGAGGGGACCCTGTGTGAGCAGGATGTGGAGCCACAGCTGGCAGAGACAGTATGTGGAGGTGCTCCTCAGAGCACATCGTCTCTTGGAGTCCTGACTCTGCAGCCCCTTGTCACTAGAGCCCACCACAGAAGTGCTGGATATGGCCAGAGGTCAGGAGGAAGAAGACTCCATGGATGCCTGAGCAGTGGTGACTTCCATTGTGGCTGTCATGCTGTGGTCTCGGAAGTTGTTTGCAGCAGCAGGGGAGCTCTGTCTGCTGCTATGCAGGTTCAGAGGAAAAATTAAACAAGAAACAAGACCCTATTTAGCTGTCAGATCCGGCTCCTCTAATCCAGCTCCGAGTGCAGCTCCATGCTGTCCTTCCCCTCTAGCAGTCACTGGAGGGAATTGTCCATCGTTCCTTGTATTCGCAGGGAAAAGAAGAGACGCAGTTTAGTCTGCAGGTGGCAAAATTAATACTGTGTTTTTTCTAATGTGTCCCCAGCATGGGACTAAATAAAAGTGTTTGAGGAGTGAGCGAAGCTGTTCACCTGCAGGAGCGGAGCTGCAT
Source organism: Aphelocoma coerulescens (assembly GCF_041296385.1). Lineage (NCBI taxonomy): Eukaryota > Metazoa > Chordata > Aves > Passeriformes > Corvidae > Aphelocoma > Aphelocoma coerulescens. Next base: position 4,150,446 of record NC_091036.1, read on the forward strand.
TAGCCATGTAAATGTACACTCCAGGCCCATGTCATTTGTATTCCTGGCAGGAATACAAGGCTCCTGCCTTAAAGAGCTTTTAAATCTGCTGCTGATTAATAATGCAACCAGTGCCAGAATGCATCCTCCTTCCTGATGCCAGAGAAAGGGTTTGAACTGGATTTGCTCCTCCAAAGTAGATTTGCCTGTGTGTGCCCAGGGCTGATGCAGTGACCATGGGACAGTGGGGCCGCAGGATGAGCTGGCTCTGGGGCAAGTGTCTGAGCTCCTGGGGTCTTTGCCCTGAAAGGACTGCCTGCTGACTGGTGAGACGGCTTCTCTGCTTTGGAATGGAGATCTCTTAGGCAGGAGCTGCCTGGGATGGTGCCCAGGGCATGTTCTGTGTTGGGATGTTAGTAACTGGTGAGGGAGGGGAGAGGTGGCTCTATCTGGCACAGGTGGGGCAGGGTGCAGGGGCATTTGGTGTCCCTTGCCGAGTGCAGGTGTTGGATGCAGTGAATCATTCTGGGGAGGGACACAGTGCCACATCTAGTTTTATGCCTGTTCTGCTGCTACGCTGGTTAATCAAGAGGAGAAAACACACGTACAGGGGAATGGAGTTTATAAAATCAGGCAGAGTGGTGAATAATTTAATGTTTGCTTTTTCGAATAGAGGCAATGTTAGGAGAGATTAAAATATTGATGGGAAACACATTTTTTTCACAGTGTGAAATGATTTATAGCTTGTGTGATTTTCTTTAATGCTTTTTAAACATGTGAGGCTGGCACCTGCTTTTCTGTCATGTACCATGGCCTCTGCTCTAAAGCACATCCCTGAGTGAGAAGGATTTTTCTTGATGACTTTGTTAACAGTCAGGACCATGCGTTCAGGTCTCTACAGTCCATTTCCTGGATTCAGAGATACAGGAGAGCAGCTGTGTGATATTTTACTGATGGGAATCATATAACACAGTAAGGAGCACTTAGCTTATCTTACAGGAGCAGGACCCAAGGCAAGTATTGGGGGAACCTTCACCTCAGGCAGGTACTGCCAGCACTGGCCCTTTCCCACCACACAGACAGAGTGCTACTGACCTTCCTGCCATGCTTCATGCCAGGATTGAGCTCTCTCCTGTTCCTTACAGGGTGAAATTTGATGTTGCCTTAAAGGCCATCTCTGGGGCCAGTGAATTCACTGGGGGTTAACGTTTGACTGTGTCCCACACCATGGGGTGGGTCACAGAAGAGGGAACCGTGTGTGGGCACTGGGAGCTGCACAGGAGCCCCTTTGGCTCTTCTCATGCTCTCATCAGAAGCCGAAGGGACTTGGAATCAAGGAGCAAATCACCATGAATAAAACATCATGAGGGCTTTTTATTTCAGCAAAGATTAATGAGCTAAGTAATAAATACAAAATTTCACAGATACTTAAGTTTACTTTCTAGGGACTTGTTCCTCTCCACAGGAGTCTTGGTGGGACAGAGATGGGTCCAGCAAATGCCCTGATTTGATGGGAAGTGGGACAAGCTGGAAACAGTCAATGTCTCCATGCAGCTTTTGCTGTGCCTGAGGGCTGTGAGCTGCTGCCTGCACATTCTGGAGACTTGTTTGGAGACAAACCTGGTTAAAATGGGAATACTGGCAAGTGCATCTTGCAGTGGATGAACTAAATGGATGCACTCATGTCAGGGAGACAGTTTGTGCTGACCAGAAATACACAGCCAGCTCCCGAGGCACAAACTGCTCTCAGAGCAGGGCGGTTACTCCCAGCAGTCCAGTGGCATGGGGTAGATCCAGTGTGAGGTGGTTCAGGAGGTTCTGGTATGTCCCACCAGCCCTCCTGATCAAAGATTGTGTTTTGCCTTTCCCAGACATCCTCAACAGGGGTTCAGAGCCCAGGACATAAGTCCATTCTCAGACCCCTCAGCAGCACTAAGGGCAGAGGGTGCCATTAGGATTTTTGCCAGTTTTCCATTGGAGTGTTCCAGGCTGCCCATGGATTACAGAGCTGTTGTGTTTTACCACTATCTTCTCCCATTGGATGGTCACCAGCTTGGAGTTATTCCAGCCCTGATTCAGAGAGAGGGGACTGGCATCTGCAGAAGCCACACACTCTGCAGCTGTTTAAGTTTAAGATTTTACTGAAGCAGCACCTCAGTCACTGCCCATTTCCTCTCTGCATTTTCAGTGCCAACTCCTGTCACTGACATCCGCATGGATAAAGTGGAGCAGAAGAGCGTCTCCTTGTCGTGGCAGGAGCCAGGCCTCCTGACTCCCAATGGCACCGAGTACGAGGTCAAGTACTTTGAGAAGGTAGGCTCTGGGCACTGGCATGGGCTCTGCTTGTGCCCTGGCTTGACTCCATGTCTCCTTCCCCTGCCAGCCAGGTCTGTGCTCAGGAGCACAGTGCCAGGTGCTGTGTGTGTCTGATCCCAGTCACCCATCCACTGTGTGACTCCTGCTAGACAGGGACTGAGATACCTCAGTGGATTCCTATGTCCTTGAGGAGATGGTCTTTGTATTCCCAGCCTGCTCTCTAGGAGAGTGTTGGACCTTGTGCTCTGCACTGGCTTAGGACTGAGAGCCACAAACCTGTGACTATGGTGAGCTATGAGTGGCCCTTCTACATGGGAGGAGACCCAGCAAATGTTTTTATGACAGTTTCTTGATTTTAAAAATTGCTGCTGTATGACAGGTGCAGTAGGTTGGGAATTTTAGGAGAATTACCAGTGGGCAGAGCAGGGACAAGGCTCTAAATCAAAATAAATGCAGTTTATGACACAGTTCTGCAAATTACCTTATCTGCGTGTGCTCAGGCTCGTTATGGAGCTGACGGCATGTCAGGCACACTGTGCAGGTGACATGTCAGCATTCTGTATTTAGAAACAAGCTACCGTGAAGCTGATTCATATTAATGTGATTTTCAGCATCTGATAGATTTGAGAGGAGGGATCTGTGGGGGAGGGCAAATGCTGGAGTAATTCCTGTGCAAATGGGCTGCAGGAACATGATATTTGGGGTATGAAATGAGGAACCTTCCTCCTTGGATAGAGAATTTAAATTCAGTTTCACAGTTATTCACTGAAATGAGGCTTTTGATGCTGACATGAATATCAACTTAGTTCTTCATCTTTGCTTTTAAAGCTTTTGTTTTTACAGTGAAGATTCAATGAGGAAAATGTATAGAATGGAAACACATTCGGTAGTGATGTGAGCAGTGCAGTGAGTGGCTGCTGCCCGTGCCTGTGCCAGACTGTGGGGCCAGGACACTGCCCATGTCGGACTCTGGGACTGGAGCAATGCCCGTGCCGGACTGTGGGGCCAGGACACTGCCCATGTCGGACTCTGGGACTGGAGCAATGCCCGTGCCGGACTGTGGGGCCAGGACACTGCCCATGTCGGACTCTGGGACTGGGGCAATGCCCGTGCCGGACTGTGGGGCCAGGACACTACCCATGTCGGACTCTGGGACTGGGGCAATGCCCGTGCCCGACTGCGGGGCCGGGACACTGCCCGTGCCAGACTCTGGGACTGGGACACTGCCCGTGCCCGACTGCAGGGCTGGGACACTGCCCGTGCCAGACTCTGGGACTGGGGCAATGCCCATGCCGGACTGTGGGGCTGGGACACTGCCTGTGCCAGACTGTGGGGCCGGGATGCTCCTTGGGGCTCCACCTGCCATTTGCCAATCCACACAGATTTGCTCCAGTACTCGAGTGGCTGCAGCAGGGGAGCAGGAAAGGGCTGGCTGATGCCACAGCTGAGCCTGGCACAGGCAGAAGTTGCTGTGTGGGGTGGCACAGCAGCTCCCCATCACCCCATCTTCTGCCTTCATGTCTTCATAGCATCATCCAGCTCCGTCTGCCATTTCCTGTGACCTTCCCATGTAATTTCTGTTCATGAGACGTCCAGTGAATGTATTGTTTCTTTTAGAGGCTGGCTCTTTGGACAAGCTGTCCTGATGGGGCCCAAAGCTGAGGATACAGCTGTGCCATGCCAGCTCCATGGCACAGCTGTCAGTCCAGCTCCATCTCAGGTATCTCATTATTTCACAGGATCAGAGAGATCAGAGTTACTCAACTGTGAAAACCACATCAACGGCCGTGACGGTCAATAACCTGAAGCCTGGTACCCTCTATATTTTCCAAATACGAACATCTTCCTCTCCAGACTATGGGAACTACAACCCTGGCATTGAAGTGGAGACACTGGCAGAGTGTAAGTGCAGCAGGGCTCGTGTCCCTGTCAGGGCTCGTGTCCCTGTCAGGGCTCTGAGCTGTGCCCTGGGGACACTGTGCTTGCAGCTCGTGCCTCAGCTGCTCCTGGTTTCATGAAGCAGCATCTGTTCCTCTGGTTCTGCTTCTCCAGGTCTAAGGGCCACTACTGTCCAGGAACTTACTTTGCCTTGCATTTTCCCATTAGATTTTGATGAGGTTGGTCCTGCTGCCCTTCCTGTCCTGGGGGAGCCTGTCCTGGCTCTTGTCAGTGAAGAGTCAATGAGGGCAGCTACTCTCTGGCTTCTTTCTCATGAGAAGGCTGGGACAGTCTCTGCTATTTGGCTGAGATTGCCCAAAAACATGCTTAGCTCTTGACTGCTCCCTGCCTCCCGCTGTTGTCCTGGCTCTGGAGGCACTTGGCTTGTCTACTGCTTGGCTGGCTCAGGGCAGCCAGCATCAGTGTTATCTGCTGAGACTTCTTTTAAATTCCCATTCATAACTGTGGTCCAAAAGCATCTTATTTCACTAAAAGAGGGCTCGAGGGATGTTGGGCTTCAGCACAATCCCCCATGCTGGCTGGAAGTGCGAGGCTGAGCTGGCTGGCTCAGAACAGCTCCCACAGATTGTGTTTAACAGGGCTTTAAATTGCCTTCATTTGCCACACAGAAGACATTTCAGAATGAATTGAAGCCAATAAAGATTTTATAGAGAATGTAGCTATCTAATACCCCTGTTTGCAAAAGCAGGAGGAAAAGGGATTAATGTGATGAAAGAAAACTATTTGTAAGCCATAAATTTTGATATGTTCCTCTGATAAACAGGAATCTTCCTCAGCTCTGATTAACAAAACCAGGAGCTGGTGCAGCAGTGCTGGGTTGCTCTGTCTGTGCCTGCAGCACTGCCCAGCATGTTGGGCTGATACCACCAGCTTGGGCTCTTAAAGCTGAACCAGAACGTGAATTGTTGTGAGGATGGTGAAAAGCAGCTGGGTGGCTACTCCCACAGGCCTTCTAGAGGACACAGGCTGGCCTTGGGAGCAGTGACCAAGGCAGCTCCTCTCCTTGAACCTGCCCCAGAGCACGTTGATGACTGGCTCTGCTTCCCTCCCAGCAGTGACAGTGGCCTCCAGTGAGCAGAAGCCTGTCCTCATCATCGCAGTGGTGGCCATTGCGGGGCTGACAGTGCTGGTGTCCATGGTGATTGGCGTGATGGTGTGGAGGAGGTGAGCAGGGCCAGGCACGGTCCAGGAGGGTTTGAGCTGGGGTAAGGGGCTGCTGCCCAGGTGCTGGTGTGCATCTTCATTCTCTTTGCAGGCAGTGTGGGTACAGCAAAGCCAGCCAGGATGGGGACGAGGAACTGTACTTCCACTGTAAGTGGCCCAGCCATCGTGACTGGTGTGACTGTGGGGATCCCTGTATTTATCATTGTTAATAACCCACCAAAGCAGCCCTGAGTTCTCACTTTTGAAGTGTTGTCATCCTGTGTTATCCCAGAGCAGGGGCCAGCACAGCAAGGCTCTCCGAGGACCATGGTCTTGACAGCTTCATGTGCCAATGTCTGTCCTTCCTGTGTGTGGGTCACTGTGTGCCAGAGGAAATGGGGATGCTTGCAGCTTTCCATGGGGTGTATAAATTATTCCATCAGCTTCTCATGAACATGAGCAAAGAGCTTTGTTTTCTGGGGCTACTCTGGATTATTGAGCAGCAATAATTTTACAGACAACAGTTGTCAGAGAGAATCCAGATGTCGGGATTGATGAGTTTATTTGATTCCTGGAATATGCCCATGGAGTGCACACATGCTCTTCTGTTCCCCAAAGCACCTTGGAAGTAGAAGGGCCTGCCTTGACCATTTCACCTGGCTTTGGAGGGTGAAGGAGCAAAGGGGCTGCTCTCCTTTACCCAGGGGTTGTGGTAGTGGAGCAGAGCAGTTGGATTCACTTAATCCTAAAAAAAAATTCTTAGAAACCTTAGAACTGAGTCTTTTGCTTTGCTTATTGAAAGGTGGCACGTTGGTCCTGCCCACAGACCAGGAGATGGATAAGCTGGGATAGTGTTTCCCAGGATGGGTGGGTGGAAGCTCAGATGAGCCCCTCTCATCTGCCCTTTTTGCCTTTCCTGCAGTTAAAATACCAACCAGGAGGACATACATCGACCCCGACACCTGTGAAGACCCCATGCAGGCTGTGCACCTCTTTGCCAAGGAGCTGGATAATGCCAGCATCAAAATAGAGAGGATTATCAGGACAGGCAAGTTCCACAGGGTGGTGGCCGTGCCATGGGCCGTGCTGGTCCCCTTTTGCTCCCAGCACACTGGGCCATGGCAGTGCCATGACATTGCTCCAGTCTTGGGGGTACCTGCCTGCAGTGGAGGATGGGAGTGGGGCTGGAGGATTTTGTCCAGAAGCTTTGTTCCACATTCCTGGTATTTTCCCGAGGCACTGAACACAGCCAAGCAAACACCACACGGACCAGAAAGCATCCGCAATTACCTGCATCTGGGCAGTTTGACAGCAGCATGAAAACTATTTATAAATATGTGAACCTAATGATTTATTGATTTTCATCAACTTCACTGCCTAAAACTTAAAAGCAAATTAAAATCCCCTGACTGGACCCTAGAGCCTTAATGGCTACTGTGTGCCAGAACGTGGGAAACATGATCATTCTTTGTCATTTCTTTTCCTAAAGATAAATTCAGCTGTAGCAGCAGCAGAGGTGGAGGAAGGGAGGAGGGAAGGGCTTTGCCTGCAGCTGAAGGACAGTGTTGAAGGGGAGAGGACATTGAGGAGGGGACAAGGTTGCCTCTGAACTGCAGCATGGAGCAGCTCAGAAGAGTCCTGTGTACCTTTCATGAGCAAACTGGTGTTTGAAAAATCAAGAAAGAAATTAGTAAGGAAGACATTTAAATCTAAGGAATTTGGGAGTGTGTTTGTCTCACTGCTGACATAACAAGAACCTGATTTTTAAATCAATAAAGCTGTTCATAGCTACACACTTTATGCTGTAAAGCCAATATTGGTTTTTTATGTTGGGAATTCCGTAGCTCCTGTTGTGGAGGGCATGGCTGTGCAGTGGGATGTTCTTCCTGCAGGAACCCTCCAGCCCTGCTGTGTCCAGCTCTGTGGGAAGTAGACCCTGCACTGCCAAGCCAGGAGGCAGAACTAGGCAGGCCCAGAGCATGAGCTTGGTGACAGGGGGTTCCTCCTCCTCTCACGGGATAAAGCATGATTATGCACTGAAGCAGAGGGTGGAGAGAACAGCTGAGAGGCTCTGGAGATGGCCGAGGGTCAGTGGCCATGCAGAGGAATGGCACGATCCAGGGCAGGTGCTCAGGATGACGTGGTGTGAGTTTAACCCGTTTCTCTGCTGCTCAGGAGAGTTTGGGGAGATCTGCCGGGGGTGCCTGAAGCTGCCCAGCAAGCGCGAGCTGCCGGTGGCCATCCAGACGCTGCGGGCAGGCTGCTCGGAGAAGCAGCAGCGCTCCTTTCTGGCTGAGGCCTGCACCATGGGCCAGTTTGACCACTCCAATGTCATCCGCCTGGAGGGGGTCATCACCAGAGGTACGCGGGTCCCGGGAGGCTCCTATGCAGGAATGGGCTTAAACTGCTGCATTGGAGAGGTGACCTGGTGCTAGAGGTGCAGTTGGCTACCTGGAGACCAGCTATTCCCATGTGTATCAGCTGGGTTTGCATTCTGGTGATTAATAAAAAGCTTCCAGATAGATTAATAAATGCAGGTAGTGGGACCGGCTTAGCAGCCAAACATGTATGCTCTTAATAAAAGTAAATTGAAGTGAGATTCTACAGGTAAAACAGATGAGACTGACTGCTCCAGCTCTCTCCCATGAGCGTGTGTGTGGAACCAGCTGTGGATGCAATAGTTAAATGGATATTCATGTCAATCCAAAGAAACCAGAGCACGTGAGCTGATTCTAACTAGGCTTTTTATTAGGAAAGGAAGTATTCTGGCTGAGCTGGTTGCTTTTGCTTTCACTGGGCTATGCTGTCCTTTGTGGTGTGCTTCAGAGTCCTGATGAAAGGAACTTCTGATACTGGAATCCATTCCTAGCTGGGAATGACAGGGAAGCCTTGGACCCAGTGCTCATTATAACCTGGCTGAGATAATGTCCTTATCTCCCCCAAAAGGCAGGCAGTGCAGGGCTTGGCACCTGGATTTCTAACCCCTGTGGTGTCTGAACTGCGTGTGTGATGGCAGCACTCATGCGGTGTTGCTGGTCTGTTTTTGCAGGGAGCACCATGATGATAGTGATGGAGTACATGGGGAACGGCCTGCTGGACTCCTTTCTCAGAGTGAGTACTGGGGTGTCTGCCCCGCTTGGGCTCTCTTGGCCGTGTTCCCATTGCTGACCCTTGGCTTTTTCTCCTCCGCTTTCACAGAAACATGAGGGGCAGTTCACAGGCACCCAGCTCATCTGCATGCTGCAGGGCATAGCCTCTGGCATGGCGTACCTGGCAGAGATGGGCTACGTACATAAAAGCCTTGCTGCCCACAAGGTCCTTGTGAGCACCAGCCTGGCATGCAAGATCACTGGGTTCAGACGTCCAAAGGAAGACAAGATGGAAACCATCTTCTCCACCATGGTGAGCTGCATTTCCACATTCTGTTGTCAACACTTTTCCTAGGCTCCCATTTCCTTCTTCAAGTATGAACCGGGACTCTGCATACTTGAACTTCTTTCTTAGGTAGAAATCCAATATGTTTGGCCAGGGAACTGTGCAGCAGTGGCCTGGCACCATGCCTGCTCCGGCCACAACCCTGCTGCACAAATCAGGGCAGAGGGACTTGTGTTTGTACAATTGTGAGGTGTTTTCATTAAATATGAATGTACAAAATGCCATCAGCTCTTCCTGGGGACATTCTCCTCTCCCATTAATATTTCAGGACTCACACTTCCATGTAGCATACAGTTGCAGTGACATAAATGTGCTCATGGCACATGGGTTTGCTCGGTGTCCACCCTGTGATGCCAGGCAGGGCATGATGAATGGTGAATGGCTGCCTGGGAATTGCCAGCATTGGCCACATCCTGCTGGGCAAGTACATCATTCCTGCCCTTCTGCCTGTCCAGGGTGGGAAGAGCCTGGTGCTGTGGTCAGCCCCTGAGGCCATCCAGTATCACCACTTCAGTCCTGCCAGTGATGTGTGGAGCTTCGGAATCGTCATGTGGGAGGTCATGTCCTATGGCGAGAGACCCTACTGGGACATGTCCCACCAGGATGTGAGTCCCCTGCAGCTGTGTGGTGGATGATTGCTGATGGAGTGTGGTGGCTCTGGGATGTGTGGAGGAGCTGTTACTGCTCCTGGGTGGGATGTGAGGAGGGAGGCTTGCCCCAGGGGTTCGCCCCAGGGTTTGCCTTCGATTTGCATCGCAGCACCTGACCCCAACGCCTCACGTCCTGCAGGTGATGAAGGCTGTGGAGGATGGGTTCCGCCTGCCTGCCCCGGCAAACTGCCAGCCACTCCTCCACCAGCTGATGCTCAACTGCTGGCAGAAGGACCGCAGCCAGCGGCCCAAGTTCTCGCAAATCCACAATGTCCTGAGCAAGTTGGTGCAGAGCCTGGAGCCCCCGAAGTGCCCCAGCTCCACATGTCCCAGCTCCATGTGCCCCAGGTGACCACCCTCTTGCCACACCTGCCCATCCCCCCTCTGCTGTGCCATGCCCCACTCCCTCTTCACCACCCTCTCCGTTGGCAGGTCCCATGGCATGTCCATCCCCCTCTCCGAGAGAACCTTCTCGGCCTTCCCATCTTTTAGCTCCGTGGGTGAGTGGCTGGAAGCGATAGAAATGGGCAGGTACAAGGACAACTTCACTGCTGCGGGCTACTGCTACCTGGAGTCGGTGGCCAGGATGACGGCCCAGTAAGTGACCTGTTCTTCTGGCTGTAGCCTTGTGTTGTGGGTGCAGTGAGAGCAATGTTCCCTGCCCCTGCCAGACAGCAGAGCCAAATCCGGTGTGATTTACTGATAAGCTGTTGTGCTGCAGCACAGGGCGGCAGGGTCAGAGCTGTCCCATGCATGGTGTGCTACAGGCTCCTGTTAGCCCGCAGTGCCTGGTCAGCGTCAGTATTGCTTCGGTTGGGACAAAAGGTTGGGGATTTCTTACTTGTGCATGTCTGGAACATGTGCTGTCTGGCCTGGAAGCAGTCAGTGTTGGGGCATGTGGTGGTTAGAGCTGGTTTGTCCTGGCTCATGTGGGGCTCATTTTGCAGAGACATCCTCAGCCTGGGGATCACGCTGGCAGAACACCAGAAGACCATCCTGAGCGGGATCCAGACCCTCCGGGCCCAGGTCATCCAGATGCATGGCCGAGGCGTGCAGGTGTGAAGCAATGTCCTGCAAAGGTGCAGAGCACTGGCCCAGCACTCCCGGCGAGGAGTGGCCCGCTGGCCCCAACCAGCCCCATCTCTGAAGCCTGGTAGTCTCAGATGGGCTGTGGGAATTGCTGGGTGCTGCCAAACATGTGGCAAGAAAGCAGGGCTTCTGTCCCCTATGCCGGGGCAGCCCAGGATTCCTGGGATGGTGCAGCGTGCCTGGATGGACATGGCTCTCCCCAGCACTGTTTTGTAAGATGAGTCAAACTGTATTGATGCCATTTCATGTGGTAGTTGAGTTCACAGGGTGGGATGGACCTTTTTGCACTGTCTTAATCCAGAGCCAATATTTCTGTATCTAGCATTCTGCTGGTGAATCCTTGGGTACTTTTATGCAACCTGACAGATCACAGCAACCCCACAAGAAGTTTTTATTGCTTTTATATTTAGAGAGCAGCTCTCACCCAATGCCCAACTCCTGGAAGGTGACTTTCCCCATCTGTGCTGAAGGAAACTCTTTCCAGTCGCATCCCTTCTGCACCATGAATTACTTTGCCAAGTGTTGACACCTCAGCTGGTGGACAAAACTAAATATTCTCCAGTAAAGTGTGGAGGAAATGGTGCTGCATCCATGCAATCCAGGGCACACCCGAACTTGGTTTTGTGAGCATGGTGCTGCCTGCCTGGCATGCCAGCAGCTCCCATAGCTGCAGCCTGATCCCTGAGAAGACATAAATAGCATCTTAATAATACAACTTTCCTGGAAGTTAGTTAATTAAGTGGGTCTTTGCAGCTCTGTGTGGAGTTTTGTAAGGGTTTTATTATGATCTGTAAGTATCTCAAGCGAGTTATTAAAGCTGAAAGGCAAAGATTTACATAGGGGATGAAGGCTGTGGGAGATGCTCAGAATCTGGTTGGAACTCTGCTCCAGTCAGACCCTCCTGTTAGCCTGCTCCAAGAGGATGAGGATTGAGTGAAGGGCCCCCTTGGGCTGGCATGGTGACCACTCTGCCCAGGTGAGTGCTGCATATGCTCTGGGGAGTTTGTTGCTCTCTGGGGAAAACGAGATCTCTCCTTCTTGCCCCCTCTGCAGTTCAAGCTATGCTCCCTCCCCAATGTCTCTTGGTTAGTATTTTTAGCAGAAATAAATTCTCTACGTTTGGCCCATGTCCAGGCAGGTTGGTCACTTGCCATCCCGCTGTTTCCCACCCTGAAGAGGAATAGCAGTGAACCGAGCCCTGCATTTAGTGAAATGCCCGATCCCAAGGATCAAGTGCAGTTTGTGTACTCTCTGTGTTTACATTTTATTTCTAGAGAAAGTATATTACAGGTCTCTAGGCAGGGGGTTGAACTAGCTTGATTCTGGATCTTCTCTCCCCTCTCCCTGATCATACTGTCTGTTGGGATGCAGGAGCCATGCTGGGAAGTTGCTACTAGAGGAGCTGGCTCCAGGCTGGTTCATCTGCTCTCAAGGAGGTCTGGAGACATCTAGGGCTTGGTGATGAGATGACAATGTGCCTCAGTTTGGAAAACAGACCTGGCCATGAGCAGGCAACAACATGTTCCCTTGAGTCCCCCAGAACAGACCCTGTCTCCAGAATAAGGAATGTGACAAGGCGCTGGCTCTGGGTGCCACTTGTGGCCACTGGAATCTGCTCTTCTGTCCCTCTGGATGTTGCCCAGCTGAAAAGGGGTAAACCTTAACACAGTTATCTATGGTCATGGCTGTTTCCCTGGGCTGTGGTGGCTGGTAGCTGGCCACGGGCTGTTGCTCCTGTGTGAAGTAGCTGTGGCTGTGTGGAGGGGTCCCACAGGAGCTGAGCTCTGGGATGGTCTCCAACTCAGCAGAAATGGGAGTCATCGGCTTTCCTGGTCTCTCTTTCAAGAAAGGAAAGGAAAGCCCTCCATGGAAGCAGCCTTCTAGCCCAGCTTTTTGCAACAATAAACACTTTTAATTGATCTCCTCACCAATGTAAGATAACAAAGTTTGTAGATTAAGCTATAGATTGTTCTTATGATATTAAAATTAACTTGCATCCTCTCAGCTTCTCTCCTTGGGGAAGTAGTATAATTAAATTAATCAGCAATGCTGTTTTGGATCTGCAAGGGAAATGCCTCAAAATGACCCTGGTCTCTTCCCATCCAGCCTCTGAAATGTCATGAGGCTCTTGCCTCCTCCAAGGGCTGGGAGAGCCCCAGTCCTGTTGGAGTAGCATCTGCAACACTCCCCTCACAAGAAACCAAGTGGGAATCAAGTTGGTTCATCTCCAGATGCTTTTATATTCATTAGCCTCATGTTAAGTACTGTAAATACCCACTTGAGGAATCAATATATATTTTTATAAGCTTGAGACAAATGTAATATAATATTATAAAGGACTCTGTGTGCATCTCATGTTTGAACTATAATCAAACATCTCCAGGGAATCAGTTGGTTTAGAATATTTAATAATTATAATAATAATAGTTATTATAAATGCTAATAAAATTTATTGACATTTTTGTTAATTTTGTATTTATTGAACTACAGTTGAAGCTGGCAATAAAGAGATAAGTAAATATCTGAGTAAAACCAACCAGTAATCCTGCCCTGGTTTGTCTGTGTGGGTCATTTCAGTGTTCTGGGGGAAATGCTGCTTTATCAAGGCTGCCGTTTGGAGTGTAATGGAGAGTTGTAGTAGCATCAAGGTGTGAAGTGATGCCTTGTTTTGTTAAATAACACCTATGCTGAGGTGGGAGCCTGTGCTCTGGCTGTAGAGTGGCTGGAGGGGGTAGTTTCTTGCTACTGACACTTTATAGGGGGGACAGAAGCATCTTTGCTGGTGTATGTTGTGTGGTAAGAAAGGTGCATGGCCTGGCCTGTGGGCCTAGGTGCTGTTCAGGCAGGTGGGAATCCTTCCCATCACCCCTGGGACCAGATAACCTTGGACATGCTCGCAGTGTGGAGCTGTCAGTGCAGTGGTCAGTCTGAAACAGATGCTATTGTGTAAGTGTGGGGATGTTGCTGAGCAGGGGGAAAATGCTGCAGAGTTCCTGCACTCAAAGCATGTAATTAATTGTTTTATTGAGTAAATGAAAGTTGTGTATGGCCAGCACATTAAATGCAAACTCAGCACAAACAATGATATTTAAAAATGATTTGATGTGACTCTCACTCGTTCCCATCTCTTTTCTTTTTTCCGGGCTGTTCAATGCCCAGGAACAGGCACAGGAGCCCTAGTTGATGTGGTGACAGCAGTGACAGCTGCTGGGAAAGGACAGAATGGGTACTTGGAATGGGTGAAGTCTATTTGCCTTCTGTCAATCAATTAATTCAGGCAGCCTTCGCTTGGAGCCTGGCTGGGGCTGTACTGGCACTACAAAGAAATAATTAGAGTTCTGGAGCAGAGTGATGATTCCCAGTCACAGCCAACCAGAGGCAGATTTTGCCAAGTTACTGGCAGTTGTGCCTCCTTGTAAGATGCGGAGATGGGTTTGTCTCTCTTCTGTGACCTTCCTGGTACCGTCTCTGCTGGAAGCTGTGGGACACCTCCTGTCCTGGCTGCACTGGAGGCTGGCACCCCTGTGCCAGCCCTGCACACTCTGCACCAGCCCTGCACCCCGCTCAGCCCCACGCTGTACCAGAGGATGTGGCTCTGGTGAAAGGGGGGTCAATTAGCCATTATGGCTCAGACAGGGAACCCCAATGTGCAGCAGTGCTGTCAAGGATGGGCTCAGCACTTGGCAGGTGCTGATCATATGGGGAATTTTTAAAATAAAACGTTCATTGCATGGTACTGGTGAAAGCAGCTGCCACAACATCCAGCTGGCACCACCAGCAGGTCCCTGTTTTGGGGAGAGCAAGGGAGGAGCGAGGGCTCCTTCTCTTGCCCCTCACTCCCATGCAGCAGCCTCAGACAGGAAATCCATCACCTTCCCCCTTCCTCTTCTGGACATTCACTGCAGAGAGGCTGCGCAGACCCATCTCTTCTGTGGAGGCCAGGATGAGCCACTGCTGCTGTGAGAGCAGAGTGCTGGGGTCAGATGAGCTCGGCCTTGCTGCCCCGTGTCCCCATCCTGCCTGTACAGGAAGGATATGGGCGAGAGGAGGGCAATGCCCAGGGAATGTTAGAAAGAACCTGGGTCTGGAGGAAGAGCAAGATTTGAATATGAATAATTCCTAATTATCAGGAAGAGCAAGTGCCATCTATCACGGTAATCAACGATCTGTCAGTTCAAGTGTCACCAGGATGGGTGCTTCTTTCCTCCTTCTATTCATCTCCCGCAGTCTCAGTGTGCCTGAAGAGCACTGCACAGGCTGGGACACGGCCAGACCTGTGCTGCTCCTCCTGCCCCAGGAAGGACAGGCTCCCAGTACCACATTGGGCTGTCCCCAGTGCTGTGCACCACCCACCTCGGCCGGGACAAGGTGGGTGCACCCATACTGGCCAGCCCAGGGGTGCCCATGGTGAGAGATGCTGGGGTTTGTGGCCCAGCTGAGGCAGCCTTGGCACAGAGCTGGATGACCTCGGCGCAGTGCTGAGTGAAATTTTCACAGGGCTGGGTGACACTGGCACAGGGCTGGGTGCCAGCCAGCAGCACCCACCAACCTCACCGTAGGTGACCTCAGCTGCACCTGCACTTGCGGCTTGCCACTTAGAGAGGGGCCGTCTGCAGAGTGGCAAGAGCCACCTGGAAGGCACAGGAGCCTTTTAATTACACAATTATAAATAACTTCAGCCTTTTTATCTTCCTGAGGCTGAAAAGCACTTTCAGTGTCAGACAAAGCAGCTGTTATCGCTTGGTGCTACTCCTGGGCAGCTGCCACCCCAGAAGGGGCACAGCAGAGGAGCTGTACTGTGTCAGCAGGTCCAGATGTGTCCCAGAGCCAGTCATGGCATGGGCATAGCCACTGCTGAGGGAGCTAGAGCTTCCTTTTTTCTGCTACCTCCAGAGCCCCAATAGCAGGAGCAAAGGGGAAGGAGAAGAGACAGGAGGTTGTTCAGAGGTGTCTGGAGTTTCTGTAACAATGAAGAGCACTTACACAGTGTTCTCCCCAGGCACCTGCTCCCACACCCCTTTTTTTAAGGATGATGTCTAACTTAGAGGATGTCAGTAATTAAAAAGTCATTTTAATGAGCTCTGGTTTATTGACAGACCAGACTTTCAGGAGTTGGTCGTGCCAGGAGGACTGTTGCACCACTGTTCATAGAACTCTCTGAAGAACAGTCACTTTTGGTGGTGCTGCACAGCTGTCAGTGCTGTCCCCACCACAGTGGCAGTGCCAGCTCTGTGATGTAGAGCCAGGGTTAGCCCCCTGCCTGCTCTGTTGCTGGGCACCTCCTTAGGTGCTGTGACAAACCCCTGGCACCTGCAGCACGTGGGGAGCTGCCCTTGCTCTGCCCTGTGTGGTGGAAGCAGCCATAAACATTTCCATTAACTCCCACAGGATTTAAATTCCACAATGGGTCTGAAATAAAGCAGCAGCATCTCCTCCCTGTGGTAGCCCTCAATCATCTGTTCCAGAGGCATCCTGGGGAAATGTCTGGAAAGAACTTAGGACTGGGCAATTCAGGTTTTTCTTGCAAGTCCTTTCTGTATAATGAAGCCTGTTCCTGCTGACATGTTCCCAGGGGAATACTGTGTCTCAGTTCGCTGGAAGCTTAATATGGCTCAGGTGTGATGGAGCAGCAGTGGGGCAGCAGCCAGTGCTGCCAGGGCCTGTCTGACTCAAAGCCCTGTGGCTGCAGGGCCAGGGACTAGAGCATAGAGGAGACATGCACTCCTGGAGTCCTGAGCATGGAGGTAGTGGGGCTGTCCCTTCAGGGAGCCATAGGGATGGCAACTCAGCCCTGGGGGTTTATGCTGTTAAATATTTTTAAGTGAGTTCTATTAAACACTAGGAGGCAAAAAGATTAAGAGGGCAATGAAAAAGCTTTTTGTGAGATTTAGGTGTTCCTGAGTGATGGCAATTGTGTATTGCATAAATGGCTGTTTGTGACTGTAAATACAGTCTTCCAGGGTAATTGAATGTACAGCAGGAATGCTGTACATCCTTAGGGAAAAACAGGCTCAGGGACCCCCAAAATAATGAGAGTTTCCCTGATCTGGTTAAAATAATTGTTAGCAGTGTTGTATCTGCTGAGGAGAGCCGGGTGGATCTGTGAGGCACACGCTGTCTCACAGCCACACACAAATCCCTGCTTTGCCTCACTGGAAACAGGATGTGTTAGGTATCACATCACGCTGCATCAAAATGCGAAGTGGCACAATAAATCAAACTCCCCAAAATAAAACTTTCTTCTAGAAATAAGCTTGTCACTGTCAATTTAAACTCTTGCCAAAGAAGCGTGATTTGATACAAGTTCCTCTTGCCAGCGATTTACAGTAATGGGTGGGTTTAATCACTATTTATAATAGCAAGAGTCTAAAGGGAGAGCGGAAGGTGTCTCTATTCAAAGGTCCAACATGAAACCCGGATCCTAAATGCAGCTCTGATACAGCAGAGCTGGGAGGAGAGAGCACAAAGCACAATCCACTCTGGGCACTGAAGGAAAAGGAGTGTTTCCTCCATTTCCACTTTGCCAACACCATGGTGGTGACACAGCAGGGCTCTGGGCAGGACTACTGCCCACATGGCCAGAGCACTGGCCCCTGCACCTCACCATCCTGAAGGGTTTTAAGGGGTTATTTAGCGACAAAAACTTACAAAACTCTGCAGGGAGGGAAGGGATCCTGCCTGGTTAACAAACTGCGAGAAAGGTATCAGACTGCCAGCCTCGGGAAGGGCATTTGTCTGGAGAAAGCCCTCATGTGCCATGCATGGGCACTAATCCCAGTGGCTCCCTTATTCCATCACTAGGGGATGGGGTGGTGATATGCTCCTGGGCTGTTTTGCTGCAAAGACAAAACCCTGCCATGCCCCCAGTGCAGCACAGGCAGGTGCCACTGGCTCTGCCCAGGGAACCCCACATAGGCACAGGCCTGCACCAGCTCGTGGCTGGTGGGACCCTCCAAGGCTGAGCCCAGCAGTGGCTGGGGCCCTGTCATTGACTTGAGGAATGTTTCAAACAGATCATTTATTTTCATTAGACTTGTACCAATATCTCTGTTCCAGTGTCCCTGATGCAGGTCGACAGCTGTCCTCAGGAATGCTTTAATTGTGTTTTCCTCACTTTGCACAGCTCTTAGCTAATGCGTTCTGGCTTCATTAGATTAGACACCTCTTGTCCCGAGGATGTTGTCTTGTTTTCAAATGGCTTCAATCAGCACCTCCCAGGCTCTGGCTATTTCAGGATACAATAAAGCTAAACCTCATCCAGGCTGGTGAGTAACGGAGGTGCATCTCCCACCCCCATCCAGCCTGGCTTTAAATTTGCCTGGCTGACATCCTGTGGCTGCTGGCAGAACACAATTAAACCTCTTGTCTTGCAGGCATCATCCACGGCTACACACAGCTCGGGAGGAAGAGCTCAGCAACAGCAACTGGGTTTCTAATGATCTTGTCATCAAGAACAGCATAGAGAGATAAATGAAAGAGTGAGGGAACAGCCAAGATCAAAACTCCAATCTCCAGGTGTCTGGGGCGCGGCAGGTTGCAGGCTGGCCGTGCTCATCTCCTCAGACCCATGCTGGCACAGCACTCAGGACACAGGGACAAGTATCCTCTTAATGTCAGAGAATGAAATGTAGAGGGACAGAGCCTAAGCCCACCCAGCACCAGCGCTGGAAGCTTCTCTCCTGAGCATCTCCAGGCATGGCCACTCGTAAACTTCATTCTGCACAAGCATTCTTCCTCTTGGGATCCCAGGATCCTTCACCAGCTCATGTCCCCACTGCCCAGCTGCAAAGTGGCCACAGGATCAGGAAGGAAACCGAGGAGGGAAGGGACCAGCCAGACCCCGGGTTGGAGGCAGAGACCTGCTCCACTCTCTGGGGGAGGGCTGACGGCTCCTGCACTGTGTCCCTTCCTGGACCCCGGCACACCTGTCCCTAGCACACCAGTCCCAGGCAAGGGCTCTCCTTCCCCAGACACTCTCCCTCGGCAGCAGAATTGCTTCAGCCCCATCTTCTTATCATGAGCCACCACAATATCTGCATCGATCCCTTTCACCCCACAGGCAGTATTTTGACTTCTGGAATTCATCTTACCTAGCAAGGGAGTCTAAATATATACCAGACAATTTCCACTCCTCATTTTTAATAATCTCTTTCAGCTTTAGATTGGTTTTTGAAAATATGTATTGGGATGATAGGCTTTTTATCACAGCTGATGGACAATATTCATCACACCCGTGTCTTACTCCTCACAACGCATGCACATTCCTTACAGCAGTCCTGCATCAATTTTAACAGCACTTAATTCATTATAACCCCATCACTGCATGTGCGTGCTCCCCTCAACAATGTCACGAGTGATTTGTCACTTGGGTCTCTGTGGGCAGATCCAGTCCCACCTCTCAGAGCCACAGTCTCTCCTTGAGCCATGGGACAGGATAGAATGGCTGCGCTCAAACACGGCGGTTGAAGGACGCTTCACTGTCCCCCACCCCAGAAACCTTCGGAAGATGGCAGGTGGAAGAGTAGAAGCAAAAACCCCTTTTCTGCCCAGGATCTCTTTGCTCACTGGGCACAGCAAGGCTGAGACAATATGCTGGGGCTGTGCTGGTATATCTTCCCAAGCCCTGGTAACACCAAAGGGGAGCCATGGGGACAGGATCAATGGTACCTCGCTGGGCCCCCAACTCAGTCAGGGACCCCAGGACAGCAGCTCCTTTAGAAAAACTTCTCCATCAAATTCCCATTTTGCTAGACACTGCACCTAGGCCCTCACCCAGATCCTGTTTGGGTGCTCACGCCTGAGTTGGGCATTCAGGTACAAGGGAATTGGGCACACATGCACAAATTAATCCGGTGCTCAGGGCTGAGCTGCAGCCCCTGATCAATGCTCAGCTCTCCCAGCCTCTCCCCTCATGGAGCCCCAAGAGCTGAATGTGCTGGCCTGGGGAACTTGCTGAACCAGCCTGAAGGTTCCCATTCTGCCAAGGCAAAACAAGGCCAGTAAGGCCTGGCTGCTGCCCCGTGCCCTCGGCATTCCCTGACACCTGGCAGTTGCGACGTGGTCTCTGAGTGCTCCGCTCCCCACTGTGCTTCCATGTGCTCTTGTCTCTGCACCCTGGGCTGTAACTGTGAAGCCATTGTGCTCCAGATCCCTGTCCTGTGCAGTGTGACAGGACATTTTGTTCTGTAGGAGCAGCTTCGCCAGACCAAACTCAGTGCTGGCAGCTCTTGGCAGGGTTTCTTTGTCCAGCAGATTCCCATGGAGCTGCATCCCATCACCTTTCTGAGCAATAATGAAGGAACAGAAAGACAAAGCAGGAGTGTCTGAGTGGGCCTGAGTTGTTCGCTCAGTGCTGCCCTGGCGAGGGCCCCGCTGGCCACATGCTCCAGACAGAGGCATTTCCAATTGCACCTTCCATTTGGCATCGATTACTATCCAGTCTCTTGTGCCTTCATTTGCAGTCAGCAGAGGCGGCCGACTGACATTGAGAGAGAACGACTCCTCAGATCCCATCAATCAAGTGCCATCAGGATCCAGCTTCCTGGGTTCACGGGCCACAAGGTCACCCTCTGTGGGAGATCAGCTTTCCAGCTGAAGCAGAGCCCTGCTCCTACCTCTCTTCCACCACAGCCCCAGCTCTGCTGCAGGGTGGACAGCGAGAGACCTGGATCTGCAAGCTGCAGTTGGTCACTGTCTCCTCCATCCTGCTTCACTATTTCAGGGATAAGAGGGAAGAAAATTCACAAATTTTTTATTTTGGGAAATAGCGTAATACACAGGAACATGTGACAGCATCAGATACAGAGCTTTCCCCCAGGGGCTGTAATCAGGTCCCAGTCCAGCTCAGGACTCAGCAACAGCAGGTGAGACCTTATAGATATTTCCAGCTACTACCCCCACAGCAAAGGAATTAAATTATGTATGAAGCCCATTGGCTGTCCTGCTCAGCACAGCCCTGAACTCTGCACCATAAGCAGGGTTTGTACTTTATAGGGAAGATTGACCCATAACTATTGACCTTTCCCTGGAAAGCTGCTCTGGTCTGGTGGCTGTGGGGCTGTGTGACCCTGACAGAGCAGCCACAGACACCGGCGCGGCAGCAGAGCACAGGAGCACTGACAGGAACTACAGCTGCAGCTCCAGGCACTCCCTCAGGGAGCCCTCCGGAGGGATGGCCTCTGCTCCAGCAGCCTTGAGAGCAGAGTGGGGCTGTTCATGCCCTGAACATCTCCCACCCTATCCCCTGAGCACCCCCTTCCCTAGACTAGCAGGAGTGTGACTGTGACTCGGTGAGCACATCCAGGGCTGTGACCCTTGCTGGGAGCCCTGCACAGAAGCCCGAGCCCATTGGCATCCTCCAATGGGTGTCAGGCACATAGAATCACTCCTGAATTTGAGGACATGGCTTTCCTGTCTCACCCTTATTAAGGGGAATTAGTGTCATTACAGTATAGCAGGCAAAGAACCTTCCCCTGGAGAGACAAGGGAGGGTGCCTGGGATTTTGGTGTCCGTGTGCAATGTTAAAATTAGCAATTCTGTCTGATCCTGCTTTTCAGAGTAATAATGCTTCTGGGTGAGGGGAATGAAAAGCTCGGTGGCTTATGGGCAGTAATTTTCTGAGCTAGACAATTTATTCCCTACTCTTATCAGAGACCAGGGTGAAATCGCTCTGAAGCTGCACCCTGTAGGCTCTGCTTCCTCCCTCTGGATTTTAAGAGGACATTCCTTCTTTCTCCAGCTCTGGTGACAGCCAAGCAGGACCTCCCCCCCCCCTTCAGTTCCACAGCTACAACAGTTTCCATATTATCTCACTGCAAATGAAATTCACAGCCAACATGGACTGGAGGTGCAACCCAGCTGAGAGAGAAATCCTGCCTTTAGCAAGCTCCCATCTATGAATAAATTGGATAAAGTGATTTTGGTCTCCTGAGAGGCTCAGGTTGTGAGGCTGTGAAAGCCACAACCCAGCCTGCCTCCTGGACTCAAGGAAATCTTTGACATACACCTGGAAGATGTGTATGGAGAGGTGTGGATGCAACTTCCAGAGATGTATTTCATTTCACCTTTGAAGGTACAGCTCCCCAGTCACTGATTTAGAAAAGGGAGAAGACTCATTAATTCATCTACACCTCTTTCAGTGATGCTAAGGGATATTTTCCCTCCTTATGCTTTCAAGCTGACCCAGGAAACACGGATTTTTGGTGGAATTATATAGGTCAGCGGGGAGAGATGCATGTGCTGTTCTGCACCTTCAAATCAAGAATTCCTGCATGAAAAAAATTGCCTGGAGACACCTCTGTTTTGTTCCAAACCATCCTCTCTTCCATCAGCATGCAGGGAATTACTATCTATTTATGTCTTTCAATGCCATTGAATCAATGGCCATCTGGAAGATGTTGAGGATGACAAACCTGGCAGTGCATGTCTGTCAGGCTGCTGGGAGCTGCTGGTCAGGGCCTGACACAGCCCCTGGCGGGGAGCTCAGAACCAGCACAGCCCGAGGGAGGGGCCTCACTGGCTTCCTGCTCGGTTCATTATTTCTCCAGATTAATAGTTCCACATTTCCATTATGAATTGGGGCAGAAATTTGGAGTTCTTACGCCACAGCTCAGCACATACGCCAAGCCCCCCAGGTCACAGGCACTCCTGCCTGGAGCAGGACCGAGCTCTGGCACAGCCAGGGGAAGCAGGAATGCTTTTTCCCTGCCAGGCTGCAGTTACCCAGCACTACATGAGCCCTGGTGAAATGGCCACATGCTTGCTCCCTGTGCTGCTGGCAGCTCTCCCTCTGCAGCCTGCTCTCTCCCAAGGGAAACTTCTTTTGGAAGAGCTTTGGTTCAGGGCAGGAGCTCTGATCTTAAAAATTTTAACTAGACCTTTAAAATCAGTGTTAATTTAAAAGAAGAATTCTCTAGCCAGGCTAAAAATTCTAGTTAATTTTGTTTTTCTGGTAAAGATGTATTTAAAGCAGAATCTCAACTTACACATCCATAAACACATACATTTTTATTTACAGCTCAACTAATTGATGCTTTTAATTAGTATGTGTGGTGGCCGGTTAGCCTGTGGTACAAGGGACAAAGAGTTCTCTGGTAAGACAGTCCCTGGCACCAGAGACTTATGCCGTGGTCCCGGTGAGAAAAGAAGCCTCTCCCAGGCTGCTTTGTCCTGTTCTGGTAATGGACCCCACTTCTGCGTTCCCGGCTGCCTGTTGGCCGCCCAGCCCCCTCGCTACCTTACGTATTTCATCCCCCAGAAAGTTCTCCACACCAGGTTCCCCCCCTTGGCCTCTGCCCCTTGCCACTCCCCCAGAGCTCCCCCACTGGTCCCCATTCCCTGGTCCTGCCTGTGCACCGCCCCCGTGCCCTCAGATCATTGGGCCCTGGCGCTCGCCCCGCTCCTGTACTTGAACCTGAGCTCTCCCTTGTCTCTTGTCTTTGCCTCTTGATCCCCTTATGGTGTGGATGCAATAAACCTCCATCCTTGTGATGCCATGAAGATTTTTTGCCTTTTCTTTTATACCCTTGTTATACCTTTTTACAACTTCTGTATTCTTAGTGCTTTTTGCCTACAGTCTTGGACTGTAGTTTGTCAAGCTGAGAGACTCAGCATTTTAGAAGCTTCGTAGCCAGGGATCAGTGTGCCCCAGAGCCCAAGGTCCTCTCCAGAACACATTCTGTAAACTCAGATAGAACCATCCAGGGGAAGGTTCCTTGGGGAGGGGGGCTCACTTGAGCCTCTCATTGGGGAGTCTTTGATAGATCTGCTAATTAGTAAAACCAATAACGTTATACCCAATCTTTGGGGGAGACTCGATGGGGTGCATTTCGGTGCATATGACCTGGACGTGTGCACCTAAGGATCCTTACAATAAATCCCAAGGTAAAATCCCTTTTCCCCTTCTAACTGTGTATGACTCTTGATTTTAAGACCAGGAAAAGGCATCACTTGGAACTCAATGCAGAAACCCTTCCTGCCTCTTTGCTGTTGACCCGTACTACTGATGCTACCCGTGTGTTTGTGTGTGCACACGTGTGTGAGTGTGGGGCTGATCCTGCCGAGCGCCTTCGCTAACGAGACGCTTTTGAGAGATCGCAGCACCTCGCACTCCGGCAGAGCCTGACAGAGCTCAGCATAGCGAGAAATATGTTCACAGAATAGCAAGGCAGGTGTAGGTGTAGCTGAGTGGTATGTAATATTGGCACCTGCAGTTAGAACCTGCCAAAACCTCTAAGAGAGATTTCCAAATCCATGGTATATACATGAGGTCTTCCATACAGTAAAATGTTTGCTCTCCAAAGGAAATTCATGTATGAATGCTGTTCTACAAGCTTTCTCCCGTGCCACAACCTGCACCAAAGAGCTCTGACTGCAGTTTGTCTGTCTCCCTTTTAATCATGCTGCAGGCCTGGTTTTGCCAAGAGAACTTTTAAAATACAGAAAAGCTTCCAAAGGCTCAACATCCTCGTTTATAGCCCCATAAAGAAGCTTAAATCAAAGACAAAGAGGCATCTTTGGAAAGGACAGTGCACCAGCTAACAAAGAAACAGGCTTATTTTTAGAAAAAAAAATTCTAGACAAAGAGAAGCAGAGCTCTTTACTCTGAACATGGCTCTTAACATGCCAATCAACAGGCTTTCTACCTACTTGCTAATCTGCAAGCCCAAGAGAACTGTGTCATGGTTTCAACCTTAAAGGAAATAAAAAATAAGGACTACTTTTTTCTCCAAATTAAGAAAAAAATTCCATTTATTTTAATCCCATTACATATTATAGGTAGAAAAACTAGTTCTTAGCTTCCATTCTGTATATCAATGGAAAGAAGATACAAATTAGAACAAGAACTAAATGAAGGTAGCAGTCCTAAATATAAAATATATTTACAGAGGGGTGTCACTGCTCACTGACTTCCATCTAGGGGTTTTTTTGCCTCGTTGCAAGCCTGTGCGAGACAAACCTGGAAGGAAAGAGAAATCAGTCAGTACTCAGAGACATTGGTACAGCCCACAACCACGTGCAGCTCCAGCCTAAAGAACAACTGTGTTTTTCAGAGCATTGACAAAAGCTCTTTTCCCCACTGTGTATTCAGCCAGATGTGATGTAAAGCTCCTATCTCTCCTTCCCTGCTCCGTGCTGCTTCTTCACCTCTGACATGAGCCAAAATTCAAGACAAGGGGCTGGGGGGAACTAAGGAGTTTCTATTGCAGCTTAACAGTCTCCTGACTGATGACAGAGGGACAGCACTGCCTTACAGCTTCAGGTCATGGCTGACAAAACCACCCAGACTTACTGACAGCTTCTTCATGAGCCCTCGGGCCTTGGGGTTCAGCTGAAGAAAATTCTTCTTGGTCAAATCCTTTGCTGTCAAACGTATGCTCTGTGGAAACAAACTCAAATCTCAGGTTTTCTGTTTGGTAAGCTGCAGCAGCTGGAGGCAGTAAAAAAATTTAAAAATAAAAGAAATTAAGATCTAAGCATAATAGATAGACTGACAGAGAACTAGATAGACTGACAGAGACTGACCAGAAGCTCATCTCACACCTTTCCTGCAGTGCATTAATGCACTTTAAGTATTTTAAAGGGAATGCACAGCAAGACTTCCTTCTATTCTGCTTCAACCAGCTTGAGCAGCTCCCACTTCTGGCTAAGAGTCTCTTAAGGTTCTTTTTAAGCTCAATCATTCCCCTGATAAACTGCAAAGACACAGCTAAAGAGCCAAGAGTGGATGAACTGAAGCTGGTGAGGCACCAGGAAGTTCAAAGCTTCAGCCTAGCCTGTACACCCCTCCAGCCCTGCCTGTGCAGGTGAAGGGTGGGGAATTACCTCCCCTCCGCCGAGGGGCAGCGTGAGGACGGCGTCCCCGGTGTCGGCGAGGGGGCTGCCGTTGGCAGAGATGGTGTAAACGCGCTCGTTGAGGGCAGGCGTGCGCAAACCCGGCGTCTTGAACACCCTGAAACAACAAGTTATGAGTGAGTAATATTTGCTCACAGCACTTCTAGTCAAAGTCCTTCATTTCGGGTTCAAAGAGCCACTAAAGATTGTGTTGCAATCAGATGACATAAAGCAGATTATAACTGAATGTATTTATTTTCAGTGTTAGCAAATTAACAAGAGAAATCTAACAAAATACAAACCTGGAATCAAATCTGGGTGTAACCATGGAGGTGCCTCCCCGAGCACAGATATCAACCATTCTGCCAGTAGCTGGAGTGATAAAGCTATTTTTGCTTTCTCTGTTAAAGGGAAATAAATATCTGCTCATAAGATGATATTTAACAAATGTACAGGCACTTGTCACAGGCTTGAAGAAGGTGATCACCACTAAAGCCAGGGGTTATTACTAACCAGTAACCTCCAAAACTGGGGACAGGAGAGGCAATTGTCCATCTTTCATTCAGATCAATTTTTCCCTGTAGTGTGGCACAATTCTCCCCCCCGCTCTACTGAACCAAAGTCCATCCCAGGAAAGAGAGATATTTACACTCTTAATCTCCATTTCTAGAGATGAGACAGAGACATCCCCATTACCTCTTGCTCATGCGCTTCACTCTCACTGAGGGGGGTCTTCTGGCCATGGGTGGTTTTTTGGTGGATGCCTTCACCTGAAGGATATATCACTCACTAGATCAGTTACTTCCCTCTCGTGGGACAACTGAGTCCACACAAAATGTTTGACTCAGTCCCTTTTCACGGCACAAGAGCCCATAACAAACACCATTCAAGCCTTTCAGACCTTCTCCCATTGCTAAAATTATCTGAGGAGCAACAGCTGTTTGAAGTCCCCCTCAGAGCATCCTAGACAGCCCTAGTCATCAGCTTAGTCAGGAATTTGTGTCCTGAGAATAAAGTCATACCAGAGAACAGCTATTCACCTTGGCAGTTCTTGGATTCACATTCTCAGCCTCTGTCTCTGAAGGACACTGGCTGTCAACTCTGGATTTCTTTGGCAGAGGGAGCGATGGAGGCTCTGCTTCCTCAGTGGCTTCAACACTCCTTTTGAATTTCTCCACTAGAAAGAGAAAGTGTTATCTAAGTAAATAATAACTTTAAATTATTATTTAGCAGGGGAGGCAAACAGCAAACAACTACAAGTGGTTTTGGCAACATTTTGCTTCAGAAATCCAAATTCCAATGCAATCCAAATGGTTGACAGAGCGCTACTTCAAATTATTTTTAATGTTTTAATAAAAATTAGAGGTACTGCAGGTACTAGGGATAAAAGTAGCATTATTTTCCTGGTTTAAATATACTGAGGGATGTGAGCAAAAACTGAATTATTATTCACATTAAGTAACTGCAACATGCTTCCACCTCATCAATCACATCACAATGCTTAAACTGACCTTTCTTGACGATTTCAAACGGGGCATTGATAACTCCTGCTGTCAGCTTGTCTATTTCTGCTATTTCCAAGTCTGCCTAAAATTAAAAACAGTTGTGGCACCATTAGGATTTTTGGCAGCACAAAGTTCTTGTAAGTCAAAGTTGTAGAGCAAATCCCCAATAATTTTACAGCCAGATCAGCTCCACGTTTGCTGTTGTCCTCAAACTGGGCCCTTTCATGCTATCCTGGGGATGACAGCACGCCAGCTCTGCACAGCCTCAGGACTCAGTGCCTGCTTGGCAGCTGCAGGTGTGCCTTGTCTACGCCCTGCAGCTCAACCAGTTTGGAAATGCTTTCATTTACTGCAAAGTGTGTGTGCTCTCAGGGATTTGGGAGTGCAATCTAGCAGGTAAGAAAAGATCAACATGGAGCAGCGGGACCATGTAAATCCCACGTTTGATACAACGGGCATCTCTTATTGTTAAGTTTTAAAGAAACATTTGTGAAAATATTGATGTAACTGTTTCTCTTGTAATGCTCCAGCGCGTTATTCCAGCGTGAGGAGCCTCTGCTGCAGTGTGATGGCTCTAGAGAGCTTTATGTTTGTGCTGGAAACCTACCATGGCCACCTCCTCCAGCGTCTTTCCACTTCCTTCTTTAGCTAGACAGAAAACATTTCAGAGAAATCAGTACATGTCCGGGACAGCTCACACAGCACAGTAGGGCTGTCACCATTGATGTGCAAAACCCAGCAAAACCCAGTTTCCAGCCTTAGAGAACAGGAGCAGCACCCCCGACCAGCTCGTGGGTTGCTTCCCTGGGGATTGCAGGCACAGCAGATCCCAGCTATTCCCTTATTCCCACTGGGGTTTATCATCCAAGGGGGAACGCGCCCTCCAGCCCAGCACCTCCCGGCCCCGCTCCGCACCGTAGTACTCGAGCCAGTTCATCTGGCGGAGCTCCACCGGCAGCCGCAGGATCGCCATATCGTACAGGTTCTCGATCTCCTTCACCAGGCACTCCCCGTCCGCCCGCAGCCGCTCCAGGCGCCGGTTCACTACGGGGACACGCGGCGTTAGCCCCGGCCGCGGGCCCGGGCCGCTCTCGTTCCCTCTCCTGCTCCCGTTCCGCTTTCCTCTCCTTCCCCCTCTCCCGCTCCTACCTTCGCGGTCGAAATCCTTCAGGAAGGCCGCCAGCTTCCTGCTGCGGGAGCTCGAGCCGCCCTTCTTCCTGGCGGGAGCCATGGCGGTGCCGGGGCCGAGGCGCGGCCGCGCGTTCGAACCAACCGCCGCCGCCGGCCGGCCAATCGCGGCGCGGGACCGTGGCGCGGCTGCGCAGCGCCGCCGGCCGATGGCGGCCATGGCGGCCATGGCGGCCGCGCTCCGGGCCTGGGCGGAGGCGGCGGCGCGGGCGGAGGCGGCGGCGAGGGCGGCTCTGGCCGCCTGGGCCCCGCTGCTGGGCGCGCTGGCCGCGCTGGCGGCGCAGATGCGGGCGGTGCGGCGGCTGCCGTGGGTCGCGACGCCGCTCGGCGCCTTCCCGGAGCTGCGGGCGCGGCTGTGGCAGAAGCAGCGCGGCGCGGCCGAGGCGCTGATGGAGCAGCTCGGCGGGCGGCGGTGAGGTGGCGGCTGGGGCCGGGCGGGCAGGGGGCGAGGGCCCGGCTGACCCCGCTGTGCCGGCAGGGAGGAGCTCCGGGCCGTGCGGGACGCCGCGGGGGCCGCCGCGGCCGCTGTGCTGCGGCTGTACGAGGAGCGGGCGGCCGAGCTCGGGCTGGCGGGGGTTCTGCGGCGCGGCCCGCGCTGCCCCTCGCTGGCCGACGTGCTGGAGGGGCTGCAGGACGTGGAGCGCTACTACCGGCACCTGTATCCTGCTGGGGTCTCTGGGCAGCGCTGGGGGGTGTTAGGACAGCGCTGGAGGGGCCGTTTTCTCGTTGTGGTCCTTACCAGGCACGAAGGTACTTGGAGAGCAAACTGCTGTTGCAGCGCCTGAGCTTGGACAGCCTGGCAGACATGGAAGCCCTCCCGCAGTCCTGGGAGAGGATTTTGGAACGCTACAAAGAAGACGTCATTCAAGGTAGTTCCGTGTACAAAGACCCGAGGGGTCTTTCCCAGGGCTCCGTGCTGATGTCCCCTGGGAACAGCGCACAGACCTGGCCGTGCTGGCTGTGCTGGTCTCAGCAGCAGTGGGTGACCCCACTCAGCTGATCTTTGTGACCTGCTCTGAAATCTTGGTCAGCTTCAGTTGAAAGTACTCACCATCACACCTGGGCACAGCTGGCAGCACCATCCTCCCTCACAGTGTAGCAAGGGCTCAGTGACCCATTTCACTGCTCAGTCAGTTTTACCTACACTTTTTTTTATTGCCCTTAGAAACAAGTTAGGTTTTTGGGAGTACAGAATACAGGTAAAGTACATTAAGCTGACAGGGTTGTTGTTTTCTCTCCAACTTAGATACGCTCCTGAAGGTCTCACTGTTTGTGGAGAACCATCAGGAGGTGAGCTGCTCACCTGGCTCCTGACAGGGCAGCAGGGACTGGCACTAACCAGCTTCTGGCATGTTCTGGGACGCTGCAAATGGAATGAGGAATTGAGGGAGCTCTTCTGGTGCTCTTTGGAAGCTGAGTGAGTTGGTTCTTGGCCTCAGCATGAAGTGCTTGAACTGTGCCATTTTCAAGTGGAAATGGCCTTTGTGTCTGAAGAAGGGGCTGAGCTGAAAAAGCCATGAGAATAAAAGAAAGTCACCTCCAGCTGTGGAACTTGTCCTTTCCTACTCCTGACATGGATGTTTTGTATCATGGAAAAAATATTGATACTTACTTACGTGATGTGCTGCAGATGTGTAACAGAGCCCTTCAGGCTGGTGCCATGAAAGATATTTGGGGTCCGTTCTTACAAATAAAGAAAAGATGTCAGATTAGGGCTTAAAAACAGTGGTCGCCTCATGTCCTTGAGCAGTGTGTTTGCATTCATCCCACCTGGGCATGGAGGAGGAAGGAGCAAATCTGGCTTGAAAATGTAATAATGGAGGTGCATGGATGCCTGAGTTCTGACATGGGCAGTACTCAAGGATGTTAACAGTACACTGCTTTGTTACCTCTGCCAGAGCCCACTGAAATCAGTCTTAAAACATCACTCTCTGGTAGCAGCTGCTGCCAGTTCAGGGACACCTTTTGTTGGCCATGGCACTGATCCTCTGAACGTTCCCGGGAAGCAGTGGGATATTGATGTTATTCTCTAAATAACGTATTTGGTAAGGAGCTGCAGCTTCTCAGAGAAAGCCAATAAAGAATTGCATTGGACACATTGTGGGTGTGTTTGTGCTCACGTTTCTGTGTCTCCAACCTGGGCTGTCCCTGCGGCCACCTGAGGGCACTGCATGACCTGCGAAGAGCGGTGGTGGGGGGAGCAGATGGGGTGGGAGCAGATCGGGGTGCCAGGGGTGGGAAAGTGCTGGGTTGGGGCTGAGGCTGCCAGTGCTCCCATTAGGGATAGGGGCCTCATGAGGTAAGGCTTCACACACAGTTCTAATTGTAAAGAAAACCACCTGCAGAGAAAACCGCTGTCTTGCTCCTGGCGCTGAGTGCCCTGCCCAGGGTGGAGGTGAGGTGGGTTCTGCTCATGGCAGGGCTCAGGGTCCTGGTGGGGGCTCATGTGGCTGTACAGCCTTGTGCTCCTTACACAGGGTTTGAAGTGTGCCAAGGCTGATGCCTCAGAGTGAATCAGGGATGTCATCCTTGCTCAGGCCTTGATGTATCATCACAAACCAACAGATCACGGTGTGCTTGGATGCAGAATTGTCTTTACATGTGCGCATGCTATACAACCCTTCAACACCCCTCTGCTGTCAGCCTCTCTTCAGGACTGCTGCACAATGAACAAATGGGTTTAAATGCTGGAAGATGTTCAGCACAGTTCAGTGGTGGCCCTTCTGCTTCTCCCAGATGTTTGGCCCCTGATGTCTGTCTTTGTGCTAGCAACAGATGAAAGTGCTTAGGGAACTTCCTGCATTGAAAGTGGCTATGCCCTGACTCTGACTGACTGAAATAGGGTGAAGGAGGTGCTCATTGAAGTTTTGGTGTGATTAATTGCTCTGTGCTGTTCCTAGTTGATGGGCCATCTCATCCGTTGCATTTGTCTGCATCGTTCTGCAGGGTGTGAGTGAGTCTCTGCATCAGAGCGCTCTAAGTGGGATCAGCTGTGGGCTTGTTCCATTGCAGATCTGGATGTTCTGTCATGATGGCTGCCAGGGGCCCCATTGCTAACAAGGACATGGTTCCTTGCATGCGTAGAGCTCCCTTCAGCTGGCATTTGCCTGGGAGGCACTGGGGATTTGAAGGTTCCCCCATGAACACAGCCAGGGTGGGCATTCAGTCTTTCAGTGTTGCATTTGTCAGCAGGCAGGTGGAAAGGCCACTCCTGCTCCTCCTTGCCTGGCAGCCTGCATGGCTGAGTCAGACACCTGTGTGCAGCACGGGGATGTCTCTGGGTGCTGGATTTCAGCACCTTCCTGGGTACCGGGACAGGAGGGAGGTGAGTGAGAGCAGCACCTGCTGCTCCAGCTGCCTGGGGAGCCAAATGCGGGGTCGGGGACTCCAGGCTGTGCTGTACCTTAGTGGGGCTGTGGGTAAGGCAGCCCTAAGGGCTCTGAGACCAACTGGTAAAAAATATGTAACCATAAAAATAAATCCAAGTACCTTTATTTTTGGAATAGAGCTCTTAAAGTATTCTTGCATGGAGATCTGTCTTTGAGGAATGCAATAAAGTGCAGCTGGAGCTCCCTTAAAGGTTAAAGGAAAATTGTCAGGAAACACAAAGCTCATGCTTTGATTTTCAGCTTTACCTCCTGCTAACTCCATTGGAAAACAGTTATTCTTCACTTACAGGAAAAACACAAACTAAATTCAGTTACTAAATTCAAATACCCACAAACATTTTTAAGGAGCACCTGACTCGTATATGGTTGTTTTGTTTTCTCCCACAAGGGTGAGTGTTGGCTTCTGGTGCAGCGGGACCTTTGCAGTTCTGCTCAGATATGGGGACCTGCTGTTGGTAACACCAGACTTCCAAAACAAACCCAAAAGCTTTGCTTCAGCATAAGCTCATGGATTTGAAACAGATTCCAAAACTGAGTGTATTACAAGAGTCCACAGTTATGGAAAAGACAAAAGGTTTGGCACCTGAACTGAAGTGTAAAAAGTGACTTGGAGGCAGAAATATGTGATAAAAAGCTTTGTGATTCATTTAATAAACCAAGCATGGGTTTCACAAGTCCCTATGGCTTTTGTGCTTATTCTTTGAGACTTTCACCTTGGCCTGAAGCAGAACTCCTTTGCGACTTTGCTGATGGTCTGCCTGAGTACTTACCTGCTCTGAAATACAGCAGACATTCTTCACTCCCTGTTAGCTGGCTGTTTTGCTCTGTTCCCCACTTCTGGCTCAGTGTTTCTCTTGTGCTTTTGACTTTGTCACAGCTTTTGCCCTGTTGAGCAGTTGAGCTCCAAAGCAGGGCAAATTCTGCTGATGTGATGGGTGTGCAGTGAGCGGGGACACATCTGGCCTGCAGCAGTGATGAGCTTTCCCACGTGGAATATGCTAAGCACAGGGCCCTTGTCTGCCCTTGCAAGGACAGGCACGAGCAGCTACCTGGTGAGCTCTTTGCCAATGTGGACTGGCCCCTAACCCCCTACCCCCCACAGACCCTCTAGGGCTGCACGTGGACAGAGCCTGTTCTCATAAAATAAAGCCTGCAAAGGCTTTATTTCAATCCTCCCTTCCTGCTTTTTCCCCCAACCCTTTCCCTCCTCCTCCTTCCTCCTGGGGACACAGATCTGCAGTAGGTGTCTCCTGAACTTGCCTGAGCTCCCTGTCCCAAGCATCTTCCTGACTAATTCTTTCCAGATGTCCAGGAATTTTTATGTTTAGCAGTTTTGCTCAAGTTCTTAATTCATTCTCTGAAAGAGCAAACGTATTTTTTCAAATAGTATTATTTGAAAATTCAGACTGATCGTGGCTTCCCAGGAGCTGCTTCTGCTTCCCAGTGAAATGTTTTAGGCACCGCTGCAGCCTTCCACCCCTGAATCAGAGCACAACAGATGTCCATAAATAGCACAGAAGTTTATTTCCCTTAGCTGACAGCTCCAGGGCTGTCTATGGAGTCTTGAAAACACTCCATGCTGCACTTGTACCCAGCCAAGTGTCAGGTTGTTGGCTTGGACTTTCCCAGCTACAGCAGTGTGAAGAAATTAGGGGATCTGTCCAGTGTTCCTCTGACTGGGACCAACAATGGAAAGTAAGTGGCTCTGCCCATCCTCTCATCTAGTTTCCAGCTTAACTTTGTTTTTGAGGAGATCCCCCAGTGGTGGCACCGGCTGGGTCATGCCAAGGGGACAGGCAGAGGGTTTGCAGCAGAAGCCTCTCCACTCAGAGCAGGAGAAGGGGTGGCAGGAAAGCTGCCAGGGCACGGGAGCTGCCCAGCACAGCTTGTCCCCAAGGCCACTGGCAAGCTGCAGATATTGGCCATGGCGTGGCACAGGAGGGCGAGGTGCAAACAGGACCCCACTGTATCCAGGGGAACATCCCTTCTGCTACCCCCCCTACGGATTATTGCCAGGTGCTCTTGGACATGAGGCCATGAGGTTTGGCCGGCTTGAATTTATCTCCCAACCTCAGGGAGCAGAGCAAAGGTCCTGTTGGGCTCCGTGGGGGGCTGAGGCTGGTCCCTGGCTGACAAGTGGCCATGGACTACACACAAAAATGCTCTAAAGCTGACAGCACCAAATGTTTCTTCTCCACCTAGCACAGTTGTTTAGGACTCAGTTAAGAGCAAAACTGCATCTTGTAGGTTTTAATAAAGCTTTTGGCGAACAGTTCAAACACCAGGGGAGAAGCTGGAGAGAGAGGTTGAATTTATGGGAGCGGGAGGAGATCGTTTGCTTTCTTAGGAACTGGAAAAGATTAATAGTGTGCAAAGGCTCTTGGATTCATTCCTCACATAGCAGAATGGTTAGGAGACTTACTGGCTTGACGTTCTTCATTCTGCCTTCCCCAAGCAGCCTAGAGACTGTTTGGGCTGTGGAGAAAAGGACCAGGGAGAACAGGGAGCCATCCCGTGTCAGCCCCAGTGAAGAGGCGGCTGTGGTATGCTGGGGGACAGAGGGGAACCGAAGCTCACAGTGCTTTGTTGGGAAATTAAATAGATGCTTAATATTTCTGTATGTTCTGATGTGTGGGGAGGGGCTGGTACCTGGGGAGGTGGTGGGAGTACAGGGCAACAAGGCAGGTTCATCTTTCCAGCACATATCCACTCCTGCACCCCAGGGTGCCAACAGCACAGAACCGTTTCATAACAAGAATCTGAACCCAGGGAAGGTCCTGTCTCTCTCCCACCCCAGGCATTTTGCAATCACCATGTGTGCCGGTTTGGACAAATTTGGAAGGAAAATATCCTCTGAGAGAAGGCAGGTCACAACCAGCCCTCCCCCACCAGGTTCAAGAAAAAATAAATTTTCCTTGGAGGAAAGTGAAAGAGATAAAAACTATTTATTTAACAAGCACATAGGAAAAGGATAATAATGCTAAATAATAAAACCTCTCACTCTGCTGAGAGAAACCTGGGAAAATTTTGGAGTCCTTCTGTAGAGGTGGTCTCTCTCCTCCTCCTTGGAGCTGGGTCATGGGCCCACCTCCAGGGCCTCGGTGGAGGACTCTCCCGAGGTGTTCTGATGTTGAAACAGTCCAGAAAAGAAGAAAGGAAAAAACCAAAGTTCCAGGAAAACAAAGTTCAACTCTCCATCTCTCTCTGGAGAAAAGAGGCCAAAAGCTGGCTGAAAAGCAAGCAGGGTGCTTCCTCCTGCTCCCGCTGCTGCTGTTAGAAGCAAGAGGAGTCTATCTCTGTGTCCTTGAACAAACTGCTTTGAGAAGTTTGCTCGGTTTTTTCTTCCTCTCCCCCCTCTCAGGCTCAGTTGAAAGGCATAGAAAGGCACAAAATTAATTTCTGGGCATGGAGCAGCGATAGGGGATACACATCATAAAGTCACCCCAAGACACCATGTACCATGCAAAGTAAATCCTGAAGCAAGTTAAAATTCAAGAAAAAAGACAGGAGTTTCCTAAGTTCCATTGAACAGCCCAAAGCTTCTTTCCACCAGCCAAAACCTGCTGCCTCACTGGAGTGCAGGGCAAGGATGAAAAGCCACTGGACACACATGGGAGGCCACAAGATATGACTTCCAGACAAGCCAGAGTCTGTGCTGGAGAGGCAGACTGGCTCAGGCATTGCTTCAATGCTACATTCAATCTCATTTGGCTCTGGGATGACAGCCTGTGTCCCCAGAGGCCTGCACCAATGCAGCCTTTAGCATGGCCTGTGAGGCTGCAGCAGCTGCACACTCCCAACAGCCAGGACAGGACACAGCTCGCAGACAGCGTGAGCACCAGAAGCCACTGACCATGTGCCCTGCCCCTTTGGAAGGAACAGTCATCGGGGCAGTAGGTGATGGTCCCCAGCTGCTGGTGTGAGCAGAGAAGCTGCAGCTGGTGCTGGACAGCTGTGGTTATGCTGGGACAGCCAGGGTGAGGGCGGCAGGTCCTGTGGGGGCAGCAAAAGTGAGGTGCACACCAGAGTCCTGCCAGCTGCCATGCATCACCACTGGTCTTGGCACATCATGCAATGTGTCACAGCCTTCTCCCTTTCGTTTCCCAACATTCCCTCAGTCTGAAACCCATCAGCCAATGCTGAGAGAAAACATCCACTGATGGAGCCAAAGCAGAAGTGAGCAAAGCTGTTCCTTTGGCTGGATTCCTCCAGCTCCTTGTGTCCCACTATTTGGTTTGAGCAAGAGCCACCTCCTCCTGCCCTGTGCACCTGAGCCATGGAGAGAGGACAGCAATCTTCAGTTGCTGTGAGGGAGAGCTCTTGTTTGTGGCTTTGCCAAGGAGAACTCCCTTTCATGGTACAGTTCTGGTACCTCTGCCCAAACTCCAGGGAAGGGAGTGAGAGCAGGCTGTGTGAGTGGGAAGATGAGGCTATGGAGCATGGCTTGCACAAGGAGTGCTTTTAAACTTCATAAATCTACTTGTGAGTCAGATAGCAGGAGCAGGAGAGAGGAGAAGTTAGGGATAAGAAAGTTGGTATAGTTGTGCTTGGAGGAGAAGCAGCCTGAAGCAGCTCTGGAACCAAGAAGCCCACTGGTCTGCTGGAAGCAGGGGCTGGGGGGCACCTGAGGCAGTGACAGAAAGTTCTGCTCATGAGGAACCTGAACAGGAGCCCCTGTGCAAGCCCCATCCGGGAAGCCAAGAGCTCATGTGGGCTGAGTGGGGTTTGGGCAGATGCCCACCATCCTGTGCTGCATCACACCTGGCAGCTGGGGTCCCACACCCCGCTGCCTGTGGTGGGGGAAGACAGGGAACCAGGCATGTGGAAAAACACCAGAAGTGAATAATCCACCCCAGCTTTTGCTTTGACACAGCTCCCCCAGCTCTGAAAGGCTTCTTGGTCGGGTTTAATGAGATTAGTCTGTAAGTTCTGGAGATGTCAGCCTGCTGGCAGCTCCGTGTTCAGTAGTTCCTCATGCGCCAGGGAATGATGTTCATTTCATTGGCCTTGACTCTGCTGGATCAGGCTGTTGCTCTGCTTCTCAATTAGCCGCATCTGCGTGGCAGTAATGAGCTGGAGGTCAGACAGCCCAGAGAGGGGTGCCGAAAAATTCACTTGTGCGGAAGGGAGCTCTCTGTGCCCCCCATCCAGTGGATGCTGGGGCTCTGCACCCAACTTGACCCCTGTTCCCCCTGGGAGCCCCACTGGGCTCTAGCCCTCCCTTATCACTGTAGTGGTGGCACTATAGAGCTTGTTCTGCTGCTGGAGAGGCTGTGTTTCTGAAAGCTCCAGTGTGGGCCTGTGCTGACATTATTGAAGCTACTGGTAATAAAACATGTCACTACAGAGGCCAGGGCCACATCTGATCCTGCAAAGGGAAGGCAAAAATCCAAACAAAACCCAAAACCTCCAAAAAACTCTAACCAAGCACATGCTGACGGGAGGGCTGGATTTCCAGGGATGCAGACACTAGTCCTGCCACCATGGCATGATGAGAGGCATCTCCTGGCCCTGCTGTGCTGGCCCTGCAACAAGGACAAGTGGCACATGGGAGGCACAGCTTCCTGGTGCCACATCCTCATGCTTGTGCCAAACCCTCCCAGTGCAGGGAACTGCAAATAAATGCTGTTGATGCTTCTGCCATCCCGTCAGGGATTAGGACATGCTGGAGCAATTTGCATGGGGATGAAACTTGGAAGAAATGGCAAAGCTGAGGGAATATGATATTATTTATTATTGCCAGTTGCAAGGGAACAGCAGCAGCCTCCAAACTTGTATAACTCTGGAACATGACTATTATTAGAACGCAAAGTTAGCAAGCAATTAGCTAATTGCAATTCACATTGTCTGTTGGCAATTATAAGGAGAACAGTTATAAACCCCAACAGATGGAACTCAAATGGGTCAGCCTCTCTTTTTTTTTTTTAAATTTTTTTCCATCCCCAAAAGGCATTTGCTGTGAGCTAAACTCAGGTTCTCACCAGGGTTCATGAAAGCAGCCAGCCTGTGAGTCAGTGTGTGGCAGGGTCCCCGCAGGCCACTGTCCTGCACCCCAGCCCTGCACATGGAGCTTGTCCTGTCCAGACCTTCCCAAATTACACAGTTTTGAGGCTGGAGAGTTCAGCTGATAGCGCTGTGGTTTCTGTCATTTACCCTCTGTGGTGGTGTTGTTTTAGTAGCCGTGGAAAAGTGGGGAGCAGAGAAATCCAGCTGCAATATGTATTTATTCTCATCCAGTTCTTCATGACTGTACAACTTCAGGTAATACCTTCTCTTCTCCCTCCAGCAGTGACACAAACCGATGTCTCCCTGAGCATGATTTCTAAATCTTTTGAGTTTATTTGAGGGATTTTCATTCCCTATTGAGGTTGAGTCAGAACAGGGATCTCTGCAAAGATGAGCAGGGGATGAAGCAGCGCTCTGCTTCCCCTCTCCTGTCACAAGAGATACCAGTGGAACAGCCCCCATAGGGCAAAGATTATCTAATACTTTTGTTAAAAATGCCTGGGGGATGCAGCACCAGGACATGACAGAAGGGTGGAACGTAAGCCCTGGACTCGAGGTATCACTCAGTGCATGGTTTACATCTGTTTGAATCAAACACAGATGCTCCTACCTGTGACACTTTGCTATCATCTGGGTGGGTTTTCTGCTCCATGAGCTCAGTGTTAAAGGGATGCTGTCACAGGTGTCTGCCGAGTGGATGAGAAATCATCATAAAGCATTTCTCTGTTGAAGCATGTCAAGGTCCAAGTTGTGCACCCAGATCAGTGTGTTTGATGCCAGAGGCATACAAGGGGCACACAAGGAAGCCCGAAGACCCCAGGTGTTGCAGCCTGGCACATGCCAGTCTGTTCCACAGGTTTATAGTGCATGCAGGAGTGTGGCAGCAAGGCTGCTGTGATACATGGAAACTCATTCTGTATTTCAGATTCCTTTTAAGAGTAGGGACCACTACAGACAGATTTGGCCTTAAAAGGAAGCATCACAGAAGGTATTCTGAGGAAATATTTCACTAAAGAACCTCTACATTCAGATGCCTTGTGGCCATGGAAGGAGCTTTGCCCTTTATCCTTCCTGAATGTTGGTGATGCCAGTGGCTATGGCAAAAGAACATCCTTGTTTTGGGTCAAGCTGATACAGACACGGAGACAGCTGGGCGATCTGAAACAGATTAAGCCCATCAATATGAATTTCATAAATAGCAATACAAACCCAGTGCACACCTTCAGCTGATATTAAACGGGATGGGTTGGAATTCATCTCAGAGCAAATGCATTATAATGAAATGGAAACATCAGGTTTTGCTTAGAACCTCCAGGTTTCCCATAGGGGGCAGTTTATGTAGTGCCCATTTATTAAAGACAAATGCTATAATTTGGAACATTTCTCATGGAGAGCAGGGGACTGGATGATGCAGGGGAGCAGTAACTGGAGATGGAGCTCTGAATTTACAAGCCGTTGTTTTCAACAGGCTCTGCATGTACTGCCACGCGTGATGAGAGCTGCCAGGTGCCCCAGTGTGTGCCGGGAGCCCTGGCCCCGGCCTCCCACCGTGCACAGCCCCACGAAGCACCAAGGGCCACGACCCAGGCAAAACATGCTGGGCTTCAATGTATATTTAACAGCAGACAGAAAGATAATCCAGTTATCAGGAGTCAGGCAATCATGGACTATAAAAAGCAAGTATGGATGGGAGGCCCAGCTCTGGCCCTGAGTGCTGAGCCCTTCTCTCTGCTCCAGGAATCCCCTGAAATGAGAGGCAGCTCCTGCTGAGCATCTGCTGGGGCTGGAGGAGACCTTGGCCAAGGAGCAGCAGGGATAAGGATTCCTCACCTCTGCCCAAGGACAGAGGGCAACCTCCACATGTCCCCTCCTCACAGGTCCCGAGGCTCTGGTGTGTCTGATTTG
Organism: Aphelocoma coerulescens; assembly: GCF_041296385.1. Lineage (NCBI taxonomy): Eukaryota > Metazoa > Chordata > Aves > Passeriformes > Corvidae > Aphelocoma > Aphelocoma coerulescens. The sequence continues at coordinate 4,189,843 of NC_091036.1, forward strand.
GGGTTCTCACTCAAAAAGCCCTCAGAGGGGTGTGCCTTTTGGAGGGAGATCCTCCCCAGTTTAGCTGGCTCCTTTTGAGGCCCACTGGTGTCAGCACCCACGAGCCTGATGTTCCTGTCCTTTTATCAGTGAGTGGTTCTGAACTGCAGGGCAAATGCTTAACTGCTGTTATAGTCACATCTACAGGTAACTTTGGTTTCGGTATTCACCTAGGAAGAAACAGTGTCCAGTCAATTAACTGGAACAGTATATATTGCCTTTCTGAAATCTTTCTGGATAGGTCCTGGCATTGTGACTAAATGGTGCTGTTTGTTCTTTACTTTTGAAATCAGAAGTCCAGGACAGACCCGTCCTTCCTGGGCAGTAGCAGGCAAAACTACATGCATTGGGAAGCACAAATTCTACTCTTTGCATATAGGAAAACTTTCTGGCTCAATGCAGGAAGACATCTGCAACCATTAATTTGAATAAATTCCATTTTTATGCTCCATCCAACTTTTAGTACGTCAGACAAAGCATTCATATGGGACAGAACATAAGTCCTGTGTGTGTTTCCCCTCCCGTGTGATCATCAGGGATCTGACATCTAATGCCACTGTTTCTTTTTCTTACAGAGCTCCCAGAGGTCAGCAAGTCAGCTCCTGGAGTTCTACCAGAAGCCATGGAGTCCTTTTGGGCAGAAAGCAGCTCTGGAAAAAGAGGACTTTAGGATTTCTGCCCCTTCCTCATGCTGGGTACTGGGTGGGGAGGCAGATCCCACTGCAGTGTGCGGCAGGGACTGTCAGGGAGGAAATGTGCCCTGTAACTCAGGGGAGAATATTGACATTGCTGCAGATGTGATCCACCCAGTGAGCACTGCAGGTATTGGGGAGCCTCCTGTCATGATACAGGCAGAGGCAAAGGTGCTAGGCTCAAAAGCCATCACTCAGCATCCTTTAATGAGAAAATCAAATCTTGTGCCACAAAACTGCCTGTTCCAGGTGGCTTGTTCCTGGGAATGTAGCTGAGGGAAGATGTCCATCTGTGCTGAGCCTGCCTGGCCTCTGCACAGAGTAGAATAACCCCCAAAAAGGAAAATGGTATCAGACAAGTGATCTCCTAATTGCCTTATCCTGCTAGCTCCACATCTGGGAGGAGAGCAAGAGGGCAGGGAAGTGCATTGCCTGCCTGCCTGTACTGTGCAGACAGGCTGGTGACAGCTCAGCAATGGAAATGATGCATAATAAGCCCTAAATAAAGTGTGAGGAACATGTTTGGGATCAGCAAATCCATTTTGACAAGAAGAAGCAAAGGAATGAAATCCCTTTTCCCAAACAGACTGCTAAGTCATGGACTAAATGTAATTTAGTCCCACTGAAAAATGGCTACTGAAGACTTATAGTTGGGGTCTCCCTGCTCTGATCCATGGGGACACATGCAAGTGTGTACCAGGGAACAGGGGCAAGGAGCCCTGGGGAGGAGGAGGCCACATTCCCCTCCTCAAAATGCTCAGGTTCTATTGAAACCACTTTGTCCACTCCCATTCACAGCCAAGTTTGTCCCATTTCTCTACATTCCCCCATCAGCCATTTATCATCTACAAGGGGTGGCTGGAGCCAAATGTTCCCCTGACCTTCAACAGCCCCGTGAGCCTTTCTTCTCTGCTTAAGTGGGAGACTTAAGATAAGCCCAGAGTCTCTTAAACCTGCCTACTCTGAAAAAACACAGTGGGCTGATGGGTTACAGGCTGCATTGGCCAGCTGAAGAGAAGGGGACCCTCTTCACAATTCTGTTGGTGCTGTAGAGTTTCTTGCCCTCACAGGACGACAGGCAGGCCAGAGAGCCCACTCAAGCATGTCACAGCAGGACGAGTGGAGGCCGTGATCAAAGGCAAACAGCCCCAGAGCAGCCGTGGTGCAGCAGCAGTGCTGGGAGGAGCCCACGGGAGCAGCTGTGGGACCGCACAGCTTCAGGGCTGCTCCCAGGGAATGGGGGCAGCTCCCAGGAATGGAGACAGCTCCATGCTCTGTGCAAAGCATGATCTGATCCAGCTTGCTTCAGCTGTGCCCTGTTAATTTTCCATGTGTTTCTATGCCCACTCCCTCTGCTGAGCCACCTCCAGCAGGTACATATTTTCCAGGGAAAATACATTTTTTGTCTCTGTGCCCATGCTGGGAGATGCTGAGGCTGTTCCTGTGGAGGCCTGGTTGAGCTGCAGGGAATGGTCCTCCCTGGACATCATTGGAACTGTGAGTCTTTAAGCAGTTGTTTTATGTTTTTTGTTGCTCTTTCACTTGAACAGGGGCGAAAAAGGTGGGATCCAGATTGCAGGTGTGTTTCTTGGTACCTCTTTCTGTTTGGGAGCTGTTGTTCCTGGTCTTTGTGGGCTGCAGTGAGGTTCTCTCACTGTCCCCAGGCCTTGGCAACCACAGTCCTGCCAGGCTCTGCAGTTTGGGTGCTGTGGGCCAGGCAGTAGTCCCAGGACGCATTGACAGGGCTGCATTGACAGCACAAGACGCAACCTTGGAGCACAGGAGGCTGCCAGGACACCTCACCAGATGAAGATTGCCTCTTTGTTCCTCTGAAAACCACAAAAAAAGTTTCTCTCTTCACAGTTCAGTGATGCCCAGACAAAGATGATGTGAAATCTGTGGGAAGACTTATTTTATTACAATATAGGAATGCACAAAACCAGATGTTTAAGCTTAGCTGTGGCTCCTCCATGTCCTGCTGTCCCTGCTCAGGGAGCTGCCTGCAGGGTGATGTACAACACCCCGAATGTGTTCGCTGATGTGCAGGTCTCCAAGAGCTGCTTGGAGTTCATGCCAATGCCACAGCAGGTCCCCTGTATCCCTCTGTGCCACAGGGCCTGGTGCAGAGGTGGCAATGTTGACATGGTGGAAGAGCAGGTGTCCCTTGGTGACCCCACCACCACTTGCAGGAGCAGCCCCCAGTCCTTTCCCAGCCACTGCCTGAGGCCCCTGCAGGTGCTGCTCCGTGGGGTCCCAGGGCATGTTGCCTTTCTGTGGTCTCCTGAGGCCAAACCCTGCTCCTGGTTTGCTGGTTTTCTCTGCTGCTTCTCGGCTGAGTTAAAATGATCCAAATCCAGCCAGAGATGTGTCCTGGTGGGAGCTGTGAGCCAGCAGCTGTTTTGCAGCAGCCTGGGATAGCCTCTCCAGCCCGCCAGCCTCTGAGTCAACCCCAGTGCCATGGCTCCAGGTCCCCAGGCTGGAACAGGGAAGCAAGGCTCACACGCACGTCCAGCCTGGCAGCCTTGTTTGTTTCTCCAGCAGCCAGAATTTCATCTTTTCCACCTCCACGCTGCCAGCAGAGCCCTTATCCACTGCCCTGACACCTCCAGGGTTTATTTCCAGCTGAACCACGCTCCATATGTGCTCCTGCCGCTGGCTGCTGGTTATTAAATTGGTGTTGTTGTTGCTCCTCTTGCCTCCATTCAGAAACTGGCAGCCCTTAAAAGCTCATTCATCTTGGGAGCCTAGTGGCAATTATAGCCTCATCCTGCAGGATGGGTTAACTCCTGCTCCCCCACCAGCCCAAGGGGCAGCAGTCACGCCTGGTTCCGATTAAAGTAATGCAGAAAATCCAGTGTGTTCCCCACACTGCTCACAGGAGACATGGAGATGGAAAGGGATAAAACAGTGAAAATTGCCTGGAGGCAGGAGATATGCTGGAATATTGTGACCCTGCACAGAGCTGCAGGCATCGTATCCCCACGCTGGGAAGGACAGTCCCCACAGAGGGACAGTGACTGCAGGAATAATGGGAGAGGACATGGGTCTTTCCCCAGCAGGCCTTGTAAAATTAAACTGTAAAATTGTAAATCTGATCACCACTTATTGCTTTCCCACCTGTCAAGGTATTCCTGGCTATTGGAGGAAGAACTGGCAAATGTTTGTGGAGAATTTCAGGGACCATTCTCTAGGAGGTTGAGGCTGTGAGTAAGGAATAAGAATTCACTACCTGGAGAAGTGCAAGGCTCACAGATTCCCCCATTTCCAGTGACAGGAGGGGCTGCTCCCCTGAACGTGGTCACTGTTTAACAGAAAACTCCAGCAAATCAAATGCTCTGAATTGCCCCTTGCTATAAAACTCCTAAAGCACGTGGGTTATAATGACCAGGAAAGAGCGAGCCGAGGGTTTGTGGCCCCTGTTTGAGCAGACTGTTTGCAAATCCTCCTGCTCCAGAGGTTCCCTCCAGTCTGCAAGTCAGAGCTAATGCTATAAAAATATTTTTTATGCAAGATCAACTCTGAAGTGAAATAGAGAAACGTACAAAGGAATCTCAATTTACCATCTGGCTCTGATGCTCCTGAAGCTCATTGCCATTTATCTCTGTCCAAAAGCGTGCTTTAAAGACACAATAGGAATCTTCCTTTGGGGAGAGAATGCATGTTTGGCCTTGAAATGTCAAATCGAACACCAAAGCTTTGGGAAGCACATAAACACCAGAGAACAAACAAGCTCACTCCATACCTGAGATGAAGCTTGATTTTGGATGCAGAAATGTGTTTATTTTCTTGGAAAGAAGAAGGCTCTGGCCTTTCAGCTGTTACAGATTTTCTCAAGGGAATAATTTTCCTAGCAAACCTTGTTCCTTCTGTAATCCTTCGTAGCAACTCACCGAGTCATGCTGCCCTTGCTTTAAAAATACGTTTTCAAAGCCCATTAGCAAATTCACAGGTTTTTTTTATACACTGAGAATTAAAGTGAAAACATAAGACCTAGCAAATTATTTTCGCTTTATATACAGTCTCCCCAGTAAACAAGTGTTGCAAGAGCCTGTGTGCTGCCGGCAGAGCAGAGGGATGGGAAACAGAATGTGGTCACATGTGGTTTTATTCAGCGAGTTATTTATATAATCTGAAGTATAGTAACAATGTCCTTGGATCCGGAGTCTCCCAGCTCCGCAGTCCCTGCTGATGGTGCCTCTTGGCTTTCCCACTGTGTCTACACAGACACCCCTGAGCTCCCAGTGCTTCACGTCCATATGACACCGCTCCATTCAAGATCCTTATTCCTGGGGGTTTGGATCTGCAGGGCTCTTGGGCACATTTCCAGAGCTGCTTCCTGGCACTCCCATAGTACAGCATCCTGGTACTCACTTGGTACACTATCCTGCATCATGGAGCTCTACTGGTACGTCATCCTGTGTCCTGGAACTCCCCTGGTACATCATCCCATGTGCTGGTGCTCCACATGGGCATCCAGCATCACCTGTGCCTGAGGCTGGGCAGGAGAGTGCTGTGGGAATATCTGAAGGACAGCATGACCCAGGAGCCTCATGCTCCCTGGTTCTTACCTCCCTCTGCCTTCGCAAAGGCCCAGTTTTGTGCCTAGAGATGTCCAAAAGCACCGTGACTCTGTCTCCTCACTTTCTCTGCATCCCCTGCCATACAGCGTATCTTCCTCTGCCTTTCCAAAGCCACCACACAAAGTCATGGTCCCTGTTTCCCACCCACCCTTGCCCCACAGGCCAGATCCAACTGCACAGTGATGGGCTCTGCTGCACCGTGTCCGCATCCTCTGGCACGGGGAGCCAGCACAGCAGCATGCCTGGGTTCTCTGGGAGGGCACAGACGGGCATCAAGCTCAGCTGCTTGGCCACAGGATGGACTGTGCAACATTGCAGACTAGTGGCACGGGAGGAGATCAGCTGGGGCTGGGAAGGGCCAGGCGAGGCCAGAGCAAACCCGAGGCCATCAACAAACACCTGATCCATTCCCTCTGAAGAAATCTCTTTAATCTTGCTGGCATTAGAGGTTACGGTCAGCCATCCTCCAGGCAGGTGAATGGAATTCTTTATTGTGCCTATTTGGTTGTATCTTGGATAGCAATAAGGATTATCCTCCAGATTTTTGTGTCTCACTCGGAGCCCCCAGCATGTGTTTATAATTTTCTTCTCCCTTTCAGGCAATGCCAGCAATCTCCTGAAGTTCTTAAACTGAACCTGTGAAATTTAATGGCTGGACAGTGTATCTGACATATACCCCTAAAATTCAAGTGTGCTTCTCATGCTGATTTATGATCTTTTTTTTCCAGCAAAGTATCCACCGTATTTTATCTCTAGTATTTCTCATGTGATTCTGTGTCAGAAAGGAAGGTCAGGCATGATGCTGTTCTGAATTTCCAAGGAGCAGCAGTAGGTGGCTGGCTTGGATTTCTTTAGTCTGGTTTGTGCTTGTTTGTGTAGGCAAAGGCTTCCTCATGGCAGGGACCGTCAGAGCACTGGGCTGGGCAGGTCCTGCCCCTTGGCCCTGGTCCTGCAGACACGGGCAGGTTGGGGTCCAGGGCAGTGGTGCTGGCACTGCCCAGGCCCTGCTCCCCTGCTTTGGCGATGCCGGGCCGGTGCTGCACAGGCGTTGGTGCTGTGTCCCAGTGCACGCAGCTCAGCCATCCTGCTTCACTCTTGGCTGCTTTCCTGTTATAAGCCAGGAGTTTAAAACTTGAAATAACCAAGAATAATTGCCCAAATTGAGGGGGAGGATGCTACTTCTCTTCCTGAGCCAAAAGAAAGACAATTTATCATAAAAATTCCATGGATTTTCCTACACTCACACACACACACACACACACACACACACACAAACCACTCCTGTGGAGCTGGCTGGGTGACTTGGGACACTCGAGTGTCCCCATACCAGATTTTGGAGATTTTGTATCATGCTGTCCCCCTGGGGTGCACCCAAGGCTGGTGCCTGGCATGGTGTGGGGTGCAGCCAGCTTGGCTCCAGGGCCACAGAGGGGTTACAGGCAGTGCTTGGTGGCAGGCGCAGTGCTGAGCTCCATGAATCTGTAATTGCAAATGTGGAGTTGTGGTACTGAGGGAATTCAATGAATCCACAGATTTCATATCTCCGCTGACCCTCTGTGGCCCATCAATGGTCTAAATACTGGTTCCTCTTGTCTGTGGCCAAGAGTTAGCTCTTGGGTTTCTGAACAAGAACTGGCATCATCTGGCAGTCAATTTGAGGCTGTATGGAGTCATCAGCTCTGTTTTCTCAAAAGCTTTTTTCAAAAGTAATTTCTTTCACTGAACCTTTAACTGCTGGCCTCATCCCATCACAGCCCTTCCCTGCTCCTGTTGCACCCCCAGTCATCTCGTTCTTGCCTGGTGTGCGGTGCTGCTCCTCTGCCGCGCAGCAATGACGGTGAGTGGTTTAAGGCAAACAGGCTTCCACTTCCCAGCCCGGGCACTGTGCATGGATCCCGGCTCTCCTCCACTGAAGAGCTGGAAGCAGGCAGGAGGAGGTGGAAATGCCAAGATAAGGAGCTGCCCCAGGACGTTGCACAAGTGGAGGGTTTGCAAGAGGGATCCAGTGGCACCACCATGCACCAGTGTATGCTGGGAGGAGGCTGGCAGAGAAATTTCTTTTCTTTTCAAGTGGTCATCCCGCCCCCGTCTCTGCCGTGGCCAAGCGTTTCCAGCTTTCAGAAGAAATGGCACAAGGCAATCTGCCACTGTCCCCTCCACTGTGCCCTGGGGCGAGCTGTGGTGGGCACCGGCACTGCCACCATCCCTGCTCCTGTCTGGCAGCATGGGGCTCCTGTCGTGCTACTCCTGCACGCCTCTCCTACCCTGACTCCTTGTGGCCTCTCCTGCCACCCAGTGCCCATGGCAGAGGGGTGGCTGCAGCCTCCTACAGGTGCCCAGCCCAGTGCTCACTGCCCAGTGCCTGGCACCGCAGCCCTAAGCACCCCAACACAGCCTCGGTAGCCATCGAGCCCAGGACCCGTGTCCGGGGACAGCCAGGCTCTTTTCCAGCCCAGCAGAAATCCATGGCTTGGCTCTCCGCTTCCTCCCATCTGCCCAAGTTTATTTTCCTTGTTTTCTGTTTATGAGCTAGGGGAGTATTGAATTTCCCGAAGTCACTGCCATCCATTGCCACAGGTCTCGCACACAAAGACTCCCTCAATGCCAGGATCCAAGTTTTGCAATTGGACCAGTTCCCTTTCCCTTCAACCATTGTGGAAACAGCCTTTGTTTTGCTTCTGGATCTTGTTCCTCAGGCCCAAATCAAGGGCCACTGTCCAAGCCTGGGTTTTTTGAAATCCGATTTCACTGCTTTAATGAAAACAGCACATTTCAGGGGATGGGGCTGAGGTCCTTGAACAGTAGGATTTTTTCTGCAGGACTTGTATATCTGCAAATGCTGTGCTGTCCAGCCCTGCCAGTTCCCTCCAAACAGCAGGAACTGGAGGGGCAGGGCACAAATGATCCTCAGGGACTTGTTAAAAGAGAAAGCTGGCTCGGAATCTCCATTCCAACTGCAGACTGACAGCCAAGGTTGAACATCCTGTGCCCTCAAAGGGGCTGGGGAGCTTGGCAGGTGTGGGAGCCTCCCCACCATGTGTGGGGAGCAGGCTGTGGCAGTGGCTGTGATCAGTGGAAACCACCATCATGCTCTGGCTCCCCCGGGGCTTCTCTGGGCCCCAGGAATGTGGCTCATTTCACTGGAGTCACACGTTGCCTCCAGTGGGAGATGCCTCTGCACCATGTCCTGGCAAAAAGCAGCCGTGCTCCTCTGTTATATGCATGGAACTCGCACCAACCTCAGCCTTTCCTGATGAAAACTCCATTTATTCTGGGCCTGTAGGAGAGGAATCCCCTCTAACTGTGCACTCAGGCATGTGCTGAAACTGCTCTTGTGTGTGTCAGAGCCAGGGAATGGTTCTGTAATCGCCCATTTTTGTTTAATTGTAACGCCCCTGTCCCACTAACTGTTCCAGATGCTCTTATGGTTCCTAGCTCTGGGCTCTAAACATGCTGTTCTCCTCACCCTGGTCCCCGCCCTTCAAGCACAAACAATGGTTTTGCTGGTTTTTGAGCCTTTTTTGTGCCAACGGGATGTGGGGAGAGAATCCCCTTCATGCCAAATTCAGTTGATAATAAAAAACAGGAAGGGAGCTGGATGCCAGCTTCAGAGGAGTTGGGCAGCCTGGGCTGCTCACTGTGGTGTGTGGGTGTCACCATCGAGCAGCAGCATCCCGAGGTGGGATGAGGGGGCAGGTGAGGGGAAAGCGGTGGGGCAGAGGAGGCTGGAGTTTCCTGGAGGGATGTGAAGGGGAGGCTGCACACCCCAGCAGCAATGCTCCCAGGGTCCCAACTACAGTGCCCAGCGGGTGCTGGCTGCTCCCGGTGAGGACTAGGGATGCTGCAGGGGCAAGGCAACCTCCAGGTACCACATCAGTACCACAGGGCAGGGCCCTGTGCTGGGCACAATCAGTGCTGCCATTATGTCTCAGGAAGGGTACTGAGGGCTGTGAGGATCCTGCATCTGGCAGCGCCAGGAGCACTCTGTGCCTTGGCAGTGCCACCACCTGCACGTCACAGCCTGCCCTTCCAGTGCCTGGCAGGTGCTGTGCCCACACTGGTGGCACCACTGCCCTTAGCAGTGGCTGTGGGCAGGTGGCCCAGAGGGCCCCTGACCAGTTGCTCCATCCTTCCCACCGCACAGCTGCTGTGGGGAGCCCTGGTTAACAGCCCACTGTCACCTTTGCTGTTCTTCAGGGGATCCTGCTGATTTGTCCCCATGCTGATGGCAGAGGTGGGAGGTGCAGCTCCAGATGCATCTGGGAAACTGGTGCCAACAGTGCTGGGGCCACAAGGGGCCAGTGGCCAGAGGAAGGGGACCCTTGCTCCCAGGACAGATTGTCGCTCTGATCTCTACAGGTTCCTCCATCTCCTCTTTTATCCCTTCTTTATATGTATTTCAGAATGATATAAATTCTCCGCTGTGGACCCTGCTGGGTGAACACAAAAGAGAACTTGCAGGCAGGCCCAAGAGAAAGGGAGGATAAAAAAAACCACAGGAGAAAATTAATAAAGCATTTGAGAAAGGGAGAGGATGCCTCGCTGGGAAAGTGTGTAGCACACAGGGCTCCCCAAAGCACATCAAAGCCTGACTCTGAAATTAGCCCAACTGATGGGAATGTAAAGCAGGGGATTCTCCCACTGAGCTGTGGATTGAGAGTCCCCCCACAGGCTGTGAGGCACTGACATTTGTATTTATCCAGGCTTGAAGCTCCATCATGGAGCTTTTCAAAGGGCACTGCTGGGACCCAGCAGGCCTTCTCCCCAGCGTGGCAAACATGGCACTTTTAATTACTGCTCTGTGCCGGCACATGTGCCTGACCCCCACACTAATTCTTGTTGCAATTACAGCGATCTAATTGAGTTTATTCACTCTCTGAAGCTTTTGTGTCTTTCTTCCTTGCACTCCCTGCCGGTGAGAGCTGGGGCTTCCATTGATCTGGTAGGTAGGGACAGGGGCAGTGCCTGGTGCTGGCCCTGGGGCCCGCTGGCCTCATTGTGTCCATTGAGCTGCCACTGCTGCTGGGAAATGCCAAATCGCCCCCGAGGCAGCGCCCTGGTGACCCCGGCGCTGAGCTGCTCGAAGCATTTCACCACACTGGCGAGTGGCGTGTGTTTGATGGCTCGTTTGGAGAAGCAATTTTACATTTTTATAGGAAAATTACTTCCAATTGACAGGGAAATGATGCCATGAAAGTGACAAATAGACACTCCGTGGGCAGGGGGGATGAGTGTTCAACAGAGACCAGAAAGGTCTTCAGACATATTTGTGCAAATGAGGGGAAGCCAGAGACTCTTGGCCCCAGGACATCACAGAGCTTGTGTCCCCATCTCCCCCCGCACTCTCTGCAGCTGCTCAAGGGGAGTCTGAGACTCGCCAGGTTCTCAGCATGAAAATGCACCTGCCCACCAGGGAGGAGATGCTTTTGGAAGGGCGTTCCTGCCTGACAGTGGTCTGTTCCTGCAAGCACCAGCCCCATTATCAGCAGGTGCCCAGCACTGTGTGCCCCACAAGTGCCATTAGTGTCTAAATAATGACCTTATTACGGCCCCCAGCTGTGCCTTGCACCTGTGGCAGGTGTTGAAAGGTGGAGTCAGGAGCCGGCAGGGCCAGGCAGCGTCAGGGAGTCCCAGGCGAGTCATTGGGAAGAGCCCCTGGATGCTGCTCCTCCAGCTTTTTTTATACAATGGCAGATGTTGATGTCTACTGAAAACAAACAAACCAACCCATTTGCAAGTTTCTATTGGAAATATTTTGTCCAGAAAACAAATCAAAACCACTTAATATTTTTTTTAAATCGGCTTAGCTTTTGCATCTCTTGGGAATGAATTTTGCCTTCTCTTTTCCAGCACTCACCTGTTCTTTCTGTTTTTTCCCTTCTTGCTGTCTCTCTGGATTACAGGGCCATGGTGGGACATAATACTCCAGCTCCAGGGGCTCCTGCCACTGCTCATCACAGTGACCTCTTGCTTTTCAAGGTTATTTGATTAACAATAAGGAAAATAAAACTTGTTGGTGCTTGAAAATATAATTTCCTCATGCAATATCAGCTGAAGGAATGCTGGACCTTCTACAGGGAAATGAACAAGGCTCCTACCTGAGGCAGTGCCAGGGCTGAGCTGGGGCCCCAGGGGCACCTCCATTCCCAGGGGCTCTTGGAGGAGAACCTCTTCTTGGAGAGCCTGATGGGAACATCTGCCATGGCTTCTGTGGATGCTCTTGAAGAGAGAGTGAAGTAGACACATGGTGACTGGCACCCAGCCCAATGAGGGAGGAGGGAGAGGAATTAACTCTCATTTAAGTCCACTTTTGTTGTAAATAAACTATAATCACTTCAAACCTTTTGCTTAATCAGAAAAGGCTGTTGAACATTAAGTAAACCGTCGGCAGACTTGTCTTACTGCTGGATTAGAGATATTAAATGCCAGCAATGCTTGATTTTTTTAAGCTGTCCTGCAGCTGCATTATTAAAACAAACACATTTGCAGACCTGCAAAAATCCAGAAATGAAAACAAAAGATGAGATTGAAGCTTTCCCAGAGGCAAGATCTGCAATCTGGATAATTTTAAAATCTACGTTTAGTCTTCATCTTTTGAACCAAATAATGGAGGGAAATGACACATAATGAAATTACCACTGGAATTAGCAGCACATTCTCTAAAAAAAGCCAGGTTGAAATTTAGGAATTCCTCTGTGCAGAGACAACAGCTCTGGAGCTCTCTCAGTGCCCTGCTGGCACAGAGGACTCCTCTGCAGCCCCAGGTTTCTGCTGAAGAGAACAAACAGCTCTGACTGTAACAACAATGCCATTTTTTTCAGGAACTGGTGGGTTTTCAGAAAGTTCCAGCTTCTGAACTCCAGTAAACAAGGCCAGGCAGGCTCTTGCAGTTCATTAAGTCTCACCTGTATTTGAAAAAATGAAGTTTTCTGGTTATCTTGGTGTCAGAGAAAAGCTTGGAAGTGTGATGCTCAGGAGCCCGGCTGGAGCCAGACTGCAGCATATACTCATCATTTACTCAAGGTTTGAGCCCTCGTGCTGGCCAGGGAGCAGCTGATGGTGTCAGGAGCTCCAGGAAGCCACAGGGAGAGTGACCCAGCATCTGCTGGGACGTGAAATTCTGCTGCTCCAGAACTGCCCCCCAAATAGGTACTGGGGGGGCCCTGAGGATGAGGCATGGCCCGGAGCAGAGGGTGGAGTCCTGCCCTCAGCCAGGGTGTGAGCAGGCCCCTCCTTGCCTCTCCGGAGTTACGGAGTTACTCAGCCACTGCCACCCTGCCCACAGCTCTGGCATCCTTTTGTTCCTCCCTCCAGCCCTGGGGACAATAAAACCCGATTTTAAGGGAACCAGAGGAAGATGCCAGCTTGGCAGGGCTGGGCACGCTGGGACGTGCTGCTGTCTCAGGACAGCAGAGTTACAGTGAGTGTCCGTCACTGACAGGGATGCCAGCCAGCAATTTATTTTCCACATTAATTTTGATTATGAGTTCTTATATGGTTGCAGAGTCCAATTTTCACAAGGGAAGTTTCCCCCCCCCTAAACACAGGACAACAAATCAGATTGACCTGAAGTTTTTCTTTCCTAAATTTCTTGTGGAATCTTGGCTGGATATAAGTTGTCTCAAATGCAATTACACTGTCATAAATAATTTTCCACCTCTTTTTTCCATCTCAACCATTCCGCTCCCCTGCGGTCAGTGGAAATTTCCCCCTTTTATTAGGTTAGACTCATTGGCACTGAGAAAAACTGTGCTCATGGCATCATTGTCTGTTCCGAGCCAAATCCTCGGAGATTTCCCTCCCACTAACACAAAAGCTGGGGCCAGGGCTGGATAACGGAGCCTGTAGCTGGGTGACAAGCTGCCGTCCTTCCATGAGCCTGGGGTCTCATTGTCCTGACTCAGGCAACGCCCACAGGAGTGTCACTGACCTGAGCACCCGCACAAGCCTCAGGGGGGGTCAGGAGCAGCAGCTTCCCATGGAGTCAAAGCTTGCGGTGCCTCCAGACAAGCACGAGCTAGAAACGCTTTGTTGGGGTGAGATGCTGGCGAGGGGTTATCACACACAGCTCTCAAGGTTTTGGCCGAAACAAACCATTTGCTCCTCCTGCTCGGCTCCCTGCGCTTTCCTTGTGGCAGCGCCGGGCGTGTGTGGCTGAGTCCCCCCCAGACAAAGGGCCCAGCAATGTGACTAACAGCTGCCACATGTGGACATGTCCTTCTGCTATTTAGTACTTGACTGTGCTTGGTTTTACTGTGCTTTTCATACGAGCTGCATCCCCAAACCACTTCAGAGAGCAGGCAAATTGGAATCATGGGTGCAGGGCCATGCGGGGAGCTCTTGGAGCCCCGCAGAGAGAGGGCGGTCGTGCTCCGCACCCGGGCTGCTCTGCAGGGCGAGGGACAGACCTCGCCCCGGGCTCTCACACCCAGGCCACGTCTGAGCAGATTCCATTAATTCGGCCCCTTCAAGGGCTGGTAAGCAATTTTCAGGGACCATTAAAAGTGTTATTGGTCCTCAGCACCCTGTGTTGCTGGGATGACCAGTGGGAGCCAGGGCAGGCACAGAGTGGGATGGCTGTGGGGGGACAGTGTAGACTGTGGTGCCCCAGGTTTACCCCTGACCGTCTGCCCAGCCCCTCCTCGTTCCAAACACGAGCACACTGCCTCTCCCACCAGATGAAGCGGGAAGGACTGAGGACCCCAGCCCTCTCTGCCTGCTCCCAAGGCCTGCTGGCAATCTGCAGGGCACAAGCAGGGCGTCTCAGGCCACAGAGCCTATTTTGCAATGCTGCGACAAGCCTCAAACTGTTGGATGTATCTTCTGCTGCAAGAAGTTTGTTTCTTGACACTTACTTCAGTGCCTTCCCAGCGACGAGACCGTCTCGCTCCAGCCTGACAGGGTTCTGGTTTCTGTCTGAATGAGGAGCGCTCATCCTTCTCCTGCTCCCGTGACTGCATGTTTTGAATTAAATCGTATCAGAGACACTCAGGAAAGTGTGAAGCTATTTTTATTCAGAGGGTGAAAAAGTTTGGGGAAAATAGAATTTGATGAAATTGCACTGTCCAGTATTAGTAACTGGTTCACAGGAAAGTAGAGAGAAGTCTGCAGCCCCAAGTCATGTGAATGCTGCCAGGACTTCAAGCCACATTACTCACTAAGTGGAAAGTCCAGGTAAAGCCCAACCCCTGGCTCCACATGTGGTAGTGATTTGGGCAGATCCTCTGTCAGAGTGGCTGACATCATGACGAGAGGTATTTACAGCCGACAAGGAGAACTCTGCGCAGACCTTGGCCCCCCCCTCCCTTTTTTTGTTTTATTCTGAGCTGTTATTATAAAGTATTATTTATGAAGTGGTGAGAGCATGAGCAGCACAACCCTGCCAAACTTAAAGCACTTTTCATTTAACAGAATGAAAATTATTTTTACATAAGTATCTGAAGGAAAGATCCACAGATTCTGGACAGCTTTATGGAGGCAGGCTATAAATTCTGAGCTCACAAAACTATTTTTCTCACCAATAGGCTTCCCTTTACCTCTGAAAGTTTATTTTCAATAAACACAAATTGGATCCTCAGCAGTGTCCAGAGGAGGATGTTCACAGCTATCACTGTATCTAATCCATGTGACCTGTGGATCATTCCAGTGAGGCACTTGGGAACACGTTTCCATGTGTCCCAGCACTGCTCCTGCATGAGGCCTGAGGCTGGGGCGAGCATCGCAGCGGGCTCAGCTGTTACAGACCTGACCCAAGGCCACCCGAGACAGCAGTGCTCATCCTGCTGACATCCCTGAACCGTTCATTAGCTGGAACAGGACAAATCTCTCTCTGGGTCACCCACTTAACTCTCGTAGAAGAGGTCAAGTTCCAAGCCCGTGGGAATGAGCCAGACTGGGTGGTGAGCAGAACCCGCGCCCACCTCGAGTTCAGCAGCACTGGCTGCACTGGCCCCAGTGAGGCAGAAACCTGCTCAAAGAGGGGAGGGAGAGGCACCCACGCCCCACACTCCTGTCCCCTCCCCGTGCTGCTGTCTCCCATCGCTCAGGCACGCTCTATGGTCTGTCAGCAGTGGTGGGCCGCTTGCCCCTGGTGTGGGGAGCACCCACACCATCCCTCCCAGATACTCGAGGTGACCTGCTGACACTGGGGTTCTGCTTTGCTGCCTCACCTGGCCAAATGCAGCCAGAGGGGGGTTGTGTTTCTTTCTCACATAGCTCAGTATGCCAGTTGCCATAATATTATTTTTGTTTGCGATCTCATGTCAGCTCAGAATGCTACTGAAATGTGTCCTCCCCTCAGATGAGGGCTGTAGGGAAACCACAAGCTTTTTGAAATTCAAAATTGGTAAGCAACAAAATTATGAAACCACAGGAAATGAAATGAGCAATTCCTGCAGTTCATGCTTTTCCCCTAAGCTTCTCCATTGCTCTTAGAAAAATCTGCATTAAATGGGGTGTTAGCAAACGCTTCCTGTCCTCCAGTAAGATTCCCAGCTTCCCAAGTGCAGAGCGGGTGCTGAGAAGGATGGAGGGATGAGTTGTAGAGGGCAATGCTGATTCATTTTGACAAACACCACAAATGAAAAAATACATCAGGACCACTGGGCAGAGGCTGAAAAAGGACCCCCACGATGACAATAGGCAGTGACATCTGGGACCCGCCAGCACACACACTGATGGCAGCCCGGCGGCATGGAGAGCCACGGCTTGCTTTCTGCTCTGCTCCACATTTGTGGGGTGGTACTTTGTCTTGTTTTTGGCACCCCAGAAGTGGGACAGCTCCACACTGGGCTCCCTCCGCCCACGGTCTCTGCTCACACCAGGGTGCAGGACAGCTCCATGCCATTCTTTCTCTGCCTACTGCCAGCCCTGGGCCTGGCACTGGGCAAGGAGCCTGTTCTCCTGCTCGGAGGGGTTTTGATCCTTCCTGACCTCGTGGGGAGAAAGCTGCCCATTTTGGGAACATTAGGCACTGTGAAGTGATAGAATAGGTACAGCATGGCCCACAGCATATCCCCCTGCCCAGTGAGCCTTGTCCCATGCTGTGGAGCCCCGGAGTCCTTCATCCTCCATACAATCTTCGTTGCGAGTGCAATTACAGAGGAAGTGCAAACCAGCCGGTGCAACACTGACTAAGGTTGACTTCACTGTCATGTAGTTTGTGTTTCACTGATGATACATTTATGGGCAGAGCAATGGCCCCTGAGAGTAAGTGAGAGGCGTCAGTTTTTTCTTCTGTTTGCAGAACACACCAGTTGCATGAATGCCTCGAAGCTGGAGGTGGCCATACTGTCAAGCCCAGTCTCCAAGATGCTTGGAGGCGTGATTCAAGCTGCTCCATAAAATCAGTGACCAGAGCAGCTTCAGCCTTTTAATCTCCTCAGCAGGTGCAGCTCTGCTGGCTCCAGAGCAGCAGGCCCATGCCTCACAAGTGGGCAAACTGGCAGGGGCTGCTGGCAGTCCTTATCACACTTTATCTTGCTTTTGGACAGTCAGAGGTTGATGCTGCTCTGCAGATCCCTCCAAATCCTTTATCAAGCAGCCCAGCAAGGGCAGCTGCCCTTGGGAAGGTTCTCTTCCCTTGGAGGAACTGTCACAATCCATGGAGAGTGAAGCAGCAGCTCCCAACCCCTTGGCAGCACGGCAGGAGAGCAGCTGCCTGCACATCACACTACTGGCTCCAGTGGGGTGTCCTGGTGCCTCCAGTGAGCTATGAGTCTCTAGGAATTCCCCAAGAAATGTCAAGGGACAGTGCAGAAAATGATGCTTTTCAATAATAAGGAAATATTCCATGAATGAAACCAGATCTGTTTATTTTGAGTTCACTGTTGCAAATCATTGCAAAGAGAACCCAGTCCTACAGAATAGATCCAGCATGGATGTGAACCACATGAGGTGCAGGTTTGATCCAGCACAGAAACTTTTTGAATTTGCTTTTTTTAAATCTAATTTCTTATTGAAACAATGTGGTTTGCATTAAGGTTTTGATGTTTTGTTTTAAAACCACACATCTAATTTTAAATGTTTAAGACTTATAAATAATACAGTAATTTTGATGCAGCCAAAGAAGATCTCATGCGAGAAACAGATAAATCAGTACCTCATTTACATGTTTAACATGTGCCACATTTCATTCCCCATCCTCCTTGGATAGGACTCAAAAGGACTTTCCAAAGAATTTGCCCCCATATCCCTGCTTCATCCTGAGATAGAAACAAATTCCAGTTTGGAAAAAAACCAGCTTTTATCACAGATGTCAGCAATTAAATTGTCCATTAAATAAAACATTCACTCACCTTATTTTTCCCTTTTCTCATTTGCTAAGATGAGAAATATTTCCTTCCATAGCTGCATTCCTCTTTCAGCTTTCCAGTGCATCCCTGGGCAGCGTGGGGCAGCTCCCTAGGAACGGAGCTCTTACGAGGGAGCCAGAGCTGCTCCATGGGGCCAGAACTGCAGAGCCCATCACCCTCCCATGGGGTCTGCCTGGGGTGTCGGCAGCAGTGTCAGAATGGGAAGTCCCCTGTGAGTGGTGCTGTGACACCCTGGGAGCCAACACCTCCTCCAGGGCCACCTTTGCCCACACAGATGCTCCCTGGATAACAGACGTGGCACACACAAAACCTTCAGGGAAGTAAAGAACAAGCTAAGGTTGCTCAGAGTGCCCACACATCCTTCTGCTTTCCATGCCTGCCCTCGCTGTCCCTCTGCCCTCCATAACTGTCCCCAAGTCCCTCTGCTCTGTGTGCCTGCACCCACCTCCCCAGCCAGGTCACCCACGCCAGCGCTGCTGCCACAGCAGCGTTTGTTATTACCTACCTATGCTTGCACCTGTCCTCAATCAGATGATAACTGCACCAAATCAACTCATTTCTTCCTGCTTCCCCTCACGAGAGCTTCTGCCTCCTGCAGAAGGATTAATTCCAGTAATTAATTCAGCCACTCTAGCCATGAACACAAAATGCCCCAATTACTGTCTCTCCTCCTGCGGTGTCACAGTGAAATCTCATTAGCACTTGAGTACAGCCAGAACTGCACTAACGGGGGTGTTAGCTGTGTTAATGGAAAACACTTTCCTTTATCCTTTGGCAAATCCAGCTGTTTCCACCAAATCAGTGTGGAATTTGATCTGGAAGAGTCTGCATGGCCAGGCTTTGGGGTTGTGAAGTGTTAAAGAGAACAGAGCTCCGTCAGTGCCCTGACCTGGGCTCACCCAGCACCCCTGTCTGCCTCAGCACCTCTGCACTCCTCATCGGTGCTGTTGGATTTGTTCAAGGTGCAAGGACCTAAATCTTGAGCCATTTTATTGGCTGATGTGAATCAATGTGTAGCTCTCAGGCTTACATGAACAGCACCCTGCGAGCTGAAAGGGCTGACTGCCAGGGGAAGGTGTGGCAGGAGCTCCAGGAGCCATGGGACGTGGCTCCCAGTCAGGGCCTGGCACAGAGCCAGTGGCTGTCCTGGGGGTGCCACGGTGGTGGAGAGCCCAGGCAGTCTCCTCCTGCCCATCCTGCTTCTGGGCATGCCTCCACCAGGCCTGCTGGAAAGATTAAAAGCATTCTTGATCTGACCCCAGTGCACATCTGAATTAGAAATAAATGAAAAAGGAGAGAAGACAAAACAATCATTTGACTTTTATTAAAGTTTCAAGAGGGATACAGGCCAATAATTCCTTTTTATTGGTAAAAGTACCATTAAACAATGCATTCCCACATCCCTTTCCACTTTTGGCTGTAAGGCTGGCAGAAGAAGGTGCTTTCCCTCTGGGAGCAGGGACATTTTGGGCCAGGGTGCCCCACACCTGCCAAGGGCTGCTGACCCATGGCTATGGCATGGAGAGTGTTGGGAGAGCAGGGAATCATGTCAGCACAATGCCCCTTGGCACTAGTTTCACAGGGATGCTGCAGCCCTGACCAAAAAGATAGTGTTTGTTTGGTTTGGCAGGGAAAACTGCTTCTCTTCCGCTGTTTATTGACATATGAATCAGAGCTGGCACCGGCAGCGAGGACTCCACAGTTGTGTACAAGCACGAGAGCGTGTGTCAGGCAGCGCAGTGAAAGCTGCAGTAATGAGCCCATTAATCATGTAATTCCCAGCCAGGGAAACCCCACAGTCCCCGGTGCGTGGGACACTCGCTGCTCGGTGAGGGGAGCCCGTCGTGTGGCTGCTGCCACTGCCTGCAGACTCCCAAGCAGTTCAAGACATTCAGATGTGAGTCCCTGCCAGTGCTCCCCATCACTGCCCTGCCACGGCCATGGGGGTCCCAGCAGACACCCCGGCCTGGCATGAGAGCATCCTCAGCCCCTGGTGTGTGGGTGCCTGGCTTGGTGTGCCGCATCCTCCAGTGCTCCTCTGACCTTTCCTAAGGGCTGAGCTGAGGGTACCCCTGACCTCCCACTGGCAGGATCCTGGTGCTCCTTCTGCCCTCTACATCCGCAGCTTCATCTCACCCAAGTCACTTGGGTCCACATCCCTGTGGTCCTCGTCCACAGCTCTGCCCACAATGGTGACCCTTTTGGCTTCCACATGACCACAGCACATGTGCTCCTCACCTCTGCCTCCACCCCTGCTCTGCCTGTTCAGAACTAGTAGGACAGCTAGTAAAGAACCCAGCAATTTTTATTCAGGATTAATAGACACTTTTAGTCATTATTTTTCACAGCTTGAGAGGATTTATTTTGTTTGATCCTGGGATATAAAGTCTTCCCCTTCAGGGAAATTCCCACTGAAAATACTAACCTAAATAAGAAGCTTTCTTGTAAAATCTCAGAAGGAACTTTCTTTTGAAAATGATGACACTTCAGAGAGAGTTTGCAATGAGTTTTACTTTGAGTGAAACACAGCCTGACCTTAATTATGGAGCTGTCCCTGCTGCTTCGTTAAACAGATAAATAACAATAAGAAGCAGATTTGCTTAATGTCACTACAGAGTTTGTGGGCCAAGTTCAGTACATTAAGTGCTACATCAGTGTCTGCACTGACACTTCAAGCAGGATAAATAACAAGAGACATTACACATGGGGGACATGGTGCTGGCCAAGCATCCTTCCTCTATGAGGTCTCCAGGAGCTGGTGCAGGTGGCTGTGCCTCAGGAGGTGGGTACATGTTTTGCTGCATTTCTACAAGCTGGTCTGTAACCCAAACCAGGCCGCATGCAGCACAGGAAAGCTGAGCTCCTTGCGACACAGGAAAACTTCTTTTTGTGTCTGCCCTGTTGCCAGCAGCAAGACTGACCTCTCCTCTGGGCTGCAGCTGCTCTGGTGCTGCTTGGTATCAATAAACTACTGGAGGAGGTTGGTGAAATCGGGAAAACACCAGACCGTGAGCACTGCACTGGGTCACCCATCAGCAGCCTCTTGGCAAACGGAGCAGCCAGCACAGCGTGTATTTCATTTGTGAAAGCAGAGCCCCGGCATGACTGCTCGTAATTTGGTCAGGGTGAATGAAGTGAGATCCTGCTCTGCTGAACTGCAGTCATACAAGGACAGTGCTGTGCTGAGTGCTGTGCCCGTGGCCTGGCTGGGATT
Organism: Aphelocoma coerulescens; assembly: GCF_041296385.1. NCBI lineage: Eukaryota > Metazoa > Chordata > Aves > Passeriformes > Corvidae > Aphelocoma > Aphelocoma coerulescens. The sequence continues at coordinate 4,210,682 of NC_091036.1, forward strand.
AGGGCTCAGCCCTGCTTCAGTGGCCTCACACAACCCTGGCTCATCACACATGGCCCGTCCAGCCTGGCCCTGTTGGGGCTCTTGGTGCACATCTCCCTCCCTGGCTGCAGAGCTGCATCCTGGGGAGGGAGGATATGGACCAAGGAAGAACAAGGGGATTGTCACCTGCAGCAGTGCATTGGCCCAGCACCTGCCCTCCCATACCCAGAACCAGTTCCAAGAGACAAATGCCGTCACTGCTGCTTGTGTTCTAGATATTCTGATTAAAGGAATGAAGCTGATTAATGCAAACCAGAAATGAAATTCAGAGAGAGGAGGGGGAGGATGAAAACCGCCCATTACCCCAAGCCTCCCGGGATTCCGGGGAGCTGGCTACAATAACCAGTTCCTGCTGGGCCCTCCTGCCCTGAGTGCCAGGTGTGTGACACACCATGAGGGCAGCGCTGGTGCTGGGGAAGCTTTGACCACAGATGATGCACCAGGCTCCTGGCTGGCAACAACATTGTGTGTTTGATTTTACTACAGCAAGTTCTTCCACGAGGTCTGTGCTCTAAGGGAGCGCAGAATACGGCAGAGATGCAGCCAAGAGCATAAAGTGAAGAAGATGTGAGACAGGGAAAACCACCCATTCCTGATCTCATTCTCTTGGAGTCAGTGCAAAATCTCTCCAATCTTAGCATGTGAATTAACTGATAAATTAAACATGAACTTTAAGTTGATGACATCTCTTTAAATAAACAACAACATTGGTATCTTGCTTGCAATCAGCTCCTGATCAATTATCTGTGTTTTCACCATGCTGTTGCATAGTGTCTGCAGTTCCTTCCTGCACTGAAGCATCCTGAATCAAAGAAACCTTTCACATGAACATCATGGGCTGAAAACAATGGAACTGAACACCACTTCTTCAACTTAAATTGCTAACAGACCACAAAATTAAATAGATTTTTTCCATCAGAGAACTCTCGGCAACAGAGTCAATCATGAGGGACCCAGTAACATCTCTGAGTAAGTGCTTAGGTAGTGGATCTTATCCTGAAGCTCTTGCTCAGGCACTGGGGAGCTGCAGCAAACAAACCCCAGAGCTGCCACGTGTCCAATGTCCTGACATCTGTGTGTTGCATCTGGTGGGTGCTCCTTCGAGTTCCCTCAGGGATATTGCACCTCAAAACAGCCCTGGTGACGGCTGGGGTAGCCACCCCCGCCTCCCATGGGGCTGGAGGTGTTGATGCTGTAACCCCAGGTCAGATGGATGGATGGACAGAGGCCATGGGAAGGTGTTGGGCTGTGGTGAAGTGTGGAACGGGATGGGAGGTGACATCACTGCAGTCCTGCCCCGTGCCCAGAAGTCTCAGGGGACCCTGCAGTGGTGGCAGCATCCACAGCTGGCCCAGCGCCTGGGTGTGGCTGGATCCTGAGGACTGGGGGCTTTTTTGTTAATCTTTGGTCCTAAATCTCAAAATAAAAAATAAGTTGAGTTAAAATTTATCCTTCCCCTCTGAATTACTTTCTTGGCAAAAGTTTGAACTGTGTGACAGCTGCTACTTCAGACACTAAAAATGCTCATTCATCACAGAAAATAAAACCCTCGTTGCTGTTCAGCCGAGAGCCCATGTAATCACCATGTAACTGAATTAGAAATGGGTGACTTTGCTCAGCTTCAGTTTCACACGATCCAGACAAGACCTGCTTGGTTGACTCTTCTGGGAACTGCACTCTATTACAGCTTCAAAAATTCAATAATGTTCAGAAAAAAAGCTAACTTTTATGACCTCATTCAGTGCCCACCATGCCTTGTGCCACGTAATGTTTATATTCTGAATTTCCAACATCAGCATGAGGCTCTTTGAACTCAGCCTTTGCTGGTTTTCTCATTGTTGGGATTGGCTTTCTCCTGTTTAATCGGAGGTGCAATGTCCAGGATCCGGGGTACAACACCCAGGATGGGGGCTGCATCATCCAGGATCTGGTGTACAGTGCCTAAGAGCTGTAAGAGCAGTGCCCAAGAACTGGAGGTACAATGCCCAGGATCCTGGGGTGCGCTGACCAGGATCTGGGGTGCAACACCAGCAATAGGGGGCTGCAGTGCCCATGGGTTCAAGGCTGCGGCCTCGCCACCGCTGCGGGGCTGAACCGATTGACAGCAGCTGTGGAGGCTCTGGCTCCGCGTGGCCGCGATGGCTCCGCGCCCCACAGGGAGCTTTGCGCAAGGCAATCTGCTGTCAGGATTTGCACATAAGTCACAGGGTTTAACCGAAATCCAATTTGCCGGAGAGGAGTGTTGGTTTAGATTATAGAAGAACAATTCACTTGTGGGTGTGCTGGGAGGGGAGCAGGGAGGGCAGGGGACTGGGGAGGGCCCTTCCCTTCCCTGCCATCACCAGGTTTGGTGGAGACTCACCGAGCCTGAATGAAAACAAATGTAAAACTGATAGGTACATTTGTAACCCATTACCAGGCTGACTTTATGAAACTCTAAACTTGCTGGCAAGCGGAGGGAGGTGGCGGCTTCCAAAATATTTTTTCTTAAATGAGAAAGTTGCTTCAGATTGTGCTGGTTCATCTGTGGGCGCCTGGCCGAGGCTGAGGCCGAGCCCCCACACCTGGACCCTGGCTGCACCTCACTCTAATCACCTGAGGCAACACTTCCAAGCCCCTGGTGAATGTGTGGGTGTCACGTCCATGTCCCCCAGCCCCTGATCCCCACCATAAGGAAAAGCTGATCCATTGCCATGGGTGGGAAGTTTTAGGCAGGGAAGCTGGAGGCCATGGATCCCTGCCCATGCTTCCTTCACGGGAGGGGCACCACAGCCTTCTGGCATGGCAGCGGTGTGTGAACATCAGTATCCCATTATGGACATCTGTGATAGCCCAAGTACTCCCCAGGCCTCACCACACCACCAGCTCGAGAGCCGCTGGGGAATGGAGACATCAAAGGTTTCTCCTTTATTAATGAGTCCTGTTCTGGTGACTCATTCTGCTCAAAGCACTTGTAGGCGATGCTTTAGCTGTTCCAATAATGTATCTGTATAAAGCCAGTACCCAGCTGTGACGTAACACAGCATGCTCCCTGCTCTCCCAGGGACAGGGATGGTGTCACTGTGAAGGCACCACAGCCCAATGCTCTCTCCAGGACAGGGGTCCATGGTGAGGTGTTGGCAGGGGGTCAGTGTGTGCCAGTGTGTGTCCCATAACATCATTTCCACCTTTTCCCATCAGGGTGATGATGTGATGGTGGCAGCTGAAACTCAGCGCTTGAAAGCACTGGCAGCTCCATCCAGACCAGGGGATCACTGTGGGTCCCTGAGCACAGCCAAAGAGACCCAGCTGTGGACTCGGTTTCTGTTCTGTTTTCATATTTACAGCTCTCAGTGCAGGTTCTGAAAATCCTTACAGCTGTCTTTTCCTTGGTGGGAGCACAGTGAGGAATCACATGAGGAGCAGGAGTGAAACTTCCCTGGAGCACCAGGCCCCCTGCAAGGTGGCATCTCCCTGCACTTGTGAGCAGCAGCGCAGGGTCTCGTATCAGGTTCCCATGTGCAAAGGAAGTTACCTGCCCAGGCAGGAGCTTTCATGGATGTGCTCACACTTGAAAATCTGACCCTCAAATCTTGTGCAACCCACATGAATTTTGAAAGAAGAAATATTGGGTTTTATTTCTTAAAGGAAAATAGATGTGATTTCAGAATAAATCAATATAACACGACTTTGCTCAGTGGAATAAGCCAAGTGGAGACATGGAAAAATAAACTCTTTTTGATGACTCCTGCTGAAAGATTCTCATCTCTGTAGGTCATGGGATCAGCGCTGGAGTGGCAGCACTTGAACCCTGGCAGGCAGCCTGCAAGCTCTGACAGATGTTCCTGGCACTGAAGCATGAGGATGCTTTGCTGATTGCTCCTGGACTGGACAAGGCTGGCTCCTGGGCAGCTGCAGAGCCCCATGTACCACGCTGGGGGTTAGCCTGAGCCTCCCCCTGCATCCCACCCCAGCATGGAGGTGGTGGACTGCAGCAGCACTGGTGCCCCAGGGGGTAAGACAGGTGTCAGGGGCAACGGCTGAAGAACTGGGGCCTCACCAGCAGCCTCTGGAGATGCTGAAGCATCAGGAAAGGCTCCAGAGACACCAGGGATGCATCTGCCTCTGTCTGTCCCGTTCATGGATGTGGGTCCCAATGTCCTGGGAGACAGCAGCTGCCCACCTATCTGCAGGAGCACCTGGTTCCTGCCCGTGCAGCCACAGCAGGACTTGGGTGCCCTTCGGGGCCCCACACCCCCTGGGGTGGCCCCTCTTCTCCATTCTCTTATGGGAGGTGACAGTATAAGACCATGAAAGAGTGATTCGAGAAGGCTGGCAGGACAGAGGGCCACTGCCAGCTCAGAAGGTGATACCTGGAGTCCCAGCAAAGTCACTAAAATGGGGAGAAAATTCTCATTTAATTTGGTTCATTTGTTATAATGATTCTTCACCGTGGTCCATATTAAACACTTCAGTGATTTTTGCCTCTAAAACCCTCTTGCAGGGATCGTGATGAAAGGTATATTTATTGTACTTCGGCTTGGAAAGTTGTTTCAGATGTTTCCAATTCATCAACCAGTTCAAACATCTGTTCCTGGTTGGGGCAGAAAAGCTTAACTCACACACACACACACAAAAACTGCTCATTTTGGAGGGTTTTATGATGAGCTTTCTAATCCTGACAAGTTGTCAAATAGTGCTAATAGCCACATCACCTGTGGCTCCATCACCCCTGGCCCAAGGTAGGAGCCTGTGTTGACTGTGGGGCTCAGGGGGCTCGGTGATGTCCCCAACCCAGGGCTGCCCCTGGTGAGACCCCCTAGTGCTGCTGTGAGGGGCTGGTCCCAGCAGGACGTGACCAGGACTGCACAGCCGGACTGACCAGCCCTACTTGGGATTGCAAAATCTGGCTCTGAGTTGGAACAAAACTATAATATTTAGAAATACTCTGGTACAGCAAATCAAACCTCAAAGAAGATTTTGGGGAGGGGGTGGAGATGTTTCAGTGAGGCAAAAATCAATGACATTTTTTGGTTACAACTTGTCAATAAACACAATCCATTTCTGTACCAAAAAAGGCAACGAGGTCATTCCAAACAAAAAATCAAAGTGATTCATTCAGAAAATGTCGAAACAGGATGTTTTGATACTGTCAGAATCTATTTCCAGATTTCTTTTGAAAGATATTTTGGTTCAATGGACCAGGTTGCAGGAAGTGCTGGGATTTCAGAAGAAGAACCACATGCTCTGACAGGACAGGGCAGACACATTGCCCTCCCTGTCATTGCTCTAAGATTTTCTTCCAGCCCGCATTAATCCCGGCTGCTCAGCGGGCTGCGATGGCCGTGAGTCCCACAGCGCTGGCCCAATGGCTGAGCCCTGAGGCCAAGGTGACAGCAGCGCTGCTGGGCCGGCGCAAAAATGAACCCCTCGAGTCCAGACAAGATGCACACACATGGGTACACAGGCACACACATGGACACACATGGACACACACATGGGTACACAGGCACACACATGGACACACAGGGACACACACATGGGTACACAGGCACAGAGATGGAAACACACGGACACACACATGGGTACACATGGGCACGCATGGACACACAGGGTCACACACATGGGCACACAGGCACCCACATGGACACACAGGGACACACACATGGGCACACATGGACACACATGGACACACAGGGACACACACATGGGTACACAGGCACACACATGGACACACAGGGACACACACATGGGTACACAGGCACAGAGATGGAAACACACGGACACACACATGGGTACACATGGGCACGCATGGACACACAGGGTCACACACATGGGCACACAGGCACCCACATGGACACACAGGGACACACACATGGGCACACATGGACACACATGGACACACAGGGACACACACATGGGTACACAGGCACACACATGGACACACAGGGACACACACATGGGTACACAGGCACACACATGGACACACACATGGGCACACAGGCACACACATGGACACACAGGGACACACACATGGGTACACAGGCACACACATGGACACACATGGACACACACATGGGCACACAGGCACAGAGATGGAAACACACGGACACACACATGGGTACACATGGGCACACATGGACACACAGGGTCACACACATGGGCACACATGGACACACATGGACAGATATATGCACCCACGTGGGCACACACAGACACAGATACACACATAGGCACACACAGGGACACACAGGGACACACACATGGGCACACAGGCACAGAGATGGACACACAGGGACACACACATGGGTACACATGGACACCCATGGACATGCACATGGGCACACAGGCACAGAGATGGACACACATGGACACACAAATGGGTACACAGGCACACACATGGACAGATATATGCACCCACATGGGCACACACAGACACAGATACACACATATGCACACACAGGGACACACACAGGGACACACACAGACACACACATGGGTACACAGGCACCCACATGGACACACAGGGTCACACACATGGACACACAGGGACACACAGGGACACACACATGGGTACACAGGCACACACATGGACCCGCATATGCACCCATGTGGGCACACGCAGACACAGGTACACACACATGCACACAGATGGACACACAGGGACACACATGGACAGACATGGACACACACATGCACATATATGCACATGCACACACATGGACAACACATGTGCACACACATACGTGCACACAGACACTCATGGGTGCACGTGGGCACACATGAGCACACATGGGCACACGTATGCACACACACACGGACACACAAGGACACACGTGCACATGCACACACATGGACACACACGTATGTGTGCACACACAGATGCACACGCACACATGGGCACACGCACATATGCACATATACATGCATAGACACAGACACAGACACACAGGCACTCGTGGTTTCTCCAGCCATGACAAGGGGTTTGGTGGTGGATGTGACTTTCCAGTGTGGCAACAGAGAGTGAGGAGTGAGGTGCCACCCGCAGCCCCCCCCAAGGCAGGAACGGGAGGCTGGGGACACTCTGGGTACCCTTCTGGCTGCACTGGCAGCTCTGGAAAACAGTGGCTTTCAGCGCCAGGATGCTTTCCCAGGGGAGGGATATTCTGGGAATGTCAGCTCCTTAATTAATCTTGAGCCTTGTCACCTTCCTGGGGCGTGAACCCCTGGACACACTCTGCATCTGGCCCAAAGGGAAAGCGAGAAAAGTTAATTGAACTACGTTCTTCAGATTCACACAGAAGTTGCCCTGTTTCCTTGTGCCAAGCAACCTGAGAGATTCCCACAGTCTAATCTCTGGAGAGAGACAGGCTGTCTCGTGACTCGGCAAGTGCCACAGATCCCAGACGGGTGAATCTGCCCTCCGGTGCCATGCAGAGATTCTTTAATTAAAGCCAGTGTTGCCATGGTGGGGTCCAGAGAGCTCCTGACATATTCAGGCTGGGGAACAGCAGCCAACACACAATCTTATTAGCACCTGCAGCTCCAGATGGTTATTGGATTGGGCTGCTTTGAATTTTTATTGTGTAGCCTCCCTGGTTCTCACCCCTCTGGCAGCATGAGGAGCAGGGTTGGGGCAGGTTGCAATCAGCCCTGCTCTGCCTGGCACCAGCACGTCCCAGCGTGACAGGGCCCTCTCTGCGGGTGTTGGAGGAGCAGCAGCTTCTGCTTGGGCCTTGGGAATAAGGCAGGTTCTGGTGAGCTTGTGCCAGGCATGGACATCTGTTACCACAGCAGCTCTGTGAGTGGAGGAAGGAGCAGATTCTGCCCTCAGCCCAGGGAAGAGCTGCTGACAGACAGCAGAGCATCTTGCATTCACCTCTGGAATGGGAGAGGACAGTTCTCTCACAGCTCCCAGCGCTGCTGCCCATGCTCCCAGGCAGTGGCTGCCCTCAAGATGACCATCCCACACGGGACCAGTCACACCTGGGGAGTTGGAGCAGGTCACACTGGTGCACAGGCACACAGGGGCTGCAGGCCAGCACATGCAAAGTGACAGGATGCAGAGGTGCCATCCCATCCCATCCCATCCCATCCCATCCCATCCCATCCCATCCCATCCCATCCCATCCCATCCCATCCCATCCCATCCTGTCCCACCCCGTCCTGTTCCGTCCCGTCACATCCCACCCTATCCCATCCCATCTTATCCCAGGATGGTCACGCTGCAGTTTTCCCTGTCCGCCAGCACACAGCCCATCTGCTGAAGCACTGATGAGGTCTCCGGGTCTGCTCCTTCCCCAGATTCCTGGCAGACAGAATTCACCTTTTTGCAGTATGTCCCATATTTTCCAGCTTTATTTCTGAACTGAATGAAAATCAGAATGGCCCAACTTCAAAGCCGAGCCAAAATGCCAGGAGCATTGGGGCACCACCCTGGATGAGTAGAACTTTGGTACTCACTGAAGGGCAGAGACTTGCTGTTCTGCATCCTGCACGCCACTCTGCCATACCCCCCCATTCCCAGGCTCTCTCCGTGGCCAGTGCAATTTCCAAACAGGGTGTGCTGAAGCCTTAGAGGCACCCTGGGCCTTGAGGAGCTGGGCAGCACTTGCTGTCACTGCTGTTGTGCTTCCAATTAGCTCACATCTGCTCCCGCTCTCCCTGCGCCCACCCCACCTCAAGCGCCTGCAAGTGATTTTATGCAGCAATAACAGAAATCACGAAACCTGAAATGAATCTAAACAAAAGGAATCATTCAAATTATCCTTAACCCGTTGAAGGCCAGGCCCTGTGTGCAACCAAAGGCTGCAGTTTTAATGTGCTCCATGACACAGAAGCAGCTCCTCGACCCAATGCTTGATGACCTGCAGGAGCACCTAAGGGCACAGCTGGCCCAGGCTCCCAGCATGGTGGGTCATTTATGTTGGGTGTGTCTGACACAGATGTGTGGGGCAGTCCCCCACAGCATCCAGCCTCTGCTGTGCAAACTGGGGGTCCCACAGTGACACTTGATTGCAGGTTCTAGAGTTTTCCAGCTGTAACAGATAGATTTGTATTGGGAAAGTTGCTGGGGCATCCTGTTCTGCCCTTCCACCCATGTTATGTGATGTAAGATTTAATGCCTCCTTAGCATATATATGCTGCTCCAGGCTCCACCTTTCAGGCCAGGCTCCTCCTGGGATGCTGAGATAGCTTTCACACTGGATTCTTTGGTCCTCAGAGGATCATCTGGATGCATGCAACTGCTGTGACTGAGCATCAGAGAAGCAGCAGAGAGCAGCAACCCTGACCTCAGCCCATGAATGGAGCTGTCCTATTCCACGGCCACTCTGGGGTTCCTGCCCTGGAAGGCTCCAGATGTCCACAGCAGTTTTATTACTCTAGTCCAGAATTCTCTAAGGCCCAAATACATAAATAATAAAGAGCCCTTTTTTTTTTTTTTTTTTTTTAATTATTTCAGGAATGCACCAGCTTCTTTCAATATAGCCCAATTCTGAGGCATTTCTGTGGGTTGTTGCAAATGACCTCCAAGCAGGAGGTTAATGCTGGTGGTTGTGGTTAGCAGTCACCCACGAGCTGGAGGCTCCTGACACTGCTAACAAGGCACATGTGTGGGAACGGAGGATGCGGCGTGTGGCAGCACCAGGATTTCCTGTGTTTGGTGTTGACTGAAGCTCTCTGGCAGCATGAGATGCCAGGGCTCAGTCTTCTCTGACCTGCTGCAGCAGGCTCTGGGTATATGGCACTGGGCTGGCAGCAGGATGGTGCTGCCACACCAGCCCTGTGCTGACTCAGGGACTGGGGCAACGAGTCCTGGCATGGAGGAGCCCCATGCAGCCACGAGCCTCTGAAAGGGAAGCAGCACATGGGTGGGCAATATATTTTCTCCCTCTGCCCCACCAGTGGGTCTGCACACGATCTCTCCTTTTCTGATGATCTCCATCAATAAGGGTCGGAGGGCTCAGATTTGGGCTAAAGATCCACCTTCACCTAAGGCTGGTTGTGATCTAATATTGGTTATTTCATTACAGAACCCCGTGTCCAGGGACCTGCCCTTGCAGCTGACATCTTCTCAGCCTTTCTGTTCCAGCAGCAGAGGTGCTCTGCACACAGCAACCCACCCTCTCCTGTTCCCTGCTCCCCTCATTCCCAGGCTCCAAAATTCCCAAATAAGCTCAACCCCAGCCTACGTGGCTGACTGGGGACACAGCTGCAGAGCAGAGAACCAAGCACCGTTTCCTCGCTGCTGGCATGGGGACCACAAGCAGCGGTGACTCATACTTCTGTATCCCCTGTATGAGTATGGGTGCCATGTGAACACCTGATAATTTGAGGGGTAAAAAGGAGCATTAGAGATGATTTATGCAATAAATTAATGTCCACCATTCCAGAGAGGTGTCAGATGAGGAAAAGGTGGAGAAGGATGAAGGGCAGGAAGAAGGTTAAGTTCCCCCACAGAAAGGTGGCTTGTCACCACAGATCTACGTATTTGTGAAGCCCATTCTCATCTGTCTCAGTCAGATAAATCACTCCAAGCCCAGAATTTTCAGGAATTCTCCTTACAAGCTGGGTACTGCTTTGACAAACTGCACTGCCAAAGCGATGCCATTTTTACAGCAGCAGTGTCATTTTATTATCATGCTGTAGCAGCTACTTTTGCAGAGGGAGACCTACACTCCTCTTCCTCAGCAGTCACAGTAAATGTGTTTTTCACTTTCTTACCATGCTTAAAAATAGCATTAAGTTTTTGCTGATCACATGATTAAAAAAAAAAAAAGACAAACTGAATGATGCAGGGAGTAAAACCATGTGGCACAGTAAAAACAAATTAGGCTCACATATGTTTTGTGTAACCCTCAAGACTTGTCTGTATTAGATATCGGTAATGAAAAGAATATTAAACTCTAACAGCACAGAATGCCATATGCTGAGGAATTCAAAGAGGAACAATGCATTTGCACAGGATGCTCCTGAATGGAAAATGCCCACAAATAAGCTTTTTTTTTTCCTTAGCTGTGGAAAAAACCCTATCACTCTTCTACTTTTCCATAACTTTTTAGCAAGCTTTTAGGCACTGCTGTCATGTCACTGGAAGATCTTTGTGCAGTCATCCCATGATGCACAGGAGGTTGGGATACAGGTCAGGACTGGCCATATGCATAGCAGGGGCAGCAGTGTGGACCAGGGGCAGTGGCAGGGGTCAGGCTCTTCCTGGACACCAGGAAACAGCCTTGGTTTTGCCCTGCATACTGGGGAGAGGCATGGCCAGCGGTCCATCCCCATCCCTGTCCCTGTTCCCATCCCTATCCCTATCCCTATCCCCATCCCTATGACTCCATTCCCTTCCCTGCACCATCCCCATCCCACCCCACTGCGAGGCCCCCGGGCACAGCCCCGGGCAGGAACTTGTGTTTCTCCCTCCTGTTTACGAGCTGTGAGTGGGGATCCTCGCCGTGACTCACCGCCCTCAGCCACGGCTCAACCACAACTGTAACTTTCCAGTTTGCCTCAGAAACAGGGGGGAGGGCAGCATGGAGGAGGAAGAGCTGGAAAATGTTAGGAAAAGGCAGCAAAGTCTCTAAAGGACCAGAGGCAGCTGAGAAAAACAACAAACGGTCTTAGTAGGATACTAACATTTTAACAAGAATTCCTTTAATTTAATCACAATAAGATTCACCAAGAGGAGGAAGAAACAGAAAGCTTCATCTGAGCATTTAATGAAAAAATCTTCACACTACGGGCCAGTGCTCCTGCAATTAATTCCCCTTGGTGGAGAGTTTCCATGTGCACCTCTGGAGTCAGAGCTTTCACGCCTTGGCATTTGCAGAGGAACCAAAGGGTTGGCAGAGATTTATTCACTTTAATCTTCTGCATCTTCCTCTGATGTTTGTGGCATTGCAGACATTGCCACAGCCACTCCCTGGGATGTCCCAAGCGGAAACACAAGAGGTAGCAGGAGGCTCTGTTGGTGAGAGCAGCATCCGTGAGGGCTCCGTGTCCCTGACCCATGAGACCCCCAGGGTGCTTGCAAGGGAACTTGCAGTGCGATGTCTGCAGTGGGCAGGGTAAGTCTGCCCTGGGCAGTGGGGTGTCACAGCTGGTAAGTGCTTCTCTTTCCCTGCCCTGCAAATAAAATAAACTCATTTGGGTTTTACGTGGAGAGCAGTTTTTACTGCCGCTGAGCTCAGCCGTGGTGCAGAGCAGCCCGAGTCAGACAATACAAATGACACATCCTAAACGGCATTTTTAAAGGCTCAAAGCAAGCTTGTAAAGATTTTATTTGTATATGAGGCTGTAATGAATAAAGGAGTTGGCATTGCCGCCTCCACCACCCTCCAGGAGCCCTGTCTGCCTTCCTGAAGGGAACACGCCAGGGAGCAGCGACCGTGACGCCAGGCCCTTGGTGCCTGGGCAGCCACGGCTCAGGGCACAGGGCTCAGGGCACAGGGCTCAGGGCTCAGGGCTCAGGGCACAGGGCACAGGGCACAGGGCACAGGGCACAGGGCTCAGGGCTCAGGGCACAGGGCACAGGGCTCAGGGCTCAGGGCTCAGGGCTCAGGGCTCAGGGCTCAGGGCACAGGGCTCAGGGTGTGGGGCTCAGGGCACAGGGCTCAGGGCACAGGGCACAGGGCACAGGGCACAGGGCACAGGGCACAGGGCTCAGGGCACAGGGCTCAGGGTGTGGGGCTCAGGGCACAGGGCTCAGGGCACAGGGCACAGGGCACAGGGCACAGGGCACAGGGCACAGGGCTCAGGGTGTGGGGCTCAGGGCTCAGGGCTCAGGGCACAGGGCTCAGGGTGTGGGGCTCAGGGCTCAGGGCTCAGGGCTCAGGGCTCAGGGCTCGGCTCAGGGCTCAGGGCTCAGGGCACAGGCAGATGTGGCTCTGATGGGATCTCCTGCTCCCCATGCTCGGGGGAGCAGGGCACCTCTCCCCATCACACTGCAGGGGACAAGGTGCCCTGTTTGTGGGCTCGCTGCTTTGGGAAGTATCTTAACAGAAACCTACTTTGCATTTAACCATTTTCCTTGGGAAAAAAGCAGGAAACAGGGATGGTGAGAGGCCAGGGAGGGCTGTCTGGAAGCCCTTGCCCAGGACAGGCTGGAGCAGCTGAGCATTGACCTGCTCTGAGCCTGGCTGCCCCCCGTCATGCCACACCCAGCTCCCCGGGCAGCTCCTGACCCCCCCAGCCTCCCCAGCACAAAATCCAATGCTGTCCTTTCCCAGACACCCTTCCCAGGCTGCACACGGTGATTTCACCAGCTAATCCCGGGCAAGTGCTGAACCATTGTCTGCCCAGCGCTGAGCTAGGATATTATGGCTGGGAAAACTTCCTTCCGATCTGCAAGCTGTGTGAACAGAACTTGTTTAAAATAGCTGCTTTGATAAACAAACAGAGCCAGCTCCATTTCCATCAGCATCTCCCCTCCTCAAATATCAACATTTGCGTTTCGGTAACAGGAGATGGCCTTTGGAGCAACCACAGCCGAGGCCATGCGGATCCTCGCCAGCATTGCTGGCAAAGGGCAGGAGTGAGGAAGATGCTCAACAGCCAATTTGGGCAGTGACAGAATCCCTGGTGCCCCAGCACCTGGTGCCCCAGCAAGGCCCTGCCAGCAGCCACTCTGCCTGGATCGTGGCTCCACAGGGTGCCTGAGTGGTGAGAGGCACCTCAGGCACTTCAGGAAGGGACTGGTGTTCCTGGGTGCGTTCCCTGGGATGGAAAGGAGCATTGCTGTCAGAAAGCCCGTGAACCACAAAGCATCCCGAGGACAGACTTTGAAGCCCACGTTGTTTTCATTTGGATGTTATTATTAAAAAAGCCACTTGCGTGTTTTCTGGTAAAATGGTTCGCTGCAATGTTTCCTCTTCTCCTCCCGCTCCAAGATGAACCCGACAGGAGCATACATGGGGCCTGACTGTGGGGATGGGATGGGATGGGATGGGATGGGATGGGATGGGATGGGATGGGATGGGATGGGATGGGATGGGATGGGATGGGATGGGATGGGATGGGATGGAGGTAGCTGTCTCATCAAAAACCTCTGCAAGTGATCAGGGTGGAGGTGGGGACAACATCCTGGGCACATGATGTTGATATATGATATATCAGGCCTAGTTGATGCTGGGTGCCCAACCTGACATCTCCCAGAGCAGGGCTGAAGCTGAAAAAGGGCAGGAACTCTCTGGGTTTCCAGTAGCCTTGCTGCAGGCAGTGCAGAGGCAAAGGGAAGAAGTTCTGTGGAAGAAGAAGGCTGAGTGGCTGGACTGCTCTGCAGCCACTGCTACTGCTCAGGGGGCTGTGGGGTTGGGCCACCCACCTGGCAGCACAGCCCTGCATGGCCGTCACAGCTGTCCCCATGGGCAGGGCCATGCTGCAGAGCTGTGTACCATGGTGCTGCAGAGAATCGGTTTGTACCTAGAGGTGTTTGATAAAGCCAGTTAGGCTCATCCAAAAATGAAGCAGCATGGCATTGGGACAGGAAGGAACCTAGGAGTGCTGCCGCTGCCTCTCCAAGACAGTTCTGGAGAGGAAAGGTTGTCCTGTGCTTTGGAAATCACTTTCTCTGACTTTTAAACCCAGAGGATCCCTACTTAGCTGGAAACTACCCCTCCAACAGAGAAAATTAATTATGTCCCAAAGACAGTGCGAGAAGCAGCAAGGAGGCCAGCTGGAAGCAGCCCGAGTCCTCTCGCACCCAGGGCCAAGTTCCATTTCACATGACATCAGTGGGTGCTTTGACTGCGATGCCAAAGTAACCAAGGTCTCTCCCGGGTGCAGACAGCTGCCTTCATGGAGAAGAGAAAATCCAGGCCTCTGGATGGTGCTCCCAGTGCAAACGGTTCCCTCCCTGCTCCTTGTTTGTAGGGATTTGGAGTGGATTGCCCTGAGCCACAGTGCAGGCTGGTCTGTCCCCAAGCTGTCATGCGGAGAGCGGGACCCACCAGGCCTGTGCAATCCCATCTCCCAGAGAGCCCCAGCAAAGAGGAGTTGATTTGGGACTGGGCATCCCCCTGCCTCTTCTGTTGCTGGCCACAGGTGGCAGCCCCAAGGGGCTAGGGACAACAAGGGGGCTGACTTGGGGGTGGTGGGTGACTGTGTGCAAAGTCTCTTTGCCCTTGTGTGAGGGCGAGCATGGCCATGGGGGATGCTTTCAGCCCTGGGGACTGGGCATGGACTGGCAGAGAACTGTCCCCAGGGCTTCTCATCCACCCAGATCAGTAACAGGACAGGACCCCATTTGACTCCAGTAACAGCCCTTGGGGACAACTCCTGCTGGGGTCAGTGCCCTGTTGGGTGACTGTGTGTGCAGCCCATGCAATGCACAGCAGCCCAGGATAGATGTGTGCAGCCTGCTCCTTCCCACACTGAGACAGCAGCACTATCCCTGCAGACACTGTGAAGAAGGTGTGAAGTGATACAGCAGAGTGAAGAGAGGCCTGGGGTCAGCAAGGGGGACACCACCATCCTCAGCTGCAGTTGTGTGTCAGGGATGGTCCCTGCTCAGCTTGGGTATCTCAGCTCCCTGCACCCCTCTCCACTGCAGCACCAGTCCTTCAAGCCCAGTTCACCACGTGGAATGGGGCCATTCCTCCTGGGACTGAGCAGGGCAGAAGGGGTCACCGGCAGAGGTTCAACACAGCTCATCTGAGTCCCTCCCTGTGCAGCTCTCAGGCTCCAGCACAGCCAGGCAGCCTTGCCACGAGCTGGGGAGGCCTCGCACCATGCGCTGCCTCCCCTGCCAGCAGTGTTCAGGTTACACTTGACATAGTGAAGTGGAAGCAAAATGGATTTAATTTATTTACTTTTTAAATGCAATGGTGGAAAACAAAACATGTTGCAAAAGTTGTTTGTTTCGTACCAGCTCTGCACAGACCCACTGCAGAAGGAGTGGCTCCTGGCAGCTCAGCTCTTCGGAGACTGGCGATTGCTGGGCTGACACGCTGTGCCGAGGACCAGACGGCTGCTGGAGACACCCTCCCTCCCTAGGGGCTGCGCTGGGCACAGCCAGGCCTTGGACCAGGCCAGCTCCCCGGCCAGGGTGCCTGTGACCACAGGGGCTCCTGGGACCACTGGGCTGCAGATCCGGTGCCAGGCAGAGCCCGAGCAAATGGTGAGGCAGAGGTGCTGTCAATGGGGGGAAAGCTCCTGCCCACCCTCCAGCAGTGCCCTTGAACTGTTCTGCCCCATGCCTGCTGCCTTCCACACCAGGGCAGGGACAAAGAGGGGGTACCCCTGTCCAGTACCTCTGGGGAGAAGGGGCACCCACCAATGCAGCTGGCACCTCCTCAGGCGGGACAGAGCATGTGGACGAGGTGGGAGCCATTGGCAGGGCTCACCCATCCCACCAGCAGTGGGGCAGCTGCTCTGGCAAGGGGCTCAGCAGCGGCGGGGCTGGGGGTGGTGTGTCCAGAGAGCCCGGCCCCGTGATGCACCCCAAGGCACCACCCCCCTCGGTCTAAACTTCCCCGTGGCACCATCAGCGCTCAAAATTTATGAGGGACCACCAAGCCTGGGCATTGTCAAGCACCTAATTGAAAACACTGTAAAGGCAACACGGCAACATGGCCTGAGGGCTGATGCTGATGGCCACCCAGGTGTCTCATGGCACCCGGGGTCCCAGCACAGCATGGCTGGCATGCAGTGGTGGTGCCAGGCCAGGATCCCACTTGGTGGGCACTGCTTGGCTCAGGGTCCATCCCTGTCAGGCATCTGTGGAAAGGGGAGAGGCCCCAGGGAAACCTCCCACAGATGTGCTGCCTACCACGCAGGAGGGTGCTCTTTCCCAGAACTCTGGTTAGGAGATACTCATGAGTTAATTAATTCTTGAGTTTTTAAGCAGAGACATATTTATGAGCCCTGTAAGAGGCTGAGGCCCAGAGAGACATTTCTTTATTCTTTCTCCAGCTCAGCTGAAGGAAACCATAAGGGGAAAGAGCGACTGAGCCACGAAAGCATGGAAGATGGACTTCAGGCTGGTGATGGGGAAACAAACCCCAACTTGCCAGGGTGGGAACAGTGGCCAAATGACTGCTCCCTTCCCTCTCCTTTGTCTCCTTGTCCTTTGTCTACACTTGGTCAATGGGTGCCGGGGTATCTCCAATTTGAAGTGCAGATGTGAAGCCCACATGGGGTTTGAGTGCCCACCATGAACCTCTCCAGATCCTTCAGCTGGAAGGAAGATGTCATGGTCTCATTTGTCCCCTTCCCTGACACCTGTGGGGAGCACTGGCCCCAGAATTCCAGCTCCCCATGCCAAGGGGATCTGGCAGGCTCTTGTGTCAGGAGATGCAGGGCATGGCTGTAAGCAAGTGGAAGTTGCTGTTGGTGCCAGCAGCCCAGGGAGCAGAGTGCATCAGTGCTGAGAACATCAGCCAAGGCACCAATGTAAAACCAAGAGTGGAAGACACATCCACTGTGCTTTTGTTGGGCTCTGCTGCATCCCAAGCAGCCGATAAAATGTGTGATGGGGACAACCAGATCCCTTCCTGGGCAGGGCATATTTTTCCAGGATAAAAGCTTGGAACAGAGGCTATTTTGCTTTACCCCTTTCCTCAGAGCGAACTGCTTATGGCATTCCCTGTCTCTCTGCAATCACCAGTTTATCTATCCACCTCAGATGATGCTTCCTCAGCTTTACTGCGCTTCTTGGCCAATAGTGGCGGAGAAATGTGGCCACCACATGTTGGCAGCAATTGAATCCTGGGCACATTTTTTCTCTGCGCAGCCTTTAAGCTGTGGGAACCATTTCAAAGGAAACCATTCCCCCTATAACATGCTTGTGATCTGAAGATGTCTATTTAGATGGCAGCCCGGCATTAATTTAGCAATTCACTACAGAGTTTGGCGTGATGTTTAAAGCACTAAAATAAATTGTGGTGAAGTAGTTTCCCTCAAACCAGATTGTGTGGTTTACATTATTTGTCAACCTTAAGTACAACTGGCATGTTTGTATCACTCATGCAAAGCCCCATTGTGCCTCTCTAGAAGGGGGAAGAATCCACACAGAAATGCATCCAAGTTCCTGCCCCGGCAGTTTCATGTCCCTGGGAGATCTGCCCCGGAGGCACGCAGCCCAACTGGCTGGAAAAGAGCCTGGGCTTTCCTCAGGATGATGGGTGTTAAGTGCAGGCTCATATAGGTTATATTACAAAGGGCCGATTTAATCAGAGGCAGATTTGTGCTCTCTCCCTGCAGTGCCTAAACTCCACCGAGCCACGATGGCTTCGACACACACACGCGAGCGCACACACGCACGTTGCCATGAGAACCGGGCTGGAGGGTAACCTGGGCGGCTGCTCGCCCACCGAGGAGGGTGCTCACGGCCAGCACCAGTGACAGCCTGCCCTGCTGCCCCACCGCTCGTGGCCTCTTGCCCTGCCCGATGTGCCCAGGGTACGGTCGTGGCCAGGAACGGGAAGGGAGGGAAGGAACAGGCGAGGGAAGGCTGCCCCGAGCTTCTCGGGAGCTCGACGGGGTCTGCCTTCTGGCAGCTCCTCTCTCTCCGAGGGGCTGATTTGATGATATCCCAGGCATGCAGACAGCCAAGGGGAGCCGGGACGGGCTGCAGGCTGCCGGCCTCACGCAGGGGACACCTGGAGAGGCGTTCGCCTCTCTTCAGGCTGAGATGTTGCCCCAGCCTGGCTGGAGCTCCAGGCACCACTGCGGGGTCCCCTGTCGCTCCGGCCGTGCCTGGCTGTCCCTGCTGCCCTTGGCTGCCGGTGATCCGTGTTCCGTGGGGACGGGTGCGGGGTCAGGCGGGGACAGCACGGCGGCACTTTCGCCAGCGCCGCCGGGAGCAGGTTGGCGGGGCGTGCTGTGGTGTTGCGCCTGCCTCTGGGCGAGCAGGCGGGATCTCGTCTGTGATCTCAGTGCTTTATCCCTTCCTTCCCTTCTCTCAGTCGCTGCAGCCAGAGAAATCCCCGGATGGCTGTCACAGCTCTCCGCACACAAGCTGGCTGGCAGCGCCGAGGGTGTTTCATTCCTCCACCTCCCAGCGACTCCCCGATGCCAGAAGAGCCGTCCTGCGGGAAGCGGCCGAGGCTCTGCACTGACACAATTGCACTCGCACATCTCTTCCAGCCCCCGGCAGCTGTCGCAGGCTCCCAACTGACGGTTCTCCCTACCCTGCTGAGCCCACATCCCGGGACGTCGGGACCACGGGGCAGGTTTGCTCTGCAGGATAGAGGCTCCCTCCCCTCTTCCTGGATGGTGTCATCACAAGCCCTTGGGATCACTGTCCAGTGACCAAGGTTCTGCTGTTCCACTCTTCCCGCCTGGCCCCCCAACCCCTCTAAGTCCCCCTCCCTCCACCTGCCCCCTCCTCTGCAGGTCTCTGGGCCCTACTTGGAGCATGTTCCCCACGGTGCCTCCAGAGCAGCTTGGTAGGCGTGTGACCTCCATGTTCTTCTCGCAGGAGCTCCTCAGCTGCAGCTTCTGCAGCATTTCTGAATTGTAAGAGACACCCAATTTTCTGGAAATTAAATTGAGACAGCCAAAAGCTCTGTTGCTCCCCAGAGCCGCCTGTGCTCTGGCCGAGGAAATGTTTGTGCTTTCACTGGGTAATGGTAGAAACTCCTTCGCTGGAATGGGAATCCCAAGGGACGAGCAGAAGCCGAGCCAGGCTGGGCAGATATGTGGCAGCACCGGCTGCAGCCCGCGGATGCAGACGCCCGTTCCCTCCTGTCCCAGGTACCCGGACAGCGCCTGTTCTCGGCAGCGTCTGTCGACGAGACACTGCCCAGAAGGGCTGCACAAAAGCTCCCAGCCACGGCATTAAGTAATCGTCACATTTTTCTTCTGTAAGGATTAACGTTCCTGCTAACCTTGCAAACCTTCATTGAGCCATTGTCACCCCCCGATTGTGGCGGCACAATCGCCATGGGATTAGGGTGTCTGCGGAGCAGCCTGTCCCCGCTATTGTGCGCTCCCGGCGGGGGGAGGAAATCCTGCGACATCAGCCGATGAGTCCCTGCGGCGGGGACGCCAAATTCACTGCCGGCCGGGCACACGGCAGCCCCCGGGGAGCCGGGGGCCGAACGCCGGCGGTGGCACCTGGGAGCTGTCCCTGCAGCGGGTGGGTGGCCGGGAACCTGGCTGGGCTGATGGCACCCGCGCTCGGGGCTGCCCTCCCAGCACGGGCAGCCCTTGCCCTGGGCACCAGGGAACCAGGCGGTCCCCAGCCCTGTCCCCTCTGGGCAGCAGGTCTTCACGCTCAGCTTTGCCAGTGACTGGGTTCTCGAGTGCTGAGGAAATCCCATAAAAATTTAACAGGAAATACAGAGCCATAAAGGGAAGTTCCTGGCATTTTTGTCAGCTGTCGGCAGTGCCCGCTGTGTGTGCTGTGCTCAGGCACCTGGCAGCCACAGCGGGACTGTGGCCAGGCCAAGATGGATTAGCAGCTCATTCCCAAGGCCCTCCCTTTGGAGCAAGAGCAGATGAGCATGGCAGCAGCACAGACCGATGTTCTTGGGAACAGGACTCCAGATTCTGCAAAGCTCAGGCTTGCAGACAGGCAGGACAGGCAGAAGCTGTGTTGCAAGGATGCAAGAGGAAAAAGGAATGCTAAAGCAAACCCAAGATTTATGCATGTAGGTCCCAGGAGGGTCCTACAGAGCTTATAAATGACAATACATATTGTCGTTCCAACCCCCATGCTCAGTAGCAAAGGAAAAGGAGTGGGAAGTGTCTCCAGCGCTGGGGCCATTGCACAACAAAAGAGAATGGAAAACAACCTCATCTGCTTCTCCCCAGCATCTGGGCAGTGCATCAGCATCCCTAGTCCCATGGCGCTTTCCCAAGAGACAGAACCATCCCTTCTAGAGAGCCATGGGGAGGATGAGGACAGGAGAGTCCTGAGTGTGGTGCTCAGAGAGCAGAACCTGGCATCCTCCTGTTATGCCCAGTTTGGACTGCTCAACCAGCAAAAACCAAGCTCCAGCCCTCTGCTCCGTGCAAATAAGGACTCTTCCAACCAAGAGAGTGAAGTCCCCACCATGGATGTCTCTGAGTCCTGCAGGTGTTCATTTCTGGAAAAGAGTTGGAACAGGCTTATGAGGAGGCTGCACTGGGGCTGGTCTCCTGCAGACCTGCACCAAGAGGATCTGTCATGCCAGATGCAGCATCTGGATGCCTCTTCCCAGCAGGATCTGGACTTGCCAGCCCTTTGGCAGGGCACACAGTGTTTGGAAGCCAGGATTGTTACTGCTGTGCAGTGGGATTTCATGGCAGTTTTTCATAAGCTTTGCACGTGTTTGATAGTACAAATAGGAACTGAATCTCCCCACAAGTGACAGCAGCCTGGCTGCCCGGGGCCTGCTGGGGCTTGAGAGGAAAGATGTCCATTTACATTCAGAAACTCTCTGTACCCACTGGGCACATGGGGACAATTTGGCTTCTATTCTCTGGCGTCATGGCAGGGGAAGGGCTTCTCCCTCTACCTTGAGGATGTACAGGTGATCACACATGGAAAAACAGCACTCCTAAAACCAGACAGCAACCTGGAGCTCCTCTGCTAAATCCTGCAGTGGGAGCTTTGCCTAGACACCTCTGCTGAAGGCAATAAATGGGTTTTGCATTTTGATCTCTTTTGCTTCATCTGGAGTAACTTTGAGAAACAAATCCTGCAGTCAGGCTGTCTCTTGTGATCTCATCTCCTGAGGCTGAAATGAGCCCCCATGGACAAGGAAGGGCTGTTGAGGGCACTCAAAGTCTCCCTGTGCCTCTGTGGGGCTTCTTCTTGTTGAATCCTCCTCAGACCACACCTTCTGTTCCATCAGAGTGTCCATTTCCAAAAAGCAGGTAGTGACTATGGTGACCAGGATCCATCCCGAGACATGTGGAGGGATGCTGATCTTCAGAAGGCAGCAGCAGATGGGCCTAGTGCCTGTTGAAAATTAGGCTCTGACTGTATAGACTGTCCTTAAAACAAGCAGCTGCAAAATTCTCGGTCTTCCAAAGGTAGGAGGTGGTGATGCCTCCTTTGCTGTCCTGGCTTGTTCTGCATGGGGCAGAATGCGGCCACACACACTCAACGGCTGCAGTGAAACCGGGAAGGTTTCACTGGATTAATTTTTCACCAGAAAAGGTCATGAGGTCCAGGATGGGTGTACCACCTTGGGAGCAAAAGTCGGCTGATGCCAGCGCAGCCACCATCACGGCGGTCCAAGCCACCGCAGTCTCCGCTTCACTAGCTCAGCGTGACCCATGGCTATTGGCTATTCCGGAGATGGTTTCCATGAGGACTTTTTTTTTGGTAAAAATGTTGAACAATTCTGGTTTCATCCCCCCCCATGTGGAGCGGGAAAAATTTTGAAATCTTGAACATTTTTGAGGGCTTAAAAACAATTTCCCACCCAGTTATAGCCACCAGTCGCATCAGGATGTGTTTGAAAACCCTCCAGCAGGAGCTGAGCAGAGCTGGTCTCAGCTGGATACCACTCTCAACGAGAAATGCCGTGGCAAAGGGTCATGTTTCTTCAGAAAAAAAGTATCTTCAATAGCTCAGGAAGTTATTAGTGTCTGCTAACAATAAGAGCTTTGGATTGATTCAATAGATGCTCATTTTAATTGTAAAATGCCAGTAATGAGAAATGTGCCATCCAATGACTCATTTTTCCCTTGTAAAAATTATTGGACATTTTTATTAGTTTTACAAATGACAGGACCTCGTATTTCTGAGAACACTTTATACAAGCCTTGCACAAGCCCACTCTCATAAAAGCGTGTCTGTGGTGACATCCAGAGCCACAAGAAGGGGAGCGGTAGAAAGGCCCAAAGTGGTGAGGACAGCCCACAAGTGGAACTGGCAGGACCGAACCCCAAGAGGGTGGGAAGGGGTGGATACAGCACCGGAGACATGAGCCCCGGCACTCCTTCCCAGCAGTGCCTTTCTGGAGAGGCACGGGGCAGGCAGGGGGATGGGTGCCAGTCGGCGCCCGGAGGTCTGCCCGGCGCGGAGCCCCGGCGCGGGGCAGCCGCCGCGGCGCTGAGCGGCCGCCTGGGCGGGCGATGTGCGGGGCGCAGGGAGGGCAGGAGCCAGCCCCAGCCGAGCAGAGCTGAGCCAGGTAAGCGCCGTCCCACGGCACCGGGCAGAGCGGGACCACGGAACCTCCTCCTGCGCTCCCACGGAGACGCTGCTTCGCGCCGCTAGCCCAGCGCCCGGCGTGATCCATCCTGGCGTTATCTGTGCTGGAGACAGCCGGGCCCCGGTGCGCGGTGAGCGCAGAGCTCGCCTGCCCTTGGTTTGCGAGAAACACGATAAGGGGTCAAGCGCGGCCAGGGAGACGGGGCAGGGACACCGGGACATCCCGGAGCAGCCCGGCTGCAGGAGCAGCGCTGCTGGACTGCGGCTGGACGGGCTGGAGGGGAGCGCCGGCAGCAGTTCCTCCTGCTCCAGAGAAAACAGCAGAGCTGCTTTGTCCAGACTGTGCTCTTTTAAAAAATCCAAGCGATTTCCCATGGAGAATCAATTTGCACAAGGGGAAAAAAAGTCGTTTTAGAGAATTTGTCATTTCAGCATTTCATTTCTCCTCCCTTGCTGACATTATTTGTATTTTTGTTTACATCTCCTCGTGAGAAGTCATCTGTGACTCTGTGTAGTGTACCCGTGAGCTGGCATGATATGACATAATGCAAGAGCTGAGATAGCCCAACACTTCTATTTTAGTTTGGAGGATATTTTAAACTTTATGTTATCCAGGGAATTTCTGAAATATTTGTCTTCATTCCAAGCCAGAATGAAAACAATTTTTGAAATGTCGGAAGTTCCCGTGAAACAAGTAGCGAGAGCTTCCAGCTCTGCCACCGTGCGTGACAGGGCGGCTGGGGGAGAGGCCCCAGCCTTTTGCAGGAGAGTGGCAGTGGGCACTGGAGAGCAGGGAATGGGTTTCTGTGCACCAGAACACCCCAGGAGGGACCTTTGGTCACTTTCCTAACCCTCTCTGATTTGTGAGGCACCAGTCTAGAGAGGGAGAGGCTCAGCGGGGCTGCAGGCAGGAGCCTGCTCCGAGTCACCAGCCTCAAAGCTGCATTTGCCAAGGCTGAGCTGCTGTGGGATAGGCAGGGCTCTGTGGGGGCCGCAGGAAGCCAGGGTCCACATGTCCCTGTGTCTGGGTGGAAAGCGCTATCAGGTTCCCAAAATCTTTGCCTTTGCCTCTGTGCTGAGACACTCAATCCTCAGAGCTTTGTTTTGTGTACTCTGGGAACTGACAATTTGTAAAGACATGCTGCTGGGCTAATCCTCCATCAGCTCCTGGAGCAGAGGCCAGCTGGATCTGGCAGCTCCCTCCCTTCTCCCACTTCAGCCTGCTAAAGCAGCGAGTGTCTGTAACCAGTAGCTCCCAGGTTTTGACTTATACGCAAAGCAGAGCAGCAGCTTTCCCAGCCGGCAGCCGGGACTGCACGAGGCACCTTGTCCTCTGCCAGTGCGGTGACCGCGGGGCGGCAATGCCGGCCGTGCCAGCGAGGTGTGTGCACCATGCGGATCCTGGCGGTGATGCCAGCCTTGGTGCTGAACTCATCTTAGCTCTCCACGGGCCTCAGCCATTGCTATGCCCTGAAGATGCTCTCAGGGAAGGGAGCTCTTTCCGCAGCATGGTTTGCTGTTGTTGCACTCCACAAGCTGATGCATCAGGGAAGTGATAAAATTAGACTCTAAAAAAGACACCTTCCTCTTTGCATGCAGGAAATCTCACAAAGGGCAAAGGGCCAAGGGTCCCTTGCCCTTCACCCTATGCACAGAGCTCTCCCACAGCACAATGGGGTCTCCTGTGTTTGAGGGGGCCCTGGGAAACTGTGGGAGCTGGGTGTCGATCAGACTAGTCCCTGGAAAGTGGGATCACCCTGCAGCCCTAGGTGAGAAGGTACCAGTGCCATTGCTTGGCATGTACAAGGCCTCAGATTTCAGGAAAACTCATTTTTAAGCTATTTGGGATCTATCAGAGCAAATGAGTTGCAGTTTCTTGGTCCTGGTTTAACTCTGGGAAAGCAACTGTGTTACAAATATTTACCTGATGAGGTAAACCATCAATATCCTTGAAACTTACATTAAAAATACTGGACTAGAGCATCTTGTGGGTTTTTCTTTTTTCCCCTGCTGATTTGTTTCACAATATGCCAGAAGCATGGCTTGAGTTAGGGCTTTGGCAGGGGCTTTTATCATGATTGATATAGTGGAAGATAGAAAAGAAATTTGGTTATCGGAGGATGCCAGAACTCAACTTCCTAGCACATACATTCAATAATGCAAAAGTTCTCCTTTAAAGGTCTCCTTAGAGCAAATCCCAGTCATCACAAAACTCATGGAGATCTATTAAATTACATTTTAATAGTGGAGAACTCATTCCTGGGCCAGGTGCAGCAGTGAAAGTATGTTCTCTCTTAGGCAAAAGTAGTCTCATCTCCCATCAAAATTCTGAATGTTACCATGTGAAAAACTTAGTTGGAAATGAAACCCCAAAGCTCCCAGGGCAGAGGCACCATGAGAAACCACCCCACCACCTGCTCCACTGCCCCACTGCTTCTCTGGCTGTCTTCTTGCTTCTCCTGTCCTGTGCTGGGATTGGTGTGCCTCCTGAAAAAGCCAGGCTCAACCCATCTCTTCCTCATGTGGTCATCCTGTAGATATTGAAAATATCTACAAATACAGACACGGGTGTCTAAAGTGTCTGGTGTGTGCACTTAGTGCCACGGTGCGGGGTTATCGGGGGTGGTGGTGCAGGGGGATGGGGGATGACGGACGGTAATGAGGGTCAGTGATACAGGGTGATGTGGGGTGATGTGAGGTGATTCAGGGTGCTGATGTGGGGTGCAGGCTGGGCCAGCCTCACCTTGAGGTCCCACATAATGAATGCATCCAAGAATTGAAAGGGGGCAAAAGGCAGAAAGAGAGAGGGGCAGAGCTGCCGTAGTTGTACCACCGGTCCCTCCCACCGAGGGAGCCTTTCACTCCTCATCCTCCCCATCTGGGCCTCCCCTTGCCCTGGCTCCAGGAGCCTGAACCTTGAACCTGAACCCAGTTCCTCCCTCCCGGCCCCACCCTGCTGGGCCTCACTCTTCTCTGTGTCTGTACAGTGACCAAAACCCCCAGGCAGAATTAGCTCGTTGCTCAGCACTGCATCCAATTAATTATATCGTTTAAGACACAATATGTAGACATTTCCCATCCACACCAGCAAAGCTCTTGGCTTTGCTGGAAACCTCTGCAGAACTGCTGTGTGGCAGAAGGTGGCTGGGCACGAGCCGAGACACGCGCCCTGGGCATGGGCACGGGAGAGTCCCAAGCTGTAATTAAAGTAATTACAGGTGTTCTGCAAATGGCTCAGACTATAGCAGAGCAAGCACATCACTACAGCTTTTGCTGCACAAGGTTTCCCTCCACGTGTTTTCTGCTGATCTATTCAGCTGCTTTCAGTGCAATGATGCTCCTGGGCCAACCTGAAAGCGTCCCTGCCCAGGGGACACGTCTATTGTTAGTGAGGACATGCAGACAGGCACTTCCCACCCACTGGTGTTGTGTCGGTACAGCCCAGAGCACCAGCATCCATTCTGTGGGTAAGCAGGAACATCCAGCTCATGCCTGGGGCATTTGCAAACTACCTCAGCATTTCCAAACTATCCCTAAATGCCCCCGGGGTCCCAAAACTGCCGCGAGTCCCTTCTGCTTCAGCCTGTTCTCTGTGGGCACAGCTGGGCCAAGGAGGAGCTCTGTGTCACTCCCAGTGCCAGCCCAGCCTCCAAGGCTCAGCTCTTGCTGTGGCAGGTGACCCACGGGGCGCTAGGGACTCCCCAGGTTACCAGCCTGTCCCTACACAGTGATGGGAGCCCACATCAATTACAGCCTTCCTGCATGTCCTGCCTGTGGGGTTTTGTCACACATGATGTCCCACATCTGGGACTCACCAGTTGGAGATGGCAGTGCTATTTCCATGTTGAACTGTAGCTTTTTTACCCCCAGCCGTTCCAGGGCTTACAACTATTGTGTTGGGTTTTTAATGTTGCAAGAATTTATATTGGGAAAAAAGTGCTTTTTTTTCCTCTATGCCTTGGGAAATGTCATCCAGCAGGAATGTTCCCAAGAGCTGATCATGGCTGAGAGAAGGATGGGTTTGAGCAGGGGCTGCATGTCCAGCTACCATCCCTGTCCCAGTCTCCCAGGACTGGCTTACGGGGCTGTGGCTCCCTTGGGTGCCCCATCTGTGCTCCTCAAACTCTGCCCCATGGTCCTGGGGGACATCAGCAGCAGCAGCAGAGGCAGGAGGGAGGGAGCAGATGCCAGCAGAGGGACAAGCTGCTCACAAAGCCACTCCTGCTGCAGAGGCTCTTGGTTTCATGTCCTCTCGGCTGTGCCAGTGGCCTCTTCCACTTCCAGCTCTGGATGGAGTTTACAAGAAATGCTGGAAGTCCCAGCCCTGTGGTGTGTCATCATTCAAGCTTCTCTTTAATAGCATCCCAAAGTAATTTATTTTTCCCGAACATCAAAGCCCCCCGAGCGATGCTGGGAGAGGAAGGGCTTCCCCCCAAACCCCGGTGGCTCCTGCACCCCTCTGCCCTGCTTGCAGGGGCTGGGCACCCTCCTTGGCTGTGCTGGGACAGCGATGGTTTCAGGTGGGGCCGTGGAGCCAGGGGAGGCAGAGCTGTGACACGGCACGCAAGACGAGAAGGCAGATCTTCCCCCTGCAAACACAAGTGAGGTGTATATGGATTGCCCTGCTGTGAGGGTGTTGATGCCTTTTCCAGGCTCAGCACCACATTACAGGCCACTTTCAGGAGCAGGTACCAAGGGAAAAAGAATAATAATTAGAAAGAAATATCAAGGAGATGCGAGTCTGTATCTCCTTCTCTTCTGCCGGATTTCAGAGCCACCCTCCACTCTCTGGCATGCCAGGGGCACTGCAGATACAGGCAGAGCATCTCCTCAGTTGGCCCTCTGTGCTCAGGGTATCCCCCTGTTCCCCCGTGCTGCTGTCCTCCCCAGCTGCATGAGTTTTGTAGAGGGAATTTAACAGAAAAATTGCAGCAGCTCCTGCCTCTACAAACACAGCATGCTGCTGTCCCTGCCAGCACTCCATGCTGGTTGGACTCAAGGAATCTGTGACATCCGTCCTGCTGTGATCTGTAACAATATTGGGATTAAATTAGCTTCCCTGAGCTGCAGAGAGGTCAGTGTGTAAGGCCCCTGGTTAATCCAGCAGGCCAGAGAGAACAGAAGCCTCCCTGCATTGGGAAAGGAAAACAACGGGGTCTGTTTGCAATCCATGGAGCTAATTCAAACAGCATTCCTCAAACAACAGGGGAAAAGGGCCTTCGGAGCAAATGGGAAAAGAGCGTTTCCCAACATGCACATAATGTTGCTCCTTGGGGAGAGGGGAAATGTACAGACTGCACGGATGAGGTGCCAGAAAACCTGGCAGGCACAAGAAAGGGGTTTGAATAGCCAGGCAGCTGGTGGGGCACACAGGAACTACCCCCTGCCCTGGGCATTGCAAGGCTAGAGCAGGTCAGTCCTGCTGGACCACTCCTGACCGGCCCACAGGGAGAGGGGGTGCAGGCAGGCACCCGGCTGCTGCCTGCAACACATCTGGGGCAGGATGGGGCAATTCATCCCACCCACCTCTGGGATGACAGGATCTTGCTCTCCTGTCACCTACAGAGAGTTTGACACTGAAGCAGTCTGTATGGCTCTGCAGCTTGTGGCTCTCAGCACCAATCTGGATGACAATCCAGGGACAATTCCAGATGGAGACGCTTCCAGCATGGGCTGCTGCCAGGCTGCCAGTGCCGCCACCTCTGAGCGCAGCCCGCGAGCAGCACTGACTGGATGAAAGCCCGGGCTTGCTTGGGAAGCAGAGGCATGCCCTGGTGATCCTATCAGGAAGTCAGCTCCACATCCTCTGGCTCTCACATCTCCCATAGAAGGCATGATCTCGGTGCCCCTGTGCCTGACCCTCAGCACAGGCTGTGCAGCCCCTGCCAGCAATGCAGTCGTTGTCTGGCATCCAGAGCAAGTGTCGATGCAGTGAGCAGGCACTGGCAGAACGGTGTTCCTAGGACTCGGGCTGCAGGTGTTCAGGTGTTACTACAAACAATTGCCTGGGCTATCAGTCATCCTGCAGCAGAGAACCCTCAGAGCAGCAGACCAGAAAAGACCTCATGTCCAGTCTGGGAGTGTCACAGACACTTCAGGACGTACTCGCTTTCCTTCTGCTTTCTCTGTGAGTGTCTTTTCTGCTTTTTGCTTATGCTGAGATATTATCAAAGGCTGATGAGGCACCAGGGATGAGTAATGCACCCTCTGTGCCAGCTGGGAATTTGTAGGCACTGGTAGGGTTAATGCGGGTCTGAAAGAAGCTGTGGTGCTCAGTGCTGGATCTGCTTGGTGCAGATCTGGGTACACCCACAGCCCCCATGTCCTCAGCTGCACCAGGGGCGAGGGACATGGCTCCTAGCTGTCCCTGCAGTCCCCTGGGCAGGGTCGGCCTTCCCTGGATATGCCTTCCCCCTCATCGAGAGAGGCAGAGGGTTTTGCAAGGCAGGAACTATAGAGGGATGAAATTGGACCAAAATATGGCAGGTTTTTAATGTAGAGGAGAACCACATAGTTTAAGGGTGGGCTAGGGGATGTGGGGGAATTGGCGCTTCCTGTGCAGAGACAGAGTGAGCTTTGTGCAGAGTCGCTGCGCCCGTGTCCCCGCCAGAGGAGCCCGGGGAATCCACTGTGGGTGTCAAGGAACCCTCTGAGAGTCAGAGCTCTGCTTTCAATCTGGAGTGGCTTGGCATCTTATCCTGCTAAAATGGGTAACTTCTTTTTGTACAGGAGAGAAACAACCTGTTTGGGATTAATTTAGGATCAGCCTCAACAGTCATTAGCTAAAGAAAACCAAGCCTGTAAATGAGCTCCTGTCAGAAGGGGAAGAAATGTAGGACTTGATGGTGGATTTTTTTGTGCAGGGCATTAAGGCAGGGTTTCGTGTGATTTACCATCCTCTGCAATGACACCTCTGGCACCAGGGAGCTGTGAGCATGTCCCTTTGCCTTCAGCCAGACCCACTGCTCTGTTGGCTAATTACTGCTGTGCCGGTAGCCCTGCTGCTGCATCTGAGTCTGTCAGCACTGCCAGTACAGAGCTGTGACTTTGGGGTTTATTGCTCACTTAGAAACGTTTGCTTCAGACTGAAACTTGATCTATGGCTGTCAACTGAGGCTGCAGCCCTCCAGTATCGGAAAGGAGGGTTGGCTTCAGTGTGCATGAAATACAGACCTTGGGTTCATCAGATTTTTTACTCATACAGTCAACGGAGTGATGGTGTCCCTGACAACGTTTGACGGTACTTGAGAATTTCCTAGAATAGAAAGTAAAAAAGCTCTAAATATAAATAGAAAAAGGTCTTTGATATGGAGACTTGCAGCAGTGACAGCTCAGCATCTGCCAACAAGCAGAACACATTCACAACACTCCTGTGAGATAGCAAGGATCTCAGTGACATCATTTGCAAATAGGAAATGAGGGACATTTAACGAGCTGCCAAGGAAAATTCAGGATGAATAAAACTTCCATGTACATGAGCACTAACACACACAGCACAAAGGAAAAGCTGCAGAAAGGGTGAGTTTTCCCTCTTGCCTGTGTTTGGGTTATTTTGCACCTTTGTGTTCACAGCTGCCCCCACACAAGCGCTGTGTACAGCAGAGAACATGGCAGGTGTGTGAAGAATTCATGAGGCTCTCTGAATCTCTGTGTCTGGGGGGCTGCTTGATGCCATGTTCTGTATCCATAGCCTTGCCCTCCTCTTCCTCAGGGCTGTTGGGTCCATACCGAGTCCCAGTGAGCACACCAGGGCTCATGCCAGCAGCTGTCAGGGATGCTCAGGGACCTATCTTCAGTGGGGGCTCGTGGGCAGCAGAGTGTTGAAGGGGAACTGCCCTGGCCCCAGCAGGGGATCCAGGAGAGATTCAGGAGCCGCCATACAGCTCATCACATCCTTTGAAAGAGCCTGTGCCCTATGGCTTCCAGCTCAGGGCCCTGCAAGCTTGGGGAATCTTCCCCAGGAGACTACCAGGGTCCATGGGCATGTCATGCCAAGGGACCACCTGGCAGCTTGTCACATACCCCCAGAACAGCTTGCCAGGGCACCAGGGCCCTCAGCAGAGCCCCATGGCCTTGAGCATCACATTAGCCCTGCGAGAACTGGGGGTGAGGGTCAGTCATGGCTGGGCACCAGCTGCCGCCAGCCACGCAGCACTGCTGGCCCTCGGGAGGCTGGTGGGCACCAACTCCTCTGTATGGCTTGTACAGGGACAATGGGTCCAGCACGGCTCCTGGGAACACCAGCTGCCACCTGAGCCCCGGTGCAGGATCTGCTCATCCCACCAGGTATGATGGGGCTCAGGGAAGGTGCCTGAGCACTGATGTCCCCTGTTGAAGTGGGGTCTGTCATGTGTCCATCCTGGAGTGCAGGTGGAGGAGAGGAAGGGAGCTGACAGCACAGGGAGGAGAGCTCCCAGGCTGCTCAGATGTGCCAGAGGGCAGGTGTCCCAGGCAGTCCCACCGCAGCCATGCTGTTCTTCTGAGCAGGAGTGTTTCCTCCTGCTGCACAGCCAGCAATGGAAAAACAACCAGGCTCTGAGCTCTTCGCCTTCATGCCTTCCCCCCTCCAGAGGATAATAAGCTGCTTTTAATATCTGACATGTTTATTAACAGATGCAGCTGTGACAGCTGATGACTTCATATGCCACTTACCACTAAAATGTTAGTAATAACTCGGAATTAACTGTCATAAATAAAAAAGACTACAAAGACAACTTGATGGTGTGTCACTCTGCAGTAATTTACTGAGACCCTGTTGGCTCTGGATGCGAGGCTGGAAGGTCCTTTGTGGAGCTCCAGTCCGGGTTTTGCAACAGTCACAATATTTTGGCTGGATATTGTCTTAGGAGGTGGTACTAGTGGGGTGGAATTCCCTCATGCAGGAGTTTGCACTGGATGCCTTTACAAAGCTGGATACTCTGGTAATAATAATAATAAAAAGCCCCTACCCAGTGGATGGGGACGGAGTCTACAGATTGAGCCCAGGATTTATTAATGTGCAAATTGCTCTGATATGATCACATATTTTCTGCTTTGCATACGCAGGGAGCAGCGTGGGCTGATGGAGTAGGAACTAGCCTGAGCAATCTTTACGAGCTGAGATCCTGTACATCGCAGAAGGGTTTGTTTCTCCGTGCAAAACCTGGGACCCTGTTAGAAACCTGCTTTAAAAAACGAGTGACCAAAATACCCAAATGCACCAGACTTCTCCATGAACTCGCCATGAATATATTTTTCATTTTTTTTGACAGAAACGTGTGTGTTACTTTCTCTGGAGGAACTGAGGAATTTTGTAGTTGGGCTTATAGTATTTTAAACCTGAGAACCCCGTAGAGTCTTTTCTGCAATGATGAGGGAGTGACAAGTTGGAGGTAAGGGCTTCAGCATGCATGTTTGTGTCGATGGAGCTTTTGCAATGTGGCTGCTAATGAGGAACGCGAGCCGTGTCAGCATCTGACTGCGGGTTTGCCTTGTGCAACGTGGATAATGAGTTCAGACAATGAGAGCTGTGTGAAATCACAGCACGATCTGTGGGATCCCCTTTCTCCCCCCCTCCCCCGAGGTGCGTGGGGCTTGCAGGGAAGCTGGGCTGCTGCGCGTGTCCCCTGCCCACTGTGTTACCGTCCCGTTTTGGGGAAGGGGACATGGAGAGCTGGTCGGCATATCGATCAGCTTGCTGGAGCTCGTAACTAATTCTGGACCAGCTGCAGGGTCCCTTCGGCCACGGTGCAGCGGGTGGCCGTGCCCTACTGCCCTCGCACTGATCGCAGAGACGGGGGCAATGGGAGGACGGCACAGTTAAGCTGCTGCTGTCTCGGTACTGTTGTGGCTACACCTAACCCAGCCTCCTGCCA
Source organism: Aphelocoma coerulescens (assembly GCF_041296385.1). Lineage (NCBI taxonomy): Eukaryota > Metazoa > Chordata > Aves > Passeriformes > Corvidae > Aphelocoma > Aphelocoma coerulescens. The sequence goes on from NC_091036.1 coordinate 4,243,643, forward strand.
CGCACCCATGGGGGCACAGCAGGCGCTTGGAGAGCGTGGGGTAAGTACAGGCTCTGTGGCGTTTTGAATGGGGGATCAGTGGAGAAATAGTTAATGGCGATTACGGCAATAATTAGAGGTGGTGTGAGCAGCTGGTGCCGATGTGCAGGGGAAGTGCTGCTGGATCCAGTGCTGGCTGCCATGGGTCAGTGAGGGCTCCCGTAGCTGGGCTGGGACGCAGCTCCCCAGCAAGGGTGTGCGTGAAGGTGATGCCTCGGCCTTGGTTCTCTGTGCTGATGGAGCTACGTGCTGCAAGATGTGAGTGTGGGTGATTGGGGATTGGTCACCCCTAGGCTGCTGGAGTATTTTATGGGCTCAGGCATGTACGTTCACTTGAACGGCCCTGGGTACAGAGGAGGGGTGTTCAGGTGATGTGGTTTGGGTTTAAAGAGGCACCTTACAGTAAAAGGCTTTGAAATGGCATAATACTGGCAGCAGAAAATGTTGCATGGCAAGGCACACATGGAGCCTCCACTCTGTTGCACAGGGGTCAGCAGATACCCACGCAAAAAGATTCTGTCATGTGGAGGTCTGTGAACTTGGGGCAGTGCTTACAATGCAGTTTGGGATGGCCAGGTCAACTCTGAGATCCTGTAGGGACTGGGCACTTGCAGTGAATGGGTTCTCCATTTGGAATGATTTTGTCTGAAGTCTGTTGGTGACTCTGGAGTGGATGAACTCCTGACTCCATCCTCTCACCCCACTGTGGGGCCAGGACTGTGAAGGCTGGGTGGGAGGATGGCAGCAGCACTGCAGGCCTGGGAATGCCAGTGCTGCAACATGCCTGGAAACCACCCTGGAAAAAAGGCTCGTTTCAGCTGGATCAGCTCCCTGGCCCCGGCGCAGCCGCTGCGAGAGCAGCAGCACCACCCTGAGGGACGCTGCGGGGAGCAGCCAGGGTGCAGGCACCCGCTCCGGAGATACGGGGCAGCGATCCCCTGAGCGCAGCCAAAACGAGCCGGCCGTGCCAGCGTGTGCAGGCAGCCGCTGAGCCGAGCACAAACCCCACGTTTCCATCAGCAGAGCTAGATGTGAGCTGGCAGAGCTCTTCCCGTACCGTGAGGCTGCGGCTGCGGTGAGCAACAGAGCCGAGGGCCGGGTCAACCCTCGTGGCCTATGGGGACAGCCCTGGAGTGGGACAGAGGGGACCATGCAGCTGAGAGAGGTGGCACTGGCAGCAGAAACCCTTCCCCTGTGTGGTGTGAGGGTGACCTGTCATCTTGCCAAGGATGAAAGTGCCTGTCTTTGCCTAAGGCCTGACAAATACCAACAGGCTTCCTGTCAAACCCACCACCAACCTGCCTTCAGGAAGATCCTCTGGGACTGCAGCTTCCCCACATGCCCATGGGCAGCGGGGCGGCAGGGGCTGGCTGCAGGATGTCCTTCATTGAAAACCACCCTGAGCACTGCCAGGCCTGCAGAGCTCTGAACTTGGTCCCCCTGTTCTAGTGGTGCAGGGTGCTGTCGTCCCAGAAAACAGCAGAATTTGGATGGGCTCAGTCCAGGCTGGCAGCAGCAGCTGGTCTGGAGGACACCCTGACTGCCTGCTCACTCCCTCCTGCTGACCGCGTGCTCCGTCCTGCCACACGCCCAGAGCTGAGGCTGCGGGTTGTTTTTCCCAGTTTGTTTTCCTCTGCTGCTGGAGTTGATGCTACTCCTGGCTCTACAAGGCTCAGATTTCCCAGGCAGTGATGTCTCTGTGGGAGAACCACAGCACCAGGAATCCCTTCAGGAAGCTCCACTTGGCAGATGGTTCCTGTGCACATGGCCAAGCAGAAAGCCCCAGGTGCTGCTCCGGGCTTTGCCCTGGGCTTCAGGCTTTGGCTCTGCCTTTGCAGATCAGCACAGCAGCTCATGGTTCACCAGGCTCCTGTGAGCCTGGAAATATGTGTTTACAAAGCTGGCAGGCAAGGTCTGGGGTGGAAGGAGCTGTAAGCCCTTGTTTGCATGCATTTACATAGAAATAAGAGGGGAATTGTGTATTGAGCTGAATGGGCACACCTGTTGTAGGATGAGCCTCAGCACCCCTGATTGTGCATCCTGGTTTGCGTCAGACACCCCTGCTCCCCACACCCAGGGCTATAGCTGACATGGTGTGTCCCCCAGCCTCACCTCCTGGGGCACCTGCTGAGCATGTCCCAGCTCAGCAAAGGGCCTTTAGGGAGCCAGCCCTTTTGGGGGAAGAACCAGATTTTCAGTGTTCTGGTCTGTGCTACCCCAAATTGGGCTGTTCTGTTTCCTGGTCTGAAATTTGGTTCTGCTGTTCTGGTGAGTTACTGATCTGTGGGAGGCTCAAACCCACCTGAGTTGTACCTAAGAGACACAGGTTTGCTGGTCCCAGGACTGCAGTCAGATCCCCAGGCAGCATCCTGGTCTCAGCACAGAACTGTGCCTGCCAGGGTGATTCCAGTGCAATTCCAGATGCTGCTCTAGTTCTGTGGAGAAGTGGCAGGCATGGATCCTGCAGCCTGCTTCAGGGCTCTGCCTCCTCCTCCAGAGCAGCATGCTGCCTCTGCACTGGCATGAGGGCCATGGAAATCCCCCTGTAAAACGTTTCCTGATGTTTTACAGCACTGAAGCACAAGCACTCCTGGAGGGAGGCCTGTGGCACTACGGAGCACAGCATTACTTGGAGCAGCTACTGTGCCGGGCACTGCGCAAGGCGGGCAAGGAGCCGGTGCCGAGTGGAGCCAGGGCTGGAGCTGGGGGCTGGAGCTGCAGGGGCTGAGGGGCTGCTGACCCCCAGAGCAGCTCCCACTGCCAGGCCAGGGCAGAGGGGTGGTCATGAGCAGCAGCCTCTCCTCAGCGTATTCGCCATCAGCGGGTCACAGCACAGCTCCGCAGATCCGGGGAATGCAGTGCAGGAGTTAGTGGAAGAAGTCAGACCTCAACAATGCTATGGATAGCTCTGCTGCCAGATTGGGCTTTATTATTTTATTTTTTCAGTGAAGTTTATGGGTTGGGGATTTTGCAGAACTTGGCACTGGGATCTAATATCAAATGAAGACCTTCTGGTTCGGAAATTTGACTTAATGCAGCCTTCTTTTATTGCTTCAAGGATTAAGCAGAACAAAGTGGCTCTGCCTGTGCATGTGCAGAGATGTTTGCTGGAGGCACGTGAGACACCCTGTGGCAGCTGTGATGGCCAAGCCAAGCATGGTGGGACCTTCCACTGAAGAGGGTTTCACAGTGCTGCTCCTGGAGCATTAGCCCTGCCGACAGGAAAACAGCCCTTGGGAACACAGCAGAAGAGAGGGACTTTCAAAGAGAGCGAGGACCCAAACCCGCTCCCTCAGCCCTGGCTGCTTCTCTCCCACGGTGGGGCTGGCAGAGCAGGCAGGGAGCTCTGCCATGGGGTCACCAGCGCAGGCAGTAGGGCACAGGCAGAGCAGACAGCGGGCTCAGGGAGCACCGGCAGTGTGGGCACATCCCTGTGTGCCTGTGGAACAGGGACAATGGATACCCAAGTGCCATCATTGGTATTTGAGGGCCCTGTTGAAAGCTCCACAAAGGCAGGCTGGGGAATGAGCCGGCAGCGCAGAGCTGCTGTTGCCACCCACAACCTTGCGGAACCAGACTCTGCCCTGGGGCTGGGAGGGCTCGGGGTGGTCTGTCCTGGGTGTTGTCCCCTGGTGTGGGGCTGGAAGACATGGGATCAAACTAACCTGAGTGAGACCCTGCAAAACCATGACTCTTCCTGCAGGAAGCCAGTTTCTGCATATTCACACCCCTCACTGACTACCAAGAGGAAATTCAAATTTTCTATCCAGCTTCAGGACCTGGAAACCCAAATTCCCCACCTCACAGCTGGTGCCCAGCCGGCTGTTGGCAGCGACCTGGCAGTTCCCAGGGGTTCATTCCTAGTGCTGCTGTAACCAGGTTTGTCCTGCCTCCAGCATCTGGTCCTTCTCTCCGAGGCTCAGTAAACCTTTGGAGAGCCCGTTTACATTTCGGATCCCTGGTACATTCAGGAACAGGCAATATATCAGCAATTTAGTTATTGTGGATTAGGTCTCAAATATCCTGGGGATATAATGTTGGTCTTTCTCACCTTGTGTGTAGGAGGACTAATGGCAAATTATCTGGATGGTTTACATTTTCTGGTTTGTATTGGAGCTCCCAAGGACCAATTTATCCTGATTGAATTGCAAACAAGGCTTAGTGCTATCTCAGATTCAGGGGCCAGGTCCCCCCATAAATGAATTCAGAGCAATTCAGGTTACCCCAAATTCTTCCTGTAGATGGGATAATGGTATAAATCCTGCTGATGTTTAGACTGGAAATTGTTTGTAGCAACCTGAGCTTGACTGATGTAACAGAACTGCTTGGCTGCAGTAACAGAAAGAATCATAATTCGTGTCCTGTTGTGGGGATGGGAAGAGCTGGCAGTCCAGCCAGACGGCTCACCACAGACCTCCAGGTGCTCATGGGGGGGATTTGGAGACCTGTGGATCATGTGTGACCTGCCAAGACACCGACTCTGCAGCATCTAGAATGCCAGTGGCCTTTCTGTGCTGAGGGAGCAGCTGTGGCCAAGCCCAGGCTCTCTTTGGGCTAGAAAGCAAAGAAACAAGGAGGAAAAAGTGTGTGCTTGCTTGGTTTGTGCCGCGGTCTCAAGGTTTCCCACGGCACTTCCCTGCCCTGACTGCCCAAGCCCTCGGAGATGGGGTATGTGGTGGTGGCACAAGCTTCATGCTGGCTCTTGGCACGCTGGGGCTGTGTTTGCTCCCTCCGGACATCCATCCCTGCTGCTGTCCCCACGCTGGGGGACTGTGCCCAAACTGTGAGTGTTGTGTAAACACGGCGTGTGCTTCCTGTGAACGCGCTTCACCCGCAAAGCCGCCGTAATTAAAGACCGGGGGCCGCGGGAGCAGGGGCGGCACCACGGTGCCTCCGGAGCCGCTGGCGCTCGGCACTCATTTGGGGAGAGTTTGGGTTGTGCTGCACTGACGTGCCTGCTCACACCCGCTCGCATCGCCAGGGTCCTGTGGCCGTGCTGTGCGTGGCCGGACGATCCCACACCACCTGTCCGGAGGGACCCTCCTGACCCGCTGCCCCCACCTCGCAGGGAAGCCCAGCGCCGTGCCCAGGTCCCTGCACAAGGTGCAGAGGAGCTGCGGAGACCCCGCTCTGCACAGCTTCCTGCTCCGTAAATACTCTCGCAGCCCGGCTTGAGCACTTGACAGTGTTTATAAAGCAGCTTGCAGCAAACAGGCTTGGAAGTGCAGAACAAGTTGGTGTTTACACAAGTGACTAATTATTTATTTGAAAATCCTGTGGACGAGCCGTGGGCTGTAACGACAAGCACATGGGGAGGGCTGGGCTCCTGCCCCGGCAGTCGCAGCAGGGACACAATGAAAAGTTCGGAACCACCAGAGCGGGAGGGACCAGTGGCTGTGGCCCCACAGCGGCCGGTGGCCGCCAGCTCTGCCGGCACAGGTGAGCCAGTGCTGCTGGGAGGTGCTCACACGGGCACAGCTCAGTGTCGTGGCATGAGCTGCCACAAGGTCCCATCTCCCTGCAGCAGCTGCCGGCCCACACCTGCTGCTGGGGCAGCCCCCTCCCTCCAGGTGTTCTGCTGTGTAGCCATAAGGACCCTTAGATGGGCTGGAGCAGGGGGGCTGCTTGGGCCAATGGCCTCTCAGCAGGTCCCTCACCCAGGGTGGGCCAGGGAGGGGACCGGCCCCCTGGGGACCGAGTCCATCCCAGGCTGAGGCCGGGCTTGCTTCCAGCACTGTCGCCACCAGTCGTTTGGGGCATCGGTGATTGCGCAGTTATTATAAAGGGATTAAAACAATTTTCTGTTTCATTTGACTTCACAGAGCAAGTGTTGTCGCCTTTATTTCCACACAATGTCTGCCGTTGGCAGGGCTTTGCTCTGCCAGCTGTAGAGAAGAGTGGGGCCTGGCTTGGCAGTGCCAGAACTCTTGGTGCAGCATGGAACTTGCCCTTCCTTCACACCAGGCACAGGGAAAACCACTTCAAATCTATAGGGAAAATGCCCTGTCAGCAGCCAGCTGGAGCAAAGGCTTGGGCACTCTCAGGAAAGGATGGTACATGTGGAGTCCTGGGTGCTGGCTGGCCATCAGGCAACTGGGCTTCCTTTCTCTCTCCAGAAGTTCACGCAGAGCCATTGGTTTGCTGCCCAGCCCATCCTGCTGGTGTTGCCATCCCATCCCTCTGTCCTGCCAAGCACGTTGGGCCACTCTGTGCCGTGGCTTGGTGAGGGCAGTGCGGCACTCGCAGCCACGCTCGTTGCCCAACGCAGCCCACACTGGGCTGTCTCTGCTGGGGGGCCGTAGGAGCCGGTGAGCCTGGGCCAGAGCAGCTCCCGCACTCGGCCCTGTGCAGGCACAGTGCTGACCCTGCCCTGTGCTTCAGGGAATGGGAGATGGGAGGTTTGGAAATTCCCTCAGAGCAGAAACACAGCATTTTGGGCAGCTTGCAGAGGATCCCACCCTGTCCCCAGACAGTCCCAGCCCTGGCTGGGGACTGCAGGCTCACTCTCTGCTAGGCTTGACTACCAGCCCCAGAGGTGCCCACTTGATGGGAAACATCTTGTGTGCCTGGCACCCGCAGCAGCCATCTGCTGCTTGGGGAGGGTGGCCCAGGGGTCTGGCTCTATTTTAAACAAGTTCCAGCTATAACTCTTTGCAGCGCTGGCAGATGGCAAAGCTGCGCTGAGCATTTTGATGGGTGCTGATTATTAGCAACAGGGACTTATGGATGAGGCTGGAGCACAGTTCTCCCCATACTGCTCCGGATGCCACTGTCTGCCAGCACCCTCAGCTCACCCTACAACCCCTGTGCTCGCCCCCAGCCATTGTGGGAGCAATGCTGTCTGTCAAGTTAACCTGTTCTCCTCTTCTTTTGCAGTTCCTGCCAGCATACTTGGAAACTGCAAGCAGCTAACGCCTGCTGCCGAGCCCCTGATGGGACTGGGGCCAAGCTCCTGCACTCCTGACGGGGATGAAGGTAGAGCCATGTTACCTGCTACCTAAGCTCGCTGGTGCTGATGTAGCTTGTGGATATGGTCCCAGACCCGGCTCTGCGCACAGACTCTCAGCTCTGATCCCACCTGAGACGATTTAGCGGCAGCAGAGACCCCAGCTGTGGAGCACGCTCCCACAACCACCCCACGACGGAGGGGTTGCAGCGCTGGAGAGTTACTATGCAGCTTGGACTGCTTGTGGTGGTGGTTTTTCTAAGCTCGATGGATCTAACAGGCAGCAGCAAAGTGGTGAAGGGCAAGAGGCAAAGACGAAGTATGTATGAAATGCTTTTCTTCTCTACTTCCTCTAATGATGCCATGAGGGTCATGCTGGTGTGAATGTGTTTACAACACAGGGAGCTGGGCAGGGCCTGTGGTGCCCCAAGAGCCCGCAGAGCTCCCCCAGTCCCACTCCCAGGCAGACACGCACTGCCATGTCCCCTGACGTGCCACAGCTCCGAGATGCAGTGTGCCCTGAGGTCACAGGGGCGTCAGCTATGCCTCCAGCTCAGAGGGTCCCTGGTGGGGCTCGTGCAGGGCAGCCAGGCAGAATTGGCACAAGAGCAGCCATGGGCATTTGCCCTCCTTTATGAAAGCTCATGTTAGAACTGTTTTACATTAAAACTGTTTTAAATTAAATTATATAAAATTGATTTTATATTAAAACTGGGACTGCTGAGCCCTGGGAGAACAAGGAAAACCTGACGTCATGGCTAATGCTATAAAGGGCAATTTCCAGCAAGGGCCCAGTTTATACCTTTGCCATGGATGCTGAGCTTGGCAGCAGGGCCCAGCACTGCGGGAGGGATGGGGCTGGATCCCTGAGGGTCCCTGTGCAGAGGGGCCAGGGCCCACAGTGCCAAGGGGTTCCCAATCTAGACCAGTGAACCCTCTTGGCAGCTGGGGGCTGAGGACCCTCCTGCCTTGAGTGTCTCTTCCCAAGGCTGCAGCAACCCCCACACCCCCAGGCCCGGCAATGGGGCTGGGGCAGGCAGCAGGGACTGCCAGGCTCTTGAGTCATTGCAGGGGGACAGGGCAGCTCTCTTACCTCTAGTCCTGGCATGTGAACACTGTGCTGCTCCGCGCTTGCTTTTGAAGTGTAGTAAACATGGTATTTAAAAGAATACATCTTTTAAATACACAGCTTTTCTATAAACAAGGACATGGCTTGCATAATAAACTAATAAAAATAACCTGCATTCTAGCCTGCAAAGAATGCGATTGGTTTCAAAACAAGCAGCATTTTATATGATAATTAAAAGCAGAAAACTCTCAAGACATGGGATTGAGTATTTTTCTTGGACTGAACGCAGGAGCTGAGAACACATCTCTATTTTGGGGGCAGTGACACCTCCCACTGCCAGAGAGAGTTTAACATAGGCAGGGTCAGAGTGAGATCCAGCCTGGGACGCAGCATGGATGGGATTAGTCAAACAGTTTTGCTCCAGGACCGTGCACTCTGGTCCCTGCTGGTCCTTGCCATGGAGGCACCACCAGCTCCGAGCGGGGAGGCAGCAGGAGGTGCAGCACTCCTGGGCACTTGCCCGTCATGAGTGTCTCCCCACCGTGGGTATCAGGGCTGATGGGCAGGGCTGGGAGGCAGTGGGCTGGGGTGGACAGTGCTGGAGCTCCAGGCACAGCTGGTGGCTGCTTCTGGGTCCTGCTCCTCAGCACAGCCGCTGTTGTGACTCTCATGCTTGTACTCGGCACAGCGCCGGCGCCTGTGGGCATCAGGGAGTGGGGCCATGGTGTCTGGCCAGAGCAGTCCTGGGAGTGTGTCAGTGCTGCAGGACCCTGGCCCTTGCTCTGTCCCAGTTCCTGCCCTTCCTGCCAGTGGTGCCAGTGGTTTGGGGTCACAGCTGGTGCCTGCAGAGCCCGGCACTAACCACTGCCTCTCTCCTGCTCTTCCAGTCAGCACTGAGCTGAGTCAGGGCTGTGCCAGAGGTTGTGACCTGTGCTCTGAGTTCAATGGGTGCCTGAGGTGTTCCCCCAAACTCTTCATCCTTCTGGAGCGGAACGATATCCGACAAATTGGGATTTGCCTGCCTTCTTGTCCACTGGGATACTTTGGCCTTCGCAATACGGACATGAACAAGTGCATCAGTGAGTGTGGGGCTGGGAGGGAACGGGCGTGGGCAGGTGGCAGCGTTCTGCAGGGCAGCATGTGCCTGTGCTCAGGTGCAGGAGGTGCTGTGGCTGTATGGAAGGGGAGAGGCAGGGCTGAGCATCGCAGCCATCTGCCTGACAAGACCCCCGCTCAGCACCGCATGGGCATGCTGTGGACGTGGGATCTTGCAGGACCTCTGGGCAGTTTTGTTATATGGGCTGCCAGACTGGCACTGGTTTCCTTTGGGAGGGGGGAGATCCTTTCAGGCATTTAGTGCCTCTTTTCCTTCTCTACTGCTCATCAGACTCAGGCAGCTCTGAGTGAAATCCTTGGCTTGCATCTTGTAGCCAGAGCACCAGAAAGAGCTGGACATGGAAACATGTGATCACTCCCCTGGCAGGTCCATGCACAGCATCCTCATGGCCAGGTTTCCATCTAACTCCCTTTCCATGCAGCCTGTCCTGTAGCTGCAGCTGGAGCCGGGACTGTATCCTTCTCACTGTCCCCTTTGGCTGACTGATGCTCAGCTGAACAGCAGCCCAAAACTTTCCCATCCTACCTGATTCTGTCCTGGCAGTGGCTGCTGCTGGATGTGAGAGCTGCAGCACAGGGCTGTCCTGCACAGGAAATGGTGCAAAGAAAACTCACTTCTGAGTGGCACAGCCAGGCCTGGCAGGATGCTCAGAGACATGCCCTGGCTGCGGCAAGACCCCTGGGAGCCAGGACTGGGCTCTGGTTGGCTTCATGAGTCTTTTGTTCACATCGGACTACATGATGGCTTTGGTGTTTGGTTTTTTTTTCCCCAGAATGCAAAATTGAGAACTGTGAGTCCTGTTTCAGTCGAAACTTTTGCACAAAATGTAAGGAAGGTTTGTATTTGCACAAAGGGAGATGTTACGTCACATGCCCCGAAGGCTACGCTGCTGCCAACGGCACCATGGAGTGCAGCAGTCCTGGTAAGCAGCCTCGGGTCCAGCCCTGCGCTCGGTGTGTCTGGTCATGGGTAGCGCTGCAGGGGGGTTTAGGTGATGAACTGAACCCCTCATCATACCCATGTTGAGGGGGTGATAGCACAGCCCTTCATGGGGCAGAGCCCTCTGGAACCAGCCTGGATGGGGAGCAGCCCCTGGTGTTTGTGAACTGTGACCCAGAGTTGGTGTGTTCTGGCAAGGAAGGGGGTGCTCGGGGACTTAGGAAGCTGCTGAGGAAACACACACTCCCTTGCAGCCTCAGGTGGGGCAGAGATGCAATGGTGGGCTCTGGGATGGCCTGAGTTGGCAACCCAGGGAGTTACAGCTGGGCTCTCTTGTTATCTGGCAGCACAATGTGAAATGAGTGAGTGGGGGCCATGGGGGCCCTGCTCCAAGAAACGGAAGCTCTGTGGCTTCAAGAAGGGCAATGAAGACCGAACACGGCGGATTCTGCAGGCTCCCTCTGGGGACGTGTCTCTGTGTCCTGCAACCACAGAGGTGCGGCGATGCACTGTGCAGAAGAACCAGTGCCCCGAAGGTGAGCAGAGGTGGAGTGTCTCGCCATCCCTCCCCACACCCTATATAGGTCAGGCACAAGTACTCAGCCAACTGTCCAGTGTCACAAATGTTCCGAGCAGCTCCCGACCCTCTGAAGTGCAGGGGATACAGATGTGATGGCAGCTGGAAGAACTGCAGGTGGAAGGGGCACAGCCCCCAGGGGGTGATCCTTGGCACAGCTTGCCATGTGTGCCACAGGTTTCAGCTGTTTTAGCTTCTTCCCTGGCCACAGAGCAGCCAAGGGTGCATGCCTGTGTGCTGCCGTGATGGGAGTTGCCTTCTCTGCCAGAATGCTTAGGTCTGTTTTTCCCAGGAATTAGAGTGTCTTCAGGATGGATGGTGGTCTGGTTATCTTGTTATAGAATGGACAAGGATTGCAGCTGTGTTGAGTGTTCTGAGGGGGAACAGTTCTGAGCAGTAACGAAATGCACAGGAATTAGCCAGAGGGGCAGGGGGAGGTGGAGATGGCCAATCTGTTCTCCACTTCACACTGCCCCTTTGCTTTACTGCAGGGAAAAGGAAGAAAAAGGAAGAGCAAGGAAAGCAAGATAATGGGAATAGAAATCGGAAAGACACCAAAGACACTAAGTCTGGCACCAAGAAGAGGAAGAACAAACAGAGAGGGGCCATGGTGCCCACGACGCCCACTAGCCCTGCCCAGTAGCTGGCCCTGTGCGTCACCTGATGGCAAGACTCCATTGCTGCTATGTATATGAAAGCTTTATTGAACAGAGCACTGCTACACCACGTACACATGTCCAGAGACAGACACATACTCCAGACTGACCCACAGACCTACAGAGGCCACACACACAATACTTAAGGAGGCTGCACACACACCCCGCCCAGGACTGTGGAAGAATGCTGCTGAGGAGTGGGAGCACACACGGAGGCTCCCCCAGGGCTCTGTGGGGACACTGCAGGGAGGAGAAGTGGAGCATGAACCAGTGAAGGACCCAGACATGGGATTGATTTCATGATCAAAGGCCTCAACTGGAGCCCAAGCACACAGCCCCAGCACAGCCCCACTCAGCCAGGGGATGAGACTGAACCCACATGGCCACTCTCCCTGACCTGGGACCCAGACACACACAGCACTGGCCTCTTTCTCTTCCTCCACCCCTTATTTTGTGTTTTAAGCTGTATGACTTTATCATTGCGAATACATGTTAAAAGTTTGTGGTAAGAGGTCAGTGGTAATCTGCCCTGAATCTGCTTCAAAGAATTATTTCAAATTAAAAAAAAAAAAAAAAACAACAAAATCAAAATGACAACCAGCTTCCTGAGTGTGTGGTTTCTACCTTGGCCCCTATGGAGGCTGGTGTCCCACAGGACAGAGACTCAGTTGTGGAAGGGAAACTCACCAAAGCTTTAAGAAAATCCCAGAAAATGCTGCCAGCTGCACTGCAGCCACAAATCAGCCGTCCTGCGCGAGGGACCCCAGCTGCACCCCGCTGAGCCCCGAGGAATTCCCCACTGAAGGATCCAGTTAACACACAGCAGATTGAGAAAATGAGAGGTTAACAACAAACCGCAGGTTGCTGAAACATTGTGACTCTGCTCAGACAGTCACAGCTGTGGGACAGTCTCAGGCTGGGGACAGCTGGTCCGGCTGCTGGACACCACCCCGGAGTATGGCAGGAGGGAGGCAGGTGGGAGGGGGAAGGCACAGCTCAGGTCCGGCAGAAGAGAAACAAATCTTTAAGTTGGGTAGAAACTACTTGTCTGCATCCCACTGGCTGGAATTCCCTGGATTCTCCTGCTCTGCGAGAGCTGACACCTGAGCAGAGGAACTGGGACAAGGACTGTGCAAGACAGACCTAGCGAGCCCTGCACGGGATGCATGGGAACACTGTCTGCTCTGCTCAGGGAGTTCTTCCTTTGGCTGTCTCACCACTCACTGCCCTGGTATTTTAAAATGTGCTTTCTCTGTATAAATATGTAGAGATACATTTAATTTCTCGAGAGTTCAGCAAAAACTCTCTGGTCCCGAGGGATGGTGCTGTGGCTCACAGAGATGTGCCCAAGGTGGATCAGGGACATGCTGCTGGAGCTCCAACTCCCCCAGTAGGGCAAAGGGCAGGGGAAGCCTCACCCCAAACTAACCCTGGTGAATCCAATCTTCGCTGTACTCACTTCCATACCACCCTCTGCTCTGTGGTTTTGGAGGGCAGAGTGAGCCAGCGGATGTGCAGGGTAGCCTGTGAGAGAGGACCCTGTCCCTCTGAGGGGTCAGCTGCCCACACCCACAGCCCTGGTTCTCTCCTGTGGCTCGTGGCACCCTCTGTGGACTCAGCTCCAGCACAGGACACCCCAACTCCTTTCACCCAGCCACTCCAGGGCTGGCTTGGCTCAGTGCAGGGTGTGGAGGCTGCACAGTTGTTTCGGCTCCAGAGCTGTACCAAGCTCTCTGTGACTGCTCTGCTGGCAGAAAAACCTTTCAGCCCATCGTCCATTTTGTGTTTAAGTAAACAAGAAGCTGTTATGTCTTTGAAAGGGGATTCCATTTCAGCACAATGATAAACGACCAGCATACCAAGGAGGGGGAGAAAGAGGTTCTTAAAAGTCATCCTTTCAGTTGTTTATGGATCATGTTCATATGATTTCTGAAAGCTTCTCAGCTGAATGATCCAATCCTACCCTATTTTCTACCCTGTGAGAGAAGTATTTTGTTTGTGCCATGGCATTGCACGTAAGCAGAACCATTTTCCCTTCTACTTTTACCAGCACCCACCAGTCACCCATTGGTGAACCTCAGCTCGCTCACTCTGCCTCCCTCCTGCTGCCATATCCCCATCTAGTTCTCAGCAAGGATTAAGGAAAAGAGAGTGCATTAGGAAAGTTTTCTATATGAGGCACTGGTAATGACTTGATTCCCTACAGTAACTCCTGACACTATTAGCACAACTATTTCAAAACTAAACTGCATATAATAAATCAACAGAACCTATTTTAGAGAACTCTAGGGATTATTAGAAAAACTGACAAACTTCTTTCTGTTGTAGCCTTTCCCCTACTTCCTTCCTTTTTTCATAGCAAAATGGGAAGAAAAAGGGACAAAGGTAACAGGAAGTTTAAGATGCATATTAAGACTATCCAAGATTTTTCAGTAGGGTTGATTTTAAAATTAAATTGTTTTAGAACAATTAGGGGAAAAATATAAAAATAAATCCAGTTTCTTTTCTTTTTTTGAATCAGCTCAAGAACTGTGCTTATTCCCACTCCCAGAGAGCTAGTTCAGTTATGAATTTAGGAACATTTTTCCTTTGACTAATGTGAACTGCACACTGAGCTCCCCAGTCCAAGCTGAGATGTCGTTAGCTGGGTGATGTAACCTCAATTCACACACATGTGAACACTCTCTTTCCACACACTAAATAACCCTGTTGTGGTGTTCTCTCCACGGCATCACTGTAAAATACAGATCTTTGAACAAATAAATCAATAAATGGGTTTGCTGAACCAGCTTCATTTGTTTATTCACCAAAACTGGAGTCAAACCCCAACTATTCAAAAATGTCCCCAGACAGAGCGAGCCTATCCTGAGAGCCTTCTGCCTACATCTGACAGCCAAAGGAACCGACAGGGATCACGGATGGGAATGTCACTGCTCCGACTCCTGCACGTATTCCCACCCTAGGCTTTGATCAACTTGGTGCTGAATGGGAGAAACAGCTGCTGGATGGACAGACAGACATAGAGATCCCTTGTCAGGAGCTCTACTGCACTGAAAACAGCTTCATTTTCCCTGCTGAACAATCTGGTGTAATTCACTGGACAGAATTCCATTAACTCAGAATCTGCAGGATGGTTTCTAGCCAGTTTCCTCAGCTTTTGAGCAATCCATCCCATGCCATGGGGGAACAAAGGACCAGGAATAATGGAGAGCTTGCAGTTGTGGGTTTGGAACTCTTTAATTGCTCTCTCATTTGCTAAGATTTGGAAGCTAGAGCAGATGAATTTCACCAAACACAGGTTGGTTCTATCACATTCTTAACCCTCTCTGGGTAATATAAATCTGTATTTTTCACCATCTACAGTCAATGAACTGTGTGCACACACACTCCTCACACAGTAATTCAGTGATTTTCCACCCCTAGAGAGGTGGAGGCAATGTATATACTCCTTAGCCCATGTTTATGTTAAAATGATTTCTCACTCAGGAGAAATCTTAGCTTTGATTAAAGGAAACAGAGTAGGATAGTGAAACAGGTTATCTCCAAAACTATTGTTTGGATTACATTGTCTGAGAACACTAAAAGGGATAGTTCAGATATATATTTACAGATTTTATGAAGTCAGTAGACTTCACAGAGAGAGATTATAGGCATCGCGTTTTAAAAAAACGTTATTAAAATTACAGAAATCCCAGTGTATTTAATCAGTCACCATAAATAAACCACCCTGATGGCATTTGAGTACACGGTAATACATCACACCCAACTGAATGCCAAACCATAGCTTGGATGGAGCTGCTTGCTGGAATGTCATGATTTTTGAAGAACAGGAAAAAAGAGGCATCCAGGTAGGTGGTATATTATGATTTACAGCCTGAGGTAAAGCGCCACTTTAGAGGCACTGACAGGGCCTCAGCAGCCACAGCCCCTCCTGTGCCACAGAGGAGCCCAGCCTGTCAGGGCAGAAGTTCCTTTTCATGACTGTTCAAATCAAACCACAAGAAAACGTTCATATTTAACTGCTTTAGCCTCCAGAGTGCTGGTGAATTCCGGATCCGTGGCACTGGCAGATGTTCCCAGAGTGAAGCCGAGGGCTCTGCAGCCTGCATAGCTCTGAGCCCGCTGCACGCTCCGAGGGCTCCATCCCCCTGGCACAGCTCAGCCTGGGCTCTCAAAGTTCTCTTACACCTTTTTGCCTTTTTTCTTGACTTTAGTTTTCTCCTCCCTCCCGACTTCCCCTGTTGCTTTCAGTCACTGTTTTGGGAACTCCAGATCCAAGGCAACAATCCAGGATCGCTTTGCTTTTCCTATTCAAGAGCTGTCACACCTGGAGCCTTTTGCCAAGGAGCCCTGCCTCCTGCTCCTGCCAGCTGAATCCCTGGGAAGCCATGTCTGAGGAACGGAGCTGGGAAAGCTACTGTGTTGATAAACTGCCTACAATATCTTCTGCTGGGGTTTTTCAAGATGAGCTACAAAATCCACTTGCATCCTTGTGCTCTGCAGGGAACTGCTGCAATAGAGGGAGATGGCTGATGCTGCTTTATCCTGTTAAATAAAACAGAGGAGCTCAATACCACACTGAGAAAGGGCTCAGAGTGCAAGTCCAGTCTTGTTCTGAACTCTTGGAAATCTACTTTTCCTTCATTTAATTGACAAAATCTGTAGATCATACAAGGAAGACAGTCCCTGCCAAAACTCCAACATCACTAGTTTTTAATAACACAATGGGAATAACCCCTCAGAACATATGTAATTATGGGAATGAGTCATTCCGATGGCATCGCATAACCGCATTCACTGGGATCTGACAATGATGAGGCCACATAAAACTCAAAATTATTTCATTTCAGCTCTGGTTGGGACAGTGGTGCTGAGGAGCTGAGGCCACGTAGCAGAGGCGACGGACAAACAATCTGTGACTCCGTTGTCCTGGCTGGTTGTGGCACAGACAGTGTCCTGCTGCAGCCAATGGTAACAGAACAAGAGAAAGCTAAAGATTGAAATGGAGGGGATGCATCAATAGCAAAGGAAAAGCTGTGAGTCATAGAGCAACAAAACATCACTTGAGTGGAGCAAAATATCTGACTGGCACGTTATCAGATACACAGAAAACAGCTGCAGCCTCAGGGATGCTGCAAGTTAAACACCAACTGCTGGCCCCAGCGATGGAATTTGGGTCAGGGAATATGTGAGAGTGAGGGAAGGGCAGCAGGAAGGTGCCAGTGTGAATGCAGGTCCCACACATTATCAGTAGGATCTTGTGAGAGAAAATCCAGGCTCGTAGCCCACCCCAATGGGGGTGTGAGGCATGCTGCAAGCATGGCTGGGTAAAGGGCCTGAGCCCTCCCAACAGTGCTTCCAACCTCTTGGGAATTCAGCACCCAACTCTGGGGCATCCCCAAGACAAGTTCTCCCTGCCCCAACCTCCTGCCCAAAGCTGGCTGGGTCTGTTCTCTCACAGAAAGAGATGGTGACTTTCTGGCTGCACCCCAAGATCTCTTGCTAACAATAAAGAGGGAGTTTTCTTAAGGGAAAGGAAGAAAGAGTGGGGGAGAGCAGAGCAAGTATTACTCAACTATTTAGTCTAAAATTTTGAAAATCAAAAGGCTCTTCTGACAGATTGATATCAACTGTAATAGAAAACACACTTGTCTCGGGAAAACTCTTCTACATGAGCCTCCAGACTGATAGCTTAAACAATTATCTACAATTTGGAATTGATTTTTTATGCCCACATCAATATGTACTTTTTCAATGCCCAGGGCACAGATAATTCTATTAAGAGAAAAACCAGAACGTGTAGGCTTAAGCCAAACAGCCTCCAACTCCAGACTCCGTCTTACAAAACATGTCCCAAGGCCTGACTCATCATGGCTCCCTTGTACAGCAGGGACTCTACACCTCACAGCGCAACGCTGAAAATCATTAAAAGAACAAAATCCCAGCAGCTCTGTTATTGTTCTGGGTTTAAAGGAGCATTAGCAGCACCAGAAGGACATTGCACTGGCTGGGAAAACTCTGCTGCTAATAAGTGTTTAGGAAGGATGGGCCAGAGCTGTGTTTTGGGGAAGTATTCCCCAAGGTGCTGAGCTTGGCCCTAGCCCAAGCTCTGGTATCAATTAACACTGTTTCAGTTCAGCTTTGTTCATTTCCCCTAGGTGAGGAGCTTTCAAATTGCTATTAAAATCTGGCAGTAACATGAATGTGGGCTTAGACTTTGGACACAGAACTTGCACAGATTTGATTTGTTAGTGCACTGTCCATGCAATTCTTTACAAGCACATAAAACACCAGTGTTGTTATTGCTAATTTAAAAAATTCTTTGCCAGTAACCCAGAAAGAACAGCCCGGTGCGCCTGTAAACATCCACCAGCACTGCGTTGTGCTTGAGTCTCTGCTGCGGCAGTGCCCTCTAGCAGCCCCAGTGCCCCTCCGGCAGCCCCAGTGCCCCAGCAGCCGCCCCAGTGTCCCACGAGCAGCCGCAGTGCCCCCAGCAGCCCAGTGCCCTCCAGGAGCCCCAGTGCCCCAGCGGCCGCCCCAGTGTCCCACCAGCAGCCCCCACACAGCAGCGAGTGGCAGGCAGCGTTACTGTCGCTCTCCCGAGCTATTCCCATTATGCGTCTGTGAACAAACAGCAACTCCCAAACAATGGGGGCTCCCGTGCCAGCGCCCCCGCCGGGGCCTTCCAACCCCCCGCGGCCCCGGGCCGGACCCGGCCAGACCGCAGCGCTGCGGGGCGGGCAGCGCCGCGTCCCCCCGCCGCCGGAGACGGGGAGTGACCCGGGGCACAGGGGCACAGGGGGGGCACGGGGGCATGTGGGGAACGCGGGGGGACACGGGGGAACCCCGGGGCTCCCGGGGCCGGGCGGGGCCGGGCGCGGGCCGAGCCCACGCGTTGCCGGGGCAACCGGGCCCGCACGTGGTTGCCCGGAGACGCCGCCTGCGTCGGCGGCGGCGCCGCGCGGCGGCTCCCGGAAGTGCGTCAGACGCTGTCGCGCGCCGGAAGTGCCGCGCGCGTGTCTCCGGCCCGTCCCGAGCGCTCCGGGCCCGGCCCGCCACCGGCACCGCCACCATGGTGAAGCCGCGGTACAAGGGCCGCTGCTCCATCAACCCCTCCCGCGCCAGCACCAACCCCGGTACGGTCGGAGCCGCTGGCCGGGCCGGGCAGGACCGGACCGGACCGGACCGGACCTGGGCTGATATTCTCTTGTCTCCGCAGATCGCGTCGGGGGCGAGGGAGGGAACAACATGCGAGACCGAGCGACCATCCGCCGCCTCAACATGTACCGGCAGAAGGAGCGCAGGTGAGCGCGGTGGGTCGCGGCCTGGCCGCGTTCCCGGTACCGGCCGGGCAGGGCCGCGCCAGGGACAGGCGACAGAACGCCTCGTTAGTGGCACGGTGTCACTGCATCGTGTGCTCTGTAAGCCCGTGAGCTGGGGAGCTTGATCCCGAGCTCTCAGCAGCCCAGCGATGTACCAGGAATACAGCTGGGAGACACTCGACGCATCTGCCTGGAATGTCATGAGACCCAAAACACCCAGAATTCCCGAATTTCCCACAGCAGCGTAGCTCAAAAGCTCCTCCCCCAAAAATGCCTGAAGAACCTCAGCTCCCCTCAGCGTCTTCACAGAGGGTCCCCCTGTGCCTCAAGGAGGGACCTGCTGCAGCACCCTCTGTGCTGCACTCAGGGATCGCAGCAACGCCCGCCGTGTCTGTGCCATGGCAGTTCTGAGAGTCCTGTTTCACATCAGCACTTTTGGTTTCTTTTGCCAAATTTCCCACTGTTTGGAGAGCAAACAGGGAAGAGGGATTTTGAAATATTGCTGAATTTAACCCAGGTCTCATCTGGTGAATCCTGTATCGATGAGTCCTGCAGAGCTGGTGGGCAGAACTGGTTAAAAGGCTCCATGAGAGAACACAGTGGGATTTGCTAGAAAATGGTACTTGATGCCTTTTGCAGCCCCATGAGCCCTTCCTGGGCTGACACAACCAGCTGCAGGGAGGGTCTGGCCAGGCTGGAGTGAGAGCAAGGGCTGTGACTGCCATCGCTGCTGCTCAGGGTTGGATTAGCTCACCTGCATGGAATGTGCAGGAAAGCCGGCTGTAGGTGAAGGGTCTCTCTGCATTTTGTGGCTCTGCTTCTGGCCTGGTACACACAAGGGCTGGAGGGGTCAGTGCTGCCCCTGTGCACTGACATGTCTGCAATTGTCCCTTAGGAACAAACATGGCAAAGTCATCAAACCTCTGCAGTATCAGTCAACAGTGGCACCGGGCACAGTTGCAAGAGTGGAACCAAATATCAAATGGTTTGGTGAGTTTTATCCCACTTCCAGACTCAGAAAGCTTAAAAGCTGTTGAACTTAGTGTGTTGAACGGTGTTAGTTTCAGAGTGGTGGTCTGAGAGCTGTGTGGGACAGGTGCTGAAAGGGAAGGTGAGGGACCCCTGCTGTTGTCAGCCCTCACCTGTACCTGTGCTTCGGGGGTTTGCTTTCCACACACTCCCCTAAGAGTGGTTATTTTGGCTGCTGTGGGCATTCCCTGGGGTTTGCCCATGTGTATGGCTGTTAAGTGTCCTAGAGATACTTTTAAAATTTCATTTAAATGGTGGAAAAGAAAGGGATTGGCTGCCTATTTGTGCTATTTGGGCTTGGTCTCAAGTAAAACCCTCAGGGTTTGTCACTGGTATGTTTGATCCTAGATGGAAAGTTCATGTTTTATTAATGTCCCCGGGGTCTTTGGAGCAGTTAAGATCAGGAATGACCAGGTGTACTCTTTGTTTTTTACATGCAGGAAATACTCGTGTGATCAAGCAATCATCCCTACAGAAGTTCCAGGAGGAGATGGAGACTGTGATGAAAGATCCTTACCGGGTGATCATGAAGCAAAAGAAGCTGCCCATGTCCCTGTTCTATGACCGGATCAAACCACACGTGGGTATCACTCTCTGTGCAGGTGTGTGCACAGGGCTGCCAGGACAGTGATTTACCTGTGAACAGTTGTGCTGTCTCTGCTCAGTCTGGGGAAATATTGGGTTCTGGAAGCCTTAGGAGGGGCAGTGGATGCCTTGGGGAAGGATGGTTTTGATTCCCTGTCACTTTGGGCATCGAGTGTGATGGCAAAGAAAGATACATTATTTAATAAAAATTCTCATTTTCCAATAGGAAATTACCCCAAAAATTCTTTCCTGTGAGGGTGGGGAGGCCCTGGCACAGGTTGCCCAGAGAAGCTGTGGCTGCCCCTGGATCTCTGGAAGTGTCCAAGGCCAGGCTGGGTGGGGCTTGAAGTACCCTGGGCTAGTGGAAGGTGTCGCTGCAGGGGAGGAACAAGATGGGCTTTAAGGGCCCTTCCAGTCCAAAGCCTTCTGTGATAGGTTATGATATTATCATACCATGATCTAATTTCTGCTAGGTTCGTGTGCCAGCTGATGTTCTAATGCTTCTAACAGCTCCTGGGCCTTTTTTGAGGCTGCTTTGCACTGCAGACACTCATGCAATGAATTTGAACTCAAATACGTGTGTTTTATCCTGCATCAGAAATTCTTGTTCATTCAGCCTTCGTTTCTAGTACATCAAGTTTTAGTTGCTGCCATATTTTTTCACGGTGTCTAAACCATTATTTTGGACTCTTGGTAGCTATTTTGTCATATGGAAACAGAATTTCTAAGTTCATGTCATAAGAACGTTATTTAAATTAGGGGAAAGGTTGTGTTAAAATGTGCATTGCAAAAACAAATTGCTGCTTTCAGCAATAGATTGTTTGCTGTTCCAAGAAAAGCTGGCTTTCATTGCAAGCTTTAAAATCTACAATTTTGATTGTAATTATCCCTGACAAAAATCTGAGAATTTGGCGAGATTTGTGCTCTTGTTAGAAAAATAAGAAATGATCAAAGATAGCAGCTGAATTTTCATCACAGTTGTTGTAATTGCATTTGACACCATTTATGGTGGAAGAACTGAAGCATGGTTTGTTGGCAAGTGCAGAATGTTTTGTTGCTTATTAAATATCCACTCTTGTGTTTCTCAAAGCTTGAGTTGGAAAACTCAAACTTTGTTAGGGAAGTGCCTGTCACTTGTTACAGGCTGCCAGGGCTGTGCTGAACTCGGGGCTCCTTCACTGTGTGTCACGAGAGATGGAAAAAATGGTGCTTGGGGTTTATTTTTTTACCAACCTATGTTTCCCTCAGACCTCCAGAGTTCACATTCTTGACACAGAAACATTTGAAACAACGTTTGGCCCCAAATCACAAAGGAAAAGACCAACTCTGTCTGCAAGTGACGTGCAATCTCTGGTGGAGAATGCTGAGGCCTCGTCAGAGTCTTATGACCAGGGCAAAGACCGAGACCTGGTGACAGAGGACACCGGTGTAAGGTGACTGGAAAGGAAGAATGATTCATTGTTTACATGTATGAAAAGCCAGCCTTGTTTTTAAAGAAGTATCTGGTACCTCCATGAATACTGTTACTGTGTGAGGAGTAAGGAAAGCTGAATATGGGATTTTGGCTAAATACCAACTATTACTTGGGCTTTGTCCCATCTTTTGTCTGCAAATGGCTTTAGAGAAGAGAAGAAGACCCTGACCCTGTATCTGTGGTTGCTGATGTTTCTGGTGATGTCTTCTAGGGATGAAGCACAAGAGGAAATCTTTAAGAAAGGACAGTCCAAAAGAATCTGGGGTGAGCTCTACAAGGTAAATGGCACTTGGAATTTGCAGCAGTCACATCTGTCAGCCTTTACACAGTTAGGGGCTTCAGCACAGCATTGAAATCCTGTACAGCAACAGTGAGAAAAACTCAGAGTAGATTTTCATTTCCAAATCTCTGCCTGACTGAGCTTGGTTCTTGAGCTCTTGTCCTACAGGAACAAACATTCTCAAAATCCATGATCTAGAAGAGGACTGGCAGAGTGAAGGTGTAAGTTTCTCTTGGATTCCTGGGTCTTCACCACAAGTAAAAGAGTCATGTTCCCTTAAGTTTCTTTAGGCTAAAAACAGCTGGCATGTTGATGGGGTCATCTTGGGAGAGCTCTGACCCTCAATTATCCATGAGCTGCCATGGCTGTCAGAGAGCTGGAGACTGAGTGAATTGGGGTGGTATGAGCAGTTTGTGTGCTCTCAGTGACTCTTAGGTGTGAAATTGCCTGACTTTTTGCTCTGAATTTCTGAATGTAGCTTAGAACCTTTTCATTTGGATCTAAAAGCACTCGGAATGATTGAGCAAAACAGATTTCACTAAGAGGCTGCCAAAACTGCAGGAAAAAGCTGTGAAACATTCACTTGGCTTGAAGCAAGTTGTAAAATGACAGCTCCGTGCTGTAGTTACTTAGTGGACTAACAGCAGGTTCCTGCTTGGTTGTGTGTTTCATATTGATCCAGAAAACATCCTTTATACCCTGATCCATTATGAAATGGTAGAAGGGAGCTGTTGCTGAATGGATGACAAACACTGGGGGTTTGTGTGCTGCAGCACTTCAGTTTTCCCATTTGAGTGTAGTGTTTTCTTTCCCTGGTGCATAAGAACAGGTAAAAGTCACTCAGCTGTCCAGGCTGAATTTGGAGGGGATTTAGGAGAACAGAGAGTGGAGCATCAGTGGATGTTAGTCTGAACTTCACTAGTCTGTGGGGAAGTAGCAGTTTGTGAAGGATACAAGGTTTTAAAATTAATGATGTAGTTTCAAATATGACTAGTTTTCATTTGGGAGGTACAGATATTTTGCTTTCTGCAAAATCCTTTACTTCAGTGTGCATTTTTTATTTTTCAGGTGATTGATTCATCAGATGTTGTTGTTCAAGTTCTTGATGCTCGGGATCCCATAGGCACTCGCTCCCCTCATGTGGAATCCTACCTTAAAAAGGAGAAGCACTGGAAACATCTCATTTTTGTCCTGAACAAATGTGATCTCGTTCCTACTTGGGCCACTGTAAGCACAGTCCTGCCTATTATTCCCTGGACCTTCTTTGTTCCTGTTGTAGCTATGCTGTAGCTCCGTGCCAGTCCCCATGCTGGTCTGAAAGGGCGTACTGCAGCTGGGGCACTGGGAGTTCTCTGCTTGCCTGCAGTAAAAGTAACAATTACCATGTAAATCTATCCAAGTTTGGCCAAGTTGAGCAACACACACCAGCCACAAATTCCCTACTTCCTCTGTCTGGAGTTCAGTTCAGCTGTTGTCTCCAGAGTATGCTGAATGTTAGTCTGCCTAGGATCCATATCCACCCCAGCTGGTTTGCTTTATGTCATTAAAATAATGAGTTTTAGCTAGCAGTGAAGGCGTTTTGGGAAATTGTTTGTCTTTTATACAAACAATACTCAGTGCTTTTAGCTGTTGGGTTGGGGAAGTGCTCTAAAGGTTCTTCCCTAGCAATGTTCATGGCCAGTTGCAGTTGTGAGCCCAGTGCAGATGCTGTGTCCTCTCTGAGCACATAGTGTCACTCTCCAGCCCAGGGTCTCTAACCCAGTCCTCTTTGCCTCTGCAGAAGCGCTGGGTTGCTGTCCTTTCCCAGGAGTATCCAACACTCGCTTTCCATGCCAGCCTCACAAACCCATTTGGCAAAGGTGCTTTCATACAGCTCCTAAGGCAGTTTGGAAAGGTACAAAGTACAAAACAATTTTGGGGATCTATGGTTGGTTGGGGGGATTACTGTGTGGTCTTTGCTTTGTTAGCATTTGGGGTTCAGGACTGCAGTGGTAATTCAGGAGGTAATTCCCTCACTCAGAGGTGTAAAAGGATGTGTTATTTCTCACCAGTTACACTCTGACAAGAAGCAGATCAGTGTGGGATTCATTGGTTATCCCAATGTTGGCAAGAGCTCAGTGATCAATACCCTGCGGTCCAAGAAGGTCTGCAGCGTCGCCCCCATTGCAGGGGAAACAAAGGTAGGAACATGCCTGTGTTAAAGATACAAATGTGGTCGAAGGCAGAATTCATGTGAAATCAGCCTAATGACCTTGTCAAGTTCTGCACTGACCTGCACAGGTTATGTGACACCGAGGACGGGCTAATGGACAGTTCCTGCTCTGAGGCACTGCTCTGGCAGCGTTCCCAAATTCCCACTCTGCTCTACTGCAGTGCTGTGATGGGAATGCTCAGCTGCCCTCATTCCCTGTCTGTGCTCTCCTGATCCAAACACTGGGTCAGGCTCTTGTTTCTCTGACTCTGGTCTTCAAAACTTAAACAAGGACTGTGTGGAAGGCACTGATGGGGAGCTGCTGATGTCTTTCAGGTGTGGCAATACATCACCTTGATGCGGCGGATTTTTCTCATTGACTGCCCCGGGGTGGTTTATCCATCAGGAGACTCGGAGACAGACATTGTGCTGAAGGGAGTGGTATGTGTCTGCACTGGATGCTGGAAAGCTTTCCTGTTGTCACTGTGATGGTCTCAGAGGGATGAGTGCACACTTCCAAGGGTTGATTCTCTACCATGCCTTTTCAGGTTCAAGTGGAAAAGATTAAGAGCCCTGAAGACCATATTGGTGCCGTGCTGGAAAGAGCCAAAGCAGAATACATCAAGAAGACATACAAAATTGATTCCTGGACGGATACAGAAGACTTCCTTGAAAAACTTGCTGCTAGGACTGGAAAACTGCTAAAGGTGCAACATCTTCCTGCATTTGCGGGCTGGAAGAGCGTGTGGCCTGTTCTGAACATGGGAATGTTTCTATTGCTTACAGGGCATGGGAGGGCTGTGTGCCCTGCAGACACAGACATAAATTGTTCCTGTGTTTTCTCAGGGTGGTGAGCCTGACTTGCAGACTGTGAGCAAGATGGTTCTCAATGACTGGCAGAGGGGCAGAATTCCTTTCTTTGTGAAGCCACCAAATGCAGAACCAGGTCAACCAGGTCCCCAGGTGAGAATGTGATGCTTGTGCCTCCTCTTCCCACATATTTGATTTTCCTAATGGTATTCACTGCTGCTTTTCCCAGAGTGCCATGAGACTTGGGCAGTGCATGTCCTGGGCTCTGCCCAAGCCTGGTCCTTCAGGTGACACTTGAATTTGGTGAAGACCAGGTGCTCTTTACAGAGATGTCTGAGCCATTACTGACTACCAGAAATGTCAGTAATCATGTTGTCATCTTAGGCTTTTTCCAAAGAGACAAAATGGAAATGGTTCCTGAAGATGGTAGGACAGACTTTGGGGATAATATATCCATGATGCTCTTCCTTGCAGCCTCCTGTGTTGGAATCATCTGTGACATCCAGCCAAGATAGTACTGAGGAGAAGGTCTCTGAGTCAGTGGAATCAGGTGTGGGGCCAGAAGAGGGTAACAACACAAACACCGAAATCAGGCAGCTCATGTCCCACGTTCGGCAGAACTTCGGCAGGATTAATGTGGCACCTCAGTTCTCAGAAGAAGACCTGGTTCCTGTGGATGTGCCAGGTTTTGATGACACAGACAATGATTCCTCTGGAGAGGAGAAGCAGGAGGAGGAGGAGAAAGAGGAGAATGAGCAACATCAGGATCCAGGAGAGGAGCAATTGCAGGTGGCTGCACCAGGTGCCCAGGAGAGCTCTAAAGCAGTTCTTAGGGCTTTGGAGGACAAGATTGCAAAATACAAAAAATTTCTGGATAAAGCCAAGGCCAAGAGATTCTCAGCAATAAGGTACCTGAATCTGTCCAATACATTGCAGGGGGAAAAAGGATTGATGAGGCTCTGCTGTAGTTTGACTCCATTCCTGACTTGCCTAAGTTCCCCTGTGCTGCCACACACAAGTTGCCACAGCTTAGCTATAAGGGCTGGAAATTTGGCCAAGTAGCAGTTTGTTTTTGAAAGATTATTCCAAGAAGTGCTATTTACCAGCAAATTAAAAATGTTCTCACTTTTGGAAAGCTGCCTCTTAAACTATGGATTAAAGTTACCATTATCTTTGTACTCTGGGCAGCAGTACTGTCCTTGGATCTCTCCTTGATGTTGGGTAATACCAAGGCTGGATATGCCTGGGTCTTCGTGCATGTGCAGAGAATCCTGGCCCATACAGCTGGCCCATTTTTAGCAAAGCTCACTCACCAGCCTTGTGAGGACTGAGATTTCAAGGTTGGAGTGCTTCATTTTCTCTCTCACATAGTGCACGAGCACAGCAACTCCAGTGACAAGGGTACTGCAATATTTTCGTGCAAAGACTGTGGCTTTGATGCTGACGGGGGACTGGGATCTGCTGGATTCCGATGGCTTCTCAGAGGTGGTCACAGTTTGTGTAACAACAATCTTTTATTACTGGTTTTATCTTCTGTAGAATCCCTAAGGGACTGAGTGATAAAGTGTTTGCAAAATCCATGCAGAAGGCTGAAGAACCCAAAGAAATTGAAGACAGAGGTAAAACAAGATTAGTAGATGTTCTTAGTCTACATTTGGAAACCCTATGAGCCAGAGAAAAAAGAGCGTTAAGGGGAGAAGCATCTATTGGATCCTGTGTGCAAGTTCTTTTCCCCCAAAACTACTGAAATCTCCCTTCAGCTGACCCGAGGGCTGCTGCTGAGCTGGTGTAGCCTTCCTATAGAACACTTGTGTGATGGGAGACATCCCTCTTAGTGAGGGAAGATACAGTGAGGGCAAGTGTTGAGTTCCAGCAGCCTGGGCTCTGGGCAGGCTGCAGCCAGAGCAGCTCCCCTTCCCTGGGGTGTTATACAGGAAGGAGTGGACAGGGTTTGGGATGTTATAAAAGCAAAGATACTTCAGGCTATAGGTTTTGCTATAGCTTCAGTTGCTGTAGTCAGTTTGAGTAAAGGCACAATCGGGTGGGAGACAGGACTGTGGAATTTTCGTGGACTTGAATGGGGCTGGAACAATCTGCTTGAGAGCAGTTTTCACTGTAATAGCTGGTGATTCTCTCATGAGGAACATTCATGTTGTTTGGGTAGAAACTCTTAAATACAGCCAAGGGAATATGTTGCTTGAGGAGTTGAGATGGTGACCTCAGTTCTTCAAACAAATGAGTGTTCTGGAAGATACCAAGTGTGTGATCTCTGCTGTTTGCAGGCAGCACAGAGAAGAAAAGAAAGAGGAAAGCAGAAGAGGAAGGTGATGATGATGACCAGTTGGGTAAACAGCCTTGTAAGAAACTCACATCCAAAGAAGTAAGTGTGATTTCCTATAGTACAACTGAGCAGGGAAATAAGCTGGCTTTTTTATCCTTGGATTGCCTGTTATCACTGAAGAGCTTTGAGACTTTGGGCATGAACAGAAGGGGAATGAAAACTGATTCTCTTACGAATATTCTGTCACAACTTTTGTTACACCCCTCTTACCTGACTGTGCACACCAGACTGCATCTTGTATCTTGGTGACTTCCTCTGTAAAAGACTGAAGTGGAGCTTTACTGTCGGAAGAGCCGGCAGGGGTGGGTTCCGTATAGAGTCACATTAGTAACGTTTTGTTGGAAATTATTTATTTTACTTAAGGCATGTGGAATGTGAAGTGAACACCATTGGAGAGTTGCAGACACTGAGGCTCTGGATGCTGGGGATTTGCTAATGTGTTTTGTGTTTGCAGAGGAGACGAGCCGAGAGGCAGCAGCGCTCCAAGAAAGTTGGAGTCCGGTATTATGAAACTCACAACGTGAAAAATAAGAATAAGAACAAGAAAAAAACTGGCTTGGAGGAACAAAGATCAAAGCACAAAAAATACAAACATAAGCAATAGCTGCTTATTCTATTAAATTTTACATAAAACAGCTCTAGTATGCGGTGGCTTTTTTTACTATAAAACTTGTGGTTCCTGTTCAAAGCCCAGTGTGACCGGTCTGTCCTGGCCCCAGGAGCAGCATCTCTCTTTGTTTCTGCATCATCTGAAAGTTCTTTGTGCAGTTGGAGCTGATGGTATTTCCACATCACCGTCCCAGGCCAGCAAACACTGCAGTAGCCAAGCAGCTATTCCAGTGTTGCTCGGTGGTGGGGTTTGGGTGGGTTTTTTTCTGGAAACTGGCTTTATGGGGTTTTTCACATGACTACAGGGAATTATTTCCCATGTTCACTTGCTATGTAACCAGCTGCTTACACCGGTACCTCAAGCAGGGATTTCATTTGCTTCCATTGAGAAGTGAATCTATGACTGCCATCGTGCCCCTTCATTTCACTAGAAACGATCACACCCAGAGCTTTGGTGTCGCCTGTGCTCAGTTACTGCTGATGGTTCCAACAAGGGATTTTGATGTACAGTTGACACCAGCTTGCAGGTACTCAAGGAAATACCCCCAAGACACCTGTCCAAGAGTGAGCTGCCGTTTCTTTCTTAGTGCATGTGACTTATATTTCTTGTAGACACTTTTATATATCTTCTACAACATTTTCAAATTAATAACGTCAGAAGTTTGCATTTAAAAATATTAGTTATTGCTTTGAAGGTCATTAGCACGTTACCAACAGGCAAGTCCCAGACAAGTTCAAAGAGCTGACTGCTGAGATGGCACTGAAAGAGGGAACAGTAATTAATGAAGTTCTTGAGTTTCAACTCTTCAAGAGAGAAAGAACACAGTTACACTGCCTGCTGTTACTGGTAAGTGAAAACTCAAGATCGTTTTAGGAAGACAAATCTTTGTCACTAATTGCAAGCTTCTTGCTCTGACAGCTCTTCTGAGCCTCCCTTGAGGACAACAGAACAATTAATTCTTTGCTGCAACAATGCTTTCAAGTTGGGTCTGAAAAACAAACGAGACAGTGAGACAAATTAGATTCCCTAACGTAAAAAATAAACCTGCAGTGCTATGAAGAGCTATATTTTCTGTTGGATGTTCACAGTGAGGAGCTGAGGGACGCTGCACTGCTGCCAGGAGAGCCAGGCCAGATTTGTTCCCCAGCCGTTCCATTCCTACATGTTTTATAAATTAGTTTGTCGTTCCTGGCATGCACACTTGTTGCATTCTGGGGGGAACAGAGCTGGCCTTGGCTCCGTACAATGAGAGACTCAGTTTAGAATGTGAAGCATCGAGGGGGAAATTAAATAAAAGCTGTTGAAACAGTGGTCTGAATTCTCTGATTTCAGGCTGGACTATGTGAGCTAAATTAAGTATTTGGCTCTCTAGCATTTGGAACACAAACTGACTCTGGGACAAGAGTAGCGGGGAACAGCAAGTTTTGTGATTACTGAGACAACTTGATGCTGGTTAGTGGATTGATGGGAGCAGCCACCACAGTAACCCACAGCAGTGGCACACACAGCTGGTGAAGTACAGGTTCTTTAAGGAAGAAATGGATTCAGGGGCAACACATACATCTGATCCAAGATTTTATGTCCTAAAACATTCCAAGACAGCCTGAAAATGTGGGTTAGAAAGTAGGATCTGCAGGAAAAGCAGCTTGCTCTAAGGGAAATATTTTAAGCTGTAGCCAGAAACATTTGATGTTGTTCAGGGTGACATTCTTTCCTTACTCAAAGATGTGGGATTTTCTTCCTTTTAAAAATGAAGTACAGAGCAGAAGCTCTGTTCTCCCCAAAGCCACATGCACAAATAATTATCCAGTCCCCACACAGTTGTTCTTGGGTAATATTTAATGTTAAATGGTGTGTTGTGTTACTAGGGCTTTAATGGTTTTAATGAGAATTTTACCACTAGCATTTGGAATTCTGGATTTTTACTGACCTTCAGCTGCTGGTTTGTCCGTTTGAGGAACAGAACCTCTTCACTGTGTTTCTTCTCTTCTATTTCTCGCCGTTCATTTTCTTGCCTTTCAATGGCCTCACATTTTGCTTTCTCTTCGCTCACTTGTTTTTCCAGCTCCCTGTTTTCCTCTTCCAGCTCTGCAATCTTTGAACACAGTACGGATGTCTCAAGTTTTGTTGGCAAATAGTCAATTTGCAGTTAAGACGGGACAAAGGTGTGTGTAGTACAGTCTTTAAAGCTGTAGAACAAGCTTCACAAGTGCAGCTAAGCCCAAGAACAGTGAGCGAAGACCATTTTGATGGTCTTTGCTGCCATCCCGTGGAAATGGAAACAATGGATTTAAGGATTTAAAATTTGCTATCGTGTTTTGTAGCACATGCAGAATGCTCACCCCATCTACCACGGGGTGAACAGCCCCACTCACCCTTTTCTCCATGTGGGCCTTGCCCTGCTCGGCCTGCAGCGCCTTGCGCACGCCGAAGGCTACGCTGCTCTCGTACAGCACCTGGTAGGCAGACAGGGTCAGCTGCAGCTCGTCCCGGACCCGCAGCAGCAGCAGCCCCCGCTCTGCACAGCTCACCGTGGTCTGGCGGATCAGCTCGTCTGCAAATAAGAACAATAGCCTGTTCTTTGGGAGTGCTGGACACACACAGGGCCAGAGCTGCTCCTCTTACCCATTCCCTGCACCACACAACCAGGAATTTACTAGAGATAGTAGTAATTGATTTGTTTTGTTACATTGCAGCTGTAGCATTAAGTGCAGCAGATAAAAGCCGAGTGATGGTACAGCTCCTCAGGTAATGCCAGTGATGCTGATCCCCTAAAGCTGTAACAGCAAACACTTTAAAATGTGTAATGACTTGTTGCAGTTATGGGGGAGCTTTCAGAGGATCCTGCTCTCCAACCCACGGCCATCCCTCGCCTTTCAGAGACCGGCTCTGTGTCATTAGAGTGTGTAAGATCCACAAGGGTTTAAGTTACTTTAAATAAACTGTTGGTTTAAGTGCAACTAAGAGGATAACTAAGAGGATTTTAAGCTGGTGTTCATGTGTAGGGATGTCCTGACAGCCTGTCCTCTGCGTGTCAGCTGTGTGAGGAGCACGAGCCCCGCGGGCACTGACCGAAGCACTGCGTGTAGAGCTCCCTGCGCACGGGGCACAGCCCGGTCTCCCGCGCCTGCCGCTGCTGCAGCTGCCGGTCCAGCTGCTCCTGCAGCAGCACGACGTCCCGGCGGGTGCTGGGCGCGGTGGACACCTCCTGCACCCAGAGCTTCTGCGCCTCCTCCCACTCCCTGCCAGAGAAGCACCGGTCGTTACCGGAGTCACCGGGCGCTCACCGGGCGCTGCCGGCCCCGGCCCAGCCCCGCTCACCGCGGCGGCAGGATGGCGTTCAGGAGCTCCTGCGGCTGCTGCGTGGAGGGGATGCTCGCGGGGGTTCGCGGGGGGGTCCCCTTCAGGGGGTGACCCTGCGGGAACAGGAGAGGACAGCACCGTAGGAGCGGGCGGGGGACCGCGGTGCTCTCGGCCCCCGGCCCGCTCACCCCCAGCGGAGCGCGGTATCACCCTGCGTGCCCCCCGTCCCCGCTCACCCCCGCGGAGGCCCTCTCTCCCCGCCGGGACACCAGCACGGGCGGGCAGTACCGCAGCAGCGAGTCCGGCGGCGCCGCCATGGCGGCCGCGGCCCCGTCACCATGGCGACCGCGCCGCCGCCGCCGCGCGCTGCCCCGCGCAGGCGCAGCAACGCCCGCGCGGAAGAGCCTGCGGGCGGAAGTGCTCGCGGGCCGGAAGTGGCGGCACTTCCCGTCGGGACGGGCGCCATGGAGGCGGCGGCGGGGGAGCGGCGGCGGGAGCAGCGGCGGCGGCGGGAGGCGGCCGTGAAGGCCGAGCGGCGAAGCCCCCGGCGAAGCCCGTCGCCGCCGGGCGAGGAGCGGCGGGGCCCGGCGGGGCCGCGCGCGGGCAGCCGCGGCAGCAGGTAGGGAGGCCCGGCCGCTCTGGCCCCACGCTCGGCCCGGCCCCGCCGCTCACGCCTTCCCCTTGTTCCCCAGGTCGCCCCGGCGGAGGAGCCGGTCCGGGCGGAGGAGCCGCTCCCCGCGAGGCAGGAGGAGCCGCAGCCACAGCCCGCACCACGGCGCCGTGAGGGTGAAGCAGGTAAATGGTGCTGTCAGTACAGAGGGCCCCTGCAGGCGCCGCAGCGGACGCAGTTCCCGGAGACTCGGCCGTGCCGGGTACAGAAGGCGTCTCTTTACTTGTCCGTTCAGACTGGGCCCTGCATCGTGTCCCATGAGCAGAGGGAGGATCTGGGCAAGTCAGGAGCTCCCGCCTCCCAGCTCAGGCTGTGCCACCAATGACTGGAGCTCCTGTTCGAGCCCAGCCTGTGCCACAGCACAGGCGTCCCTGGGAGCTGTGTCCTTTGCCTGGAGCAGGTGACGCTGCCTGTTTCTTGTGCTTTATTTGGTGTAAAGTGTGGGAACCCAAGTAGTTTGGCACGGAAATCTGTTCCATGTTGTGTCAGATCTGCCCACACCTGCCCCAGTATGTGTTTTCCATGTGTAGGATTGGGATTTTCTTAAAGGCCAAGGTAGGTCTGCTGCTCTTTCATTCTGATTGTCCTTTCAGGAGCGAGATGATCACTGTCGCAGGGGGAACGAGGAGCGGAAGCAGAGACACCCATCGGAGCAGGAGCACCGGCGGGACAGGAGTGGTGACCGGGACAGGCACAGGGACCACTCAGACAGAAAGAAGAACCCCAGTGACAGGCTGGGAACTCGCGGCCACGAGCGGGACATGCAGAACCTGCGGGAGCAGCAGGCAGAGAGGGAGTTCTACAATGAGAGGAGGCGAGAGCACCGACAGGGCACCGAGGGCAACGGCGACCAGAACCCAGAGCTCCGGCAGTCCGAGAGCAAACCCAAAGAAAAAGCTGCTGTGAACAAGGAGAAGCCAAGCTTCGAGCTGTCCGGGGCCCTGCTGGAGGACACCAACACGTTCCGGGGGGTGGTGATCAAGTACAGCGAGCCCCCCGAGGCGCGCATCCCCAAGACGCGCTGGCGCCTGTACCCCTTCAAGAACGACGAGTTCCTGCCGGTGATGTACATCCACAGGCAGAGCGCGTACCTGCTGGGCCGGCACCGCCGCATTGCCGACATCCCCATCGACCACCCCTCCTGCTCCAAGCAGCACGCCGTCTTCCAGTACCGGTGAGTGGCTTGGGAACTTCGGAAGGAGAACAGCACACGAACCAAACGCCTTGGAATGCATGGCTGGGAGGGGCGAGTTCACTGTCAGTAAAGTAGAAATGGAATTTATCTGTGACTGCTGTGGATCATCCCAGCAGTGACCAAAAATATCTGAAATTCCTCTAATTTAGCTACAAGCAGAGAAACCATATAGCAGGGTTAGACACAGAATGGGGTGTGAATCCAGGTTGGAATAACCTACCAGGTGTGATTGACAGTAAAAGCATTTCAAGAAGAGGTTTGTTGGTTTGTTCTCTCACAGTGAGGGCAGCTGTGCTCTGATGCAGAGGGGGCTCCTGTTGCTATTGGAGAATAGCCCAGCTCTCGTGGAGAACATCTGTCCCAGTGCAGGAGTTGCTATGTTACATCATCGGAGGTTTAGGGAGTGATGTGGCCTCTCTCAGAACCTGCTCTGTCTCACACAGTTTCTTGTTGCTCTCATTGGGCTGTTCCGATCTCGGGACGGATGAGTGTTCACTGCACAAACCGACCTGCTTGTGGAGCACAATTTCTGTCTCACCTGCTTTTGGAGCACGTTTCCTGTCTCTCTGGTGGTTCAGCCAGTGTTTTTGTTTTCCAGGCTGGTGGAGTACACCCGAGCTGACGGCACTGTGGGCCGCAGGGTGAGGCCCTACATCATCGACCTGGGCTCGGGGAACGGCACCTTCCTCAACAACCAGCGCATCGAGCCCCAGCGCTACTATGAACTGAAGGAGAAGGACGTACTCAAGTTTGGGTTCAGCAGCAGAGAGTATGTCCTGCTCCATGAATCCTCAGATAAATCTGAGGCCAATGCAAAGGACGATGATGAAGATGAGGAGAAGGAGGAAGAGTCTGACAGTTAACGGATGAGGAAGAAGTTGGGGAGGGGCAGAGGAGAGAAACTCCTTGCAATTGAACAGGACTGGGATGTGAACACAGAGCATCGCAGCACTGATGCCTCTTGTTGCCTTAAAGTCCTTTCTCTGTTGCTGGTCTGTTCCCATAGTTTGTTTTGGGGGACTTTGCTCATTATTCATCTTTGATAGTTTTGCATATCAGGAAATACAGCTTTACTTTTATTTTATTTTTCCCCCAACAAGCCGAAGAGCACCTGGACGTGAAAGCTCTGGTGCTGGAAACCCTCCACAGATGTTGCCAGACTCTTCCAGCAAACCATGTCAAACACAGACAGCATCCGGAAAATTCTTTTTATGACTTGTTTTGTTACAGCCCTTTGAAAATGCTACAGACTGAAAGGTTAGTTAAAGAGTATCTGATGCACATCTTGTTCAGTAGTTTGCCAAATTCCTCTGCCTGTTGGGAGTTCTGGCAGGAGAATTTACCCAGATCACTGCTGAAACGGCAGAAACATGGCAAAGACCCTCATGTATTTGTATGTTTTGGCTATTTAATTTGCCTCATGGCGATTGAGGGATGGGCATTTCAGTGGCATTCTGCCTGGAAATTACAAGGGAATGTGAAACAGAAGTTAAACAGTTCCTGGAATTTCAGGTGATGAGACTGTGGCTGAGGGCCCCCAGTTTCCTGTTCCCACACACGATGCTGAAACTGTTGTGGATGTGGAGTTTCTGGGTTGAAGGCTGGAGCCATTATTTCTGACCCCACCCCAGGGTTTGTTTGTGTCACACAGAAACACCTTTGGTTGGGTGACGTGTTTTAACCAGAGTTTGCACTATTTAAGTTCTCTTTTTATAAAAACTTACCCAAGTCCCTTGTTTAACACAGTCTTCTCGCTGTAAAGAAATGAGTGTTTAGGGAGAGAAGCACCAGTGCCACTCACTGGGAGTTGCATAGTCTTTGGTGTCTCCTCCATGTTGCTTTATGTTAAATGTGTATGTCCCACACTTTACTGATTCACCTGGGTGTTCGTGGTCTCACCTGTTCGTCCCTGATGTGTACGGACTGTACACAAACGGTGCTTGTTGTACACATGGATGGTGTAAATATGGGGCATTGCTGTGGGATTTCAGACGGGTAGGATGGAGTTTGAGCAGGAGGAGCTCCTTTATATCTACTCCAAGGGTTTTTAAATAAACAATTTGTAAATTTAGCCCTGATTACTTTCAGTTGTAATATTTTTCTAGTGTCCTTTTTTTTTCCTTGAAAGAGATGAAGTTTCAGTACTTGTTGCTGTATTAAAGAAACCAAATAAGTTTAAAACGGCACGATTTGTGTACTGGAGAGGCTGTTAGCGCTGGAGGTTTGTATCATTCCCCTTGGCCAGGCCTTTCTCACCTGAGTGTGGTCAAGGTGGCTCATTCTATGTCCCCTGACAGGGTTCACACAGGAATGCGAAGTGACATCATTGCTGTACTGGCCCCCCGAGTGTCACTGCAGAGGATCAGAGTGACGTGGGTCAATAGGATCATAGAAAGGTCTGGCTTGGAGGGACCTTAAAGACCCCAGATGATGCCATGAAGATTTTTTGCCTTTTCTTTTATACCCCTGTTACACC
The DNA here is from genome assembly GCF_041296385.1 of Aphelocoma coerulescens. Taxonomy (NCBI): domain Eukaryota; kingdom Metazoa; phylum Chordata; class Aves; order Passeriformes; family Corvidae; genus Aphelocoma; species Aphelocoma coerulescens. The sequence continues at coordinate 4,279,272 of NC_091036.1, forward strand.
TTTTTACAACTTCTGTATTCCCAGTGCTTTTTGCCTCCATTCTTGGCCTTGTTTGTCAAGCTGAGAGACTCAGCATTTTAGAAGCTTCGTAGCCAGGGATCAGTGTGCCCCAGAGCCCAAGGTCCTCTCCAGAACACATTCTGTAAACTCAGATAGAACCATCCAGGGGAAGGTTCCTTGGGGAGGGGGGCTCACTTGAGCCTCTCCTTGGGGAATCTTTGATAGATCTGCTAATTAGTAACACCTACAATGTTATACCAGATCTTTGGGGGCAGACTCGGTGGGGTGCACTTCGGTGCATTTGACCTGGACGTGTGCACCTAAGGATCCTTACAATAAATCCCAAGGTAAAATCCCTTTTCCCCTTCTAACCGTGTGTGACTCTGGATTTTAAGACCAGGAAAAGGCATCACAGAGTCCCAGAATCTCTCATTGATTACGGCTCCGTGCTGCCCCCTCGCCCCTCCCGCCTCGCCGCTGCCCCCAGTGGCCGCTGCCGGCATCGCCCCGCCCCGCCCCGCCCCGCGCAGGCCGCGCCGCCATGGCCGCGCTCCACGCCAAGGCCGGGGGGCCCCCGCAGATCCCGGACACCCGCCGGGAGCTCGCCGAGCTGGTGAAACGCAAACAGGAGCTGGCGGTGAGCGCAGGGGAGGGGGTCGGTGTGGGCCAGGTGGCGGCGGACCGGCTGGGGAAGCGGCGGGGCCGGAGCGGCGCGGCCGGGCCTGCTCCATGCGCGGCGGTGTTCCCGGCAGGAGACGCTGGCAAACCTGGAGCGGCAGATCTACGCCTTCGAGGGCAGCTACCTGGAGGACACGCAGATGTACGGGAACATCATCCGCGGCTGGGATCGGTATCTCACCAACCAGAAGTGAGTGGCGGAGGCGCTGCCCACCTGCCCAGCTCCCCCCCCCCCCCCCCAACCCCCGGCCCCGCCATCGCGCCTGTCTCTGTTTCAGGAACTCCAACAGCAAAAACGACCGGAGGAACCGCAAGTTCAAGGAAGCTGAGAGGCTCTTCAGCAAGTCCTCGGTCACCTCAGCAGCGGTGAGTGCTGAGGATGCTGGCAGGATGAGCAGATGCCCCTGTCCCCATAACCGTCCCTGTGCCCACCCCTCTCCTCATCCCTGTCCCCATCCCTTTCTCCATTCCCATCCCTTTCCTTGTCCCCATTCCTGTTCCTTCCCCATCCCATCCCCATTCCTGTTCCTTGGTGCCTCAGTCCTGCCATGATCACCTGCAGAACACCTTCCCCATTTGAAGTGCTGTACCTGCACTGGCTCCCTGACCTGAGCATCCCCATCCCACCCTGCAGCCTCTTCCAAAGCCCCTTTTCCGGGTGCCTGGGGGGTGGGAGGATGCCTGTCACTGGCGTCACTGCCTTCCCCGGCTTTGTCTCTGCTGCAGACCCCCGGTGCCACGTGGGGCCGCGGGCCCTTCAGAGGGACTGTGTGTCTGTGTGGTCTGGGCTCTGTGCTTTGAGCATTGGGAGGTGAATCCCTGCCTGGCTTGACATCCCGTTTGGTTTTCCAGGCTGTCAGTGCGTTAGCTGGAGTCCAGGACCAGCTCATTGAGAAGCGTAAGTCTCTCTGTCATTCTTCTGTGAATTTGGGAAGAATTACACTCTCCCCACCGTTCAGCCCTGTCTCAGCCTTACAGATCTGGGCTGGACTTGGGCTCCTGTTCCCAGGCCCTGTGTCTGCTGCCCTCAGGCTGCTCCTGGCTGTTGTCTTGCCAAGTTCCTTCCACGCTCAGCAGGGGTTTGTTGTGTGTAAAAGGGATTGAAAATTGGCTTGGTGCTCTTTGGAGGAAGAGGCCAGACGAGCTGAAGCACTGCGTCGATGTAGATGTGTCAGTCACGGGACATGTGGGGAGGGACCACTCACCTCCAGGATATTTAAAAACATTTTTGTGATGAGCACCAAATAGCATGTGGTTCCAGAGAGCCTCAGTGCTGAGGAGCAGCTTCCTGTCCATCCTGCAGAGTTGTTTCCCAGGTTCTTTGATTCACCTCCTGGTGCTGCAGGGCTCAGGTGTCTCTGCTGCTGTTCTGGGATTGTTTCTCCCACTCAGGGCTGTGCCAGGGCAGCTGGGAGTTCACCCTGGTGCTCACCTGGGTCTGTCCTGCTCTAGGGGAGCCAGGCAGTGGCACAGAGAGTGACACTTCTCCAGACTTCCACAACCAGGAGAATGAGCCCAACCAGGAGGATGCTGAAGAGCTAGATGGCTCCGTGCAGGGTGTGAAGCCCCAGAAAGCTGCTTCCTCCACTTCCTCTGGGAGCCACCACAGCAGCCACAAAAAGCGAAAGAACAAAAACAGACACAGGTCAGTGGGACCAGCAGCCTCCTTGCCACACCTGGACAGTTGGCTGGGGCTGGATTGAATTTATTGTCTGAGGGGAACCAGTAACATGTTGGAATAATGGGCAGCTGGGGTCAGTTGTTTGGGTGGTTTTCCTGGTTTTGGAAGAGGAGGGGAAAGTGCTGAGGAACTTAAACAAGCAGCACAGGGTGCTTGCTCCAGCTGTGGCACAGCTGTGCTTCTGGGCAGCTTCTTCAGCTCTCCCGTGTCCCCAGGATAAAGCTTATTCCTTCCAGCAGGTCCTGACCTCCTGAGCTTGCTGCTTGGTTTCTGCAGAGCCCAGTAGGACAGGAATGTTAGTGCTTTCTTTGAAGGAGGGTGGAAAGCAAATGGGAATGTTTTTGGGGTTTTGGACACTCCCAGTATCTGGATTTCCACTGCAGCCCTTTCCAGCTCTCACATCTCAGCCGAGTCTCAGTACTGGCATAGAGGAGTTGCTGTGTCACCTTCACCTCAGAGTGTTTGTTATTAAACTGACCTGAAATTCATGTGAAACAGATTCCTTGAACTCTTTTCTGATTGGATTTACCTGTGCAGCTCTGCCCCTAAGGTGTAATAAGGGCAATGAGCTGGTCCCTGTGCCCTCAGCCCAGGCTGCTGGCAGTGACAGTGCCTGTGAGTCAGGCCATGAGGGGGGAAAACCATGGAGAGGAGACACTGCAGAGCTGCACCTCCCTGGAAGGATTGCTGAAGCTGAGGCCTAAGGATTTAATAGAAGTAATGGAGCTTTTAAAACTCCAAAGCGTCTGTGCTGGCTCTGAGCTGTTAGCTCTGGCTAGGGATGGGCTTTCCTCTTTAAGGGACACGCCACGCAATTAGAGAAAGGGTTTAGAGTGGTAAAAGTTTACAAGGCGGGGGTGGGGACAGCTGGGGTGGGGACAGAGGTAGGTACAATGCTTGAAAAATGCTTAACTCCTTTTTTTGCCTTTACTAAGTGTTGAGTCATTAGCATGTCTTTAATTCTTAGGTCAGAATTTCCTTCCTACAGCAGCCTGAATTGGGCAAATGTCTGAAAGGACTGGATGTCCCTTTGGTTCCTCATGAGCTGGGAATCCAAAGAAGTTCAAATCTCTTTTTTTGCCTGTAGATATTTGGAAGAAGTTCAGGAATAACACAAGAAACTACATCCGTGAACAAGTCCAGAGAAACAACCTGTAAAACTGAAGTACAGCTTAAGAAAACTGCCATTTCAAACAAATTATAAAATACTCTCCCAGGCGCTTCCCTGGACAAAGCATGGCCAGCAACATGGTGGGGTGCAGGGCAGGTGCTGGAACTGACATAAATCCTTTTGCTCCGGTCCATTACCCGGACTTTAGGGACAGGAGCTGGGGGGAAGCTGCCCCCCAGCAGGTTCTGTGGCTCTGGGTTCCTTCACATCCCCCTCTGCAGCTGTGGTGGCTGCTGCCAGGCCGGGCTGTTGGACAGAGGAGCCCTGCCCTGCTCACCTGTGGCAGCTCCTGTGTTCCCAGGCCCTGTCAAGACACTCCGAGGGGCTCAGTGAGGCAGGAACTGACTGTTTGTAATGCTTAGCAAGGCCAGATAGAGAATTAAAAAAGATAAAAAGATAATTAAATTTGTCTGTAATAAAAGCTCTGTTAAAATTGTGATTGCTGTTACTGACTATCCCCTAGATTTTGGCAGATAAGACCAAACAATTTTCAAGTATATTTAGACTAAAAAACCCCAGCAACAACCCAGTACCTGATCATGCAGCGAGGGTGTTCCAGGCCCCGCAGCCCCGCAGGTGCTCCAGCCAGACCTGTGGGTCTGTCCCCTGAGGTGTCTGGCATGAAAAAGAGAAAAAATAAAAAGAAATATTGGCTTTTCTCTTTATTCAGAAGCTCTTCCGTTTGCCAGCACAACTCTGGGTTTCACTGCCCTGTTCCTGGAGAACCGGGAGGTGCTGGGAAAGGCCCCTGCAGGAGCACGGCCTCTCCGGGGTTCCCCCGTGGGGAGCTGGGTCAGCACGGGGACGTTTGGCTTCAGGAGCACACAGGGCCTCACGTGTGGGCTACAGAGGCTGTGCTGTCCCCCTGCTCCCTCCCACACCTCAGGAAGGCCAGGGTGGATATTTTCAGTGTGCTCAGCTGTTTTCACGGCTAACAAGCGTTTGAGGGAACCCAGTGCTGTTTCCTCTTAGCAGTGCAGTCCTGGAATGGGATTCCATGATCAATCCTTCCTCACCAGTGTCAGCTGTGAGCAGAGCTGTGTCTGGAGGCCATACTGTGGCACTTGTATGAGGGGGTGGGACAGTCACCAAACTGCTCAGCTCTGGCCAAATGTCCCTGGGCTGCCATTGCCAGGGACAGCAGCGCTGGTGGTGTGCAGGGAACAGCCCAGGGCGGGGTTGGGCACCAAGTTCTGTGTCACCTCTGCCTGAACCAGCTTTGCCTTGCCCTGGCAGCACAGCCACCTCCCCAACTGCCCTGCTTCCTGACCCCTCACTTTGGTTTTCCAAGCCCTCGGGTTCCTCTCCTGTCCCTGAGCTCTGCCCTCTCTGGGTCTGGCAGCTGCCCCTCTTTCAGGTCCTAAAATCCCCTATGTAAGCCAAACCCACCTCTCTGCTAACACCTCTTGTTCCCAGAAATCCAGTGGGGAGGGGGACGTTGTATTGCCAACCCGGAGTGCTTTTTGTGCCCAGTCCTGGTTAAGATATCTAAAGAACTTGATGATGTTTGAACACTGGCTTTATTATTTATTTTATTTTATTTTTTAGCAATCTCGCTAGGGTGGCTAATCAACTAATTGATTTAATTCATTAGTATATTAATTTCTATTGCTTTCTTCCTTTCAAATGCTGCCCCTCAGCCCGTCTGGCATGTTTGATTATGACTTTGAGTAAGTTTGACTTGAATTAGTACTTGTGCTGTGTTGTTAGTGTGTAGACACTGATGTGCCTTTTGAGACCTCGCTAACCCCTAGTTTATCTGTTTAATTGTAGGTATGTATATTAGGTTAGGCTGGGAAGTTTTTTTTAAAAACAGAAAAGCGTGATGGAGGTAACATTTTATTTAATAACTTCAGCAAATTATAAATTAACTTCACTCTTCTTTACCTTTCTGTTTCATATTTAAATAGATAAAACTTTTTAACTTTAAAACTTAGTTTTAGAACTGATTCTTTTGGCTTTGCTGCTTAAGGAGATTAGTATAGACTTGGATATTTCCTTCTGGAAAAATGTACTAAACTCAATACCTTTGGCTTGTATAATCCCTGTTATCCTAACTCCTCTCTCTATCCAAGTAAATAACTCTCACAATATGTCTGGATAATTACCCGTGGCATAGTTACACCTCTGACAGATTAAATTAACATAGAGCATGCCTAGTTCCCCTTCCTCACCTAAGTGCCCTATGATTGATTGTGCCCCTTGATTAACTCTGTCTGGGAGTGGCTGGAATCTGCTTTTTGGCAAATAATAACTCCACTCTCCTCTGCTGCTCTCGTGCCCAGTAACCCTGGGACAGTGCCCTGGCTCAGCCAGTTGGAAATGGATGGATTAACCATAGTCTCTGTCGTAGCTGTGCCCTGTGCAGTAGCTCCGGTGTTGGCTCAGGTATTGACATGGACGTTTCTCTTGTCTTTCCAACCACAGGATTGATCTCAAGTTAAACAAAAAGCCAAGAGCTGTAAGTATCCGTGCTCTGTCTGTGTTTTCATTGCTCACCGGAGGGGCTGGCTGACACCCAAGCTTAAAAAACCCTCCTGCTGCTGTCATTTAAGTTCTTATTGTCATGGTTGAGGAGTGTCACAGTGTGAGATCAGCACTGTCCCCTGGCTGTAACAGCAGCTGAGGCCAGGTGGGCTGTTCTGAGCCCTGGTCACAGATAACTCCTGTGTGCTTCTCATGGAAAAAGCTGCTTTGCATCCTGTTACCTTGTCATGACCTGGAGCATCAAATCTGGTTTGAGTTGATACTCAAGGTTGGAAGGGTCCCTCCTTTTCAATGTTTAGCTGCAAGTAAAAGATCTGTTTTGCCTGCAACTAGTGGTGTGTGAGATGAGAGAGGACTGAGACCCCCAGCTCCGAGAGCAGAATCGGAGGTGGGAAGGTGTTAACGTGCCTGTGCTGTCCTTTCTCTGCAGGACTACTAGAGCCATCAGTGCTGATGCTCCTGCGATTTAGGTCTGTGACTCCCCACTGAGAAGCTCTGAAGCAGGATGGCAGCTGCAGCAGGAGTGACTCACTCTAAGGGACTTGGATGGGGGGAGGAAATCCTGGACCATGTACTTTGCATCATTTTTAAATCACCTGAGTTGCAGGAAGACAAAGGTGGTGTAGTAGTTGTAGTAGTTCTGAATTCCTGACTCTTCTGGGCTTCCACCTTGGTCGGGAACTTCCTGAAACAGCTGATACTGCTGCCCCCTGTCACCTGCAGACCCACAGAGAGGCATTTCCTTTTCCACTGGAACTGGGGTAGGATTCAGTGTGTCCCATCCATGTTGTGAGACTTAGATTACTTTTGTTGCTGATATTTAGCTCTGCAGGTTTGGTTTTTTGTTTTTGTTTTGTTGTGCTTTTTTTAAAGCTGAAGTGTATAGTTACAAGTTGACTTTGGGTTTCTTTGTTTAGTCCGTGTAGTGGAAGGTTCTTCATTTTGTGGAGCAGCTCTTTTGATTCTTACTCAAGCAGAGAAGAAGGTAGTTTAACCCTTTTCTCTTACTTTCATTTTAAACACCATCTCCCGATATTCCTCAGTGCATTAGGTGCAGGAAGGGCCAGAGCTCAGAGCCAGCTCTTCGCTGTCGCTGACTTTGGGTGGGTTCTCTTTTTAATACAAACTTCTGTCATTTGTACATAAACAATAAAAGTTCCATGTTTGTCTCTTCTCATGGTTTATTCAGTCCAAACTTTGACTCCTGGTGCTTTTCTAGTCTCCACCTGCGTTATGAGGACTTCACTGGAATTCTTCCCCTTTGGCACTGGAGCTGTTCCTTGTCCCATGGCCCATGGGAGGTTCACTTGGTGCTTTCTCTCCTCGGGGTAGCTGTAACTAAGTGCTGCAGGGAGTGCCAGGCTCTAATCCCCAGCTGTGTTTGGCTGATCCTGCTGCAAGGCAGGACTGGGATGTCCATGGTTCTGCTGGTGAGGGCATATTGCTTGAAGATCAGGGCTGAGCCAGCTGGATTTTCCCTGGAGCAGGACAAAGGGGTGAGGGCTGGGTGCTCCTCACAGCAGCCAGATCAGAATCTTGGTGTTGCTGTTGAACTGAGCTTTGCTTCGCTCAGCATGGGGAGTTGCCTTCTTTTTCGGTGCTGGGATGTGTTTGTGTAACCCCTGCTGCTGGAGGGAGATGTGGGAAGGGGGCCATGGGACTGAGTCCCTGAAGTGTGCACAGCCCTTGGAAGAGCCGAGCAACGTGCAGAACGTGTGTTCTGCTGCACCTCTGCTTCCCTGGGGTCCTCCTCAGCTCTCTCCAAGCACCCCACTGTGTGCAGGGCAGGGCCTGAGCTTTGGTGAGTGCGCAGGAGCAGAATTCTCCTTTGGGCTGTGTCTGATCCGGGGATCAAGGCAGCTCCTTGTTTGTTCCCAGAAGGAGCTGGCTTATCCCACAGGGAGCTGTGTCTCTGCTCTAGGACTGGTGGCTGCTTCTCCACGGGGGGGTTGGGATAGAGCAGCTTAAAGGCCAAGCTACGAAGCTGGCCTACTTCTGTGTGTTTTAAATTACAGAGTTTAAGTACAGCGGGGTGGAAGATCTAGGAAACAGCATCTAGGAAACTACAAGGCCTTGCTCCTCCATAGTTCTGGAAAAAGGAATTCTCAGCTGATGGTTTTCATTTCCTGGCCTCAGTACAAAAACAGTTCTCCTGCTGCTGCTGCTCCAAGCAGGGATGGCTGGAGAACTTGGACTGCAGAGGATGAAGTCTCTGCTGCACCTCTGACCTCGAGGAAAGCTGCCAGACTTCTTCAGGCAGAACATTTTGGAGAAGCAGCAAAGGGCTGGTGTAGCTTGGAGCCCTATGTGCAGGCAGGTTGTGTGGCAGGGTCAGCTTCACATTCCCTGTGACATGTTGAGATGCTGCAGGGACAATGGGGCAATGCAGCCATTTGTGCCTCCAGCTGTGCTTGTCACCAAAGGAGGGGACAGCCTGTTCTGCCCAGGTCGATGTCTGATGGCAGCAGCCTGGGGGGAGCACATTGATCGGGGCAGAAAGAGAAATGGCAAACACTTGACTCAGTTAAAGGATCGGCTGTTCCCTGCTGGGTCCTGACTCCAGCAGTTGTGCCTAAAACTTCCATTTGATTTCGGAACACTTCCATTTTACTTCCTAAAGAGCCTGAGTGACTAAAGACCACCAGGACAGCCAGTGCCTGGGCACAGGAGTTAGAGGGAGCTGCACAAGCTTTACCTGAATGCTAATTAAAACTAAAAGTAGCAGTTAGAAATATATCCCGAGTCCTTTGCTGGTGAAAGATGAATCCTGAGCAAAAAAAGAGTAGAAGAGCAGCCACTGTCCTTATAGACCCCAAAGGTGGAGCGTTAGAGAGACGCTAATCCCTGCACCGCCTCGTCACCAAGAGGATTAGGCAGGAGTTCATCTGGTCGCCGAGGGGCAGGAGGGGCCGCGCCCGGTGCATGGCTGGGTAAGGGGGCAGAGGGGAGGGGGCAGCGGGGGTCCCGCGTGGGGGGATCCGGCCCACAGACGCTCCGGTCCCCTCTCGCTGTCCTGGCTCATGGCTCCCGTAGGCCGGGGCTCGTCAGCTGTGTCTCCTGGTCCGCAGGGAGCCATGGGCCGGCAGCGCGCACCGCCCGGGCCGTGCTGGAGGCGGCTCCTGCGTGCCGGCTGCTGGTGGCTGCTGTCGCTCTGCGGGACGGCGCTGCGGGGGCTGCGGGGGCTCTGGAGCCTCACGTGGGTCGGTACCTCCCTGGGGACCTCCCCGCACCTCTGCCGGCTCCAAACGTGGCGGGCGGGCGGAGCCGGGGCAGGGGAGCTCTGGGGGGCGAGCGCCGTGCCGCTGGTGCTGGGGGCTGTGGTTCGTTGCCACTGGGGCAGCTGGAGGGGGGCAGTTTGTCACCACAGCCCCCGGCAGCTCGGCTGCGGCACTGGCACCCTCGTCCCGGGGGGCTGGTCCTTGGCTCAAGGCACTGTGTGGCTGTGCCCACCAGGAGCCCTGGGGACACGGGGGCATCGCTCCAGGCTCTGCACTCCACAGGGCAGGTGTGAGCCGTCCTCTCCCCCAGGTCCTGCTGATCTGCTACAAGAGCTGCTGGGATGGCGCCTTCCAGGTCACCGAGGAGGTAACTCCCCCCTGGGAGGCCCGCGGCGCTCGCCAACCCCCGGGACGCAGCCGAGCCCGGTGACATGGCCCACTGAGTGGCACGAGGGGGGTTCCCCAGACAGGGATGGTGCCAGGGGCCATCTGGGCTCAGCTGCCCATGGACCTGTCAGTCCCCACTGTCCGTGTTGGCTTCCAGCTCGGCACAGCCCTGCAGCTGAGACTCGAGGGGAGTGAGGAGGAGGAGGATGGGGACTCAGATTCTGCACTGGAGCCTGGACAGACAGGTACGTCCCTGGCCCAGAGGTGTCCCTGGGGCTGGCAGGTGTCATGGGGGACTGGAAGGAGCTGAGCTGTGGTGCCAGGGCAGCGGTGGGGCTGCAGCAGCGTGGCGATGCCAGCGAGGCCATGCTGCGGAGGCTGGAGGCACTGGAGGCCGACGTGCGCTTCCTCTGCACGGAGCTGGGGGCTGAGAAGCTTCTGTGGAGCAGCCGGTTCCTGGAGCTGCTGCGGGAACAGCAAAGCCTGCACCAACGGGTGAGTCCCCTGTGGGGTCCAGCCCCCGCAGTCCCCTCTGGCACTCCAGACCCTCACACCCTATTCCAGCTGCAGGAGCTGCCATGGCAGTGGAACAGGGGTGACAGCCCCGAGCTGCTCGGGGAAGCAGAAGACCAAAGTGCCAGTGGGAGTGAGGGAGAGAGCCCAGAAGGTAGGGGCTGGGAATTGCAGGGGGCCCAGGGAACCAGTAGCTAGGGAGGGGGGACTTGCAACCAGAGCTGGGGATGGGGCAATGTGCTGACTTTGCTAATGGGCAGTAATGGGCAATGCACCAACTCCCATCTGGGCACTGGGTGGCACTGGGCAGCCTGGGGAGGTACTTGGGAGGAGGGTGGTGGGAAAGGCTCCCAGTTCTCTGCGTCAGTTCCCACCAGGAGCCTGGCTGGGTGCTCCCACTGGTGTCTCCTCCCTTTGCTCTGTTCCAGGATGCCAGTGGATGGAGGCACCACAGAAACCACACAGTTCCATCCAGCCTGATAGGCAGAAAATGTGAGGGTGGGAGCAGGGCCTCAGCAAACCAGGAAGGATCCACACATTCCTCCCTGCCCAGGCCCTGCAGGACACAGGCCCAGCTGTATCCCTGTATGTGCCTCCATCCCTCGGTGCTGGCTGGGCCTGGCCCCATCCAGCAGAACTGCAGCCATTTCCCAGGAGCAGGAACCAGCTGGGAAGCAGGTCAGGACGAGCCACTGGCCCTGGGTCTGCCCCAGGACATGTGACAGCCCTCTCTGCCCAGGGCTGCCCCCGGGCTGACTCTGCCCCATGGGGGCTGGCTCTGGTGAAGCCCACCGAGGAGCATCCTCTGGCTCTGCTGCTTGTTGGGAGGTTCCAGGAACAAGGAGTCTGGTCAGCGCCGGCTTCAGTCACCTTGCTCTGGGGTGGTGGATTGCAAAACTCACCCAACTGACTTCCTGATCGGCCAGATCCATCCTCTCAGTCAGCTGCTCCCGCACATGTCGCAACCCTGGGCCAGCTCCTTGAGACAGCGGTCAAGGGCAACCGGCTCCCCAGGCATGGCTGATGGCCCCTCACTGGCCAGAACAGCTGGGCCCGGGATGCTGAGCCACAGGAGCACCGGCACTGCAGGGCTGAGGGGCTGCTTGGTGCCCAGGCCTGGCCCAGCACAGAGGGGGTGCATCCTGCCCTGGGCTCCCACTGTTCAATACAGGCAGCCACTTTCCATGGGTTGTGTCTGCCTGGTCTTTGTCCGGCAGGCCGGGACAGCTGCACCAGCGCCTGGCAGTCGCCCCCACGCCCCAGCTCTCTGGGGACAGGGACAGGATGAGCTCTTGCTGAAGCAGAGCAGGGACCAGCACCCACCTGCAGCAGGCAGGATCGGTAGGGATCTGTCCTCCCAACGTGCCCGTGCAGCTCCCACATGCAGGGAGCTGATGCAACCCAAATAGCAGCAGCCTGACTCACCCTGCACCCACCTGGCCCCAGTGTGGTGGAGGTGGGACAGCCCCGTGCTGCTCAGAAATACCAAAGTAAACCAGGTCCTGCTAATGAGCTGCTCTGAGGGCCCTGCTGCAGTGAAACCCCAGTCCCAAGCTTCTCCCCCCGCTCCCACAGGAATCACAGCAGCATCCATGCTGAGAGACCATGGGAGTACCAGACAGTGATGTGACAAGGTCATGCTCCTGCTGTAGCCACCTCTCCTGTGGCAATCCTTGGGCTAGAAATCCCCAGCCAGCCCACAGGGGCCAGGGCGTAGGAGGTGGAGGGTGACATCAAGCAGCATTAGCTACAGCCACCAGCTCTACCCCCCACTGGAGCAGCCCCTCACCACAGCACCTGCAGCAAGGCAAGAGTCACCACACAGGCCAGGCACAGGCCACGTAAACCTCTCCCCAGCCACCACACCATCCAAGGCCTCCTGACCTATTGCTTAACCTGAAGCTGTATTTACTCCAACACATTTGTGCAACATTGCTCCACAGTCCTGGCCAGGAGCCTCAGTGGATTTGTCAAGAGGGCTGAGCAGGTGGCTGCTGCCCCAGACAGGGCTTTGGCTTCCAGGGGCAGCCCCTGCCTGTGGGGAGCACCAGGGGATTCAGGGCCCTTAGGAAAGGTGACAGAACTGAAAAGCCTGTGGCTGGAGGGCAAATGCTGACAGCATCTACACAGGTAGCACCACCATCACCCATCCCATCCCAGCATCAGCCTTCCCCCCACTGCCCTGGGGCAGCAGCCATCTCTTCCCCAGCACCTTTCCGTTGTTCTCGTGTATGCAATATTTACTTTGCAGTTACTCGCTTCCTGCAGTCCTGTCTTAAAGGGAGGGTGTATTGCAGAAGCAGTTTGGGATACAGGGTGCAGAGCTGCTGCCATGCTCAGAACCTCTGTTCCCCTTTGTGGGGAGAGCAACAGCCCAGCAGCCTCAGCAGTGGGGGAACACAGGGGGTTGATGCTGAATCTGCTCCCATGTACAGCACATACATCACCACAGCCCCTGTGATGGTGCCCACACACCATCTCCTTTCCCACAGCCTGCACAGGAACCTTTCAGATTTCTGCCTCTGAAAATGCCTTAAAATGCTAGAACTGAGTTAGCCACACCCTGGAAGCCCCCAATGGGAGGGAACCAGCTGAGTTCAAATGGAAGTTCAGGGAGCAAGGGCAGCACAGGGCAGTGCTGCCAGGGAGAGGCAAGCAAACCCTGGAGAGCAGATGGGCCCTGCTTGGAGGAGCCAGCCTCTCCTGAAGCTCAGCACGAAGCTTCAGTGGCACACAGCTGACAGGATGAGGGCTGGGAAGCCCCTGAGCACAGGAAACCTTCAACAGGCCAATGTGTGACCTCCTTCCCTCCAACAGCCCAGTGAGCTGACACAGATCTGACCCATTTTGGCTTGCCCAGGAACACAAAGCAAACACCCAGCAGTCACAGCAAGCCCCAAGAAGTGCTGAGCCAAAGCATGCACCCCAAAACCCCCATTTTAACAGCCCCAGCAGCGTTGCCAAGGTGTGCAGACAGGCAGCCCCACCACTCCTGGCACTGAGGAGTGTATAGGGGAAAAATTCCCATTTCCCAAATCTCTAGCACCACACTGAGCTTGGGAAATGGGGACACAGAACCTTGTGTGAATGAAGGAGAAAATTCAGAGAACAGCAGTGGGAGTGTGGCTGGGCTGGCTGGCTGCCCCAGCAGCACACACAGCAGTTTGGGGGAATAACTGACCAGATCTGTGCTAGGGCCTGACCCTCCCAAACTACTCCATGTGCCCTCAGGACTGTCACTGCAATAGAAACATCACAACCCAAGTCAGTCAGCTCCAGCTCTTCCTCTCCTGGTTGTGATAATAAACCTCTGCATTGATTGCTTTACTTGTGTCTCAGTGCAGCTTTGAGAGGTGCAAAAATAAACATTTACCCCCTCTACACATCCTGTAAAGTTACCTATTGTCTTATACAGGAACACAAGCCTTAAAATCCTGCAGCATTTTTCAGTTACAGATCCCATTATGGACAGCGGCAAACTGCTCACCTGGTTCAAGGTGTGCTCAGATCCCTGCCACGCCACTCCATCCCCCCACCATACACGCACAGAGCCACGTGAGCTCTGTCACTGCAGTAACATCCTCAGAGGGTTCCTCTCCCACAGTCAGTAAAGACCTTTCAGACTGTGAGGTTGCAGGTTTGTTTTGAAATGCAGCTGGTCTCTGGAGCACCTGCCCCCCTGGTTTCTGATTAACTAGAGTCACTGCCCTGTGGTAAATGAGGAGCACAAGTTTCAATACAGACCATAAAGTTATTTAACCAGTGAGATAAGAACGTGCTGTGCTGCAGTGGAGCAGGTGGGAAGGGAAGATCCTTACACCGCAATGTAAGCACCGATATTCCTGCTGCGCTTCCCTCCCAGTCCATAACAAATCTTCAGAGCAAAGTCTGGACATGTTGCCATTCACATATTCCACATATCTGACACAGATGTACTGTAGCTGAATAAAATGTGTATTTATTTCCAGGCTGTACTGTGGAATTGCCCCTTAAAGCCAAACACAGTCCACACTGATTCCAAAATTCCCAGGAGTGTGCTGTGCCTTAGCACCTGAGACACCCACACTGTGGTGCTGAGAGCCAGTGCTGCTTCTCGTCCCACCTCCCCTGCCAGCGCCTGCCCCAGGCAGTGAGCAACCCCAGTAAAGGCAAATAAACAGCACACACTGCACATGCCCTTATCTGCCACAGCACATGGATGTTTTGGTCTTGCTGCATTGATTAACAGCCTGTCAATAACCAGCCCTCAGACTGCACACAGAGATCCAAAGCCTGTCAGAGGAACCCTGGAGAGGAAGGACAATTTCTCTGACTTTCCTGAAACACCAGCCAAAATGTTGACTGTTCCTCCACAAAGCCACCAGAGACCAAATATGTCAACTCAGCAGTTTTTATTTGTATAACACAGTTCTTCCTTTGCTGTGGCTGTCACATGGCTATTCAGTACATGACTATACTGCATAGTGATACAGAAAGTTCAGCAAGTGTCAGCTGGGGAGTATAAAATGTTAATCTTCTCATTGCAAGAGAGGCAGCAGATACCAGCATTTCACCAGAAACCCAAACCCACCTTGCCAAGTAACATATGGCTGAGGTGAGAACAGCACTGATTAAAACTGCAAGCAGCAAGGTGCTGAACAATAACCTTAAAAAACATTTTTTCTGTAATTTACAAATATGTAAAGTATCAGGTTACTTAAAATTAAGAAGCATTTTGCTTACTAACATGAAACATTACTAATTTGTAATGTATCATTATTAACCAGGTATACAGGTTTCTGTGTCCCTGTGGTTTCGTGGCACATGGTGCCAGTCTGGGCAGGTCATTCCGCGGACATCAGAGGAAGAGCAGGAATAGACAACACTGTTCCCAGGAGGGTTTCAGCTGCATTCCACTCTCCCCTTCCTAATTTGCCACTCAATAACCTCGATTTAACCACAGAAGGGCGTATTGTATTTAGAAAACAACAACACACAGAGATACAATGTGTATCAACAAATCAACTGCTTCTGGCCTGCAAGTGTCAGGAACATTTCTGCATCCTAAGCACAGCAAAACTCCAGGACCAGAACCAATTACTACAGCAATTTGTTTTGCATATTTAAAATCTCTTACAGTACCTACAATAGAAAACATCTTACAGAGTAAGAGGAAATGAACAGGAACAGCTTTGCCAAGTACGTCTTATTCTACAATTCTGGATGCTGCTCTAGTTGGGCACAGCCAAAGGGGACAGGGGAATATTGTTGAGGAAGAAGATGAAGCAACAGCTTTACAGAGCAAAATATTAAAGACTCCTCGGGAAGGGCCCTGGCAGCAGTCCAGATGTGATGCAGCTGTTCTATTGCTGTCTGAAGGCAAAAGGCACATGACAAATCCTTGTCAGTGCTATACAGAGCCAGCCTGGGACAGGGACCAGCAAGGTGACAGTTCCAGAGCAGTGCTCACAGCATGCTGTGCTCACCCACCTGCTCTGACACTGCAGTGTTCAGCACATGCCCAACACACAACTCACATGCAGCTCTGGAGCAGTGGCTGGCTGCTCCTCTGGAGCAAGGACTCTGGCCCTGGCTCCTGGGAGCTGAGCAGCTCACTAAGCACTTGTGGTCCATGTGGCAGAATTACCTCACCTCAGGACGATAAGCTGAGGTGGGAGGGGTGTGGAAAACATCATTCAAGAAGTGCACCAGTAAAACCAGTCAGATAAACCCAGCTTCAGATTACATTAATAATCCAACATTCACCACAGATCTGAATGGTGGGATTTAGTGAAGAGGCTTAGCCAGGACCTAACAACAGCATTGACAAGGCATGTGGGTTCTCAAAAACTAGCCTTAGGCCACTACAAAGGCAGCACCCACTTCTCTCACATACAGTTATGGACAACTGCAGGAATTTGGGGTGTGCCAGACTCCCATGAACCCCAAAGGAACAGTCCTGCTATAGAACTGTAGCCTCCCTCCCTGCTTAGCAGCCCCTGGGGAAGGTGGGACCCTGGGGTGCTCTCACCTCTCCCACAGGCCTGCAGTCATAGCTGGAGCAGAATTTGCTGTGAGCACACATCTGCCATCCAACCTCCAGCTGGAGTCCAGTACTTCCAAAGGAATAAGAAGGAGCACTCAGAAGGCATCTGTGGCAGCTGCAGAGGCAAAAACAGCCCTTCAAGCTCTCCCCATGCCCAGCTGCCCTTGGCACCTGCCTCACATACCTGGGTTCTGGGCCTTGTAGGTGAGGATCTCTGCTGCCAACCTCTGGGGGTCCAGCAGCCGGGGGAAGCGGCTCATCACAGCATCAACCAGGTGTGGGTGGAAGATGCCGCAGAGCTTGACGTGCACGCTGGCCCTCTCCTCAGCAAACTGCTCCGAGCTAGCCCAGGGCCCCGAGTCCCCGTACGCCGGCCCCGGGGCCCTCTGCACCGCACGGGGGTCGCGCACACCGGGGGATCTCACCTGAGGCAGCGCGTACGGCTCGGACCAGAACTCCCGAGAGCGGGGCAGGGCAGCACTGAACTCACTGGGCAGGCTGTACTGCCCCGCAGTACCTGGGTGCACAGGTACTCCATAGCCTGAGAGAGAGTGGGGTGCCCCCGAGTGAGACATCTCAGGGCCATACTGCAAGAAGCTAGCACCAGAGGAAGAAGATTTATGGGAGCCATGCTTGTAAGAGATCAGACCATTCTGCTCTAAGCTGGGAGAATGTGGGTAGACAGGTCTCTGCCTACCGCAGGTGCAGACAGCCACCTGCTCTGCATGGGAATGGTCACAATGACCGGTACATCTGTGAGGCCACATGTCAGACAGCTGGTTCTCCAGAGACCCAATGCCTGAGTCGAGATGCTCCTGAGAGATGTAAGACAGAGAGTCCATGTGAGGCTGCTGGTACCTGTCAGGGGAGACACTGCCTGACACACAGCCTTTGGCCTGAAGCGGAATGTCACTGGCCTTGGCTTTGTGCGCCAAGCTCTTCCTCTCTGCAGAGACCTTCTGCAAAGAGCTTTTGTCGCTCTCTGGGGGCACAGAGCACAAGAGCTCTGCCTGGGAACCCCTTTTGCCCTTTTTCTCCTCCTTGGCACTGGTACTTCTGGTTGGAGACAGCCTTGCGTTGGCACGGAGCTCATCAGCTAACGAGCGCTGGGGCTGGTTGATCCTTTCAGGATGGTAGAACTTACACTTAATTCCATAGGTGCATTTTTTCCCTGTAAGGAAAGCCAGAGCATGGAGTGACCAGCTGGATTTGACTAGATTATGAATGACACTTGCACAGACACCTTGTTCTTCACATAAAGAAGGCACATCTTACCATAAGGGCACTGTTGTTTCTTGTGTTCTGGAATTACAGGTTTCTTCCTGAGGAAGTTATCCAGGCTGGGGCCATGACGCCCTAAGGGATCATCTGGAGGCATAAACCTAAAGAAAAACAAATCTCAGTCAGAAGGAGTTCACTTCTTTGAGCTGAGGTTTGGTTTCTTCTCAAAGCCTCCTATTTCACTGACGATCAAAAGTTATATGAGCCCTACAAAGCTCTCCCAATTCCCACAGAGTAACCCTCCTGCCACCCAGTCCACACCAGCACAAAATGCTTCCCTTCAGGCACAGAAGAGGTTCAATGCTTGGTTGTTGACCAGAATTAGTACCTCCTGCTGAGCCTGCTAATAATTGTCCTGTGAGGGAATTGCACCCTGAAGCTCTCCTTGGAGCTCCTAGCTCTAAACTAGGAGCAGCTACTGAGATGCCACCAACTTCTTCTGCCTTTGTATCCTACAGCTTTTCTTTATTTCTTTACTAGCATTTTTCTCTTTTCACGCATTACTTGCTATTGTTTCATTAGAACAAACCAGCATGCTCACACAGATCTTTCTAAAAGCCCAGGAAGACACGAGCATACTTGTCATTAACAAAGGAGTACATCAGCAGACGCTCTTCAATGAATTTCTTCCACTCGGGCCGCTCGTTCTGCAGATCCCGGTAGGTGTCGTTGGACACGACGATGCCGTCGGATTCGTGCGCCAGCTTCACAATGAACCGGTCATCGTAGCACACCACGCGCTTGCCCCCGACCCGCCGCGATGGCGTGAACACCAGGATCTTCTTCTTCTCAAGGTCACGCAGAATGTACTGGTCTAGGGCAAACACAACTGTGAGCACACCTGCGTGGCCCAAAGGCCTTCGCACAAACAGAGTAACATTATAAATGAGCAAAAAAATTCACGTGAAGTCATTCCGTTTCTCCACTGTACTCAACCCTGCTCACACTGTCCTGAGTTACTCAGAAATCTCTTTGCAAGTTCAGAGCAAACTCCCCTCAATTTGAGTCATTCTGCCTAAATATGTTTCAGTTAAATAAAAAGCACAAAGTGAGTCCCTGCAAGAGGAAAAAATTCAAGAAATAAAAGACAAGAAGTTAGGAAGCAGAGCAGTATTACATTCCTTGTTTTCTGAATTATTCCAACTGATTTAGGCAAAAGCTGGCTTAGGGGAGAGGTTAATGACTAATTCTCCCTGGTCAGTTCAGCTCATTGCATCTCCTACTACTCAGACTTTCCATTCTGAAGTTAATTACTGACTTAGCCAGAACTCTGCAAGCTCATTAAGTGACAGAGCAGTCAGCCTGAAAAGCTACTTTTGGTTTTCATATGTTCATACCTGTTATGAGTACATCTGGTCGGGGCTGCTCCTTCCTCCATGATGGCACAAAGACTGTAATATCCTTGTGTCCCCTGTCCCAGAACCACTGGACAGCCAGAAGGATACCTCGGCAGGAGAACACTTCTTTATTCCCATGGCTGCAAAGGAGAAAATTAAGACTTTAATTCCTTCATGATTCAGTACAGGCTACTCAGGCAATGCATAGAGCAAAGGCAGCCAGCAACTAGGACAAGCTTCAGTAAAGTGTTGAGGAGCACAGGCAGCAAACACGGGTGCTTGTCTTGTGTAACAAAATCCTCACTCAGATCTGCCCAGCATCCCTGTTCATTTCAGGATACCAGTAAACACCCAAATACTCACTGGGAGGGAGGGAGGGAGACAGCAGCTGGAACTGTTGCAGCAGCTCTGAAACAGCCTCTGCTTCAACCCCGGACTTCTGAAGGTTATTTTTAGCCCAGAGTACAATGTGATCTGAAACCCTTTGTGCTACTCTGACAGCTAATGCCAGTGGCTGTTTCCTGCCAGGGTGCACTGTACCCTCACAGGGGGTTTGCTTGCAAAGTTGTTCTGATCACTTCAGGAAAACAAGATATTTTATGCACTCTCACCTCAAGGAAAGACTCCTCATTCCATGATGGCTCAAAACCTCATCTACAAATGCACTTTTTGGGCAAAATGGTAACATCTCCTGTGATCAGTGCTGGATGAGTGAACAGCTCATGGCACTTGGAGAACAAAGTTTGAAAACCTTGTCAGAAGCCACAGACTGATGCAAAAGGCTTCTTAATTATTCACTAGGTTTTATCAATAAGTTTCCAGACCATCTAGGAGGAAGCTACTCCTCCTGGTTTACAAGTACTAGTATTTACAGTACAATCAGCTCTTCTGTTGATAGTGGTTCTGGCAAACTTTCAACACTTCTATTCCAGCCTGATATGTCACTCTGGGGATCCAATGCCTGTGTTCTGTGACAGCATTCTGGGAAGATGCACTACACCAAAGGGAATTGCTCTCAGGATTCAGGAAGATTTTCCTCACCTGGGCACTCCTTCCATCTGCACCTGAACAACATTTTGGTTCCCACCACCCCTTGGCAGCCCAGTAGGCCCCTCACCAAAGCCATTCCTGCAGAGGCACTGTTGCAGCACCACTACAGAGAAATTTCACTTCTCCTCCCAGCCTCATCCTCTCTTGAAACTACAAAGAAAGTTGAAGAGCTGTACAAAAGTACTTATTCTAGAAGAACTAAGCACTTGGCAACAGAACTAACACCTAAAGAGACACCTAACATAACTCCAGTAAGAATCCTAAATTACAGAAGACTGACAATCACCATCAGAAGATGTTCTAAAAGTTTTCTCCAATATCAGATGGATTTAGCTATAAATAGCCAGGCACAGGTTACTGCAATTTTTTAGAGATAAATGTGAAAACAAATGCTTTTTGGTGGATTATTTTTTGTTTTGGGTTGTTGGTTGTTTTTTATTTTTTTGAGTCCCTGCTACCAACTCCAAATCTCCAGAAGGCAGCTAATTGGGCTGATCTGATTTGGCAGCAGCCAAGGAAAAATTCCCTTAGAAGGAAGTAAAAGCTAATTTCCACTATGATTTGCATAAGTTTGTCAAGAGCTGTTGAGGGAGGCCACAGTACACACTGCAAATGAATCAGCAGGGAACATCACACCATCAATACAGGAAGTTTCAGAATGGAATTCCCCTTCTAGCAAATTGCTTAAAAAAGCCAGACTGCTTCTCTCATGTCAGACCCTGGGCTCTGGCCTGCCCTGACTCACAGCTGCTGTGATTTCCCCTCTGCATTTTTGGGTAACTTTCACCGGTAAGAAGCTCCTCTTTAACAAACACAGCCAACCCTGCTGTGTTTTAAGCCTGTTAAAGCCCAAGCACTTATCCAAGGTAAACTTTGCTGCCGAAGTCACTTATCAGCCTGGGCTCACAATAGGCCATTTTCCATAGTGCTCCCAGAGCTGTGGAGAGGGTAGGAACTAGAACAGGTTCTCCTAAGGGACACCAGGCATGGCTTTCACTCTCCAGCCCTGTTCCACTGCCATCACCATTCTTCATTTGCCCTGGGACTCATGGGCACAGCAGCCCTTGCCCCATCTTTTCTCAGAACTGTCAGCCAGGGCTGGGAGAAAACCACACCTGCAAACAAACCTCCACACAGCACTTTCACCTCAGACAAACCTACTGCAACCCACACGGCAGCTCCACCCGCACCCAAGCTT
This sequence comes from Aphelocoma coerulescens, assembly GCF_041296385.1. Lineage (NCBI taxonomy): Eukaryota > Metazoa > Chordata > Aves > Passeriformes > Corvidae > Aphelocoma > Aphelocoma coerulescens. The sequence continues at coordinate 4,300,298 of NC_091036.1, forward strand.
AATTTTTATAAAATCTGCATACACAAACATAAGCAACAAAGGAGGCAGCTTCTGAGCTGTAACAGAAAAAAGCTTTCAGAACCCAATTCAGAACCTGGTGCGTTACATTTCAAGAGCCCAGAACCCCCACTGTGCAGAGGTGGGGAACACATACTGCTGGGGTTGGGATGAGGGCATGCATTGTGGGAGGAAAACCCAGGGAGAAAATTTGGGACATCACACCAATAAATATCCACTCCTGAGACTCTGGATGCTTCATGTATATTGGGGCCTCTGGTCACAGTGTCCAACAGTACCTGCTCCAGCAACACTGGGACACAGGAGATGCTGCAGATGAGCCACAGCCCTGCCTTGGTGACACTTTTGACATCTAATCGTTCTCTACCTTGTACAGAAATTCACCAAAATACAAGAGGCACAATTTGGAGACAGGTCTCCAATGGAGCTCCATATTACAAAGCCTTCTCTAATTAACCCTGTAATTATTTATTGAGCAACTTCCTGCTACGGAAACTTAGACAAAGCCACTAGTTAAGAGGACAACGTCTCTTCAGTTATTCCCTCAGCGCTAGCGCCCAGGAGGAAACGTCTGTTTCAAAGGAAGCACTGCTGCCCTCATCATTGCCCCGTGACTGGTGGCTCTGGGCAAGCAGAGCAGTGTCAAGACCGGCCCGCACCGGCAAACGTGGTGCTGGTCCTCGTGAGAGCCGTGCGTGTTGGAGAGGCACCTTAGAAAGTATTACCAGCCCCCTTCCAAGCGCCCAGAAGCGGCTGCTTTGAGAGAGCGACCAATCTCCGAGCTCTGTGCGCCTGGGAGAGCTCGTACCCAGAGGTCACACACCGACAGCCCCGCGCCCACCCCGGACGCACCTCATGGCCACGTTGCTGCCATCGATGACGATGGGCTTCAGGTTGTCGCTCTCCGTTTCTTCGGGGCCGGGCGCCGGGGACTTATTGCCGGCGCCGCCCCGAGGGACCAGTGGGGCCTCGCTGGGCTCGGGCGGAGCCTCGGGGCCGTCCCGCTCGGCCGGGCCGTGCTTCACCAGCTCCCCCAGCACCGTGTTGGTGTCGGCGCCCAGGCCCAGCTTCTGCAGCACGACGCGGATCTCCTCCGAGGAGTAGCCGAGCTTGCGGAAGAAATCCACCTTTAGCTGCAGCTCGGGCCCGTCCCCGGGCCCCTCGGGGCTCTCGCTGCCGCTCATCCCCGCGGCAGGCCGGGCCGCGGCCGGCAGCGCCTCAGGCCAGCCCGGGGCGACGCTGCCCGCGCTCATGGCTCCCGGCGGGGGACTCGCGGCCTCCGCTCACCGCCCGGACCTGCGGGGCGACAGCGGCGTCAGCAGCGGCGTTAGCAGCGGCCCCGCACCCCGGCCCCCGCTCCCCTCCCGGCCCAGCCGAACCCCCGCCCTGGAGCCGTCCGCCCCGATCCCCCCGCGCTCACCGGGCCGCTGCCACTGCCGGCTTGCCGCTGCCTATCCATGGGGCCAGAGCAGGACGGGCGGCGGCCGCCAATTTATACCGGAGCGCCGCGCAGGGCGGAAGGGCAGAGCGAGGGGCGGAGCGGCGACCGCTTCCCCGTCCGGCCCCGGCCCGCCCAGCCCGGCCCCGGCCCGGCCCCGGCCCGCCCCCGGCGCTCCCGTGCTGAGTCGGGCCGGCGAGGCGGGGCCGGGGCGCTGCGAGGGGATGGGTTCCCCGACACTTGTTCCTTGCAACCCTTGGATCCCAGTGGTGCAGGTGGTGTGATTCAGCCAGTGGTGGCTTATCAACCCGGGCGTGCAGAGGAGATAAGCGCTGTCAGAAAGCATCTGTCACCCACTAGTACCTGTCCCCTGCCACGCGCTAAACCATACGTGCAGACTGTATGGAACTGCAGGGGTTAAAATCTACATTGTGAAACGTGCAAAAACTTCACATCTCTGACTTCTGATTAATCATGCCTAAACAATTTAATGAAGGTAGTTGCAAATTTGCTTCCCTTAGGCCATGTACTGGAGCCCAACTCAGGAGTGAGGAACTCTCCCAGTTACAGGAATGCATTTGCATTCATCTTCCTTGTGGTTACCCCGAAACAATCATTTTTCCTTGTCTCTGGCCATGTCTGAAACCGCACTGTGTGCTCAACAGTAAGACACACACAGAGCGAGGTTCAGATCAGAGATAATCCTTACTCAGTTCTTAAGTAGGTGCTTTCCCAACACTTCTTTCCCTTGGAATCTACTCCAGTTGGCATGAATTTAAGCACTGTTTGTGTGCTTTTGCTTCCAGACTGAAGTCTATTGCACCAGAAAGTATGGCCACAGACGTACTTCTTATAGGAAATACCCCAAGGAAGATCCACTAAGCTGAATCTCCTGATTTATGCAAAGCAGTGACAGCAGCTGCATGGCTCTAATTCGGTGGAAGAGAAGCCAGGAGAGAGGGAGGCTATTGGCTTCTCCACCTGAAAAGTTAGAGGAGTCACATGCTGGTCACACCTCAAAGCTCCTCATGGGTGATTTTGACTATTTTTTTTTCTTTTTCACATTTGCAAACTGCTTTGAACAGTACTTCTTATTTTTGGTACTGCAAGGGCTATGGTGGAGGCTGCAGCTTCTGAGGATATGAAGATTCACAGAACGAAGCCTTTGCTGTGATCACAGACACACTGAGGCCCTTGACCACCATGTACAAGGCAAGAGACTGCTTCTTCTGGCCAGTGCCGTGCCCACAGCTGGGCAGCTGCATCATCCCCTTTCTGTGGTGGGACAGGCTGCCAGCTGGCACTGCTGGGCTGCTGAGCAGGGCTCGCGTCTCCGTCCATCTGTGACACATCCGTGGCCACAGAAAAGAGGTGGAAGTCCCCATCATAGCACAAGAGAGCACTGGGCTGTTCCAAGGAAGAACCTGTGAGACCAAGGGGAGGACAGGGGCAGGCAATGCCAGATGCCCTCAGGATGGTCATTTAGAGCAGCCAGCAGCATCTCATCCTGCTGAGTTGGGAATTCTAGTATGCAAAAAAGGAACAAAAGCATACAGGGGCAGCAGGGACCCCAAGGTGCTCTACGACAGCAGGAGCCCTATCCCACGGATGGGCTCAGTCCCTCCCAGTCCTCCACCTCCATCCACTTCTCTGCTGACTCTGTGTAAGCTTTCCTCCAGCCTGGTTCCTTGTTCATGAACAAATCTCGTAGAATCCTGCTGTCACATTTTTCTAGGGATTACCACCCCATGTCCCACATTTTAAAGGAAGAGCTCGTCCTCTGGCAGAGCCTTTCATCTCCCACTCATACATTTAACACAGTCAAAACAGGTGATATTCAAGGATCCTATTACCTGCTGGTGGGAAGAAGCTGGCCTCGTGCCAGTTCCTTGGGAAGAGATGCCAGCACTTTGCAACTCCTGCTAACCAGCCGCACAGGAGCCCTGTCAGTAAAGTGGCCCCGTACCTGGCTGCTTACCTATGGAAGCTCAAGGCAGCTAGCTCACTTCTAAAAAAGGACTAATTAAACCTCATTTATAAAAGTCTATATGGGACCACTATGTTAATTAAAGACAATTTAAATGGCCTTATTTAGTAGCATTTGGGAGTAAATTAAACTGAATTAAGGCCCCTTTAATTCTGGATGAGAATTTAATGCAGAATTTTAATGGTCTACTTTAGATTTAGTTAATTCAATTTAATTTTCTTAAGAATACTGTATAGACAAACACTGAGCAATGAGGTACCTACTAAGGTACCTGCTCCAAGCTGAGCTCATTCTTCAGCTTCTCTGGGAGCTGATAGGGCTGGGGCTGGCTGCCTTGGGATCTATGTGTTTCTGACAGCTTTGGTGTCCTAAATGCCTTGCTCATCTGTGCAGTGACCTGATGGCTCATCTCACTGCACTCACCAACATGTGCTTCTGGTGATGAACTGAATTCTCCTATCACTTGCAACTCAGGGACTCAAGAGGCTCGCAGAGCTGCCTCTGGATTTTCTTTTACAGTGAGCAGTATCATTTATGACAGAGGACTCAGAACATTCTGGAATTAAAGGAAAAGCAAATGATGATTTATGCCCTTTCTTTTGAAAAGGGTCACCATGCCTCCTGAGGAAAGCTGAGCAGTAATGCTGGAAGCAAAGCTGAGCAACATCCCTTTATGGTAGTTTGTTTTTACAGTGCAGCCACTCAGGTTCATGGAGAGGCTACCTGAGAGACCATCTGCTGCTCTGGCTGGCCTTGATAAAGAAGTCTCTGATGGCAGCACCATTGTGGGTTGCTGGAGTGAAAGCCCACCAGCTGAGCAAAGCCTTGGTTTGGACACATGCCCAGTGGAGGCACTGGGGAAAGGTTACCCCTACTCGTATGCTGGGCAAGATCTCCTGGCCTCCAGACCCTGGTGCTGTGTGCTGTAGTGATTCCAGAGGAGAAATGGAGCTTAGGTCTTTTCAGCAAAAAGGAACGTGTAGCAAGGGAGGACTAGAGGAGAAGCTTATCAAGAATGTGCAGAACTCACGTTTGGAGCCTGAATACCTGCAGTCCTTGTCACACTGCTTGAGGTCCTCCCAGTGCTGCCTTCACCCATGAGTATGGGATTCCTAAGCAGCTGCAGACAAGTAGGTGGATTTTTCTCTGAAACATTCTATTTTGAACTTATTCCATGGCTTTTAAGGAGACCCTCATAAGCAGTGTGCAGAGTAATTACTCCCTGAGTAGCCCAAGGGCTCCTTGCCGAGCAGGCAGGTTTCTGAGCTCTGGAGGAGAGCGCATGCTTCCAAGGGACCATACCAAGGAAATTTATTTGGTTGTCACTGTGTGCCTGACTAGACATGGCCTTAGGTACTCCTCCAAGTAAGCAGCCTTGATCTCTGCCTTTGGTCTTCGTGATTGATGGCATTAAGTTATAGGACGAGCTTATTTCCTCAATGACAGATGGATTGGGCACACCCTGACAATTTTTTTCTCATGCGCTTTTGTCAAGGAAAAGAGCCAGGCTTTGAGGGGCTTTTGGACTATAAATCTGTTATTGTTGAGGGCTGAAGTGACAGAAGCAGCAGAAGCCTCACCATCACCTCAGCTGTCTCCAGGGGCTGTGCAGGGTCTCAGCTGAGCCTAGGAAAACAGCTCCTCCACACCCCTGTGCCAAAGCCAGGGGGAAACAGTCCCACTGTCCCTGCCCAGGATGCATCAGGGATTCAATATCTGATAAGTCCTCCCCTCTGTGAGCACCTTGCCCCAGCATCATGTCTAGCAGCAGTACCCAGAGCATCCACACTCCACCAGCACCCTCTCTGTTCTGAAGCAGCACTCCTGGCTCACCAGGCAACCTCAGGTTTCCAGCAGCTAGGTCAAGAGCAGAGAGAAGCAACAAATTCAAGTAATAAATAATGCTGAGGAAAACCAAGCAATTGCGCAAGTGCTTGTGACAGCAGCATTTACTGTTTTGCTAAGCTTTTCCCAGATGCGGCGTCTCTGCCAGAAAATGTCAGTGGTCCCCTTATCCAGAAATACTCCTGCCTGCTCAGCCCCAGTTTAGTTTGGATGCAGTGTCTGCAGCTCTGGATTTGCTGTTCTCTGACATGCCTGGGAGCAGTCACTACTTCAGAACTAAAAGAATAATAGAAGTTGAACAAACACTTCATGGTATTAACATAAGGTATTTAAATAGACAGTCAAAGACTATTTTATCCCACCCAGAGCAATGTGAAGAGCAGAAGATTTATGCCTATTGCTAAGCAAATACCTCCTAAGAAGTCACATCCATCTGGGAAGTGGTTTTTGTTCTAAGGAACTGAAGGCAGACCAGGAGTGTCTGCTCTGGGCCCCCAGGAAGTCAGGGAAGGACGTGGCAGCCCCGCTGAAGTCCCAAACCCAGTGGTTAATTCCTGGACAACTTTGGGACCTTCTCTGCTGAGTGGGCTCATCGTGAATCTCTCGGGACACAGGCTGGGTTTCCCCAACGCTTTTGTTAGGAATGAGAGGTCCTGGCTCTGACCGCACATTGCCTGTCAGGAAATTCATTTCCTCCTTCTCCGGGCCGGGCCGGTGGGGTCAGCGCGGACCCCAGACACGGGGCCGTGTCGCCACGGGGCCGTGCCGCTGCCCGCCGGCCTGCGCAATGTGGGGCAGCGCCGGCCGCCCCGGGCCTCCCACGGGACGGATGTGTGTCAGCGGGGCAGCGAGACAAACAGCCGCAGCTCCGCTCGCGGCTCCCGTGATGTCAGCGCCGGCGGCCCAGCTGATATGACTCAGGAGGTGTCAGCGCGGTGGCAGGCAGGGGCCAGGAGGTGGTTCCTACCTGCTCAGGCTACACCTGGAGAAGGTGTTAACTGGCCCAAGAAGCAGGGGAGAGGTCGTTCCCAATGCCTGGCATGGCCACGAGCGCGGAGACGAGCGCTGAGCTGCGCGGTACCGGAGGGGAGCGCCGCGTTCGCGCCCCTCGCAGCAGTTGTGCAACGCTCACGGTGCAGCCGAGCAAACAAGACCGGCCTCTCCCTCCGCTCGCACTGCTGTGGGAACAACCCAGTAAAGTGAGGCAAGACCGTGCTTTCGCTCCCTTCGGCTGGGGATTTCCCCGGCGCGGGCGTGCCGTGCTGGTGTGGGGCTGGAGCAGAGCTGGACCCTGCCTGCTGCTGGGGAGATGTGGATTCGCGTGGTGTCCGGGGCAGGGGGGGCTCCCCTGGCACAGCACTGTACTCAGGATGCTATGGCCGGCGGCTTGGACCACTGCCACCCCCAGCCCCAATCCTGGTCCTTGCTGCTGTGCCACGGTGGGAGAGCCCAGCCCGGCCCCAGCCTGTCTTTCTGCTTTTACACAACTGTGTGCAGAAGTGATGCATTTATTGCAAAACAGCTTCTGGAGTGGAGACTCAAGAGACACAATATTCAGTATGTGGAATCTGAGGTCGGTTTGTCAGACAGTTTCAGTTAAGACTCGCCAGTCTTAACATCCTCCCAAGCCCACACACCTGATTCACAGATGACATCAAGTAAAGGGGGCAAAGAAGTGATTGCACTTTTGTTTTGCTCTTTGGGACAACTACCCCTTTCCTAAGAATCAGATTTGCTTTCTCAGCCTTCCACCTAGAGGCCTAAGCAAGGCTTTACAGCTTAGTCTAAGTGTTCTGATTGATTGTCCCAGCTTTATGAAACGAGCATTTGGGATGAGAAGGGTGATGTGATGCAGAGAGCAGGTGAATGAGAGGCCAAGGCTGGTTAACGCCGCTCCCAGTCCTGCTGATAAACGCATGTTCTTTACTAGGCTTGTCTGTCCAATCTGATGTGCACAAATGGAAACTTGTCCTTTGCTTTATAATCTTAAATTCTCTCCACAGTAACTACCAGCAAATTCCAATCGGTCAGAGCAGGAGGTGGATCTGCTGTGCCTCACCCCTGTCCCTGTTGGTGATCCTGCCTCTTTGCAAACCTGGAGGAGCAGCACATCCTTCTTTTCCTCCCTGCTCCATGCAGTGTTTCTGTGAAGGTGGAAAGTTGCCCATTTACCAGCAATAATTGCATTTTGGTAGAAAACATGTTTTCATGAAAACAGGAGGCTGGCTTTTGGTTCCCATTTAGGTTTCCTTTAACAGACACTCATTAATGTGCTGATGAAATTAAGGGAAAAACCTGTGCATGCAACAGCTACTTAAGAACCATGAACAGCAGTGAGCCAGCAGCTTGTTTTGACTCCTCAGGAGTGTGCTGTGCCTTGCCAGCAGCATCAGTTTCTGGGGTTTGCTGTTGTCACACGCTTCGGGTTGCTTCTGCACAGCTGCAATCCCCGTGGTCCTGCAGGAGGAGCTGCAGAACTGCCCAGAGCTTCCTGGAGAGGAATGCTGTGGGGATTGGGGGTCTGAAATTTCCAAAGAAATGTCTTTGACTATTCCTGAAGGGAAAAGTTGAGCACCTCCCATTGCAGTGCTGCTGGGCTGGCTCAGTACTCTGAGCATCACCAGGTGACAGTGTGATGAAAGACTCCTGAGCAGTAAATACTGATCAATTTAACATGACTATAAAAAAATCCATGCCAATAACCTGTTGCAGCTTAAGGCATTTAAAAAATTCTCTATCTTTTTCTAATTCTCTATAATAATAATTAAATGACCTTTAAAATGGCAGTGGGTGGAAAAATTGTGCAAAGCTGAATAGCAATTCAGCAACTGCTGAAGAACATTGAAAATCAAGTAGAAAAAACTCACTTTGATGTTAAGGAAGGTGAAGCAATCAAGTCTGAAGCTGGAAGTTTGTTCTTCATTTGTGCTGATTTACAGATCCCATTGAGCAGAATAAATATGGGATCACTGAGCACCCAAGGGATCAGCGAACACCTCCCCGTGCACAGGAACTACCACTGGCCTCAGCTCCCTTAGTGCTCAGTGGTCACATCTGCTCCCGAGCAAGGGACAGCAGAGTGATGGCAACAAGTTTGCTTTGCCATGACCAGCAGCTCTTGGAGAGTGGTTGAAGCTACTTTGATCCTTCTGAGGGTCCCTCCCGAAGAGCTGGATAAGTCCCCTGTGTGCACTCACACACCAGGTCCGAAAGACGGGGCTGGAGAGGAAGGAGCTGGTCCTCTTCCCCATACCCACCTGCCAGGCAGCAAATGGCCCCTCTGCCCTTGTTGTTTTGAGCACTGCTGGTTTTGCCGTGCCAGCCAGCAGCAGGTCTGGGTCACGCAGGGCCGGGGATGCACACAGCTGGAGGGCTCCTGTGCTTCACTGCAGATACCCAGAGGCAAGCAGTGGTGGGTGACAGAGGGGACAGAAGCACTGGTGGGTGACAGAGGCCAGGCCAGGCAGAGCCTGCAGCGTCCTGGGAGAGGAGCTATTGCTGCGCTGCGCCGGCACAGCCTCCTTGCTGGTATCGCCGCTTCGCAGCCTTGCGCTGGATTTGATCCCTACAATACATGGGATTTATCTCTCTCACTTTCATGTGCCTTTAAGGAAAACACCACTTTTTATCTCATTTCTGCTGCTTTTTATCATCACAAAGAGTTTTTAATGAAATGAGAAAGTGTCTGTTTCTGCAGGCCGGCGTGGCGTGGGTAATTTCAATATAAAACAAACAAGGCAGCTTTCAAAATTAAAATTTTATGTGTGGCATTTTCTCATTTAACGGAATGCACAAAGACAGGCAAAACCAATTAACGGGAGGTTGAGACTCAGCAATTGGCAAAATTAAGCAACAGGACTCTGCAAATGGAATGATTTGTTCAAAGAAAGTTGGGGAAGGGGATGGAGAGGAGGGAGGAAGCAAGGCTGTGATCAAAAATCCACCATCTCTGAAAAATAAATGCAGACAACCTGCTTCTTAACTCATGTTCTTTAGACGGGCTCCAGAGCCCCACAGGCCAGGTGGAATGGCATAGCCTGTGAACACCAGCTTCGGGGGAGAGCTGGGGATGTCCCAAGTCAGGGCCTGGATGCTGTGAGTGGCAGGAGAGGTTGGCTCCCAAAATGTACCTGGCCCAGAGCAGCAGCTTGTGTCAGGTGCAGGGCTCCTCTAATGACCCTTCAGGAGAGGGCTGCTTCCATTCCCAGATTTTCCTCTGCTTCCAAATCCCCTCCCCTCCCACCAAGGAAAAAATCATTTCCAGCAGGAGTTAAGCTGGAGACAAGAAGGAAACCAAGAAGGGGAGGCTGGAGGTGGCTGAGCAGGAGCAGAGGCAGCCTCTGCCACCCGCACATGGCCCTGCTCCTGTGCAGGGCCATGATCAGAGGAACACTGGGGGCTCCAGATGAACCATCTTAAAAGAGAGGAAGAGTGGAATTAAGGCTAATCACTTGCTATCAACCATCAACCGGGGCTGTGCCTGCCGAGTTCAGGATTTACAGTCCCTGGGAGCCAACCTGAGCTGGGCTCTGATTGCCACAATCACTGCAAAATGGGGCTGGGGCTTATTTGCTTGTTTAGCTCATGATTTGTGGTGTGAAGTGCTGAATTCTTTAAGGTCAGAAAGTGTCTGGACCTTATTTGACTGGGAATTTAGGCCTGCTGGACTAGAGCAAGGCTGAGTCCTGCCTCATCACACAAGTGAGTCAAGATTTCTTTTTGGTGTGCTGCCTTTTGCTGGAGCCACAGAGATCACAGTGCAAGAGTCCGTTGGCCTGGCAAATGAAATGTGGAGCAGCATTATTCCCTGTGCTTCCAGCTCTGGTTTCCACAGAGCGACTGATGGAGAAGGCAAAAGTCACTTGCCAATGAGGGGCAGTAGCCATCCAGCCCTTGCACGTGGCTCCTTGCATGTGGCTGCTCAGCTGCATTTCTTAAAAGAAGATGCAATTCTTGGGGGGAAGAAGTTGGGAAGGGATGTGCTGAACACCCGTAGCAGCCTGGGCAGAAAGACATTGTGCACTTTGCACTCACTTGTGTCAGAGATAGAGCTAATGTGACACTATTTCAGCCCAACACTATTTGTGGCTGACAGTCTGGAGGTGCCAGATGAAAGGAGGGATCCTTAGGCCTGGGTCTGGAGGGCGACACCAGCTTCCAACCAGCAGGAATCACCCAGTGCCTCTGGCAGCCACTGGTTCAGCCTGGCCATGGGAGCACCTGGAGAGTGGCATAGGGCTCCCTGGGGCATGGGCATGGAGCAGGAAGCTTCTGGGTCTGGGAAATGAAACTTCACTGAAAGGAGAAAAGCATGGCTGTGGAAAGAGAGGAGCAAGCTGCCAAACCAGGTAATCCATCTCCGGAGCGTCTGCGTCAAGATGATTCATGTCTTCCAATTTACTCCCAGCTCAAATCTAAAGTAAATCAGCCCAGACGGTTCCCGCCCCGTGCCAGGACATGGTGTCAGTGTGGAGAACATCCCATCCCGCCCATCCATCTCGCTGGGCTCGCAGCTCCCAACTTTAAAGTGTGTCCTTCACAATTAGAGCCAAACTGTTTGTTTGTTGATAGGTGACGGGAGGAGAGGAGGCACCCTGGGAAGCAAGATGGGATGTGAAAAGGGATGATGAGAATGGATTTTTTTTAATATGCTGCTCAGTTGCTTTCCTGCAGCAAATCCTTCCACAGGAGAATAGCTCAGGAAGATCGTTATCAATATTAGTTCCCACCTGTAATAAGAAAGTTGTCCAAAGTCTTAATTACCTTTTAAAACTATTTACAATCCTCCTGCCTCCATCTGTGGCCTTTCTGCCAGTCCTGATACCACACTGCCTCCGCCAGCAGCCTGGAGCCAGCCCTGGTGCCACAGAGGGATGTGACCCGTGGGGAGAAGGGAACATGGGAGCAGGTCAGTGCACCCGTCTGCAAAGCCACTGGTGGAGAGTGGGATGGCCCCTGTGCCCCAGCACAGCCCCCCAGGACAGCCTGCGCTGCAGGAGGAGCTGCAGGGACACAGATTCCGGCTGTTCCCTTACACTGGCATCCCACAATATATTACAGCTCATTTCTGCCACAGGGCCGTGGTGCTAAGGGAAGGCAAGCTGGGAGGTGCCTCAGTTCCACCATCAGTGGGAGCAGACTGTGTCCCCCCAAGCTGCTCCTGCTACCCATGGATCCTCTGCTGGAGAGATTGGACAAAGCAGGCTGTGGCTCTGCTGCAGCCCTGCTGTGTCCTGCAGCCCGTGGGGCTCAGCCATGGGGTCTGGGGGGATGTGGGTAATGAACAGCTCTGGCTGCAGACCTGGGAGCAGTGACACAGCTCTGAGTCTGCTAATGAGCCAGACATTTTAGGCACTAATTCACTTTATGATGAGAGTGCTGCTCCTACTCAGATTAAGTATTTATCTACTTGTTTAATGCGAATCAATAACTGAATAACTGTTTGATGGGGTGGTGGCATTTGTGGAACTCCACAGTCATTTGTAAGTCATGTTTTAATGCCTTTCTAATGAGCAATACCAGCTCCTCACCACTCAGGCCATGCACTGAGAGCAATGAACCCAAACACACCATCCTCAGGGGCTTTCCTTGGTGTTCCATCCACTCCTGCCTTCCAGTCCTCTCCTTTCCCTGTGTCGGAGCAGCTGAGGGGCTGCAAAGAGCTTGCAGCAAAGCCAAGCCCTAGTGGGGTCTCAGCCCAGTATTGACACGGGCTGGGAACTGCTTTGACTTGTCTTCTACCAGGTCTGCTCTTTGCAGGAGCTGCAAAAGTTATCCCTTAGAATCTAATTTTCATTTTGCTTCAATTATTTTGTGCCAATGAATTTGGAAATTCTTGGACAATGGGACTTGCCTGTCTGGGTAAGCTCTGCAGAGTTCAATTGTGTGTTGTAGGCAAGGCCAGCATCTGGGTAGGAAAAGAGTCTGGGAGTTTCAAATCCAGGCAAGGGAAGGACTTCAGGGTGCCATCTCACCCCTCTCCCTGCTCTAGGCCCTGCCCAGTTGGCTCTGATGGACATTTTTTGGGTAGTTCCAAAAGGATTGGTAAAGGAGACGTTTTAGCAGCTCTCAGGCAGTGCATCCTGCAGGCATGGTTCTGGAGTTGTGCCTCCAAAGTGTCCTAGAAAGGGTCCCCAGAAGAATTAATTTCCAGCTGGGTAGGACTTTATGTACTCCAGCCATGTTTAATTTGCTGAATATTTCATGTTGTTGTTTTTGGTAGCTCTTCAAACTCCTCAAAAGTGAGAAGACAAACTTTTCCATCTATTATCTTGGGCCATTTTGCATCTGTTACCCCATGGCTGCAGTCCCAGCGCTGGAGGCACCATATGGCTTGCATTGTGATTAGACATAACACACACAAGGAGCAGCAAGACTGAAAAAATGGTCTGGAATTAAAATTCACCTTGTTGCTAACTGCAGAGTAAATTACTAAGCCAGAGGGACCAGGTATCACTGCAGTGGGCAGAGGGTGTTTGTTTCTTTGCTGAAGGAGCCCTGGAGTATTTTGATATTGTGTCTGATTTAAAAACACAGGAGTTGCTCCACTCGTGGTGCAGCACGGCGCTGCCTCATACTGCTAATGAGAGCGGCACAAATACCAGAGTGGTGAAACAGGCCCTAAATACTACTTATATTTTCCATGATATGGGAAATAAGAGTGTTCCTGAAGGAGCTCCTTCTGGGAAGTACTGACACAGTGAAAATAATCCGCTCATGCAGCAAACCGGCAATTAGAGAGGTACCTGGGTGAGTTGCCTGTCATCCCCAGCAGGACATGCCAGGTTGAGCTGCTCCTCATCCTCAGCAGAACATGCCTCAGCCTGGGGTAATGGAACTGAAACAGGGGCCTCCCATGTTCCACCTCTGATTCCATTAGCAGCTGCTCTGCAGTGGGGATGGGCGGGTGTTTCTCCATCTCTGCAGCGAGGAGATGGGCAGTGGGCTGTGACACAGCTTGGCGTGTGCTCAGGAACAACCTGCAGCCCAGACCTTTCTGGTCAGAGGTAACTGCATCAGCCCAGCTCAGCCCAGCCTGTCCATGCTCCCCCCTGTGCCTGGGACATGGTTCTCTGTGCTGTGCTTGAACCCTGAGCAGGCTGGGGTTTGACAACCATACGGCAGCAGTTGGAGGATGCGTCCCATTTGTGAGATCTCTGAGGGTTTCTGCCTTCACCCTTCTCTGCTCTCCTCCCTATTTGCAGTAGCAGCAGGGCTGGTACTGCCATCAGCGTCTCCTGCTACCGGGCAGCTCCCAGCTGCTTGCAGGGGGAATGTGCTGTGGAACTTGCTCTGGAAGCTGAAATTCAGCATTAAAGGGTCTGCCTCCCTCTTTGAAGTTGAAGCTAAGAGCAGGTTAAAAACACGGCAGTCTGGGTGGAAGCACAGGAGAACAAACTCCTGAGGTGTGCTGGCGCTCTCTGCACTGGGCCAAATGGATCCCAGGATCATATGGATCCTTTCCTTCTTATGGCACCCAAGTCCCAGCAGTTCCCTGTGGCACTGAGGGACCTCCTCGTGTCCTTCTCTGTCAGGTTCTGTCTGGACAGGACAGGGCTTGACTTGGATTTCAGCTGTGGTTTCCTGCACTCCGTTTTATCCCTCTGCATGGAGGTTTTTTCGAAGACTTGAAGCCTTCTTTGATCTCAGGATATTGATGTAAATATTGCATGATTCTGCCTCAGCCTCCAGGAAACCCAGATGTTCAACTGATCAGATCTTAACATCGTGTTCAGGAACCCTGAAAAGCACATGAAATAATAAACTTGTTCCAGCATGACGTTTCTCTGTTCAGGATCAAATTCAGGGTTTATTCATTATTCCTGACAGCTACTGCAGGAGGTAGAGCAGGTAAATAAAGTAGTTGTGGGCTGGGTCTGCATGAGCTGAATGCAACAGGTCACACACAATTAATATTCAAATCAGTCTGATACAGAGGCGTAAAACCTCCAGCCGGCCGGCTCACTGGGTGGAAAGCTGAGTAAGGCTGAGCCCAAGTTTTCCTAGAGTTCCTCATGCTGTTGTTTAGATAAGTTTAAATGAGCTGTGATTAAGCTAATTTCAAGCTAATTAACTCAGAAAGATATTCTCCACTTTTTAAAATTCTAAGTGGTTGTTCATTAGGAGCGAGCAAACGGGTGGAGGCTTCGGCACTGCAGCACAAGGAGCTAAATGCAGCAGAGCAGAGTCATTACTGAAATATGAATATTTGTCGTCTAATTAAATGGCATAATTAACGGACCGTTATGGTACTGCTGCCGTGGGGACGTGTGCCCTTGTGCATGCAGGTGTGGGGCATGGGGTATTCGTGTCCTGACCCCCTGCTGCCCTCCTGGCACACGGTCAGTGCTGCCAGACACACCTGGACTCGGCCCCGCGGTGGTGGGAGCAAGCTCTGGGGACAAGGTGGCACTTGGGGACCAGCCCTTGGTCCCCCCTGCCCCCAGGACAGGGTCCAGGAGACTGTTGGGAAGCATCCCTGCTGGCTTGTGCCCAGGGCTCAGGGTCATGCACTCCCCACATCAGTCTGCTCCAAAACCAAGATGGAAAAGCCCACCCCAGCCCTGCTCCTGGGACACTGCGATGCAGCTGCAGCCCAGCACTGCCAGGGTGATGAAAAATGAATGAAAACAAGATTGGGAGGAGAAGTGATGGGTCGATCTGAGGAGACAGCTCTGTCTGTGGTTTTGAGCATGAGCCTGGTTGTGTTGTTGCTGGATCTAATGGCTTTTGCAGTTCAGTTTCTGGCTCACTGGAGCATCACCTGATTGAAGGCACAGACTGGGCCATCCCCACGCTGCCACAGCCTTTGGTTCAGGCTGAGTGAGCACTCGGGAGTGAGCGGTGCCGTGGCTGCCTCCCTGTCTGCAGTGGCTGCCAGGCAGGCAGCTTGGAAAAACCTTCCAGGGAATGTGGTCTGCAGGGACCAGGATCTCTCACCCAGCCCCCCTGCACCCTCATGGTCCCCCTCTGCCATTGCCAAATCCCCTTTGGGTTGGCAAAGGTGCTCTGGCTGTGCCTGGCCAGCCCCGCTCCCCTCACGTAGAGGCTGAGGCACAGCCATGTGCTGGCAGGAGCATTTTGTGAGTAGCAGAAGATGCTCAAGGAGGTGGTGACCCCTGCTTTAAAACCCCACAAAGCCATAACACAGAGCATCATGAGTGCAGCACAGACATAAGCTGTGTATCATCATAGCTCATGAGTTTTCCTTTCCTGCCCAGGTCATTCTGCATTGAATGAGAGCTCTTTATCCTTACGTCCTTCTCTCCGTAGCTCTTGTTCCATCAAGTGAAAAACCTGAAAATCCTCGAGCAGGTTATGAAATACAGTTACAATGGAGTGAGAGGCATTAGATTGAAGGATTGATCCCAGCAGCAAAGCCATTTCCCTCTGTTGTGCACATATAAATGAACCTGGATTGTGTGTTGAGTGATGAGCTGCCTCCACAGATGGCTCTTGGCACGGGGAGGGGGCAGGTGCACCCTGTGGCATGTTCCCAGGATTCTGGAGCCAGTCCTGTCCTCTGCATTCTCCTCTCTCACCCCTTGAGAAGGGACAGTGGGACCATGCTGCTCCTGGCAGGACCAGGGTGGCTCAGCTCTCCCTCTTTCCTTACTCTCATGAGTGCAGCCCCCTTGCAGAGAATGTGGTGGCCCAGATTTGGGGTTCCCACTGCCCAAGTCCTTCCAGCACCCCTCAGTGATATTATTGAAATTTCACAGTCATCAGTTTCAGAAATTATTTCTGAAATTTCCACTGCTCTTGGAGCTGTAATAATTTATCCCTACATTTTCCCTCAGGAGCAAGGGAAGAAGAGCCACCATCCCCAGCAGCAGGTCCCTCATCTCCTGTCTTCAGACTTCTTTTTTATTAATAGGTACAAATATCACTAACATCCCCCTAGAGCCTGCTGCCCCTTTTCTGTCCCTGCCAGGGAGAGGGAAGCTCATCCCACTGGAACTCTAAGTGCAGGATTCCTCCTCCCTCACCTCTGGCTCACACTGCTGCAGGGGCACAGTTACTAGCCCAGGCTGTTAGCTCAGCTTAAATGGAACAGCGTAGCAAAAGGTGTCTCCAAAGGGGACAATAAATCAATGTTAAAATCTATTTTGCCTAATAACGCAATGATCTTTTCTAGCAAGAGAGAAGACCCTGTTTGGAACACGCACCAACATGAACTGCTCCTCTCCAGCCTTGCTCTCAAGTCTGCTCTGCCTCACCAGACCAGAGCCGCTGGGTTTGTGCAGCGCAGCTCAGGACAGGGGCTGTGCCATGAGCTCTGCTTACAGTGCTGTGTAGTTTGATGCTAATTTGAGGTAATGAATTAAACTTAAAAGTCATAATCTCCAGTGCTGCAATCTCTCATCTGTGGCTTCGAAGATTTACAGAAGGTTTAGTGCAAACCAATTCCTTGTGAGAGCTTGTTCTTGTGATTAGTAGTGATGAAGGGGAAGGATGTCACCTGATTATTTCATAACTCTCAGAAATGCAAACAGATTTTTTTTTTCCCCATTTGTATCCCTGTCTGCTTTAAAGGGAAGCAGCAGCAAAATTGTGGGGGAAGAGCAGGAAAACCATCCCAATTTTGGGTCTGGCATTGAGCTCCAGCATCCCCTGCCTGGGCAGACAGTGTTGCCCTACACCACTGCCTTGGGCTGAGGTAATGGCTCTGCTGGCATTACCCAGCTGATGCCATGAAGATTTTTGCCTTTTCTTTTATATCCCTGTTATACCTTTTTACAACTTCTGTATTCCCAGTGCTTTTTGCCTCCATTCTTGGATTTGTTTGTCAAGCTAAAAGACTCAACATTTTAGAAGCTTCATAGCCAGGGATCAGTGTGCCCCAGAGCCCAAGGTGCTCTCCAGAACACATTCTGTAAACTCAGACAGAACCATCCAGGGGAAGGTTCCTTGGGGAGGGGGGCTCACTTGAGCCTCTCCTTGGGGAATCTTTGATAGATCTGCTAATTAGTAAAACCTATAATGATATACCCAATGTTGGGAGGGGGAACAGAGAGAGACAGAGAGAGATAGACTCGGTGGGGTGCATCTCGATGCATATGACCTGGACACGTGCACCCAAGGATCCTTAAAATAAATCCCAAGGTAAAATCCCTTTTCCCCTTCTAACCGTGTATGACTCTTGATTTTAAGACCAGGAAAAGGCATCACAGCCCCCCAGGCCAGGACCCTGATGCCACTAGGGATGAATGTCCCTGCTGAGCCCCGCCATGGCCCTTGCAAGTCCAAGGCCTCAGTTCAAAGGGGAACAACTTAAAAGCCTAAAATGAAGCAAGTGCTTAGTTGGGCAGAGATGAGATTTATTTATTACTGGCATTGCATGAGGGCCTCTGGCATCCTGTGAAGTGCAAAGGTCTGGCACTACAGACCCAGGAGAAACTGCTCTTCATCTGAATGTAATTCATAATAATCATGGCAACATATGGCAAGTGACATTTCAAAGCATCTAAATCTCACCAAGGCACAGGTAGGCTTCCTAATGTAAAATATTCAGCCTGGTGCCAGAGAAAATGTGAGAACGACAGAAAACCCAGCAGTGACAATGCTGGGAGTTAGAAGAGAGTCCCTGGAAAATGACTCAGTTGATGATATCAAAGTTCACAAATTTAAGTGTCTGAGAGTGCACTTTCCTGACAGCTGAACATTTCCTCCAAGTCTCATAATCTTGTAACAAATTAAAGGCAAACAGGAATTCATCAAAAGCAACAGTCTCAATTGTTATAGCAAATTGACTTTAGATTATTGCTGGAGATGGAGTGAGGACAGGGCAGCAGCTCCCTGAGCAGGTGTGAGCATGAGCAGGGGGACATTTACCCCACAGTAGGGATGGCTTCAGATATCAACAGCCAAATCAGAGCCACTGCTGTGACATCTCTGTGTCACTGACCAGCTCCCCTCATCCCCCCATTTCTCCCTGGGAGAACTGTGGCCCTTCCCTGGTCCCTGAGAGTGGTGGCTCTGAGAGAGCCGTGCCTTGGCCCAGGACACCTGCCTGAGGCAGAGACCAGTGACAGACCCGTGTCAGCAGAGCCCGATTCCTCCTTCGGGGGCCTCCCCACCACACTCCTCACTGCCGTGTCCCTCAGCACGTCCCCTGTGTGGGCAGGATGTGGCCAACATCTCCCAGGGTGGCAGAGCTTCTGTGAGCTCCTGTCTCCTGCTCCAGGCACCCCCTGCAAAGTGTCTGTCTGTGTGTCTGCCTGTGTGCCCATTCAGCTCCAGGGAGTTCTCCTCATCTCCACTCCAGCTTCTGTTTGTTAATGTGGTTCAGCAAATAAATAGCGAGTTGTGGGTTTTTACCATTATAAACCAGCCAAGATATGAGTGGGTGAAAAATGACAGATGAGTGGAAACAAATCCTCCAGAATCATAAAAAGATACCAGAGGGGGAAAAAAGGCTTTTTACTGTGATTGTGCAGAAAATCAATAAAGCCCCACTACAAGGCAATGCTGCAGATAACAAGCAGATTATATCAGTTTTCATGGAACATATTGTTTGGCAGGCGGAACGCTCTCAGAGGCTGTAATGGTGCCTCATAAAGTTTAAGTTAGTGTTGTTGGTGAGGAGATTTAAATAAAACCTAAATGCTGACATTTTGATGGTTATTATTTATTCAATAGCCTGAGATGTCAAACCTTGTTGTCTTCAGTTTTCCAAGGAAGAGAAGCTCCAGACAGAGCAGGCCTGGAGTGATGGATAGCCATTTCATCCCACACTTCAGCACAATCCCAGGTGGATATTCTCCCAGAAACAGGCTTGAGGGCAGCCACAGAGACACTCCGCCTTTGACAGAGAAAATTCCTATAGCAGAAATATCTACCTTTGCCCTCAGACACGCAGCCTACCTGTCCACGTGCTCCCCAGGAGCATCCCTAGGGCAGGCAGGGTTCCAGCAGCGGGTGCTCCATGCCTGCACTGAAGTAGCCATGCTCGCCAGCCCAGGCTCCCCTGCAAATCCATCCTGTACCCACCGTGGGAGGCCATGGGCTGAGCCCTGACAGGATGGGTTAAGGACTGCAGGGCTCTGAGGGTCACCCTGCAAATCAAGTGATCGATGCCATGCCAGTGACAAGGGAGAAATAAGATGGCCCTGAGCAGCCAAGCTTTGCCCCACACCTTGGTCATTGGGAGAACAGGAGAAATATTATTGGGGCTTAAAGTCAAATGGTTTTGCTCTACCCATGGAAACGCTGTTGTTTGGTCTCCACAGGATGTCCCTGACAGCCTGGTGCCAAGTGCAGCCGGTTGCAGAGCGCTCACTCTTCTGCTAATTGCAAAGCTAATTGTTCTTACTGCAGAACCCATTATAGTGTATCGTTATACTGCAGTTAACGAGATGTTTGGATTAAATGGCTCACTAAAAGTCAATAAAAAGAAATTTGCTTGACTATTCCTTTAATTTTTCAGATGCAGTGTTAATTCACTGTTAATTCTCCCCAAAGGCCTGGATTCATTAAACTGCTTAACACAGGACTAATAAATATATATATATATAATGCAAAGGCATTAAGGCAGAAGCCCAAAGCAGTGAGCACGGGGAATCAGAACCTCAGAAGAGGGATCAGAACCCCAGAGCAGGGAGCACAGGGGATTAGAACCACGGAACAAGGGATCAGAGCCCTAGAGCAGGGAGCACAAGGCATCAGGGGGATGTTGCACAGTGCAGATGTCAAATGGACACAGAGCTGCCCCCCAGAATGATCCCAATGACAGCATTAGGCAACTCCTGTCCCCTGGCAGGGCAGGGCAGTGTCACACGCTGCACTACAGCTGGGGAAAAGGATGGCCCGCCTGAAAACATCCCTAAATGGTGGGGGAGAGATAGCAGGGGGAGAGGGTGCACCAGCCTTGCCAGGACTCACTGTGAAGGGCACCTGGGGACAAGCAGAGCGTCACGGTGCAGTGAGGGCATGGTGCAGTGGGAATCTCCATCCCTGGGCTGATCTGGTTCTCAGCATGTGCCAGCACAGCTTGGAGCCACAGGTCAGGCTAGTGACTGCTCACCTGGCCTGGGTCTGTGGCGGGCACTGCCTCTCTGCAACCACCATTCATCTGGGTTCACTTGTATTCTCCTGCAATTTCTGCCAGCAGATTGTCAGCCTTTCGGGACACAACAAAGTGCATCAGGAGCAGTATGAATATATCTATTCCAAAATTAGATGGAAGAGCTCACAGCACTTTTAGAAAGGATCCCAGGCATCTGAATTCTGAGCAGAAAAATATCATTTCAGCTGTAATGATCTATAAAGAAGGAATAAATGCCTTTCATACTGGCTTGTCTTGCAAAAAACATCCTCCTTTGTTTGTCTCATTGTTGTGTGCGCTCCATGGGATGCTGCCCTCGGGTTTCCACCTGCTACTGGAACAGAGCTGGAGCCGTTCAGAGAACAGCCAGACATTGGTCCAGCCTCGAGGAGGTTCAGGCCAGGTGGACAGGGGTGGGTGAGAGTTTTCTGCACATTTTCAAGGGCAAAGGCAAAACAATCTGATGAATACTGAGAAAATTTTACACTGAGTGAATGTGTAAAGGAAATCCTTTAGTTTCACTTCCCACTTTGCCTGGCACAGGCTCCTGACATGCTGCCAAGCAAGATATGACAGAGAATTATGCCTTTAACTATGAACAGAGGAAGTAGAAGCTGAAAAGCAGAATAAAGGAGCAGCCACTCCTATTGCCTGACACTGGGTTGTTCCCAATGGCTCAATCAGCTACCCTGACCACAGAGAGAGATGGGAGGACTTCTGGTGTCACTGATTCTGTTTCCAGAAAGGTGTCATTGCTGTTTTTAAGCCCACTTACCAGGCACCAGCCTCCCCACAGCTCAGTCACTGAATGCCACAGGCTGCGAGTGTCCCCTGTGCTGGCACTGTCACAGTGGGGCTGCACCAGCACTGAGGTTCTGCTGCTCCCCACCAGCTCCCACCACTGCCCTGGCACTCCTTGGGGTGTTTCGGGCTCCTCTGTTCTGGGACAGAGCTACCATCATTCTGCAAATGTGCTCCTAAGAAATAATGACACAACGGCTCAGTGCCAACGAGGGCCATGTGAAAAGCAGGGGCTACTTGAAAGTGAACAGCAGAATAAAGAAGATGACAGGAATCATGAAAGGCACAACATGAAATGGGATTTAATGGGAGTTCAGAGTCATTACCTAGATCACAGTTAGACAGGACACAGCATCTTCAGCAATCAGCTGTGTGCACAGAGGGTGACTCCTCCTTGCAGCACTGGGTGCCAGGTGTGGGTGCCCTGCCAGGCACCAGCATCACTTCACTGGCCAGGAATTCCCTTATGGAGAGACGTTGACAGGTGAGGAAGCTCTAAAGCCCCAAAGCCTCCTGCCAGCGGGACTCTGCCATGCCATTCACATTCCCCACAGTCACATCATCCATCCTTATCACACTGCCAAGAAATAAGTTCCTGTTCCCTAGGACTAATCCTCAGTCTCATTAAGAGCAGGGCTGGAATACTAAATTTTTAACCAGGGGAAGCTCCCTGGTCCATTACTGCCTTCCTCCCACGTTTATTAAAGCAATAACTTTGTTTTTAAAAGGCACATGTTTCCCGTGAGCTCTCTCACACTTTGGTGTCCTAATTAAAAAATATAAATTAGAGATTGAGCAGGTCTCCTGCTTCAAAGGAACGTAAATTGAGTGGCTTGAAGTCCTGGGGAAAGTCTGAACACAAAACACTCCAAGGTGGCTCTGCAGACAATGGCGCCTGAGATGAGAGGAGGAGGAAGATGGAGGTGGAGCAGCACACTGAGGCCCTCACTCACAGCTCTGCGCACTTTGGGGAAGTTCTTATTAAAATTTCATCACCTCTTTCTTCCGCAGAGCAGAGGAGCCCTGCAGGCTGCTCTGTCAGCTGGCACTGTCCCTGCCTTCAGAGCCTTGGAGGAGCAGCTGCTCCTGTGTCCCTGGCCCCACATCTTTCCGTGCTCTGCTCCACAGAGTTTTTCATCCCAAATCTGAGGGACAAGGAGGATTCTGGGGTGCAGATTCTGGGGACAGGGGTTAACAAGGTGACCTTTCTTTGTGCTGTGCTGGCTTTCCTGCTCTGGGTTTTGCCTGAATCAGTCTTACACCTTCTACAAGTCCAGAAAAATGGAATTTAGTGTTTGGCTACAAATGGAGAATTCTGGTGGTTTGATACAAAGCTGTATTTTTTCTTAGGTTCCCAGGTACATTTTTATTTATACACTCATACATATCCACACACAGATGTGCACATGAACCCCTCCAGCTCCTGGCCCCTGGCAGTCCCGCCCAGACCAGCAACTCATCCATAAGCATCACACACATCCACCTTCAGCTGAGAGATGTGGCTGAACTTTCCTCTGTTATCTTTCCGTTTCCATGGCAATAAAAGTAGCTTCTGATAATGGCTATTTCCTAAGTACTGTGAGGTTTGGTAATTTTAGCAGCATTATAGCACAGACTTCAAATGGTCAGAGTTGCTCAGGGTCGCTCTGGCTTGGGCTTTGAATTGTGAGTGGATGTGAACCAGGGGAGGTTTTTCTGGTTATCCTGAGCTTATTCCTTGTATGCCTGTTCCCAAGGGATCCACAGGACTCTGTTCAGTCCCAGGCAGGTTTTGGGACCGGCGTTGTTCGTGGTGTTGGTGTGACTGCAGGAAGCTGCCAGCTCACCTGTCACCTGAACCCCCCTCACAAACAGCAGCTGACTTAATTATTAGCATAAAAAAGAAATAATGCCCCATATTCCCCAAAGCCTGTGATACAGCTGGGTACAAGTAATGCCCAGGTAATGCACCAGAGGATGAATTCCAGCTCTGCCTGGATCATCCAAATGACTATTGATTCTGTGCCCACTCCCTGCTCCTCTGGAGCCGCACATTGTCTCCCCATAAGCTGCTGACCAGGTGCCTGCTCAGACACCTGACCCGTTGTTTTGGCTGGGCTGCTGCAGGAGCCCTTTGCCAGGGCTGGAATTCTCAGGGGGAAACACGGGACCAGGATCCTGCTCCTTCCCTCAGCTGCAGCTCATCCACCTCCTCCTGAGGCTTCACTTGCATCGACCCCCAGTCCCTAAGGAAACATTGCTGCCAGGAAGAAACATTCCACTTTCCCCACATTTTCAGTGCCTAGCTATAAGTTTCCATTCATTTCCAGTTCCATTCCTGGAGCAGGTGGGTGCTCTGGCACAGCCTCGCTCTTCCCATGCTGTCCCTGGGGACAGCCCAGAGGCCTCACCCAGGGAGCACCTTCCTCTCCAAGCCATGTGGCAGTAATTTAATCTCCAGATCTGCCAAGCATCATCCTGACCTGCAGAATCACATTCCTCCTGCTCTCAATAAGCCAACCTTTAATATGAAGTGTGAAACTTCTAATTTAGTGTCGTATCAAATAATAACTGTCGTGTTTAAACTGTTGCTTGTATTAGTCAAACAATCACAGATCAGAGCCAGAGGCTTCTCGTCTCTCTCATTACCACTGACTTGCAATTAATATTTATAAAGCAGGACAGATTTTTCTTTTAAAGGGAATTTTCAACTGTCCTTCGGATTCTCAGACACAGGCTGCAAAATTTATAGGCTCTCCTTCACCTTCACTCTAAGAGAACAAAGCTTTTCATCTGACATATTTATAATTTTAGTCTGTAGGGACAGAAATGAAGCAAAGCACGGTGAGAGATGGCAGAGAGCTGGGAAGGGGAGGGGGGAAGCCAGTGGGCAGTGACAAGCACCAGCAGTGATAGGCATTGGCAGCAAGGGGCAACTGGTAAACACCAGCAATTGTGGGCTCAGTTTCACAAAGCACACTGGAAATGCCCCTGGATTTGAGGAGGGGAAGATTAACTTTTGGAGCATTTATTTTAAAAACAACCAAAAAATTTCCCCCTTTGGTGAAAATTTTCATAATTTCCCATTGTAAAATCATTCAATTTATTCACAATATTCCTGAATATCTCATTGTGAAACTGAAATTAAAATATCCCAATAGACTCTGGCAGAAACCTTTGCATAAATGTGATAGGATTTTCTCACAGTAATAAATCCCCATGGCAAAATATATTAGAGAAGAAAATGTTTCAAAATAACTGTTCCCAATTAAAACTTCACTAGGGTTTACACTTCCCAAGTTTTCTTTTTTCCAGCATCATAAGCATAAAAATGACACACGCCCAGTCCAACACCAATTGCTCCCACCATTGACAGAGCAGGAGCCACACATCACACTCTGTATGAGACACCGAGCTGGAATGGCCAAACTCCCTCCTGTCATTCCTCACTACATTATTCCCTTGCATTTTAAAATTAATATCAATAAAACATACATTAGAATTGCAGAAATCATGGAAATGTCAAACATCTCTCACTCGCTTTGGTGAGAACTTTGTTAAGTACCAAATGCAAATGTGCAGCTGGTGCCTCTGACATTTTGGTTCCTTTGCTGGCACAGGCTAATCAATTCAGTTTCTAATTTTAATTTTATCAGCAGCAAATCTGCTGGATTTTTCAGGCTCTGATGTAGGCCAATTAATTTCTAATCAAATTACCTGGGCTCGGATAGGCTTTGCCCGCACTCTCGGCAGTGCCAGGAATCGCAGTCCCCCGACCTTGCCATGGCAGGTGGAGTGCACCAGGTCCTGATTCTACTCCTGGTCCTGCTCCTCTTGGTGAGGATGCAGAAATTAACCCTTTAGGCATGGAGAGGGGACAGAGGAGCTCCCTCCTCCCCTCCTGCACATGCCCAGCCCACAAAATGTGGAGCCCCAGCCTTTACTGTCAACCACGCTGTGACCTCAGTCCTTTCTGAGATATTCCACTGTCCACCTTGGGGAGAGCCACCCATGCCCCACTGCGAAGGGAAGGGCCCTGGGCATGTCCTTTCCCTGGTCCCACCCCCGGTTCCTTGCCAACCCATGACTCACAGCACTGAAAATGAAGCCCCGTTTTCTGCTGAAAAGGAGCCCCTGAGTCACTGAGGGTGTGAGCACAGGAGTGTCAGGCACTTGCTGCTGGGAAGGTTTCTTTATGACATAAAATTACTGAGTTTTCAGACCTGCTCAAATAGAGAACAGAACTGGAAACAAGGTTCCTTTTGGCATCTCCTCATCTGTAATTCAGCTGCTGGTTTTAAAAACCATCCTGCAATGTCCAGATGGAGTTTGTATCTATTGCCATTTTAATTTGTTAAGTTTTTCTTTTTTTTGCCTGCCTTTCTCTGACATGGGGTGCAGCATTAGTGCAGCAATTAACCAACCTGGTGACGAAACGTGTGGTGAGAAGTTGCTACATCCCAGCATTGACTGATTTCCAGTTCCAACAGCCACAGCCGTGGCTGGGTGTGCACAGATTTGTACATGCAGAGACCTCTGTGCCTGATTGGCAAGTGGGGATGAGTCGCAGATAAAGCTCCATTTCGCTTAGAGAGCCCTTTAAAAAGAAACACCCTTAAATATCAATATTAGCACTTAGAGAAGTATTTCCTAGAAAATAATATTGCATTTTCAGAGCAGGGATGGTAGCCAGGACAGACAGAGAGGGTCAGGGCTCTGGCCCCTCTGCCAATATTGTTCCAGCCACAAGGGAAGCAGCCCAGAGCACATCCCTCCGCTGCTCCAAGGCTGTAGCTGCTCCATTATCTGCAGCCTGTAGTAATCTCCAATCTTTGTACTTTAATCTGTAAAACAGACAAAGAGCTTTTCCAGCCTTTCATATGCTGAATGACAGGCCCCACTCTCTCCCCAGCATTTCCTCTGACTCACTCATTACAAGCTATTTTAGAATGTGCTAATGACAAAAAATACGTTTTGATCTTTACTGTTACGAGTAAATAAAGAAACTCCCCTTTGGGGTTTTTGAAAAGGATTTTGTCTCTTCCCACCCCATGTCCAGGGGGCCCCTATATTCTGCTCTGCAAAAGGGCTTTAAGTTTTTACACAGAAACAAGAGGGACTCACCCGAGCTGTTAGTGCAATAAAGTTTTCTCTCCAGCTAGGGTCAGGGACACAAGCCAAGGAGGAGAACCAAATCACTGATTTTATCACTGTGCAAGGAATTTTTTGCCCCTTTTGTGAGCTGTCCTGTTCAGAGGCTTTGCTCTCCTCCCTCCATCTGCAGCCACAGATGAGGTGGAATGAGAGGGAAACCTGTCTCCATTTTCCCAGCTCACAGGATAAGTGGAAGCATGGGAGCTGAGATGCTGAAATCCTGCATCCTAATGTGATGTTGCTGCGCAACCAGAGCAGAGCAGGAGCTGCTGCGAGGGGTGGCCCCGGGGAGCAGAATCTGCACAGCACAAGTTTCTCTGTCCAGGCTGGTTCTTCCTCCCCACACTCTTCCCTCCAGGACAGCAGCTGCTGCTAGAGCGAGCCCGGTGCTTGTTTTGCCTCATCCATCTATCCTGGTGGGCCTCTCATACATTCCTTATTATTCTGCCCAACATCTGTTCACAATTTGTTTCTAATTCCTCGGTCTGCTCCTCCTTGTCTGACTCTGGACGTAGGGTTAAATTCTTACACAGACCTGGAGCACAACGAACTGGAGAACGCACCCATCCCATCACCTCCTGTGCCCAGCGTGGGTCAAGTGGATTCTTTTGGAAGGTGAATCCTGCAGCACAGATTCCCTGTGAGAGACCAGGGCAGTTGGATAAGGCCCCTCACCAGCCCAACACTCAATGCCTACCCCAGGCCACCATGGTGGCAGCTGCTCTGTGGCTGCCCAGGGTTGGCTCCTATCAGTCGGCATTAAATAACCTTAATATCAACTTCTCAAAGGACAAAGTCAGTGCTGAGTTGCTCTGCACAGACACAGGTGCAAGTGAGAGCCAAACACTGCCCCAGAGTTTGCAGAATGTGTTGGATCCTCTGGAGCAAAAGGAAGATACAAACTCCTGGGTGGATGCCAGGTGGTAATGGTAAGCAGATGGCAGGAAGACTGCTGAGAGAGGACAGGTTTATTTACTTGCTTATTCATTTATAGACCATATTTTGGGAAAAGAAAATTAATGTGACTTTGTACATCTGCACTCAGAGAGAAGAGGGACAGGCATAGGCCATGGCTACCTGTGCCTCTCCTGCCTCCCTCCCTGCTCTCCATGTTTATCTGCTGGTGGATGGGGATTGGGTCCTTCATCTCCAGCACAGTTCTGCAAAGCTGGGCTTGATCTGAGTGCAGAGCTGGGATGTGAAAACTAATAATGAGCACATCAAAACTGCAGGAATGCACACTGAGAGGGGCCACTTGCCTGTTTCGGGCAGGAGCAGCTCTGTGTCACCAGTCTCAGAGATGTTCATTGCCCCTGTGAGGAGTCAGGAATCCCACAGCCTCTCCAGCAGCCTGTTCTCCGCTCACTGTCTCTGGCTGACAATCTCTTTCAATACAAGTGCTCAGAGTGAGGACTGGCTATGATCCTGCTCTCTCCCAGATTTACACCTCTCTCTGCTTGTGCCCTCATGAGAGGCCCTTCTATCTCATTCACAACAACTCCTCTCTGCCTCAAAAACATCCCCAGTGACAGGAAATCCTGTCCCACCCCCAAGTGCTTTAAATCTCACCTCCAGTACTGGAGTATTCCTAAAACAGCAGGAAGCCCAGCCACAACAGCTCCTGTACCAAGCCCAGAGCAATCCAGGGGCTCTCAGGGCAGCTGGCCCTGACAGTGACCCCAAAGCAGCTCATGGTGGGTGTCAAAAGGACCTGCATATGAGACCATAGGGGCTTTGTTGGGGTAAAACCTCCACAGCACACAGAGCTGATGCTGGAGAAAACCTCTCCAAGCACGTGCCCTTGCTCCATCTTGCTCCCCTAGAGCTGCTGGCTGAGGCGTGAACAATTTTGCCTTTCAACTTGAATTGAATTACAAAATAATTAACTCAACAAAAGCTCAGGAGTTACTTGGCACATGTGCCTGTCTCATGCACTAGAGCCGGTATCCTTTTGCCACTCCACTGGCTTTTGCTGGTCATGCTGAGACATCATGGAGCTCCACATCCCTTCCCCTCTCCTTCCACTGCATGACATTTCTCAGATCACTGGGTGAAACCACCTCAAGCCTGATCTCAGGCTCAGCCATCCTCAGCCTCGGTGACCCGATACCTTTAATCACTGGGTTAACAGAGGGAGATGGCAGAAGGGGTGGATCCAGCACTCCAGGCTTCCCCTGCCCTGCCCTGTCCTTCCCAGTGGGGTCTGCTCCGAGCACTGTGGGGGAAGGAGGTGGCGATGCCCTGCCCAGCCCTGGCATCCCGTATGTCCCCACCTCAGCGGGAAGGTCTGGGAGTGCCATTGCTCAGCAGCACCAGTCCAGCTGCCTTTGCACCGTTGCTAATGGAGCTTTTCTTCCTCTCTCTTGTTTTTGCTGATAGGAATTAGCATTAATAATCTCTCTCCCCTCCAGGGGAACACAAAACAAAACCTCCCTCCAGCACATGCCACCTCCACCGCACTCAGCCCCGCTCCGGTCCCACAGAGCCCCGGCAGCCTCCCCATCCCTGCACCCCCTCCTCCAGCTGCTGTTGTGGGAGGGGTGGTGGGAACCCACCCCCTCCTGCCTCGCCTCCCTGCAGGTGGGCAGGAAAGCTGGGGCGGCAGAGCCTTTGGGAAGGAGCTCATCCAGAAACCACAGAAAATGATTTTGGGAGCCAGGAGAGGAGGAACTGGGATGGGGAAGAAACATGGAGCCTCGCAAACCCTCGTCACCCACGGCTGGGAATCCAACCCCCCACCACGCCGGGCCAGGTACCGCTGCGGTGGGTGAGCCACCCTCTCATCCCGGAGCCATACCTGGCTCCCACCCTGCTCTCACTATACGCTTTTCCCCTTCTTGATGAAAAGAAAATCTTTTCTGATTGAACTAATTACGCTGATTGAATTTCCTCCCTCTCTGTGTCTCTGAGTGTGAAAGGTTTCCTTAATTTGATGGGGGTAATTGTTATGCACACACTGTCAGATGTTAATGCAATTCTGTGATTGACAGGTAATCAGCACATCAGCTGTACAAAAAGAGTGAATAAGTCTGTAATTTTATTTCCCCTGATTCCACTGTGTGGGATGGCAGGAAAATCTAAATTAGCAATCAGGGAAGGCAACCCTGCTCCAGCGCGAGCTGCTCCAGCCCGGGGGATGGCTGTGGCTGGGATTGCAAGGGCTCCCTTGGCTCTGAGGGACACAACTGCAAACACCTGGCTCACTGCTGAGCCTCCTGCGGCTGCTTCGCACCGGCTCGTTTTGTTCATTTGGGGTCCAGACCCAGCAGTGCCTGCGCCTACGTTCCCAGGGCAGCATTTGCACACAGCGTGCACGGCTGCAGCAGGAGTAGGAACGCGCTTCCTACAGAGAGAGGCAGAATTTCCTCAGAAACCTCAATGTTTGGTACCCCAAAGTTCCTCCGAGAAATCCGTGAGCCGTGTAGAGTCCCCGGGCTTTGCTGGGGGCGAATCTGCACGAGGCTGTGGCTCTGGGACCATCCTGGGGCGAGAGCTCGCACTGCCAAAAGCTGCCCCCAGAAAGAGCGAGGCAAAGGAGATAATTGCTGTCCAGGTGCTCCCCTGGGCTTCCCTACAGCAGCGGGGAGGGGAGGGGAGGGAAGGCAAGGCAGCAGCAGGGAGATTTTCACTTTGCAGCTTCCATCGGGCTGGCAGAGCTGAGTGACAGAGGGAGAAGGAGCCCAGCACTCCTGCCAGCACCTGACAGCGGTGCCCGATCCATTTACTGCTCGTCAGCTGCTGACGAGCCCCAGACAGGCAAGAGGGAGGAATGCCACGAAATTCCTCCAGAGTATTTTCAGAAGCTTCTTACATTCCTTGTTTTCTTTCTTTAGTAAGACCCTGATGTAATTCTTTGCTTATTTCTGAGCTTGGATCCCAGGATATCGCTGCACAACAGTTCTGAGCAGCCACGGGTCCACAGGGCGACTTGCTCTCGCTGTCGGGGCTGAGGCGTGGGAGTGTCCGCACACACACTCCGGGCACAGCCTCCGGGGTGCCAACGCGGCACCGGGTGCGCGGCGAGCCTGGCACCCACCGCAGAGCAAGGAAACCAGCGGCCGTTCCCAAAGGAACTGCTTCCTCCCTGCTCTCCCCTTGAGCTGGAATTGATCCACAGCGGGTCAAACAAAGCCTGTGCCCCGGGAGCGGGTGCTGCTGGTGCCTCCTGCCCTGGGCTGGCCGTCACAGCCCCGTTCCCCCCGGAGTTCCCGGAGGCAAAGGCGAGGGGGCCGCCCCTCCCCAATATAAGGCAGTGCTGGGGGCTTGAGCACCTCCAGCTCGGGGGCGGG
This sequence comes from Aphelocoma coerulescens, assembly GCF_041296385.1. Lineage (NCBI taxonomy): Eukaryota > Metazoa > Chordata > Aves > Passeriformes > Corvidae > Aphelocoma > Aphelocoma coerulescens. The sequence continues at coordinate 4,330,855 of NC_091036.1, forward strand.
GATGGCTGATGGCAGACAGCAGGAAAAGGGAGAGGCAGCGGGACCGTGAACAGCATCCACGGAGCGCCGGCATTAACATAAAAAAGGGTCAAATCCCTCGTATGAAGAGCTGGGAGTGAATAGCTACATTTACCATTAGTAAGATTTATCTGAAATACTTAAAATCCTTTTTCGAAGGATTTTAGTCTTTAGGAGGCTGGTTCTCTCCCCCAGAGCGTGCATAAACCAGGCTATTCAAGGAAAAAAAATCCGTGCTGATTGGGATGCGGAGCGCTGCCCTGCACTTCAATGGGATTGAGCAGGGGATGAGCCAGCGAGGAGCTCTGCCCATCACAGAGATGATACGGGAGACTCAAGGAGCTTAGTGGTTCTTAGGGAAAGAAACAGGGTGTGAGAGGAGAAGATTAGAGCAGGACCTCTCTGTAGTCAATAAATCCCAAGAAAAAGCAGAGACCGCTATGCTGGCAGAGCTCCCCTTGTACTGTAGAACATATAAAGCACCATCTTCAGCTAAAAGGATGTTTGACATCGGAGAAAATTAGGCAGATATTTTTTATCCAGCGTAAGTCACATGCAAAATAAATTGCAAAGGGCGGCAGCAGGAGCAGCTGGTAAAGACAGATTAAAAATCAGATTCAGACAAGCATCTCAGGGCAAAAAAGATATTTAGGATTAGGCTGCTAATTTGTAATCACAGATGGGGATGGGGCTGCGCTGTCAGGCAGTGTACACAGGCTGGAGGAGGAGCACAGGCACTGCGTACGGAGCCAGGAGCGCCAGGAGGAAAATGTCCGCATCCAGGAGGAAAATTCCCGTGTCCGGGAGACGGGGGTTCTTTTGGGAGGAGCCGAAATACTGCCCAAACTGCTGCCCTCGAGCAGGAGAGTGCGGCGCCCAGGCCGGCGGGAGAGCTGCCGGAGCTCCCTGTGCCAGCAGAACTGCGGGAGAGGGAACTGCAGGTGGCAATCGCATCTTGCGATGGGAGGGCGAAAGCTCCGTCCGCAGGCTCTGCCCGAGGACAGCGAGCGAGCTGGGGAAGGGGCTGCGCAGCCGGGGAGCCCCTAGAGCCCCCCATTCACTTGCTCACACCCCGGGAGAGGCTCTCCTATCGTTACACGCTCGCTGCGCTCAAACAAAGAGCCGATGGTACTTTCTCAGCAGGGGTAATTTCCGGACAGCGAAACCTTTCCCTCCGGCTGCTGAGCCCTTGCAGATTCCATTTTCCAGAGGCAGCGGCGTCCCGGGCAGGAGTCCCCCTCTGCGTGCCGTGCACACACAAGCCATCAACACTGGGGACATCGAAGAGGTGACAGACTGTTTAGCAGTTCTCTGTCACCAGGCGCTGCTGGAAGCATCTCTCGCTGCCACCTCCCAGCAGGTGCCACCTCAGCGCCTGCCTGGACCGGGGCTGGGGACAGCCAGGACACCTCTGTGTGGCACGTGCAGGGCAGGACTGTGCGGGCAGTGCCTGAGCTAGGGCAGGGTCTGACACGGGGTCCAGCGCAGCCTTGGGCCACCAGCTCTGCCCCCGACCTGGTCACACGGGTCCGTGCCGGCCACGTGGCTGCTTCCTGCCTAAGTGCTCCTGCGGCCGTGTCCCACGGCTGGTACGTGATGGCCCATCTCGACACGGCGCCCTTACCGTGACAGCTGTGGAGTGCTGAGGGCTGCCGTGAGAGACGGCAGGCTGGTGACAGGCTTTTAGCGACACTTTTCTCCGACCCTGCACGCCCGGGGGCTGCGATGGCTCTGTGGGCCCCCATCCTCCCCAGAATGATTCCCCCCCACCGGCAGCCACACACTCGGCTGGTACAGCAAGGCCAGGACAGCCACTGGTGATGATTTCTGTCTGCTCACACACCACTGTGCTTTCCCTCCGGAGCTCATCTGGCATCTGTGCTGTTCTGCTCTGGCACAGACACGCGTGTGCTGCTCCTGACAGACACTGTGGGGCAACTTTCAGGGTTTGACACCTTTCCCTCCCCTTCAAGCTCCTGTTCCTACCCCTCATCTCACAGTTCATCAGCTACACCTTTAATTTAAAGAAGGAAACCCCAGATGTTTCTGAGCATGGTTTACACTGAGTCATCCCACCGCTGGAGCGGCACTCACTGCCCTGGGCAGTGATGAAAACCAGACCCAGGAGCTATAAATCACTCCTGTTTGTCAGGCTACCCAAGCATGAAATAGTCTCTCAGCTGCTCCAAGGGCTGCCAGAGCCGGCGCTGTGGGATGTGGCTCAGCACCTCCCTCCCACAGCCAGACCTGGCTCCGCTATGGCCAGGCTGGGTTAGCCTCTAGGTAAGCAGCCAAGTGCTTTGGTTCTGATCACGTTCCCGTGCCTAATGGGAGAAAGGATTTCCTCTAAAATTTTTTGGAGTGAGTGGCTAAAGACCCTGAATTTTTCATCCCCCTTCCCTTATCCTGAAGAACACCTGACATCAAACCCCAAGGGTAAAGCAAACACTCAAGCCTGTATCTCTGAGCTGAGGAAGCTGCGAAGGAAAATATTGGCTTGAAAAAGTTCCAAGGGAAAATGTTCCATGAGCACCAGCAGCGCGGTGCTCAGGTGCTCAGGAGAGAAGAGACAGGAACGCTGGAAGGAGCAGAGCGGGAGTGACAGCAACTGCGGGAGCGCCCAACCGGAGCGACCTCAAACTGCAGAGGCATTTGGGCACTAAAAACCTCTGTCCTGGGGCGGCTTCTTAATTCCCTGGTGAGGACCCGAGGTGCTGAGGCAGCCCCGGGGATACCTGCAGCCGGTGACAGCTCCTGCCAGGGGCAGCAGCACCGTTGGGGCTGCGGGACACCCACACCCCTCCGTGGGGGCTGTGCCATCGCAGGGAGCTGGTCCGTGCTGGATGTGGAGATCCCACCACACGGGCTGCCACAGCTCGACAAGCCCAGCATGAAGCAGCCAAGGCAGGCGAGAGTGTTAAGTCCTTTCCTGGGATTTTAATAGCATCACAGCACTCCAGCACATGGATAAGAGCCTCGGGTGAGAGTCAAGTGTCATCCAGATGGTTTTCTCTGCCCTGCAGCACCTCGCGTCCTTTCCCTGCCTCGCCCCCAGCCCTCTCCGAGCTGACTGCCTCGGGCTAATGGTTTCACTGCAGGCAGCTGCTCTCTGCTTCCCATTTCCACAGCAGGAATTTCTTTCCATCTCCCAGACCTCTCCTCCCTGCCCAGGAGTGAGGGGCTGGCATGGCTGATGCTGGGTACAGCTCTGAGCATCCTTCCCAAGCAGGGCATTGCCATACCAATAAAAACCAGGAATAGAAGCAGGACTGCAGGCACTCTCCTTTCTCCAATTTCCCACCTGACCTGTCCCTTGCTAAGGAGGGTCCTGGGGCAGCAAGGAGCCACCAAGCTCCACTGAAACCATGAAGGATCTTCTCCCCCATAGCTTCTCTGGGTCCAGGTGTCAGTGCAGGTCGGGGGCACCAGTGCAGCTCCCAGTGGGAAATTCTGGTCAGAATCCACAGAATATGGAGGTGCTTAAAACAGAAATTCCTGGAAGCTGCCCCTTTCTTCAAAATATTTAGAATTTTTTGTCAAAAAAAGGCTGACAACACCCAAACTGACTCTTTTGGACTGGGTTCTCATGCTCTGCATTTTCAGCCAACATTTTTCAGTGGGTTTTGGCAGAAAATCTTTGGATTTTGACAGTTGTTCTTTTCTCAATGACAAGCTGACATCTTCCACTACATTTTTTTTTGGAATATCTGAGTTTTGGTTGTTTGAATTTGACTCGAGAAGAAAAGAAACTGATTTTCACAAACTCTCCAGTAATAAAAGTGAAATTATCAGTGGTCAGGATGACCCAATGTGTTGGGCCACTGGGAGCTGCTGGGAGAGCTCAGGCAGGGGAAGGGGAATGGGGGACACAGCATGACCTTCCCATTCCTCACAGCCAGGAGCACCAGATTTACTCACGGCATTTCAAACACTGGTGTCACCATTGCCTTCTGCCTCCAAGGCTGCAAATTTGTTGACTCCTGCCAAGGCCTGGAAAGAAGGGAGCGGTTCTCTCAGAGTTCTCTGTTTCTGCCCCAGCTTTGGGGTCTCCTCTGGTCCAGACTAAGCATCACTGAGCTTCTCCTCACACTGACCTCCCTCCATAAATCGAGAAGGTATCAGACATCTCCACCTGATAAAAACAAAGACTTATTCCCCCACAGCACTCCTGGGAAAATGCCCCTTCTCTGGCTCAGCTGGACATGACCAAAGTATCCAGTTTGTCCCTGTCACCTCCCAGGACTCCACATGCCCTGAGCTCCAGCACCTGCCTGAGCACCCATCCTCACCACTGGGAAGCAGATGAGCCCAGCTCAGAGGGACTTGACTGTCACCCGTGCGAATCACCAGCGTTAATGTCGCCCTGACATGGTTCTGTACAATTTACTGCATGTGACGGACTCGGGGAATGTCGCTGTTTTAATTACAGCGAGACGCCAGGCAAGATTGGTTATGCAAGTCAATAAATCACTTGGCTGCACTGATTAAACAGGAGTAATATTTTGAATAAGTGACTGTCTCAGGAACGATCATTACTGTATTACATTATCATTCTCCTCTGCATGTATATTGCAAACAAAATTAAATGGAGATATCAAGCTGCACAGAGACTAGACACTAATTAAGGCAAAAGCTGTGAGGCCTTTTTCGCCTTTCTCCAAAGGTGAGACTCTGGAGCAATGATCACTACGAGCACTGGCCAGTCTGTGGCTTTTCCCACCTGTTCTCTGGATTTAACACTCACCTGTTGATGAGGCCAGCGGCTCCTGGGCAGCACCTGTAAAACAAGTGGACAGATGGAAGGAGGATTAGAGGAAATGTTCATATCAGGCAGAAAAGAGATAGATGTCCTTACACCAGATGAATGTTCTGCCAGGGAACGGGTGTGCTCTCCTTGGCTGGGAGAGGAGCCCAACCCAACCCAACCCCAGCTGGCTTTAGTCAACCAGACAATCCTTGCAGACACACTGTGTGTGATGGCCTACATTCTAAACAAGGTGAGACACATGATCCAATGATCCTCCCCAGCCTTAAGCTCTGACATGATGAATTATATCAGACATTCCAGGCGAACATTATTTATTTGATCTGATTTTTACAGATAATTAATTTTTCTGAAAGTACCTACTGGTACCTTTAGGAAGCATTGGCATGTTCATTAGATTTATAGCTTCTTCCTGGGTAATGACTAATACATGAAGAGTCTGAGCCTGCTCCCTGCGAGGAAGGCAGCATCTCGTGGGAGGGATACACCAAGTGAGAGAAAAGCCTGTGTTAAACTGAATTCTCAAAATATCCATAATGGTGTGTCTTAGCTGGTTGCCAGAAGAGAGACAAGAGAATATCATCAAGGTGAAATACTTTCTGATGAGCATCTTTCATGCTGCAGTGCCTCAGCCAGGTGCAGAAAAGCTTCCAGCTGACCTGAGGTTAAATCTCACATCAAACGGTGAGTTTTGTTCCAGAGCTCATCAGCCTGCTCTTGCTCCTCCAAACTATCTGGAACAAGCTGTGGGGCTGGCCTGACTCCAGCAGCTTGGCAGCTGTGACCTGCCCCCTTGGCAGCCCTGCCGTGCCCCCAGAGCTGAAAGTGCCGTGGCCTCCCGGACCACGGTGTCCCGGTGGGGCTGAGCCACGAGTGGCGGCCAGAGCCGGCTCCTCCAGCCCCCGCCAGCTGCAGACGCACATCCTGTCAGCACCTGCACGAAATTGATTTTTTAGCACCAGGCAGATGGGTGTTAAAAGTCAGGAGTGCAATCTGGGGGGTTTGCAGCAGCCTGGAACGGTTCCTTTATCTATTTTTTATTGCTCCAGCTTTTCGAGTCCCAGCTGACACATACGGTAGTCAGGGCTGTTATCGGTTACTGCTGCCTGTTCCTGGCTGCTGATGTTTCCCGCACTCCAAGCCTTTATGTGGGATTTAGGAGCACATGAGTGGGTCTGCTCTGCCTTGGCTCACCTCCACTATCATCTTCAGTGTCATCAACATCCACATCCACAAATCTCCCGACATCTCCCTCAGCAACCCAGGAATCTTGCTCCTGTTCCTAGCCTGGCTCCCTCTCATCTCTTCTGCCAGAGCCAGACCCTAGACACTGCACATTCCTCATGCCCATGCTGCAAGAATGGGGTTTGTTTTACATTGAGGGACCCCTGGCCGAGCTGGAGCGGACCACTTCTGCTTAGCATTAAATGGCATTATCAAGGAAAAGAGAATTATGACTAATAATTTGTCCAGAAATTGCTCGCTGGAATGACTGATGCCCTATGGACTACCAGCAACAGAGATGAGTTGCTCCTGCAGAGCAGGGCAGCAGTGCCAAACTGCAGGTGAAAAACGTTTCACCTGCATCACCGTCATTAAAATATGGTGAATTTTTAAGGTAATTCCAGTGTCATTCATGCTGACTTCAGACCATGTCTCATTTTCCTTGCAGCAGTGTTCAGACAGATCTCCAATGTACTACATGCTGAGATTTTAACATTCATTTCCATCCATTTCTCTTTCTTTTCTTTTGCCTTGTGGGGCTTAGAAAGAGCCAGGAATATCTATTCTGTGTCACAGGCTGCACTGCACACCACCACAGCTGCTCCACCAGTGCAAACACTTGGATTCCAGCCCTGGGAAACATGTACATGGGTCAGGCTGGTGCTGCTGCAGCACCGGGGAGGCAACATCACGACTCTTGCACCGTGATCTGTCCCCAGATTTAGTCCCTGCCTGCATGGTACTGCCACAGGGTCACCCCAGTGAGGGACATTCTTAGTGAGGAGCCTGACATGCTCTGCTGACGTGGGGGTACATGGGTACAGGCAGGTTAAACATTTGGTGTTGGTCAGATCCATCGGGTGCAGGAGAACACAGGACAACACCACAGGTTGGGGAGGGTTAAACCAAACTGACGGTCAGCCCTGGCTCTGCAGAGCCAGTTATTCATGGGAGAGGCTCATTTAAGCTTAGCTCGTGTGGGATGCAGCAGCTTTAACAACCTCAGTGGGATATTAAATAATTCACGGAGCACCCAGCAGTGCAGTGAGACCCCTCGGAAGGACGACAGGAAATGTGGCCATTCATAAAAGCACTTACAGCTCTTCACCAGCCAGGCAGGGATCCAGGCAGCAGCCACAGCCAAGGGAATACACGGAGATGTGTCCCCCCATCGCTCGAGCCGGACACGGCTCTGAAGCTGCTGCAGGTCTGCCCTGCCCGGGGCCCTAGGGGCAGAGACCACCCCGCCAGCCCATCCCACCCAGGAAATGCTGCCTCCTTGCCTTTGGTCCTGCCCCTGTCTGACAGGTCTTGGCTTACAGACCCTTGTTCTCGCCTTAATTGGCTTTCAGGGCTTGCTCCCGATTATGCTAATCTCCTCAGGAAAAGCTGTTTTCTAGCTTGTTTGTGCGTTTACACCTAAGCAGCATTTGGCAAAGCAAGAGCTGCCGAGTGTCAACGCCGGCGGGGGAGTGTGGTGTGTCCTGGCATACGGCCCTGAGGAGTTTTCTGGCTGAAAAAGGGGAGAGAGAACCTGCAGAGCCAGGCCCTGTGTGGGGAGAGCTGCTGGAGCCTGCCGGCACCGTTACAGGGAGCTGGGCTTCAGCCTCTGAAGGGGGGGTGGTGGTTCCAGCACTGAGGGCTGGAACAGGCTTTGTGCAGCCTTGGTCCCTGCAGTGAAGCAGGGGGGTCCCAGAGGCGACGTGACCCCACCCAGGGCCTCAGCTCAGGACCACAGAGGGGTGTGATGGCCAGGACTGGGAGTCCCGTGGGTGGGGGGGCAGGGGCACAGCCTGTGAGGTACAGGATGCCCAGGGACCTCCTCTGCCGGTCCAGGGATGGGGGATAGCTGCATTGAAGCAAAGTCCTTGTGGGGCCAGGAGAAGGGCCGAGCTCGTGGCTGTGTCGCAGGTCACCACTGGCACAGGACAAGGTGCACAGCCCCAGTGAGGCAGGTGTGTCTCAAAACATGATGGCACGTTCACTGTGCTGGGAGGGAGCTCAGACCTGTGTACCCCCTTCCTCCTTCCCCTCTTTTCCCTCCGCCTCCAGCCTCAGCTCTGCAAGGGTTAAAATGCAGATATTGCCTTTCTGCTCAGTGAACCAAGTGATAGGATTGCAGTTAATGGTAATTTGAACATGTTTGGTCAACTAGAAATACATAACTAGATTGAAACATGAAAATGCCCTACGAATTTATACAACTGATGCATTTGAATGCACTCAGCTGTTAACTTCATTGCAAGAAGGATGGGAGAAATAATTTGCAACAACCCACACATTTTTTATTGAACCTTTGCAAATAGGAATAATATATCAAACATATCTCTGTGTCTGCCTCACACCTACAGACAGCAGCACTGCTCATGTATGAGTCAGCTGCAGCGTTTGGGATCTGATAGCAGAGGTTTTCAGATACAAAAGGTCTCTCATCTGACCTTGTTCCTTTGATAGCCAGAGCTCTCCCTGCAGTTGTGGGCACACAGACACCGTCTGCTTCCCCTCCCTTCTGCCTAAGTCAGGGACCTCACTCTCAAGTTTAACTTTGAGCTGCACAATGACCATCAGGCCACCCTGCTCAGCCATTCTGTTGCTTAGAGAAGACTCTGCCGGTGTCACGACCACCTGAAGAACAAAAGATCTCAAACCTCCTCCCCACTTGTAGTGGCCAGCAATCCCAGCTGGATACAGTCCCTTTTTTCCAAGAAATGCATCAAAGAAATGTAAGCCATGGCTGCCTATTCCCCAGCCTCCAAGGAAGGAGGTGGGAGTAGCTCTAGCTGGGATCCCACATGGAAATTCATTCCTGTGCAGAGCTAGAGGCACTGGCTGGGCTGCTTCTGCCAGGAACTGTTCCTGGTATGGTTTTTCAGACATCCCATCCCATCCCGTCCCATCCCATCCCATCCCATCCCGTCCCATCCCATCCCATCCCATCCCATCCCATCCCATCCCATCCCATCCCATCCCGTCCCATCCTGTCCCGTCCCGTCCCGTCCCATCCCATCCCATCCCATCCCATCCCATCCCATCCCATCCCATCCCATCCCATCCCATCCCATCCCATCCCATCCCATCCCGTATCTCTTGTTCCCTGCTGGGTCTTTTCCCTGCCACTTGCCACATGCCCTGGAAGGGAGATGGAGCTCTTGGATGGTCCATCGGAACAGCCCTCACCAGTGGGTCCAAGAAGGAAAGAGAGAGGATGGAGTTGAGGCACGCAGTGAGGCTGGGGCTCAGCATCCCCCTTGCTCATCAGCTTGAGAGGCTGCAACTCAGTGAGTTGCCAATAAATGCTCCACCTTTCCTTATTTAGACTTCACCATTTTCTCCTCTCATCTTGTTAGAGGGTGTAATTTATGTTGTGTGTGTCCATTTACCAGCCATTATATCCTAAATGAAAGAAGAGACGAAACATATTCTCTATTTAAAGCTTCCAAAATAGGCCTGATTAATATGTCCAATTGATTGTTCAGCTGTTCTACTTGCTAATCTGCAAAAACTAATTAGACAAGTGGGAAACCAAAATACTGGGTCATTTCCATCGTGTGCTAATGAATGCTCTTCGGTTTAGCAAATGTTTTGTTTCTACCATGGAAAAAGAATAACACTGGAGATGGATCTGGCTGCCACAGTGAGAAAGCTGCACTACCAATCAGATCCATAATTGATAAGTCTGAGTAGACTGGCCTACAAAAAAACAAGTATTGCCTCTCTAAGAACCCTATGTTAGGGGCCAGACTGCAAATGAGCTTTCTGTGTTGAATCTATTAAAAAAAGTGGCACTTCAATCAGATTGCCAAGCTCATAGCCCTTCGTGCCCTCTCACATCCTCATCACAGCTAATAAACCCTTTTTGCCCCAAAGACCCTTTTCTGAAAGAGTCCTAGAGGGAATTCAGATACTCTGGAAAGATCCTCTCCCTTCCTCTAGAATTTGCAATTTGCTGCTGAGTAAGTGAATTTGCTCTTGGTGTTGCAATTTGGAGTGTCTGCACATCGCATCCTTAATTGTTCCAATTACTAACGAGGCTGCTGGGAGCCATGCAAGCTCAGGCCTTTGCTACCTTAAAATGGGCACCTAAAAACAGGGACACTGAAAATGGAGAATTCAGGTCGGAATGAGAAGCAGAGAAAGCTGTGCAGGATGTGGGGAGGAATTTGTCTGCAACCCAGCAGCCAGGAGAAGCCAAGAGCTCATCTCCAAGTTTCAGTAAGCCACGGAGAAGTAGTTGAGATGCAAATGTATGCACTTTGTAAATAACCCTTTTACTGCAGGTTAAAAGCCAGTTTCTGGAATTACATACAGAGGAGACAATTAGAGCAACTCCCAGTCTGTGACTCGCCTCAGATCAGCACGTGTGGCTCAGCTCGGCAGAGTAAAGAGCCCTGATCAGCTTGATCCTCTCATGTTTGATCTGGAGCTTACACAATGAATGTCTAATGCCTGCGTGCTCAGTACCCAGGACTCCTTAAACTGAATAACTGATTCCATTAAAAGGGCATTAGCTCTATACGCTCATAATTAATCTCCTCGAGAGAACTAATAGTTCAAAAGACTCGCATGGAGCAAGGACATTTTACATCACACAGCTCGTTTTTCCTAATTGATTAATTTAAAGCGATCTCTAGAGCCACGTTCTGTGGCACAGAATCTCTTCACCCCACAAACGGAGAAAAATAAATAGCCAGCAGCTATACCACATTCCTCGGGTCCTGGCAAAGCGAATCAGGAGCACAACTGTGTGGAGTCAAGAAAAGACGTTCAGGAGCCTGAGCCTGCAGCACTCAGGGACAGCTCGGAGCAGCAGCCCCCTCCTTTCATCCTGCAGCTTTGCTCCATCCCCCGGCGCTCTCCTGCAGTATTTCAAAGCCTAGAGAGCACTTTAAATACCCTCGCTGCCGACCTCTGTCCTTCCCCAGGCATGTTCTGCAGAGGAAGGAATCTTATCTTCAGACACGGCACAGCCGAGGCTGTGGCAAGGAGAAGGCAAAGGTGACAGCTCTCGCCTGCGTCAACTCTGCAGCACCTGCCTGCAATGTTTGTTCCTTCATATCCATGACGTTTTCAATGAACATCTTGTCCTTTCCCCACTGTCAAGCCATGGAAGGCCCTGGCACACCTGGCAGTCTACAGCGTCCCTGGGACCCTGTTGGGGTTTTAGGAGCTCTCCTGTTTTGTTTGGGGTTTTTCTCTGTTAAAGGAACTTTCCCCATACATGTTGCTAGGGGGACAAAGGGGGACAAAGGGCTGGGTACTTAAGAAAACAAAAGGGGTGGCTGTAGGAGTGGGGTGCATCTGGCTACTGTTTTGTTTCACCTGGGTGTGCAGGCAGTCAGTCCCCAGCGTTTGGACAGAGAGGGAGGCTGCTTTCTTCGGCTGCTTTTCCTTCTGCCAGAGAACCCCTGGGACCCCAAGCCTGCCTTTCCCTGCCCCGCTGGAGGCCGGGCCGTGGCCGCCCTGCCCCTGCCGTTGCTTTGAGCCTTCGCTGCGTTGTAGCCCTGCTCGCCCTGCCTGCCCAGACCTCCGGGGGGTTCCCCATTTGGATACATCTCATCTGCCACCCGGGATTTGTGCTCGTCCCTGCCGTTCCAGCCTGCCATTCCAGCCTGCTGTTCCCGAGGATCCAGTTGGACACTGGGATCGGCTGCCCAGGGGTTTGTGAAGCCTTTGTCCCATCCCTCCCCGGGATCCCAGGGCACCAGCACCGCGTGCTCCCCGAGCTCGCTCCGGAGCGCCCCCTGCAGCCGCGGGGGAACCATCGCACCTGCCCTGCTCACCGGGAGCCGCCAGCGCCCCTGCCGGCTGCGAGCGGAACTGCACCCGAGGGGAAAGGGCCTGACAGCCGAGAAGGCTGGGACTGGGTTTGTGTTTGCTGTTACTGCCATAGTTATTGCTGTTTGTTCGCCCTGTTATACACATATAGATATATAATAGTAAAGAACTGTTATTCCTATTTCCCATATCTTTGCCTAAAATCCCTTGATTTCAAAATTATAATAACTCGGAGGGAAGGGGGGCTCCTGCCTTCCTTAGCAGACACCTGTCCTTCAAACCAAGACAGACCCCATCTTCCTGGGGCTGGGTATTGCCAGGACCCTGGACACTGCAGGGATGCTGGATGCTGCCGGGATGCTGCCAGGCTTCAGGCTGCCCAGGCAGTTGCTGCTCTCATTTTCTGCTTTGGTTCGTATCAGGGAACCCAGCACTGCCTCAATCTGGTCATTTGCCAACTGTGTGAGGAGTGAAGCACATCAGTCAGGTAGTTTTCCAGAGTATCCCAGCAGTGGGAATGCCAGCAGAGGGATGAGCCACCCCAGGGCAGCAGGGCTGCTGTCCCATGCTGTCCCTGACCATTTGGCAGGACACCTCTTCCTGTGGCCACCCCACTCCTCCACACCCACCACCACACTCCACCAGGCCTGTGCAGGGCTGACAGAGCTGCTGCCTTGCCAAGGCACAGTGGATTTGTGCCCATGGTGCAGGGGCTGGGGGCAGGTGAGGGAAGCAGGCAGAAGGGGCTGCATGCCAATGCCTCGGGATGCTGCCCTGGTTCTGCCATGCCAAGGGCTGGAGCTCAGGGATGTCAGAAATCCAAAGGGTTTTCTTCTTCACAGGAGGGGATGATTTCCTTCATCACTCTAACAGGCTGGAGGGCACTGATGTTACCTGGAGACGCCAGAGGAAAAATCATCCACAGGAGAAGGCAATGGAGAGGGAATTCCTCCCCACACTCCCCTGCTTGGGGCTAAACTTCCGTTCACTGAATGCCATCTCGCTGCACTTCCTGCTCCTCGCTGGAGCTCACTTCTATCACAAACACAGAGCTCTGTATAGCTGATTATATCAATTACTTCTCAGAACACGGTTTTGATCCTAATCTGCTTCACTGGATCAGTAAACAGAAAGCGCTCTCAGAGAAAAATGCCCTTTTCTTAGAACTGCTAACTGCTACCTGTGGCTGAGAGAAACTGCCCAGCACGTGTAGTGCAGCAGACACGACACATAACTAACCATGAGTATCGTCAGCTGAATTGAAAACCATAGTGTTTGCTGCTGGAACCAAACATTCCTGTGGTGTTCAGCCACGACCGACCCTGGCGGGGCTCACAGCACTGCGTGTTGCCATCATGCCCAAGTTATTTGATTAACTTCTTATAATCTGAATTAAGCAAGGAGGTGTTTTCCTAAATAGTGAAACCACAGGAAAGATGAAAACCCAGACCTTGAAACAAGTCTCTGCTGCTCAGGAGATGCTGACCAGGTGTTGTAGCAGGATCTGCTGGATCCTGACGGGATCCCCTGGTGAGAGCTGGGGCTGGGGATGTGTCTTAACTAGGAAGGACTCAGCTACTGCAAAATGGCAAAATGGGCTGGCTAAAAGCATCAGCTGTCCCTGCACTGGCTCTTGGAACAAGTGTGAATAGTGATGGAGCACCCTTCAGAAGACCCTGTGGACCTGCAGCGTGGCAAACCTTCTACTGCACCTGGCCAATCTTTCACTGCACCTGCCCAACCTCCTGCTGCACCTGCCCAACCTCCTACTGCACCTGCCCAACCTCCTACTGCACCTGCCCATCCTCCTGCTGCACCTGCCCAACCTCCTGCTGCACCTGCCCAACCTCCTACTGCACCTGCCCATCCTCCTGCTGCACCTGCCCAACCTCCTGCTGCTCCTGCCCAACCTCCTGCTGCACCTACCCAACCTCCCCTGCACCTGCTCAACCTCCTGCTGCTCCTGCCCAACCTCCTGCTGCACCTACCCAACCTCCCCTGCACCTGCTCAACCTCCTGCTGCACCTACCCAACCTCCCCTGCACCTGCTCAACCTCCTACTGCACCTGCCCAACCTCCTGCTGCACCTGTCCAACCTCCCCTGCAGCTGCCCAACCTCCTGCTGCACCTGCCCAGCCTCCTGCTGCACCTGCCCAACCTCCCCTGCACCTGCCCAACCTCCTGCTGCACCTGCCCAACCTCCCCTGCACCTGCCCAGCCTCCAGCCACTTCTACCAGGGTTTTACATGTAGGTTTACCAAGGTTTTACACATAGGCCATTTGAAGGAAAGTTTGAGCACAGTGGAAAAGAGGGTTTTGCCATGAGAGCCACAGCGGCTGCTTGGCTGTGGTGCTGGTGCTATTTATGCCTTGTTGACTGTTGCATCTTTGGCAGAGCTCCATGTTTTGGTCTCAGAACTGGGGTTTAGTTCCAAGCTGAAGATGTTTTCACTGTGCACCCTGCTCTGCCCATGCAGTCTCTAATCGGGCTATTCCTACTCCAGAGCGGGGATGAGCACTGGCATTGTTATTGCCATCAGATCTGTCTGTGCGCCAAGCCCTGTAGGAAAATCCCCATCACACCTGAAATGGTCCCACAGGGACAGGTGCCCTCTGGCACCAACATCACAGAGAGGCAGAGGTACAGGAAACCACCTTTCTCAAAAAAGAAAAGTGTTTCAGTTGAAACCAAATTATTCATTCTGCTCAGAACCAGCTGACCATGGTTACACACACCCAAAATTTCCAGTAGTACCTAAAGAAAGACAGTCTCCAATAGCTGCTGCAAATGCTACATAATGATTTCCCGTTATTTAATTCTCTGAGAGGTTTGATAGCTTTCCATAAGTCAAGGTTTATTTGCCTTCCCTTGAATGTCACACATAATTCTTGTGGAAATGTTTATTTGCCTAATGCAACTTTTAGTGTCCAGGTTATTTATTCCTTCCATTTGTCAGCTAAAAGAAAGCCCCCCTTAGCCTCCAGCCTGATTACTTACAGTAATGCAGTGGCTCAGGCTCTTTCATCTTCTCAGTGTGACTGAAATGCATTTACAGCTGAATGGATTATCACCAAAAAAATCTAATTCTAAAAAGTATACTACATTTTAATACACTTTGCATTGCACATAAGTAATTTGGGAGCTAAAACTTAATCAGAAACTTCTATTTTGTTAACTGTGAGTATTAACCAATAAAGGGAACGTATACAGGGAGTTTCAGAATGAGGAAACTACCGAGTTTTCATCTCTATTATTTATGTGACAAATCCCCACGAGGCCTTGCTCATCACACCTCACTGCAGGCATACAGGTACACAGACCACTGTGGCCCCAAGTTCATCTGGGAGCTGAAAGCTGCTCCACAGCCCAATATCTTTCCCAAAATCCCAACATCCCGGCCTGGCTGCCGTTCCAAGGGCTGCCCCTGCCACTTCCTGAGGCTTTCCTCCAAATCTGCAAAGGTTCTTTCCAGGTGGGAGCAGCTTGTCCCGCTCCCCTCCTCCTTCCCACAGCCCCCACACTGGCAGGTCCATCACAGCCCATGTTCTGCACTGTTTTCCCACTCACAGAATCCCAGAATCACTGAGGTTGGAAAAGATCTCCAAGACCATAGAGTCCAAGCTTTGACCAGACCCCACCTTGTCAACCAGCCCAGAGCACTGAGTGCCACGTCCAGTCATTCCTTGGACACCTCCAGGGATGGGGACTTCACCACCTCCCTGAGAAACCCCTTACAATGCCTGACCACTGTTTCCATGAAGAAATTCCTCCCTGTGTCCAACCTGAACCTTCCCTGGAGCAGCTTGAGGCCGTTTCCTCACATCCTCTTGCTGCTTGCCTGGGAGGAGACTGACCTCCACCCGGCTACAACCCCTTTTCTAGAGCTGGAGGGTTAAAGCCCCTCTAGGTCCTGCTAAAGCCAAGGCTCACCAGAGGAGCCCGTGGGGGGACAATGGGGCCCCGCAGGCACTCCCCGCTCCCGTGGGCACACAAAGCCCACCCTGCCCAGGAGCCCACTCACTCCTCGGCCTCCAGAACATGGAGCTGGTAAGAAAAAGTGAAAAATAATCCTGCTAGAAGAAATTATTGTATGTCAAAAATAATACTTTGCCCCCGGACTTTCTGCTCCCACTGAAAATGAATCATCTTTCGGCATTAAGCAGCCAAAGCTTTGTTATTAACAATCAATACCATTACAATACACCTAAAACTTGACTAAATGCAATTATGGCACATCAAAGAATATTACAGCTTAAGGGGCTTCAAAGACTTCTCAGCAAGGATTCTGAATCCCTGGCCTTGGCTCCCTGCACCCAGATGGAAGGAGAAGTCACCTTCATCAGTGGGACAGTAAGCCAGTGCTTGGTGATGCTCAGTGACAGCATCCAGGGGCACCAGGGGGATGGACGGGGTCACAGGAGCCAAAGAACCATCCCACTGGTGTCTCATGGCCTGGGGAGATTCATTTAGAGTCCAACACCGTGAAATTAGCTCAGTCCAAAACAAAAATTAGCATAACAAGGCCTCCTGGGATTCAGTAAAAAGGAGCCTGGTACAAGAGGAAATTAATGAGTGAGGCCTCACAGTGCTGTGACCTCACTGCCTGTCCTGCTACTGGACACAGAGAGGGTGATTTGGGATTGGGAATGATCTGTCTGTGGGATTGTTTTGATGTGGTATTAGTGATGCATTAAAAACTGCAACTTAATGCCCAGTGTGAGAATGAATTTGACTCCGCCTGCAAGCTGTCACCTGTGCTGAGACGTGTGAAAAAATTATGAGCTGCATTGTATGGAAACTACAAATAGGGCTTACTGCCAGGAATAAACACAGACATTTGATCTGGGAAGTTGAAATTAAGTTGTGTACAAAACACAGATTTATTTGGTGGGTTTGCGAGGAATTGGCAGATTGTACAGTTTCACCCATGGAAATCAAGGCTCCTGCCCATCATTCATAAAAATAATTACATCTATTACCTGCCTCACCTATGGCTCCAGGTATTTGTACATCCAACCCTGTCTGCCCCTTCCTGAGCTGCATTTAAAAGCCCAGAGGGCAGAGCCAGCACAGTGGCCACTGTGCCTTTCATTCATGAGACCTCGGGGCTACTGCCTCAAGATGATGCCCCTGAAACACTTTCAATGGGCTGGCAGGTGCATCCTGCTCAGCACCCTCAGCATCCTGCTCAGCACCTCAGCCCCTCCAGCCCAGCACAAGGAGAAGCCTGGGCTCCTTCCTCTCCTCCCTCCACCTGCAGCCGCAAACAGAGCAGTTTATGGCTTGTTTGCTGTCTGTGCTCTTAATGCAACAGCATAGAGGGAGAGATGTTTCCTATTTTTAGCCTTACACTGTATGGAGTGTTTTCTTCTGGATGAACTGTCAGAACACCTACGACTGCCTGTGCCAGGCCTGCTCACACCAGGGACACCTGGACACGCGCAGAGCTCCTGCGGGGAGCCAAGGGGTTCAACTGGGACAACGAAGGGGCCAGCTCACACCAGCTGCAGCTTGTGTTTGTGATGCCATTCCTGCTGCTGGGAAGAGCTATTTCTGCAGGGAAAGAAAAGACAGAAGCAGTGTCTGAAACCTCTGAAGACTGACTGGTCTTTCTGCAAAAGTCCACAGTTCTTCCTTCCAGCTGCCTGCTTTTCCCCAGAAGGAAGAGGAACATTTTTCCCCTGAACATCGTTTTCACCACGTCCAGGCTCAGCCTCAGGGTGCAGCCCTCTGAGAGTCTGTCACCCTCACCAGAGCTGTGCCTGCACCACCACAACACCTCTGTGCCTGCCCCTGGGTCCTCCTGCACTCATGACATCCCGGCGCTCTGCAGGGGGAGAACCAAACAGACCCTTTGATACCACATCCCAGCGTGTCACTGCTCCCTGTCACCCCGGGGCAGGTACAGAACAACCCACAGCAGCCTGAGGAAATGCAGAGGGGGGCATGAGCACCTCCCCTCTCCTCTGCAACCCCGAGTCCCAGATGGCCTCCTCCAGGCTCTGTTCCGGCAGTGCCGCGTTACCCACTTGCAGAGAGGTGGTCAGCAGGGTGCTTGGGCGATGGCCACTGCAGCTTCTGGGAGCCCCCAAGGTTACAGATCTGATCGCTTGGAACTTGACAAAAAATTCAGTCTTTTCCAGTCAGCTTCAGACCTGAGAGCAATTATCTGGTGTGACTCACCAGCACCAGAGGGGGATCTCCTCTCCCTGTTCCCAATGATTGTTATTATGGCCAGCGAAATGGTCCTTCGGAAGGATCTGCCACTTCGAACAGTTAATTGCTCTTGCAGCGGGAGGGGGAAGGTCACAGCGCTGAGGGTTTCCAGGATCTGTTCCTTCTAATAATTTGTTACTGTAGGAGGGAGGAATCTCAGTGTGCTCCAGAAAATTCCACTCAGGTCCCTGCACCAGCCGTGGCCCCCAGAGCCGCCCACGCCGGAAGGGGATCTGCTGGTAACTCGCTTCACATTTGCATTCGCTGAAATTCTGGGAGTGAATCCAGCGAGGACGGGACCCTGGAGCTACCGGGGCAGAGCAGCATGAACAGTGGAACGTCTCTGCTGTTTCTCACTGAAAGCACAGGGAAGAGAACCCACTTGTAGAAATCTCATTATTTTGATTTAAAATATTCCATTGCAGCTGGTCGGTCGTAAAGGAATGCTTAGGATCATTTTTAAAATCAGAGTTGCTTTTTTCATGCCACAAACATGCGGGGAATACGATGTGAACGTCCTGGGTTTGCTGTAATAGGGAAATTGCTGAAATCAATCAACCAGTGGGAAATACGAGATCCAGGAGGGAACCGAGGGCTGTCTAATGGAAAGCATTAGTATTTTCTAAATAACTGTTAAAAATGCACCGACTTAGGCATTAAAATAGCTTCTATTAGCACACATCGTGCTGGCATGTTTTACCATGGGTTGTTTGCCTTGTGAAACCCTCTTGAGCCCGGAGCTCGCGCTGCCGGGGGGTTTGCTGTGCATCGGGATCAGGGAAGAGCCGGGGAGGGAAGTCATTGGGCATCCAGACGATGTGAAAATCACAAGATAAAGCAGGGCTCAGGGAGCCGGCTGCCCAAAGAAGAACCTGGCCAGAAACGTTGTCCCCTGGTATCCCCAGGTCACCCGGGTGGGACAGCGGCGGTGGCTGGGGACGGACCCCGAGGACGTGCTGGCTGCCCGAGCCAGCTCACCCCCGCCTCAGCTATTTTAAAGCACCGACCTGCAAACAAGGGGAAGGAGGATTTGCAGAGGGGCTACCGTGTAATTAAACTTTAAACATTCAAAACTAAAATTATATCTTCCTTATTGAAAACAGGCATTTAAGAACTCACAGTCCTGGAAGCATTGCAAGGGTAATGGCAGCCACTCATTAGAGCAGACAAAGGAAGCACGGGCTCTAATTTGTCTTTAGTCAACTGTCTTGGGCTTGAAGGCCGTGGGGCTGGGGAGGAATGCTTCTGAAGTAATGAAAAAATTAAGGGGCTTCTAAAATTAAGCAAAATGATTTTACCTCTGATGCAGGAGGTTGATCTAAATATAAACAGAAAGAAAGAAAAGTCTGCTACTTATATGAAGCATTAGAAAAAAATCTTAAGAACTGATCCTTGCACCATTTTCAATTTTTATTAAATAAATCTATCAAAATGACCAATTTTATGAAAATCTTCTTTCTCTTCCTTGGTTTTTATTAATTTGCCATAAGCATTTTATTTCAGATCTATATTCTTGACCATTTACTTGTGACCTAAACAGCCCAGTTAAATGGTGTCACTTGACAGTTTCTTTTAATAATTCAGTCTTCCTAAGAACATTCATGTTGTGGTTTTCGATTGATTCTAAAGGTAAAACAGAAGCTCCCATCCCATCCCATCCCATCCCATCCCATCCCATCCCATCCCATCCCATCCCATCCCATCCCATCCCACCCCATCCCAGTTATCATCTCAAAGCATTCACCGTTTAAGACTTAATGTTGGCCCTCAAGAAAGGCATTGAAGTCTAAGGATCATTTCAAAGGATTTTGGATTACAAACACCTAACACGTCCAGAGTCTGCAAAACGCTTTGTGGGAGGAGACCCCATCAGATGCTCCGAGACCAGCTCGGAGTCCTCTCACTGCCCAGAGGAAGAGCAGATCTTTTAAACAACTTCCCTGCCTGCTTCTGCCATTGCCAGCACTGACTGGTAGTGAGCTTCCTTCTCCCCGGGCCTTCTCCTTCGGCAGCCTCCCCTCCCTGAGCATCCCCCTCCCCGCACATCCTCCTCCCGCTGCGGGACCCCTGGTCCGCCCCTCGGTACAGGGCGCGCCGTGCCTGTCTGTCACCGGGACACCAGCATTTACTCTGCACCCCTCGGGGAATGAAGCGCTTGCAATCTACAGGGCTGGAATGGCCTTTATGGATTTTCCCTTTCCTTTGGCGGAGATTACCCGCTCGGTGTTCGGGAGCTGCACACAAAAGCCTTAACAACGCCTATTGTTGGGGAGAAAAACACCCCCCATCCAGCTCCCATCGGCTTCATCCAAGTCCTTTGAAACTGTGATTGTGCTCCAGTACAATGAGAGAACATGATGATGTGACGACTTCAGCGAGGAATCGAGGTGAGCATTTCATTAGGATGGAAATCGAGGATTATTTGCCTGACAAAGCAGCAAGATGCTCTCGCTCTGCGGGTAGTTTCCAGGGTGCAAATACCTAGGTCCAGAAGCAATTTCTCCTCCAGCCAGTTCCCTTTCACTAGAGTTACGGGTTCAGCCAGGACAAAGATAACCTATACAGGAATGTGTCTGAAATTGCCAAACGTTGGCTTTTGGGGCTCTGGGAAACACCTTTGCACCGAACGTCTCTCAATTGCTCTGAAGGATTTCCCTGTTTCAAATGCAGCGATATCCAGCTGTTTCCTTTCAGTACAGCCTCTACACCCATCTCTCATTCTTTATTTAGCGACTTACTTCTTACTTCTCTACCCGCAATAATAGCACGCTGCATTCCCATTAATGCCGAGTTAATTCCTCACTGTCGGTATCCAAGATTTAATGATTGGTTACTGGCTTTAAAATAATTATTTTTATTGTCAATCATGCAAATGGATAACGAGAGACTCAATGACATTGTTTCTGTACCTCACAGGTTGGCTGTGAGATGATCACCTCTCCAGCAGTTCCCTGTGAGCTCAGCAGCTCCCTATGAACTCAGCTGTGCCGAGGCACTGGAGCTGGGCAGGTCCAAGGGGAAACCCGAGCAGTGCCACATCTTCCTCCTCTGCCTCTGTGGCTTCTTTTAAAAATATCCATGGTCTTGGTGAATGACCAGACAACATAAAGCGCCAACAAAAGCAAACCAGTCTGCAGGTTCATGTGTTCCCAAATACGCACTCCAGTCCCTCGGGTTCCTGTGCTGGGCCCCCAAGGCCGAAGTTTTCTGCAGTCGGAGCACAGCAAGAGCAAAGCAACTGAAGCTGGAGCTTAATGAAGAGCCGGGCGCTGCATTAGGATCATTCACTCACTGTTCAGCTGAAGCTGTGCTCTGGGAAATTAGCCACAGAAGTCATTTTCTCAGGGAATGTCAGTTCAGATCTTGTGCCTGTTTCTGAGAAACAGTTTTATCTCCCACAATGCCACTTAGAAGAAGCAAGAGAACATTATTCCTTGAAAGCAGATGACAGGTCTCTGTGTGGCTCATGTTAACAGCACCCGCTGTAACCACGGCAGAGGCTGCAATGAACTGCATCCAAAATCCATCCCAGCCCTGTGGGGAGCTGTTAGCAGCTGCTGCCGGGGCCCTGCACGCCCCATCCTGCCTCCCTCACACCTCTCATCGTGCCCCGGCACCCCACCGTGCCCTTCACCCCTCCGTGCCCCGCAGCACCATCCCGCACATCCCCAGCTCCTCGCAGCTAAACTGTTCCAACCTGTTCTAACACCAACACCCTTCAACCCCCCTCTCTTGTTTAACGAGAGAGATTTCGCCGCAAGGAGCCTGACAGCCCCCTCATCCCAGCCCGAAGGGGTGAGGAATTGCTGACCCTGAGAGTAAAATGCTTAAAATCATTAGTGACTGCTCTGGCGGCAGCTGATTACACGCAAATTTCTGCTCGGTGATTAATTTAATCACAGTAAATGGTTCTACTCTTTACTTTGGGGGAGCTGATGAAATAAGAAAATTCAGTTCTTTTCTGAGTTACATTCTTGAAAAGCATATTTTTTGGCTCAAAGTGAAAGTTTAATTTAATTACAAGATTAAACTCCCTTGTACTGGAAGAGGCAGGCCTTCCTTAAAAGTGTCAGGAGAGCAGCCATGGCAGAGAAACAGTCTCGTGGCTCCCAGGCTGCCAGTCCCAGAACCCAGCCTGGAACGGCAAGAGCTGAATAAAATGAAAGCCCTGCAGTCTGCTCTGGCTCTTTACTCATCAGCTTAATGTGACTGAACAAAGGAGTAAATTACCCATTCCTTCATAGAAATCCCTGTGGAGGAAAACTTTAATTTGCTGGATAAACTACACCTTACAAATTGCTGATCTTTTAAATACTGGTTTGGATGCTCCTTCAGCATTTTCGAGGATTGAGAGCACACCTCAACACAGAGCCCGGGTAGAAACTGGGTGAGGACACCAGAATCAGCAGGTCATGGGGTCCAAGCTTTGCCTGTGGGTCCCATCACTCCTGTCCTCTGTGGCTGGTTAGAGATTTGATTTTCTTTAAGCCACCCAGGCTCCTCCTTTTCACAATAACCAGCCAGATAATGTGATGGATTTCACTGCTCCACAGGCCGAGAAAGCTGCACTCTTTCCAAAAATGTCTCAGAGCTACATAAAACCATCATCAGAAAAGGTAAAAACAGTCACAAACAATTATTTATCGACTTGTAGTTTAAGAAAATGTTGTTTCCTCTCACTACCAGAATAAAACGAGATCCAGGCTCTAATGCTTTTGATCCCACTCTTCAATCAATAACTTCCTCAATAACTCAGCCTCACTCACCCCAGCCCACATTTCCAGCCTCATTTCTCAGCGCTTTTGACGAGCCCTGGAGAAGAAAAGGATGCGGAATTACACTGACCACGTTATACACAAGTGACATGAAATGCCTCAGCCCCTGGCACCCAGCTGCTCGCTCAGTCGATAAATTCAGCAGTGGTTTCTGCTTCTTGCAAGGGCCGTATCACACCTGGAGAGCACCATTTCCTTCCTCAGAGCAGGTGTCTGGTGGGAGGTGATGGCTGGAGCACAGGGTGCTGGACAGGGTCCTTGCCCCACGATGGCTTCAGCCACCCAGCTCCCAGCAGTGCCCAGAGCTCCTGGGCTCGGCCTGGGCACAGTTCTGCCACACAGGATCCTCAGCCAGGTGAAACAGCAATTTCTGGCTCACCTGGCTTCAAACCAGGGGTGTCAGGAGAGCCTGGCCCCCACATGGCTGGGCTGGTCATGAGGGTCATCATCGCTAAATGCCAACCATGCTCCTGATTTCCTTCTCAATTTTGTTTTCAAGCTCTTCACATTACAGCAGGTCCTTGACTCACAGTGACATTTACAGTTCTGCAGGGTCCCATCCTGTCCCATCCCATCCCATCCCGTCCCATCCCATCCCGTCCCATCCCGTCCCGTCCCATCCCATCCCGTCCCATCCCATCCCGTCCCATCCCATCCCGTCCCATCCCGTCCCATCCCATCCCGTCCCATCCCATCCCGTCCCATCCCATCCCGTCCCATCCCATCCCGTCCCATCCCATCCCGTCCCATCCCATCCCGTCCCATCCTGTCCCATCCCATCCCATCCCGTCCCATCCCATCCCGTCCCATCCCGTCCCATCCCATCCCATCCCGTCCCATCCCATCCCGTCCCATCCCATCCCGTCCCATCCCATCCCATCCCATCCCATCCCATCCCATCCCATCCCATCCCATCCCATCCCATCCCACCTTCATTTATTTTGGTAGTCTGAGGTGATCAGTGCTGGGATTCACCATTTTCTCTGAGAACCAAGAGGCTGACAGGGAGAAACTCCCCTCCTGCCCCACTGCTCATCTTCGGAGTTCTGTCAGGGAGTTCACTGGGGGAAATGTGGAAGCCAGTAATTAAAAAGTCATTCCAATAATTTAGAATTTCTAAAACACTTAAATCTGATTCTGGAAGGTCTCAACCGTCTCCCAGGCTGTGTCAGAGTCAGACCTCGTTGTACCCCCTGATCAAAGTCCATCACCACCTGACCATCACTGCCCTGGATTTGGCTTACCAAAAGCTACATCCTCTCCTCTATTAATGTCATTAATAATTATGGAAGAAAATGCACCTCTGCTTGGGATAAAATAAATATGTGAATAAAAGATCTAATAAACCTGGACAGAATTTATGATTTTCTCAGCCATCGCTTTGCCAGAGATAATGTTGCGCAGTAAAGCTGATTTGCTGGATGAGAACCATATAATTTATCCTGTCAGGGAACATAAGAAATCTTGTCTATGCAGGGGATGACTGATGGGCTCATGGAAACTGGCAGGGAAGCAAATAAAATAATTTTGTCTGTTAAAAATATCTAATTATCATGTCCTTGTTTATGACAACGCACGCAGGTGAGGACTGTGTCAATACCTACAACAGAGATCTCTGCTTTATGCTGAAACTTTCTTTTCATTTCAAAGTTTGAGAATTTTTAAAGCTAATAATTACAGCTGTTAGCTCTCTGCTGTGATGTAAGAGCTTTTCCCCAAGAAAAAGCTCTGGTACCTGGGCTGACACTACTTGCCTCTGCCAGGTCTGCTGGGAATTTACTGTGTGAAAAGCACAAGCTCAGGTCAGCTCAAAACCAACCTCCCTTGAAACAGCCTGTGGCTATGCAGGGTGCCTGTACAAGTACTGGCATAGACAGACACGGGTGCTTGGCCATTCCCATCACAGATCTCAACGGCTCCCAAAAGGCTTTGCCATTCTGGCTGCCTGTTTTGGCATATCTGTCTGTCTGTCTGTCCTGCTCCCCTGGCAGGAGCCATGACACTGCCAAGAATCAAAGCTCGCTTGGGCAGATGAGGATGTGACCTCTCCCAAGGACACACTGTCCCTGAGCTTCAGGGTGTCCATTCTCCCTGTCCCTCTACCCACTGCTCTCTCTCCAGCTCACATGGTCCCCGGGCTGGTGCCAGAAGAGCTGTGAACAAGAGGGAGAGGAGAAGCAAACAGAAACAGAGAAGTGGAAAAATGATGACCTGATGAGAAAGCTGCAAAAATTAGTTTTCTGGAATTCTGGGAAGAGAAATAAAAAATACATCTTAAAAGCCTCTGCAGCTGAGAGCTGGAAAGGTCACAGGTTTGCATTTCCTTGTGCTGGAAGCTCTGCTAATCGCTGTTTAACAGGGTTCACTGGTGAGGAATGGTTTCAGTGGCAAGGCTCGTTCCTCACTGCGAAGTGCAGACCTGGGTTAATAACACCTTATTCTGCACAAAATTCCACTTCACTGGAGCATGTGTGAAAGGGACTTTGATTTGAATGAGGATTGATACCAGTCCTGCAAAGCAGGGCACCTAACCAGCCACAAACCGAGGCATTTGTACCCAAACTCTCCAGCTGTGTGCTAAACGGCAGCGTCTCACCAGGCTGATTATTCTGCAGTAATCTGAGGGAAAGGGCTGAGCTCCTCTGCCCGGCAGAGATTCACTGCCAGATCATAAAGCCTGCCTGAAGCTGGAGCCCCATGTGGGGGCTAATCGGCATAATAATGTCTGATAAACTGCCGACAGCCACTGCTGCTCGGCACGGAGCCGCCTCTGCGGTCCAGGAGGAGAATCCTGAACATTATCCTCCTGGGAGAAGGGGTGGCTGGATGTCCCCTGATCTCTCTGAAGCCAGAACTCCTGGCTGGCTCAGCCTGGGGCTGCGGTGGGACACCCTGGACAGCCTCTGGCAAGAGCCACGCACCCCCCAGCCAAGCTCTTTACCCCCACCATTGCACGGTGCGCTGGTGCTGGACTGGAGTGGGACCACCCTGGGGGAAGCAAGGTCTGTCCCAGGCAGGGCTGGGGGCGAGATGCTGCTGGCACAGCCCTGGCCTGGGACCACGGGCACACACAGGCGGCAAGAGGGAGCCCACGCTGGCACCAACTCAGTGAAAGTGCTCGGCTCTATGTGGGGCAGAAACACTGGGCAGGGCAGGGCAGGGCAGGGCTGGCGGCTGCCCCCAGAGTCCTCATTGCCAGCGCTGAGAGGAGCTGTGGCACTATTTTTAGAATGTACAGTTATTCTGGCATCTATTTTCTCTGTATTCCCTCTCGTACTTTCACATCAAAGCAGAGAATGACACGGAGGTGCTGTGCTGTCCTCACCCAGAGGTCCTGATGCAGGATAAAACACTGCAGGTGCTGTGAGGTAAAATGCCAGAAGAGAACCTGAAACTAATAAACAGGTACAACAGTGCAACAAATAAAGGGGATTAAATCCAAGGAAAATCAGGTGGCATTTATGTAAAGCATCTTCTTTGCTCATGTAGAGTATTCATGTAGAAAACATGTCCACATCAGCACAGACCTCAGTTTAGCTCCAAGATTAGATAATACCCAAGCAAACAACTCTCGTAATTCTGTGTTATGTGGTCCAGAGTGAATCCTGTTGGCTTCCAGAGACACTTCAGCACAAAACTGCATGCAAGGACACAGAAATAACTGTGTCCCTGCAGGTAGCCCAGGGCCAGAGGGAGTCTGGGGTGGGCAGGAGCGGAGCAGGCACAGCACAGGTGTGGGCATGGCCCAGAGCCACCTCCCCAGCCCCAGAAGGGCAGGTGACCTCACCCCAGGTTATTTTATTCTGGCGAATACTCATTAGGGTTCAGCTTGCGCTAATTACTGAAGCATCACTTTCTAGTCTGGTAATGTCACCTCCCATGGCACCAGCACCCATGCCATCAGTGCCGCCCACTCACATCCTGGGCTCAGAGCCAACCTGCTCAGCTCAAGGTCAGGGCACGAACTTTCCCAGGAGACCAGCCTTTCATTACATGGTTGCAGAGTTTAACGAGGCCGGAGCCTCACTGATGTCTTCAAGCACCACCATGATGCTGAAAATCTGGACACTCTATGAGCAGTAACATCACCATCATCGCTGTCGGGCTCGCAGCGAGACACTCCAGGATATTGTTCTTGGGAATCTCTTTGGAAAGTGTGCTTTGTGGTGATAAGGGCCATAACTGTTTTATTTCCCCCCTCTCCTTGCTGGTTTTGGCTCACACCCTGTGTGGTTCTTTGTGTCATTTTTATAGTGACTTCTAACAGCCTTAGTGGAGGGAGTGTGATTTACTGCGAGAGACAGGCTGGCTTTTGTCAGAGCTGAAGTGGAAATGTTCCCATTGTTGAGACTTGATGGCACTTAGCTAAATAAAATCATGTGGAAAATGAGGAAAACACAGATACTCCCTTTGTATAAAATAATTATTTCTTCTTTAGAACACTGTTGCTACTCAGCATTTATATCGTCCTGTGGTGACTGTTGTGTGAGGACCTCAAACGTGCTGCATGTTCAGAGCCTCTGCTGAGGACACACTACCCTTGCTAAATGACAGACACGCTCTGGCTGGACATCCCTGTGTGTTTCCACACAAACACTGGTGACCAGCAGCCGCTCCAGCCCCCACCTGCTGCAGGGGTCCCCCCCTGCCTGCGGCCCCCTGGAACTCAGCACTGCAGCAGGACCATGGCCAAGCTCCAACCTGCCCTTTGCCTCTGCAGGAGGAGCTGTGTGGGTGCTCGTGTGCCCCTTTTTGCACAGCCTGGGATGCCCCAGCTGGGCCAGGCACTGACCCACCAACCCATTCCCTCCGGAACACAGCACTAACATGGCTCAAGTTGGGCACCCAGTGATGCCTTAGGATTTGGCTTTTGTATTTTCAGGCCCTGTACTGGTTTAGTGTGTAGCTCTAAAACTTCACATAACCTGTTAGCTACTGTTAGACATAACAAACCCTCTCTGGGCCTGGACTCAAGGACACCTTGTTGTCCCAGGCCCCAAAATACGTAAACTAAGCCTCTGGGGAGGGGGAACAAACTTGGGGTAATTACATCATTACCTGAAATTGCAATTGGAGAATTAATCCTGATATTCAAAAGGACCAAACTTATAAAAGTGTGAAAAACTTGGGTGTAGCCCCTCAGAAGTTTTTTGGGTCCCCAGGTGTTGCTATTGAAGGCCCTCCATAAATACCTACTTTTATTCTCTTAATCTTGTCTAGCCTCTGTTTTCAGGTAGCCACTTCAAGGCATCACCAGTGATGCCTTAGGTTTTAACTTTTCTATTTTCCAAGTCCTGCACTGCCCCGTGTGTAACTCTGGAGTTTCTTGTGGCCTGTTCACTTCTGCTCTCTGTGCTGGGCAGACATAACAAAGCCTCTCTGGGCCTGCTCTCCAGGGACACCCAGACTGTCCTAGGCCCTAAAAGTATAAACCAAAAGCCTCTAAAGGGGGGCAAGCTGAGGGGAATGACCTCATTAACTGAAGCTTTAATTGGAGAATTCACCCTGCTATGCAAATGAACCAAACCTATAACAGTGTGAAGAACTCGTGCCCTGCTATCCACCTTGGGGTCCATCTCGGCAGCGGCCTCTGGCTCCCAGGGGTACCTTTGAAGGCCTTTCAAACAAATCCCTGCCTTTATTCCCTTACTCCTGCCCAGTCTCTGTTTCTAGGAGGCCTCTTAAAGCATCACCAGGACAAGAAGAAAGAAAATCCAATTAAAAGACCCACTTGCAGATGGACATTGAATCAGAGTTTCATAAATAAAAGCTCAACTTCCTCCTCCTGACCTGGCCACAGGCCTCAGCTTAGCCACGACCCCTGAGGCAGAGGCAAAGGCGCATCTTCCTTTTACCTGTTCTGGTCTGTCAGTCTCCTCCTCATTAAAGCTGGAGCTGTATGTCAAAGGTGGCAGCTCCCTGCTACTAAATTCCACCCCTCGGAGCACATGTTCCCCACTCTGGCACTTCATGTTCGTTAAGGTTCATTTTCAAAGTTGCTGCAGCCCGTGCTCTCAGAGAGAGCAAATGCCAAGCTTTGCGAGAGACGAGGGGAAGGTGGGGAAGATACCACCGTCATACCCTCTTTAAAAATTGATAAAAATAAGATTAACAGATGCCTCTGGCTGTGAGACTCCATCGCTGGAGCATCGTGCCCGCGCTCAGCACATCTCCATGGCAACTCGTGTATGTGGCCTGAATAGATGTGTCAGGAAATTCGGGGTTCTCCTGGACTTCTAGGGTGTTTTGGTTTGCTCAGACCTTGCCCCCACAGCTGTGGCAGTAGGGAGGTGGGCAGGGGAGCTGGCAACATGGCCTCGGGGAGCCATGGTGGGGCCTGTGGATTTCGAACACCACTATTTCTGCTGGAATTACATCAGAGTCGCAGGCTTCGAAGCAGGGAGGTGTGTCAGGAAGAAGACTGGCTTCATGGGTGGGATGGAGCAGGGATGAGTGGCATTGTGTCAAATCCCAGACAGAGACTCCAATCCACGGTTGGATAAATGGGAAGATGGTCCGAAGAAGCCAAGGAGTCCAGTCCCTCCAGGCTCCTCTGTAGTGCCAGGAGCTTGCAGGGGTGTGGGTGCACCAAGAGCCCTCCTCCCTCCTACCTTCATCCTCCAACACACCCCACCAGAGCCTGGCTGACTGCTGCTCTCCACTGGCACATAGCACAGCATGGATCCACCTGAGTGGAAGTATTCCATTTGATGCTCCACATCCCCTTCTCAATGTTTCATCTCCCTCCCTCCTGCTGCTCTCTGCAACTGGAGCCGTACCCCAGCCCCCCACCTCTACCACCCCTCAACCGGTCCCTTCCCTTGGCCTCAGCCCTGCACAGCCCTTGCTTTGAGCTGCCTTTAACCCACAGCAGAAACCCACGGCAGCACCACACGTGCAGTGAGCCCTCTGTCCCTGCCTCTGTCCACAGCAGTGATTTCTTCCCACCTCCTTTTTCTGGTGACGTTGTAACTCTGCACCTACTGCTCAAGTGCAACAGCTCCTCTTTGGAGAGATATTTAGGATCCAGCTATTGACGCAGGAATACTGGAAATCAGAGGAGCTGTTTAATCCTCATGAAATTTTAAGTGCAAGACCAAAAAAACTCAAGTGACAGAGCAAAGCCATGAGAAAGCTTCCAAAATTACCCTCCCAGTTCAAACCGAGATTATTTACTTCATCCCAGCCTTGGCCAGCAGTGTTTCCTTTGTTTAAGATTCATGTCCATCCAAACTGCCCTTTCCTCTGGAGGCTTTACCTTCCTTCTGACGATGACTCACGTTCAGTTCAGCACGTGCTAACGAGCTCAGATCCCTCCTTTCACTCATGAGAGCTCAGACATTGACAGTGACCAAACACCGGAGCCAGAGCTGAGCAAGTCAAGTTCATTCTGTTACAGGGAACAACATTGATTTGTTGTCGCAAAACATTTGTTACCTGAACAGCGTTTCCAGCTGAAAGGGAAGGATGGAAAAACCCTGCTGAAGTTTAAAGTTCTTGCAAATTAGCCAAACTTTGGTTTACAACTGAGAACGCGTTCTCCAGCAGGGAGAGACGGAATCTGCTGATGTCGGCGCATATTCCCCCTATAATGATGTGCCTTTCGGTGAGGATGAGCACAGCAAACCCAGCGTTCTCACACCAGGTGGTGTTTTCTCTTCCCTCTTTGCAAAGGCCATCACGAGTGGCTGCCTGTCCATGCAGGCTCTGCCCTGATGCCACTATGATGGCACTGACCATCCCAGCAGCATTGACCATCCACTGGGAAGGATTCCCTGAATGCCTTTCCCCTTCCCAACAGTGTACATAGGGACTGACAGCAGACCAAACTGCTTCTTTCCAGCTAAGGACTAAGGAGATTGCCCCAGGGCTTGGGGAGGGGTGCAGAGCCCACTACAGGGCATGGACTGTGAGGGCCTCCTCAGGAGAGGGGGAAGTGCTTCTCCCCTCCTGGCCCTGTGGTCCCTGGTGTTCTGCAGAGAAGTTACTTTTGCTTTTAAGTTACACTTATTTGAATGTAAAATCCTCAGCTTAAATTGCAGCAGGTTTTGTGATATTTAATATCCAAAGCTAGGAAAGGTCATGTCTGTCTGAAAATAAAATGAGGTTTAATCTGGAGATTGTGTGTGGCAGGTTTTTTATGAAAATTTGGTTTAGAAATAGATCTTAAATCCATAAGGTCACTGAGAGGAAGGTTTTTCTTTCTCAAACACTTATCATTCCCATATCTCAGAGGAGCAAAGGATAATTCAAAGAGGAAAACAAAATCCTGTGACTTCCCTTCTCTTTATTTCTGCACCTGCACCCAGAACGCTTCCTTCTACATCCATTCGTCATACTCCTCCTCTTCAGTTTATTTGAATATCTGTGCTTAGGGTGTACCAAATGCGATACTTCGGTTGCATTCCTCCAGGATTTTAATACTATTTGTCAGTACCTTCACGTTGAGTTCGTGACAGCACATACTGCAAAGCAACCTTAAGAGGACCCAAAGAGATTTTTTCTAAAACCCCAAACGCTAAACTTCATTTTTTGTCCTCAGTAGCACCCTCAATCCTCCTACCTCCTGTCCCTCTCCAGAGGATCCATGTCCAGCCATCCCATACTCTGGACATGGCTATGGCATGGACATACTTCCACAGCTATGCTGCCAGGTCCAGGCTCCTCTGCCTGCACAGGAGTTCAATTCTCCTCAAACTCAACTCCTCACAGACTAATAGATGGGTCCTGTATGTAATCACCGATGTTCTCAACAGCAGAACCAGAGGATCACACAGAACACGAGGCTCCATCACAGGGCAGCGTGAGGCTCCCTGCACGTGGCCCTTGAGTCACTGTGCGGTGTGGAATCAGAAACCAGCCCTGGCCACGTCGGGTGAGTTGTTGTCTTGGGGTGACATTATGATGTGTATCCCATATCGCTGCCCTATGCCCAGAAATTAATTTTTTGTGCCTTTCTATGCCTTTAAACTGAGCCTGAGAGGGGGAAGGAAAAACTGAGCAAAACTTCTTCAAAGCAGTTTGCAGCTTGTTCAAGGTCACACAGAAATAGCAACTTTTTTTTCCCAGCTGCGGCAGAGGAGGGAGGAGGCACCCGGCTTGCTGCTCTCAGGACAGTTTTTTGGCCAGTGGTTCAGCTGGTTTTTCTCTGGAGAGAGACTGAGAGTTGAATTTTTCCTTTCCCTGGAATTTTGGATTTTCTCCCTTTTCCACTGGACTGCTTCAATATCAGAAAACATCGGGAGATCTTCCCACTGAGCACAGAGGGCCTGGCCCTCGGCCAAGCCCCAGCTCCGAGGAGACCAAAGGGAGGACTCTTAACACTTTCCCAGGTTTTTCCTCCACAGTGAAACATTTTATTATTTAGCCTTATTTTCCTTTTCCCGTGTGTTTGTTAAATAAATAGTTTTATCTCCTTCACTTTCCTTCGAGGAAAATTTATTTTCCCCGAACCTGGTGGGGGAGGGGTGGTGACCTGCCTTCTCTCAGAGGATCTGTTTCAAAATTCGGCCAAACCGGCACAGTTGTGCTGTGCTCTAACACCATCACTCTGTTATCCCTATGGCTCTGCTGAGCACACTCAAAGTTGTCATGTCCTGACCCACACACAGACACGCTGAGAGAGGACAGGACCGAGGAAAGGCACAGAGAGGAGCATGTGGCTCTTGCTCCTTCAGACTCATCCCACCAGCCCGAGGGGCTGCCCTCTGCCTCCAGGCACCCAGAGCACTGGACAGAGCATGGCTGGATGGTGGGATCACAGCTGGTGCCAGCGTCCATCACAGCTCACCAGTCCCAGCCCGGGGGCCCCAAAAGGCAGGCTGTCTCCAGGCCACCCCTGGAGATCACCTCCCTGGGCTCTGCTGAGCCATCGGTTGTACCAGCTCTTCTGTGCATGTGCAGTCTCTGACCCATGAAAAGCACTTGGGAAAGAAACCCTGCTCTGACCAAATTCATGTCTGAGCAGCAGTTCCTGGGGCTGCAGCCTCTCCTTTCCAACAGAGCATCCCCCGAGGTCCCCGAGCCCTTCAGCTGCGAGAGGCAGGTACACATCTGCTCCCATGGCTGAGCAGTTTACCAAACCCTTTACTGGTATTTCTGTCATTCTGTTTGATCTTGTTAAGAATCAAAGAAAGCAATTACATCCTTAATCTTGTTCCGTAAAACTGTAGCTACAGATAAAACCCACCACAAGTAACACAAACCAGAGCACGAACACAAACAAGAGAGTAAAAATGACAACTGATCTTTGATGCTTGACTCAAGACACCTAGAAAGGAGCTTCAGAACCCCCAGATCCCTGTAAGACAGCTTGAGTGCAAGCTGCAAACTCATGGGCTTTTTTCTGGCACTTGTGTACCAAGAACAGAAAGTATCAGCAAGGCCTGAAGATAAGGTTTTCTTCTAATTCTGGATACACTTGCTGATACAAGTAGAGATCTGTGAGATTTCAGGGTCCAAAGGGAAAGGAAAAGAGAAGACATGCAAAAACTAGGAAAGGAATTCCAGCTTCATAAGTACAGGGAAGAGATGACGCTCAAGGAATTATGCGCACAGCTTTTGGCTTGCTGAAAAATTATTGTTCTCACCTTGGGAGAAATCCAGCACACTGGAAGCACTGTCTGGGATTTAAAAATCTCACTTTAGCATTACAAGGCCTATTCCAATCCCATAGAGGAACTTGTTTGGCATCTATGTTGTTTTTTGGGGCTTGTGTGAAGTCGCTCCTGACACAGCCCCAGTGGGAAGCCAGGTGAGCAGCACCAGTGATATTTACTTTTCACTAAGCACCCGAATCCTTGCAAAAATATCTGCTCTAAAACAAGAATTACTGCAAAATAGGAATTCATTGTTCCAGGTGATTCGAGACACCCAGGGTCCTGGAGCTCTGATGGGAAGGGCAGGACTGCACAGGGAGACACCAAGCCAGCCCCAAGCAGCCCTCTGAGTGGCCTCAGCTGCCATGTCCCTGTCCCTGCTGGGTTGACAGAGCGGGCACAAAGCCACAGTTTGACTATTACAGTGGAGGGAAGGTGGGGACAGGTGTCCCATTAAAAACAAGGGTTTATTAAACCAATTCCTGTTCCCAAAGAAATCATGCATAATGCAGTGATAACGGAGGCTACACAGTGACGTTAAAACCCAATGTGCTCAGCCCTCAAATCTCAGAAACCACCAAGGGGCTGCTCCCTTCCAAGAGCCAGCAGCTGGAAAGCCTTTGCCATGGGGAGCTGAGGCCATTGGTTCTTGAACCAGGTCCAGGGAAACCCTTGGAAACCTAAGAGAATTCAGAACATCCCCTGTCAGCTCCCTGGGACTACGGGGACTCGGGTCTGCCAGCATCATATCCATCCCCATCTCTGGAGCACCTGTCCAAGCACCCTCTTTCCCACTGTGACCCATGCAGCCCATTGCCATCCCCCAGATCCCCTCTTCTCCGGGCCACTGCTGGATCCTGCAGGGCAGAAGAAGGACAGCAGGAGGACCCTGTCACACGGCTGAGCCCAGCAGGCCAGGAGAGCATTAAAATCGGCATTTGGAGAGGAAATGTGACACCTGGTTATTACACGACGTAATGGAATCAGCCAAGTGGTAAATGTAGCTTTTAAATAGGTTTTGTGTTCCCCATTAGCTCATCTGATGCTGATTAGTTCTGACAGGGAAAGGGCTGGTCTGCAGCTTTCCCTGTGAGGCTGGTCCTGTGCCTGGTGCTGGGGAAGCCGTGGGACCACCGAGGAGGTGAGCAGGACTCACCTGCAGCATCCTGCACCCATCTGGAGAACCCTGGCAGCTTCAGCACCCGCCTGCCCCAGCTGCTGACCATGGGGGGCTGGCTCCAGCACCCCACATTTAGCCAGAGGTTAGGGTGCCCTCAGGACAGCAGGCACTAAAAGGGAGCAGCAGCAAACAGCAGACACAATTCAGGGGAAACTTCTGGGATTGTGTCATTTCAGTGAAGGGAAGGCACATGCCAATGCTGGGGAACAGCAAACACTGAGCACCAGCTCTGGAGGCTCCAGCCACCCACTACAAGTGATTAGTCTCAAATCAGGAGTCTGTTTCATTTAAACAACTAAATATTATTTCTTAGTATTTACAAAACACGAACAGGTGGGAAGGAACGCAAGGCAGCAAGCGCTGGGCAGCCTCATAGAGCTTGTCAATTCCCACAGCCCTCCTGGGCAGTCCTGCTCCTCACTCCCATCCTGGGAGGACTCAGGCATGGTGCCTGTCCGGAGCTATGGCTCATGGCAGGAGCTGCTGGGCAAAGCAGCCAGTGCCAGGGCCTGGCGAGGGGCACCAACAGGGCTCACCCCTCACCATGGCTCCTGGGCTCCAGCCCAGCCATCCCCACAGATGCACAGCCAGGTGGGAAGGGGATGGGTGGGCTCAGTGCCCCTGACAGCCGCCTCTGCTCTGCTCCCAGTGACTCCCTGCCACACTCCCAGCAGCCCCCGGAACACAGACTGGAGACAAACCCGTCTGCTGGGCACGCCGGGCCCATCTGTTTTCCTTAAAGGCAAACAGAAATGTAAATGATACATTCTGGAAGCATCATCTGTATCACTGCTTTCTCCTTAAAGATCTGGGTTTGGGAAGGATTTCTCCTCTGTGTGTTTCACACTGATCTGGGGCATCCTCGCCTCCTCCTCGGGGAGGGATCAGCCAGTCCCAAACTCAGAGCTCTGAGATTTAGGGAGATAAAAAGGACACCGAGGTCTTCTGCTGTCGATTCCACCTTTGGCACACGTGTGAGCCCTGTCACAGGTTTATCTACTGCTGTTACTCTGCTTTTTTTTTTTTTTTTTCCAGCCAAACAGGGTTTGTGAAAGGTTTTATCTTCATTCACAGTTTCTAATAAAACCAGAGCTCAGACTTCCTCATTGCTTCACTTCACCCTCCAAGCTTGCCAGCACTCCTCAGATTTTCAGAGTGACCCAGCAACTGCTTTTATTCTTTTCACTTGCAGTCAGCGCTCTCATGTTTTCCCAGGATA
Source organism: Aphelocoma coerulescens (assembly GCF_041296385.1). Taxonomy (NCBI): domain Eukaryota; kingdom Metazoa; phylum Chordata; class Aves; order Passeriformes; family Corvidae; genus Aphelocoma; species Aphelocoma coerulescens. The sequence goes on from NC_091036.1 coordinate 4,366,626, forward strand.
AAGCTTATTAAAAATGCATAAAGAATAGAGGCTTATGGAGAAAAAATGCAAAGAAAAATATTCTAGTTAACTGGAATTTGGAAAGTGTTGTACTATCACAGGTTTAAAATCCAAACCAGATTTCCAAACCCAAGCTGGTTCCATTTGCTTTGGCCCAAACCCTGTTTTTAAGAGAAGTGTTTAACGAAAGTGTTACAGGAAACATCAAGTTGGAGTTTCTTAAAATTCTGCAGTAAAGATGTTCAAAACGAAAAAGCCATTTTGATTCAACTTGTCTGACTTCCAGGCTCAATGGTCTCAGGATAAATCTTTACTTTCCATTTCCAGTGCAGGGGCAGGCTTGTTCCTTCCCTGGAAAGGAGAATTCTCAAATGACAGCAACAAGCTTGTTATTTCCTTTACTCCATAAACTGTCCATCATTTCCCAGTAAGACTACACAAAAGCCAGTATTTTAATTGTGCTATAAGATAATTCAAAAGTAATCATAAAAATTCATGGATTTATTTCCTTTTAAAATGAGAACATTTATTCAGAGTAAATAAAAGCCCCTTTTGCCTAGCAGGGGGCTGTGCAGAGAAATTGCTTTTTTAGGAGAGTAACTCCTACTCTTTATGCAAACGCTGATATATGGCTGAGGCACTGGGTATTTCCACTGGCTGTTTATGAACTTACAAGCCTAAAATCTTCCCGTTCAATCCAGTACAAGGAATTGCCCTACAGGTGGGAACTGGATTCTTAACTGGTTACTAAACCAGCAGCTCAGAGAAGCAATTCCAGCTGTCGCTGGGCAGCCAGTGGTACTGCACGGCTCAACCAGCATCGGGCTGTGCCCAGAGAGAGCCCAGCCCTCAGTGCCACATGTGCACACACCCCTCAGTGCCACATGTGCACACACCCCAGCTGAGCACACACCAGGCACCCCAACCAGCAGCCCCAGTTCCCTGGGAAACCTCTGGCCAGAGTGATTTCCCAGTGCGTACACTCGAGAGACTTGAAAGGAATAGAAGAAAATATCAAATTGTCCATTGGTTTTAGTTTCATTGACTCTATAAACCATCTCTAGCAAAGCTCTGCAAGCACTAAACCCCAAATTTCATAGATGCGTTGCACTTTTTAACCCTTGCTTACACAGAACAGAGAGTAACACATGCTATTTATTACTTCCAAATTTATTCCTGAGCATCAAGACTCTGTGCTGACACAGAACCCTCTTCACATCTACTTTAAATGTCACTTATCTTCTGTGTTGGAGTTTCAAGTGTTCCCTCTAATTCATCGTATTTGTGCACAATAATCGCTATTCCTGCCTCACTTAGCAACACCCTTTGAGAATGAAGAAGCACAAGCCAACACGTACTCACCAGAATAAGTTTTCACACAGGCATATTTGAGGTCTCCTGAAGTGCCAGTTGCTAAAACCCAGCCTAAATGTGCCAACACAGCAAACCCTGAGCGGTGCCTGTAGAAGCTGGAAATACAACATTGCTGCAAGGAGCACTGGGTTTAGCTGAACGGCTCCATTCCTTCTAGCTGCTTCTAGAAACACGAATTTTAAAGTGATTATTCCAGCAGCTTGTAGCACTGCACAAAAGAAATCAGAGAGACTATTCCAGGCAGCATGGCAGCCAGGAAACAATGGCATCCCAGGGAACAAACCCAAATCCTCCTTCACAGGCGAGAGCAGAATTGCCTGAAGGGTTCTACACGATCGATAAAATTTCACTGCAGATAGATCCAAGCTGGAGCCTCCTTTCCTTCACTCTGAGTTCAGGTGATATTTCCTGGCAAGGCTCTCACCAGGGCCTCGTTGCTGGGGATTCCAGCTGCTGCCCAGCCTCTGCTGCTGCCCAGCCTCCCCTGGTCCAATCATCCTGCCCCTGCTCTGCCTTGGTGCGGTTTTTAAACCGGCTCTTTAAAGTGTCCCTTAAAAATCAAACACTGCCAGGGCAGTGACACTGGAGGCAGAGGTGTATTTGTGATGGTTCTGGGCCGTGTCCCGAAGGCATCAGGAAGGACTGTGGAAATCTGTCAGCGCTGCTGGCACTGCCCAGCTCAGCACCAGCACCTGCAGCCCGGTGTGATCCCGGCTGTGCAGCGGTGCCGAGCCCCAGCAATCATCACACACGTGGAAAACCACCAGGTGCCAAGCCTGAATGATGAAGCAGGGAGCCTCTTTTATCCTGGTTCCATTCTTCCAGTCAAATAACAAATAAAATCCTTCCCGGTGCCACGTGCACTTCAGAGGCCGAGAAGCATCGCTCTGCCCTGGGGCCCCAAGTCTGAGCTGCACCGGCGGGTCCCTGTGAACACCCCAGAGGGGTCCATGGGGCTGGGCTGTGGGATGGTCCTGTTCCTCTGGACGGTTCTGCTCCTCCCCCGTGTTGCCCCTGGCTCCTCTCCCTCCTTCCAGGATGGAAATGGCAATTTGGGGTCAAACAGCTCTGCCTTTGTACAAAGCCTGTGGCTCCATCAAGCTGCCAAACCCCAGGCTTTCTCCAAGATAAAAAACACCAGCCAAGTATCTAGTCTGACAAAATCCTCCTTTCCCAACGTGTTTGTGTTAACCACAAATTGCCCAATTTTCTTTAATGTGGCAGCAGTCACACTGACATGGCACATGTGGCTGAGACTTCATGCTCTTAAAATCTGGAATCAAAAAGTTCTGGTTCCCACAGCAACCACAGGTAGCAATTATCCTGGTTCTGGAAATTTCTAGAATAGAAGGAATATTTGCTTTCTGCAGCCCTCTGCTAAGTGCACAGCAAAGGATATGTCTCTGTGCATCAAAATGAATTTATTTTTCTTTTGCTGTGTTTGTAGCTCTGTTTACACCTTAGAAATCTTTTCTATATCAACATTTTTGGACAGTTTTTTGTACCTGCTACAGAACACAGAACCTCCTAAAACACATCACGCTTAATTTATTTCCACTTAGCTCTAGTCATTGCAACAAATGCAATTCACTGCACTTTCTGTATCACGTTTTCCCTCTGTACATCACATATAATGAATATCACCACAATAAAATTCATAGTTTGTGACACTCCTGATTAATACCAGCTTTTCGTGGAGAAGAAAGATTACTGCAGCCATTATGAATTTATACAGATCTTGCCTTTTCTATTAGAAGACACGCAGTGATGCTGGCTGCTTCCAGAAAGGGAAAACCCTTTCCTGCCTGCTGAGGGAACAAAGACAGAAACCCAGAGCACAAGGCCACATTTGCTTCTTCCCACGCAGCTGGACAAGTGGCCATTGGTATTTTTAGCAGATGAACACATTTTAAATGCCATGATCTCAACAAAGAAGGAAAGGAAGAGCAGTGTAGTGTTTCTGTTGGGATTTTTAAGGACTTGCACACTTCCCTGAATTCCCCCCAGAATATTACTATGATTAGCAGGCCACTGGCTTGCTAGGGGTTTAGTGGTTTATTTTTTCTTTAATTAGGCAACCCCTCCTAATTAGTCAGTCATTCTTTATCTCCAGCACCTGATGTCATGAATGCAGAGCAGGAAGTGCTGAGCAGACACCATGCTGCTCCCTGGCTCCATTTGGGAGATGCTCTTGCACTTGGAGAATTTCAGTGATGCTGAAACTGCCCAGAAAAATCCCTGTCGCCTCCACTTCTCACAGTTACACACTCTGGGCTGCAAATTGCTTTTGGTTCCTCCCTCCCTGGCCTGCAGCACTGTTCAAATTACAAAGAAAATGACAAAGATTGAAGCCTGATTTCTAATCTACTTTTGCTTTATGTTTGCTGCCAGGACTCTGTCACCAGCCCCTGCTACAGCTGCTGTGTCCATCGGGGTCTGGACACGGCACCTGATCCTAAACGGCCCTGGTTCTGCCTTCCCAGCCAGAGAGCTCTGCACAGCTGCTCCTCCCTGAAGCCTGGTGGGAGAGAAGAGATAATTTCTGCCTCCCACACAGCAGGCAGCCTACATCTAGTAATGAGTATCAGTGTTGCAAACTGTCCCGATCGCTTTAGTACGTTCACGATGTACTCGGCCCTGTCAGAGCCAAGATGCAGCACTTGATTTAAATTTTTGCTGTCAGATCTGATTAAAAATTAAGTTGAACACAGTTGTAGGAAAACTAAATTAACATTCTTTTTGAGTAGCACCATGTAATTTAATGCAACAACTCATACAATTGAGTCATGCAACTACTAATATATGTCTAGAGGATCCGAAGGCTGGGAGCAGGCAGGGACACGGGGCTGGTTTTGCTCTCTGAAGGAGCTCAGGCAGAGGTACAGGCACAACCAAAGGAGCATTTCATTACTCCAAACAGAGGAAAATAAACAGAATATTGAAGTTCCACAGGGTGGAGTTTCAAGAAGGCGGTTCTAACCGGGCACTCCCTCCTTGCAAGATGGATGGTAATTTCCATCCTTACTTTCAATTTAGGATTTTTGGAGAACACTGCTGGAATCTACACTGGAATGAGCACTGGACTTCACTGTTTGTGTTTAGCAAGAGTCAGAGTCAGGAGAACATGCTTCAGAGCATAAAGAGTCAGGAGAACATGCTTCACACACCTCATTTAACAACTCATTCTCTAGGTGGTGCTTGCATCTCAGTTCCCATATCCAAGAAACAGCCAAGAGGATCCATGATTCAAGTGAAGAGAGGGGAGAAACAGCCCATTTTCTGCCCAGGGCCATTCAGTTGCAGGGGCTGCACTTACCCACCCACAGGCAGGTCCCCACTCTGCACCCAGGACCCTGCCAGGGTCACAGGTGTTACAGGTTACACAGACACTGTCCAAAGCCAGACAGGGTGGTGATGGAGCTAGAGGACAAGCTCAATACCCTCTGTCCCAACATCATAAACATAAAAACATCACAGTTTCACAGAAAGATATAGTTACAGACATCCATTGAGAAACACATCCCCTCTCCAGAGGCTGAGCAGTTCGGGACAGTTTCCATTTCTTTGCAGCTTTCACACTGAATGGAGACAGCTCTGACACTGGGATTTCAATTCAAGGGCCATTTAGGATTGAAAAATAGAGACAGGTTTATATACAAAATGGGAGCATTTCACAAAAACTCTGTCTCCCGCTCACTCTCTGAGAATTATTGTCCCTTATTATCCGGCAACAAAGGGAGGATTCGCTGCCTCGCCAAGGTGAGCACAATCAGTCCTCCTGTCATTCTGCAAAATGGAAAAGGAAAATAACATTGACCTGAAACCTGAACCACAGGGCTGAGGATGCCATGAAACTCTGAAACCCTTTTGTGTGCTGATCCCTGTCCCTCCTTCAGCAGAACTGCGCAGGGAGCAGGGAATGCACAGCGCAGTGCCAGCGCCCAGCACCGAACTCAGGGTGTGAGGCTCACGCGGGCAGGACAGGATGAGTCACTCTGTGACAGGGACTCTGCCCACCGTGGCAGCAATTTTTTGCCATTAGCAGCGTTCTGCAAATGTCATTCAAACTGCCCATCACTTCTGCAGGTATTTTTGGCTCTGAGAGTGCTGAGGTTCATTGTATAACCCACTCATCCCCTCAGCTCCACGGCTATTTATACCCACGTCCTCGCAGGCAGGGAGAGGGCTGGCTCTGCAGCCAGCTGAGGGCTCAGCAGCTGCTGGTCAGCAGGATGCCCCTTCTTGCTGCCTTCTACTTCCTTTCACAGACTTTCTATAAAGCAGCTTAACATCTGAAATCCAGAGCCATGGTCTGGGCCAGGCAGCATTGCTTTGATCCAGCTGGATGAGACAGAGATTCAGGAATGGATTTGGGAGTGATTGATCTTGCTGTCCTGTTCCCCCCCTGCAGTGCAGCTCCAGGGGCAGCCACGCAGGAGCTGTCAGTCTGGCCAGCCTGTCTCCTTTCTCCTGCCAGATGGAGAAGGGAAGGAGATGCTTCCCTTTGGGTAGTTTCAGGTTGTGCCCTGCTGCTCCATCCCTTTGTGTCCCCCAAGAAGGAGTCAGGTCCTGCCCCAGCAGCCGCAGCCTCGTGGGGCTGTGATAGTGTGTCTGAAACACTCCTGGGCACGGACACACCTCATAGCAGGTGAACACAGGAGTTACACCTGCACAGCTGGAGACTCTGCTCCGAGCACTGGGGAGTGTCACCAGCTTCTCTACAGCCATGGAGCTGAAAGAGGATCACTCTGATGGGACTGAGGGTTGTGCACGGCCCCTCTCCCTCCACGTGCACCCTGAGCAGCCGGTGCACAGTGCACAGAGCTCCGGGGAGGAAACCACACCACAAGCAGTGCCTGGGAGCAGCTGTTTGGCCCTCAAGCACCCGTCTCGCACATTGGAGTTGGTGATTTCTGTACGGGCGAGTTATTTCGGGTGTCAGCAACATCTTCCTCCCTCTACTGTGAGATCCTACGGCACCAATGCACCAGAGACAAAGCAGAAGAGAACCAGATTTGGAATCATGACCCAAAGCCTCAGCACAACATTTGGCACCGTCTCAGGACTACTTGACAGGAGAACAGGCACAGAGATAGTAAAACTGCAGGGCTTTTAGGTCTATTTTCCATCTGACTGGTGGCACCTATATTCACAAATACACCTGGAGCTCACTAGCAAACACTGCTGTGGGGCCACCCCGGCACCACCTGCTCCCAGAGCAGCTCCAGAAGTGCCACGGCCAGAGGGGCAGCTCAGACTCAGAACTGCCCCCAGCTGCTGGGAGCCCTTGGAGGAGCAGACACTTGATGTCCTTCGGTATCACCCCTCAGCGTGCAGGCAGCCAGCAGAGCTGCAAGACTCTCTAAGTGCCTTATTAGGTTTTATTAATTCTTCTCTAGAAAGTGCTGCCAAGATAGGTGTTGGGCAATTATCTGCAGACAGAGCTGCCACCAGGAATCAGCATCTGCAGAGAGCTCTATCGAAGGAGCCCTCTTCCCTCTGGAAACATTCAGTCAGGAGAATTTACAGTGAATGAAGGAAAACTGGTGAGGATTGCAGCACAAAGCAGCCAGGGCTCTGTGCTCACAGCAAACCGATGTGTTTGAAGCAGGGGGGGAATTACGTGACCCCCACTCCACCAACAGCCCCCAGCCCCAGTGACTGCACCCCTGTGCACTGGAGCAGAGCACAAGGTGGGAATTACAGTGCTTCACCCCTAAGCCTGTTAAAGCAAAAAAATTCTGTCTCTTCATACTCTACAACTGGGGTTTCAATAGGCATTTCTGCAAAATGAGGCTGAGGTGGGACACGGACCTGCTGGCTGGTCACCTGCTAAAGAAAACACCTCACTCTGAATGCTTTCTACCTGTCAGCTCCAATTCTGACCCAGCTTCTCCCCTAATCCACAGGCTGCAAGGTTTTAGGATGAGGGGTGGCAGATTCTGTCTCCAGAAGCCTGGAGGATAATTTGGCTGGACTGGCCCCTCAAGACCTGTCTCTGTCTGGTCCCAAAAAGCAGCTCCTAAACAGAACTCCCGCCCTTCGATGCTGCAGTCACAGCCAGAAGTTTGCTCCCAGCATTTCCAATACTGGAAATTGCCTCTGATGGCTCACACACTGCGAGAAGCTGGGATGCTCAGGGCTCATGAGCTGGAGGAACCTTGTGCCAGGGGCTGCAGCCCAGCCCAGCCCAGCCTCAGCAGCAGCCTCACCTTATCCAGAGAATTCCCTTTGTGCGAACCCAAGGAGCAGAACAGCTCATCCCACTGTAACAGGCATTATTCATTCATTGCTTAGCAGAGATACTCAAATTCTTCATCCCTAAAATTAAAGCCTGGCTCTTTGAATCCTGCTCAAGGTGTCTTACCCTGTCTCCCTTTGCTCCCTGTGGTTCTCAGCTCCAGAATTCACACAAGCTGCACAGTTTTGCCTTAGGTCTTTAATAAGAGGAGTTTTGCCACTGCTTATTATCGCTAAAATTAAATGTCACCTTGGGTGTTCCTCGCTCACTTTAGCGCATTCTGCTGCTGTCTCCTCCATCTATAAAAGGAAACTTTATGGCTCTTTGCTCTCCACTTCTTAAAAACTGCATGCAAAAAGGAAAATCTCTCTCTTTTTTTTTTTTGTTAATATGCAGAAATAGTTTGTGTTGCACATTCACTGCACAGTGACCTTCTGGCAGAACTGCACAACTGTTCATGGCCGATGTGAGCAGGGTTTTACAGTGGCAAGATAAATATCGGGGAAAATGAAGATTCTGCATTGACTTCTCACACCTCTGGCTTTTTGCTCCACTGCCTTGTAAACAAAGGTTGTGTTAACCTATGACACTCTCCGTCCTGATCTGCTTTTAATGCCTCAACTCCAAAATTAAAGACACGTTTGTCTGCAGCTGGTGTGGGAGAAGGATCCCAGAGGTACCTGCTGAGCTCTATAAGGATACAGGAGTGTTGCCAGAGGAGGAAATTTAAGCCCAAATTCCTTAACAGTTTTTCAGTGAAGAGTCTCATCCCACAAGACTGTTGAATTAATCTGTCTGACATTCCTCTTCTCTACTGGGGCAAGGAAAGCCACTAAGTAACAGCCCTACTCTTCCTTAAATCCAAGGGACACTCCAGGAAGAAAACCAAGCATAAATCCCAAAACAAGGAAGGAATGCAGAGAATCCAGTCTCCATAACCCAATACAAAATTAATTCTTTTATTCTACTTGTTGTCTGCTCTGTCAAACCCCAAGTGACACAGCTTTGAATGATGTAACATGGACTCTCCATAGACTCCTCCAGAATTTCCTTGTCTCTCATCATGAGTGCCATTTTCACAACTTTAACAAAAAAATTAAAAATTGAGGTAATCTGAGTCCTGGCACTCCTGCTAGCAACAACAGCAGAAGTGGATGTATGGAGAGAGACTAAAAGGTGTCACGTGCAGAGTGACATTTCCCACTCTCTGTACTTCCAGCTCTGGTAAAGTGTCAGGAATCTCCTGGTCGGCTGGGTTATCTGCCACTCAAGGACATCCCCCATTCCTTCCCTTCCCATTCATGGTCCTCTACAGCACCCAATACCAAAGACCTCCATGCTCTGAAAACAAGAGCTTATCTCCCTTTGTTCTACACCAGAGATGTCCATGGGTCCCTCCACGTGAGAGAACACCAAATCCAAGTCCTCTGCACAGAATATTGCTGCTCCCAGTCTCCTTCCCAGAGGCAACATTCAGGTCTGTGTGACCTCAGGGCTACCCCCAGCACTTAAAGGCTCTCCAAAATCTACCCTCAGATTCTCGGGCTGGTTCCAGGCAGGAACCCCAGGCAGCCTTCCCTGCACCTGGGACCAGGCCTGCCTTTAAACTATTCTCCAGTGGATCCTTTCATCCTGAGAGAACACAGTTCCCTTCCCCCGGAGTAACTGGGATACTTTTGAAGTTGTTTTGCCAGCAACCAGATCAAGCTGGGCTCGGTTTTAATGACATCGTCATGCTCCTCTTACACAGCTACAAAGATTGTTTTGATATTTCAAGAATATTTGACTCACTAGTCAAAATAAAGTACTAGAAATTGAATAAAAACTATCCTTGAATACAGAAATCGCTTATTAACATGAACTTGTTCTGTAGGATACGATCTGGCCTGACTTCCCAATTAGCTCCGACACTGGAGTCTGCTGTTGGAGCCAACTGTGCGAGACACGGGGCTATTAATTAACTGCTGCAGTTTTCTTCAGCTTTTGTCAGCTCCTAAATTGATTTTTCCCTAAGTGACAGGGTGCGTGTCTAGAACAAGGGCACAAAGAACACTTCCTCACTCCAGAGGCGAACACATCCCCACGGACCAGTGTTACCACAGAACAGGGCTGGGAACCCCCTGCCCAAGGACCTTCCTGGAGCTCAGGGCTCTTGGGAGTTATCTGAATACGAAACCCAAGGAGCTGGGATCAGGCTGACAAATTTTCCAAATAAAAAGAGGGACAGAGGTGCAGCACCTCAATCCTACAGACTTGTGGCTGTTTCCAGCCTGGTGCAGCCACCAACAGGCACCTGAGAGGTGGAGAATAGAGAACACCCCATCCCTACTGCAGCTCCACACTGCCAAGCCAGCCTGTCTCATGCTATTTTTTATTATTACTATTATTGCTGAGATGCAGATGAATTAGTTCTCTCGGGGCTTTGCACAATTTTTTATTTTGCTAAGCTGCATTTTCTTTTCCAGAAACCTTATTTTGATGTAAATCTTGTAAACAGGGGACTGGTTCGTTCAAATGCTGAGCACAAAAGCTCTTCCAAAGAAGTAGATCAAAAGTCTGCAGTTGGCTTAATGAAAGACAGACTGACAATTAGGCTGCACAGAACTGTGTGGATGGGGGGGAAAGACAGATTTAAGGAGGGTTTAGTAATTGCCTGGGAACACATGGAAGGAGAGATGCAAAACAGTGAGAAAGGGTGTGAGGGAAGATGAACCTTTCTTCATTTTTGCTGCTCTAAATGCCCTCGGTGTAAAATCTCCATTGTTAAGGCTCATACAAAACGGCTGTGCAGATGCTAAGTGCTGAGGCAGATAGAAAATTGAACAAAATTGAAAATATTGAACCATTTAGAAAAAAATGGTTCAATATTTAAAGTGTTTTCTTTCAATCAGGTGTACCCATTTTGCTTTCTTTTCAAGTTATTGCCATTCCCAAAATGACTACCAGGGGATAATTGCAGTACTTTTCACAAATGAAGTAGAGATGACACAAGGAAAGCAGCCAAGCTGTCAATATCATGGCCAGAACTCACAGACATTGTCATGCCCTGACACCAAAGGCATCGATCCTCCCTCTGCTACCACTAACAACAGGAAAGAGAAGGAGTGGGAGGATGAGGAGGGGCTCACTCTGGGAGAGGCTGGGCTGCCTGCACAGCTGAGGTGCGAGAGAATGCTCCTGGCTGGGATTTGATTGTTCCTGAAAGTTCTTTTTGCTTTGTTTTGAAGAATTGTACCATACAAATGGGATAAAACAAAATTGGTGGATAAAACCAGAGTGCAAGTAGAGCCCAGTTCAACATCACTGGAGCCCACCCTGGAGAAACTTGGAAATTAATTAGTGCTGTCCCAATGTTCCATCAGGACCTGCACAGTTACTGTGGCCCGGAGGAGGTTCCTGGTGTGGGAACAGACTCACCAGCACCACGAGTGTGTTCCAGGAGCTAATGAAATAAGAAAGATTGCCATGATATTAGAACCAAAAGTAGATAAAGTGTAGGAAAAGAGATGCCAGATCACGTCAGTTTTACAGAAGCATTTACTCCCTTTTGAGCCTGAATAATTTGCAAAGAATTTAAAGCCTGATGAAACAAAATGGACTTTTAAAGATGCCTGGCACACTGTAAATGAGCTTTGCTGATGTTTGTGTGGAGGGCTCATTTGCACCCAGTGTGAGTAAACAAAAAGTTTCAGATGGAAGCAAGCAGGGAGGATGAAGCTGGATGGCCCTTGGCCAGCAGCCTTGGAATGGGCTGACCCAGGCAGCAGGAATGTGACCACACACACCACTTGCTACAGACATGGTTGGGGCCTGGGACTGGATGATCCTTAAGGTCCCTTCCAACCCAAACCATTCTGTGACTCTGCTGAGGAACCCTCCCAGCCCCCAGCGCTCAACCATGAGCAGCACAGGCAGGAAAAAACCAAACAACAAAACCCCCCAAAAATTTTACCTGGAAGCAGGGCCTGGAGCCCAGAGCATCCTGCATGTTAAGCTCTGCAACCTCATCTCTGGATAAAGATAAGTCAAATAGTTAATGTTGGAAGGGAAAAAAGATCCTGCATTGGCTTTTAGCTGATCTTAGCTGGACACAGCAGATTACACAGAACACTACGGAAAGCAGCATAAGCATTTCCTTTGGTACTTGAAATTATCCACATTATCTTAAAAATAAATCATGCCTATTGCCCCTTTGAAGTTCTGTCACTATTTTTAATCATGGAGCTGGGGCTTGGCTTTTGAGGTGAATTTGTCAGTAATTTATGCTAATAGATTTCTGCGCTGATGCCGTGTGCATCTCCAGATCTGTGGAGATGCCAGAGCCACGATGACCACGGGAACATCAGCACATCTGCACCAGCCTGAGATGGTGAGCAGAGCATTGCTGCTGCCATGGCCCGAGTCCTGCCTCCCACACAAGCTGCTCCAGTTCACACACGCCCTTCCTAGAGCCAAAAACATTGCACAAATGCATAAAACCCAGAGCTTTGTAGTTTCTTCCTGACATGTCTTCTCTTCCTGGGCTCCTGGTAAGAGCCTTACATCTTTAATTTTTTATTTTTTAACATCTATAAATGCAGCAGCTCCAGGTATTTTTCAGCTTTCATTGTCACTTGAATGTCGCTGGCAGCAAACATGGATTTTCCCCCTCTCATAATGCCCTGGCACAAGGCCGTGGCACATTCAGGGATTGTTTCATCAGAGGCATAACACACTAATCTGCTCAGCTCCAATTATTTAGCCATATGATCTGTGTAAATCTGACCAGCTTGCAGAAGCTTCAGGCCTTGACATGTTTGTGAGTCATTTTGATCCTGCAATTATTTTGGCAGTTTTAAATCTTTACCATTAACAGGAGGATGTGAATAACCAGCCCCTACAAACCAGTGCTCTTGGGGAGGCCGATGCTCCAAGGGCTGAGCTGAAGCACATCTAGTATTCCAGGAAATCAGAAACACACAGATGTTATTCTAGATCTGGAATCTGATACCCACAGCCAGACCCCCCAAGGACATGGCACCAGGTAATGACCATCCTGGCCCAAAGTCTCTGATAACCAGCACAATGGCAGATGCAAGTGGCTCACCTCAAGTAGGGCCAACATCACCCTCCAGGTGACGCCAGGAGAAGAAAACAAATAACATCTGGTTTCACATCACATTGCCATTGGCAGCAGGGAAGTATTTTACAAGGAAAAACATAAACACTTTCAAAGTGACTCTAAGATAACCAGTTGCTTTGGTTTAGTTTACCTCAAACACCAGTGCTGTGCATGGCTCTCCAGCCTCACTGAGCCTTCACAGGAAGCCAAAAAAGGAGCAGTGTTCACCCACAGGTACCTGGCTCAGCCCACCTGGCCAGACCCCACCTGGCCAGACCCCACCTGGCCTCCCCCTCCTCACAGCCAGCACAAAAAATCTACACCGAACCCGCTTAATGTAGAATAATGTGGAATGAATCCCCTCAGAATACCTCACCTGTGAAGGGTGATTACATCTCATTTTCATGTACGAAGGACCTTAAATAACATTAGGTCTTACAGGCTTCGGCTGTGGCTCAGAGGGGGAAGGATGGATGTGTAACCTTCATGGATGAGGGGCTGTGTATTTATTATCTTGCAATGGGGGAAAGGAAGAGCAAATAGTTTAGAAGAAAGCAGGAGAGCTGAATCCCACACGTGGATGCAGTGACGTAATTTTTTGGCACTGGGCAGGGAATGGCTCTGTCTGCCTCAGGAAGGAGCCCTGGTCTGCTGAGGACTCGCAAACTCCCATGAAACCAACACCTAAGAAACAAAGGTCCTGTCACAGAAAGGGCATTTTCACTTTAAAGCCTAATGATCATTTAGGAACTAGACATCTGAACTCTCTGTTTGCAAATACAGGCCTAATATTTCATAAATAAATGGTTTAATGACAGTATCTTTACAGCAGAGGAAGGACAGGGAGGAGGAACTGGTGATAATCCCAATACATAGGAACAGAAGTTAATTTCAGAGCTGGCAGCAGCACACCCTGCCTACCTGCCAGAAACCAGTAGTCTTTGGCCTGTAAGCTTTATGTTGGACTCTGGATTTAATATTTTACCCTTCTCCACAGGATTAGTGAAATATTCGGTTTCAATGGACTTTGTGTCCTTTTCCCCAAGTTCTAGTTCAGCTCCCATTCCTCCCAATCTCTCCTACAGCAACAGAGAAGTGAATGAGAAAGGAAAAGCATGAATAAATCCTACATTAGTAACCAATATCAAATTCTACTAGAATTTGCTCAAAAGGAAAGAGAATCAATTGCAGCCTGTTCTCAGTTCTTTAAGGCAGCCTTATATTGTTTCTAACGAAATAAAAATCAATATGAAATTCTTCTTATGCTTCATTTTTTAAAGCTCAATACCAGCTGGGCAATTTGGCTGACAATTATGAATAATCTGTTGTGTCACCAGTCCAGGCTCTGCAGCCCAGCCTGCAATCATGTGTTATTGCTCGCAGGTACATCTCTCACTATCGGTTTGCTTTCCACTTTTCTACAATGATCATTCAGAAATAAAGGGAATTTGCTAATCAATCCCATTGACTTGAAAGCAACAGTTATTAATGCCTTCAGTTTGTTGCTGGCTTCTAAACTTTTCGAATCCATTAGATACGAGCCCCCATTGATTACAAAGACACCCCCCCACAGCACTGGCTTTCCAAGAAAAAAGCAGAGCTTTTTGAGTTCCTTTCCACAGGAGGCACAGCATGGTGGGAAACCAGCACGAGGTGATCAGGTAATTTCACCACAATAACTTCCTTTGTGAGTAAAAGTGACAAAGCTATTTTTGAAATGCCTCGTTAAAGATGACTTCATTTCATTGCCAAATAGTGCATTGTTCTCTTTCCCCTCCTGCCTGCGCCTCCCCAGATCCACGTATTCGGATCATTGCACAGCTCCACAGCTCCTTTCTCCGCAAGGTTTCCAGAACCGACAGAGGTTCTCCTGCCCCTGTGTCCTGGCAGACCCAGTGAGGTTCCAGTGCTGGCCAAGCCCTGAGCAAACCAGGCTTGATCAGGCTCTGCCTTGGGCCCCATCCCAGCAGCCTTTGGCTGCACTCCAGCTGCCCCTGACACTGGGAATTAGGGGCTGCACGAGGCAGCACCCATAGGGCTCAGAGCACCCACCACCCTGATGGCAGCCTAGGGAGACTGGGCTCAGAAAATCCCTTTTCCCCTTACTGGGGAGCCCAGTGTCCCCAGAGCCATCCCAGCCACAGTGGGAGCTGTGCCAGAGTGGCCTCTCCCATGCTGGCATCGCTGCATCTTCTACTGAGACTTGTTCCGAAAATGCAGTGTGACCATTTTCACTTTCAGATACAGACACAGCTTTGCTTAAAAAAAAATAAATTAAAGTTGTTTCCCCCAGTATGAACATCCTCCAAACCCCAACCCCCAATCACCTCAGACAGCCCTGCCAGATCATTTGGAAATTTGGAATACATTAATTTTGGAACAACATACAATCAAATGCTACATGTCACCACTGAGATCCTTGGTAAGTGCAGTCCTGATTCGGTCCCTGCTCCGGCAGATTTCCATTAAAGATGAGGAGAGAGGGAGCGGAGACATCCTCCTTCTTCAGGGTGGAGCAGGAGTTTGATGCCTGCCACTGTTAAAGATGCTTTTCCTGTGAATTTGCCCCATTTACACAACCCTGATTATTTCTTTTCCCCAACAGGAAAATTACATTCAAGTGGCTGGGTCTGCATTTAGAGAGACACTGTCAGTCAGCACAGGGCTGTTGGATAGACTCGCCAGTCTCTGCTCTGAAGTAGGTCACAGCAACTGTCACAGAATCCCTTCAAACCCGTTTAAAATCCAATAAGTCTAAGGAAAAAGACCCGTGGAAATGTATCTAATTTGAAAACCACACTGGCTGGGTTCAAGTCCACAAATCATTTAAACATGTTCTTAACTTGACAGTAATGAATCAGCTTACAGAAGTCAAAGATATTTGATGATCAGATCTGAAGTGCTCAGCATCTTGCACCACGAGAGGCCACGTTCATGGCAGCAGCTCCAACAGACACTGATGGCAGTTACACCACTTACACCAGTTACACCAGTTACACCAGCACAGTTACACAGTGCAGGGGTGCCCCACACTCCCCCAGACATTTCAACCTCAAGCCGTCTCAAGGTTTAGCAGAGGCTAATTCAAAAATAAAGATATAAATCTCCAAATGGGAAACTTTGCCATTTTTCAAGTGCAATCTACAAGATGCTGAAAGGGATCGTGTTTCATTTTGTGAGGAAGAAAAAAAATCACTTTATAATTCTCTGGCATTCAGATGCCCTAAATATACCCAACTCTGACAGGGAAATCTCATGCTTAGAGCAAGTCTAACATTAGCTGCTTCTCCTTCCAACTTAAAATATTCCTAAAAACATCTGATGGATCCCAAGAGAAGAGGATCATTCATTCTGCCCCAAAGGCTGTGCTGAAGCTCCCTTGAGAGGGGATGGAATGGGATCAGCACCAAGGGAAGGTGAACCAGCATCCAGATCCCAGAGCCCAATCCCCACAGCACCATGTCCAAAGCCAGGAGAATGCATCCCTTCTACTCTCTCTGCAGCACAGCACCCCGAGGGATGTGCCTCCCCATGGGCTGGGTTTCCTCAGGGCATAAAATAGAGATGAGGATTTGGAGAACAAGAGGTGGTGGCTTGGACTGCTGCTCGATAGAGGGGAAACGCTAGTGGGACTTTCCTGAAGTGCTTTGTAATTTCCAATAATTGCCAAAAAGTGTGGGGTGGGGCCTTGCCCTCTGTGCTTTGCCAGGTGGAAAAAATAAATTCTTGATGTGAATAAGGGAGGATGAGCAGAGCCCTCGAGGCTGCCTGCAGGCACCTGTGCACTGAGAGGAACCTCAGCGAGGAACAGCACAAACAAGATTACTGCAAGTTACAGGAAGCATGAAAGATTCCTCACCAAGGCAGGACACAGAAAACCACGGCCCTAAGGAGAGGAAGAGCAGGGATGCTGTGGGACAAAGCTCCTGCACTGGAACCCAACCAATCCACTTTTCGGGTGTGAGCCACCCTGGCACACTCTGAAGAGCCCGGCTGTCCACTGCCTGTGGGTCTGCAACCAGTCCTGCCCTGTGCCTGCTCGAACAGCAGAGATGATGAACAGTGTAGGAAAGTAAGCCAGCCCTTCTTGGGAGAGGGGAAACGAGAGCATCAGTGCTTTTCCTTATTAATGGCTTGTGATCTGGAGCATGTGATATGTTCATGCAATGGGGAACTGGAGGAGGAATGAGAGAGAGAAATTCCCTGAAGCCATTTCTGTTTATCCTCCTTCCTGCTTTTGGAGCATCCTCAGGGATTGCCCTTCTCACAGAGGAGTAGCTTTGGAGGAGAAAGAGGGTGACACATTCTCAAGGAGCTTATTTACAAGTGCTCTTTTCTAAAGATCAATGTGTTGAGCCTGGTGAAGAATGATTTCAATTTTGCCTTGAAAACTTGGATCAAACACTGCTGACGATGCAAACTTCCCTGCCATCCAGAGATTAAACTTGTTCTGCTGTTTTTAATAGGGGCCTGAGTGCTTTGCTTGCCAGCGGCTCTCAGCACCGCGCTCCCTCTTGGAGCGCATTCTGAGAGCACCCTGCAGAAATAATCCAGTTGCAGCTGCATGTTTCTCAGGAGGTGCCTGATGCATCAGCACCAAGCTGGACCCAGGAGCTCCCCACAGGACACAACTGAAAAGCACTCAGAAAACTGGGAGAACTGTGTGCAAAGACAAGACAAAAATACAGCAGTCGAACAAATTTGATTTAATTCTAGATCGCTACAGGCTCTTCTTATGACCTTGAACAACAGACAGTGATTGAGGGTGCGATGGCAGAGCGAGGACACAAGTGTCCTGTGCAGTGTCTGAGTTCACAAGAGGTCTATATTCAAACATCCAAAGCAATTTATAGACTGAGGTACCCTTGGCACACAGCATCTCCTGGGAACTGACTGTCTGGCTGAGGCTGATCACCCTTGACTTCACCTAGAGCTGCTCTCTCTCTGAGCCAGCAATCAATCCCACAAGCTCCCGGCCCCCTAGGCTTGGCTGTTAGAAGTGTACACCCAGTAAAAGGTTGCTGCTGGAGTAAATGACCTGTCTTACCTCGTGGCACTGCACCTGCCCTGCAAGGTCCATTTCCCACCAGGGTAACGGGTGCTTCCCAAGCCTGTCCCCAGTGCAGACCAGCGTGTTGGGCATTGCACCAGGCTTTCACCTGGGGGGAGGAATGTCCCTTCACCCCTGCTTGAAAGCCCAGCACTAAAAGGCTGTCATGCCTTAGACAAGTCCTCAGTCTGCAATAACAAACGTAAGCATTGCCAGTAAAATGCATCTCGCTGTCTCACTCCCTCGGCAGCGCAGGGGCTGCAGGAGCGCTGGCCTGTGACAGTGCCAGGGAGTTACTGCTCGTTACTGCAACACAAATAACGAGTGACCACGAGCCAGCAAAGCTCCAAGCTTTTCCCCTTAATCCCTGATGCCTACTGCATTCCTCTCCTTCACGCAGGAGGCCCAGCCCAAGCTCGGTGCCCACATGACGGGGTGCTCCTCTCGCTGCTCTCCTTCCAGCTGGAAGGAGCGATGTGGAGGGGGAGTGGGCTCACATTGTCCACCCCCAGCCAAGGCTCCTGCCCCTTCCTGAGTCCCTCTCCATTGCCTTCAGCCAACGGGTGTGCTGCTCCCTCTTTGCTCGCTCTTCATTTAGCCTCTGAAGTGTAAAGCATTATTAAACTTGTCCTCAGTCACTTCAGAGTGGCAGACGACGCTGCCACGCTCCGCCAGCTGCTGATTTATTAGTCAGTTCTGCAAGACTTTAATCTACTTGGAGGGTTTTTTCTTCTCTTTTCCCAATTCATAAATGGGTATCTTTATATTTAATCTCTAGTCAAACTACTCCACACTTGATCTTTAAACTGCTACACGATGGTGTGTAATTGCCTCTCTCCAGGCCACATCCGCCCGCTCCTGAGCCCCAGGAGGGCAGAGCTGGGATGTTTTGCTCACCCTCACTTTCAGGCTGTCTCTCACTGAAATTCTATGTGAGAACTGTGATGGCTTTCCTGGGAAGAGATATATTCACTTCCAGTCAATGCAGAAAGGCACCTGACTCCCCTGGTGCCTTAGCTGGGATGTAGAATGGATCAATTACATGTGATTTTGCCCTTCTTTTTATTAAAATCAGCCACCCAGCCCAGCCTAGCATCAGCCTCCCCCGGTCCTGGGCAGAGCAGGCATCACACCCCCAGCTGAGTCTCGGATATAATGAAATGCCTTGGGGATAAAAAAGAAAACTAAAATTGTGCAGAACACATGTAATTTTGGCAAGACCTTACTCTCCCTTCCCCCAGGGAATGCTTATAAAACAAAAATAGTTATGCAAAATTATGCAATTTTTTTGCTTTTATACTGTAAAAAGCCAACACAAAGTGCTTCTCTGTGTACAAACACTTTAAATATCGGATGCTTACTGGACACAGTTCTGGCTTTTCCTTCACATTTGAAAAAAGCAAATGCCTCCCATGGAAAAATTATGGAAATAAACTAGGAAGAGAGGCTCGTTATTTTTCCTAGGGATTTTCACACCAAATTTCGATATGCAAGTCATGCTCACACCATGGAGGGCTGTGCACAGATACAATCCAGTGAAGATTTTGCATACACTGTGTAAAATAAAGCCACATCAGCTTCGTTTTGTTTGTGCTAAGAGCTGCTTAAATGTACTATTCTTCTGCCTTATCACCAAACAGAAACAATAAATAGAAACAGCAGCAAAATTAAATTAAGGTATTTAGCTTCCAATTTAGAGCCATGAGAACAAAATGCACCGTGTGAGGCACCTCCAGAGCCTCTGCTGGGAGATCTTGGAGCCCTGCATCGGCTGCACAGCCATAAGGAACTGTCTGGAAATGGTTTCCAAAAAAAGCCACCCTCAGCTTGGCCTGAGGCACATCATCTTCCAGCCTCTCCTCCACGGGTATGTCAGCAGCTGCCCAAGGTTCTCAGTGGCACCGGCCAGCGCTGGAGGGAAAGATGTCTCCCATCAGCAGCAGCCATGCCTGGCAGCACCTCAATCCCCACCATCACTGGTGTGACTTGGGAGAACCAGAAAAACCAGAGTGCAGCACATTCTTAAAACCCGGGTTGTTTTCCATCTCTGGAAATGAATTTTCTCTGTTTTCCTACCACTGTTAAAATGCCAAATAAATATCGGATTAAAAAACCCAAAACACAGCATTTATTTCTTCTTGTCAATAGTAACACACACAGGAAGCCTCCCACACTCCCCCTTCAACCCACAAATCCCCACATGCTGCACCATCTCCTTCCCATGGGAAAGAACATGAACCTGTTCTTGCTTGCTAAGCTGAAAAGTGCCAAAATTAACCTGGTGCCCAGACCCTGGCAACTGGGAGTAACAGGGATTCAACTGATACAGTGGTCTGGTTCAGGAGGAGTCTCACAGCAGCTTAAAACAAGGCCACTGGAAATCCCCGCTCCAGAGGCTCCTCACATCCCGTGGTCTGAGCTGGGAGGGAAGAGCTGGTGGCAGTGGCTGATGGAGAGGTTCTCCCTCCATGCAGGGACCCTGCCAGACCAGCCCCATGGTTTCACAGGACACAGTTTGGTCACAAACAAGCCTTGAAAAACCAAACAGGGATATATTTGTGGGCGGTTTTCTGCACTACCCCCAGCCCTACTGCCCATCAGACCTGCGGGCACTGGGCTTGCCACAGCCCGTGGCAGCAGGAAGCAGGGACACAGCCAGGACCAGGCACGGTCTTGTGAATTGCTATTTCATTATCCAGGCAGGACAGTGGGAAAAGTGGGCTTTGCAAATCTTACAGAGACTGGGGTTTTAAGCTGAAATTGTAGGAGGTGCTTGGGGGTGGTTCCAGGTAACGACACAGAGTTTGGCTGTGCAGGTGCCAGATAAATACAAGGATCATCCCAGCCCCCTGAGTCACCTCAGGGCAGGACACGGCACCCCCTCCTGCTGCCCCCTCCCACTCTCTCACACCCCTGCCCAAAGGTGGGATCCCTCCATAGCTCAGGGTCAGGTCATTTTCCTCTGCCAGAATTTTTGCCTCCACACATTTAACCCTCCTCAGGCTTCCACAGCATCTGCCTGGGCCAACACCCACTGCCATGGGTGAACTGTTCTCTGGAGACCCCCGCTCCCTTCCCAAGGCAGGGATCTCCTTGTCCCCGTACATCAGGTGCCCCCTTGTCCCTACACAGATTTTGTTCCCAGTAGGTACAGCCAGATCCACCCACAGCTTCTCACACAACATTTAAACTTCCTCTGAACGTGCTGGAACAACCAAGAAATTTGCTGTGAATTGGAAACAGGCCGGAATTTGCAGGGATTGGGCAAAACAACTGGCTGCAGCTGGCCAAATTAATTCCCAGCATAATTCCACTGAAGTGGAATTTAACAGGCATTTGAAATAACGTGATCTTTTCTTGCCCTTTGCATGTGTAGAAGGGAAAAAAAAAAACGTATTAACAACTCATTCCCAATCTTGCATGGGTAATTAGCCATGTGGGGAGCAAAGAGCCCTGTGCACTCCCGGGCTGGCAGGTGCCCAACCTTCTGCTCTGCCAGGTGGTACCTTTGTGCAGGAGAAAAAGGAGCTGCCCTGGCTGGGTCTGTACAATGGACCACGCGCTGAGGCTGACAGGTCACAAACAAGTCACGTGAGAGTTGAGCAGAACACCACGGAGCATACCAAGTTTCTTTGTAAACTGGTTCCATGCAAAGATAATAGTGAGCAGAGGCTAATTCTGCAGTCTCTAATTTTCTTGTCTGACTAAGCAGGCATAATTTACACCCATCAGTTGCAAATGGCTTCTCCCACCAATCCTAAAGATAGAGGACTTTTTTTTAAAGAGGAAAAAAAAAGAGAAAAATATTATTTCCTACCTCTGCAGAAAGAGGATGAAAAATACATGCAAAGGCTGTCTGGCACAAATATGTATTTTCACTCAGCTAGTTCAAAGAGCTTGTCTTGCAGCTCAGAAACAGGAGACCTTGATGGAACCAACTGGCCAAAACAGTTTCTCCTGTCAGAGATGAGCACAGGGGGTGATAAAGATAATAATTTTAACTGGTCTTACTTAGTCACTTGCTCCCTGTTGCCCTTTTCAGCCCATATGACACGCTGCAATTGTACAAATTCGGCTGCTGCTGCATGAGGCTGACAATCTGCCGGGACGCACGTGGCTCCATTCCACAAGCCCTGGGGGACCTGTCACCTATCAGGTGCCAGGACATCCCTGCTCACAGCCAGCACATCACATCCAAAAAGGCTGGGCAGGTCTCTGCATCCTCCCATGTTCCTGCTGCCTGGGGTGACTCTGTCCATGGGGATGTTGGGGAAGCATCTGGTCCAGACTCCCAGAGCAGCAGCCCATCTCCAGGTTCAAACCAAGATCCCTTCAAAGGAAGGGGCTGATCAAAGGGGCCCAGCTGGAGGTGCTGGGTGAGGGTCTGGCTGCACAGTGTCCATGCAAGAGCTGGCACAGATGGAGCTGCCCCAGTGCCAGAGCCAGGGTGGCTGAACCACCTCCACAAACTCCCACCTTCCAATGCCACCCAAGGGTCCCACGTTCCCACTGTGCCCTGCCAGGTGGGAGCAGCCAGACCTCCAAGGTCTGACATCCCTGGTGGCAGGGCCTGGGTGCTGCTGCTGGTGCAGAGACCCAGCTGAGTCTGTGCCAGGTGTGTGACACTCTGTGAGCCCGCAGGGCATCCTTGGACAGGGCAAACTGCAGCATAACTGATTAAAAATAATAACAAGATTCCACCTTTTGTCATTGCCTCATTCAAAGAGTCTCCATCAGCCTCAGTTAGGCCAGTTCCGGGCCGGAAAGTCTGGTAAACCTCTCTGGCCATTGTTTGAAGGGTCGTGCACTGGCTCTCCCAGCACAGCCCTTGTCTCGGCCCCACATCTGCCTCGGCTGGAAAGGGGACAGTGGAAGAAACTGGTGCTGCAAACACCACCGGGGGAAAGAAGAGCCGATTCCCACCTCCTGCCAGCCTGAGGACGTTCGGGACAAAACCTCGTACCTGCTTCCACCAGCTCTGTCGGCAGCGACCAGCTGACGGTGGGACCCGCCAGGTCCCAGCTCCCGCTGCTGCGGGGTGGGGTTTGCACGGGGCGGGTGATGCCAACTGCTTCAGAGAGCAGCGCCAGCGCCTTTTGATCTGCTCAGACACACGGGCCCCACGCAGGGCTCTGATCTGAGCTCCCGGTAGCCCCGGGCCCCCGCAGCCAGCCCAGCCAAGGAGGGGAGTGCAGCACTTGCTCCCGGCCCCCTTCCCACTCTCCCAGTTTGGGCGGGGCGTCGCCGCTCCCGGTTTGACAGGAGCTCGCGTTCTCCCAGTGCGTTCTCCTGACTTTCACAATAACATATTCAGCAGAACTGGATACGTTTCAAACCAGCTATTACACCACAGTATGTTCCAACACAAATATATGCAGTGAAGTGCAGCAACAATTCTTCTGCGAGTATCACACAGATTGCAGAAACCCCACATTTCCCTGCCCGCCCCACCTGCCCCAGACAGAGCAGCCACACCACAACAGTGGGAATTACTTAGAGAAGAAACCTCATAAAAATCTAAGTGGGAAACCTCCCCACTTTCAAATCACCTGCCTAGCACCACAACACACGAGCAGTTCCCAGCAGTTCCCTCTGCCCTGGCCCCACGGCAGGGACGGCAGAGCCGCCGGTGCCTCCATCCCAACCACGGACACCCCGCCCGTGCTGCAGCCACGGCACGGGGAAACACGATGCCTCTCCCTTCCAGATGGAATGCCGAGAAGGAAGTGGAGAATTTTTCTCTTCCCTCCACCCCACAACAAGCAAAAAGTGACACAAATTGCAGTGAGCTTGCGGGGGCAAATGTGGATACTTGGTGTTTGCTTTTGCAAGAGCGGCTGGAGCGTGGGTGGCAGCGTCGCCTCAGCCCGGCTGCTGGCACGGAGTTAGTGCCTCTCGCAGGAAGAGGCACCGAGCAGACCCAAACTCCTCGGGCAAAGCCGGCTTCTCCCTGCGGCACTGCCGTGCCCGGCCCAGCGCAGCCCTGAGCGCTCCTCGACGCCATCCCAGTTCCCAGATTATTACAGCGAAATGAATCCTCCTTACAGTATCTAAATTTGCCATCTCAACCAGGAAATCTGCTGTGGCAGAGCTGCAGGAGTCAGAATTAACCAGAGTGTTGGAGAAGAGGCGAGTGCAGGATGAGACCGGGAAGGAAGGAAAGGAGGGATCCTTCATAATGGATCTGTGAATCGCAGGCTTCAATTCAATTTAGCGACCCATCAATCAAGCTGTGGGTGTCACAGCGAAGGGCCGGAGCCGGGACGGTTTCAGTAGAGGGCACTCAAGTCCCAGAAATCTGCATTTACCAGGTATAGTCACTCTGATGTTTTAGGAGCCGGCTTCAGCACATGAATCTCGGTAACGCGAGCGCTGAGCCTCATAACTCAGATTGATTGTGGTTCTATTAGACCTGATGCATATAAATCTAAACAAAACACATGTGGATGGAGCTAATTCAAAAGCACCAGTTTAGATATCATTACAAAAATAAAGAGAAGCCTCTTTTTCTTCATTAGTATTGAAAAATGCCATAGCTACAGAAAAGCTTATGTCTCTTTCTGCCAGGTTCATACTTCTGCTGCTGCTCTAAAGCATTATTCTGATTTGAAAATGTCCTTCGTTAACCAGCATTTTCCTCTAGATATTAATAACCTCAACATTATTTTCCATTTTTGCAAGTGGTTCTCTTTCATACTCAAAAATAAGAAGTCTTACATCAGTGACTTAAGAACACCCATAAACCATACAGCTTTATTTGTAGGTGAGAGGACTGAAATTTTTATGTATATAAAAACCCCATAAGATGTACACAGTTACAAATCTGACCTGTGTAATACCCGGAGCTCTAAATACCACACATATTCACTGTAAAAACAGCAGCACGAAAAAATGACATCCAAATATCTTCACAACAAACTTAAAATAACGAATCGACTTCTCCTCACTGGTACACCATGTTCACAAGTTATAAATACAGCAGATTTTGCATTAATTGATACACTCTTAAATGATGAATTACCACATTAAAGCTATTTTCACAGCACTTATGAACTGGGCAAATATCTTGTATTTTTAGCATCACTGTAACAAGTTGTCCAGTGCCAAAGCCCTTCTGCTACCTTTGATCATCCTTCAAGGCACAGCCAAAGATTCCTGAAGAAAGTCCTGACTCAGCTTGGTATAAATCCCGCTCCCAAGGCCCATGTGGCTCAGCCCAGCACCCCACTGGGCAGCACTCGCCTGTGCAGCAGCACCAAGCCAGAGCTTTGGTCCCAGGAGGAGCTCTGTCAACCTTCCAGCTACTTCCTTTTTTTGTCCAGCCATCCTTTCTGTGCTGTAATTATCCATAATGGCCTGGCTTTGGCTCCAGCTGGGAGTCTGGCCTGGAGGCTGAAAGTCGTTGCTCACGGGTCTGGGCCCATGCAGCACCTCCATGGGCATCAGGTGAAATCAAATAGTCTTTGTGTGGGGGCAAAAACCCCCTAAGCAGCTATGGTGCAACATCTAAGAGAAATTTCAAAAATGCCCTCTTTGTAATCCTGCCCCAGAGCAGGCCTGGGATCCCCAGGGTGCTGCCCAGAATGAGGAGCATCGCCAAGTTACACGTGAGGGACAGGCTGGGGGACAGTGTGGGAATCTGGGAGTACGAAGGAAGGGAGACACAGCCACGGTGGGCTCTTCTGCTGGATGCTGCCGGGTTGCTTTGGGAAGGAGAAGCCATGCAAAGCCCAGCAAGGAGATGAGCAGCTGTGGAGCACTCCTCTGCCTGTGCCCAGGCTCAACTGCTGTGGCAATTTCTAGTACAGGACTGCTCCTGTCCTACCCTCTCTGATCTACGTGCACGAGACAAGGACTATCCATGACCTCCATACACCCATCCGTCACTAATCAAATAATTTAATACAAAATAAACTAATTGTGCTGGCCCTGCAGTAGGATCCAGTGGCTGAAGCTGAGGCTGGAGCCTCAGAAAGGCAAGAAGCAGCATCCTGAACTAACAGAATATTTCATCCCAGCTACAGTTGAACTTAAACACTCCACAAAATCCAACCTCTTCTCCATGTGCTGGAGTCTGCAACGAGCAAAGAACAACCACAGCTGAAACAGCCCTTTTTTACCCGCTCCCTCCCAGTAGCTTTGTGGGGCTTTTTTATCTCCAGGTGCAAAGAGTCACCAGGTTGTGACATTTAATTTTATAACAAGTTCACAGAAACAGCTGTCCTTCACTTAAGTAGTCTGTAAAGAAATTTTCTTCCATGCCCTTTCGCTAAATCTTATCCGTTTTGGTGTCAGGAGGGATAAAAATATCCTTAACACAAGCCACTCTTTTCTGTAACCATCTTTGGCACAGGCAGAAAGGTTTGGGTTGGGAGCTGGAGCCTTGGCCCTGTCCGCAATCAACACCAACAACCACCTCCTCCGAGACCGAGCTCGTGCCCAGTGCTTGGAGGAGGCTGAGCAGTGCCTCTGCCCCTCTGACTCGATGCTTAGGTACGAGTAAGACATCCCCTCCACCATGACACAGTGCTGAGACCCCAAGCCATGCTCAGTGGCACCTTCTCATCGCCCCGGCGAGGCACCAGTTACATCACTGGTGCCCAGGGAGGCACCGCAACATCTCTGGGAGGGGCTGGTCCTGCCCCGGGCATGCAGATCTGCCAGAGACTCTTCAGCTTTTCCTTACGATTCCGTGTTGCTGACGGCTGTCACATTCCCTGGCCAATCCCCCACTGCTCTTGCTGTACAAACAGCCAGAGCCCAAACACCAACTGCAGTGGGCACGCAGGGAATCCCCCGCGTGTCCACCTCCCTGCAGCAGTCCCCGTACTCGCTGCCTGCTGGCAGAGGCAACACCCAGGAACTTCTCTTTGAGCTGTAGACCAGTAATGACTTGCAGTGTTCCTTCCCCAGTCCGCACACCGGAGCTCCCGGAGGTTGCTCCGGGATGGGTCTCTGGAGCAGAGTGCAGGATTTCTCCCAGCACGGAGCACGCCGAGCTTGCTGCTGGGGAAAGCGACGGGCAAAGAAAATTAAAAAGATGAGCCAATACAGAGTAATAGTATGTTTGTAAGAAAATTAAAGATTTGCTCTTCAGCTGTTCCACGCTGGAGTTAGGAGACAGCTGGCAAATGGGAACGATTGGAAATGATGGAATAGATCAAATTATTTAAACGAGAAAAAAAGAAATTCGCTCTAGCCTGGCCCAGCACGTTGACAAAGCAGCTCCCGGTCCGCGGCACGGGCAGCCCTTTGTCTCTGTCACCGAGGTCATTAAACTCCCGGCTGCGGAGCGCGGGCCGGGCGCCCGCCGCGGTACCGCCGCTGCAGCGGCCCCAGCCCCGGCCCCGGCCCCAAAACCCCTGCCCCGCCTTGCCCGGCATCCGCCGGCGGGGACGCCGGGAACCCCGGGGTCGTAAAGGACCCCCGAGAGCTTGAGGGACACCGGGCACCCCGCGATCTGCGGGACAGGGGCCCGTCGGGGGCAGAGGGAACAGGAGCACCCGGCGCTGCCGGGACCCCCGGAACCCCCGCGCCACCGCCCCGCGCCCCGCGGTGCCCGCCGAGGGTCCCCTTCGCCTCCCGCCCCGCGCCCGCCGCCGGCGCTGCCCTCGCCCCGGGGGAGCGGGCGGGTGCCGGTGCGTGCCGGGCTGTGTGTCGGGGTGTCAGCGGTGTGTCAGTGTGTCGGGGTGTGTGTCGGGGTGTGTGTCGGGGGTGTGTGTCAGGGGGTGTGAGTGTGTCGGTGTGTGCACGCTCCACTCCGGGGCTTTGCGCGAGCCGCGCATCAGCGGTAGGAGGGGACAGAGCCGCTCCTGGGGCGCACCGGCAGCCCCGGCTCCGCAGGTGCCGCCCGACCGGCACCGGCATCGCACGGCTCGGCCCGGCTCGGCTCGGCCCGGCGCGGAATAAACGGCCGGAGCTGTGGGCTCGGCGCGGCTGCCGCGGGACGGGCCGGCGCGGCCGCTCTAAGATGTGCCATGAGCCGCCCGGCCCCGGCGCCGAGCGGCCGCTCCGCCTGAGCCCCGGGCAGCAGCCGCCCGCGTCCCCGCTGCCCCTGGGGCCGTAGGGCCGCGCCGGCCCGCGCCCTCCCCAACGATGCCCCATCTCTGGCCGGCGCTTTGCCGCGTCCTCTGGGAATACTGGGCAGCGCTCCTGGTCGGCGGCTTCTGGGGACAGAGCTCGCACGGGATGCCGCATGTCATCCGGATCGGTAAGGGCCGGCGGCGGCGGGAGAACTTCGGGGCCGGGGCGGAGAACGCGCTGCCCCGGGGCCGCGGCGGGGGATGCGGTACCGGGGCTGCGGGATGCGCTGTCCGATACCGGGGCGGAGGTTCCCCCGGCGAAGGATGCCCTGGCCGGGGCTGGGGACGCTTCGCCTGGTGCCGGGGCGGAAGGTGCCGGCGGCGAGGCGGGGGCTGTGTCCCAGAACGGATCGGGCAGCGCTCTCGGTGCGAGCAGCCGCCCCGGGCACGGTGCGAGGGGGGTGCTGGGCACCTTGCGACGAGGAGAGGAGAATGCTGTACCTCCGGAGAGTGGGGTGCTGATTCCCCGGAGAAGGGGAATGCTTTGCTCCCGGAGAGGACGAATGCTTTGCCTCTGGAGAGGGAGGATGCTGAACCCCCAAAGACGAGGGATGCCGAGCACCCAGAGAGGGGGGATGTTGATTCCCTGGAGAAGGATGATTTTTGGTCACAGAGATGGGGGATGCCGAGCCCCCGGAGCGGGGGGATGCTGAGCTTGTGACGAGGAGGGCTGCGGTACCCGGTGTGAGGAGGGGTGTTGAGCCTGCTGCAATAGGGTGCTGTGCAGAGGTGCTTTGACCCAGGGCTGAATGTGCCCAGCACAAGGGACAGACAGCCCGGGGGGGGCCCACGGCACAGAGTCCCACTGCCTGGAGGATGCCAGTGGACTGGCTCCACTGCAGCTGTTGCTTAAAACCAGGAGTGTTTCATTAAATTGCTGAGGTTCTGGGGAAAATTAATTTTTAATAATGTTACATAAAGTAATTGCACAGATAACATCCTGGGAATGAGTCTGCGATCTTTCTTTTTCTAATTAAACGAGATACTTGTTTTAATCATGTCATGTAAAGAACAGCGCTGATTTCTGTTACATCCCATGCACTTTGCCATTGGTACACATTCCTAGGGATTTGCTGTCTGCCCACTAAAAATTACAAGGACGTGTTTACCTGCCTTTTCAGGGTTCAAATTTTAACTCAGAGAAACCAGTGAAAACTGAATGGATTTGTGAATATTTTAAACTGGAAAAAATGGGTCTTACTTATCCCAGTGCAACTGCACAGCAGCAATATGAAAGCCAGAAAGAGAAAAATGCCGGTCCTGAGGGACAGGTGCTTTTTGAAGTGAAACACTGTCACCTCCAGCACGGCTTGGAGTGGCTGCATGGCCCAGAGTGTCTCATGGACAAGGGCTTGGTTCCTGCAGTGTGAGCATCTGGTCTCCCCCAGACTTCTGTGAATGGGGCGCTCCAGGCAGATGTTGTCCCGTGTACATCGTAGTGCCAGAAATATTGGTGGAAAAGGTTAATGGATCTGCCTCCGGGGCCTTGGGCCCTGGCGGCTGATGAACTTTCACTAGAGCCAAGCTTCTTAGTATGCTCAGCCTCCGCCTGGAACAGCTGGAAATGTTTTGTGCCACAGAAACCCACTCCCAGGAAGGCTCCGTTGCTGCTGACAGGGCGCGCTGGTCCCGCTGCAGGAGCGGAGAGGAGGCGTCCTACTGTGTGAGCCCCCGCCTCGTCTGTCACCAGCCTGTTCCCACCAAGAGCACCGCAGTGCTGTGGCGGAGTTTCCCTTCCCGACAGGTCCCAGGGCTCCGATCCCCATCGTGACCGTGAGCCGTGAGCGGGGGGGCTGTCGCAGCTGGGCTGCTGGGCTGGCAGCTCCTCCTGCTTTCGGCTTGGCAGCAGCGGGCCTGATTCTTGGTGGGCAGAGCCGGCTGCTGGCAGGCTGGCCCTCCGAGGAGGCGGGCGAGGGGCAGCTGCAGCTGTGGCAGATGCTCGCGGGGGAACGGGCTGAGGCCGCTGGGGCTGGCGGGTGCTGAGACTCCCGGGAATACTCGCGTGGCTCATGGGGGGGGATATTCAGGCTCTGGAGTGTCCCTGGGGTTCTGTGGAGATGTTTAGTCTCTCAGTGCCTCAGTTGTCCTGAAAATGGATTTTCTAGGCAAGGCTCAAAGCAATTGCACGAAAGGACATAGTCCTCAACGCAGAGACTGCTGCCAGCCCTCCACGGAAGCGCTTGGGTCTGCTGCAGCTCTGCTCCCCTTCACCGGGCAGGCGGGTGGGCAGGCAGGAAGGCAGGGATGGAGGCAGGCAGGGGGGGTGGAGGCAGGCGGGCAGGAAGGGAGGAAGGGCTGCCCGCTGCAGGAGCACACTGCCAGCACTGCCGTGCCTTCTCTCTTTACCTGCTGAGAAATCCCACAAGTCAGCCCCTCATCGAGCTACCTTCTTGATCATTTAAATAAGAAAAGTAAAATATAAGAAAAAGGCTTTAATCGGGGCTGCAGGGAGATCTATGTTTACCTTCTCTCTCAGCTAAAGCTGGCATCATTTTGTGACCTCTTTTTCAGCCCACTGGAAAACTGCAGCTTCTTGCCCTGCATTAATTTGTGCAAAGCTGCCCTGGCTTTCAAGTAATTATTTTAATTATTAGGTTATGCCAAGAAGTGGAGAAAACGTAACTAACTGTTGGTTTAGCACTGAAAATCAAACCAGAGAGAAAGCAGGTAACTTCTCAAAGCTCTCTTTTTTTTCCCTGTGAAGCTGACTATTAAAATAAATACAGGGAGAGATATCTAAGAAAGGGAAAGAAAAGCCAAAAGCGCTCTTTCTCTCACCAGTAAAATATAAATATTTAATCTACACATCTAAACATAATCTATACATGCACTCGTACAAAGAAAATCTGTGCCTTGTTACTGGATGGGTTTTTAAAGCAGGAGTTTGTAGCTGAAGCTTATTCAACAGCTGCTCGGTTATTACGCAATCTGTTAAATATTTGAAAATGCCGTATCAGAAACACCATCCAGAGCTGCTCCAAGTGCTCAATTCAGCTCCGAGTTACTCCGGAATAGAGACAGATAAGGGCAGTGGTGTGAGGAGCTGCCCCGTGTTTACACCCGCTGACGGAGCCTGCGCTGCCGCCAGTCCTCACTGCGGCTGAGCTCCGGGAGATTACACCTGGTATGACGAGCTGCACGGAGCAGCTGAGTTCTTGCAATATCGTGCCCCTCGTATCTAGAAGCAGTGAGAGCGAGGTGATTACGGGACCGTAGAGAGCCCATTTGCCTAACCTTTCACTTGGATTAAAAAGCGGTAGTAGCACCCTTCAACGCGACAGACGAGAGCTTGATGCCATTTTGCAGAGCTGATGGCACCGTCCCTAACAAAGCAGGGCGGGATGACTGGAATCAGTGGCGCAGGTGGAGCAGGACTGGCGGCTCCAGCAGACCCATTCCAGCCACCTCTGCTTTGCTGAAGCATCCTCAGAAATTACTCCGAGTGACTATTTTGACGGATG
The DNA here is from genome assembly GCF_041296385.1 of Aphelocoma coerulescens. Taxonomy (NCBI): domain Eukaryota; kingdom Metazoa; phylum Chordata; class Aves; order Passeriformes; family Corvidae; genus Aphelocoma; species Aphelocoma coerulescens. Next base: position 4,397,935 of record NC_091036.1, read on the forward strand.
ATGTGTTAGTGAGACACACGTGCGGATCAGATGGCAATGGGTTGAGATCAGTAAATTGTAAAGGACAGACAGACCCCCGACACCAGCCAGGCAATGGAAGCTGGATGCGGGGATTCCCGGGTGGGTTTGCACTCAGGTGCTGCTGAGAAGGTGACACCGCTGCCATCACTGCCCTTGGCCACCTACTGCTGCCAGGAGTGCAGCTGATGTGGTGCCTGCCCCCCCCGTGGGCAGGAGGACAGGAGGGTCCCAGCCCACCCTGCCCTGCCCTTGGGTCATCCCAACCCCAGCTGTGTGCTCACCTTGCCTCTCTGCAGGAGGAGTGTGCTGGGCCAGGGAATGGGCTCATTTTCCTTGCTACATTTTAAAAGGCATCTCCTCCACTTTTGTGCCAGGTTTTTTACTAAGGTTCTATTCCTGCTGATATTTGTGGCAATAATCCCGCCTCAAGCATGTCTGACAGTCCCACTGCTGTATCTCTGTAGTCGCTGTGAGCAGGATCAGTCTTCAGCAAAGCTTTTAAACAAACAACCCCGCATGAGGAATTTATCGGATTTTATTTCTTGTAGTGTCTTTCTAAGCTGTATTTGTGTAGAGAAGGGGTCAGAGCATTGATTGTTTGTATGATTTGCAAGTAACACAGAAAATACAATCAAATTGGAGTCTGTGTGAGAAAAATATCATTGATTATTTTATATAAATGCATAGAAAACAAATTCTGTGGATAATTATCCTGCTCTATGTGATTGACTTTTCTGAGGCTTATTATGCCTGTCAGGAATTTTATTTTGAAACCACCTTCCCACACTCTGCAAATGAAGTTGTATTTTTAAAAATAAAGGCAGAAACAGGCTTTTCCAGGCTTAAAAGGCAGCACCCAGGGGCTGGGAGCTGCACAGCCATGGGGACATGAATGCTGGAGTGGGAATCCTCAGAAAGGCAGCTCAAGGGTTTTTCTGCTCAGCTCGTGCCTGGTGACCAGAGTGGCTAGTGTTCTTTGGGGAGGCTGGCAGGATGGCACAGCGTTGGATGACACCAGGGTGTTTTTAAATCACTCTATTGCCCTTGTAGCTTCTCCTGCATTCCCTTGGGCATTTCTGTGACCATGCACCCACTGCTCAAGCATTTAATGGTTGATAAAGTTATTTCAGGTCATGAGACGTTTTGTGTGTCAGATAACACATTCTGGTAATTTCAGCAGGATAGGAGGGCGGCAGTGTAAATTGTTTGGTGGTAAATTAATTCTGAATACATTTGAATAACAATGTTAACTCTTTATCGCAGAATAGTCCAATTATTTGATCTTGGCATTCTCTTGAGAACTTCATACAGGAAATGAAGATCAAACCACAAACCAGGAGAGAATAGACTCTCATTTATCACAAGGCAGGAGAGACACCAAACCAGGCAGTTCAGTGCTGGGCTGCTGCCTCGGGGCACATGGACAGCCCTCGGGCTGGAGGCAGCAGGGTGTGTGCACAGCTTGAGGGGTGAAGGAGCCTTGGGTGGGCTTGTTGTGTGAGGAGAGAGGTGGATGCACATACTTGGCACCACGACACACTGACACACCCTGGGACACACTGACACACACTGGGGCACTCTGACACACCCTGGGACACACTGACACACACTGGGGCACTCTGACACACCCTGGGGCACACTGATACACACTGGGCACACTGATACACCCTGGGGCACTCTGACACACCCTGGGGCACACTGATACACACTGGGCACACTGATACACCCTGGGGCACTCTGACACACCCTGGGGCACTCTGACACACAGTGGGACACACTGACACACCCTGGGCACACTGACACCCCCTGGGGCACACTGATACACACTGGGACACACTGGCACACCCTGGGCACACTGACACACCCTGGGCACACTGACACACCCTGGGACACACTGATACACACGGGGACACACTGACACACGCGTCTGTGGCATGGGAGCTGCCTCTTGTGCTGCAGTGTCATGTCTGGTTTTATCACCAGCAGGTGCAAATCCACCTCTATGAACTTAATCTCTCCATCTCTGATGTTTTTATTAATGAAACTAAGCAGCGGTTGCTGTTAGGAAAAGATTCCTGTGAAGCCTGCACGGCGCAGCCACGCACGGAGCGACACTAAAGCCATTCTGTCTCCAGCAAAGCTGGGTCCCTTTTTTCCCGGAAAACGAAGTGCTCCTTGGGTACAGAGGAGCAGTTTCCCTGAGCTAGCACTCCTAAAGGAAGTTCGGCTTTCCCGCCTGTCGCGACATGCCGCTGGCGCCCGGCCGGGCCCCGCATCGGCAGAGGGCACTGCCCCGCCACCCTCCTCCCGGGCCAGCCTTCAGCACGGATCTCCCGGCACTTGCCAGCAGAGCTGCGATGCTGGAGTCTCTCCTGGAGACACGGTATCAAATACGCTGTTTGCAGCCGGCATTAAGCCTCCTAATCCAGTGTAATGTGCGTCTCCACCAGTTTCGCCGTCTCCTTCCCCTCCTTTTGGCTGCAGCTTTAACGCGATGCTTTTCCCTTTGCGCACCAGAAGACGGGCGTGGAAGTCTCTGGGAAAGGCAGATAGCGAGTTGAAAGCACCAGAACCATGGGCGAGGTGGGATAGAGGCAAATGTTGAGAAGAACTGAGGGCGGAAAGAGAGGATAAGAACTGCTCTACGGCGGTGCTGCTGGAGGGAATAGATGTGGAACAGGAGAGCTGTGCCTCTTGGATATTCCAGCTCCGTTTGCCAGGCAGGGATTGCTGCAGTTTGGGCTGATGCAGAGGGGATTCAGATGGGATGGGGGTTCATGCATTGATACATTGATTTGTGTTATTAACAGCGAAAACAGGGATAATCTGCTGCCATTTACCACTTGTAATAAAGACTAAAATAGATGCAGGTCCTTAGCACAATCGAGAGCTCTTAAAGCAGGTGGAGGGCTCAGCTCATTGCTTTGTCTTTGCTCCTCCACCAGCTTTTCTTTGTGGTTGCCTTTGTTAACCCCTTCTGCCTCCTCTCATCCCCTCGCTGTGCTGCCCCCAGGGAACCCACAGCTTCACTGCTCAGGTTTGCACTAGGAGACTCTCACCATGTCAGTGTTACCTGGGTCCTTGTGCTTTTAATCTGCAGTGAGACACTGAGCATGAATACACAAATAGGGATGTGACTGCTCTGTTATTTCTGGCAGGGAGGATCATCAGGGAAACGTCGTTCAGCTGCAAACGGCTGAGGAGAGCGTGGGGTACCCCTGCGTCAGAGGCAACCCCAGCGCTGCTCTGAGCTTCCCCCACACTGCTCAGCTCTGCAGCACCGGCAGGAAGAGAGGGAAGCAGACACCAGCCGTTGGTGAGAACGGCCACCACACTGTATCTGTATTATTTAATATTTCAGTCCAGGGACCTCGTTAGACTTTGGCTTTTTCGCTGTGCCCCAGCCAACAAGCAGCACCCCTCTGTGTGGGGTCAGATTCATAGAATAAAAATCAGAACTGGGAAGTAGTAAGGGAGCAACCGGCACATTCTGTATCAGCTTGTTGTGCCTGGGACATTCAGCACAGCAGTGTGACCTGGAAAGCAGCAGGAAGGACTGGGCTTCCAAAGGCATGGACCATGTGAGTAGGTTCAGAGAAGTTTTTAAGCAGACAGATAAACCAGCTAATACCAAAGGCACAAAACAAAGACTTAAAATTACATAAGTGTTCAGATAAGTGCTTGAATTTGGGCCTTGCACTTTGCTCATCATTCTGGAAATGGCACTGGGGATCCCCTCTGAGGGTACCCAGCTCCCCTGGGACTGGAGCACTCACTGTTAAACAGGCTTTTGAGACAGATTTCCATTTCTTCCTTGGCTCCTGCAAGCAGCAGCTTTAGGAGCAGCAGTGGTGTCCCTGCAGCAGCTCGGTGGAAATGGTGGTTCCTACCTCCAGTAAGGACTGGGATGAGGCCATTGACTGCTCTGACAGAGGCCACTGGGCACTCATCAGCTGGTAATGACATCTGATGGCTACAGCGTGTCTTTTGTTCAGACTGGGGACTTGGAGGTGAACAGACCAGATCTCTGAACTCACCAGCTCCCAGGTGAGTAGGAACGTACGTCATTCCTAAAATTACAGAGCTGGTACTGCAGAATCCAAACTCGATTAGAGACGTGGAAGTGTACGGTGAGAGAACCAGCATCGCCGTGGGCGACTTCCCCCCACTCTAATGAATAGACGGCTGTCAGCTCATACTTTTCTCCCAGGATGAAGCAGTAAATAAAATCTGGTATAACCCACAAATTTAGCTGAGTTATGGCTGTCTATTGGGACTGAAGTGTTAGACTTGTTGGTTAGTTTTGCACTGAATTCAAAGCACTCTGAGCGAAGTCACAGCAGTGATTTTAAATTCCACCCCCTGTGAGACACCATGCCTGCCTGGGCACATGGGCTGAGGGGGCTTTTTCCTGGCTGCAGCAGAAGTTTTGTCTTGGGAGCAGGGTGGATTTTGTTCTGAATGGAGCAAACAGCCACAGCACCTGCTCAGCAGAGGATACGAGGCTGGATGTCATAGAATCCCAGAATGGTTTGGGTTGGAAGGGACATCAAAGCTCATCTCATTCCACCCCCCTGCCATGGGCAGGGACACTTTCCACTAGACCAGGTTGATCTAAGCCCTGTCCAGCCTGGCCTTGGACACTTCCAGGGATGGGGCTGATGTATCCCTGCGGGTCTGTCAGATCACCCTGCCCACTGCTGGCACGCTGCACTCTGCAGAAACGGCCCCTTGGCCACACGAGGGAGGTTCCCTTCCTGGAGAGCCTTGGGAAAGACACCAGTCCTTTAGCACAGCAGAACTCCAGGATGATGTTCTTTGATTGGATGTGCAGCAAGAGGTACATCATGATTAACCTTAAAAGCTTAAGCTTCTTCTTTGCCTGTGTGAGATAGACTTATAATATTTTCTCTTTCTTTTTTAATGCTGGATTCTTAGTGCAGACAGCGATTTATTGAATAATCAATCTCCTTATCTATGTAATACAGTCAGGTGATCCATCAATGCCAGATAATCAATCCAGCTCAGGATTTTAAGTGTATATAAGTATACTTGTATATATATGTTCCTCCTGCACTGTTGTCAGGCCAAGTAATGTCTCCCTTTCTGTGCTCCTTTTCCAGTGACTTTTGTTTATGGTGTGTAAAAGAAACCCCCGATGTTATATTACACCTTGTAAGTTTTACGGTACTTGAGAGGTTTATGCGCTATGAATGTAAAGGGCAATGCAATAACGCAAAGGGCAGTGAGACATTTTTAAGCGCAGAAGGATATACACGGAGCTGAGGAGATAAATCTGGGCGGATAATCGTCCCACTGTGTCTCTCCTATTTATGAGAGGAAAAGACATTCACTGCAAATCATGCTTCAGGTCACTTGTGCCCTGGTCTCTGCTCTGCGCTGCATTATTGGCTGCTTTAACTGCTCTCAATCTGCTTTGGGATCTCTGCCCTGGTTCAGAGCTCTGTCCAGGCCCAGTGGAGGGGGATCAGCCCAGGTGTGATGTGATTCCCCATCACCTGGGTGGTACATTGGTCTTGTGCAGCTCAAGGACTGGGGTGCATGGAAGATGATGTGTCTGTCCTCCGTGAGTTGGGAAAGGGCTGAGCTAGAGAAAGAACCGTAGGAGGAAGGAAGAGGAGTCACATTTGCCAAGTCTGAAGCTTATGGGTGGTTAACTGGGGAAGAGGAGCCTGGGTGCAGCCTCCCACAGTCTGGGTGTTCGCTGCTGGAGTTTGGGCTGCGCAGGAAACTGTTCCAAGAATAGGTCTGGGAACTTCAGCAAACACTGCTCATAGGAGGAGAGGAACTTCTCGGGGCAGTTTGCTCTTGTTAGATTTCTGAAACAATCAAGCCATGAATCCCTCTCAAATGTGAATATTCAGAATTCAGCATTTGCAATTAGCAGTAGAATTGGAGACAAAATGCCATTACTTTCAGAGGTCAAGATAAGTTGTATACAAAGGTCATTGTTCCATATGCTTCATTCAAAATCCAATTTGTTTTGTGGGCTCATGATGGCAGAAACACTGATGATTTTGCTATTGCCACATGTTCGGTACTTTCTGTGCAGGAAAAGATTTTGCCTTAATTACTTTCAGTTTTAACTGTCTGGCACAGAGTCAGGACTTTGCTGATTTGAACCATCTCATCAGAAGTTGAGAACCTAACTGAGACTGGAAACCTCGTGATGTAGCAGAGCCCCTTGGAGTTCCCAGGAGCAGGAGCTGATGGCCGGTGTCCTGTTTCCCATCATGACAGCAGCTCTCCAGAAAGTCCCTGCGATGGGAGGAGGGGAGAAGAAGCTGCAGGAGAATCCTCTGAATCCATGTCCCTCCCATCCAAACAGTTCTGCAGATCCCAGCACCTCCTGCAGCTCCAGGTGCCATCACTGGTGCCATTTGTTTCAGCAGTAATGTCCATTACCATTTTAAGCTGAACCAGGGACCTGTAAAAAGGAGGTTCTTGGTTTAAATCTCTGGTCTATAAAATCTTAAAGACCCGCTCTTCCTTTATGGGGAAAGAAAACCATTTTCTTCCTCATTTTATGCACTTTTCTTCTTGCGAATTTTTATTTCTGCAAAAGCAATTTTTGTCATCTTTGCTTAGACAAAATTCAAAGCAAGACCCTGGATGTTTTGCTTCAGGGTGGTGTCTCATCTTGGCTCACAATATTTGAATGGAAACAGGATCTGTAGTTTTCTTTCCTATTCATCTACATCACAGCAAAAGGGCTGTCCGGGATGGGTGTTGCAAGATCTTAGATAAAGCTGATAATATTTTTTGAAATGTAGGGCTTGCCCCTGCACAGTTTACCAAATTCCCTTTAGGTTAAAATTTCTAATGAAGTGTTGAATAGAGGGAATGTTCAATTCTTTGAGCAGCTACCTTCTACCCTGTGGTGTATTCCAATAGCCAGAACTGACTTTGGATGTGTGCCCATCTATCTACAAAGGATCAGTTAAAAAAATAGTTAGAGCCATCTTTACTTAATTTTCTTAGATAATAATGCAGTGGTTTCTATTTGAGGAACGTTTTCTCTTCTGCAGTGTAACTTTATCTATGAAATGTGGCAATTTCAATTGCTGGTTCCATTTCCTCCAGCTGGAGGGAGAGCAATGGCACACAGCACCCGGAATCCAGCCTGAGCTGCAGATCCCCCCTCTTTACACCACGGATTTGCATTTACTTTTAGAATTTTTCAGAGGCAATTCGCACCTAGTTGACTGTCACTCACTTTCCTTCTCTCTCTTACTCCAAGGATCACACACACACACACGCTTGGTGTGAAGAAACAACTCATCCTTATGGATGAGCCACAACCAAACCCCACGATCCTTCCTCAGGGCTGAACCTGGCAGGTGTGACCTGCCCTGGAGTGCTCCCTAAACATCAGCCCCAGGCCCCTGGCACAGCCACTCCCTCTATCACTTTCATCTCAGATGCTGAACTCCCCTCCTCATCCCCAGGCCTCAAAAGAGGGAAGAGATGATCACAGTTGAAATCCTGAACAAGCTGTACTTCCTGGTATTTTAAGAAAATTCTGAATTTTAAGAAAATTCGGGGTTTCCTCAGCAGCTGGATGGCATTTTTGCTTATCACCAGTGCTTGGGAACAGAATGCTCAGAATGTTCCTGGCTTCCTAAAGATCCTGTGAGATGCCACCAGGCTGGGTGACAGCAGTGGTGACACTGATCACCCACACCGACCTCACCACCACAGGCACAGGAGTTTACACGGAAGTTTCCCCCCAGCCTGGTGACCATCGATATTTAATGCTGGCCCAGGCACCTGGTCTCTATATTCTGTTATTAAGGTCATTCCATGTGCTTACACGACTCTTTGTGCTTTGTGAGTGTTTGTGGGGAAACCAATTTCCATATGAATTATGGAAGTTGATACCAACAGGGCTGTAATTCGTAAATTGTTCTGACAGCAACATTTTGTAACAGAACACAGAGAAACCAGGGTAATAAAACTTGCCATTAAGGGAGTGGACTTGTGAGTCCTAGAAAGAATTCTTGTCCAAGGATTATTTATGATCATTGCACACCAAAATGTGTTTTTGCATTTTTATTGCTGGCAAATTACTTGTAAACCCACCAGGGAGCTAATGATTTTTCCTCCGAGGCCATGCAACTTCGTTTTGGTTTATATATATCCATTTCTGCGACCAGTTAAGCCGTCACTTTTGATTTATAATAACAATAATTATTTCAAAATAGCCCGGGTGTTAAAGGGTTAACTGTCCTTTTACTCCAGCTGTCAAAATCTACAGGACAGTGATTCCAGAGGAGAATGGCTGGTGGTGCCTGGGCAGGTTTTCCCTGGATCACTGTAATGGTGCTAACTACCTCTAATGGAGAGCACCGATTATTTATGTTCTTCTGCAGCTTCTCATTAATTTTTCAGAGCACCTGCTTGAAGAGTTCCGACTTCTTGGCTTCTTCACTAGTGTTACCTGTTCAACAGTGTGGAGCAGTGGAGGTGACACTTCAGCAAGGAGCATTTCAGTTCAGGCTGCTTTACAGGAGCAGGAAGCTCCAGGCAAGAATGTGGGAGCAGGGGCAAGATTTTGGTGAGGTTTTAGTCTCCCCAGAGGGGCTGGCTGGTGCAGGGGCTCAGTGCCCCGAGCCTGCCCAGGATTCCCATCGCCCAGGGCCGGTTGCCAGTGCTGAGCTGTCCTGGACACCCTCCGGGGTAGTACAGCTGTCCCAGCCCCCAGCACACAGTGGCTTTTCCAGCCCCGCATCACTGAGGGGTCCCTGTGCCCAGAGCCTCCGGTGCAGCCATCACTGCTCCTGCTCCCACCCTGTCAGCCTGAGCTCAGCTGTGCCACCCGTTATGTCCTGTCCCCCAAATGCCATGGGTGCCTCCGTGCCACTTTACAGGACAGCAGCTTTTGCCCACTCCCTCCTCGGGATGCTCCGGTCATTCACAGCAGGAACACCCCGGCTGCAGGGAGCAGCAGGGAGCTCAAAATCAGCCTTACAAAGTTTAACGGAGCCCTAAATCATTCCTTGCCATGGGTGATGACACCTCTTTTTTGTGATGTGCAACCTTGGACAGACTTTCCTGGTGCAACAGAGGCAAGAGATGCCTCCAAGGATCACTCAGTGGTGCTCATCCACCGTTGTCATTCCAGCTGGCATTCCCTGGGAACAAGTAGCAAATGGATGGAGATGTTTGTTAGGTTTTGGGGGTCATGGAATGTTTGTACTTTCATTACCAAAGTCAGTAATGACTAATTGCATTTTTGATCGTAACAGAGGAGTTTGTTAGAGCCACATTTCCTTTATGGATTTTCAAAGCCTTATTTTTAGAGAAATATTTTTTGATCTATTGTTGGCTCCTGTTCTGCTCTATTACAGACTCCCTGCATGACTTTGAACAAATGACTTTGCTCTTCTGTGCCTTAATTCTGTACTTGTAAAATAGGGCTGAGCAGACTCCCAGCTTCTCTGGGCTGTGGGAATGGGTACGGTTTAAAGCCTGCAGATGTCAGTAGCCGAGCTTGCCACACCCAGCAGGATCTTTGAGGCAGAACAAACAGATATGAGCAGCCACAACCCTATTACCAGTGAAATACTGAGATTATAACCCGGGACTCTCTGACTGGAGCAATTCTGGGAAAAATGAGAATATCCTAAATACACTTAACTGCTTATTTAATGTAGATTTTAGAAGTTATTTATCGAAATTTAGCAACTGTTTACTCAATCTGGGACTGGAAAGCCTTTAAAACATACTCTTAATAATCCCTTCGTATTTAACTAATGTACAATAGCGTGTGCTATTACATCGCAATTACATCCTATTTGAGACACTTAATTAAAAGGGAGGCTGTAATAAGCTCCCGATGGTTTGGCTCCTCAGCCAGACCCACACGATGGAGGATTTTGCCTGTCAGCGGGTGCCAAACGCATCCCGGAATGACACGGTGGCAGCGTGGAGCCGGTCCCTGTGGGGCTGGGGCTGCGTGGGACTGGGTCTGCGTGGGGCTGGGTCTGTGTGGGGCTGGGGCTGCGTGGGGCTGGGGCTGTGTGAGACCAGTCCATGAGGGGCTGGGTCTGCGTGGGGCTGGGTCTGCGTGGGGCTGGGGCTGTGTGGGGCTGGGGCTGCGTGGGGCTGGGGCTGCGTGGGGCTGGGGCTGTGTGGGGCTGGGGCTGTGTGGGGCTGGTCCATTCGGGGCTGGGTCTGTGTGGGGCTGGATCTGCGTGAGGCTGGTCCATTTGGGGCTGGATCTGTGTGGGGCCGGTCCATTTGGGGCTGGGTCTCTGTGGGGCTGGATCTATGTGGGGCTGGGTCTGTGTGGGGCTGGGTCTGCGTGGGGCTGGGTCTGTGTGGAGCCGGTCCATGTGGGGCTGGGTCTGTGTGGGGCTGGGTCTGCGTGGGGCTGGGTCTGTGTGGGGCTGGTCCATGTGGGGCTGGGTCCGTGTGGGGCTGGATCAGCAGGGTGGTGACCCAAGAGGGCTCTCAGGCCTTGAGGATCGCTCCTATTCCAGATGGGATGGCTTCAATCCCGGGATGCTCTGGGAGAGAGGCTGGGCCACGTTTAGTTTATGCTTCTCGATTCCAGAGCTCCCCAGGACTGGAATGTCACTGCAAGGTCTAGGGTGCTCTTCAGAAGCAGCTGCCCATCACAGCAGCTCTGGCTTCATCGCTGCCATGGGAATCGGCACCAGCCCCTTCCCTGCAGGGGCCCCCTCCAGCTTTGGCCAGAAGTTCTGATGTGGAGGAGCAGCCTTGGAAGGTGCACCAAGGCCGAAATGCTGCATGGTGTTTGTGGGAACCCTGGAAACCCTGCACTGCTGCCTCCCTGCTGGGTGTCTGAGCAGCACATGGTCTGCCCTGCTCTGCCCTGGTCTCTCCCAGAGCTGGGAATCATAAATCTGGCACACAGTGCCATGCTGGTATGATAATCCTGCTCTGTGCCAGGCTGTCACAGGCAGGCTCCATGGAAGAGCTCTCGGACATCTGTCTGCAGCCAGCTGCTTGCCATCCCACCAAGTGACTGCTCTGCCTTTCTCAAATAAAAAATAATAATCCAAGCCCCCTTTAATTCTGTTTGAAATCAGAATTGACAACAGCTTTGTGCTCGCTCAATGGCAGGATATGAAATTAATTTGTATAAGTGATTTTTTTGCTTTTAATTTATCAGCCTGAGGTTCAAAACCAAGGAACACGGGGAGGCATGAGGAATGCCTGAATCTTTCAGGGGTGGAGCTTGTTTATCCAAGTGCTTAAATATTGCTCTTAATTGTGTGGCTGATCCTACATTATAGGGAAAGGAAGGCAGGATAAGAGATCCTTCTGCTCCCTGGGTCACTGTCCAGGCCCTCACTGTGGTGCCTGTGCAGCCCCTCAGGGGTAGCGAACCCCAGAGCAAACCAAACACTTATCCTACAGAGAACTGATAAAACAAGTACAGAGAGATCTGTGTGTGGCAGCTCTTTGGGTTTTGCAGGGGATTTCAAGGCCAGCCCGGGTTTATGAGCTGCCCATGAACCCAGTGCACAGAGTCTCATAAAAATCCCATTTTCCCCTCTCAGCTCTGCAGCTGTATTTAGTTTGCAGTCTAAGTCTAATAAGAGGATCAACGGAGGTTTTGGCAGGGAATGGTGCCAGTCCTGAGAGCGGTGACCGACGCAGCCACATATTGGCTGCAGAAGGGAAATTCGGGGTAGCAGCCCTTCCCTCCCAGCCATGGGCCAGAGGAAGCTGTTCCCTGGGATTTTGGCTAGGAAAGGAAGGATGCTTCAAAGTGAAAGGGAAACAGAAACCTCGGTGTGGTTTTTGTTGTTCCAACTGCTTTAAATGATGTTTAGATTTCATGTATCGGTAATTACAAACACTTGGGTGGTATTTAATGCCAGCCACTGATGGATGCACTATAATCCTATAGAGAGAGAACACGTTTGTTTTCTGAGGCTAACTCCATACAATCTGTTATTGTGTGATGTTGAATACTTTGAGGGTTGGTGCCTTTCAGTGTTGAGCATAAAAGCCAGGCCTCCCCGACAATAACCTCCATTAATCAGGCTTCCCCAGTCCGCAAGCCTCGGAGACTGCGATGTCTTCTTTGTACACCAAAGCTTGCCGGGATTCCACAGTGAAAAACCTCCCACCGATCTCCTGCTCTTTCATTTTTCCTTTATTTGGTTTAAATGGGAAAATATCCTCCCAGTACAGCTCCCACTGCTTTAGCTGCATCGCCACACATTTCTTTTAAGCTAACCGACAGCTTATGGTGAGAAGGAGAAGCAGCTGCAACTTGCTGGGAGCACGGAAACTTCACTTCCAGAGGATTCAGCTCCTTTTGTTTTCTACAAGAGCTGTTGAGTGCTCAGAGCTTTAAAAAATACGGCCACTCATTCAGGCTCCTGAAACATGGATTCAGGGGAGAGGTGTTCTGCAGGCTTTCCAGAGAGCTGGAAGCAGGAATGAAGATCCTCCAGAGCCCCACTGTCTGCTGTACTTGGCTACATTTCCACAAACTCCCATGGGAACTGAAATTTTGGTGCTTCAGCTCAAGTTTTCATCTCTGTTGGAGTCCTCAGCTGTGCTGTTCGATATGTCCCAAGCTCCCCAACTCCTCTGAGCGAATGGGAATGACAAAATGCAGGATCACTCCAAAGGGAGCCTGCTTTTATTTATGAGCTGAAGTCTGCCGGGGCTTTCAGAGCCACGTCCCGAGTGGAATCACTGCAGTGGCAGGGCCGGGCTGAGCTGGGACAGCAGCTGTGCACTGAAGGGAATGGGAATTCTGGGCGAGAGGGAGCAGGACCACAGGGCTGGGGAAGGAGGCGTTGGTCACCTGGCTGAGAAAGGGGGTTTGAGGAGAGCAGACGGTGCCCCAGGGCGGCTCGTCCTTCTTCTCTTGGGCAGCTCCAGTGGGGGTGTGCAGCGTCCCAGCTTGGCCACCAGAGCACAGCCAAGCCCCTGCGGTCAGCCAGCTGGCCACATTCCTTCAGAGCAGGAGAGGAGATGGGTTTGGGGTGCTCCTTGGGGAGAAGTGCCCTCCACAGTGATTTAAAGCACTTTGGAAAAAGCCAAAACAAGCAAGAAAAGCCAACCAAACTTGGACTGCAGCTGGACACTTTGGTCTTGAGCAGTGTGTAACCTTGACCTCATCCAAGCTGTATTTTCCTCCTGAAGTCAGTCCCTGCCTGTCCTTGAGGGGCAGTTTCTCAATGGAGAAAAGACTCCTCTGAGCTGCCAGCCAAAATAAACCTAATTGTTGCATTGTGTCTGAGCAACTCTGAAAGTTGCCAGTAACAGCTATCTCAGACCATCAAAATCAACATAATTTTAGTCTTAATTGCTAAGTATTGCTGTAGAAAGACTGGTTGTCTTTCTGCTCCAAGTCTTCACAGTTGCTCTCCCAGGTTTCAAGATGCAGCGAAAGTTTTTGGGCTGGTTTTTTTTTTCACACTACGTTTCAAATGCTTCATTGTCAAACTGGTTAAAAGCCCTTATTTATAAAACGTGTGCGTCTCTTTCAGCTTAACTGAAAAGGCATTAAAATAACTGCAGCTGTGGAAAGAATAATTACAGCGAGATTTTGTCAAGGACTCTCTTGTCTGATGTTGCCATCTGTGACATGGTGAATGCAAAGATCATTTGAAACATAGGCGGTTAATGTAGAGAATAATTTCAGAGCTTTCGATATTTATGGTAAATTATTTAACTTTATTGTTTGGTTTTATGGCCTCATTATTCCGTGTCGTAAGGATCTCTGCTTTTTGTGTTGTTCTGCACTTCAATTTCCACTTTGTGAAGAAAAGTACCCTGCAGTAAAAGTAACATTTCACACATTTCAGAAATGTTTCAAGGAGACATCATACTAATCAGATTATTTTCATGCACCTAAATATCATCCTTGATGCCTTTTAAAAAAAAATCTGCAGAGAAAGATCTTATTGACCAGGTGTTAATAGTCAGTCCTTCAGGCATGGGCAGTGACAGGGGCTGCTAAACACCACATTGTTGCATTAATTTTCTTCTGTCTCTTAGAATATTGTTTCTGAGACTCCCTCTGAGAGGACATTGCTGCATTATTTCCTTCAACAACCCCCGACCGGCCGAATTAGGAACAGACTGTCGCACTGGAAATGAGTAATTGGCTGCCAGAGACACAGAAAAGGGGACTTGGCTTCCCTGAGACTGGCTGCTCTGTACACAGGGCTCACGCTGGAGCCAAGTTCATGTGCTCGTTAGTCAAATGAGGGCAGGCTGAGGGGTGCCTCCTGCGTGGGCACTGCTTGGCTCCCCGTGCTCCTCTGGCTGTGTGGGCTCCCATGTCCCCTGCACGTCCTGCCCCTTATGGAGGTGGGGGAAACACCCGTGGGAGTTTCCCTCGTATGCCCAGGGTGCAACTCCCCCCACTCAGCTCTGAGCATGGTGTGAGCAGCTGTTTCCAAGGAGGGTGACTCCAGGAGACTGCGATGGGGTGAGGGTCACCCTGGGTACAGCGCCCACTGCGCCTGTTCCTCGCTGGGGCTCCTTACTGCAAACCACCCCCTCAGCCTTACTGGGTAGTCCAGGGAATGGTGCTGCTCACAGAGGATGAGGTTTACTCCTTCTGGGGAACCTAACGTGGCTCCATCTGAAAAGCATCCACCAGCACTTCCCTCGGAGGGGCCGCACAGCACGCCTTTAACGGCACTGTGAAGCACAGCAAGTGCCTCCATCAGCCTTCCCTGCTCTTGAAGTGCTTCCACAAGCCCAAGGATACCTGACACAGCCCAGCAGAAGTATTTTGTCTGATGTGAACTTTTCAGTGGGATTGTCTTTCTGACAGCTGAGGGCAGCAGCTCCATTGTGTGGTGGCTGTCCTGGGCAGCCACTTTGTAGAATGAGGAACAGAGTTTGGGAGGGATTAGGAGCCACCTGTCTGTCCCTGCAGAAGAGTCTCTTCCCACCAGCCTGCCTTCTGCACCGACTGTGTGTGCCCTCTGCAGCTGTGCAACATCTGGATCTCTGTCTGGCTCTGTCCATGCTAAGGAGGCAGGGGCACCACAGCCAGAACACGAGAACAGCTCCACCTTCTCCATGGACCGCTGGGGAGGGGCACGGCTGCACTGGGAAGAGGCACAGCTGCTCCAGCCAGGAGCTTTGCCCTGCAGATACATGTTTGTCTCCAGGAGATTATTGTGGGCAGATCTGGAAACCATCTGAGGGGGCTGAAATGCTGCAGGAGATGGGAGGGGAAAGTCAGGAGCTCGGGGTGCATAGATGTGCAGCAGCAAGTGTGCAGAAACTTGAGCTCAGTGCAGCCAACAGGGCAGAGGAGGCAAATCCAGTTGCTGTGGGCCTACTACAAAGGGATCTAAATTGGGAACAAATGTGTAGGTCAGGGGCTAGTAGATAAGAAATCAGGTAACATTTATTTTCCTATCCATAATACAGACCTGAGGCAATTCCCTGTTTGCCCTCAGCCATCCAGGGGCACAAGAACCCCTCAGGAGGTTCTCCTGAGCGTCACTTCCCACCTCAGGCTGTACAGAAGGCTTTGCCACATTTAGCTCAATCTTTCACATTTCTGTACCTAAAATTAGACAGTGTGCTCCATCCCTGCACTCCTGGAGTTCCCAGCTCTAGGGAGGTCGATGTGCAAACGTCTGCATGCACATGAAGAAATATTTAAAGAACAACATTTGCAGACCCCTGGAAGCCAGACACTGCCAGGTGTTCCTTTATTTAGTGGAAAAGTGAGTTTGTGTACGCAGGTGGTTTATGCTTTTTAGTAAATTTTGGTAATTTGTCTATCCCTGGTAACTTGCTTTGCAAAACAATGCAGCTGATTTCAGAAACAAATGAAGCAAATGGATTCAGAACTGTGCAGCTGATAAAACACAGGCAGTAGTCAGGACAAAACGGTTCCCCACTAGCAACTTTTCCTTCCCTCTGAGCAGCAATAGTTTCTAAGCAGTAGCATCTCAGAGAGTGAGAGTTCCCTGTCCAGCTCAGCCCCAGGTGGAACAGGAACCTGGTCCTGCAGGGCTCAAGTCTCACCAGGATGGGGGGTAGGAGCCAAAAAACACCAGCGGGAACAGGAAAACTCCGGAGCTCCAAGACAACCTCAGGTATTGACAGCAGGAGCATCATCTTTGGGATTCCTGAAAGACTGACTGTTTTAGTGATGGGAATGTAAAGGCCCCAGAAATCTCTCCATGCAGTGACGTCATCCAGTGGGATTTCTCTTGCTCTGCATTGTTCAGGGCATGCGAGGCAAAAGCCTTCCCCCTTTGCCAGCAGTTCTTTGGACAGATGGACACAGAAGCCAGGAGCCAGCCATGGTTCCTCACCCTGAAAGGCTCTTTCCTGCAGCCTCATGGTTTGTGTATATAAGAAAAGCCTGTGCAGGGTTTGCTTTGGCCCTGAGGAGGTGGAGCAGGAGGGACAATGGTGAATGCAGGCACCAGGTGAAGCACATGGTGACGAGGGCCAAGTTGGCTCTGTCCAACTGCTGCACGTAGGAGGCAAGGTCAGAAACTTTCCTACACCCTCCTTTTGCATCCTGAACTGAGGTTTGTTTGCAGCCACTGTCTCAGCCCATGAGGTACCACTGGCTGGTTTTGACACGATCCCGTTTAAAGCTCTGAGAGGCAAAGCCTTTCTCCAGGGATCCCAGAGCCGCGGGTCTCTGCCAGCAGCATCGACTCCCTTTGTCCATACGTTTCTTTTCCCCGTGCACAAAGGCACAGATGGCCAAGCCCTGGAGACAGGCACCCGAGGTTTGCAAGGGCACGTGCGCGCTGGGTGTGCGTGTGAATGCACACTTGTCTGAGCAGAGCCCGGAGCCTGCGCTGGCTGCTGCCACTGCAAAAGGAACTACCCAAAGCGCCAGACCTGGTGCTGTGCTGGTGCTGGCCCACAGGGAGTCCTGCAGCTCAGTACAGCTGCAGTGAACGGTGTGTGCAGAAATCTCTGTGTGTGGTAGCCAATACTCATCGCACGCACTGAGGTCCTTGGACCTGAAAAACAGATATTAGGAAAAAGCTTCTGCTCTGCCATTCCTGGATGTGGCTACACCAGGCCTGCTGTCATCAACACTGAAGGAGGTTAAAAATTTCAGGTACTTCTGTTCTCTCTGAGTGTGACTTTGTAGCTTGACACAATGGGAGCTGGTAGGGCAATGGAATCAGACAGCTCTGAAACAGCCCTTGGAATACCAGCTGGCCAAAGTGAAGCTCTACACCACATCCATCTGCAGCGGGGCAGTGGAACAGAGAGGTGCAGGAGGACATCCGTGCCACCTGTGGGCTCACGTTCTGCCTGTGGACATTTACAGCAGGAGCGCAGGGGATGAGCAGGACAGTGCTGCCAAAACAACACATGGACACAGGACTGTGCCACCTCTGCCTTCCTGGCCCAGCTGCTGCACAGCCCTCACACATGGACAGAATTCCCAATGCTACACCACAGTCAGGGAATGCATGCCAGCAGAAACTGGGGCTGCCAGCCCAGTTACCACCAAAAACAGGCAGGAAAAACTCTGCACTCGCTCGTAAGCAAAGAGTCCTCATGCTCTTTGGTTTCTTTTCCTCTGGCTCTCATACTTGTTAACTCAAATTAACATTCATAATGCAGAAGCCATTGGAACATGCCTTCCAGACTCACAGCCATTCCTGTTATGGTCAGGATTAATCACATGGGATAATTAGAGTATTAAAAGAAATAATTATAACATTATGACTCTAATAACCAAATTCATGGATATTAGCTTCTGAGAAAAGACAAATAGAGGAACCAGAGAAGTTTCGATGGATGCCTCTAGCTGCATTTTTTTACTTTGCATTTTTGACTTAAAATTCCCAAACATCTCCCACACTGAGACAACTCCCTGTAATCTGAAAGGGCAAGGTAGGGTTGGGGGCAAGAGGGGCTCCTGCAGAATGCCCACAATGTTTGCTGCTGCAGAAAGCTGAGCACCCCAGGACCAGGGAGTGGTGAGGACCCTGACTGCCCCTGCACCAAAAAGCCCCAGGGCTGGGCATCCAGGAGGGGAGACAGAGTTGCTGGAATGGTGGAGCTGGTACCTACAGAAAGATTTGCTTGTGTGGCAGTGCCAGTGCTCCTGCTCTGCTCTCCAGCTCCACCACCTCCTGCCAGCTAGGAAACGCTTGGCAGGTCCGGCTGGAGGCCAGGTCCAAGCTCAGCCAGCTCAGCTCCATGGGACACCAGGCTCTGGCAGCATCTCCTGGCCGCAGGCATTACCTCCTCTGAGAAAATGGAGATTTCCTCTGCCTCAAGGATGTGATTATCGTATCTGACAGAGCCCTGAGTGCAGCCAGGCTTAGCTTGTCCTACAGGACAGCTGCTGTCCTCCAGGGATCCAAACCCTGGTGGTCAGGGCTCCTCGGAGCCCAGGAGGTTTCTGTGGCTCTAATGTATGCTCAGTCTCTCTCCTATATTCTGTGTCGTGCTACAGAGGAATAAATGAATTCATTAAAGAATTACGCAATTGCAAATGTTTAAAAATACCAAGTACGTACATTTCTGAGAGCCTACACAGCACAGCCCTGCGAGGGGCTGGATGGGGATTGGCACATGTCCTCAGGGAAGGGAAGGGAACGGAAAGTGCTGCTGGGAATGCAAACTCGGGTGCTCAGTGCTCTGCAAACACTCAGCACAGGCAGGGCACTAAAAATGCAGAGAAATCTAAAATACACAGACTAAGCAATGTCATCTTTTCAACAAGCGATATTAATTCTAGATAATAAATTGGGATTTTTATCATATGATTCCTGGATGATTTAGAGTACAGCCAGATTTATATTAATATTGAATATTTCTTCTCTCAGGAGACAAAAGAGACAGTTCCTTTTGGTACCTGGAAGCAGTTCTCAAGATCTGGGGAAGGAATCATCTCAGTGTGAACTACTACTAAGCCATACTCCATATATAACCTGGTATCTCCATTTGCAGTCTACATATGCCAGTCAAAGTTTTAGTATCGCTCAGTTCCAAAAAGAGACAAGACTTGGGGAGCAGTTACACATCAGAGCATGCTGCACATGTCCAGGCTCCCACGGGCCCTGGCACTCTGTGCCACACACGCCATGTCCCTGCACACACTGGCTCAGTGCACACCCCTGCAACAGCCTCGGCTTTGTAGTGATGTGCCATTCTTCAGTCCCCTGCCTGAAGAATACATTACACCACTTTAATTCCAGATTTTCTTCATAACATTAAAGGATTAGAATTTTTTGCAGAGTTCTGACAAAGCAGTCAAAATCCAGTTGCAAATGCTCTGCTGTTTATTGATAGCTCCATAATACAGGCGAGGTAGGATGCCAGACAGCTGCATTTCCTGGCATTTAAAAAGAATTCACTGTAATGTATTGTAATGCATTAGCATAATAATTGGTAAGCATTCGCAGATGAATAGTTTACTGACTGATAGATTTTGTACAGAAACTGTGAAGGTTACATGGAGGGTGAAAACATTTCACTGTGTCAATGAACATACTTAATTTTTCTGGAAGTGCTATTTAAATTGTGCGGCGCTGGGACATTAGCATAACAAAGACACAACGCACGAGTTTGTGCCGTAATAGGGAACACTGCCCTGCCGGGCTGCGGCAGGTGACCCGTGAAAGATGGGGCTCGGGGTCTTCCCAAACCCGGCCGCCGGCACGGTCAGAGGCGCGGCTGCAGCTGCGGCTCCTCCTGTCCCTCCACTTCTCCCTCCTGTCCCAGCCCTTCTCCCTCCTGTCCCAGCCCTTCTCCCTCCTGTCCCTCCACTTCTCCCTCCTGTCCCAGCCCTTCTCCCTCCTGTCCTTCCACGTCTCCCTCCTGTCCCAGCCTTTCTCCCTCAGGTCCCAGCACTTGTCCCTCCTGTCCCTCCACTTCTCCCTCCTGTCCTTCCACTTCTCCCTCCTGTCCCAGCGCTTGTCCCTCCTGTCCCAGCCCTTCTCCCTCCTGTCCCAGCCCTTTTCCTCCTGTCCCTGTGCAGCTCCTCTCCTCACCAGCACGGGTCAGCTCCCCCCCTCTTTGCTCTACCGGGTGACAGCGTTTGGGTCCTCGTTCGCTCCAAGTCTGACGAGCAGTGGCTGACGGAGCTGGGGGTGGGCTCAGCCTGGAGAAGAAGAGGCTCGAGGGGATCTTCTCACTCTCTAAAACTCCCTGGCAGGAGGGTGGGGCCAGGTGGGGATCAGCCTCTGCTCCCAGGGAACAGGGACAGGACGAGTGGAAACGGCCTCAAGTTGTGCCAGGGGAGGCTCAGGTTGGACATCAGCAGGAATTTCTCCATGGTAAGGGTGGTCTGGCCTTGGAAGGGGCTGCCCAGGGAGGTCTGGAGTCCCCATCCTGGAGGTGTCCAAGGAAGGCCTGGACGTGGCACTGAGTGCTCTGGGTTGGGTGACAAGATGGGGATCGGACACAGGTTGGACTCGATGCTCTTGGAGGTCTTTTCCAACCTCAGCCATTCTGGGATTCTGTACTGGTACGTGGCAGTGGGCTGGGCAGCGCTCCGTGCTCAGCAGCCGCCCGTGGTCCTGACCCCTCTCCCTGTGGGTCACCACAGCTCCTCTCCCATGTCCCCAGAGCCACCAAAACTTCATTCTCCAGAGCTGAGCTGTGGAGCCCTAGAGTAGGGCAGATGCAGGACCAAGCAGAGCAGGGGAAGGTGAGCAGCACCAGGAGGGTTGGGCTCAGGGGAAGAGGAAAGATGCAGAGAAGCAGCTTTTAAATATACATGAAGTGTCGTGTGTGTGTGTGTGTGTGTGTGTGTGTGTGTGTGTGTGTGTGTGTCTGGGTTGTTCCTGTCCAGGTACAGCGCCCTGCTAATGGACAAAATGTCATCCCAGATTGGGAGATCTTGAAAGGCTTGCACTGACTCCCAAGTTTTTCTAGGTCTTCTGAGGTCTTGGGCATGAACAGACATCACCTGGATCCCCTGGAGAAATGCACATCTCTGAATAATTCACAGCCTTTGGCTGCTGCCTCAATCTCCCCCCTGTTGTACCACAGACTATCACAGTGACAACTCTGCAATTAACTCTGAGAAAACCAAAAAGCCAATTGGAAGGGACAGAGCTGAATTTTTTTGACAGAAAGTTTACGGAAAGCATTTTAAATCAGATTTTCATTTGCCATTATATATGTTAATCCCACTGCCATTTAGAATAAATTGGGGAAAACAGATGCGAGGAGGAATGAGATATTCCAGCATGGGAGAAGACAAAGATTTCATCTCCACTGGCACCAGGTGGTGGGAGATCCAAAAAATCTTCTTCATCACAACCATCTGACCTGTAGTTTCTACGAGAAGCAAGCAGATTTTAAGTGTTTTAAGATTTCATCTGAAAGCCTCGTGGACAGGTAGAGTTGTACAAGTACCTCATGAACTGTGGTACAGTTCAGTGCATTTCAGTGCAGGAAGTTCCTATGGCATATGGGAGGGGGGAAGGTGCAAACAGGATTTGTACTTGATTTCAACATTTTTCATCAACAAGATGCCTTTCTGCAAATTTTTAAAGCCACCCTAAAACATGAAACACATGGGATATAAATAACGGATTAAGAAAATCTTCCTAGAGGTAAGAAGATGTATTTGCTGGAAAAGGTTCCTTACTTGAGAGCAGGAATATTTAGGATTCTGAGGAAAGCAAGCCACTGATGAGGAGTCCACAGACAGACACCTCCATCCCAACCAGACCCTTTTGTGCCTTCCCTCGAAAAATGCAGAACAAACAATTAAACAGCTCTTCCTCTTGGTATTTTAACTGTGAATCTTCTTCCTGATGAGCCGTACACAAACATGACCCGTTTGACTCCCTGAGTCTAACTGGAAATAAGGAAATGGAAATGCAGTTTATAGTAACAGATTTCTTCTGAGTTTGCAGCTGCAATGTGTTTCATTAACACTTCTGCAGCAATTTGCACTATTAGGGACACATTTGCTTCCAGTTAGAAGAGAGAAAACGTACCACTGTGGAGTGCAAGGATGGTGTCACCAGCCGCTGCCTCCATGGGCTCCAGCGGGCCAGGGAAGCTGTGGGATGGAGGTCTCTTGGGACACACGTCATCACTGTAGTCCCTCAGCATCACCAAACAGGGCAAGAACCCCACAGGACAGGTTTGACACACCCAGGCCTGGTGTGGGATGGAGGTGACAGTGGGTCCCACAGGCGCACACTTCAGCACAGAGTTATTTTTGGGCAACATTTTGAGAGGCGTGTCAATAATTACACTGAGGGGAAATAGAATTTTTCTCATTCTTTCTTCCACATTTTCTCTTCTGTAGTATACCACTGTCACTGCTTCACATTTCTTAATAATTTCACTACATTTTTAATGTGAGGGAAGAAGAAAAAACACCTTCCCCAGAACACTCCAGAGGAGCACTGCTCCAAATCCCATCTCTCACTGCCTGGACACAAGACCTGACGCTGTTGTGCTCTAGCAAGGCAGCACCAGAGGAACCTCGGGCTCCTTCTGTTCAGTAAAGATTTCCAAGGAGTTCAGACACCAGCAGGAACAGGGCAGGATCTTTTGGGCTGCTTGGCGCTGCTGCCTCGGCCTTGGCCCTGCCTGTGGCATTAAGTGATGCAATATAAATAATTATACTTAATGCTGCACATCACATTTTAAAAGAAAGGGTGTGATATCGTGAGATGGTTTGTAACAGAATGTGCTAGTTTGAAAACAAACCAGTGGGAGGCACTAAGTCAGAATAACAATTTAATGGAAATTAAAGAAAAGGAAAAGAAAGTAAAAGAAAACACTGACAGAGTCAAGATACAGCCCGAGTCCCTGTTGGGCAGGGTGGTGGTAGCAGTCTGGTGGAATGGTGGCTGCAATCCTCTGAAGCCGTGATCCTGTAGTAGAAGGGGTCTGCTCTTCCTCAGAAAGTCCAGCAGTGGCTGTGTAGCTCCTGTCCTCTGGAAATCCAGTGGGAAGGTTGTCTCTGGTGTTCAGAGTCCCAGATTATATCCAGGATGGGATGCTTTGTTCCTCCCCCTGGGCGGAGCATCTCACAATGGGGTAATGAGTCATGAGGCCAAGTGTTGATTAGGCTCATTAACAGCAGATAGTCCGGAGGGAGTTATCTGGGAGTCATTAACAGAAGATAGTCCGGAGGGAGTTATCTGGGAGTCATCAACAGCAGATAGTCCGGAGGGAGTTATCTCTGAGTCATGGGCAGGACAATGATGGGCCATTAACAGCAAGATGGTCTGGGGGGAGGAGGCAAGGAAACACTGCCCCTCCTGATTTCAACAGCTCATGAGGATGGTGATAGAATACACTGCAACCCAGGACACAGAAACACTCCCTTGTTCCTGGATAGAACTTCCAGCGAAGGCATGAAATTCGCTTGCCAGGAAGGGATGGAGGCAACTGAGGGCTCTGGGGGAAACTGGGGCCTTCCCAAGGGGCATGAGGTCTTGCAGTTTGCTTGAGAATAGCTATAAAATGGTATTTTTTAGCTGAGGACTGGGTTTTCCATTTGGCTTGACGGCAAATGGAAAAGAAGCAAAAGCACATGGCCAAAGGGAGTCTCAGTGTGCTGGGCGGGAGCGCAGGATGGCTCAGGATGCGTTAAGGGACTGCAACTTCAGAGGGAAAAACACATCCTGACACCAAACGCTCATTAAATTTTACTTCTGATTCTTTAAAGGAAATCTATTATTTATTTCTGTTCAGATATATTTAATAATTAGCATGAAGAGAAAGCTAGCAGCAGATGGGGACATTCCTGGGGACAATTTCAGTGCTGAATGTTTCATGATGTACAAATGTAACTCGCAGCCCTTTGCTTCAGACAGAAGGGGGTTTGTAGAAAATGTGGGAGGTGGCAATATTTTTTTTAAATGCTGTTTGTTTAGCAAATAAATTGTACTTTATTAAAACCACAAATTTTTAAGTCGTCCTGAGGAGTATGTTAAAATCCATGTTAACATCTTCATGTTTTACACTAGATAAAAGCAGATCATTCCTGCAAATGAAAATGATGCTAATCCCTGGATAATGCAGACAAAATCCTGAGTTCAGCTGCGAGTGGGTTTGCCTGTGACAGCAGCACTTCCTCCTCTCAGGAAATCCCTGTGATTTCAGGAGAGTTGGCACTTCTGCTAATTTTAAACACGAAGCTCATAGTATTTTGCATTCAGATGAAGACCCCTGGGGGGGTGGTCTCTGCTTCAGGCTGGGCTCATCATTCCTGAACAGAAAATATGATTCCAATAATTTTTATTAGAAGAGGGTGGACCTTGCAGAATCAAGCTTCAGTAAAGATGTGTGAATGGTCCCCAAACCTAGAAAAACCACTATTATCAGTCCATTGCTTCAGAGTTACTGGGGAATGACACAGAAAGGGAGCTGATCCTCCTCTTTGTGTTTGGATCTGGAATGATGAGGAAATTCCCGGTGATAATTGTGACATTACAAAGAAGAAAGGGAGCATTCTGCAATGCTCATCCTTTCGAGGCCAGTGGGGCACAGGGGACCACGGACTCTGCTCTTAATGAGCTGCTGTCCAGGGGCCGAAAGCTGAAAGCTCGTTCTTGCCTTTGTTGCTTTGGGTGCCTTGCTGAAAGTATCAATGGCCATGGAGGATGACAACGTGCCCATCTGGCCACAGGGAGCTCTGCAGGGCCAGGAGAGGGATGAACTGGCCAGTCTGGCTCCTGTGTGGACATGGGTTCCCCTGTCACTGGTGGTGGCTGCACCAGGCAGACATCAGCTGCTGACTCTCCCAGCCCAGAGCACATTAGCACCCTGAACATGGGTCTGAAACCCCACTGAGCAATTACCCCAAGGCTGATCAGATCTCCAGCACACTTTTTCAGGAATATACATGCTGTCTCCCTCAAAATTTAACAGACTTTCCTCCCTCCCCTTTAGTATTAAAAATCCTCTCCAATTTGAATTGTTGAAGTTTGAATTCTGTCAGTGTTGTAAATATACTTTGCCAAACCCACTGATGGTCTGTAACTGCAAAGGATACAAATGCTCCAGGAGCTCTGACCCCTCCCAGAAGTGCTACAGCTGGGACAGGAGAACAGGTCTGGGGGATCCTGGGTGCTCCTGCAGGATCTGTCTGGTGCTGGGAGCAGGGTCTCTGGTCCCTGGCTGCAGACAGACTCCCTGAGTGGCACCCAAGAGGTGGCAGCATTGGCAGGCCTGCCCAGGGCACATCACTGCCATGTGCCACGCTGGCTGGGGGTGAGTTAGTGCCCTCAGCACTGAGAACATCCTAGAAAGGCAAGAGTGTGGACGCTGGGAAGTTGTATCGATGTTGGATGCTCCACACAACACACTTGGCTGCCCCCATATATATTGAGTAATAAATGCCCCCTTGGTAGGAGGAGACGGTATTTCATTGCAAAAGTAAAAAATAATAACGAGGGAAAGTGCTATCTCAGCTTGCTGCATAAACAGCTCAAATAAGCAATATGCAGGCATATCATTTGGAACCCAGATTAATAATTTCTGTTCTGAGTGGTGGTAGCTGGCCTGATTTATTGCGGTGATGGTGTTACGGCCTCAGACTTTATTGTCCTTTAAATTATACTGCAGTCTATACAGGAGGCAGACAGGGATCTAAATCAAGTGTTATTGCCTGTAAATTTGGAAACAAATAGTAGTTTTCCCCCCTTTAAATCACTGAGTTTGTGTGTTTTATAAGGTGAACGTTACGACTTTTTATGGGACCGAAGTTTTTGTTTCCCTGCCTCTCTCTCCCAGCGCATGGAGCCCATCCCCGGCCCTGGGGGATTCACAGCCACTGCAGCTCTGCCTTTCCCTTCATGGCAGGAGGGGCTGAGTTCCACGCCTTCGGGATTTCTGCTCAAGGAGGTGCTTTTTATCCAACTCAAAGCCACATGCCTACCTTGGGGTGGCCAGTGGGGTGCTCCTTCTCGCGGGTGGCAGGGACCCAACCTCAGCACCCATGTGCATTAATATTAATACTGATTTTGCATAAAGCAGATCCACTGTGGGTGCCCGCTGGCAGGGTGAAAATCCTGAGCTCCAGGTGCTTGGGGATGGAGCAGCCCAGTGAGGAGGTAACTGGGAAGCCGGTGGGTGAAGCTGTGCCCTCCACAAGCCATCGGTCCTGCGGGCAGCTGCTGAGCCACAATTCACTCACAGGCACTGGTGGCTGCTTGTGGTTTTGCCATCTCACACCTGGATGTTGGCTCAGGCTCTCTTTCTGCCCAGCCCTCGGTCCTGCTCAGTGCATTCAGAGTGTCCCTGTTTGTGCTCCCTGGGGGCACAGAGCAGAGGCATGGTGGCTCTGGAGCACCGAGGGCAAAGACAGGGACCACCCACAGCAGAGCCACCAGAGAGATGGTCCCTACTTCCAGCACAGGGACAGGGACAGCGAGAGGCTCTGACAGCAAAAGGACCCTGTCACAGAGGGGCCCTACAAACCCAGGCAAAAGGCAGCCGTGGCTGTGAAGAGCTTTTGGGGTTGTAAATAGGTGAGGGAGAGGAAGGAGGGAGAGGGAAAGAGAGAGAGGGTGGGAGCCTTGTGATGCAGATGGAGGGAAGAGTGGCTGGAGTGTGGTTACCAAGGGATAGCATATGGCACATTACGAATCCCTCTTTCTTCAGGCTTCCCAAAGCACAGCATTCCAGCTCTCAGTTCAGCACAGAGGGACCTGGGCAGATCTCTCCTTACCCACCCAGGGACTGAGGGACCTCTGCTCTGTCCTGCGTGGCAGAAGCCTTGGACAGTTACAGGGAACAGGCAGGGCAGGGACACTCGGAGTCCCCAGCCTGTGGTGGGAGCCACGGGCAGAGGATTCAGAGCGTTTTCACACATCACTTATGGCTGTGATGCTGCTTGCAGACCTGGTGATGATGTATTAGCCTGGCCTCCTCTCAGGCAAGAAGAAAAATGGGGTAGGCAAAATGTTTCTGTATCTGTAGGCTTGGAACAAATCACTTTTATGTTACCAGAGCAGCTGTAACCATTAGGGAATCCTGATGGCCTGAAAGAGCTGCTAAAGGAAACATTCCCGAGCTCCTGTGACACTTCAGAGGAGATGCTGGGTGTGACCATGGGCCAGCCAGGGCGCTGGGGACCCTGTGGCCATCCCTTGAGGTCACTGCCTGGCACCAGCACTGCTGGGGCAGGAGATGAGGGGAGATCCCCCCGCTGAGCAAAGCAGGGCAGCACCACGGTTTGTTTGCTCACCCACCTGCCATAGCCCCATCTGACATCTGCTCTCCCAGCCCACCTCCACTGCCAAACAGCTCCTGGCAGAGCTGCCAGACACAGCCCTGGCACCCCCTCCCTGGCACACGGGAGTGAGGACATCCCTGTGTGGGGAAGGGAGGCAGGAGGGATGGGATTCCTGTGCCTGATGCCTCCAGATGATCTTCAGCTCCCAGCCCCTGCAGCAAAGCCATCCCGGGTCAGGGGCTGCCAGAGGAGCCACGCAGGGAGGAGAATCCGTCCGGGTGAGCTGCACCCTCCCCTTCCCAGTGCACTGGTTTCATTAACAAACAGATCTGTAGTAATGCCTCTCCTATTCAGCACAGCACCAGCCAAAGCCTTGCATATAAATAAACATGAGGAAAGACTTCTACCACATCTGCATATTTCAGTTGAGCAAAGGTCTGAGTTACACACGGAATGAAATGGCCTTAAACTGCAACAAGCAGGCTAAAATCCTGCTCAGTGACCCTTCCTGATCTCTTCAGTGCTCAGTGCCCTCATGGCAGAGAAACAACTGTACCTGAATATGTAAATTTCCTGAGACTTCTCCTGGTACTCATTGCTCCTGCCATAATTTCAGGCAATTCAGCAGCTTCTCACCCATGCTGTGCTTTAGCTGAGAAGCAGATCCAGAGCGCTGAGCATCCCCCCCGTGAGCTGAGCCACATGCAGAGGCAGTACAGGCAGTTGGCCTGCTGTTCTGTGTTCTGAAGTGGAGATCTGTACTCAAGAGCTGCAAAAAAGGTGTAAGATGCCACCTTTCCAAGGCGTCAGTGTCCTACGCTGTCCTTACACAGGCAAAAACAATGCTAAGAGGCCCCAGGCCTTGGATGCGGCTGCCAGTGCCTTACCTCCCCTCATCTGCCTCTTTGTTCAGGCCCTCACAACGATGACACAGACACTATCAAGGCTGAACTTGAGATAATAGCCAAGTTTTGAGCCCCTGCTTTTTGAGTGGGTTCATAAATTCAGCATCACATGATTTATTTTTTCCTTTTGAGATCTATAAAAAGCAGAGTGCACCGTGCCCCAGCAGGGCATGGGCACCAGAATGGTGCCATTGTGAGAGCAATCTCCCCTGGCTCCTACTTTTAAACAACCTCCTGGAGTCCCTTCTGCCCACGTTCTGGTGAAAGCACTCCACAGCTTAACAGGTTTGACATTTTCATTTCTGTTTTCCTTGAAATCCTTAACATCATCTGATTGAGCATTACAGCGTGTTTGCATCCTGTTGCCTGCGAATATCTATCACAAGCCCTCACACTGGAAGCACGAGGTGTGAGGCTGTGACAGAGATGTCCTGATGAAGTGAATGATGGCAGATGAGCTGCTGCACCCCCCTCTCCGAGCTGTTCTCTCCTCACAGACCATTCTGTAGATCATTTGCTCTCTGGCTAATGGCTCCTGGCAGGTAGCACAAGAGCCTGTTTTTATTTCATGAGTGCTCCGAGGCTGCTGCCCGGGCTCCTGGGCTCTGTTCTGCCAGGAACACAACTTTTCACTTTTCCTCCATCAGCTGCTGCTGCAAGGGCATTACAGGCCCTGTGCTGCTTTGTGTTACCCCTCAGCATCTCACCCGTGGGTACAAGCAGTCGGGGGGTGAAACGCAGCCTCCACCAAGTCATCCCTGCAGTGTCAGGAGATGGAGCCCATCCCAGCCAGCCTCACTGCTGGGAGCTCCCGACGAAAGAGCTGCTGTTCTGTTATTAATACCCCATATATCTACATATTCAGAGATTAGCAACCTGCTCCTCACAGCTCCTCTCAGGTCTTGTCCCACAACTCTGAAACACCCTGTTCCACGAGCCCAAGTCTGCAGCTGTAACAGACCCAGCTGTGGGGTGAGGGGAGCTCGGCTGCCTCCTGCCACTGGAGACCCATGTGGCAGCCACAGCGCTGCTCCTGCGCCTCCCCAGCCCAACACCTGCCCAAAGGGACTGCCAGGTCGGGGGCCGAAACAGCACCCAGGTGCCTTCAGAGTTGCACCTCGTACCCCAGCCCTCATCTCCCCCATAGAGCCTGTTCTGCTCCCCCTCTGCCCTCAGCTTCAGCAAATCTATCCCAGACAAAGCCAGGGCTACAGAGTCCCTGGCAAGCAAGAAGCTTTTCCAAGCCCCATTATGTGTTCAAAGGTGCTGGACATTAGAAGGACTGTGTCCCTTTCATTGCATAGCAACTAATCCTGCCAAAATTATGATGATCATTGCCACAATTTCAGAGCTGTGGGAGTCTCCCCTGGAACAGCAGCACAGCAGAGGAGCAAACAGACCATCCTGTGTCACCAGGGACAGGTCAGTGCTCCCTTCACGGGATGTCTGGTCTGTGTGCCAACACATCCAAGGGATCCATTCACCCTTGATCTGCATTTCCTTTAACTTCTCATCTCGTGAGCAGAGATTCAGATCTGGGTGTTCTGCCAGCCTTTGCTTCGGTGACCTGCCATGCCCTCAGTGTAGGGGTTTATACATGGGCAGCCCTGGCAGAGATGGCACCTCAATGGCTGCACCCCCTTTTTCTTCCATTTACTTGGGGGCCCAAAGCATGGCAGGGCTCAAAAGACCCCCAGTGTCACGGCAGCACGCTATCATCTCTGGGAGCGTGATTATAGCCAGTACTGAAAATTGCACAAAATACCTCCCCAATGATGAAGATTGCAGGGAGGCTGGAAAATTACCTTTTTCATTATGTCTTAAAAACACTGCAATCTCAGCCTGTGTCTGAGATTCCAGGAACTGGTGTGTTGTTCAGAACAGCGCTGCTGGAGTGGGCTTGCAGAGAGCAAAGCAAATGGAGCCTTCTCTCAGCCAGGTACATCAGGACCCCTGTGACTGCTGGTTTTAAATCCCAGTACTCTGAATTTTCCATGGTTGTTGAAAGCTTTCTGCAGCTCCCACTAAACGGCAGGAAATGCTGGAGGAGGTTTAAAAGAGGAGAAATTGGATCCCCACAGATGCTTTTGCAGGCTCTCAGAGGTGCTCCACTGCCCTCCACTAACCCAAGGCTGGGGCTGGAGAGGACCCAGGGGACAGGACTCCGTTGGAGAAAGCACAGGGAGGAGTCTCACAGCTGGTGGCTCCTTGCTGGGTCTGTGTCCCCTCCAGGCTGCAGAGCACTGGGAATCATGCAGAGTGGTGGGATCATGCAGCAGTTCCTCCAGCAGTGCAGATGAAAGGACCCATAATTCCCATTAGCAAAAACCCTCTTGTGCCAAGTGGCAGGAGGACACACACTGAGGTGGGAGCATTGTGCTGCCAGCCCGTGGGTGCTCCATGCACTGTCCCTCCTCCCCTGAGTCAGGATCTGGCAGCAGCTCTGCCAGCTGCCTCCTCCCCATCCTCGGGGCTGCCTGCTCCATGGGCATGGGGCAAATGTGTTCTGTGGACTCCATCCAGGCACGGGCAGAGCACGGATGTGGGTTGATCAGACACCCATGAGGGTGGACACAGCTCAATCCCTGTCTGGCTAAAGGAAGAACCTGCTCAAAACTGTCTGGATAATGTGCTTCAGAGCCCCAGAGACAACTACTTCTTTGTGCCAGCCAAGGAGCTCTACTGCCCTGAGCTGTGTTTGGGCTCTGGAGTGAAGGATAGGCACACAGGGAGAAGACCTTGCCCACAGGGAGTTCCCTGCAGTGCAGCACCCAGGTTCTGTTGTTTAAACATCGCTGTGTCACTGCAGAGGCTCCGGGGGCTGAGATGCCGCTCATCCAGCTGGTGAATCTTTCTCAGTAACTTTCTGGTCCTGCACAGCTGCTCACACAGCACTGGCACCACCGCCCCAGCCAGCAGCTCCCAGGACACTGCAGCCCCCCAGCCTCGGGGAATGTACCAGAATGTGGAGATACATTTTCTTCAGCAAATCAGAGAGGAAGGGAGCTTTGGCTGGGAGCCCTCCCTGGCTCATGGCTGAATGGGAGCCAACAATGAAATTAAAAGGCAGAAACAAACCACAGAAAGCATTGTTGAGGAAAAGGAAAAGTAGCAAATTGGTAACAATAAAGATAAAGGAGAAGTAAAAAATTGATAAAATCTAAAGGCATCCTGATAGAATATCCATGGTCAGCCATGCAGAGGAGAACAGGTGAAACCCTATGAAACATTACTGAACTGATAGAACATTATTAGAGGAATATGATGTAATTGTTGTCACCAGTGCAGAGGGACCCAGAAGAATATTCAAACAGATTTCCTGATCTTTACATGGAAAGAAAAGCAGCATGTAGTGGCACTGAGGGAAGCTGAAGTGCATTCCTCCCTTTCTCCCTGTGGGCATTGGAGAGAGAGCCCAGACTGCGGTTTCAAGGAGAGGCTAAAAGCCCAACAGGTGCCCTGAGGCCTGGGTGATGGCCAGGAGCAGCTCTGGGTGCAAGGGCTGATTCCAACAAAATGTGTAAGATCTGGGGAGCTCAAGGAGCTGGGAAAGAGCGGTGTGAAGGAGAGGAGAGCAGGATGAACCCGTTAATGTAGGCTTGGCAGAGCTGATGGGAAAGTCAATGACTGAAGCGTTTAGCAGTAGTGTAATGCTGCTCCGCACATTTCCATGGAAAACAGTTGTCAAATAAATCTGACTTCGCTCTCTGATGAGGTTTGGGATTTGGGTGATACAGCCTCTCTTATCCAGTGTTGGAGTTTAGTATTAGAATGAGCCTGGAACAGGCGAGTGGCATAAATCAGTGTGAGAAGCCATTTGGGAGGATGGTGAAAGGCACAGAAACTGCTGAGGTGCACCTGGTGGGGCCTGTAAGGGGCAGTTTGGCGTTTCTTGCTTTCCTGTCTAATTTTAGGGGAGAAAAAAATCACTGTATGACTAACTCTGAAGCCTCCCTAGAAATGACATCGCCTTGGAGGGGTCCATGGTACGGGTGGAGAGTTCACACAATTCTGGGAGCAAGGGATGACGTCTCTGGTTTCTACAGTGGGAAGAAAGTGCCAGCACCAACCACGGCTTTGGACACCAGAATGAGAAATTGTATTCTGGAAGAAAAGGCACTCAAGGGCTATTTCTTCTCCACTTTATGTGGTTTAATCATTCTTCCCCCCACCCCAACCGTTCCCATCGCTGGGAAGCAACACGTCCTACGTGTCCCTGCACCAAGAACTCCAAACAATGCGCCGTCTTTAGCGGACTGTGAACAAAACAGGAGCAGCACATTTGTGAAGCATTTACTGGTGCTGCTATAAAAAGCACTTCCCATGAAGTGTGCTAGTGTGGCACAGCTGCTCGGGTCACCACTGGTGCTCCAGACACACTTCCTCTGCCTGAATCAATTTTTTGTGTCATTTTTAGCATCCAGTGAATCTTATTTCTTGCAGCAGTATAATAGTAGGGCACTAAATAATCGCATTAGGGGAGGTGAGAACAGATGCATCTTGTTTTTGAAAACATTATTTCCAATTGAATCAGCCTGGCAAATTCATGCTCAGATATTCTGTGCTGTAGGGACACTTAATAATAAAAGTTCCTTTTACTTGCTTTTCCAAGGCACAAATCTAATACATGACTGTCAAACTCTGGTCACTATTGAATTTGCACTGGCTTTTTTCCTGGCTATCAAAAGCAACAAAAGTGGCCCAACTTGAGTGATTCGTGGCTGTTCGGAAGAGCTGGAGTTCCCCTCTCAGCCACACACAGGCGTGCACATCTGCACATAGTTTAGAAGGCTTCAAATTGGTTTATAGAAGTCAAACTCTTCCAGGACAAGGGCAAGAACCCAGGAGAGGGTTGCTGCCAGACCTCCCAAGGGATGAGGGTCCTGGCTGGCGGTGGGAAGGATCAGACAGCGAGCGGTGGCTCTGGGCTGGGCAGCACCCAGCGGGACCTGGCACTGCTCACCAGGCCACCCACTGGGCTTCTGCTGGCTGGGACCAGCCTCAGTCCCTACAGGGCCAAGTGGTTTCTCCTTCTGCCAGAATGAAGTAAATACCGTCCCCCTGGCTGGAGGCACAAGTGGAAAGGCCCATCTCAGAGTAACACGCATAAAAAGCCTTTTTTAGGCGAGTTTCTGAAGACGCGGCATTTGAAGTCGGCGTCTCCGATTAGTCCCGTGGCAGCTGAGCACCTGTGATTACGTGCTTTCATTAGATTTTTGTGTTAATTGAAAATGCTTTTGAAAGCCATGGAGTGTTGTTGTGCTGCAGCCTCAGTGACCTCAGCAAGGTCTGAAAAAATGAGCTTTTTCCTTTGAAGCACCCAGGGAAGAGAAGTCTGGCGCCAAGATGCTCAGAAAATTTGTTCTATTATTATTTTAGGAGCAGAACAAACAGATTTGGCATCAGCAGCAGAGAGCCTGGCCTCGGTCAGTGTTTCTTGCCTGGGCTTTTTCCATTCCCACAGGATCCTGCACAGGCATCTCCCAGCACTGCCAAATGTTGAGGGGCTCCAGGTACCCAGAGAGGCACCACAGCTGCCTCAGTTCGGGACAAGTTCTGACTGGAGCTGAAAGGACTTTGGAAAGGAGATGTCCTCCCTCATTTTCCCTGGCTGGAGAACTGCAGTGAGTCAAGCTTGCTGAGAGTGATTCAAGCTTGCTGAGAGTGATTCAAGGCTGGGTTTTACCCTCTCAAACACCTGCATTTCCTTCTTAGTTAGTGGGATCCATCCAAAAAGTACTCAACAAAGACACGGGGTTTCATGCAGAAATCAAGTAAAAGCTATCGTACAATTTTGCTCTGATGGGAGGCAAATACAGAGTAATTTGGGATGAATTTTCCTTTAAGTTTCTTCAGAATGAAACCTGAAATGGCAAGGAACAGGAGGGAAATTGCTCCTCTGTATCCCTGGGAGCTGAAATTGCTGAGTACTGCAGAGTTTCGCCAAATCCCCTTATTCAGGACACACTCTTGCAGCATTGGTAGACGGGACAGGACTGAGATTTGAGAATGTCACAAGCAGCACGATGAGCAGGCAGGGGCTCTTTTCTATCCACCATGTGCACAACAACCCTGGTAGGCATGACATTTTCAAATATTTTCAATGTAAAACTCATTCTTTTAAATGAATCTGCTTGCCATGTACATGCCATGCAGATAGATAAGGGATAAAATGTTCAACAAAGGTAATTCTTCATCATGTGAGCTCCTACCGTCACAGAAAACCTGCAGCTGAGCAAATTAAATCTATGCAGGCCCCAGAAATACCTATTTGGTCATCCAGTAGAGCAGAGAACATGCACTGGGCAACTTTCGAGGAGTTCAGCCTTCTGTATGTCATGAGGTGACACGATCAGGGGTCGGTGGCCATTCCTTCAGCACATTTCCACACTGTCTAGCAGACAACTGTCTGACTCTGAGTCAGCACAACAAAGTTTCTCCTTCCTTGAGAGGAGCACCTGAGCACCAGCGTGGGAAGGCTGTGGTAGATACTGGGACGTGCTTTCTCCAGGTCAAGGTTGTGGTGGGATCTACGTCCCTGACAGGGTTGGGAAGCAAAGCTCATCTGGCCTTCGGTCACTTCTGACGGCACTGTCCTGGGGCAGAAGGTCCCTCCAACACCCCACACACAACATGCATCAGCAGGGCATTTTAAAGCATGCACTTTAAAAATTAAGACACAAAAGTGCCTGCAAATCTAAGATACCCTGTACCACGTACATGTCCGTGGAGTTTGAGAACAGGCTCAATAAATAATGGAGCATCTGTTTGCAAGAAGCAGACAAAGGGAATAATCAGGCCTGTACTTATTTTTATATCATAATTCAGTGCCGGAGTGTGAGTGTCTGTGGCTGGACTCCTGATCAGCAGCAGACAGGCAGGACGCGGTGACCAGCTGGTGCTGCTGGCACGGCTGCCTGCGCTGCAGCAGGGCTGGAGCCCGGCGGGACGGAGCGGGACAGGAGGGAAAACCGCAGCGATTCCGTGGGACAGGAGGGAAAACCGCAGCGATTCCGTGGGACAGGAGGGGAGGGGCAGCCACTGAGTCACAGCCCTGGAGCACAACGCGTTCACCTCGATCACCGCGTCGCTGTGACGCTCCACGGGTGGTGGTGGACCCCGCAGTGCTGTACCCCACACCAAGGTACCCCGCAGTGCTGTACCCCGCAGTGCTGTACCCCACAGTGCTGCACCCCACAGTGCTGTACCCCACACCAAGGTACCCCACAGTGCTGTACCCCACACCAAGGTACCCCACACCAAGGTACCCCACACTGCTGTACCCCACACTGCTGTACCCGACACGGCTGTACCCCACAGTGCTGTACCCCACAGTGCTGTACCCAACATGGCTGTACCCCACACCAAGGTACCCCGCAGTGCTGTACCCCACAGTGCTGTACCCCACAGTGCTGTACCCCGCAGTGCTGTACCCCACACTGCTGTATCCCACACTGCTGTACCCCACACCAAGGTACCCCACACCAAGGTACCCCGCAGTGCTGTACCCCACACGGCTGTACCCCGCACTGCTGTACCCCACAGTGCTGTACCCCGCAGTGCGGTACCCCACACCAAGGTACCCCACAGTGCTGTACCCCACAGTGCTGTACCCCACACGGCTGTACCCCACAGTGCTGTATCCCACACTGCTGTACCCCACATGGCTGTACCCCGCACCACTGTATCCCACACTGCTATACCCCATAGTGCTGTACCCCACACGGCTGTACTCACACCGCTGTACCCCACAGTGCTGTACTTGCACCGCTGTACCCCACACGGCTGTACTCACACCACTGTACCCCACACCACTGTACCCCACACGGCTGTACTCACACCGCTGTACCCCACAGTGCTGTACTTGCACCGCTGTACCCCACACTGCTGTACCCCACACCACTGTACCCCACACTGCTGTACCCCACACTGCTGTGCCCACACTTGGCCCCGAGCCGTGCCACTGCTCACAGCCCCTCCACACTGAGGGCCGGAAGGAAGGCACACAGGACACTAAAGAACCGGGAAAGCAAAGTCCTGCCAAAGAGAAGAAAAACGACCCAAATATATGTGACAAGTAGTGTTTGAATAGGAAACAGTGTCTCGCTGAACTCTGCACATAAAATGAGTGGAGAGAGTGGAAAATGTCTGAAGCAATTTGCAGGAGTTTATTGAATCCCCACAGGGAGCTCCAGATGGTTTGTGTGGCCAGTGTGGCATTTGTTGCTCATGCAAAAGCTGCCCCTGAGTTTTCAGGAGCATTGGTGATGGCAACAGTGTTTGCTTTCCTCTCTCCCTCTCCCCACAGACACGGGGGTTCTCTCCCCACAGAAGCCCTACGGGGCCCCTCTGTCCTCCCCTCTGTCACCACCAGCACTGGACAAGAGGGACGTGTTGTCCCTGTGCAGCACACGGGTGTTTCTCCCCCGTTCCCATGTTCTTTGGGAGTCAGAGGCTCATCCTCAGACCTGCCCTTCTGTTTTTTACAATGCTTAAAGATGTTTTTGTGGGGTCTATAATGAGACAATCTGTTGTCATCAGGCTGTTCCAATGGGTTTGTAGGCATATTAATGCTCTGGCACAGCATTTCCTCGGGGGATGAGATCCGTAGGGCTGCTCCTGACTGCTGTCACAGCTTCCTGTGACAAAACCACTACACGTACAAGCCTCCATCCTGTCCCCACAGTTCTAATACTGCATCACCCACGAGTTTAAAAGCATCAGGTTTAAACCTACAAGATTCCCACACAGTCCTGTCACGTACAGTACAGCCATCCCCTGCAAATCCTTCCCTGGGCTCCATTTCCATGGTCTCTCAACCTCAGGTTGGAGTACCAGAGCCAGACATTCAGCTGGTGGAGAGCAAACGACTTCCAGGATCAGGGGAAGCAGCAGCTCTGGGGCAGCCTGTGGCTTTGCAAACCACCTCTGAGGCAGAGAGAAGTCCTGAATAAATTATACATCCAAGCTATTCTTTCCTTCCAGTTTCTGATCAGCCCCCGCCATATGCTCTGCTCTCACTGCACTCTACCTAAAGTAGGAAAAAAAGTATTTGAGGTTTGTTTTCAGTTGTGAATTTTTAATTGGACTATAAATTCCACTTTGTTGTGTTCTAGAATGTTATTTTTATTTTCCAATAGAATTGTCTCTTCTTTGATGAGGGCAGAGATTTATTACCCAATTTCCATCTTTATGTCTCCCTTTCGGTCTGTTGTTTTAGCTGTTTCCTACTTATATGGACAATCCCTTTTCCCCATCTTTTTATAGCTGAATTTCCTCAAGTCCTTGTTTCTGTATTACTCATTAATACTCACTTCTTTTACCCAGTCTCCTCAGGATTCATCCTGGATCCATCCACAGACCTACATTTCCATTTTATATCTTCTTGAGGATGTCTCTGAGCTTTCCATAATTAGAGAAGATACTGTCATTGAGCAGTGTGATGTTATAGTGATTTTATGGCCATGTTTATGCTCTGTCCCCCTGCCCAAAGCCTGTACAGAATTACTGAAAAGCCATTGCATGTGTTTTTTACACACCCATGGAGAATGCCACATCACAACCTTCAGGCCAGCCTCTGGTTCTTGGTAGGTGAAGCCACAGCCTCTTGTCCAGGACCCTGTCAGGAGGCTGCACCAGTAACTGGTGTTTTAACTGAGTTTGTGCAATAGAAGGAAAATAGAGCCACCGTTAATTTAAGCACAAATACCTTGTAACCTGCTAATTAAACCAACTCCCCAGTGCTTTGCCCTAAAATGCCTCCTCATTTTTAGGCACAGGCAGCACGGCAGTAGGGACACAAGTAGGACACAGCTGTGCCCTGGCAGAGGGGTCTCCTGGCTTGGACACTCCCACCCCAGTGTGGGGTGGGCATGGAGACCTCGAGTACCTGCTCTGCACACCTGGAGAGCTGAACTGCCCCAGTGCCACTGATGCCTTTTCCTGGTCTTAAAATCAAGAGTCACACACGGTTAGAAGGGGAAAAAGGGATTTTACCTTGGTATTTATTTTAAGGATCCTTAGGTGTATAGGTCCAGGTCATTTGCATCGAGATGCACCCTGCTGAGTCTATCCATGTCTCTGTTCTTCTGTCTGACCCCCTCCCCAACATTGGGTATAACATTATAGGTGTTACTAATTAGCAGATCCATCAAAGATTCCCCAATGAGAGGCTCAAGTGAGCCCCCCTCCCCAAGGAGCCTTCCCCTGGATGGTTCTATCTGAGTTTACAGAATGTGTTCTGGAGAGCACCTTGGGCTCTGGGGCACACTGATCCCTGGCTACGAAGCTTCTAAAATGTTGAGTCTTTTAGCTTGACAAACAAGTCCAAGAATGGAGGCAAAAAGCACTGGGAATACAGAAGTTGTAAAAAGGTATAACAGGGGTATAAAAGAAAAGGCAAAAATCTTCATGGCATCACCAAGGGCATGGCTTTGCCTGGTCCCAAAGAGCACAGCAAAACCCAACCAGGGACAAAGCCCAGCACATATTGGATGCTGGCCATGCTGTAGCCAAAATCCAGGCCAGGGTGGGCCTGGTGTGGTGAGGTGACTCTGAGAGGGCAATTCAGGTTTTAATTCCAACCCCTGCGCTGGCTACGGGGCTCAGTTTCTGACCTTTCTGCACGGGATTGCCATGTTTATCTAAGCAAAGCCTTTTTTTGCTTCTAAACTAAAGAACCAACCCACATCCTTCACTATTATTTTAGTCTATTTATACAAAGTGTAGCTCTGTGCAGACTTGAAAGGTCACAGGAAAACCTAGGGAGTGGATTGGCCGCATCAGTTCTAATACTGCTGTGACACTGGGAGGATTCCTAGTATTAAGCCAGGA
This sequence comes from Aphelocoma coerulescens, assembly GCF_041296385.1. Classification (NCBI taxonomy): domain Eukaryota; kingdom Metazoa; phylum Chordata; class Aves; order Passeriformes; family Corvidae; genus Aphelocoma; species Aphelocoma coerulescens. The sequence continues at coordinate 4,436,836 of NC_091036.1, forward strand.
AAAGGCACAGTTATTAGTATCTGATTCCACTTTAAAAATGAAAATTTGCAGAAAGATTCAGAAGAGAGAAAAGTCTCCCCCCTTCCTCTGGAAAAGTGTTTCCAGTGGGGGTGGGTGAGCAGCAAGAGGAGGAGAGAAGTTCAGGAAGGCATTTGTGTTTATCCCTTTAACTCCACAGACAACTCCCATGTTCTTCTGTGACCTTTCACTTACACTCCTCCCGCAGAGCCAGACCTTTGTGTGTATTTATTTCAGCATTTCAAAGCAGGGATTATTCAAAGAACACCCAAGGAAAAATTAAGTTTCTTACATTCATGCAATATACCCCGTAAGAACGTGTTTCAAATTTGCCAGCAAAATATACTTGAGCAAGATCAACAACCCCTGCTTGGATGAGTTCTGGGAGGGAAAGATAAAAACAACATTATTAACAATAAAATCTACAAAGGACAAAGCAACACCTCAGCACACACATGGCGGCACTGATGACTGTGGCCCTTCCTCAGCTCACACCCCATAGCCGTGACTGCCCACCCCTCTGAGCCAAGCCACCAGCCCATGGGGACATGTCTTGGCATCCCCAGCAGAGCCATGAGTGGGGCAGGGGAGCCGCAACATCCTCAGCAGCCAAAGCCACATGTGTGACACAGGAGCTGTGGCATCCTTGGTGGCCAAAGCCACCTGCCCCCGAACCACCGTGCCCCCTGTAGCACCAAGGTGAGCCTTGAACTGTGAGTGCTGCCAGCCATCCCTCCACTAAGGGATAAAGGAATGAGGGTGGGGTTATCTCTGACCAACTCCAATATTCACCCTTCCTGTGGATTCTATTGACCGGCTGCAATTGCCAGAGAGATCAACCTGGCTGCTCCTGGGCTTTGTGTCTGGACTGCTCTACTGGAGGAAATAAAGAGTCGTGGGGTTCCTTAGGTGAGGGGAGAAGGGAAAGATGAAACTCACGTCTGAAACCCACGTCTGAAACCCATCCAGTTGTTTTAGCAGCATGTTAATGAATGAAGTTCAGAGCAGCTCTTGCGAGCAAAGGAAGCCCAGCTGGAATAAACAGTTCTGCATGCTAATCCAGTCAGGGTTTCTGTCTTCATCTCCAAGGGGACTGCGGGATCATTACTGCATTAAGGCTCAGCTAAACAAAGCCGGAGGAACAGAGGTTAAAGCTGTGGGATTTTTGGTTTCATCAAGCCTGACATCTCTTAGATAACACATCATTTTCATCTCCATTTGAAAGCGTTAATAAAAATTTGTTAGTTCAGCATGAATGCTTTCGGAAGAACCTCCCAAATCCACAAAACTGAACAGAGAGCTCAAATGCACTGAAATTAACTCCTGTTTATTGGGGTAGAAGCATTTTATTACTGCAGGATGGGAAAGGATCACGCCTGGAGCTCCAGACAGCACTTTCTGCTTCATACCTGCCAGGAAGGAGAGGATCCCCACTGAGCCAGGGTACCCAAACTCACTGCTGATCTTGAGCAAAGAATCATCTTCCTGGGCCTTAATCCTACTGCCTGCAAGCTCTAAAAGTCACATCCCTTCTCCCCTTGCCTTTTAGCTGGTGTCTGGTTTTTCTCTTTGCACTATAAAGCTGGAGAACTCTCTTTCTACTACAAAGCCGAGCGAAGCACTAAGTGGGTTAGGTTATCCCAACTCATTGTCTGGTGAGATGTGACTTAGGTCAGGCCTTGAAGTATTTCCATAAACAGTATTTAAGAAGTAAAATAATTCACACTGAATTTCTTGCAAGTATTTGCCTGAGAGGGACCTGAGCAAAGCCTGGAGATCCACAGTGCTCCCCGCTCCAGGGAAGGCAAGGTCACCTCCATGGCTGGGGCATCCCCATAACTGCCACTCTCCTGCTCCAAAGACAAGGGCAGCAGTGAGGGGTGCAAGGACAGACCCCCATCTCACTTTATGGTTTAGTTTCAGATCTCTTCTGCATTGTTTCTATATTTCAGCAACAAGGCCCACCATAGGAGCAGGAACACCACCACTGACTCCCAGTGCTGCCTCATATATCCTCATTATTACAGCCCCAAGATGTTGATTTTAGCTAAGGGAATCCCACAAAGCCAGAGAACTGCACACACTCACCCTGGCAGAGTAGCCAAGGTGAATAGCAGCTGTAGGAGAGCAAAGCTCAGGGCAAGAGGATGCAACTTGAAACCCCTGTGCCCCCTGTCCAGCCCCCTTGCTGGAGTTTTACTGAGACTCTTGTGTTTGCAGCAGCTTAATTCTGGATTTTGCAGAGGACAAGTGGCAGTGACCCGACACTTCATCTAATCAGATTCACGTGCTGTTGCCCAGCACAGTCCCACTTACTGCTGGGCCAGAAGATGCTAGAAGCATCTTTTCCAAATAGCCTTTAAATATATTATAACCTATAAAATATATTATATTTATATAATATATATATATTAATATATTAATATATTAATTATATATATTAATATATATATAATATATATATTTAAATATATTATAGCCTATAAATATATAAATATATATAACGCCTCAAGAAGAAAGTGCTGCATAAACCAGCGGCTCGGCACTGCAGCAGGGGGTGTCTGCAGCATCCTCTCCACATTTGCTTTCACATGGACTGTTCTACTTATTAATTTTGGGTTTTGTCACTTAACTCTGAAACTGAAGATATTACTCAAGTTCTGCAGTAGTCACCTGTAAATGAGAGGTAAAGTCAGGGACACTCCCTGATTCCAATCCATGTCCAGGCACGGAGCAGTGACCCCCATGGGGCTGTTCCCTGGCTGCTCATCCCACACACGGGAGGAAGAGGAGGAGGATTGTTTTGCCCAACTTCATGTGGTTTCCCCCCAGACAATCTGCTTACTGTACAGCTCTTGTGAGAGGAGGATGCCAGCTCGTGTTCACTGATTTATAAATAGGGTGGGAAATAGGAACTCTTCACTCCTCAGTTTTCCTGTCAGAAATCTTTTCCTTCAATATGCTTTTTAATTAAAGTCAAATTCAGCTCAACTGCATGCTCAGCTCCTTTTGCATCTCCCACTCACCAGTATCCCTTTTTCCCAAACTTCTTCAAACCATTCTTCCACTGAATTCATGCTACTCCCAGTTTACAGCTCCCAGTTTACACCATTACAAAGGAGATACTGACACACCTAAAATATAAGAAATGGCAGAAAAAACCCTATTCCAGAACAAAAAGAAGTTTCACTTCAGTCAGTAGATCCATTAACCCTTCCAGAGACCTGCCTGCTCCCTGGAGCAGTTTGCTCATTGGTGCTAACGAGGCATGAGTTATTGCTCATGTTTATGATAGGGCGATGTATCCCATTAATTAGCTCTGCATGAATCAATGGAAGCCACTGAACACATAATCCTTGGTAATTCATAACACCGGAGCAGAGGAAACACTGTCCTTAGCGTTAAATAAACAGTGATCATGATGATGAATCTCAGAATTCCACAAAACATCGAGGCTCCGGGGTTGGTGTGAGCAGTTACAGGGTCAGGTCAGTGCAGAGCTGCCAGTGGCACAGTGACATCCACTGTCCCGAGTGACAGGCGGGTGTGAGAAGCCCTGCACAATGACTAACACCCAGTTTTAACGGGGTTTGGATCTCTTAATAAAGTTTTCCTCTTCCACCTCCTGTAGAATTGGAATGTTTCTCTAATTCCCCCTTTTCTGATGTACCAATTAATAATTTACCCATTTTAATTTGTGATTCACTGTGTTTAGCCATAATAATGAATATTCAGCCTCATTAGCAGATACTTGGTTCAGTTTCTACTGAGACACTCAGCTCTGTCAGTGTGGCAGTGGGATCACTGGCAATGGGATCACTCTGGCAGTGGCATTATTGGCAATGGGATCACTCTGGCAGTGGGATCATTGGCAATGGGATCACTGGCAGTGGGATCACTGGCAATGGGATCACTCTGGCAGTGGCATTATTGGCAATGGGATCATTGGCAGTGGGATCACTGGCAGTGGATCCCTCTGGAAGTGGCATTATTGGCAATGGGATCACTTTGGCAGTGGGATCACTGGCAATGGGATCACTCTGGCAATGGGATCACTGGCAATGGGATCACTCTGGCAGTGGCATTATTGGCAATGGGATCACTCTGGCAATGGGATCATTGGCAATGGGATCACTCTGGCAGTGGGATCTGGCAATGGGATCACTCTGGCAGTGGGATCACTGGCAATGGGATCACTGGCAATGGGATCACTGGCAATGGGATCATTGGCAATGGGATCACTCTGGCAGTGGCATTATTGGCAATGGGATCACTCTGGCAATGGGATCACTGGCAATGGGATCATTGGCAATGGGATCACTCTGGCAGTGGATCCCTTTGGCAGTGGGCTCACTGGCAGTAGGTCCCTCTGATAGTGGGATCACCCTTTGGAGCAGTGGCCCCCAGTTCTGTGCAGGAACACGGCGCCCATGGCACTGACGCGGTGCCCATGGCACATGGTGCTCGTCACCTCTCCAGAGCAGGGTGCCCACAGTGGGGTCTTGCCCTCCCCAGAGCTCAGCATGGGGCAGCTGAAGCCCCAGATGGTGTTCGGGTTTGGTCCCCTCCCATGGCACAATCCAAAGCCCTTTTCCCGTGGGAGCAGAGCTCAGCACAGATGGGATCAGGACCCCGTTCTGCTGTGAACACCCAGCTCTGCAAGGGCACGTGCCAAGCCCTGACCCTGGGCAAAGAGGCAGGAGCAGGATAAACCCACACCCAGGGCAGGCTGGCAGCAGGGCTGGGAGCAGGCAGGGCACCCAGCACGGTGACTGGGAGCCACGGCCACACTCCCTGAGGCCAGCACAGCGACGTGCTCAGCCCATGGCGCCAGCACAGCCCCACGCCAGCTGCTCCTCCGTGGGCAGCCTGTTCCTCTGTGAGACAGAACAGGCTTTTAATAGCTGGTTTTGATCATTTAGGGAATGTGGAACTCCTTTGGAGCCGTGCTGCTGGGCAGGTCCAGCACGTCCCTTCGCATCCCCTGCTCTGTGTGTGGCTGTTTGTAAACCAAGAGTACAGATGACAGGAAAATAATGAAAGCATTTTTCAGAGCAGATCCTTTTGTCGTTCCCTTTTTTCCTTTCATTCTCCGGAATAAAGTGGTGCTTTTAAGCCAGCAAATCTTTCAGCTGTAATTACCCTGGGCATTCAGAATTGAAAATTAAGAAATTGGGGGGAGGGTTAAAACAAAGGGAGGGAAAATAATAATTCATAAAATATATTGAAGATTGTAGGTTTACAAAATGCCCTCCCCAGACAGATCTTTCCCACCATAAAAGATATCAGTTAAGGTAGATTGGGAAGGAATTTGTAAAAAATTGTGAGCTTTTATTCTCAGCAAGTCCCAGGGTAGGCCCCTGTGCTGCCCCCACCTCCTGTGCCCAGCAACCGCCACATCCTGGCAAAGTCTGGTTTTTCCCTCTGCTTAACAACATTAAAACATTAAAATAGGAAGAGGAAAAGGCAGAATCGGTCTCTGAATCTCCCAATTACACCTTTGGCTGCCCCAAGCACCAGCAGCAGGGGCAGGTCAATCCTGCAGAGCCCCACGCTCCCTCTGCATCCCGCACTTCCTGGAGACCTGTTGAAATCTATTACAGACCTTTGATCTCTTTCTACAGAAAGGATTTTCTGAGGAGAGGAGATGGGATTAAGCAGAAACAATTTTCCCAGGGCACGCTGTGGGTTTTTTTTTCCTTCCCTGCTTTCATTTAAACAGAAGATGCCAACAGCAAAGATCCTGACAAGGATTTGGGACTGTCAGCTCCTGAATGGAATCTATTCCATCAGTCAAATTTAGCATCTATCAGGAGCAAATACTCAGCATGTGGCACGAAAATCTTGTAAAATGGAACTGCTAAATATTTAGGGCAGATGACAAACAATATGTCATAATATTTGCAGAACTGCATTTGCCATTCAATGCATCGTCTTAGTCAAGGCTCCAATTTTTGGAAGCATCAATGCAAGAGTGAGAAACAAGCAGTTGACTGTCGGTGTTTGGCTACACTGTGGATGGAAAACAGCATTTAATGTAGGTTTCTTAAGTCTAATATATGCTACATGCCAGGTAGGTATTAACATCTATTAGCTGGGTCTTAGCAATGAATATTGGAGAAGAATTTAATTAACATACAATAATAATTGGCATTTTCATTCAGTTTGGCAGGTCTGTGTGCAGCCAATGGGCTCTCCCAGTGCGGAGCTCAGAGATTTGCAAAATCCAGTTTACCTGAGAAGGCAATTTTTTTTTTTCCCAAATAAGTGGTTTTGGTTTCCAGCACCCTGTATTCAGTTCACAGTGAATTTTCACAAATGAACCAGTTGGATCCAGTTTGCACTGGGATAAATGGGAAAAACAGTCACCTGCTCAATGGGAGTGTGGCTGGGTGGGGAGCCCCAAACGGGGGAATGTGTGCAGGGGGACACGGGGCCAGCCCTCAGCTCTCCAGCACATAGTAAAGAGAAATCCAGAGTATTTTATTATCCTGCAGGCTTTGTTAGAAGCTGGTCACTCCTGGCACAATCTGGGATTTATGTTTCAGTGTGGCCTCACTCCCTGCTCCATACCTGGCCCAAGCCGTGCCCCGATGCACACCCCAGATCCCTCCACAGGGCAGTGAAACACCACAGAAAATACACTCAGCCCTGTAGTACAGATCTGCAATAATCTGAAGCTTTCAAATCCTTTTCCCCCCCATATATTACAGTGTAACACGTGATCTCAGCCCAAAGCACTGCCATAGAAGTGACATTTGAGTGTGCCTGATTTATCCAGCCATCAGTGATTCCCAGCACACATCTGCTGAGTTTAGACTGTTTCAGTGAGGTTTTGGGGAGGAGGGGCCCATTGCTCAGAGCAGGAGGGCAGGGGTAGGTGTGGGGGAGCCTGGGGCTGATGGCACAGTCCAGTCCAGCTGCCCCTCCTGGCAGTGAGGTGGCAGAGAGTGGAGGCTGGAAGTGACACCACGGTTTAATTCTGTGCCTGTGGCAGCTCACACACAAATGTGAACTGGTAAATAATCCCAGGGAGCCCAGATACCTGGTGAGGTGTCCCACAGTGATAACAAGACAAGCACAAGTAGCCCAAAGCTGCCAGATCCCCCTTTTGCAGAGAAATAAACCACTCAGAGCCTGTGGGAGCCTTTCCCAGCCAGTGCTGAGGGCAACAGTGGGATTGGGGGTCACTGGGAGATCTGCCCCTAGGGGAGGTCTCAGGCTGCAACTTCACAGTCACTTTGGGAGATTTGCATTTCCTGAGCTGAATATTGGGTAAATTAAAAGTTTTGTGGCATTTTCCTTGCCTTTATCTTGATGGGAATCTGTTCCTCTGAGAGTATGATGCTGCTTTCTTTTTTTAAATTAATTGAGCCTGCTTAAAAAAAAAAAAAAAAAGCCCATTTCATTTTAATCATGTATTATGCAAATTAGAAATTTAAATATCATTAAGAAATCTGTTGCTAACTTAATTTATTTCTGCTGTAGCACCACTGAAGGCTTTTGATCTCAGATTAGCGCTTTGATCCACTCCTTTGGTCGGGGTTACGCTCTGCCACTGCGGTAAACGCTCTTCCTCAGATGTCAAACGTGCAACACCAGAACAGCTTGTTCAAAGCATGGCAGAGGAAACGCTGCCAATTAGGCCAAACGAGGAGGGCTTGCAATGAGGAGAAGTTTGCTTCTAGGAGTCACAGCCTGTTCTGCCATGCCCTGGCCATGCCCTGGCCCATGGGGACGAGCAGAGCCAGTGTCCAGCCGAGGATGCAACAGGTCATCCCTAGGAGCAGTGACAAACCTTTCCAGACCTTCCCTATCTACTGTTCATTAAAAACACAACCCGCCATGTTCCATTAATTCCTCGTTTAGTGCCAGTAAAGTGCTGATACATACATTTTAGCTCCAGTGGTTTTAATCAGTTAATTTAACCAGAAGCATTAATAATGTATTGCTTTGCCACTTGACTGCTCATCTGTTAAGCAGCTTATACATAGAAGAATGTCACCCCCTGTGACATGAAGTGCCTAATTCAGAGCAAATGAAATAGGATTTTGCATATTCAATACCAGAATGAGAAAAGAAGGAGACACCGTCTCCTGGGAATGGATCAACCTGCTGTGATGGGATTTCTGTCCTGGCAGGCGGGAATTCCCTCCTCGCGGGACACACTCACACTTTGCGTATCTGATTTTCTGGTTGAATTCATTTTCTTGGCATTACTCAGCAAGTACCTGGCTCTTCCTCCTGCTGCACCATGTGGTGGAATCAGAGGCACTGGGAATGTATCTCTGTCCATCAGCTCCTCTACGAGCCACCGTGGGGTCTCAGGGACACCCCCAGAGTGACCAGTGTGGGGGCTGTGGCAGGGTGGTGACAGCGGGACTGTTCCCACTCAGGTTTGGTCCCATGATGCAGAGTCACAGCAGCTGAAATAGAAATGTTCCTGGTCACGTTTGAGGGTGTCTGGGGACAGCAAGCTCCTGGACGCTGTGGGGATCAGCCACCCCACTGTGCCTGTCCCTCCTCTGAGCTCACGGGGGATTCAGGCTCCATGTCCTGCCTCTTGGAAGGGTGCTGGGGAGCAAATCCAGTCAGGTGTGCTGGAGAGTTCAGGAACGCCCAAACCCAAGCCCACAGGGGCTGTGCACAGCCCCTGCTTGGCTCCATCTCTCTGTAGGGTATCGTGGACCCAGGGAAAGCTCAAGGATGATCAGGTGTGTCATGGGCTTCATCAGCCCATGGAGGCAGCATGAAACTGGGGTCCTCAGAAAAAACCAGGTGGAAATGCCTTGGACCTGAGAGCCAAGGAAGCTGCCAGGGTGGGAGCAGCTCAGGGACAGGCTGGTGCCTTTGTAAGAGACACACAATGAACGCAGGCAGAGTGTGAGCGTAAGTGATCCAGACACGCCGGCTCGGAGGTTAATCCTCTCCCTGTGTTGCAGGCAGATCCCGCTCCTGGGTTTTTAGCAATCAGCACCCAGAGCGAGGAGCTCCCGTGGGCAGGGCCAGCTCAGCCCCCGGGCCGCCGAGCCCCGCGCAGGGGCTCTCTTGCGTGATGCGTGTTGATGAAGCCTGAAATTGCTTTGGATCCGTGGCTGTGCTGCATCACATTAAGCAGTGCCATGCTGAAGTGACAGGGCCAGTGCATGATCAGCAGCAGTTGAAGGGGACAAGGACTCAGATCCTGCCGCTCTGTCAAAACCAAGAACCCACTGACAGACCACGGGAATTATTTTCAGCTCCTTCCCAGAAGGTTTGTTTCAATCAGTTTTCAAGTTGTGCTTACTGCCTTGGCATGGAGCGGCTCCGTGGTCCTGCTGCAGGGCACATCCCAGGATGCTGCCATCTGGCATGTAGGGCTGGATGGGAGCCTGTGGAGGGCTGGGGCACGGGGACCCACTGCACCTCTCTGTCGGCAAGGGCTTCCCAGGAGTAACAAGGGCTCTGGTAGGGTGGGAGCCCCCAGCGCTCCTGCTTTCCTCACTCATCAGTTTATAGGGTGGGTTTGTTTCTGTTTCAGGAGCAGCTGGCATCGACACCAGACCTGGGGCTCCGCTCCATGCCAGGCTGAGCACAGGACCAGCTCCTTGGAGCATGCTCGCAGAGCATTTCACAGTAGCAGCTCCTTGGAGGAAGGTGCAAAGAGAGACCTCGGAATAAATCTGTCATTGCTTTCCCTTTTTGTTTTGCTGATATTTATTACCTTCTGGATTTTGCTGCTCTCACTGCATCCTTGTTATTGCACCTGAGACTCTCACAGTCCACCAGGATGGGCAAGCTCTGGGTGTTGAAGCCCCATTCCCAACCTCGTGCTCCAGGGAACTTTTTTTCACTTCCCAGCAGTGTTATCTCATTTCTCTATATAATGCTGCTGTATAAACAGCAGCTCTCAGGGGACTTGGGCCATGACAGTGAGATTCTCCCCACTGGACTTGTCAGCCAAGCAGCAGTGTCGTTCTCCAAGCCTTCCCAGGGAGGCAGCTCTGTGAGGAAGACTCTCCACAGATTCTCCATTCTCTGCCTCAGGGACCTGTGGAGCAGCATCCTGCAGGAACAGGCACTCAGTTCTGTGTACCTCTCCTGATCAGCCCATTTGCTAATACTGTCCCCAAAACAGTGTGATTTGTCCTCAGAAGAGGGCAAATCCCATGCCTCAGAAGGCAAGAGGAAAAACATTTTATAACCTCAGAGAAAAAAACCACAAAAAATACAGCTCTGGGCATGGAAGGGCTGTGAGAGGGAACGGGAGCTCCCGTGTCCCTGCGGAGCTCCGCTGGCTCCATCCTCGGTAAGAGCTGTCTCAAACCAGGTATTCCTTCCCGGATGTCACACGGAAAGAGGCTGTCAGAGCTGTCTAAATGTGTGAACAACACTGTCAGCGGGGGAGAGAAAAGTGTTATCAGAAATAGTTGTTCTTCAAAGCTAAATAACTCCATGATTTATAAGGAGTAAAAGATAAGAGATCACACCACACGCTGAGGGCTGCTGGAATTTTCTTTCTGAGAATGAAGCTGTTTGTTTTGGTAAAAAGCAAAAGAAGGGAGAAATGAAAACCTAAAATACATTCTCCTTCTTGACTTAGCTCTTGACAAAGCTAAAAATAACTGCGCTGGCACTGAGCCCATGCAGCCACGTTCTGGGATCACTGGAGTAGTGGAGGATGGTTCCCAGCTCATTGTCCAGGTGTCTTTCCAGCTCCATTCTGGGGCCATTCCCAAGGTCTTCCAGCACCACCCCTGGGGACAGAGGAATGCAGTGCAGCTTTGCTGGATGCAAACAGACCTGGGCCTGTTCTGATTGTCATCAAAAGGATTTTAGGTGTTCTGTGGGATCCGGGTTTTACCCTGAAGAGAGGCTCAAGTTCTGCTACTCCGAGTGAGACCCTCTGTGGTTTTCAGCCAAACTTCCCCTTGTGCCAGGCCAGGCTCCTTCTGCCAGCCTGGTCCCACTATTGCTCCTCTGGTCTAGATCCAAAGGGAGTTTCAGGCATTTGCTCTGGAATCTCATTTCAGATTTTGGAAACTCCTCACCTTAGCAGCAATGTCGAGGTCATCAAATAAAATAACATAAACCAGTCAGACATGAAGTTGATTGTAATTAGTGTGTTTTCCCATATGCTGGTTGACACTCTCCAGAGAGCAATTAGTCTGCTTTAAGAGTAAAAGACAACTGAATAATTATTTAACCTGCCTGGGATTGATTTTAAAATCCAAGAAGTCAGATATAATAATGGATGACTTCATAAAAAACTATGGAAAAGTAAGCCATAAGGGTTGAAAGCCTTCATCAACAGCTTGAGTGAGGCATCTCCTACAAGGCTGACTCCAGTCCCAGATCCCACTGCACCAAAGGCGCTACAAACTTGCATAAAAAGAGGGTTTCCAGGGAAAAATATCTGTGCAAACAAAGTCTACCTGAATTGATAAACTTCAGCATGGGTTGAACAGCACATGGCGCTGCAGTGGGGAGTCCACAGGCTCTATTGACTGGTCAAGGAACAGCATAGATAAATCAGGCAGCTAATCCTCTCACGAACCTCAGGAGGATGTCACAAAGCATGACAGACTTTGTCACGGCCATCTTTTATCTCTCTGCCAAGCAATGGGAGGGAAAGAAAGAAGGAATGAGAAGCTGAGACCTGCACAGACAGGAAATAGTGGGAAAGGCCATGAGCACCACAGAGCATCCAGTGATCTCCAAGGCACTGGAACTAGCTTCCAAAATAGGGCAGAGGTTTAGGGAGGGACAGCAACACTAAAGGAGCTTTAGTTTTCCTCTCTTGGGTGGGATTTGTTGACAGGTGGTGTATAAAAGTGGAGACTGTTTTGTTGTGGACTTTCACACCCAATGACTCTTGTTTGTGAGTGAAGCCAGATGAGGTTTCTGCCCAAAGCCCACGTGAGATCACTTGCAGTGGAGCTACCCACAACTGCCCAGCCCTCAGAGGCAGATTGCCCAGCCCTGCTCCTTCATCTCTCCTGCTGAGGGTTGCAGGGGACCCCTGGGGTCCCCCAGCCAGGCCATCAGCCAGCTGATGTCACATCTCTCGTGCTCTCAATACCACGAGCTGAGCGCCTCCATTTTGCTCAAATGGAAGAACTGCAACAATTATTTTCATAATTAGCTGGCTTTGCAAATTAATGCCAGTTATGCTGTGTAATCATGATGAAGATTATGCATTAATCAGCTGTTTCAAGCTAGTTATTAGGCTCTTTAAATAATGATGGGAATGAACGTCTCTGAAGGAGCAGCACAGCAGCCAAGAGGGACGGGAGTGTGGGATGTGAGGATCCGACGGGATGCGCGGTGCCAGCAGTGCAGATCTCACATCAGCTGCTCCCAGTCTCCCCAGTTTTGGAGCAAAGACCAGGCTGGGGCATGTGGTGGCTGCCCACAGCATGCTGGCAGCTGTGGGAGATTCCCAGTGTCCCAGTGTATTCCTGGTGTGCTCCCAGCAATGGGAAATACACAGAAATGCATCCCTTCTGCCTGTCAGCTCTCTCATCGCCTGGCCCTGAACTCAAGGTACTGGGTGGCTGCACAGAAAATTCTTTCCTGTCAAAAAGCCTATTATATCCAACTATATATAGCTGGATGTCTGGAATGGGAATTTATTTAGGATCAAACACCAATAATCCACATACCCAGCCCCTCTATACTCTCTCATAATAAGACATGCTCCAGCGCAACTCTGAAAGTGCTGGGCTGGGAGAAAGCCTAATGCTAGCTAGTGGATAATCAATGTAACATGAATCAGTTATCACTTCAGTAAAAACAAAAAATCCCTTTCTAAACAGTCTGGACAGTGAAGCTTTGAACAGAAAGACAGGGGTGAATCTCAGACTCACTTTAGTTTTGTTTATTGTGTCTGATGTATATGAACCTTCTTCTGCCCTAAGAAACTTAAATTGAGCTGCTAGCATGTGCAAACTTTGATGTGGATGAATAATTTTTCTTTGCACCAGTCAAAACCCAAATGTTTTGGCATAATCCAGTGAGAATGGCACGTGGACAATTCTGCTACACTCCTGCCTACGCTGTTCAGCATTCTGGATTGAAAACCTGCCCATGAGTGACTGGCTGAAAATCACGTGAGACTGAAATGATGCTCCAGAATGAGCATTCAGCCTCTTTTTCTTTATTCTTCTGCCTATTACCAAAATTAGCACCGAGTTCAGTGTTTTTTTCTAGCAGAGACATGCAGGGAACAGCTCAAACTTTTTTTATGTCTATGAATGTAAATTAATTCCCACACTCAATTCACAACTGGGGACACGGATGCACAAAGACTGCAGAGGAAGAGGAGGAAAGGGACTTGTCACGATGAAGGGGAACAGAAAGTCAGAGGCCTTTTGCAAGTCCTTCTGCTTCTTTGCTGAGAACATCTCTGACCATCACTCCTGTGCTTCCTCCACTCCATGGCTCTGGTCACATTCCTGGGAGGACACCCAGAGCACGGCCGTCAGCAAAGCTGTCAGCGTGTCTCTGGCCAAACTGGCACTCCTGGCTAACACCAAACTGCCACAAAACTATAGAAAATGTGCTCTGGCTGCTGGAGAAGGATTCATGGCATTGCCTGAAAGCCAGGGGGGCTGAGACATCTGTTGTCTACAACAAAACATTTGAAGACTATCTTAAATTGAAGAGGAAGATTTTCCTTCTGCTAATGAACCCTGAGACCATCTGTTACCAATTGTACTTGCTTATCTCACTCATCCATTAATTATTTTGGTTTACTTTTGAATAAGATAGAGCAAGGTTTGTGTCTTTCTGTGGTTCTGCGAGGGGCACGGGATGGCTCCTGCATCTCAGAGACGAGGACACATCGTTACATAACCCACGCCTGCACCAAGTCACTCCAGTTAGCGTGGCTGTCAGTGGGAACTGAGGACAAGACTCACAAACACGGAGCCAAGAAGCCCAGCGATGCTGTGACATGAGCTTGTTGCCCTTGGGGAGGTGTAATGGCATTAACAACTTTTGGACACAGGAAAGCTGCATCCGAGACATGCATTACTGAGCAGAGGAGCTGTAGGGTAGGCAAATCCAGAAGTCTCTGCTGGCCTGAATTAAGAACATGGAGAACTAAACATGAGGAACAATAAAACAGGAGAAGGGGACTGAAAATGGCACTAAAAATAGCCAGCAGCAGCACTGCCGTGCCTGTCTCTTGTGCGAGGACCAGAGGTGGGTGATGAGGCAGGAGGATTTCAAGAGGAGGGCAGTGCCAGTTTTGTACCCAGTAACTCCTCAGAGCACAGACCTGGAGCCTCCCTGCAGCTGGGCAATAAGCCTGTCCACTTCCCAAGGTCTGGTCCTATAGTTTTATGGGAAGCCACTTATCTGGCTCATAAAAATATTCCAAGACTTTAAACTGCCTCTTATTGCCCCACAAAGCTGCCATCCTGAACATTCTCAGGTACATCAGGATATAAGAAAAACCCAAGTCCTCATGTCTTCATTTCAGTACAGGACAGGTCCTCAAGCAAGCCCTGCTCCACCTGCAAACGTTCCAAGAGTTTTCTCATCCTTGCTGCATAAGTTTATGAAACAAACTGCAGCTCAAAGGTGGATTTTTTTTATCTTGCAGGAGGAATCTTTGAGTACGCAGATGGCCCCAACCCGCAGGTGATGAGTGCCGAGGAACATGCCTTCCGATTCTCCGCCAACATCATTAACAGGAACAGAACTTTGCTGCCCAACACAACCCTAACCTATGATATCCAGAGGATACACTTCCACGACAGCTTTGAAGCAACTAAGAAAGGTAAGAGCAGAGCAAACTTCTGAGCAGCTTTGTGGCCATTTGTTCAGCGTAAGAAAGGTCTGGTTTCCAGACCAGCAGCTTGTTCTGTCCTGCTCTCACCAGTGATCTGGATGAGAACTCCTGCTGGAGCTGACCTTCCACAGGCATTTTAATACAAGGGGAACAACTGCCTTTTTTCCCTCTGAAAACCTCACAAAACTCCTTTCAGCGTTTGCTCTAATCCTGAGCGAAGGTCTGGAGGCCATGCCTGTGTTTGTGTCACTGTATCCCTGGCAGTGTTCACATCCATCGCATGGATGTTCTGTTCTCTTAATAACAGTCACTTTTGATTACTGGATAACAGCAGCACACTTGAATTGCCGAAGGGGAGGGACTGCACAGCAAAGGCTGCGAGCTGGTGACCTGCAGGCTTGTGGAGTTTGATTCTGGTTGGGGAGAAAGGAAACCTGCTGCCTGAGCTGGCTGCTGCTGGAGGGACATCACCAGGAGGGAGCTACCTGCTCCCAGCCAGCCCAGTGACCCCCTGGCCATTTTCAAATGGTTTTGTGCTGGTGGCTCCCTCAGAGGAGCCTGGGACTCCTCTGTGCCTCTACCCACTGGTCCAGACCCAGCTGGCATAACTCCTCCTCCCTCTGTGCCTCCTCACTGCTGTAATTAACCAGTATCTGTGCTGGGTCAGTGCCCAGAAGTGTCTGTCTACCCACTGCCCCAGCCCAGGGCAAGCAGCAGGGCTGTGCCTAGGGCTGCCTCACACTCAGCCCCCCAAGGCTTTGCTGACAACTTCCCTCCCTTCCCCCTCCAGCCTGTGACCAGCTCGCTCTGGGGGTCGTTGCAATATTTGGACCTTCCCAAGGCTCCTGCACCAATGCAGTCCAGTCTATCTGCAATGCCCTGGAAGTCCCCCACATACAGCTCCGATGGAAGCACCACCCTTTGGATAACAAGGACACTTTCTATGTCAACCTGTATCCTGATTATGCTTCCCTGAGCCACGCCATCCTGGACCTTGTGCAGTATCTGAAATGGAGGTCAGCCACGGTGGTGTACGATGACAGCACAGGTGGGTAAAGGAGGGGTTAAAGAAGGAATCCTGGAGATTTTCTGGTTTGGGTCTCTTTGGGAACTTTCCCAATGAACCCTCTCAGGAGCCAAATGATGCCCCCGTGCAGTGACAGGTTCCCAGGAGTTCTGAATGGTGCTGTGGGAGGCCCTGGGATCTTTCTCAGCATTTCATTCACAAAGCTCTCAGAAAGTGGGGAAGCCCTGGCTCCATGAGCTGGCAAAGGGTCATGGGGGGGTTCATTGACATGGGGTGACCATCTCATCCTGGCTGTTTTGGGACTGTGGTGCCCCTCTGCACCAGAAAAGCCCCTGTCTGCAGTGGCCATGGAGGGAGCAGTTCCCAGCTAAAACCAAAAGCAGTTCTGGAAAGTTTGTTGTTTTCTGGATAATTCTGTAACACAGAGCTGGCAAAGTTCTTCATGTAAGGAAATCTGTTGATGGTTAAACAAAGCAAAGCACTGCACAGCGCTAGATATAGACCCCCCAAAAAACAAAAGCCACATTGGATAGCCTGTCCAACCTAATTTCACTAAACCAAATGGTTTCTTTAGGGAAGGGCTGATGAGAACACAGTTTGACATTCCTGTTTTGCAAATGTGGGTCACAGTATGTTCCCTTCGTGGCATATTCTAATGTGTTTCTTCTACTATGCAGAGGGACACACTTCTCCCCTTTGCAATAGGCATCTGCTGACATTCTCCTTGCAACACCAGATTCCAGTAATTCCTGTTCAGCTGCATCCACCAGGGCTCTTTGCCTTGCACAGGAAACAGGAATGAATTCTGAGGGTAGTAGGAAGTTACGAGTTGTGATTAAGTGACCGTTACGATCTACGCGACTCATAAATCCAAGCGCATAGTCACTTTTTCCTTTTGCTGCTGTGCCTGGTAAATATGCAGATTTTAATTTGTTGTGTAGCTGATTATCATATCCTGTCCTTTCTCAAGGGCACATCTGCTTAAGAAAATTTTTTTGTGATCCCAGAAGTGTCAGAGGTTAGGACCAACCTGCTGTTCTCCCCTTCCTACCTAGTGCAGGGATCCCATCCAGCTCTACTGGCTGCAGCAGTGGCAGGGAAGCACCAGGAAAAGCCATTCTGCCCTAGAACAGCTGTTCTGGGGTTAATGGTTGATGTGTGACACCTTGGCTTTGATACCCTTTAGCAATGGCCATTTGAGGGAGGGAGGGAGGGAGGGAAGGAGGTCCTGGTCTCATTCCATGGGGAACATGAGGTGCTGTGGCCCAGCCTGTGGGGAAGGCAGAGCTGTAACACTGTGGGTTTGTCTCTATGTGACACCTGAAGGCCTCATACGGCTGCAGGAGCTCATCATGGCCCCGTCCCGCTACAACATCCGCCTGAAGATCCGCCAGCTCCCGCTGGACACCGACGATGCCCGGCCGCTGCTCAAGGAGATGAAGCGGGGCAGGGAATTTCGCATCATCTTCGACTGCAGCCACCTGATGGCAGCTCAGATCCTCAAGCAGGTGAGCAGGGACGAGGGGGAAAGCAAAGTGGCTGCCGTGGAGCCCATGGGTGTGGGGTGGCCCCACACTGGGGTGCAGCTTTCCCTTGGGCCACAATCCACAGCCACACTAAAAGCTACGGCATGCCCATCCTTCAAGGACACTGTTGGATTTCTACAGAAAATGGAGTTTTCACAGAAAAACTGGAAGTACCAAACAGTGGCTGTGGGTAAGAACGAACAAATGGTACAGGAGGAGAAGGGGCGGTGCCGAATGCAGCGCCAGGCCCAGGCTGGTGCTTGACGATTCTGTGCCTTTCCCTGCAGCTGCACAGCCCCAGCCTTCTTCCCTCTTCCCTCTTCCCTCTTCCCTCTTCCCTCTTCCCTCTTCCCTCTTCCCTCTTCCCCCTCCATCCAGATTGGTACCTGTGGCTCTCCCAGCCAGGCCCAGCCAGGAGGGACGGCATCCTCTGTCCTTTCCCCAGCACCGTCTGCAATTCTTGGACTTTAAGCCAGATGTCAGTGATTTTCCATTCATTTAGGCTCTGTCCTTTCTTCCTCCACAAGTTCCTCCACTGGCATTCTTGCTGCTCACCCCAGCTCCTCCTCATTCCCAAGTGCCTTTGGGTTTCAGGGTCAATATGAGGCAGAGGAAAAGGCTCTCACAGAGCTGCTAAAAACCAGCCAGTGGAAGTGTTGCTCCTATCAGCTCAGCACAACACCACCACACAGATTAAATAAATCCCTGAAGGGATGAGAAACTGAGCACAAGGCAAGAGCCTTCTCCTGCAGCCTGCTTGATGCAAAATGAAGGGAAATGCTCAGAGAACTTGGAAAGCCTGGGAGGGATTATTACAGGAAGCAATAGAAGGAGCTCATTGTCTCCTGCCAGTTATTTTCCCGTGCTGGTTGTGTTTGGTGCTGCTCACTTATTATGCAGTTTATTATAGTTTATTGTGCCATCTGCTCAGCTCATCACCACCAGTGCAGTGAGGAAGATGGAGGAGAGGGGGGACTAGGGGAGACAAGTCTCTCTAAGTCTTTCTGGCTGGGTTTGTCTGTGTGTCGGGGTTTTGTCAGGACCCGAAGCCGTGGATTTCAGCTTAGCAATATAACACAGTGTATTTTTACTCAGGGAAATACTGTGAAGTATTTTCAGAGTCTGGGGAGTTGCACAAACCCAAACCACTGGCCTGGCCACTCTGGTGTGTAACATCAGGCAGGCTCAGAGCAGTGCACCACAACCTGCAGGTCGCCTGCATCTGCTGAAGATTAAGAAGCTTAGAAACTTTATATTTTCCTCACTTTTCTACCTGTAGGTAGAAATGCATGTCTAGAGGTGCCACCTTCATTTGTGAAACAGCTCTTTTCCACTCAAAGTACGAGCTAGGCAAAGCCATCTCCTGGAGGAGGGGAGTCTGCTTCCCTGAGCAGTGGTAGAAAAACAGTGCACAGAACAAATAATGGACTGCAAAAAAAACCACCAGGGAGGAAGGCCCAGACTTCTTTTTATGCCAGAATCAGTAATATTCATATTTTATTGCTGTTATGTGCCTTTTGTAACATTTTGATCACTACACCAGCCAGCTCTGCAGACATTTGGCTGGACAGAGTCGAGTCTCTTGGCCCTGCTGCCACCCCCATGCAGCCTCGTGGATGGCAACAAAGTTCTCACAAGACTTGTGCTAAAATTTCCCCTCCTTCACACTGATTTTCATTGCACATCTTCAGATAACACAGAAGGTTTGAGCACCTACAGCCTGTGCTGGCTGAGGCACCTCTGACTGAGCAGTGCACACACCATCATGCCAGTCAGGATCTTGCTCCCCAGGGATTCAAGGTTCCATGCTCCCACAGCACACCTCTGATCATTTGGGCAGGTTTTTTTAACTGGAGTAGTGAATTAGTAATCCATGAGTAACACACAGGAGCTGGCACGACTGTACAGATGATGCTGTCAAGTACTGCTCTAGCCTGGGTCCCTTGGAGTGACCAGACATCAAACCATTCATTATTTTGCCCTCTTGGAAAGCAAATCATGTAGAAACCTATCAGAGAGTGAGTCCTGCTTGTGAGGCTTTCCCATTCTACCCCAGATTCTTCAGCCTTGCTCAGTTTTGGTGCCTTGTTATCACTCCAGGTCTGTTCCCAGGCTTCCCCACGCTGTCCCAAGCAGCCGCTGTGCTCCGCAGGGCACAGCTGTGCCTGTCAGCTCCTGCTCTCATCCTGGCCACTGCCTGTGGCTTATCCACCTGGAGGATCATTTATTCATTTCCCCACAAACCCAGATGCATCCTGCCCCAGGCTGCCAGTGCTGGGAAGCTGGAGCTTCCTTCTGGCAGTGTGTCTGGGCTCCTCAGCTATGGCCAGAATGATCCAGCTGTAGAACCTGAACTGGGATCTCATTATTTGCTCCAGATTGGCTTCCCATCACTAACTGGTGCTTCGCATACTGAGGTACCACTCCCTGCTTCAGCTCTTTGAACCAGGGTGTGCAGGAGGGAGGGAGCTACACTGCAGCCCCCTGGATCCACTGACCAGGCAGGGATTGGGAAACAGGATGGTGAATGGCCACAGGGACAGCCCCCAGACTTTCTGAAAGCTACTTCCAGAGCAGGAAACCTGGGGTGAAATCACACTCCAGAATCAAAATATCTAGGCTTGCAATCCAGACCCTTTCCTTTTTGCTGTTTTTTTGACATCTCACTTCTTTTCAGACTGTCACTTCCTTCCTTGGAGGTAAATTCCGCCCTAGTAATTTTAGCAAAAAACCAAGGGAAGCAAACATTTCCTGGGGGGACTTGAAGTCGCTTTCCCATCAGTGGGGATTTTAAAGTGCTCTTGCATGTGTTTTCTCCAGAAAACATGCTCACACAGTCAGCATCCCAGCCAAACCCACAGGAGTCTTCCTCTCACCAGCCACCAGCTTCAAGGTGACCTTTCTCATAGACTGAAATGTTCTCCCCCATGTTGTGTGGGGCCTGGACATGGTCATCCAGCCAAGACCCCTTCAGCCCATGGTTGTTCTCTGAAAGAGTTCCAGGACAGTCTGCTCTCTCCAGTGCTCAGTTATGCAAATCCCAGCAATCTGCAGGAGCCCTCCTCCGTGCAGGGGCTGGCAGAGAATCTCAAGCTGTGCAGTCCAAGGGCCCTCTGGACCATGATCTCCAAAAGCTGAGGGATGGGGTATTCCCACTCCCCATCCTTGTGCCTACACCTTCACTGACCCACTTCTAAACCAGGCCCTAAGTTAGGATCTGAGTGCTGTGCCCAGGAAGGAGGGACAGAGGCAGGAGCTCCATGTACTCACTGCACAAATGGGATTGAAGGTGGGCATGCAGAGCCTCAGAATTACACGTGTCAGGAATCAAAACCCTTTCAGCTGGCTTCCTGGCCACTACATGGATGTGTAACTATAAGAACAGGCTATTTATGGCCAATCTGCACAGGTTTATGGGAGGTTGCTCATTTGGTACTGGAGAAGGAAAGGTGACCCCCTTTCGTACAGCTGTGCCAACAGAGCCTGTGGCCCTGGAGGATCCTGCATTGTCACATGCATCCATGAGCATGGAGAAGTGCCACCGTCCTGGCACAGCCAGGGACAACCCGTGTCACCCAGAGATGCCACCAGCCCTCATGGCAGCTGGATACTGAGGCTTTGCCACTGTTTCAGAACAGTTTGAGGACCACAGCACAGCTCAGCACTTGAGCACGTGCCTCTTGCTGACAAAGCATGGCTTAACTGTTCCACGAGATCAATCCTCAATCCAGTCCCAGTGCTTCTGGGTCTCTCCTGCCACATTCACCTATGAGCTCTGAGTTTTATGTTGCATGGCTGTTGTTATATTCTTGTATCCACTTTACTAACCTCTTTTCCCTACTCTCCTTAAGGCTATGGCAATGGGGATGATGACAGAATATTACCACTTCATCTTCACCACTCTGGTAAGTATCTGTCTGTGCACACACCTTGTACACTCCTGATGGGGGGTGGAATGTGAGGGGGCAGCTGGAGCAGGAGGGTGGGACTGGTCTGATCCTGGAGTGCACTGCACCGTGATGGGGTGGGAAACGCAAGGAAATGGGAGATCTGGGACCCTACCAGAAGGAGAGAGCAGGGCTGGACTTCGCTGCAGGTCAGGGTCAGAGCCCAGACCTGGCTCTAACTGCTCTGCAGCATTGCCCAGGTGCTCAGCCTGAGAGACAGCAGTTCTTCCTTCCCCTGCCCTTGCACGGGTCACTCCTTTGCAGTGCACAGATGTGGGTTCTGGTTTTATTTTCTCTTCCAGTCATTTTGACTTCAGTGCAGCTCCCCACGCACTGACAATGAGCACAGGGAGAGTGCAAGGCTGCAGCCTCCACCCAGGATTTGGTGGGACCCCAATTCAGCAGGAGCTGGGGATGAGCCCCCAGAAACCCCTCTGCAGCCAGGAGCAGCCCTGCTGTGATCCAAGCTTCAGTCCTGAAAGTTTATTTTGCAGGAAGGGAACTCAGCCTGACATTAACTCCCCTCTGTTAAGCATGGGCCAGTTCCTCTCTGACTCTGAGAGGCATTTGGCTTTCCTGACAGGGTCGCTTTTGTCTCCATTTGAGATGCTATTGTCTACTCTACTGTTGAATTTTGTGTGATTTTGAAAATCCAATTTATCTTTTTGCCTTTAGGAAAGAAACAGACTAAACTAACCCTTAAAAACTACAGAATTTATTTTTCAAATGCAAAAGACATTTTAATTACCCCTGCTGCCATTATCTATTCCAGGCAGCTTTAAGCATTTCCCAGATAACCTCCTATTAATCAGCCCCAGCTGAGCCTGGAGTACATTTCATGTGTAGGTACAGCCTGGAGGTGGGAAAAGAGGAATTATAATAAATTAATAGATAAGCAATCACAATTAATGCCACTTTCCTGAAATAACAGTTATATCATGGGAAAGATATTTTAATCTGTCATTCCTTAAGGCAATGTTTTCCTAGCTTGCAATGCCTGTGCTTCAGCTTCCCCAGTACGAGACCCATGGGGTGCTAATGAATTAGTCTATTATGTTATACTGAATGTTTCTAAAAGGTCCCCAGTCAATACTGAGCACAGTGTATCAACACTTGGCATGAAATGCTTCAACATTTTGCTAGGCAGCACGACTACAGTTCACTGACTCCAGCATGAAGAGCCCCATCAGCCTTTTCCACCACAGGAGGAGGACTTGGAGGAGCAGGAGGAGGATCTCTGATGAGCCCTGGTCTCTGTCACATGCAGATTTTACACCCAAAGCCCCTGCAGGGAGAAGCCCAGACCTCCACTCTTCTGGGGCTGTCTCAGCACTCTGTAAAATGGGGCTTTGCAGACACAGCCAATGCCCCCCTGCCAGATCCCGGGGCACAGCTCTGGGGACACCTCACCCACAGGCAGCAACAGGGATGCCCTTCCTGGATACCCAGCTTCCCACTGAGGATGTGGGATGCACTGAGGATCAGTCCTCAGCATTGCTGCCACCACCGAGGAGCCCGAGCTGGGCAAACTGGGGACGGGGGAGAGCATCAGAGAAACACCGAGAGTAAAATAAAGGGTGGAGGGGAGAATTAATCTGCAGTACTGAAAATAATGAGTGAAAGGGAATGTAGATGAGGTGGAAAATAGAACCAGATGTTTCAATTTGTGGCTGTGCAGGAGCAGAAAATCCAGAAGAAACTGATCTGATGATTCCCATCCACACCTCCCCACATCCTGACACTCAGCTGGTATTCTGAATTAGCCTCTGATTCCAGGAGGTGATAAATCAGGCTGCAGCTGAGATTCAAACTGGAACCAAGGGGGGGACCTGATGGGAGGTTGGTTTCTATAGGAACTTGGTGAAAGGAAGGGTCAGTGGGGAGCAGCAGGGCAGGGACAGCACCCAAAATACTGGGGGGATCTGAGAAGTGGCCAGGGCTGGTGGTTTGACAGATGGGCAACAGAGACCGTGGGGTCTGGAGCTTGGGGGATGTGATTTGTCATAAATGGTCACATTCTGAGGGGGAAATCATCGGCTTTTGCAACCAAAAATTATTTCCTCACAACAGTTTCTGGGATACAAACTGAAGTGTCTGATTAAAAATGAATCTTGAAAAAACGGATCCATTCCAGCAGGTCAGGCACAGAACTGCTGTCCCCCCTCACAGCCAGAGACGTGAGCACCTGTCTGAGGTCAAACCACTGTTATTTGCCCTCAACTCCCTTAAGTCATTTAAAAGTCAACATTGTGGCCTGGTTTTCCCAATGCCCTTTAACAGAACGTGCAGGTTTGCACTTGCAATTTTTCAGGGGAAAAAAAAAAAACAAAAACCCAAGCCCCGACCTCCATTGTAGGGTGATTAATGATTTGGTCCCTGCTGCACCTGCAGATTTGAGCACTGCATCCATCAGCAGTGAGCCCTGGGGCTGCAGAGGCCGGGGCCAGGCTTATGGAAAAGATCAAACCCCCAAAGCTTATTAAACCAAAACAGCCATGAGAACCCTCACTCCCTCATGGAGAATGATGTCTCAGTTGCTGACAAGTGCTGCTGTTGTTCTGCTTTGCTTAGGGCAGCATGGTGTGGACTTCACCAGCCCTCCGTGGGCAGATGGGTGCTGTAGCTGGGTGGCCCCACAGTGTAGCTGTGTCCCACCAGCACAGCCCTATCACACAGCACAGACCAGCCCCAGCACAGCCACAGCCACAGCATCTCATACCATATTGAACCTCTTTTTGATAAGCCATTGTGATAAGCAGTGAATGCCACATATGCACCCCACGCTCTGCTGCTGAAGACTTGTGGTGTTGCCTTTCTGCCTCCCCACACTTATACTGCCATGAAACACTTGCAGAAATTGTTCAGGATAAACTGATTAAATATGTCCCATCCAACAAATGGTTCCCATTAACCAAGCCACCCCTGGCTGCCATCTTACTGCACTCCCTCACTCACCCCCTTGGGTGAGCAGCCAGGCTTTGGGGAGCAGATCAGCTGCCACATGCTCCTGACATGCTGTCTAACCCCAAACTACTCAGACTCGTTCCTGAGCACTGAAGCTGATATTCAGACATGTGGAAAGCCAAGAGCTGCACCACAGCAGTGCTGCCCCAGTGCCCCCCAGTACCCCCAGTGCCCCTCGCTGTCTGCTAAGTGATGCTCGCAGGCTGGCAGCCAGCAGGGCTGAGCACTGCCTGGCTCTGGTTTTTACATCGTATAAAGGGCACCCTCATTCATCTGCAGACTGTGTAGGCTGGTCGGAATGTCAAGAAATGCGTCTTAGTTCCTCTTTGAAAGTCTGCAAATCGGTGTTTTGCATTCAGAGTGACTCTGTCATCCGCAGCACCCTGTGGGCCTCAGCACTCCCAGTAAATCCTCCATGGAAAGGCCCATGGGAGCTTCAGACACAGAAATCCTGCCTTGTCCCCCCTCCCTGGGCTGCAGGTCTCTTTTTTCAGGGTCACAGGCAGTGATTCTGGTTTTCTCCCCACAATCCACTCGCCTCTTTCATGCAGAGACCAAGTTCTTTGGCTCTTTGGTAGGAGTTCCCTTCTGCTGCGTGTGGGGGAACCTGCACATACGGCACCCAAATTCCACCAACACCTACAGGCCTCTGCAAGCAGCGACTGACGGCAACAGACAGCACAATCCTCTGAATTCCTGAGGGATATGTCCTCCCTCCCACCTCCTGCAGGCTCTGCTGTCTCACTCCAAACACAGACATGAACCGATGCAGAAAACTCAAACAAAACAAAGCTAAACAAAATGTTTAAACCGGTTTCTCTCTTTTAAGGATCTTTATGCATTAGACCTAGAACCATATCGCTACTCTGGGGTGAACCTGACCGGCTTCCGGATCCTCAACGTGGAGAACCCGTACGTGTCCTCCATCATTGAGAAGTGGTCCATGGAGCGGCTGCAGTCGGCGCCCAAGGCAGAGCTGGGGCTTCTCGATGGTGTGATGATGGTACGGGCAATTCAAACAGGGCACAGGGGTCTGGGAAGCAGAGCAGGGTGGTAAGGAAGGCAGGAACAGTCATTAAGGCCTAAATGTTACTTTTATTGGTTCTTGTACCAGTAACACCTCATCCCAGGTATCTGCCCTGAGGTATTTTCTTGCATTCTTTAATAACTGTCCCTCAAAGTCTGGGGTGAAGCCCACGCCCCACTGCTGTGGTAATGCTCCTGCTCAGGCCCAGCTGCCAACAGATTTGCCACCAGACAAGGCAGGTAGCCAGGACCTGTCCCAAAGGGCTCCAGCTGCCCCCGAGAGCAGCGCAACACCAGCTCCCTGGGCTGGGAGCACAGCACATGGCCAGGCTGGGCCAGGCACTTTGCCAAGATTGATGCAGGGGGAAAGCGCCAAAGCAATGCCCAAAGATGAGCTGTGCTGCAGCTCTGATGACTCCTTTTAGGGTCTGATGGCAGCTCTGCTCTGCTGAGTTACTGCTCAGAAGGTACAGCACCTGCTCGCCCATCTGTCTTCCCTGCGAGGCTGTCTCCGACCCCCGGAATTGCTGACTGGCTCCCTACTTCCCTCTCCTTTAGATCTGCCAGAACCAGCCCTGCAAAGTGGCAAAGTCTCCCAGACTTTCACCTTGAAATGGCTCCTCAGATTCCTCCTGTTGTTTTAGTTGTTAGAGGAGAGACCCCCATTCTCCTGCAGGCTCCTGCCTCTCCCCAGGCTGCCCATGGCTGAGCCCTCCTGTGCCTGCAGCAGCGCTTGGTCCCCAGCACTGCCTTTGCTCCCGGCCCCTCTTTGCTTTCTCAGAGGCATCCTGCCTTTGATTTCTGTTTGCCAGGTGTCTGTCCAGTGGGGCCCTGGACTCAGCTGGGCATTACAGTCTGTAATTCACCATGAAATTGCTTGGACATATCCTTGCCTCCCCTTTCCCCCAGCCCCAAACTCACAAACCTGTCCCTGCTGTGGTCCATACCCGCCCACGGATGCAGGTGGGGCTCCTGCTCTTCATGCTTGGTTGATGAGGGAAGGGAAGGTCACAGGGATGGCTGCCAATGCTGGAGGATTTTCTCCATGGCTACGTCCTGTTCGATGTTTGCTCAGTTATTTGCTGTATTATTTTGTTTTATTGTGGTTTATTACGCTGCTGCTACACTCGCATCTGTTTCGTGGCTCTGTGAAGCCAGCAAATAATGTATTTTCACTAGGAGGTCTTACCACATCAGAGTGAAAAATAAATCAAATTCTCTTGATCAGTGTTTGGAGGTGAGATGGGGCATCTCAAATTGAATCTAAAATCATCACATTATATGGAGAAAAAAAAGTTCTCCCTAGGTCAGATCACTGAAATGCTGGAATATGTTACAAAACCATGAGGTCCTGATTTTGGTGACAGTTTGGGTCATTTTTGGAAAATTCTGTGCCCACAAACATCTCTGTTTCTTATTTTCCCATGTAAAAAATAGTGTGGAAAATATGTTCTCATATAGTTGTTTTTTTTTACACTCAGACAAAACAGACTCAACAAGAAAACTCTGTTACTACCTTCTACATTTAGAAGTCGCTGCCTCCCTCTTTGACACCACAGCAGGAAATGTGCAAGAAACAACCCAAAGAGTTGCTCACAGACAAATGACACTTCCAGAATCGCTGATTTTAGACGGAACCCCGAGCTTTTGGTCTAAAGAGCCAAGGGATGATCAGCAGGGAACACGGACAGAGAAACCCTGGGGCTGGCAGGGGGTGACACAGAGGGGGTTTTTTCTTTTCCTACAACACCCCACGGCCACCAACGCTGTTCCCCTTCCCTTTAGACAGACGCTGCCCTGTTGTACGACGCGGTGCACGTGGTGTCCGTCTGCTACCAGCGCGCGCCGCAGATGACCGTGAACTCCCTGCAGTGCCACCGGCACAAGGCCTGGAGGTTCGGCGCCCGCTTCATGAACTTCATAAAAGAGGTAAAAGCATGATTTTTTTGACCATAAGTGCTCCCCAGGAGGAGCAGCACAGCCGGGGGGGGGGGTGCCAGAGGCAGGTGGTGGAGGCTTGGAAGGTCCAGGGTTAGAAAACATACCCTTGCACGGGTGGGTACAACTGGATGGAAGCACAGACATGCACCAGGCTGCCGAGTGCACCCAGAAAGGAAAAATCCTGCCTTGGTCTTCAAAATAACACCTGTGCAGCCATGCCAAAACATCCCTGAGGAGCTGAAACCTCCCATGTGTCTCTGAGACTGGCTCTGGCCTCTCCAAGCAGCTGGACCACTCCGTCCAAGGCTGTTCCATACCTGAGCAACAGCCATTTGTCTTCTATTGAAGCAGTTTTTGGGGTCCACAAAGGGCATTCAGTGCCTCTGAACCCCATGGCCAAGCTAGGGCTGTCCCTGCCCGAGCGCCAGGGAATGGCATTGGCCAAGGGAGGGGTTCAGCAGGTGGGGGCCAGGGAGTGAGGGGGCAGCTTCTCTCCCTCTGTGATTCCAGGCATTACCATTTCTCTGTTCAGCCCACGGAATTGTTTATTGGCTTAATGCCCCGAGCTGGCTCAGAGCAGGGTATCAGCAGCAGTGGGCACTCCAAGGGAGCACAGCACAGGGACCAGCCCTCCCAGTGAGCCCCCCGCATACACCCCTGCACCCACACCTCGGGTTTTGCTCTGTCTGCAAAAAGGAGTCCTTGCCCATCGAAAAATGAAAGCAGAGCTGCAGGGAGACACTGCAAACCCTGCCACAGCCGTATTTGTGACAAACCTCTTATCTGCAAGTCATGGAATTGGCTGCCGTGCTGGTCACTTGACTGGGCCATGTTCAAAGGTTGGGTATGAAACCCCCAAAGTTTTCAAACTGAAGAGTGGAGCACGTTGCTAATTGTTACTGTGGTCTGTGCTGCCGTGTCACCTGCTGACCCCAGCAGATCCATCCATGACGTGAGATTGTGCCCACCTGGCACTGCCCGAGCTGCATGGAGCACACGGATCCACGGCAGGAGAACGGGACCGTGGTTTCCATTGCAGAGAGAGAATGAACTTTTCTCTCAGTATGCACTGAGGACCGAATCTCTCCCCTCTCTGCCTCTCTCCCCTTTCCCATGCTTTGTTCCCTTCTGCAGAGCACCGCTCCAGCTGGTTGCCAAAACAGAGTGTACATAATTTGTTTGGTTGGCACCTTTTGCAAATCACCCTGCGCCTCACACTCCAGCCTTGCCTGTTGTTTTCCTTTCTGGCACCGTGTCAGCCCGTTGCAGGGATCAGCCTCCTCCGTGCTGCCACGGGAACGGAGGAATTGCTCTCTCCAAGCTCCCGTAAACTCAGAGCAGCGCGGGGGACGCGCTGTGCCCCGGCCGCGCTCCCGCAGTGCGCGGTGCTCGCAGCGCAGCTCTGCTGGCTCCGGCTGCGCACCCCAAACACGCCGTGTGTTCCCTGGCTCCCGGGGGCTCCGCGGGCTGCGCGTCCCACAGGCACACCACCTGCACGCCCAAATGAGCAAACACGAGCCTTCCCAGGACTCCAAAACGGCGAGGCTGGGAGCAGGCTGTCGCTGCTGCTCGGGAATTAATGAGGGAGAGCCAGAGGAGCGTATTTACCGGGAGAAATGCCAGTTATTCCCCCTGAGAATGCATTATGCCACCTTGATCACACTGGAGTATTTCAAGCTCTGCCACCCATAAAGGAAACACGTTTCCCCGTGAGCAGCCTGCACGGAGCTGCTCAGGGGAGAGACCCCGAGGCCCAGCTCCCCACTGCTGGGATGTGATTGCTGAGCAGCAAACTGTGGCAGCAGCCTGGCGTTCCTTCGGGAGCATCCTCCTCAGGAGAATGCTACAGCACATCCAGCACCGCCCCCAGGCATCGGACACCTCGCTGTCCCCCAGCTCCTGCTTTGCTGACACAGAGCACCTGGCACTGGGGGTTCTATCACCTCCTAAATCAGAGACATTCATTCTAGGCGTGCTGCAAAGTGAACAGTGGGAAAGAAAGAGAATCACAGAGTAGTTTTTGTGGAATTGAATTTAGGCATCTTCACCCCACGCTCCTGCTCCTGGTCCCAGTCAGACCGGGCTGTTAAGGACCTCAGTCAGCCAAGCACTGAAAATCTCTGGGAACAGGATGTCCCCAGCCCCAGTGGGCACCTGCCCCATCCTTATGCTGCCAAAAACTGAAGTGAGGCACCAGCAGCACGTGCCCCCAGACTCCTGTGCCTGTTTCCACACCTCAGACCTTGCTTGCACGGACACGTTCTTGGCCTCTTCTGCTCCACTTTGCATCTGGAAGGACAGAAGGAAGCACTCCCAGCATTTAAGCTTCCACACACCTTGGAGGCACCAGCAAGTTCATGCACTAAGGGATAACTTCTGACTGGAGCTGTCCCAGTCCCGGCTCCCTGCAGCTGGCGTTTATCAGCACTACAAGGATAAACGCAGCACACAAGGATGCCATGATAAATGCAAGTCGTTTTCTACTGAGTCATCATGTCCTGCAACAGCTGGTGAACACAAAAGGTGTGAACAGAAATTGTAGCAAGGACTGCAAGGGAGTTAAGGAAATCTCCAGCTCTGTCTGCGGTCTGAGCAGTGACGGAGGGATTATTAATTAATCAGGCTCTTTAGGGAGAAAGAACCAGCATAAGGACTAATTAAAAGAACATACAGTGGAGGGCAAAAGATTATTTATGATACTAAGTAACAGCCCTGCTACTTTTTCTCCCTTCCACAGGCCCAATGGGAGGGATTAACGGGACGAATCGTCTTTAATAAAACCAGTGGTTTACGGACAGATTTTGATTTGGATATCATCAGTCTCAAAGAAGACGGCCTTGAAAAGGTAAGTAGGGTTTGTCTTATCTGCATGTGGCTAGGATAACGCTGGTGCTCAGTAACAGAGAAATGGCTGGTGTTGTATTGATTCCAGGTTTCTGGGGTTTATATAAATGGATATTCACTTTGTGGGATTTCTCAGATCCTTTTCCATGCTCAACCATGAC
The DNA here is from genome assembly GCF_041296385.1 of Aphelocoma coerulescens. Taxonomy (NCBI): domain Eukaryota; kingdom Metazoa; phylum Chordata; class Aves; order Passeriformes; family Corvidae; genus Aphelocoma; species Aphelocoma coerulescens. The sequence continues at coordinate 4,467,069 of NC_091036.1, forward strand.
TCACTCACCCTGAAGCCAGTGCGTGGGATTACAGATTGCAGAAGTGCTTGTGGCACTTTCCTGGGATAGTGGAGGCAAAAGAAACTTTCTGAGCATCCATTAACCCCTCTCTGCCCTAAGCAGGCAGGAATGACGCCTGTCCCACTCCCCCTTGCTGGCCTGGTTCACAAACCCTCAGTTCTTCCCCAAGGAGACCATAGCTCTCGAGATCATCATCTGGTGTCATTTCCCATTATGAAATTGCCCAAGGCTTGGGAATGGCTCCAGTTTATTACAGCCTGGATTTCGCAGGAGGATGCACTGGGTATTTTTTTTATTATCTAAGGGACAATAAGGAAAAAAGAAAAGTGTGGTCTTGCCTGGCTGGCTGAGGGTGTCATGAGGGTGAAGGGCAGGAAGGCTGCAGCCTTGGGTCCTCGAAATTAGTGCAGAACTCCTCTGGGCACAGTAAAACCGTGCTAATGTGCAAATCTGATCCCAGGTGTGCCTGGGGACTTAATTTCCTTCTCTTCAATTACTTAAAAAAAGCAAACATAAAATAAAAAGGCAACATGCACAGCCTCAAAGCCCTTAGAACCCAGGTTTCAAGGTGAGATCGGTTGGTGACAAACAGAGCCGGAACACAGGGAGTTGTGATTTCCAAGAAGTTCTGTGATTCCGACTACTCTGTGAGCAGCTCTGTGCCCCTGTTCTGCTACAGGTGTCTATCACCTGTACAGGAGGAATTTGGCAGGGCAGCAAGGCCCTTTCTAGAGCAGAGTCTGCTTTCCGACAGGTACAAGGTGCCTGTGGCAGCCGGGCACGGTGCTGGGCCTGTGCCTCTGGGCAGGGGGACAGGTTCGGAGCCCGCAGGACACCCGGCTGGCAGCAGGGAGGGATTTCAATTACCTGTGCATGGCCCCAGAGCACAGGAGACTTGTCCAGGGAATTAATCACTCGGCACAGGGAGGCAGCCCCAGGGCTGAAGGCAGCCATGGATCAATCCTCCATTTGGAGGGGACGGATCCTGCACCATGAGGCTCCCGGGACCCACCAGCCTGTGCCCCATCCCCCTTCCTCACCGTTTGTTTTTCCTGGGCTTTGAAATGAATGGCTGCCACACTTCCCCACCGCAGCAGCAGCAGCTTGGTGCCTCAGGTAACACAGCTCAAGGTCACCACAGCCCTCTCCTGCTGAGGAGGTTTTGGTGTCAAATACAGAATAAAAGAAACCATTTCAAATCAACCCAGGGACCTTCAGTCTCGCTGCGATTGAGAAAGGAGGCAGGACGGGGCTGGGGAAGATGCTGCTGCCTCGCAAGAACTGAGCAGGAGCTGGCCTTTGTAGCCTTATTTTTTTACAAAATATTTTGTTTACAGAGTCTAACCCAAAAATAACAACACATCTTTTTGAAGTCCAACAGCACCGACACACTGCTGGAGAGCTGTGTTGGTCAGGTAATAGAAAACGTGCCAGCCTTTGATACCATGTGAATCCAAATGTTTAAGCAGAGCCACAGTATCCCCTGTCAAACCAACACCCCTCAGGTGTGCTGAGCAGAGCTGGCACCAGCTGGAGTTATTGCAGTCCTCTGTCACATCAAGCCCACTGGAAGCTGCCAAACCTCGACACAAACCCCATCAACTTTTGTCTCCAATAATTCAGAGATTTCACAGTTCCCACTATTATTTTTCTGAAAGCTTCGTGTCAGCTCCAGAGGGGTTTTAAAGTATCGATGTCAAATCTCTGTTGAAGCTGGAATTCTGTCAATAGTTAATCTGAACTAACAAAACGCCCAACTACAAACAAATCCCAGCCGGATTGTGCATTATGTATCACAGCTTATGTTTGTTGAGCTTTAGGATTGAACCCCTGATCCTCATACCTCCTGGATGTTCCAGGGATTACAGGAGTATTACCAAATCCTAATTACATATAGTTTGACTATCTGACTCACACAGTTCTCTTAATGCACTTTTTCCTTTTTCTTCCTTTTTTAATATTTTAAACTGATTAATCCAGTCTTAAGTGCCATGCATTTAATTTTCTTAAAGAAAACGTAGCAAGGCAGAAGTGATTGGGGCTGCAGTGCAGCAAGTTGGGGCCTCTTGGCCTTGGTTTTTTCCCATTCACAGTATATAAAAAATAATAATTTTTGACATTGCAGCTGTTGTGTGATCCAAGGCAGAGTTGGGGGATTGCTTCGGTTTTACCTGAAATATTTAAAACCTTTCACAAAGTTCATGGAAACTCTTCTAGAATTTATGACAATTTTTTTGCCAGGCAGCATTGCTCATTACAAAGTCTCTTTTTGGGGATGCAGTAAAACCAAGTTCTCCCCTTGGACTGCTGAAGAGGCTGAAGAATCTTAAAAACAGCAATAAATAAAAGATGGGAAGCTGCTGGCTCCCCGGTGGATTGAGCTGGCTGCCTTTGGCTTCTCTCCATGTCCCACCTTGCAGTTTGACCCTACAGATGGATTGTTCTGTTCCCATTTCCAGGTGGGGTTTGTTTTTTTCTTGCTGTCAGGCTGGCTCCATGGCCACCCTGCTCCATTTGCTGGCAGCACTCCCATATTCCCCCAGCTTTCCTGACATTTTATCTCACTGTCACAGTCCTTTAGCCACTCCTGCCTTCAAAGTTTGTCCCAAAGCCTCCCCTGCACCGTGGAGATCAGGTTAACAGGCTTAGCCTCGCCCAGATGACTTCCTTAAACAGAGACATGTTTTACCATTTCTGGATCAATAGACTTCTTTAAAGTCTAATAATTTATTAAATTTAACAGCTTGAGAAAACAGAGCACCTGAAATGGAGCTGATGTGCCTGTGCCATGCCTGGGAAGGGCTACTGCCACCAACTCCTCCAGGTCTGCAGCCAGGATTGAGACCCCCCCATTGCAGGGATTTGCCAAAGGGGGGCCCAGGGCCCTGCCAAGAGATGTGTTAGAAACCTCCAGCTGATTTGCCACGGCACAGAGAGCAGGAATGGTCCCTACCAGGGATCTGCAGAGCCGTTCGAGTCATTTTTAGTCCTCCCCACCAAAGCAAATTGGTGGGGAAATAGAAAAGAAAGAAAATGGACTCCGATTTGTGGTTATTTTTCTTTTGTTGTGCTTTATCCTTGCCCAGATTTGACTCTTTAGTGTGGTTTGAGTGTTGCTGTATACAGTGCCTTTGCAAATTGTTCATTCATTCAGCCCCTAAATTCCAGTCCCTGCAGTTTCATCCACTGCAGCAGCACAGGGACTGTGGAACACGTGCCACGGGAGTGACCTGCAGCTGAAGGGTTAATGCAGATTACATGGTAATTCCAGTTTTGCTGCTGTTTACTGCAGACAAAAGAAGGAAGCTCCCTTTTCCAGGCCTGTAGGATGCTGGGAGCAAGTAAGGAATGCAAGGTGGGGATTAAGGAATGCAGGTAGGGATTGAGGAGTTTGAGATGGGGGTTCACTGTGTTGGTTTGCTTCATTTCAGGTTGGAGCATGGAGCCCTTCCGACGGTTTGAACATCACGGAAATCTCCAAAGGACGAGGGCCCAACGTCACGGACTCTCTGAGCAACAGATCTCTAATTGTCACCACAGTGCTGGTAGGAGACTGCCAGCCTGTCACCGTCCTTCCCCCTCGAACCCCAGGGATATCCAAAATCTCTGAAAGCTCACAGCACCCCAGTGCAGATCTGCTGGGAGAGGCCCTGCACGTGGGCAGGGCTCATGGCGCACCCAATCCCCATGTCCCTGCACATAGGTGACCTGCAACATCCCTGATGCCACCGCCCCTGAGCAGGCTGCCAGCCCCCACGTGGTGGCCAGTGAGGCTGGCACAGGCCAGTGGGAACCACGAGTGCTGGTCCTGGCCGAGCTCCTCCACTTCAGCTGCCCCTGTCCCCCTCGGGCGGCTGCCCTGCCCAGGAAGCTGCTGCTCATCCTGGCTGAGCTCTTCTGCTTCCTCTGCCCAGCCAGGTCCCTGTCCCTTGTCCATCCCTGCATGCTGGAGAGTCCTCCTCTGCCCATCCCTATGCCAGAGGGCCCATCCCCTGCTGATCCCTGCATGCTGGGGGTCTGTCCCTTGTCGATCGATCCCTGCATGCCAGAGGGCACAGGGGGCTGGCACGCGCTGAGCTCCAGGACAGCCCCGTGTCACCGTGCCCCCAGCGCCCGGGCAGGCAGGGCCACAGCAGTGGGCACTCAGCTGGCCAGCACTGCCCACCTCAGGTAGGAGTGTTCTTGGTACCAAAGAGAATACCAAGAGCAACCAGAGCCCCTGGCTCAGCTGTGACACTGTCTGTCTGTCCCCCCCGGGCACGCACTGCTGAAGGGGGGAGGACTGATGCCGTCATCCAGCTCCTCTCCCAAGTGCCACGCTGTATTTTGTTCTCCTGCTCACTCCTGGATCTGACAGCAGGTGTTGGATCTCAGTGAGTTTTTATTGACTAGTTCATGACTGGTGGCATTGGTTCCTGCACGGCTGTTACACAGCACGGGCGTGGCACCGGGAAGCAACAAAACACATCAGCTCTTGGCCAACCTGCCCAAATCTGGACCTGAGTGATGGGCTTGCCTAGGGATATTTTTCGGCCCTTTTGTGTTCCATGTTTTCAGGGAATGTAAAAGAGCCAGCTAGGGATGCATTCCCCAGTCTGGAGCAGTGTGAAGCCTTGTGATGTCCTTCCCTTCCCAAAAGGATGTAACTTGATGCAGTGGGGATTTGTATCATAAAAGGAATGGGACCAAGGCGCCCAGAGGGGAACAGAGGAAGGGAACTCTTGGTCTAGGGCAGAAGAAGGGCTGGAACCAAAGGTCTTGTATCCCTCAGCAAGGGGTTAGCAGGGTGGAAGCAGAACATAAGCCAAAGACAGATGATGCTGCAGCTTTCCATGCAAATCAGCCACTCCTCCTACTGAACTTCCCATCCACCACATGGCATTTTTTCCCATGAAACATTTCCATGGCTGTGGAATTGTCTGGGTCCAGGCCATGGTACCTACCATACCTCAAAGGCCGGGGCATAATGCAAAATGATGGAGCCAGGAGGGGACTGTCAGCCATCTGCCTTTGACAGGCTTTTTTCGAGCAGCATTTCCATCTCATGCTCTGCAAGCACGTACAAATTACATAAGGCACGGGGTGATATCAGTTCCCATTAATTGTGCCACTCCATGGGCCTGCACACGTGCCACAGGGCTTCCACCTTGGAACCACAGCTGTCCTGAATCCCCGTGCCCACGGAAGGAGGGAATGTGCTCAGACCTGAGTTCTGCAGTAATTGCACTGCGTATGCTGGAGTCTAAAACATAAAATACAACCTTAGATGTTATTTGCATTTGCAACACCCCTTTGTAGTTCTGCACTGCTGTAAATGACGAGAGAAGAGCCATAGGAGGAGCCTTTAAAAGAAAAAGCATGAAAGGTTATTTTTTCCCCTTTTGCTCATATTGCAGTGACTTGTTGGAAGAGAAATATTACCCCAGCAGCCAGCGCCGCTCTCCCCAAGCAATATGGGAACTGTGAAGTTATGAAATTGAGGGCACCTTCACTGAGAAATCGATTAGCAAACTGAGAGAGCTTGTGAATTGGATGTCTGGCCATTTTCAGTAATAAATTGTGAAATAGTCCGTGAATAAGTGGTTCACAGAGTTCAGAATTACCCCCTAGGAAATGTTTGAGACCTGGAGATACATTACTGAAGCGAGTGGCGTCCTAATGTTCAGCGCTTCGGCTGTTAAATATGTATGTAATCCCTACAGCGCTTCCCAAAATTAATAGTGCTTTATGGCTGCTCTGGAGCCAGCGTATTTATATCAAGATCCATAGATTCAGCTGATTCACAAACAAAGCACTAATTCCAGAGCAGAAAGCCGAGGAGGCGGTGGGGGAGCGCAGGATTGAGCCGAGCTGCACGTGCCAAGTTAAACTCCATGGGCGTGATGTGATCAGTTGGGCTTTAGAACTCTGCAAATGGGGCTTCATGTGCTGCCACGTCCCCTCCTGACCCTGCTGCTGGGCCAAAGGAGCAGCTCCTGCCTCTCTGTGGGAGCACAGAGCCCCAGGGCAGAGCTGGGAGCTGGCAGGTGGGCAGAAACAAGCACCACCAGCCTCCAGGCTGGCACAGCCCCACGCTGGCCCCCGAGCCACCTCCTCAGAGCACCCCCGGGCAGGGCACCCATGCCCCACCAAACCAGGCAATGTGACAGGGCTCTAATGAGGGCTCCAGACCTGCCCTCCCACCTCTTCAAGCCCCCTGTGCCTGAGCAAAATCACAGAGGGTGTTTGCCAGCATGAAGCATAGCCCTCCCTCACCCTCCCTCTCTGGCCACTCCATGGCAAGGACAGGCACCCTGCAGACACCCCCAGTTTGAGCCAGGGACTTGCTGTAGGTACCTCACCCTCCTCTTGCCTTCCAGCTCTTGCCTGTTGCCCACCATCTTTTCCCATTTCCATCTGTCCTCCACACGTTTTTCCCTCGGGGTCCCCAGTGTTCCTCGTCCTCGGTGGCTGCCCAAGCCTGAGAAGCACCAGAGGATTCTGGCTTCGCTGTGTGAGTTCACCTGCCAGCCCCTGCTCAAGGGGAGGGATCCACAGGTCACTGCATCAGTTCTCTCCCCTGTGCGGGTGCTCAGCTCTGCTCTGCTTCAGACACCCCCAGCTCCCCCAGGGAGCCAGAAGTGCAGCAGACGGCACAAAGTTTCCCTGGGCAGTAGCAGGGCCCCGTGTCCATCAGGTAGTGCCAGCAGAGAGGAGTGCCAGTGAGCTGAGTGGAGAGGTTTTGGGGTGGCCCCAGCCATGCACGGCTCCCTGACCCTGAATTTCACCCACCAGCCTCCTTCTCACTGTGGTGAATGGCAGCTACCGGGTGCAGGGCTCGGGGGTGAGTTTATCCTCCCCCTCTTTTACTGTTTCTAACACTTCATTTTCAGAGCATGAAATGGTTATTTTTCTCCCTGAAATCCTACCAAATGGAAAACAGTTGGCTGCTCAGAAGAGACAAAATTAAATTTTGTGGGGTAAACAAGGTTGCTAATTAGCTGATGTGCTGTGCAAAGTTAATTTATTCCCAACATGTCACAGTGCCAGCCCTGCCTGGAGAGCCGGTGCCTGGCGGCTCGGGCTCATCCGCAGAGGTGGCCCTGCCTCCAGCTGACCCTGAATGGGGACTTTTTGCTTTCCCTGTGCAGGAGGAGCCCTTTGTTATGTTCCGTAAGTCTGACACAGCCCTGTTCGGGAATGACCGCTTCGAGGGGTACTGCATCGACCTCCTGAAGGAGCTGGCCATCATCCTGGGCTTCTCCTACGAGATCCGGCTGGTGGAGGACGGGAAATACGGGGCACAGGATGAGAAGGGGCAGTGGAATGGCATGATCAAGGAGCTCATCGACCACGTGAGTGAGCCCGTGGGTGGCTCCCGAGGGTTATCTGTGCCGGGTTGTGCCCAGGCTGTCCCTGGAGCTGTGCCTGGAGCTGTGCCTGGAGCCGTCCCTGGGCTGGCTCTCTGGGGTGGGACAGGTACCATTTCTCACTGGCTTGGAATACCCACAGCGAGCTCCTGACCCCGCCTGGCTCCTTGTCACACGGGCTGTCAGAAGAATATCCCTATGTCTGGCTCTTCCAAATATTCATTTGAAATTCCTGAAAACAGCCATTCTCACAGCATAGAAATGGGCTCTGTGGCTCCAGGCACAGCCTCTCCCTGCCGGATGCTGCCCACAGAGGGACACAGGCTGGCCATGTGGAGAGGGGAGAGGCTTCCCCTGGGCCCGGGGCACACTGGCTGTCCTGGGCTGGCAGCGTGAGCTGCTCTCACCCCCGAGGACAAACATGGGCAAGGGCACAGCATCAATGCAGCCTGGGGACCCCAGCCATGTCCCAGACACAGCCCAGTCCAGAGGAGGTATCCAGACTGCGGGAGCAGGTGTGCGCTGGACAGTTTAATTTTTTATTTTCTATAAAAGCAACTTATTTTCTAAAATCTCCTGGGACATGGAGCTCCCTCTGCCACACAGCAGCTGTGCTTCTCCTTCCACGGCCACTTCCAAAAGCCCATTAAACACCAGGGAACCTGTTGCAGCAGCTTTGCTCCTGCAGCCGCCAAAGCGTCACCGAGTCTGACACTGCCACTCGCGGCCAGAGGTTGCTCAGTTTCCTAATTAGATATCTTGCCTCCAGCACATCCTGTGATCCCAGGGGCCCAGATATGGAGGTGAGGAAAGCTGGTGTTTTTCTGAATATCTGATTCCCAGAGAAGGCCTCTGGAAGAAAAGCTAAGGACAAAAAGAATCCCTGCGCTCTGCAGCCCAGGCAACAGCACAAGCAGTGCACAGTGCTCTCCTCCTGAGTATCCTGCTCAAGGGGGGCAGCCCTTGACCACCTCCAGGTCCTGGCTACATTCTGAGTCCACAGCCTAAGCAGCAAATAATCCCCTGTAGAGCTGTGATGCTCTTACCATCCATGGGAGAGGTATGTGTTTGCTGGGTGAGTGAGCCACTGTGATGTGTGGAGAGTCAAGCAAGGGGCTGCTGAGTGGCTCGGGAGCTGGGCTGGGCTTCCAGATCTGCCTTCTCTGCCCTAAATGACATTGGACAAGTTGCTTCTGTGCACTGCTTCCTCCATCTGTAAAGTGCAGATGATAATGATTATGTCCCTTATAGGGACAAAGTGACGCTTAATCAGTTTGCAACAAGCGCTGCAGCCCTCGGCTGGTTCAGCCCAGGGAGCAGGAGAGCAGCAGGGGCAGGCAAGGACAGCCCTGAGGAGCAGGACACTGTCTCATGGGGGAACATACCACCGGTGGGCTCTGCAAACCTGCCTTGGTGCTTTTCCTTCTGGAAAACTCCATGCAGCCCAAAATACAGACTTTAGAGCCTCTTACACAACAGCCTTGCAGAGCCAGACAAGTGGCAGTGTCCCAGCGGAAGGCGCTGGTGCTCTGGCGCTCCGAGTGATGTGCGTGACACAGATCGGAACCGACGCGGAGCGGCGGCTGCGCCCCTTGGCAGAGCCCCCCGGGACACGGCTCCTCCGCCCGGCACCCGCTGCTGGGAGCAGCCAGCGGAGCTCTCGCTGCAGCGCAGGGCTCGCAAGGAGCAAATCCCTCCGAAGGGAGTAGAAGCCAGACGGCCATTTAGCCCAAACCATGTCACTTCCAGTGTCCTGCAAGACATCACAGGGCTCTCAGGGGGCTTCAGCCATTCCTGAAGCTGTGGTCAGTTAACTGAGATAGACAAGAAGGAGGTTTGGGAAGCAACCTCATTAAATAACACAAAATTCGTGGTCAAACCTGCATTGTGGTATTTCTTGGATAACTATTTAAAACACAAATCAACACACAGCAGCAGGAAAGGGCCAAACCCCCTTCTTGCAAGTTGTGCTCTAATACTGAGATGCTGCTCTTCACTCTGTCCTGCATGGCTGGGCATTTGCCTGCAGGGACTGATGACACTGCCCAGGCCCCACATGAAGCCATTAGTTCCTTTATCTGCATGCCATTGCTTTTTATAGCTGTGTTTATGTAAAGCCTTAAAAAGTGAAATTGCAACCAGATGGGCCCTTCCTCAGCAGCATCTTCACATGGTGTGGAGAAAGGCACAAGCCATGGACACTCTGCAACAGGCAAGATAAAGCTTATTTCAGGCACAGGAGGAAAAGTGTTAGAGACAGCATTCAAATTGAGTTGTAGTGATGAAAACAGGGGTGCCCACTTCCAGAGTTTGGTATCTGAGCTGGCTTTCCTCTGTGTTCGGTGTCTCCTTCTCACAAACAGATTGGAATCATTCAGGTGGGAGCATAGGGCAGGCAGGATTTTGTGAGGTCCAAATACCCAGGTCAGGATTAATTCACCACAGAAAGTCAGTGCATTGCTGAAGACCCACTTAGCTCAGGAGGTGGAGCCCCCCTACTGCTGTGACACAGGTGGGCAGAGCTGCTGTGGGCAGAGCTGCTGTGGGCTCCCTGAATGCAGAGCAGGGGGTGCTCCTAGGGTGCAGTGATAGGCTAAAATGCTGGTTATTTTTGCTTAGAGGGCCTGGGAACTGTGGAAGTGGCAGATTCTGCATACCAGGAATCGGCCAACTCAGCCTGAACTGAGGCTGAAATTTGGAGAGGAGGAGATGGGCAAAGCAAGGGGCACCTGTCCCTCACGATGGCCTTCATGGGGCTGGAGATGCACCTCAGAGGAGATGGGCAAAGCAAGGGGCACCTGTCCCTCACGATGGCCTTCACTGGGCTGCAGATGCACCTCAGAGGAGCTGGGATAGGGTGGCCCAGGTGGGCACATGACAGCAGTGTCTGGGGGACAAAGGTGCTGTCACCAAAGGGGTAGATCGTGGCACCCCAAAGGTAAATCACGTGCCAGGAGAGGTGTTTACAGAGTGAGCTCTCTGGGCTTGATGCAGTCACGCATCCTCCCCCTCCCCTCTCTCTGATCCAGCCATGCCTGGCCACAGGCAGGGATGCCTCAGGCTATGATCCTTTGTAAAATCCCTGTGTTTCTAGTCTGGCCTTAAGCATAAACAGGAAAAGCAACAGCAAGCAGAGCAGCCACAGCATGACCCTGCCGGCTGGTCCCCAGTAGCAGATCCAGAGACAACAGCCTCATGCAGCTGAATGCAACAGCCCTGCCCCGCTGCCTTTCATCTGCTGCTCATCCTCAGCACAAAAAGTCCCTGTTTTGAGGAGTTCAGTCCATTCCCTGGAGAAGTAGCCTCTCCTCACTACAGTCTACTGCTTATTGTCACCTCTCTGGCCATTCCCGCAGAGGAGCCTTGATTAGAAGGGCCATGAGAGCTGAACTCGGGTATTGAGGGAGGTCTGGGGCACCCAGGTGATGCAGAGAAGCTCCTGAGCCTTTTATTCATAACAAACAGGGAACCTGACAACTGCCAAACCTCCTCCTTTCAGCAACAGTGAACTGCTATTGATGTTTATTCATAGAAATTATTACTGATACAAGCAAAGCTCCACTGCACACCGTGGCCCATCCATTCTGATTTATAAATTCCAGTTGTCTGGCAAAGCAACGCCTGCAAATCTTCCCTATTGTTTGTGGGCAGAATCCCATAAAACCAGCAGAATGAGTTGTTCTGGACATTTTGCACAAACTTGTTCACAAATAAAACTTGTCTTTTGCTGCGACAGTGCACAACAAATTGCCACTCAATCTGAAACTTCAGGTAGGAATAAAACAGATATGGCAAACACGGGGGTTTCTAATGGAAATCCCTGCCAATGGTAACTGCAGAGGAGTTGTAATATCCATCCTTAGGGACTATTCCTGACAGTTGATTTAACTCTTTCGGAATAAGTGGACATTTATTGACAGTAAATGCTGGCAGAAATACATATTGCACCCCATTGCCAGCTCCCCATTAATGCTCCTGCACTGGTGGATGTTTTATCTCAAGTGTCATGAACTGGGGCTTCATTTGGATGTCGCTGGGCCAGGAATAGGGAAGAAAACAATTTCATTGGATGAAGTGTCCTCCACCTTTTGTTTAGACACTGCAGGACCTCAGTGTTAGGGACTGGATGGAAATAAGGCAGAACAGGTTTTCCTTTTGTGCTCAGATTGTTAATTGGGTCGATTCATAACTGGGTCATACTCAGGGATCCAGGTGAAGGATCTATGTGTTGGGAGCTCCGAGTTCTCTGTGTGCCTCAGCAGGTGTCCCTGCCCCTTGCTGGCTGGTTCACCTGCCAGGAATCCACAGGATAGGGCTTGTCTCTCACAGCAGTGCCATTCTCACCGGGCTCCTCCAGCCTTCACATCCCTCAGGTACAGTTAATGGCAGTTCCAGCTCTGAAGAACTTCCTTAAAGTGAAGATTATAAAAGCCCCGACAGGACCTCATGGCCCTCATTCCTCCTCTTCAGCTCGCAGCTAGGTTCTTCCTGCTGACATCTGTTCTTAATTCACCGCTGATATTGAGTAAATCCATTGACAAAAATTATGTCTAAGACTGAGACTGCCAGAGCAGCCGTTAAGAGCTGGAGTCAGACAGTTAACACTGACCCTGCTCTCCTTGAGCATCTCTGCTCCCAGCGAGTGCTTCCCTGTCCCTGAGCAGGCACAGGGCTCTCACAGAGCACTCCCACACCCGCCCCAGTAGCAGCCCCTCGTCTCTGAGCCATGAGCTGCAGGAGAGCCCAGGCCCCCTCGTCCCCCACCCCCCAGGACACCCGGGGCTGCTCTGCTGCAGGAAAAGGTGCAGGGAGATGCAGGCACGAGCCCAGCAGACCGTGGGGCCAGGGAGCAGGAGCAGGGCACAGCAGCCAAGCAACTAAAGTAGGAAGTAGAGATAGGACCCAAGGCAGAAGCCCCAGCGCTGGCAGTGGCAAGAGAGACCGAGGGATGACAGCGTCGATGCCGCCAGACCTGGGTAACAATTAAATCAGTAAAACACACACACACTATTTCTGTCTTGCAGGCAACACACACATGATTAGTTTATGTAAATACCTAATGCAGATTGGCAAAATAAGCACAGAGGCAGCTTATTTTCTTGAATAAATATTTATCTTGGTGCTTATGCTCTTGGTGGGCTCTGCCATGACCGGCCACTGCCCACGGGTTGGCTCTGGCCGAGGTCAGGTGCTGCAGGATTCCCACAGTGACCGTGGCTGCACAAGAGCTGTCCTGACCCCCAGGCCACATTTCCCTGATAACTGAGAACTTGGAGGTAGGACTTGGCATTTTCTGATGAAAGCCAAATATCTCTGCAGCGAATACGATCATCCCTGTGCTGAACGCCCAGTGAACTCACAGCTGTTGCAGCCAAGTGAAGCGCTGTAACTGGGTGAATGAGGAGATCTGTGGAGATACTTACAGAGATCCAAAGCCTTGGAGGTGCGTTGGAGAAGTGTCTGCATTTGATGTGTAGCTGCCTTGGTAGAATTCATCTTTTTGGCCTCAATTCAGCAGAACACTTAAGAACAGGCACAAGACTTGGAAGACGTGTGAGCTCCAGTAAAACAGAGGTGTAGGCTTAAGTGGTTTTGCTGGACAAGGGTCTTTAAGCCACTGGCACTTGCTCTAATTCCTCATCTCTAATAAAAACCACCTGACTGTGCAACAGCACAAGAGTCAGGGCTGAGTGAAGGAAGCAGCCAGAATCTGGTAATTGACTGCCCAGTTTGGAATGTCAGAGCACGACAAATCAAAGCTTCACCCTTGGTGGGTTTGATTTAGATCCTCTCTGTCAGCAAACCCTTAATTAGAGGCCACCTTCAGAAAAATCTGCATTGATAAAAAGGATATGGAAGTGCAGCCTTGTGCTGCCTCTAATTGCTCAGACACACCCCAGCCCAGGCTCCTGAATCCATGCTCTGTCCTGCCTGCATGTGACATTCCCTGCAAGGACACGGGGCTGGGAGCACATCACAGGAGCTGCTGGAGTGACACAGTAAAATTTTATTTCTGCACTAAAAGCAGTTGGATCCCTGGGCATCCATGGAGATTTCTGTCTCTTCATTTTCTGTGGCAAAGCACAAACTCCAGGCCGTTCTTTAGCTCACTGTATCATTCTGTCAGATTTGGCCGAGGATCCTCCAGCCCAGCCATCACCAGCAAGCTCTGACCACAGAACATTTGCTCCCTCCTTCAGAAAACCCCGTAGCCAAATCCTTCAACATCTTCTTCGCTTTTCCCTGGTGAGTCAGGACACCCACACAGGAGTGATGGAGGAGGGAAAATGCTGCATTTCTTTTGCCATTTCTGCCTTGTGACTGTGGGGAGCACTAAGCCAGAATTGCCAGGTGTGCTGTAAGGTGGTGGAAGCAGCCAAGCTCCAAACCTGCCAGGATGGCCTCAAGGGTGCAGAACATCCCCACCTCAGGCTAGACAGCCACCAATGCCCATCCACTTCCAAGCCCCTTCAGCTTCTATCCGTGTCACCACAACCACAGCTGGCACAATGGGCTCACTGGGAAAACATTGTTCCCATTTTCCACAAGTTTTGACAAATGCCAGTTACTGAAATGGGCTCTTCCTGTACCAGGCTGATGTAAGAATGTATTTCCATTTGGAAAGTGAGAAGGAAAGGAAACCAACCAGGGTGCAGCTGGAGAACCACGTTAGAACAAAAATACATCATTTTTACCCTTGTTATATAATTCCTGAAGGCCTCTGTTCAGGAGCTCTAAGGCTGTACTCGTTGGAGAGGGGCTCCCTTACACACACGCACACACACACGTGTAAATGGACAAAAGCTCATGCAGAGATTCTTCTTAGAGTAAAAGGCCCAGATTCCTCTGTTTATAAATATTGCACTGACTTTCATCACAGATTGGCAGTGCCAAATGAAACCATTAGTACAACCTTTATCCCCAGCACAGGCCAGGGATCTGCTCTGGTTCCTACAGTGAACCCCCAGTTCTTGCTGGAGCAAAGCATGTTCCAGCCAGTATTGATTTAAAGTTCATGAATAATGACAAATCCACCATATCTCTAGGTAATTATCACTCATTTAGAATTTAGAATTTTAATTTTCAGAACCAGATGTTAAATAAATCTTGCCCAGGCTCCTGGCATGGGGGGAGGCTCTGCTCAACTTCAGAGCTGTAATTTATGTGTCTGCGTTTCCTCAGAAGTTCACAATCCCAAAGAATGATTTGCAAAGCTCAAGCAAGGCGGGTGATATTGAGGAAACCTTGGATGTATTTACTTGTGGCTTTTAAGAACCTGGATGAATGTTTAGTGAGATGAATGAACGCAGCTCTTAACCGACAGAAAGAGGGTGTATGTGGTCACTCGCTGAATTAGCACAGAAATTATTAAATAACAGAAATAATAGAAACAAACACAATTCATACAAGCTGTCAGGATGAAGAATATGCTCAGCTGAAATTCTTCATGGAGCTCAGACCATTCCAGCAGGGTGGGCTGGGCAGTCCATCATTAAATAGTGCTTCTTCAGAGGGTTTCACCTCCACACCTCCCTCCCTCCCACCCAGCAGGCACCGAGCATTCCTGCCTGAGACTGAGCCTCTCAAGTTGTATCATGAAATGACTGAGGGAAAAGAAATTGAACCTTTTTATCTCATGCTGCCACAGTATGGCTCCCTGCAGCTCCATCCAGAGTAGCCTTCCTCCACACCCTCCTCTCCTCTTGCATCAGGGTGAAAGGCAGGACAACAACAACAACAACAACAACAACAACAACAAACCACTGCTGCCAGCAGCAGGGTTTACACACAGCCTACTCACTGTTGTAGAGTCTTGTGGTGAGGAGCAAGCACAGCAAGGGTCACTGGCACTTTAGAACACGGTAAAATCTGATTTTTCTGACCATTTCAGAAGAGCTCATCACATTGGGGCAGAAGCTGCAGAGGCTGTACCGCCTCCATTTGGTTGTGCTGTTTTTACGGTGCACACTGTACCCCCAACATCTGTGTATGACAGCAAATGTGTACCACATGTGCAACAGGAGGGGACAACCCCAGGGCTGCTCTTTGGGGCGTTTGGGCCTGTTTCAGCTGTGTGAGAGCTGTGGTGTCTCCAAGGGGATGGAAACCCCTCGGTTTGTAACTCCTCCTTTCTCCCTGCCTGTGTCCCCTCCCTCTGTGCTGTTTGCAGAAAGCTGACCTGGCCGTGGCTCCTCTCACCATCACTCATGTCCGGGAGAAAGCCATCGATTTCTCCAAGCCCTTCATGACCCTGGGGGTCAGCATCCTGTACCGGAAGCCCAACGGGACCAACCCCAGCGTGTTCTCCTTCCTCAACCCTCTCTCTCCTGACATCTGGATGTACATCCTCCTCGCCTACCTGGGGGTCAGCTGTGTGCTCTTTGTCATAGCCAGGTAAGGGGACGCTGGTCCCTGGTGGGAGCTGCAGCATCAAACCCGTGTCACGGCTGAGATCCCCTCTGGTCCATCACCATGGGATGGCTGCTCACTTTCACACAGTTCCAGCATGAAAGAATTTTAAAATGGACTTTCTTTCATGATTTTAGAAATTTTGCAGCCTTTCCATCTCATCAGCACCTCCTGGCATATGAAGGGTAGTTCTCCTGCTCTGTATCATTGTCCATTCGTGCTCCTGTTCAGTCACTGCTCACACCCTTCCCCGTCTCTCCTGGGTCCTGGGCACACAGTTCCTGTCTCCCACACCATTTTCCACTTCTGTCTCTGATCCCTCCACCAGTAAAGCTCACACAAGCCCTTCCCTATATCAAAAGAATGGAGAAGCCGTTGCTATGGATCAGACAATGTGTCTGTTTACAAAATTAATATGCATCTAATTAGCATGTTTAAATCCTCTATGTTTAAAGGAAGAATTTGCATATATTTGCATGTCTTGTTAATTCCACTGAACCTTTGATGAGACACAGTCCAGGATTGCTCTCAATCCATGATCCCACCTTTTCAAATCAAAACAAAGCACTTGCCCCCTCGTGCAGGCAGCTGCCCTCCATGACCACGCACACCCCTCGATGGAATATTTTGCATAAACTCCATGTCCAAGAAAGATTCCTCAGCCCACTCTGCACTTTGATTCATTTCTCATTATTTCCAGTTGAATTTAAACCAGTGGGGATATCAGAACCACCCCTGCTGCCTTGTTCTGGGGGTCCATGCAGACCCTCTCCCCCAAGGTCTGCTGTGCTCCATGTTCCTGGGAGCAGCCAGCCTCCTCCCTCATCCACTGACATTAGAGAGTCAGAGGAAAGATCAGATACAGAACTGGAGCAGGCAGACTCCATTAACCCCGATGGTACGACAAATCTACAATTTTCAGCATCCCTCAGGTCCAGGGTAGCATTTAGAGCAGATTTCCTGCGTTCACTCTGTCATATTCTAATTACACAGAACAGCAGAGTGAGCTGGGCGTGAGTGCTGTGAGCACCTGGAATGCTCACATTAGGGGCTTATTTTTTCCACCTCATAATAGCCAGATCCAGCCCAAATTGTCCAGACCCCACTTTCAAAGCATATTAAATGTGCATGGCGAGGCAGGTACGTCTTCTGGTCCCTCCTCTGCACAGAGGCAGAGCTGGACATTGTGTTTTCCTCTCAGAGGACATGGAGGGCTCTCCCTGATCAAGATTCCAGCTGCAACTGCCCTCCTCCCTTGTCTTTGCCATGCCTCCTCACCCAAGGGTGTCAGAGATAACCAGGTGCTCTCGGCAGCGGAAGACTCTGCCCTGGAAAAATGGAGCCAAGGTGCATGAAGAGGAAAATCCTGTGATGGCTGATAGAAAGCCCTTGGCTGGCTGTCCCTATCATTCATGCAGGGCACAGCTGAGTGGGCTCTGCTCCCACAACGCCGCTGGCTTTAGCAGCACCAGGCACCAGCCTGCTCGTGTGGCCTGCAACGATAATTCAAACGCAATTTTACATTTATGAGCTTATTTTTCCCAGCTCTTAATGACCAGATCCAGCCCAAATTGTCCAGATCCCACTTTCAAAGCATGTAAATGTGCAAATTGTGTGTGCACATGAAACACTGCAGAAAGGCTGAAGGAAATGCTGGGACAGGGCCTGATGTGAAGTCCCTCAGACACCACTTTGCACAAACAGGGATGGCCAGATGCTCTGTCCGAGCACGGCAGTGTCGCCTGGCCTTGGCTTTTGGCTGGTGTTGAGGGATGAAAATCTGAAGAACTGGGGCTTTGTCTCAGGTTTTATTCTGAAATGAGCCTCAGCATCTCCCTGCATCACATCAGTTATGATGCAATAGAACAATTTTTCCCTATCAGGCTATTTTTTGGATTAAATTTAACACATAAAATATTGCAATTACAGTTTCTTTTTCATGTTTTGCTCTTGACGTTTCTGCTGTCATCCTATTCTTTAAAGAACACCAAGTATTCGGGGTAATTAAAGTTCTGCAGGAATGGTCTTTTAACACACAGAGATGGAAAGCAAGAGATTTCACAGGGAAAATATTTATTGCATTCAGAAGTAATGGAAACAATATCTGCTTTTGACCCCAGCAAGGCCTCTGAAATCCAATTCTCAGAAGAAAACCGCAATCAAAATAGAAAAGCCTTAATTCAGAGACATGAGTCTTCTGAACTAGGCCCCAGAGTCCCCTGCCCATGCCATAACCATAGGTCAATGCCACTTAAAACAGACTCAGGAACTATTTAGAGGCAGGCAAAGGATGGGTTTGGTCCATCTGTCTTTTTAATCAGTCTTTCTTCGCTACTGATGGAGCCCCTGCTCCTAACCCCCAGCCCCCGGAGAGCCACCCACACCGGCTGTTCCCAGGGCTCTGTGGAGCTGATGTGTCCGGAGGACGTGGTGCCCAGCTGGCCTGAACTGCCTCCCTTCCTCGGGCTCACACAGCCTCCAAATTACACCAAGCCCCTTCGGCTGTGTGGCAGGGGGGGTGGGTTTAATATTCATCCTAATTGCAGCGATGACTGGGTCATCCATTGGAAATTTCTCTGGAGATGCAATTTAGACTCAAAAGTATTTTGTGTTAGATCTCTTAAACTTCTTCAAAATGCTTCAATTTCCCTGCCAAAAGGCCGAAAGAGACAGGAGAATGATCCTAGATTTTGATGAAATATTTCTCAGAGCCCACTGTGCACGTGAGGATGAGGGAAGCCAGCCACGGAGAATCCCGAGTTCCCCCATTGATTTGAGCTCTATGGGGTCAACGAGCTCCTCTCCCTCCTTCCTTCGTTACCTCTTGCTTCCACTAATGGCTTCTCTGCTCAAACACTGGAGGCTGTTGCTGCTTTGCAGGTTTTTGAATATTTCTCTGTCATTTGAGCTGCACCAGTAGGTTTTCACTCAAACCTTGAAGTTCTCCAGTGTGTCATCTCACCAGGCTCATTGATCTTACCCATTCCCTTTCTTTTTCATAGACTTTCATTGGCAGCCCAAGAAAGTTTTAATCTAATTCCTGAACTCTGGCTTTATCCGACAGAAAGGACTGAGACACCATCCTTTATCCACCTCTGGTGTGGATTTATAGCAAGTTACAAGGAATAAGCAGCATATAAAGAAGGCCAGGTCTGAGTTCAGCCTGGTTCTTGTTTCCTCGCTGGTTTCCTCTGATTTAGAGAGCAGAGGAGGGTGAGCAACAAGGACAGCCCAACCATCACCTGGATGAACAAGCAGGAATGTCAGGGTGCAGCCTGAGCAAGACCTGTGGTTCCACACCCCAAACTCAGGCCAGGGAACAGTCCCCACCTCAGGAAGGTGAGATAACCAGGGAGGAAAGGAGACCTCATCAGACTGTACCTTGAAGGTGGAAAACAGAAGCAAAAAGTGGGACAGCTGTGCCCAGGGTAATCTTTTCTAAAGCCACAAGAGCCGTGGGCTGTGCCTTGTCCATCCTCTGGGATGGTTTTCCCCACAGACCCCTCCCCTGCTTGGTGCTGCTCCGGTCACATGCCAGGGCCACGGCTCCACGCTGGCATATGCCCAGGGCATGTTTCAGTGCCAGGAGGGACCTGGCAGAGAGCTGGGGCCCTTCTCCAAACACATCCAACTGTCTGAGTGAGGGCACCCCTGGAATTGTGCCACAAACCATCTCCTTGGGTGGTGGCGCATCTGGCAGAGAATTACAGAGGGAAACATCTCCTGATACAGGCTGTGGGCTGGGCTTTGAGAAGGGGCTGTTGTGAATCTCCAGGGATTCCAGAAGGAAGCAGAGATGATAATTAATGCCTGGTTCAAAAGCAATTATACCAATTATGTTTTAATTTAATCTCTGCAAAATTTGGGACTCTCAGAAAATGTAAATAAACAGCTCTAAAAATATTAACATCTCTCCTGTTGAGCACCCTCCCCAGATCCTGGCTAAACGAGCTCGTTCCCAGCAGTGCTTGCCTGCCAATCTTGGGCAGAATTTGCAGAGATATGCCTAGAAAATTCCCTCAGTCTTGCTCAAGAACTACAGGGCTATCCATGGAAATACATCCCCACAGGGAATAAGTTTCTCCCACTACCCACCACAGGGCCAAGTGACACAGCAATTCCCAGCGAACTGTCACCACATTCCAGTGTTCTGCCAGTGCCCTGACTGGGCCAAATTCCTGCTTGTCAGGATAGTGGAAAGTTCTACTTTTCAGTGACCTAAATCCCACCCTGATTCCCATGCACATTGGTGGGGGAATCTCCTGAAATACCACAGTTTGTCCCTGCTGTTGCTGCAGAATGACTGAGGCTTCTCCCATTTCCCCCCATGTTTTCAAACTGCTACATACGAGAGGTAACATGTCTGCACCCCATCCCACCCCACCCCATCCCATCCCATCCCATCCCATCCCATCCCATCCCATCCCATCCCATCCCATCCCATCCCATCCCATCCCATCCCATCCCATCCCATCCCACCCCACCCCACCCCATCCCACCCCACCCCACCCCATCCCATCCCATCCCATCCCATCCCATCCCATCCCATCCCATCCCATCCCACCCCACCCCACCCCATCCCATCCCATCCCATCCCATCCCATCCCATCCCATCCCATCCCACTCTCACAAGCTCCAGGTGCTGTTGTAGGATACAGTATTGAAGAGATGATCCAAAGTGACCACAGGCTCTGGAGAAGCCTGAGACACCTCAGGAGAACTTGGCTTCCCAGATCTCTCTGCTCTCCGGAATGCAGGACACAGACTTATGGCCATGTGGGTGACTTGGGCTGAATTTGCCTTTTCCTGTATAAAGCTGCTCACCAGAGGGTGGGCAGCCCCTGCACAGCAGCACCAGAGGCATTGAGACTCCTTTTTTCCAGTTCCTTTAGGGTCTTGTCCTGCCACATCCCAGCTCTTTCACACACTCTGCTTTCCGTGTGTGCCGCAGGTTCAGCCCGTATGAGTGGTACGACGCCCATCCCTGCAACCCGGGCTCGGACATCGTGGAGAACAACTTCACCCTCTTGAACAGCTTCTGGTTCGGGATGGGAGCGCTGATGCAGCAAGGTAGGGCAGCACCCACCTGCTGTTAGGGGTTTTTTTAATTTAAAATTTGTTTTGGCTGCAACCTCCTGGTACTTCCTGGCCTCTGCAGTGCTGAACACACACGCAGCCTGCTCCAAGGAGGTATGCTGCCTTCATCTCCCTCAGCTGCTTCATTCACCCACATCCCAGAGACTCTGTAGATTCCTATTTCTGTTTATTCAAATCATTTGTTCAGTTTCAGGATCTCTGACGTGGCTCTCTCTGTTCTAAATCAACTTTTCCAGCAGACAGGGTGTTTTGCCCTCTGCTCCATCCCCATTTTTCCCCTCCCCTGGTCACTCTGAGCAGTGTGAGATGCCCTGAAGCTCCCCCAGCCCAGGGCAGAGGCGAGGAGCTGCCCCAGGAGCCTCTGCCCAGCAGCCCCTCAGGAGTGCTGTCAGTGGCACTGGTGAGCCACCATGATGACAGGGACCTCAGAAATGGGATATGGATGGGATTACATTCCTGTGTGTGAATGGAATAGAGCAATGGAATGAGTAGAATAAATCTGTTCAGAAAGCAGCAGGGGGGGAGCTGGGGAGCAGCTCTGAATAAGGAACAAAATTCAGCTGTGATCTAATTGCAGAAAATCCAGGAATAGAAATAAGTGGAAAATGTCAAACATTTGTCACACTTTAATTTACCGTGTATCACTGGTTATATCCAGAGAGCAAAAGAAGCACAGCCTTGGCTCAGTGGCAGGCACAGAGCTCCCTGCTCCAAGCTCCACTGCCACCGCTGCCGCCTGTAATAGAGATTCCTCCTGGATCTCGGCTGCCCTCATGGACAGTGACAGTTCCCAGCAAGATGGTTTAGCAGGATGAATCATCCCTCTTATCAGATGCTGATAAATGAAAAGAGCTATATTCTTTTTAACTCAATTCTGCATCTAAGAAGAAAAATATTTCAAAGCCAGACTGATGTCACAGCATCCGATGCATCAAAGGGCCGGAGATGGAAGAGGGAAGAAACAGGATCTTGAGGAGAACCAAAGCACCCTCAATATCCAGGACTTCTCCTCTTCCTGGTGTCTCCTTGCTGCACTCTGAAGGGAGCAAAACTACGCCCCATGCTCTGCTTTGATGCCACGCTGCCTAAAATTGCTTTGCAAAGCCCAATCTTTGTTGCACATTCCAGGCTGATAAATCCTCTGAGCACAGCTGTTTCAAACCCAAAGCTCTTGCCTGGCTTTAAAAGGTGTTTTGGGTGATTACAAAAATAGCACAGCCCATTGAGCCCTTCATGTCTGCTCAATAAAAGTCATTCCAGACCCACTACACCTTTTATGCTGTAACATCTCCTGCTTCTCCCCTTCTAACTGGCATTCAAAGCCCTGCACCCTGATAGTTCCTTTCACTCGCTGTTTGATTTTTTTCAAACCTTGTGTATTTGAACACACTCCCCAGAGTGAGTCTTTTGAAAATAATCTGTTTAAAAGCAAAGCCCTTTTTAAATGGCAGAACAAAACACTTATAAAAGTTCATAAATAGCTTGCTATTTAAATCTCATAAAAGCACCCCAGTTAATTACTTCAGTTTGGATGTTTCCTGTAAATTGGGCACTGTACCCAAGGTCAGTAATCAAGGGAGAGGGTTTTTCTGCAAATGCTACAAAAACCCCACTGATGTCATCGCATGTAAGATGTCTGGATAATTTGCCTCAAAACCAGTTGGCTTTAATTACATAGCTGGAACAGTTTTGACAGCAAAACCCCATCTCACATATATATATGTATATGAAATGTACATATGGATATATGAAATGGGTCCTTTCCCTCTATCTCCTCTCCCCTCCTTCCCCTCTCCCACCCCAGGCTCGGAGCTGATGCCCAAAGCCCTGTCTACACGGATCATTGGTGGCATATGGTGGTTCTTCACCCTAATTATCATCTCGTCCTACACGGCCAACCTTGCGGCTTTCCTGACGGTGGAGAGGATGGAATCCCCCATCGACTCGGCAGATGACTTGGCAAAGCAGACAAAAATAGAGTATGGAGCAGTGAAGGATGGAGCTACCATGACCTTCTTCAAGGTGAGACCGGGCAGAGGCTTTCTACCTTCCGGGCAGAGATGCAACATGCTGAGGCCATCGGGAGCCAGAACAAAGATCCAAAGACAGAAAGCTTCCCAAGCCACCCCTGCTGCTCCTTCCACACAGCTTCTTTCAGTCTCACATCTTGCCCACTGAGAGTGTGACTTACCTGAGTCCCACCAAGGCTAAATTTCCCTTTTCTATTGTTAACTGAGCTCACAGTTACAAAATTAAACTGATTTTACAGTTTTGGAGGCCCTACCCAATATTGGCTCAGTCACCCTAAAACGTAGCACATACCAAAGTGTAGTTTGCATTAAAGCCTTACAGAATAATCTTACATCCCCTAAAGCATCTTCCCAATTTCCACATTTGACCCACCCAGCTCCTTCCTCACCTCTGCCAGCACAGCCCCCTGGAGCCCCCAAAGTGATCCAGCCAGCCTTCAGGGACAGAGGAGAGCCCAAATGAAACCCACAGCTGGACAGATGGTGCAAAGTGCCCTTCCTGACCAGTATCTTGTACAGCTGAAATATCTTTCTTGTCCTTCAGGTATTCATATCAATGTAATCCAGTTTTATTAACCTCTGAGATCCAGGGCAAGGTAACACTACCCGTGCATCACAATCCAATTGCATTAACTTCTTCTATTTAAAGCATAATTAAATTCAGAAGTCAGTCAGATTCCACCGTTGCCTCAAAAATAGAAAGAAACTGAGAGATGTAAAATGACCTTTAAAACCACTACTGGCCTGTAAAAACCCAGCTTAAAAAGAGAGAGAATAAAGGGACAGAAATGAGGGGTGATTAAGGAATTATCACCCTGGCAAGGAAAGAGGCCCCAGGCAGATCCCAGGCTTTGGCTCAGGAATGGGGGCTGGCTCCCCTGCACTCCTGGCTCCTTCCCCCTCTGCCACCTTAATGCAGAAGGACACACATGGGACAAACACAGTTCAGGCTTTACCAAGCAGGTTGTGCCTGCTGCTGCAATATTTGAGCAGGCACGGGGTGATGGCAGCTTGACGAGGCCTTAGCAGTTTAATTGCCAAGACTCATTAAAGGAAATCAATATGCTGGATTTTAATAATAGAGAGAGCATTGTTCCTGTGCAACTTCTCTTGGCTCTGCTCTGGCTGAGAAGCCACTGTCCTCCCTGAATCTGTGTCCTGACTCTGACAGGCAGCAGCAGAGGTTGATAAAGAACCATGGAGGGGTTAGTTTGATCTTTAACGATTCTGGGAATGCCCAGCTGCTGCTGCGGCCCCATTTGCCTCCTGCAGTGGAGCTGGTCCATGCAGTTCTGTCCATGGCACAGCCAGATGCATGGTGGTATCTTCCAAAGCCATATAAACCTGGAACAGCCAGCAGGGAAAGGCAGGCTGTAACTGTGTGCTTTAACTGCGCTTTCCAATATGAATTTTATATGGGAATAAAAGGAAACTATCTCTTTTAACAATCATCAGGACACAGTATATTTATTGCTTCATATCATTATCCATCAGAATCATACTTCAGGCTTCTAACGGCGTTGGCATGGTTTATTGATGCAGCATATTTTCCTTTTCCTTTTTATTATCATTGTTGTATGGAGATGAATTCTCAGGAATGTCCCTTCTGACAAGCGTTTCCATTACTGGAGCAGTGGGAGCGCCCATGTGGGATGCTCTGTGCACTTGTCCTTCGAGTACAGTGGGATGCTCTGTGCACTTGTCCTTCGAGTACAGAGTACCTGGGAGACACAGGATTTCTGCCAGCCCCCAGCAAGGTCTTTGTCCTCGACTGGGTAATTCCTGCAGTGGTTTTGGTTCAGCTGCTGTGTCAGTGCCACCTCCATGGGGACACCTGTCACAGCACAGAGCTCCAGGCACCGGGTGTCAGCTGAGGATCCACACTCCCTCAGATGAGTGGCACTGGAGGAACAGCACATGGCTTCCCTCCCCTTCCTCTGCTCTGCTCCAGGGATTACCAGCAGAGACAGCCCACGCCAGCCATGGGTCCTAGAGCACTCCTGGACATCCAGAGCCTGAGCACTCCAGCAGCTCTGAAGACGCTGTCACTGCTGGGACAAAAGGCTGATGGCAGCACACAAATGAGGATCTCACCTGCTCCGTGGATTACCTGCTGTACTTGGCCCAAATTGCTGCCTGGCTCCTTGTATGGCTGTTCCCCAAAGTCATTCCCCTCATAGCAGGAACTCGCTCCTTCATCTCTCTGTGTTAAATCAGCTGCAAACTGCACACACCTGCAGCCTCTGTCAGTGCCCATCACAGTCCATGCTGGATCCCCCCCAGGAATGCAGGGGGAGAGCACCATCCTGGGAGCTGATCTTAGGGAGCAATGGGCAATGGGAGGAAGATGAAGGCAGATGCCTTTCCATGCTGTTCCATGAGACAGTTCCCAAAGCATTGACCAGTTCTACCTCTGTTCAGGCTGCCCGAGAGCTCGTGCAGAGCTCACCAGGGACACTGCAGAAGGTCCCAATGGAACCAAGACACCTCTGGGACAGCGAGGGATGCTTTTCCCACAAAATTTGGCCCCATGCAGCTGAGCAAACCAGCCATGGCAAATGGGAAGAAGAGAAGAATTTTACGAATGATACTGGCAGATTTGGACTTCATGAAAAGAACTTTTGAGAAGGTGTTTGCTCCCTGGCAATGCAGATTGAGTTACAGGAATAAACACAGATCACTCAATTTAGGAACAGCATCTAGAGTTCATTATAACTCATGCCAGAAATCCTTCCCATCCCGCAGAGGATGCTCCCTCTCTGAATGGAAGGCCAGGTCTCACGTGCAGTTTGGAGTCTGGGTGTGAGTGTGTGTGTGTGTGTGTACACAGATACTCACTCATACAGAAATGTTAAATCCTCAAGGCTAAGTATCTTCAGTTGGTGGAAATCAATTTATTTTTTCATACAGGATGGAATTGAAAATCTTAAGCCTGAAAGTTCCTTTTGTGCCA
This sequence comes from Aphelocoma coerulescens, assembly GCF_041296385.1. Lineage (NCBI taxonomy): Eukaryota > Metazoa > Chordata > Aves > Passeriformes > Corvidae > Aphelocoma > Aphelocoma coerulescens. The sequence continues at coordinate 4,492,928 of NC_091036.1, forward strand.
ATTTGGCTGTTAAAAACGCGTATATGTCTTGGCAAGGTGCCTCGTAGGGGCTCCTCTAAACGATTCCATTAATTGATTTGGGTGACTGGCCCTGCAGAACTGCTTATTAAAGGTGGCTTCTGAGCTGTGGCTCTGAAGAATGAACTCGGAGGCGTTCTCGGTGTCGCTGTGATCGCTGCGTTCGGAGGGGCTGGCACTCGGCTTTCACACACACATCTCATTTAGCACTAACGCGAGGTGATTAAGATGCAGAGCACAGCAGACCAGATTCTGGTGTTATTTATCCTGAACAAATCAAGGAGAAGCTCCACTCACATGTGTCAGAGGGAGAGATGTGAGCAGGAGTGAGACTCGACCCCCCTGTGTGAGCCATGGCTGCAGCACCAGCCCTTGATAATTAGTAATATCTCCATCATTCCTAACGTCCCGGAGCTCCTGACACAAGAACTTCTGTGCCAGGAAGAAGCCAGTGTCAGACCATTTATCTTAATGCTTCAGAGCACCCAAGCAGTCCCTTCTCATCTACCTTTGGCAGCAAAGTTGTCACTGAAGGGGACCTGGGGACCCTCCAGAAAATGTAGGGGCACAGGAGGGTCTCTTTACCCACAACCAACTTCTTTAAGAAGCCCATAAAAGTAAATGGGGAATGTCTCAAGAAGAAATTAGCTCCCAGCCACAGCACAGCAGATACCAGATCAGACCAGTAACTAACTCCAGCAAGGATCTTTTAAGGTAAACAGTGGTAAAAGCAGGAGTCCAGCAAAATCAAATGCACACACAAATAAAGAACACAGAAAAAAATTCAGTAAAATAAACACAATTTAAGGCATTCTTTATTACTAAATTACGACTAAGATGGTTTTGCTTTTTTCCATGGTGCAGCCCTGGCTGACGACATCCAAATTCCCATCGATAAGCAACACCTTTGCAGTGTGACCCAAGTATTTGAGAGGAGGACGGGGAGAAATGAACTTTTCCCTCAACTATAAAACATGTTCTTTGGCTTAACTGAGTGTGAGCTGGAGCAGGGACACTCCTGCTCTCGCTGTTCCTGTGGTTTGGGATAGATGACCGACATCACTCTCACAATGACTGACAGCTGCTTCCAGGTTTTTAGCAAACTATCAGCCTGTGAGGGCTCTGCTGGAAATTCCAGCTGGGGAATTTTCCCTTGGAAAAGCAGTGTTCTTATTAGGTTTTAGAGATTGCCCTGACCAGGGCTGTGTGTGAGCTGCACCAATGGCCTGACCTCCCTCCTGGAGGGACCCCCCCCCCTCATCTTCCCTGCCAGGGTCTTGGCCCTGTGCCCGGATCTCTGTTCCAGCTGTTCATTAGGCACAAATGAGTGGTGACCAGCAGCTCCATTCTCGTGGCCAGCCCTTACCCGGGTGTGCCCCAGCTGGAGGAGTGCTCGACCCCTGGCACGGCCGGAGCTGGGCTCAAAGCAGCGCAGCCAGCACTGAGAAATCTGGACTCTTCCTGGCATCCCAAACACAATTAAATCCTTTCAAGCTGGTCAGGAGCAGTGATTTAAGAGAAGAAGAGAAAAGTGGTTTTTCTCTTCCAGGGAACCCTGTCTCATGTAATTTCAGTTGCCTGAAGAGGTCCAGTGCCTCATGCAAGTCCCATTTGCTTCACTAAATGCAGCCTATTGATTTTTTGCCAGTTTATTTTGCTCTGTGCTCTAAACTGGGAGAACACTGATGTTAAAAGCTCTGTGTCAACACCCAGGGAGCATTAAATGCAGAAAGAGAAGAAGAGAGAGGGACAGCCAAGGAACCGAGAGGCCTCTGATGTGAACTATATAAATGTTAAACAAGTCCTTATCAGGCAGCCGAGCACACGATTCATTTCAATTACCCATTGTAATGTACAGATATTTAATAATCCTTTTGGAGGCTACATTTCTTGCTGCTCTTTGAGGTTTGATAGATGCCACAAATCTACCTTACAGGCACTGGTCCAGATTTTCAAGCGAGGGAGATTATCCTGCCTCTTGAATGAAGTTTGCTCCGGCACATCCACTGTTGTGCATTCATCAAGTGGATTATAACAAGCATGAGCTTTAATGGAGAAGAAATGAATCCCTGGGTATTTCAGTCAGGAGTAGGGGCCCACAGGGTTAAAGGCAGAGGAACAGCCTTTGTTTGAACAGCACTGCACTACCCAGCTCTGGGGTGATGAGCTTTTGTTTAACTTTTGCTAAACACGCTGGAATAAAGGAGGTGGATGGGCAAAGCATTTGGAATACGAAGCATTACAAGGGACTTTTAGCTACCTCACCTTTATTTATTATGGTTTTATCAGAAGAACCTATGCTGGCACATTTTGGGTGATACTGAAGAAATGAGGGGGAGCTGTGGCAGCAGCAGTTGGGCTGGGCTGGGGCTCCATCTCCTGCTTTCTCATGGAAGGACAGAGACCGGTAGAGAGATAAACGACGGCTGAAGTCACAGCTCTGCAGCAGCGATTCCCCGTGCAGCGGCTGCTGAGCGGCCGCCCTTATTCCAGGCAAAGCACAGAGACTTATCAGCTCTCTGACTTATCAGCCAGCTCCAGGCTCGCTGAGGAGCACAGTGGAGGAGGAGGTTTGGCTGACTAAGCTGCCTCTTATGAAATAAGAAGGCAAAAAGAGATCAAGGAAAAACAAGAAATTGGGCAGAAAAGAAGAACGGTGCATAAAGGAGCCGGCAGCGGTGCAAACACAAGCCTCAATACCCAAGTGCTGTTCCAGAGCCCACTGGGGGAACAGGGCTGGTCTGAGGCAGAAGCACTGACCCACAGGAGCACTGGGACCAGTGAAGGGGCAAGAGGACACTGCTCTGCCTCTCTGGGGAATCCTCCAAAACTAAAGCCAGTTCTGACCAGCAGTCTGGTCTAGTGGAAGGTGTCCCTGCCCATGGCAGGAGGTGGAACTGGATGAGCTTTAAGGTCTCTCCCAACCCAAACCATTCTGGGACTCTGTGATTCTGTGACTTTGGTGATGACTGACAGAGACAACTCAGAAGGTGCTCGTAGATAAATGGTACATTTCAAATGTTATGGCAAGACGTAAAATAACCATATTTCTTCTCACTCAACACATTTTTCTAGAAGAAAAAAAACATTCACACAAATAGCAAGCTAGGAAACATATTCCTTCCTTTGCAACAGAATGTCTGCTGATAGTGAAAGAATATCCATGTTTATTTTTAGCCATAAGACAATCTTCTTGAATATCTCTGTGCTTCTGTTTACATGGATGCGTTAAATCTGTTTGGCAGTTGCACATATCTCAGAGGAGACATGTTTCCTTGCCATGCTTGAGGAAAGACAAAAATATCATAGAGTGTAGAGAAAACCACGTCCTCCAAAACCCTCCCTGTTCTCGCTGCATGCAGAAACATTACAGGGTAAACAAATCCTGGTTCGGAAATGAACACATTTAAGCAGATCTAACAATGGCCTGTGAGACAAGGGGGCCTGCAGGGCATTGGGCAGGGTCTCAGTTCCACCTCAGGAGCAGAAGCACATGCACAGTGGGATGTTTGCTGCAACCTATGTCTCACTTTATGGCAACATAAATCCAAACAATGTTGGACAGTGAAGGAAGAGAGGTATTTAAGACAAAGTCAAATTCATGGTTGCTCCATTGTGCGATCTGCTCTCAACTATTATTATTATTTACTGAAAAGATACCAGCTTTCAGCAAATGGATATTCATTCTTATTTTGGGGCTGGGGGATATCCTTTTTCCAGAAATCCAAAATTTCCACCTTTGAAAAAATGTGGGCTTTCATGAGCAGCAAACCCACGGCACTGGTTAAAAACAACGAGGAGGGGATCCAGCGAACCCTGACGGCCGATTACGCGCTGCTGATGGAGTCCACCACCATCGAGTACATCACCCAGAGGAACTGCAACCTCACCCAGATCGGGGGGCTCATTGACACCAAAGGCTATGGGATTGGGACACCCATGGGTAAGTGACAGCTCTGCAGGTACCCCGAGGGGGGCTGCTTACCGCAAACACAACAGCGGTGATTAAGATAGTCCACTCCCAGTAGCAAAATTCCAAATACCAGACTTTACACTGTCTGCCTGCTGAAGAGAGGTCGGAACTGCTCTGCTTAACACAGACACCTTCCCTGCTTGGTGGGATTTTAGTCCCACTTTCCCTCTGTGTATAATGGTGTTCCCATCCCCAGGGTCACCGTACAGGGACAAGATCACCATTGCCATCCTGCAGCTCCAGGAGGAGGACAAGCTCCACGTCATGAAGGAGAAGTGGTGGCGGGGGAATGGCTGCCCTGAGGATGAGAACAAGGAGGCCAGCGCTCTGGGCATCCAGAACATCGGAGGGATCTTCATCGTCCTGGCAGCCGGCCTGGTGCTGTCTGTTTTCGTGGCCATGGTGGAGTTCATCTACAAGCTGCGCAAAACGGCCGAGCGTGAGCAGGTACTGATTCCCTCTGATTCCCTCAGCCCCCTTAGCCCAGCCGGGGAGGGGTTTGCATGCTGACCCCAGAGACAGGCAGGGAGGGGGCAGAGGGATCCAGCCTGGCACCCCTAAAACACCATCCCCAGGGGCTCACTGGTCTGTCCCTCTGACAGCCTCCACTCCGGGGAAAGTCATGTCTGCTCCGATCAGGGTCATCTGCTGCTGCAGCAGCCAGACCAGGACACTTTTGTAGGGTAGTTTAGAGCAAGCTGACAAATAAATCATTAAAATATAGGCAGAAGTCCCTAGGAGGGGCCTTTCTCAGCTGTTACATCCACTTGAAATCACCTTGCACCTTCCAGGTGTGACTATACATGCCTTCTCCCCACTCCCATTCAAAGAGCAACGAGTCAGAGCCCACCAGGAAGCCTCACACTGTCTTACCAACTCTTTGCCACGCTCTCAGACGCAGCCCATCGGTGGCTGATCTGTTCAGGAAACAACAGAAGTGCTTTTATGTTCTTCCTCTTCCGTGGGTGTCCCGATGCAGTAAGTGGAACGTGCATTTGTGTGCACGACCAGAAATCAAAGCGATCTGCCCTCGCGCTTGACTCGATCGAGAAAGGAGAGCTGCCCAGTAGCAGAGGGTCAGACCCGGCCCCGCCTCCCCGCAGGGATCACATAGAGCCAGACCTGCAGCAGCCGCCTGCAGCCCTGCCCTTGTGCAGGATTTAGCCTGACAAAGGTACAGCCCTTGCCAAGGTGCCCACGCAGCCCCCGCGGTCCCGCAGAGCTCAGCCGATGCCTGAAACAGCCCCAAACCTCGTGCTCACCCTCCGCTGAGCCCCTTCCAGCCCCCCTGCTCGCAGAGGGGGGAGCAGAACACTGCAGCAGTAACGGAGCGCTTTGTCCCCCCCAGCGCTCCTTCTGCAGCGCCGTGGCCGACGAGATCCGGCTGTCGCTCACCTGCCAGCGCCGGGTCAAGCACAAGCCCCAGCCCCCCGTGATGGTGAAGACGGACGCGGTGATCAACATGCACACCTTCAACGACCGACGGCTGCCCGGCAAGGACAACATGACCTGCAACACCGGATTGGCACCTGTGTTTCCCTAGGGATTGGGAGTGGGGGGGCGGGAGGGAAGGAATTGTGGCAGACAAGGCTGGATGCACCCTTAACTAGGGAAGAATGGATTAAAAAACAAGGAAAAAAAAAAAAAAGAAAAGAAAAAAAGCCTGGTTTGTTCATTTCAAGAACAAGGCCTTTGCAACCCAGCTGCATCCATCACCACAGAGGAGCCAGAACTTCCAAGCACGGACAGTAACGTGGGTCTTGGGGCTTTTTGCGCTGGTTTTGTTACTTTTCATTCCTTTTTTTTAATGCTTCGATCCTCCAGGCCTCATGGAGTCCAACCACCACCCAGGAGTCTGATGTTTACACACTGAAAACACGCGGAGGTGAAGCAGAATTGAGCCAACCCTGAGCGGGTGAGGAGGAGCCCCGAGCGTGGCTCCACCAGCACGGCAATAAACAGGAACACTCGGTCAGGTGTGAGCACCTGATCCACACCGACACACACAGCACATTTTGGATACACTGTCCGGGAAAGGAAGAGGCATCTGGGAAGCACTGGGATGGTCGAGGCTGTGCCTGCCCTCAAAGCAGCTCGCGGTGGCCCCTCACCTCGCGGCTGTGCTGGCCGCAGCCATCCGGAGTGGGACGTCCACCTGGGAACATGGTGGCAGAAGGTGACACACGTTCCTCAGCAGAGCCAGGGCAGCCGACTGGGAAGGGGGGAGTGAGCCTGAATGGACCCAAGTTCCGGGCCAGGGAGGGCACAGCGTGGCATGCCCAGGACCTTCCGCACCTCCGAGTGACACCACTCACACTCCCCGTGCCAAGCTGCAGCCCAAGCCCAGGGTGACACCGTGATCTCCAGGTCCTCAGCTCCGTCTCTGCTCTTTCTGCAAAGCTCAGTCTCTCCTGCAGAGAAGCATGGGAAGCAACCAGGTCCACGGGCTCCAGCAGCAGCAGGAGCAGAGCTGCTTCCAAGAGCCAAAACTACCGATTTCCATGAAATTCAGCAGCGCTGAAATGCAACTCAAGACTGGGAGGGGACTGTGGGCCTGGTTTAGGACTGAGTGCTGTCCATTGCATCAAGGACCTGAAAGATGAATTTCAGCCTGCGGGGCCAGGGCTGGCCTGGGAGGAGCAGAGCTGCCAGAGCCAAGCCTGGGGTCCCTCCTGCTCTGACCACGAACTGCCATCCCTCAGGCAGCCTGTCCATGGGATTTCAGCAAACACACACTAAAATGTTTTTAGGAAATCCTCCATAATTGTGTTCTTATTTTCAGGTTGCTTAACCCAGAAGGTTGGTCCTGCAGATGAATTTAGGCAGAATTACCAAAGACCCCTCTGCTGACCTAAGGTAACACTCGAGTAGCGTCCCTCAGCTCCATCCCTGCCAGGGCACCCGCAGGCAGCCAGTGGAACACTGTGGATTCATTCACAAAATTAAACAAATGGAAGTTCCTCTGCCCACTGTAACCCAGAGTGTCACACGTGATGCAAAGGTGCTTAAAAGCTCTGATTTAAACACTGGTGGTGTAGAAAACAGCAACGCCCTTCCCCTGCAGGGGTAAGAGGGACAGTGACCTGCTGCAGGACCCCAGCTGTGCCCACCTGTGTGGAAGGCAGGCGGGGCAGGGATGGAGCAGCCAGTGCCCGAGCTCTGCACCCAGAGCCTCGCTCTGTGCCATGGGTGCAGTGGGTGCTGTGGCCACTGCAGGAACCGGCCGCTGAACTGACCCCGTTTGCCCTCCCAAGCTGCACGGCCATTCTGGAAATTTTCTCCTCGCCCCAAGGAACAAACCCATCTGTAGCTGATTTGGGATTTTTCCCCACCTGTTCCTCAGTCAGGAAGGTTGTCTTGAGCTGAGCAGAATTAGCAAATTAGCTCAAGGGGGAAGAGCTGCTCCCCCACCCCATCATGGAACACAGTTTGTCCCTATTTTGCTTTTCCATGATGTAAAGAAACAACAGAGTGACCCCAAACAAAACCCAGGTGATTTGTCATACTTTGACTCAAGTAAAGATATGCAAAGAATTTACATTCATTTCCACCTTTTCACAAAAACCATGAAAAATTAGGGGTGAAAGCTGCCAATGGAATGGGTATCAGATTCTTAATAGTTTGCTGCCCAAGTACCTTGAGCAGAGGACAGACTGAAGTGTGGGGCAGCTTCCAAAAGCTAATGACATGCTTTCTGTACTCCTCTGCAAATCCTTAGGCTTGTCAGAGTAGTAGATTTTAAGTTTTCCTTGCAAATTTCTAAGCTCTAAAAAAAAGCAGAGATGAAAACAAAACCTGAAACTGGCTTTAAATGTCCAGAGAGTAAAATACCACAGAAATCAGCATTCGTTTTGCTTCTTTGCAGATTTTTAAAAAATAAATAAATACTGTTAATACCACAAATCCCATTTATTTATTGACACCAGCCTGATTTGATTTTACTCACAAATGTGACAGGTGAGCATCTGGAATTACTGGTGTACTGCCAGCCAGATCAAACCCTGCAGATGAACCTTTTCCTTCTGTCCCTACACCCCTAAATCAGCCACCAACTGCAGCCAAATCCCTGCATCTACATTATGGCTTTGTGTTGAAGTTTTGATCCTTGAAACACTTGACATTGAATAAGGGAACCTTCTGCAGCGCCCAAAACAAAGCAGAGGAGCTGCTGGGACCCCAGCCCGGCACAGACCCTTCCCCCTGGCCCCCGCTCACTGTGACCTGAGGGGACGTGGACGATCTCAGCCCTCAGCCTTCCTGCGGGAGCCGGGGGCAGCTCACCCAGGAGAGCTCCCGGAGCCTCTCCCGTGCCTCCCTGTGTGCTCCTGGTCCTGGAGCCCAAAGCCATGTGTGTTCATCCCAGAGGAGGAGCAGCGAGCCCCACGCCTCACAACCATGTGCTGGGAGAATTGGGAAGGGACAGACCCCATGACAAAGCCTCAAAGCCTTCTGTGAGCGTGTCCGTGGCCTGGTTGGGACTAGCGACAACTCACGTCTGAAATCATCTGACTTCCAACGCTGTTTAACTTGGTTCCTTTCTTCACTTGGGCAGAGGGACTGGAAAACTGAGGAGGAAATACAGAAAAAAGCAGGTTTGGGTTATTAAATTGTATCTAAACTGTTGTCACCTTGGCTCACCGTCCCCTTATCACTTGCTTTTTCCCTTCAACTCTCCTGTGAGACAGAGCAGGGACATCCAGCAGCTTCCCTGGGGTGGATTTTCTGTTTGGAGTCAACCAACAGCATGTGTCAGGTCTGATGTCGAGGGGACAAACCCACAGAGAGACAGAATATGCAAAGAGGAACCAGCTCCAGCTCTGGGCACCCACTGCTCCACCTCGGTGGCGGCTGCTGGGAGCAGGATTTGGCCGGGTGCTGGCCCAGAGGCTCTCTGGGGAGGTCACAGCAAAGGGACATCGTGGATCCTGGTGGCTTCACCCAGTGTTTACCCCAGCACCCAGTGACCGTGGGGCACGACAGTCCACAGAGTGCTCGGGGCTGGCAGGGCAGGAGAATTCCCAGGCATTGGCATCACGAGCCCTCTGCTCTGTACCTTACTTTGACATGTTTCTCAAAAAAAGAAAAAGACAAAAAAAAAAAAAAAACGAACAACAAAACATAAAAGAGTGGGAAAAAGGAAAAAATAGTCTCCGTGACATTCAGGGGATTTTCCTTTGTGGACATGCAGAATTTCTATGAATATAGTTTTTTGTAAACATTTTGTAACAATTTTGGTTTCATAGTAACTGTGTTACTTGCTGATCATTCTAGGCTGATGTAAATACAATTTCCAAAAAATAAAAAAAAAAAAAAAAGAAAAAGTTCTGATTATTTTCCTTTTTAAGACACTGTGATATATCAAAGTGCACAGTTTGCTGTATGAAGTAATATGGTTTTAAATTTTAAATAAATAATTTCTAGAAAATAATGATGTTTATGCCTGTTTATACTCAACATCTCCTTTCCCTTTTGCTTAGATTCTATCCCAAACTCGCATTGTTTAACGACCTCCCAGCTTTTTCAGTCACAAAGCTGGTGATAATAAAACCAGTTCCCAACTGAACCCAAACACCTGGGAATTGCTGCTGGTGCTGCTCACCAAGGGGTTGTGGCACGTTTGGGGTGGTGGTGATGGTCTCAAGCACAACACATAGAGGGGAAGGGGAGGTCCGAATTTTGGCCAGAGAGACAGAAGAGACAATGAGGCTCAGGCAGTGCAGCTCTCCTTGCCCTCACACACCTCCCACAGTTTGATATCAGACAGGTAATTAAGCCTGGATATTCCAGGAAGAGCTATCCACAGGAGCTCTCTCCCACCGTGGTTTGCCTGGAGGCTGCCTGAGCTTTTCATCACAGAGAGGTGCCGGAGCCGGAGAGCCCCGACACGACCATCGGGTTCATAAAAGCTCTGTTTGCCTCTTCCCTTCCATGTAAGTCAAGAATCTTATTAGCCCGATAAAAGCTGAGAGCACCCTAAAGGCCAGCGTTTATTAGTCTGAAATCTTTATGACTCTGCTTTATTATATCAAGGCAGGGAGTTCTGCAGTTTCTGGGATGGGAGCAGTGAGTGTGGTCGGAGCTGTGCCCTTCCAGCAGCAATAAAACAAACCCCAAAAGCACAGGCAGAGCCCCAGGGGTGGCTCTGGGCTTCAGTGGTACAGCCCACCCTGCACACTGAGAAATAAAGAAAATTCCTTCCCATTTTAATTATTTTTAAGGGTCACCCTCAAAAGTCTTTCACATCTCTATTCACTTGAGCCCCCAGAAAACCAAAGCTTTGACGCTGGCGCCAAGGGGGGATCGGCAGAGCCGAGCCCAGCCTCACTTTTATGCTCTGAACCCTGATCAATATGCAGAGAACATGGCAAAAAGAAGAAGGAAAAAAGGCAAAAGCAACGGATGCCTTTGCAAAGCTGCTTCTGCATCACTTAGCATGAGAGACCTTCTCTGGGAACAAAATCCCTTCCCACGTGCCAAGGGAATGGCCGCTCCCAGCTGCTGAGGACAGCAGGGGCAGGATGGGGCAGCGCCGGCTGACCCTGCGTGACAAACCTCCGGCTGCGCCAGGAATACCAGGAATTGTCAACATAAATCGTTATCAGCAATAACGCGAGGCAGCAATTAACCTTGTCAGTCAGCAGCTCACCCTTTACTGACTGTGACCCACCGCCTCTAAGCTGCCAATCACCTCCGAATGAATAATGAATGAGACAACAGATTTCACTCATAAAACAGCAGTTTGGTTCCCTTTGAGCACCAATTAATCCCTCTGGGCAAAATATGGAGAAAATCAGGAAATGGTGAGAGGCATCTTCCCACCCTCCCACCTCCCAATCCCAGCCAGGCACCTTCAGACATTTTAGATTTTCAGCAGAGAACAATTTTTAACCCGGATTTCATCCAGCAAAATCGCATTTCAAAGCAGTAATTGTACATCTGCGAGCAGGTGTTTTCCTGACCCTGGATGCCAGTGCTCTGATGCATCCCTGTGCCCTCTCACAGGGACAGGCAGCTGACACTGGCCACCATGACCCCTCCACGAAGTCTTGCTCTCCATGAACACCAACTCTTTCCTTCTCCCCAAAACAAACCAGACAAAATCTCTGCCACTCGGGGAGGACTCAGGCAAGTTTGGACCTGAATGTTTTCACAGGTAAAATACACCTGATTTCCTTAATGGAAATTTGGGGATGGAACAGAGGGAATGATGGCAGCAGGAAATCCATTATCTCCTCTGGTGCCTGCCAGAGTGGGTTGGGCAGGACAGTCCCTGCACGGTACAAGAACTGTGTTTGCATCACTAATAGAGGGTCCAAACAACCATGGAAACAGGGAGCAGCACCTGCATGTAATGACTTTCCATTTAATAACACTGTTGTCTGTCCGGCATCGGGAGCCTTTCAGGATCTTCCTGAGATTTCCACAAGTGGCATTATCTCATCCCAGCCCAGCTTACTGAGCATGACAGGTTGATCCCAGTTCATGCCACCTCCATCTCCAGCTCCACAGATGAGAAATTGAAGTGACTTGCAGCACAACCAGGAGCTGTGGAGCCTCCTCCAGAGACCCCTCAATTATTCCCCTTTCCAGGGGGAACAGAATGGGAACAGGGTTGGCTGGGGCCTGCAGAACCAGGGGGTGATGCCAGTGAGAAGTGGAGCCCAGCAGAAAGGTGAATAGCACAAAAACAAACCTGCCCTGAGCCTCCAGACACACAGCCTGGATCCAAAGTGGATTGTGACATTTGGAAGAATTTGGTGACATTTCCCTTCAAGAATTTCTGTGCAACTTCTGCATCTGATGTTTTCCACCAGAAACTGAAATATCCCACCAAGCATAGGACTGGAGTTGTGCACTAACATTATGCTTATAACTAGAAAAAAACAGAGCCTCTGGCTTAGAGAGCTGTGTTCAGGTAAACAGGGAAAGAAAGAAAGCAGAAAACACCAAAAAAATGAAAGACATTGTCCTACACAGAAGGGCAAGGAAAGGGAGGAGAGCAGGAATCTGGTCCATCAGCAGAAGGGCCACATCAGCTCAGGACTGCACTGGGAAGGCCCTAGGGAGGCAGCTGCGCTGGGTGACAGGGACAGGCTCTGTGCGGGCTCTGCACGCCCCAGGAGCTGCTCCCCTGCCAGAGCTGGGCAGCACCGGCAGCTGCAGACACGTGCCCTGGCTTTCCTTGGTAACTCCAGACAATAAGAGCATTAAAAACCTAAAAGTGTGTCATCCTGCCCCAAACCAAGAACTGCCTTCCTGTCACAGCCGCCGTGGTGCCCAAGAACTGCTCGTGGGGAGATGGGGCACAGGAGAGCAGCAGGGATGGGTCTGGACCAGAGCAGGATCAGGCCCCGGTGCTGGAGGGAGTGGCAGGAGCAGCTCCGCTGGAGGTGTTGGTGCTCAGGGACATTTCAGAGCTGAGAGCGCTGAGCAATCTGCAGGGGCAGACAAGGTGCTGACACCTTTTATTTTAAGTAGTATCGATGGTGCTATTTAGCACACTCTGAGCACGCTGAAAGCATCAGCTTAGTAAACAAGAACTCTTTTGGCAGCGGTGAGGTAACATATGGGCTCTGGATATAATGTGCCTTGAAATGGCTGTCGTAAATTAGCGAAGTGACTGTGACACAGGTAACACCTCGGAGCCCAGAGACTGCACGGGTTGAGAGGAGGAGCAGGTCTGGAGAGGTGTCTTTTCATGGGCTTGAAAGGGAGGCAGGAGGAACCAGAGCACGGTCCCCAGCAGAAGGGAAAAGGGCACCATTAGAGGAGGGAAGGGGGCACGCAGCAGAGCACAGGGTTGGAGAATCACTGCGGAAAATACAAAAACGTGCTGCAGAAAGATTTCAGGCACAGACCGTTCCAGTCTCTCAGGCTTTTTACCCTTCAGCACTAGGTGTCTTATTTTCATCCTCCCCTGCTGCCCAGAATCTCTCTGCCTGTTCTCCATGCATGCTGTGTGCTCACATAATGGCTTTTTTTTCCATTAATGTGTTTATCTTGCTCCCTGTGCTTTGCTGGATGCACCATTCACTGCTTCTTTATAGCAAAGTGGCTGCAATACCTCGGGAGCCAGTTTTGCTCGGGGAACTTGAGGCTGGTACAGACACTGTGTCACTGCAGGGTCTTGATGAACCATGGAGATTGGCACTATTCTTACAATTCCCATAGGACAGCACAAGGAATGGTGGTTCCCAGCACCCCAGGGCCTACAGCCCACACCACCCCACCTCTGGAAGGGTGACCTGCCTGGGAGCGCTCACCTGTCCCCTCTCAGGACCTGAAACAGGCATGCCCTGAGCCAGGAAAAAGCCAAATGCTTTCATTTGAACAAAGGGAAAAGTTTTCGGTTGGAGATGTTGTGGAAAGGGAATGAGGTTTATTCCGAGTACTTCAGGAATACTGCTCTGCCTTTCTGTGGCCTTGCTAAAACAGCTCAGAGAGACATAATTGAAGTGTTTAAGAAGCATCTGTCATTATTAAAACAAAGTTGCTTTGCAATTTTACTATTTCACTGCAGTTTCATTATCTCATGCAAATGAGCTGCTCTTCCCCTCTGTGGCAGGGCTGGAGGGAGAGGAGCCCCAGTGAGGGAATTTATTACCAGTTCTCACTCTTGAGATTATCAGTTGCAAATGAAGGAGCATAAATACATCTTCTTTAGCTGCTTATGCCACATTAAGGAATGTGCTCCAAGCTAATGGCTTTGCCACTCTTGTTTCAGACAGGAGCAGAGCATGGGGACACAACACGACTCCTTTGCTTCACAGACGCATTAGAGAGGCTGGAGGAGCCAGGGCTTGCTCAGCAGGTTGTTACTACAACACTAATCCCAACCCATCCTGCAGATCACGCAGCTACAATAGGTAATATGACTGGGATAGTTTGTCTTCTAGCAGGAATTCCAGTCCCTGATGATCAGCAACATAACCACCCCTCCAGCCCTGCTCACACTTCAGGCTTCACAGTCTGTCCATACACGCATGTCTAATTTTCAGTTTCCCTTGCTGTCCCGCTACTTTCATGGCTCAGAACTCACCTTGTCTCTACCCCAAACCTCCCTGAAGCTGTTCCTGGCTGCTCCTGCATGGGCAGAGACTCCCAAGCCCACAGAGTGAGCCCGTGGGGAGCTTCTGTGGCTGGAGCAGAGAGAGGCCCTGCTCCCCTCCTGGCTGGAAATCCAGTGGGAACATGAGCAGGGTCCCTGTGTCTCTGGGGCTGGCAGAGTCCAGCAGCTCTGGCCAGGGCTCCTCAGACACCCAAGCCCCAGGAACCACCACCCAGCCTGCTGCTGGGCTGAGCAACCCTGGGGAAGCTGGAACAAAGAGGTGTGGCTGCTGCAGTCTTTCCCCCACACAGAGCTGGGGGGCACCAATTACCCACATTTTGGATCCCTCCCCAGCACCAGGACTGGGCTCGGGTACAACATCGGCCACCACCTACACTCACACCTACAAACCACAGGCACCACTTGTCATCCACCTCCCCAGCCTCGCCCTGGAGATCCAGGTGGGGAACAGCCTCTGAGGTGCTTCACAAGCCATTACAGGTGCTCCTGCTCCTGTCACCACAGCTCTGGCAGTGCCTGACTCCAGCAATGCCCACGGAACACCAGCAAAGAGGCAATTACTGAGTGGCCTGGCACAGACGTGCAGCAGAACACTGTCACCAGTGGGTGCTTGGCCAGGCTGCCACTGCCCAGGACCCCCAGACACTAAGGGGGTGCCAGGCTGTCCTTGTCCCCAGCATCGCTGTGGGGTCCCTCCACGTGCACAGGTCTCCACCAATGCTGGAATTACATTTTCTTCAGAGCATTTCTACCAGAGAGAAATAGTAGCTGATCCTGTGCAGTCCAAAGCTGGCAGCCTGCACGCAGCCATCCATCAGGAGTGGGTAATTGATGCTATCAAGGGCCAGTTTATTCCAATCCATGCAGCACTCGGCACATCGGCATTCACCGCAGCCCGCTCCCCTGCCAGAGGGTGAGAAAACGTTATTATCTAGACAAACCCCTAATTCCAACAAATTCGATTACCCAGGCAAATGAAAATAACACAAACAAAACCGTCTGAGGTTCTGAAGGCTGAGTCACTTGTTTGTGGGCTCGGTTTTTCATTTCCAAGAGGATTTACAGCACACCGTGGTCTGCGGTAGGGGCAGTTTGGACAGAGCAGCCTCTGGCACCTGCTCACCCAAACACAAGCCCTAATTATCCCAAAGCCTGTGCTCCAAATGCTCCTCGGAGGACCTGGCCCTTCCAGACTGGCTGCACAAAGCTTTTCCTCTCACTCTCATCTCCTCCAGCTCAGCTGCAATTCAGGGCTGTTCTGCGTGTCCGAGTGCTCCAGCTGGGACCTAAGGAACTATTAAAATGATCGTGAATGTTAAATACAAGATTTGGAAACCTTTTGAGTTTATTCTTACTCCTTTGAGGCTTTTTTTCCCAGGAGATGCTGATCACTAGAAAGGCCCTGTAAACAAGTGCAATCCTGAATGTTTTCCATCACAGTGTGATCGAGGTGAATGCTGCAGAACAGTCTCAGAAAATAAAGGTGAAATTTTTATTCCCCTGCAAATCGAGGTCTGATGAGACAGTCTGGACTAGCTCACCGATGGGCACAGGCTAGGCGACTTCTGTAGGCAAGGACAAGAACTGAAATTTCAATTTTCACACCCAAGCAAGCAGTCAGGGCACTCCTATGAATTGAGCTCCTGAGCAAGGATGATGGATGAAGTAAACAACAGAGCTGCTTGGAAAGGGCAATGTTCTTGCTTGGAGGGAATAATTTTCATTACAAACCCTCCAAAGAAAATTTCAAAACAATCTCAAATTGTTTAGATTTTCTCCAAATGTAGTAGTGAGAGAAGTGCCACTTTCCCTGGCAGGGCTGCGGGGACCCACATACTCACAGCTCAGCCTCCCAACACAATCTCCTATCCCAAAAAGACACAGATCCCACAGGAAATTGTGGAACAGCATTCCTGCCAGCCAGCCAGGGCCTGGCACACTGCTCTTGCCCTCTGGCTTTCCCTGCACTCGCCAGTTCCATCTCCCCAGGCCTCCTGTCTGAGCTCCTGCAATCGCAGCTCCCAGCCTTTACGCAGGATCATCTGGAAACGCCCAGTTTATGTTCCACACTGGGATATGTACAAAGTCCCTCCTGGGCCAGTGGCAGTGCTCTAATGAGCCCACCAATAAACCAGAACAGCTGCTCTGAAAGGATTCAGCTGTTCCAAGATGGAAAAGTCCATTGAGTTTATTGCATGAAATGCTGGACAGGGTTTAGATGGAGAATCGCTGCCAGATTACATAAACTCCCAAAGACCTGCCAAATGCAGGAAGTGGAGGCAGGACAGGGAGTTTCAAACCATCATTACCCCCGGAGGGAAGGGAACATCCTTTTATCTCCAGTTGCTACCAAGAAGCAACAAGTTTGATGAGATTTGTGGAGCCAGTGCTGCTATTCTTTGGCTGGGTTAGAAGAATGGAGCTTTGAGGGGAGAAGGGCTGGAGTAAAGACTTCTTAAAAGGTCACCCATGTGGGCAAAGGGACCTCAGAGAGCAGCCTCACAGGGACCATGGCTCAGAGGCAAATATGGAAATTGGAGTTAATTTGCCATATGACATGAAAATACATGAAGTAAAGCAGGACTAGAAAACCAACATGCAGTCACCTCGTACCACTGGGATATCAATAAATTACTGACTCCTTTGGTAAAGTTCCTTTGGGAAGTTTGAAATATAACTGGGAAGTTTGATATAACGAGCCACACAAAAGGCTTAAATGTTCTCAAGGCGTCGATGAGGGAAAGTTCTACTTCATTTGTTCATAAACATGAGAAAGCATACAGAGGATTAATTAGCAGCAATTAGCAATTAATGAGTTCCTCTGTTAATGCTTCAGGAAAGGAACACGTGTGTTTAAAGGATCTCAGCCCATGGCTGGGTTGGAGTGGAACAGCCCAAACCACTATCCCAGGAATAATTCCCACGATCTGCATCAATGCCTCAATCCTTCAGGAGACCAGTAAGCAGGAGACACTCTGAGAGCTGCTTGGTTAACTAAAAAACAAGTGGAAAACTCAGTGGGAAAGTTGATGCACATTCCAAGCTCAGAGACAGCGCCCAGCACAGAGCTGACCCAGCAGTGGGGAGCACCCAAACATCCCCAAAATGAATCTGGCCAGGACCAGGAGCCCAGCCTGCATTGGACCATGTCTGCTCACACCTCCAGCCTCCCCAGCCTCACCGAGGCACCGGTGGCAATTCCTAGAGACCACCTGCTCCCAAAATCTGGCATCCCAGGGAATAGGGAGCAGTGAGTCAAGGGAGCACTTGGGGCAAGGAGCCTTGGGAGGAAGAGGAGGAGGAAGAGGGTAAAAAGGAGGAGAGTGAGGAGGAGGTTGTTGCAGCCACTGAGGCACATCATCCATCTGCAGGAACAGACGAGCAGCTCTGCAGGACTGCCAGGATGCCGAGAGGAGCAGGAGGTGCCGCAGGCATCCGAAGGCACGGCACCAACAACGGAACAGCAGCTGCGGGGAGGTACCCGAGCACGAGACTCGGCTGCCCCAGCAGCTGCTTGATGATGGCAGAAAGGCAGGAATAAAGGAAAAAAAGGTAAAATGCCTCAAAGAAGTCCTATCTTTAGGAAAAGCTGAGCACTCGCCCTTGGAGCTGCCTATGGAGCTGCCTGCCTGGCGATGCTGGTGGCTGGGCACTCAGACCACCGGGTGTTTCAGCTCCAGAACAGCCCATCCTGTGCTGGGAAACACACCCTGCACCGGCAGCTCCAGCTCCAGCACCACTGCAGGAAGGAGCCGGGCGTTTTCAGCAACTACTTTTTATAACTAGCAAGATTCATCCATGGGGTAAAGATTCCCATCAAAACTAATAAATAAAAATCAAGCCTACATCTTATAAAAAAATCCTTTTCTTTCCACTTTGGGCCTGTAAATTCCCACAAAGCTGAGGAAAGAGACAGCAATTTTTAAACGCTGCTCTGGCAATAAAATCCTGATCTCTCGCAAATGGAATTCGGAACACACAACATGGGGCTATACATTATCCTGCCCAAAAACTCCCTCAGGGGAAATGAGGTTATCAAAATTTGGAGAACCTAATGCAAACGCTGATCCTTCTCCAGTGCAAATGAACACCGTGGCAGGTATTGGAATGGTATTTTCCTCTGCTGCAAGGAGGTTGGTTGGAATTTGAACTTGGTGAAATAGCCCCATCGCCTCTGATTTTTCATTCCTGCTGCAGGTGCTCCCCAGCACTCAGCATTTATTTATGGAAAGGTTCTTTCCGTGCCGTGCTGCCCTCCCCATTACAATACAAATTACTGCAGAGTTCATGGGCAAGGTTCACAGAAACACTCGACTTAAATTTGAAAATAATTCATAATACTGCAGGGGATTGGGAAGGATAATCCAAAACCTGAAAACTTGCAAATGAAATTCCCTCCCAAGGGGGGCTGTGTTTTCAGGAACATGGCAGGGAGGGCATGTGGCAGCGTGGGGATGCCCTGGATCCGTATCCAATGGAGGATGAGCTGGCATCGCATGGACAGGATGCTCTCAAGAGCCACAGCCAGTCCAGGCAACACTGCAAAGCAACAACTTCATATATTTCAGAGTTAGAATTTAGAATTATACTTCTTCTGCAAGTTTTTATTGGGTTTCCCACTGGAGGCTGACCTTGGTCTGACCAGAGTCTCTCCAGAGGACACCCAAGCCCTGTCATGTACCATCACTCCTGCCTCTGCCCGTGCAGCCGCTGACCCTCCACATTTCCATGTCTCCAGTGGCTGCTGGGACCACATCAGGACTGTCCTTATCCAGCTGTATTTTCAATTAGGGTCTGTTTTGCTTCTCCCTGCTCAGATGTCTGCTGGAAATGCCATGTCTCTCTCCAGGGTGCCACAGCAGACTGACACAACGCTGCTGTATTTCTTTTCATCAGCCGAGACAGGATTTTACCACATTCAGCAAGAGGAAACTCGGAGAAACAAAACTGAATGAGCAGAAGCCGAGCTGTAATTCGAGAAGGAGGTTTCACCTCACTACCCAGCCAGGTGCACCCAGGGTTTCACTGACAGGGGCTGCTGGATTTGCACTAAATCACTGAGCTCTGCTTTCTGCAAAGGGAAAGACCCAGCAATCAGAGGTGCTTATTCTCAGATAATTGTCGTGGAAATCATCACTTATAAGACACTCAAATGATTTTTCTTTTTCCACTAAAAAATGCTGAGGAGAAAATTTGAGAACGCTGGAAACACTAGAAAAATGAAAAAGAATGAAAAATACTTACCAAAGGAAATTGTTGAATCCTTGTGTTCTGCAGCAAAAGGAGACGCAAGAATTGTCTGATATGACATTTCTAGACTGAAACATTATCAGGATGTTTCCCAGGCTCAAAGACTGATTTCAGCATTAAGCTGGTCTAGATTTAATCAGAGAAAGCTGAGAAACCTCCGTAAATGGGTTCCATGTAACCAAAAGGGTTCAGTAACTCCTCCACCCCCAGGAACGACTTATTTTGTAGATTGACTTGTCAACAGTTTGTAACTCAACCAAAGAGCCGGAGAGTATTTACACGGCTTCCCTTCGCCAGAACCTCGTGAAAGAGATTTTATAGACATACTAAATATCCGCTTTAAATTATTATGAAGTGCAGTAAAGCACCCAAAACTATCAGTCACCAGCGGGAAATGAACTAAATTAAAGCTGGTTATGATTTACAGTCCAAGTTCCTGTCCAGCTGTTTAGGGTTTGTTGTATACCAAAATTAACTGTGGAGGAAAGCCAAATTTCAGGTGTAAGAGAAGGAATACCAGTAGCACCGATTCCTTGAACAACCGAAACAGCACAGGGGAGTCCCCATGGTAGTGCCAGGAAAAAAAAATGCAGATGAGAGAGGGTTTTAAGGGTTCTGGTTAAAAGCCAGTCCATTCCTAAACTTTTCTTGAATTTATTTTAGCCAGGAAACATACACAGATTTTTTTTTTTTAGGAGCCCCATGGAAACACTCATGAAAATCTGTGTTCCAGAAGAAATTAATAGCAAATTACATTTGTCAGGTTTTACTTCTTCTTGTTCACAATTAACGAGGCCTCATGTTAGCCCTAAAATGTGGAATGATTTCTTCAGAGATCTCATGAGACACATGAGACTTTCAGAATATCAATCCAATTCATGCCTTCCTGAGACTTTAAATTAATCACACTGATTACAGCTTTATTTACTCACCGAGGCCTGCTTAGTCTCTCCTTTGTTGCTGTAAAAAGCTTGTTACTCTCTTTAATTGAGCTGCTTTAGTAAACCACGAGCATTCACACTAATTATTTTCCTTGATGAGAGTGGAGCTCCTAATTACTAAAGCTCCCCGAAATCTGTCATCTGGCAAGGAACATTACAGTGGAACGTGGGACAGTTCTGGGGTAGGAGACACGGAGCAGATGGTGGAGATGGGAATGAGGAGCCGGCCCAGAGCCACAAGAAACCAAGAACAAGAACTCCACCAAACCTATTCTGCATTTCCAGAATACACAAATGTGAATGTTACTATATTTATAGTCTTCAAATGAAAGATTAATTTGATAAAGTGTTTCATGTACATCAAAATTATTTAATCGCTCGCGTTGCTTTGTTGAAGACATTTGCCTTTTAAATTTAAATTTAGAGTAAAAACTTTTTCAATTAACATTTTTTATTTCAGTGAGATACTTTTGAGCTTATATCTTGCAATCCAATTCTAATGCAGCATTAAAAGAAAAGTCAGAAACATTTGTTTTAACTAACAGAAACTAAAGTGCCATTTGGTCAAAAAGTCTGGGTTGTCATTTGGGCTAGAAATAAGTGGTTTAAGTGGAGCATTCCAAGTGGATACACATAGTTTTTAAGTTCAACCAGTAAAACACAAACACTTATTTGCATGAAAATAATTGTATTAAAAACAGAATGAACAGGAATCTGTTTCTTGTTGGACATCCCACAGCCCAAGAAGGAGGTATTGGACAGACAGAAGGACATCAGGAAGAAGCCTGGGCATGGAACTCTCATCAATCCGGAGGCACAAAAAACCTCCCCGGTTGTTTGCAATTCAAACCGGTAACAATTAAATCCAGGGGGCAGAGGGAAGGTGCACTGGGGCCTGAAATGACAGCGATACAGGCAGGGCAAGAGTTAGGAGCACTGGGAGCTCCTGGATTTCTCATCCAGGTACAGACTCGGCCCAGTCTTGTTTAACTCAGGAGAACCGGCAAGTTCCCAGTTTGCAGCGACTCCGACGCACTGTCAGGAGCTGTAAATACGTTGTACTTGCTTGTTCACATTATTTGTGTGTTTATTCTTCTTCCTGGCAGTTCCACAGGGTTTGGGTCAGTCAGAGTGCTGTGAGTGCTTGGTGAATGGGATAAAACAGCTTCTGTCGCTAGTCACATGCATAAAATACCAATATCTCATCTTTAGCTGAACACATTACCCAGGTCTCTTGCGGAATGGATCTGCTAACCAGATTAGATGCCATTTGAAATCTCCGGAGAGCACTCCTAAATACATTACAGGATTTGCATAACAACAGCCAGTTTAAGTAGCACACAGAAGGAACAGATGATGATCCACAAAACAAATATGCATGTCTGAAAACTCCCTGCTCGCTGGTATTCATCCTGCACAGCATCACCCTCGGTGCGTATTCATCCTGCACAACACCATCCCACATCCCAGCAAGCCAACAGCATCCTCTGACTTCATCTCAGTGGTGCAACAATAACCTTAAATAATGTCTCTTCCAGATTAATCAGCAGGGATGGGAGCCCACACCTCCTCTGCACAGCCCAGGCTGACATCACAAGCGTGTGCAGTGTTTGGTGATGGACAAGGAGGTGGGAACCATCAGCATGACACACTGCCCTGTGCTGATGGAGAGGGCAGGGGTGCAGACAGCAGCAGAACAGCACAGCTGGTGGGTGACTCTGAGGAGCTGATGCCTTTGGATGATCCTAGGACAGTTTATGTGATCAGGCTGTAACAGCCTGGAGACTCAGGAGGAACTCACTATGCCCTGTGCAAGAAATGCAAAGAAGTGTCAGGGTTTCCATCAGCTCTGGTCCATTCTGCATCTTCTCTGTGTTGAATGTTTTTAAAAGACTTATGGAAGGTTCATTTTGTTGGTTCAGAGAAAGCCGTGATCCCCTGGCAGTCACTTAAATAAACCTTATGTTGGTTCTGGAGGCACACCCTGAGCTGCCACGAGCGTTGTGCCGTGGACAAGTGCCAGGGTGCAGAAGCTCCCGAGCCAGCAGCAGGTCCCAGCACAGAGCAGCGGGTGAGCAGCAGATCTGGGCATGGGCACAGCTGGAAAATGCCTGGGGAAACAGGGGTCAGGCATGAGACAGGGGCCCCAGGGCAGCTGCACGGGTGTGCCAGGCTGAGAATGAGCAGAATTTGAACAGAGCTGGGGAAAGTGCCCCAGATTTTATCTGGCTGTCGCTCAGTTCCACAAACACTACAATTATCTCCTCATCCAAAGGTACAGTCTTCTTTTCAAGGATAATGTACTGGAAAAGACAGTTTCACTGTGACAAATGACCATTTGCATGCAATTACACATCTGCCCCTTTCCAGATGTGGCTGGCAAATTATACACTCAGCTCAGGGACACAGCTGGGTGCCATCTCCAGCCCCACGTCCTCCAGGACTAACGAGAGCTGTGAAGAGTGAGGCTTTGATAGCTCAGCACATCCCACAAAGAGGCTCAGGTCATGCCTACAGCCGGGAACATGTAAATGAGACGACTCCCGTTTCAGTACCCGGCTGCCTAAGTGGAGAGTTGCTATTTTGGGTAGACCCAGAGGAGTCCCTGGTGTATTGAGAGCTTTAAGAGGACTGTCGTGACGGGCAGTTCTAACGAAGCCTCATCTGCAGAGCTCTTTACACAGATGTTTCACCAGCACAGAGAGCTGCAGGCTCCACATCAGGACCTTCTGATGAATCCAGGCCCAATTATCTGCCAAATGTTCTTCAGCTTTCCTCTGACTAGCACTAATGGACCCACTTACAGCTACGCATAAAAATTGGTCAGTGTTAAATTTGAAAAAATACTTCTCGGTGCATTCATGGGTGGGGGCGAGGCTGGGCTGGAATAGCAGAGGAACAAAAGGAGCAGCAGGACGCGGCTGGATTGGCAGAGCATAAAGGAATGAAATGTGAGAACACTGCAAAAGCCCCACTTGAAGTGACTATCAAATCGTGTTTACCAGGAAAACTGTGCAAGGGCTCTGGAACGCCCTTCTTCAACAAGCACCCACGCAGCGCTGCAGGCGAACAAAGCAGAGACAGAAAACAGATGGAGAAATCAGCAATGAAAGGGAACGTTTCCATCTCCCCTCCCAGTCTGAATAAGCACGTACAGGGACACGGTTCTTTGTGCCAAGCAGCCCAAACCGAAGCTAACGCCTGCTAGTGCTCTCTGTGGTTATTCTAACACTGCCTCGGGCTAGAACAGCGAGCAGAGTTGTTGGATGACGTGGGATGCATTCACAGCCCTCTGCGGGAAGTTTCCTGCTGGCAGCTTGGATCTCACTGCTCACAGGTATTTGGACTCACTTCGAGGGCCAGCGTGGAAAACACCACATCCGCCCACACATCACAGTCCAGAGTGCAGGCCCCTGACTGAATCTTTATTTTCCTTCCTCTGAATTTTGTTTGGGATCTTCTTTGTGAATATTTTGCTCAGTTCTGATTGTACATAAACTGGTTCATCATTTTCTGTTCCACCTCTGTGTCTCCCCTCACCTGGGCACGGGGGCTCTGCCATTCCCTTTCTGGTGCTGCACTTCTTTGCATCCAACTCTTTGCTCTTGCACAATGTTCTGGAGTTTCAGATTTCCCTGTTTGCCTCCTCACTCACATGACTGGAACACTTCCAGGACAGTATGTCAAACTCTACAGAATCATCAGGATTTTGTGCACGTTGTTCCTCTAGTGCCAGGCCCAAAGGGGCCGAGTCTGTACCAGCCCCTGCAGGAGCTGTAATGGTGAGGAAAGAGGCTGCTAAAGAGAAAGTGCTTGTTCTGACAGTGCTTTAGACAACTGCCTCCTGCCAAATAATCCCACGTTGTTTTCCTGAAGTGCTTTTAAAACTGAAATAGCATTGAGTTAGAAAGCTCACAAATGGTATTTGAGACGTAAGGGGATGGAAATTAGCAGCTGATACAAATTTCCTGTGAGCAGTTCACAGAATCGGGTTTGACAGAACTTCTAATCCGTAAGATAAGTGTGTTCATGAACATTTCAGCTGCCAGGTCATGTCACAGCAGAGAAATAGGAGTGCAGCAGGGTTTGAAACAAGCCAACTTTTGTTCAGGAGTCAGGGCAAGTGCAATAAGCAGCCAGAGCTGAGTGAATAATGAATCATTTACTCAGGAACTGTCAGTTCACTTTCTTCTCCAAATTGTCCTGGCTTCCTCCAGTCTATTCCTTACCAGAATAATGTGTGTGATGAAGTATCAGCTGTAATTCACTGGAGAGCTGTCCCCTGACATCACAAACAGCTGCAGTTGGGTCCAAAGGCCACGAGATCCATCATGTCTCTGGCTGAACGAACACAACCTCATGGCCCTTGGTTTCAAGGCCAGGACTCGTCCTCTGCTCTATGTGGGAGGAGGATCTCACTCACTGGACCCCTCATCACATCTCTGGAGCCCAAATCCCCAGGGGGCAGGGGGAACAGAGGAACCCAGTGAGCCACCCCCTCAAAAAGCCAATTCAACACCACTCTCCCTTGCATGGGAATCACAGAATCCCAGAATCAGTGAGGCTGGAAAAGACCTCCAGGATCACTGAGTCCAACCTGTGCCCGATGCCCACCTTGTCACCCAGCCCAGAGCACTGAGTGCCATGTCCAGTCATTCCTCGGACACCTCCAGGGATGGGGACTCCAAACCTCCCTGGGCAATCCATTCCAATGCCTGACGACCTTTTCTATGAAGAAATGCTGGTGGGAGCCTCTCAGTGGAAGTGACCTACCAGTAACAGCTTTAGTCCAGCACTCAGCCACAGCTTGGGGCCCAGAGGAACTGACCCATGGCAGCTGACCTGCCATTAACAGCAAACGCTTCCTCCCACCACTGCTGCTGTACCTGAGGTGCTCACTGATCTGATCACTTTATTATCTCCGGGTGCCCTACGAGTTCAATGTAGAATTCCACCCCATGTATTTATAGCTGGCTAATCACAGCTTAATTACCAAGGCTCAGCAGGCTCTTGTATGAACACCGAGGCTGAGGCGGTTCCACCAGGAAACTTTTTATGAGATAAGCAGAAGCATCAAATTATTCAAAATGTGTGAGAAAAACCTATTTAGTGTTAATTGGGACAATTACCTTTTTCCTAATTTGCATGTGTCATGAATATTAAAATCATAATAAAAAGAAACCCCTGTCTCTGGCTAACTGCTGCCCAAAGAGATGGGCTGTGGGGAGGAGGGGACAGTGCCAGGCTGAGGGGAGGACAGAGGGGCAGTGATGGCCTTCCTGCAGCTGCCAGCAGCCTCCAGCAGCCTCAGGGCATCACTGCTGGGCAGGGAAAGGGGAAACTTCATGAGAACAAAAACCCTAGGGAAAAACAGCAGCACCCACAAGGTGTTGGGGATGTTGATGGGACCAGAGGGTCTCTACTGGAGCAACTGGTTTAGTAGAAGGTGTCCCTGCCAACGGCAGGGGGTTAGAACAAGATGGGCTTTAAGGTCCATTCCAGCCCAAAAGCCATTCTATGATTCTATCCTGTGCAGCTCCCATGCCAGAGGCAGCTCCATGAGCCCCAGCTGCTCACACAGAAAGGGAGAGATGCCTTGAGAGCCTGCTGCTCCTCGAGCTGCAGCCCTACCTGGTGACTGTCCCGTGCACCAGTGACAGGCTCATCCCCTGAAATTCAGCTCCCTCTTCCCTGCACAGCCCAGTAACCGTTCTGGGTTAGCAGCCCTGTCTGTTGGGGTGGAGAGGAGGAGGAGCCTCCCACAGCCCTCACCTGCCAGCAGAGCTGGGGTGCTCCCCCAGCACTCTGCTCCTCAGCCAGGAACCCCTTCCCCACAGAACCAGGCAGCTCCTGCACTTGCAGGAACTCGGCTGACATTCGGCAGATATTAAGTTCTGTTAAGCCAAACATCAAGCTGTATTGACCCAGAGTTAAATATTGACAGAGGCGATGCCGGCACGATCCCACAGGCTGCAGCAGGACTTCAGGGAAAACTCTTTATCAGCTTCTGTGAGCCCTCAGATGCTGGAGTTTGCACATGTGATTGGATTGAGCAATGCCTGCCTGACCTTCAAGGAGCGATGCAGAGCAGGATTTTCTAATTCCTTCTGACTTTCAAGCAAAGAATCTTGCAATGTTATTTTCTTCTTACTGATAGTGATTACTGTTGCTGCTGGAAACACAGCTGGGTTACTCCAATAACCCCAACCCAGACCTCAGGCCTTTCCAGGAAGGGGGGAAAAGCCCAGTGCTTTCCAAAATACCTGAATACATTCCAGAAAGAACTTCTCCTGCAGATAATTGCACTCAATGACATGGAAACAAATCATAAAAATGATAGGTATTTAAACAGTTTTAAAAGCCTCATTTATAAGCCTCAGTGGTGTTTCTAAACACATGTCCTACAAAAGGAGAAGGGGAGAAGAAACACGTGAGGCACTGGCACAGGTTGTCCAGAAAAGTTATGGATGCCCCACCCCGGGGGCATCCCTGTTCCCTATCCCTGTTCCAGGCCAGGTTGAACAGGGCTTGGAACAACCTGGTCCAGTGGAAAGTGTCCCTGCATGTGGCATCTGTGATTCTACTAAATTCATTCCCATGACCCCATGAACTAAGGTATCACAGAATTGTAGAATGGTTTGGGTTGGAGACACCTTAGAGCCCATCTCATTCTAGCCCCTGCCATGGGCAGGAACACCTTCCACTACCCCAGGTTGCTCCAAGCCCTGTCCAACCTGGCCTTGGGCATCCAGGGGCAGCCACAGCTTCTCTGGGCAACCTGTGCCAGGGCATCACCACCCTCACAGGGAAGAATTTGTTCCCAATATCCCCTCTAACTGTGCCCTCTGGCAGTGGGAAGCCATTCCCCCTGTTCTGGCACACACTCCTGTCAGCTCCTCCAGGACCAGGTGGGCTGGCAGGGCTCATGGGGCTCTGGGCTGCAAACCAGCCCACCCCACTGCCCCCCCCACCCTGTGTCATAATTCACTGCTCCTAAAGAAGCATAACAGAGCTATTTACAGCAGCCATTAAATAAGACAATATTTCAGCATTGATTTTGTGTCCTTCCCACTAGTGCGCACAGCTTTTGATAACTCAAACCTTATGGATTTTTCTATAAACAAAAAATTATCCCCTGCAGCAGGCACAAACGTTGGCTGGTTACAGCAGGGACAGGCCCTGTCCGTGGGGCTCAGTGGGGCAGGATAGACACAACTCCTGCATTTGTGGCTTCTTTGTCCAGGGATCAACAAGAAGCCAGAAGAAGATGCTTGAGAATCAGCAATGATACGCTGTGATCTCTGCCGACCTTTCAACTGCCCAAGAAACACTCTTTGTTTACTTTATTTATTTCTATTAATTTTTTTTACCAGAGAATGTAGTGACAGGACGAGGGGGGATGGCTTCACACTGAGAGAGCAGGTTTAGATGGGATATTAGAAAGAAATCTTCCCTGTGAGGGTGGGCAGGCCCTGGCACAGGGTGCCCAGAGAAGCTGTGGCTGCCCCTGGATCCCTGGAAGTGTCCAAGGCCAGGTTGGACAGGGTTTGGAGCACCCTGGGGCAGTGAAAGGTGTCCCTGCCATGAACAAAATGAGCTTTAAGGTCCTTCCAACCCAAACCATTCCATGATCCTGTGATTCTGTGAAATTCTAACTCTACACAGGGGATAGCAGCTCAGTGTCCAAGGGCCCAGGCACTCTGAGCCAAGGGGCTCTGCTCGGGCAGGAGGAGCCTGTGGATAAAGAGGGAAGCAAAGATCCTCCTTTAATGGGAAATGTCCTGCCTCCCTCCACCCTGCTGTAAGCCACAACGTGTCAGCACCTATTTCCACAGTGTGCAAGGGTTGCAGGAGCCTTGTTCTGACTTCCTACACAAAACACTCCGGGGTTCCCCACAAATACACAACCGGAGCGTGAAAAAAGGGGTTGCAAAACTAAAAACTCAAGTACAGCCAAGGGAGGGAGGCTGTGATTTGTAGGGGGGCTCTCTGGGGCTCAGCTTTGCAATGACTCCATGTGGTGACAGACCAAACCAGTGGTGGCATCTGAAGGCACCCTCCATCCCTCTGCATCAACCCACAGTCCCTCAGCTTTTTGCTGCATTACACCGAGAACACACATGAGAAAATGCCCTTTTCTGTGCCTAGCTGGAGTCTGCCCATTTTAATCACCTGAGCTCCTGAACAGCATCATTCGCTTCAGGGGGGGCAGAAACCAGCTCCCAGTCCATGGGCACTGGTGCAGGAAATTAAGACGAATTCAGTGGCTGCGCACAGGGAGTGGGAAGAAAATTATACATCTTGGTCTCATCTCATGTGTCTGTGGAATATTAAATAAATAAATAAATTTGAACACACACACACCCTCCAGCCAGAAATATTAGAGAAACCCTCGATGCACAGAGCAAGGGGAGGATTGGTGGGTGGGGCAGCGATTTTGTTATGCTGGCAGTGGGCTCCTTTCCTCTCTGCCCCAAGGCAGCATCCCCTAACCATCCCCTCATGGGACCCTTTATGTCTCATTCACAGTAAATGAGAGGCTCTGAGGGGTGGTTCAGCCGTGTCCAGCCCTGCAGGACCCTCAGCATCCAAGGATGTCTCCCCACCACAGGCCTGGCAGGAGAGCTGAGACACCAACACTTGGTGTACAGCACTGAGCCTATTAATGTTCTTGTTTGGGTGTTTGCAGACTGGTTTGGGTTTTTGGCTGGCTGGCTTGGATCACAAATCCCTGACTGTGACAGGAATGATTGCTGAAAGAATAGTGAGTTAAAATTAATAAAACAATAGTAAATTATAAAGCAGCCTTGCCGGGTGATTTTATAAAAACAAAGAGGTCAGGGAAGTGATTGTGCTGGTCACAATAAATATTTTCCTGGGTGATGACATTTGTGTACTGAATTTATTCCAAAACAAAAATTACTTTTTTTTTTTTTTTTTTTAACAAAGAAACCAGCTCATGGATCAGTCACTGAACGAACAAACCTTTAAGCCCACTCAGACTTCCCGTTCCTTAACAAGGCCAAGTAGAGGCAATACAGGCTTCTACAGCCCCCCAAATTCAGTGTCAGTTTGTCTGATTCTTTGTCATTTTGTTCTAGTCCAAGTCCATTCGAAGGAGTTCCAGGAGAAACAATGGGCAATATCCAGCCAAAATCTAATGGGGAAACCAGGCTCCTTCCAAAGGCCAGGTGTGAGACAGGCAGTAATGGATTTCACACCTGACTCATGTGCAGTTTGTGTCAGGCTGAGGATAACTCAGTGATAACAGTTTATCAACGTGAAAGGTAATGGCAACCACCAGAGCCAGGCTGTATCTCTGTGTGTTGCTCCAGGGCACTGCACCTCCCGATTCCAGGCCATTCCAGGCCATTCCAGGCCATTCCAGGCCAGCCTCTCCCTGCCTTGGTCCCCATCTGCACAATCTGCTGCAGGCAGGAGTCACGGTCCTGCACTAGCACAACACCTTTTACTGCTCCACACACATGAGCCTTCTGCAATCCCCATCCCAGGAAACTGCAGGACTCAGCAGCAACGGGCCCCTGTTTCAGGCAGCTTGGAAGGAAGGTTTCATACCAGCTCACTCCCAGGAAACCCCTCCAGAGAAGCAAAAGTCACCCCCAATTTCAACTGCACTCTTGATGTAAATAATACAAATTTCCTTTTACACATAGAAAGGAATCTGGGAAACTGCTCAGAGATCTGCAAGACCTGTGCAGCAGCTGGATTAGCAGTTCATGCCTTTGTGAAAGGATTAGCAGGATTGCACTGAGCTGAGGGTTAATTTGAAAATAAATTTGCATCTCTGAGATGCATAATGCAAAGTCCACTATGCACGTCCCGCAGCTTCCCAACTCCCTCTGTCAGATGTGTGCTTCAAGCACTGCAAAACATCAGGGATTACCTCCACCAGGGCCTTGTTCCAACAATACAGAGCTCTCAAAATTACGGATTTCAATCTTCACAGCACCGTGGGCTTCAGGAAACAAAGTGATCCAGCCCAGACAGCATCAGCTGGAAAAGCTCTTCTCTGATGTCTCTCTGTGGAACCCAGTCCCTGCCTGCTGTGACCATACACAGTGAAAACCACCCAAAACTCGCCCTGACCAAAGCCCTTTGCAGCAGCAGTGACACATGTGACAAGATGCTGCTCCTCCTGCTCACACCCATATGCAAACCCAGCAAAGTGTATAAATAAATAGCTGGTGTCACACGATTTATCTCCATTTGTCAGGAGTGACAGGATAACTCACTCGTGACTCCCCTGTTCCATCTTCTCCTCATTCATGAAGATTGATGCTCCTACAGATATTCCCCATCATGGATTTTTATAGCCTGCAGGATGCAGGAGTTCCGTGTTTGCTGGGGCTGCGGCAGCTGCTGGGGACCCAGGGCAGCCACGGGAGCAGCACCCACAGGGTCCCAGCTCGTGGCTCCAGGGCACTCGCCCCACCTGCACCTCCCAGGGCTTGGCTTATTTTCCCTCTGCATTACAGTGATTTCCAGAGCTTTGCTGCAGCAACTACGTATCAGCACGTGTTCCCCATCCCACTGTCCAGCCCTGCCTCAGCCCAGCCCCAACCCTCTATCAGGGCTGGGATAGAAGTGCCCGGGGTGCTGAGGGCAGGACAGAACTCCCAAGGATGCTGGAAGCAGGGCAGAACTGCCAGGGATTGCTCAGGGCAGGACAGGGCAGGCAGGTTCCACCCAGAGCTCCCTGCCTCCTGTCCCAGCCCTCCAGTTAGCACACAACTTCACTGGATCAAGGCCAAAAGAACCAGCATTCCCAAGGAGTTCCTCGAGCTGTCCTGGCTCTGCAGGCTCCAAGGTCTCACCCTGCGTCTGCTTGGTCCAGTGGGTTTGGAAATTACTACAAAATCTCCTTATTTCAAACACAGCCAGTGGTAAGGAAGCACATTTCAAGACTTCCTTATGGTCTGACCATATCCCCAGGGCTTTCCATGCCCGGCGTTATGATTGTCAGGGACACAATGGAATTAACAAGCAGCCTGATCTAACACACACCTGTGGAACAACAGCAGCAGGTGCTAGGTGGCACGAGGGGCACAGCACCTTCTGCAGCCTCACAGGGGCTCCATGGGCTCCGAATGACACCAGGGCCCCCTGATCTCCCCCAGGGCTCTGTGCCAGCCAGAACTCAGAGTTCCAGCGCTGCTACCTGGCAAGAAACATTTGAAATTCCCTGGAGAACAGAATGATCTTAAGGCTGGCATAAAGGATAATGACAAGATTACAACTCACATAGTGAAAATAATAATGAATTAAGGTGATGGTATTTCCCAATCTTATTTCCAGCCTGAATGAATTGAATTGGTGCCAATTTCTTTCCCTGCTGCTGGGCTGGTAGATGGGATTCTGCTATGGATGGAGAGTGCTGCCTGCAGCTCCGAAATGGGACAAGGTGGCAACATTTATATTACTAAGTTGGAGACAGGATCCTTGGAATTATAAATAAACCAAAAGTTCAAGTGTCAGTGTTGTAAATATCACCAGGAAACTCACCTAAATATTGATTTATTCATTACATTAAAAAAACTAACAAACAGAACTTTCTTCCTCTCCCTTGAAAACTTTCTGCAGGCCTCAAAACATGCCATCATCACTTACTGTGTTATTTTTTTAAGCAGATAGATATTTTTAATGCCACATAAACAGGGATTGGCACAGTCATCTGGCTCTTGCCAGGCCTGGTTCATGAGCTGCTCCCACTGCTCAGTCTGGAATTTTACCCATTCTCTGCTTCACCCTTACCCTCCTCCTCAATATTTTAGATTCAGATTTTCTCTATTGCTAGATCAGTACATACAGCATGCTCGCTCTTTTCTGGAGATGATGGACTGGGACGACAGTGATGTGTACAAAGTCAGGACAACCCCCTCCAAGGGAAAACCAGGATTGGGAAAATACACATTTCCAATAAGATTGCTGCACCCGACCTCGGTAATAAACATCCCAACAGTAAATGTTGGGCGTTAATTTGGCGGTGAGGATTGATGGTCATTAACCCCTCCTGAAGAAGTGCTGCGAGCAGCTGGAGCTGCCACCCCGAGCTGGCTCACCCAGGCCTGGCTTCACACTCCTGCTGATAGCAAAATGTCTTACAGTTAAGTTTTATTTAAAGACCGCTGTGGACCAATTCAGAATCAGTCCTAAACCCGTGTAACAAAACAGATGATAACTATTGATTTATCTTTGCTGCAAACTTGGAGACACCCATTTCAATCCCAAAAAATAACACCCCAGGACACGGGATCACGAGCGGGTAAAGTTCAGCGTGAACACTCAGTAACAGTGGGCATGATGAGCTACCAGATCTCTCCTCAGGGCCACAGACAACTGTCTCAAACTATGGGAGTGTTTTCTACACCTCCTGGGCCAGGGATTCGATCTGAGCTTCCACACCCGCGATGTCAAAGAGGACACCCTGCTCTCCCGAGCCCCCACGCAGCCTCCCCTCACACGGTCTGCGGTGGCTTCGCACTGTGATTCTTTTGCAAATGACATAATTCTCTGAACAACGGTATAATAACATTGTTCTTTATTGCCAACAGCCACCCACAAATGGAAAAGACCTTGAGCTGCGAGAGGTGGGAGGCAGCGAGAGCTCCCTCCTAAAGAAAATAAGGCATTTACCTTATAAATATAAAATGATCAAATAAAGCAATTAGTGCAGTATTGCACATATAGAGAGTGATTCACCTCTAATTGGGTTGTTCTCAAAGCAAATTAACTTTGAAATGAGGAATGTTAAAAAGATTTTAAAAAAATATGGAATCCTAATTACTGCAGGGGAAGGAGCTGGGGGAAGTTTAGCCCAACAGCAGCACAAAAGTTCAGGGAAACAGCGACACAATGCCCATACCTTCGCTGCTTTATTGTTAAAAACAAGATGATCAGAGGGCTGGAGCACCTCTGCCATGAGGAAAGGCTGAGACAGTTGGGATTGTTCAGCCTGCAGAAGAGAAGCTTTGCAGTGACCTAATTGTGGCCTTCCAGTGGCTGAAGGGAGCTGTAGGAAAGATGGAGAGACACTGTTTACGAGAGCCTGGAGTGACAGGACAAGGGACAGTGGCTTCCCACTGCCAAAGGGCAGGGTTAGATGAGATACTGGGGTGAAATTCTTGGCTGTGAGGGTGGTGAAGCCCTGGAACAGGTTGTCCTGAGAAGCTGTGGCTGTCCTATCCCTTGAAGTGTCCAAGGCAAGGTTGGAACCTGGGATAGTGGAAGGTGTCCCTGCCCATGGCAGGGGCTGGAACTGGGTGATCTTTCAGGTGCCTTCCAACCCAAAGCATTCCATGATTCTATAGTTCTATGAATGGCTTAAAACCTACTTCTTCCTCCATGAAAATGTGCCTCACTCCCAGCTCACTGGTCTAAAGCAGTTTCTGGCACACAGTTTTAAGTTTTAAGCTGGACACCTCTTGTGCCCCGCAGGGTCCCTGTGATGTGCCAACCCCAGCTGTGCCCCCATGTTGGGGTTTTAGGAGTTCTCCTAGTTTTTTTCTGTTAAAGGAATTTTCCCCATATGTGTTGCTAGGGGGACAAATTGCTGGGTACGTAAGAAAAACAAAGAGCTACCCATTGAGGGTGGGGTGCATCTGGCTACTCTTTTGTTTCACCTGGGTGCGTGGGAAGTCAGTTCGGAGAGGGAGGCTGTTTTTCGTCGGCTGCTTTTCCTTCTGCGGAGAAAGACCCCAGGATCCCTGGCCCACCTTCCCTGCCCAGCTGGAGGCGGGGCTGCGGCTGCCCTGCGCCCCCACTGCTTCGAGGCCTTGCTACGCTGTAGCCCTGCTCACCCTGCCTGCCCGACCTCTGCAGGGTTCTCCGTTTGGATACATCTCATCTGCCACCTAGGATTTGTGCTCGTCCCTGCTATTCCAGCCTGCCGTTCCATCCTGCTGTTCCCGAGGGTCCAGTCGGACACCGGGATCGGCTGCCCAGTGGTTTGTGAAATCTTTGTTCCACCCTTCCCCGGGATCCCAGGGCACCGGTGCCGCGTGTTCCCCGAGCTCGCTCCGGAGCGCCCCCTGCAGCCGCGGGGGAACCATCGCACCTGCCCTGCTCACCGGGAGCCGCCAGCGCCCCTGCCGGCTGCGAGCGGAACTGCACCCGAGGGGAAAGGGCCTGACAGCTGAGAAGGCTGGGACTGGGTTTGGGATTGTTTGCTGTTACTGCCAGAGTTATTGCTGTTTGTTCGCCCTGTTATACACATATAGATATATAATAGTAAAGAACTGTTATTCCTATTTCCCATATCTTTGCCTAAAATCCCTTGATTTCAAAATTATAATAACTCGGAGGGAAGGGGGGTCGCATCTGCCACTCCAAGGGAGGCTCCTGCCTTCCTTAGCAGACACCTGTCTTTCAAACCAAGACACCCCACAGCAGTCCTGGCCCGGGTGACCCGGGACAGCCCCTCAGTGGGGACCAGGAGGGTCTGAGATTCTGTGTGCTTGGAACAGGGCTGGAGGTCCCAAACCCCACCTCACCCCCAGCCCCACACCCATTCACATTCTCCAGTACCAGTGCCAGGTATTGGATTTGATCCAATCCATACCTGCAGCAATTCTGCTCCTTGACTGTTCCGAGTGCAGTTTATACATCTGCTCGCTGCTGAAATTACATTGCCTACGGCTCTTTATTGATGGACTGGCGAGGTAATTAAAAAGGAGGCTTTTCAGAAAAATCCTGTCTAAACATTGGGAGAAAAATCCATATGAATACTCTTTCAACTCGGAGAAGGACAGAGGAGAACATCCTCACAGTTACAATGATGTTCTCAAAAAAAGTCTATTAAACTGGGTAGTGTCACATATCTGATCTATCATGAATGTATTAATACGGAATCGTTTTTTTATAAATATTAATAAGAGCTAACATCTAAAGAAGGAGCCTGGGACTTACATTCTTAATTAATCCAAAATTCATATCACCTCTAAAAATACATATGCATTTCATTATTTTAGGCCAATGCCTAAGAGCAGATAGTTGTAAAAACACCCATCAGAAATGAAGGTACAGAGACACCCCACAAATTCCTTCAGTCCCTGTCTTAGCTTTTGCCGTGGTCCAAGGAGCATCATTGCTCCAAGGAGAGAAACAGGCAGGTTTGGCTCTCAGGGAAAATGATTCTCAGGTGAGGAGAGGACAATTACTCTGCTTTTGTTTAAATCATTGTCCCTATTCCTGTTTCATTCCTTCCACTGAAGTTTTCTTCAGGTAGCTCACCCCCTAACAAAGCTTGGGGAAGGTTCAAACCTCTCTTTTCAAATATTTTGCAGACATGAAACATTTTCCTGCCAGTTGATGCTGGCCATTGTCTAGAATTTGTGCTCATTTCTCAAGGATGCTTTTAAAAACCTTGTGAGAATGAGTTGCTCTGGATAATGCAGAAGCCCAAGCACAATGGCAAAAATTCCACCTTTAGTCACCGGCTGCAATTTAGAATTCTCCAGCTCAGAAGAGCTATTCCCATTAAACTGGGGCACGGCTTCATGTGAATGCTTTATAGTCTCTTTAAAACGGGATGATGTGGGCTTAACTCAGCTCAGTTGGGACCAAAAAATAAAAAGGCACTTCGTGTGTGACCAAAAGTGGAGCATCCTGCCTTCAGTGCACACTGTTTGGGAACAGCTCATCCTGGCAAAGGGCTCCGGGCACTCTCCAGACTCCTGTGGGCAGGGCCTTCCCTTCCCCAGCCTGAGGGGCTGGTTCAGACCCTCTGCTAATCAGCAAAGACAGCAATTAAAAATAATACTATAGAAAAACTTTTGCTCTGTGGAAAGTTGGTGGGCATGAGACAGGGTGATGTTTTTCCACTAACACAAAAGTGTAGCAGATGAAAGAAGAAACTGGGGCTAAGTATTATAAATTAGTGGTTTATCAGCATTTATTAAACCCTCTGAGCCTTGGCTGCACACAGCTCAGCTGCTCAGGTCTGGGACTCCAGAACTGCAGCCTGTGACCAGACTGATCCACAAGGAATTTCCCTCTCATTAACGTAAATCCAGTGGGGACACCTGAGAAGAAATAATAACTTCTTTGTGTCATTATTAAAAGGATTACAAAGACACTATTATGGCACAGTGTTTTACCGCTAAATGATTTTAAGACTGGCCTTATAGATCTTTCTCCATTAATCAATAAGATAAAATACTAATTACAACCACAGGAAGGGGTTCGAGTGAATGTGGAGCTGCTCTTGGAGGAACAGCAACATGTTAAATTATGGGCTGTTCATGGAGAGCAAATATGCTGGGAAAGCCTTGATCTGAATTATGTGGCTTTGCTCACATTTTATACAGCCCTGGAGTTACATAAAGGATACACCAATAGCAGCTGCTTTCTCAAAGGTTTGGTGTCTCATGCTTTTCATACCCACACATACATTTTTATGTTATTTCTGTGAACAGACAGGACACAAAGAACTTGAATTTATCAGCTTCCCATAGCATAAGTGCAGGTAATGCACAACTTAATTCATGCACCACCCCAACAACAGCCATCATTCAACAGCTCCTGGTTCATGGGAGTCCTGAGCTGCAGGAGCAGCAGCAACACTGAGGAGTCACATCTAATCAACACTTAAATATTAAAAGTTATTAAATCATTATATAAGTAAACTTAATAGAAACTGAACACAGCAGAATGAAGCATAAATACTTTTTTCTTATTTGGCCAGCTGCTGAATTTCTATATAGGTTTTATTTCAAGCAAATGCAGGATTTGGTGTTTAAAAATTAAATTCTCCCTCTGCATGAGTCAGTGCCTCGTTAACGGGTGACCTACTTCGCCGGCAGCCCTGCATTGTTTCGCTCTCCGGTCCCCATTGATCACATTTTTGCTGCAAGCACAATCTTCAAGACCTTCCTCCTGGGTTCACATTTAACTCATCTCCTGCATTTTTCACGGGTTATTCTAAAAGGCACTTTCACACTCTCACCCCACACAGAAACTGATGCCTTTTAGATGCCGATTGAAACGTTCTCCCCGTGCTGTCCCTGTCCCTGTCCTATTATGCCTAATCCTTGTTAGAAGTGCATTCAAAGCCATTTATGAGGCAGGAATACATAAAGATCAGTTCATCAAACCGGATGCTTGGAATTTACAGACACTTAAACATTGTACTTTCTATCAAAACCTGCCACATAATTAAACATGCACATCAGAGGTGGAACGAGCTCCATGGCAGCACTGTAATTCATTATCTCCGTAGATCCTGGCATTTCCTGAACACTTGAAGGTGCATTTGCCTTCATACCAGATTGCCCACATCAAACAAGGTAGCAAGGAGAGCAGGAGGAACTGGGGAAAAATGCTCTTAACAAGCTTTCCTCCCTGCTGGTCAGAACATCAGCGCCAGGGAATAATCCTTTGTGGGGTCTATTTCCCCCTGGATAGAGAGCCTGGATTTGGTCAGGGGTGGGGTGTGTTCATGATAAAACATTAATTAAAAAAAAACAACAACAACAAAACCAGACAAAAACCCAACTAAATTCCTTTTAATACCTGTTTGGCTTCTTTACAAAAAGATCAACAGTGAGATTATTCTGAAAGCAAGTAAACAAAGCCCAGGAACCACCAAATCTCCATTCTTGCAAGAACTGCCCCATCCCGAGGAGCTCTCAGCAAGGCCAGGCTGGACAGGGGTCTCAGCAACCTGTTCTGGTGGAAGGTGTCCCTGTCCACATCAGAGGGGTGGAATTACATGATCCTTAATTTTCCTTCCAACCAGGCCATTCTACAATTCAATGATTCCACTGCAGGCAATGCCCAGCTTTTCACTCCTTCAGGAGGTGAGGAACAGGGTGGGACTCCACCACCCCAATGAGACTGCCCAAAATTGAGCTGGGAGATACAACCTGTCTGTGTTTGCAGTTTGTAACTTCAAGGAGATCACTAACTCCAGCGATCCTGCAGTGAAGAGGGATGTGTTGCTTTCTGTTTCACTCCATCAACAGCTCCTTAGTGAAGTCTATTTACAAATGACACTTGGAACATTTCTCTGAGATTCCTCTGAAAACCATTCCTGGTGATCTTTCTGAGCCACAATTAGTGTGAAGGCCAGCACTGCAGTCACGGGGCTGTTACATCTGCTAAATGCCACTTTCTTAAATTTTTCTAAGGACCTTTTTATGTCCTTCTACGTTTCTCTCCTTGGTATTTCAACAAGATGCCCAGAGTCTCTTAGGAGAAAAGAGAACTGAATACTTATTCTGTAGCACTTCAGAGAAGTGGTCTCCAGAACCCCTCACCTCTACACCTCTGGAGACAGAACTAAATGTCACCAAGGAATCTCTCCTCTCTTGAGGCAAATTAAACAGAGGTTGGTCTCAGTTGCACATTTGACAGCTGCCATTCAAACTTCCAAGAGATCTTTTCTCCCCAGCTTCATGTGACACTTCATACTCTGCTGAATTCCCCACAGGTCAATGCCACCCACTGCTGTGACACCAACAGGGTTGGAGAGGAAATGTCCCAAATCCTGAAGGAATGTCACAGTCATGCTGGGACCAGACTCTGCATGGGCAGGACTGAGGGAAGGATGCCCTGGACCTGCTGCTGCCCAGTTCATCAGGTCACAGGTGCTGATTCTTGTACGAAATTCCATTTCCATTACCACACAGTAAGTTTTCCTTCTCTTAAAATGTTCGTTTCCGAAACAATCACTTTCCAAAGCCACTGTAAAACCCATCCTTTTTAAGTTACAATTGCTATTTACAATTTCCTAACTTTGCAAGTGTTAAGACCATTGTTTTACTGAGCTCTTTTTCCTTCTTTTTTGCACGGAATGATTGCAAGGCAGAACAAGATACACCCTCTCACCACTGAGTGTGTCCTGTTTACTCTGTACTGTGCCTGTTCTTACCGAAGGAAGTTACTTCACACTTAAAGCCCTTGAAATTCAGGAAGCTCAGCCCTGAGGGGTGACACAGTGGGCTTTTTCCTGCTTGACTTTTGCACAAGACAGCACCAAGAACACGCAGCTCCTCCAACAGTTCCTCCAGCAAAACGAAGGAGGCAGCTTCATCTGGTGCCCACATTTACTCTGGAACAGAAGCTACACTTAGCACCTGACTGGCACTAATTGATAGGGCCTTGCTCTCCTGCCTACTGTCATTAGGAATTATCTGTGTCCTGAATAAAATGATTGAATTTGCCATGCTCTGTCCCACTTCTGCAATGTATCTTCATCTTTTTTGCATTCATTTCCAAAAATTAATTTAAAGAAAAATTACGAAACACAGCTCATACCACATTCTTCGTGTCCTTCCCGTATGTCCTTACAGATCTGTTGAAATAATATCGGCAGAGGTTTTTAACCAGCTGGTTGGTAGCACCTCTGAAAAGTTAATGCCCACTGAAGAAGTTAAGTGATGTGACTGGGGCTGGAAGCTGCAGGAGCATTTCCTCTGGGCTCTGTGCTTGTCCTTGAAAACAATTTCTGTTAGGGACATTCTGTGCCTGTTAGTATACAAACCAAATTCATATATTTGCAAATGATGCAAAGGTTTCTTCCGGTGATTACTCCATCCTAGTAGTGTCCTTGGCAATCTCCCCTTGCAGAATATATAGCTCAGCCTGCAAGTGCCAGGGTGACAAAGCTGGAGCTCACACTAATGTGGCAGATCAATCACTTGACTGAAAGATACACAGACACAGAAAAGGTGGTTTATATCTGTCATATTCAAGGGTAAACTTGCAGCACTTGAGAAGGCTGCTCAGATAACTCTGCACAGCCGACAGTGTTGCTGGCCTCGGTGTCTAATCAAAAGAAAAATATGTTGTCTATTTAACAATACCAACAGTTTTGAGACTCCTCAGAGCAGTTAACCTGTGCGCAGCGATCAAAGGCATTTGAAGTTTGGCTAAGAACTAACTCAGATGATTGAAACCCCACGATGTAAATTTTAGTCATTGAAAAGTCAAGCTGAGCCATCAAACAAAAAATAGTGTCTCTATCCTGACATATCAGGGAATAGACATTGTACTTTCCAGGTGATAAACTACTGGGGAGCACAAGCTTCTGAGCAGGAGAAACCTTCAGGCTTTATCCTGCAGCCTGCATACATCAAAGGGAAAGTTCAGACAAACTTTATTTTAGGGTGTTTGGAGTTGAAGGTCATGCTGCATTTCACCAGGATGAAAAATTCTTATTTCTCCTGGAAAGTTCTCAAATAACATCTTGTGAGTGATGCTGCAATTGTCTACCCTGAAATAAAGACACAACACAGAGCTGATCTGAGCACCCACTTCTACCAGCAAGGACTAAGAACCTGTTGAACAGAAACCTACAGAAATGGCTCCATCAGCATCTTTCTTTCAAACAAAAGATGTTTTAAATTGTAGCATTAACAGAAAATCTCTTTGTAGGAATTTTTCTATTTTTTTCCCAAACTTCAGGCCATTTGCAGTGTTAGCAGCAGAGACATGAGAGCCAGGGCTGGGTGGCTCCTTGCACGGGTACCCGAGGGCATGTAGGGTCCTCTGTACTATTTTTTTCCGCTAAGGGAAAAGGGGACCAAGGTAACACAGCAGTGTTCATGGGAGTCTGTTTTCATTCCCTCTTCCTGCAGTAACCCCTTCATTCCCAGCCCTGTTTCTGCCACATCTGGCAGAGTACAGATGTCAAACTCTTGTTGCAACTGACTCCTCGAGAAGAGTCAGGAGACAGAGGAGAGAGAACAGCAGTACTACAGGGTGGAAGCCTTTAGCTTGTGCTCTGAGCTTTCAGCAAACACCAGAGAACCTCCAGGGGACAGGAACTGAGTAAGGAGGGATGCAGGATGGAGTAAGGAGGGATATGGGATGGAGTAAGGAGGGATGCAGGATGGAGTAAGGAGGGATGCGGGATGGAGTAAGGAGGGATGCGGGAGGGAGTAAGGAGGGATGCAGGATGGAGTAAGGAGGGATGCAGGATGGAGTAAGGAGGGATGCGGGATGGAGTAAGGAGGGATGCAGGATGGAGTAAGGAGGGATGCGGGATGGAGTAAGGAGGGATGCGGGACGGAGTAAGGAGGGATGTGGGATGGAGTAAGGAGGGATGTGGGATGGAATAAAGGAGGGATTTGGGATGGAGTAAGGAGGGATGCAGGATGGAGTAAGGAGGGATGTGGGATGGAGTAAGGAGGGATGTGGGATGGAGTAAGGAGGGATGTGGGATGGAGTAACAAGGGGTGCAGGACAAAGTAAGGAGGGATGCAGGATGGAGTAAGGAGGGATGCAGGATGGAGTAAGGAGGGATGTGGGACAGAGTAAGGAGGGATGCTCCAAGAGCAGGCTGAAGTCCAAGCCCACACCTCATTGCCCAGCAGAAAATCCAAACACAAGAGGTACCTCCCTGACAGGGATCGATGGGCAGCCCCAGTTAATTCAGCTGAACGTGGCACATCTTTCCCTTACAGCTGGGAAAGCAGCTTTTGTTCCATTATCCGAGGGCACACAGGGAGCTTCTGAAATATAATTATGCCAGAGCCAAAGTCGAGGCTCCAGGAAGGTTGTCAATAATGTGAAGGTTTGAGTTTGTTTCTCAGGACAGTGTTGACACCTGGCTGACACGCCCTGGGTGGCTCCTACTCCTCTCTTGCTGAAGTTATTTTTGAACACTCCGCAGTTTAAAGAAGCATTAAAGAAACTGAATACTGAGAGAATTGGGTCCTTTCCTGGTTTGGTGCTTTGTGGTGGTGCAAGTGGCTGCAACCACCCTGACTACTGAGGGCACCACCAGGAGCAACATTTGGTGGTCAGGCACCGAGGTTTAACAACTCACTCCGGTCAGGGTGAAAAACCATAATCCCCCAGTTCTGTGATCTACATGTTCTTATGTGATTGGTTCATGTTTTCCCCTCCCTATTTTATGTATAAAGTTGTAAATATTCATTTATCTTAGTTAATATGTATAAGTTCTAGAAGCTTCTATGTTACTCGACACCCCATTGGTTCCTTCCCTAAGTCCTTCCTACGTGTTAATCCCATTGGTTTTCTCAACTTCAACCCTGCCTCCTTCCCTTAATCTCATTGCCTGTATCCCTTATCCCCGCCTTTCCATCCCCACTATAAAATCCCTGGACACCCTGAGATTTTTGGCTCCTTGTTCGTGGTCCTTTCATGAGTCTTTGTTCCTGGTATCTTCCCAATAAACCTTCTCCGTGGAATCCATACGAGGAGTCCCCTCCCTCCTTCTTTGCCTCTGCCTGCGTGCTCTCAAATCCGGCTCAGAGACAGCTCCCTCGGGTGAGGAGCTCACCCACTCCGTGTATTTTTGTGTTAGCCACCTTGAACCAGAGGGGTGCAGCTAGATCTCCAGGCTCCTCCGTGGCTAGGGCACAACCCTCAGTGCTTATCACAAGAGAAAAGACAATTAGCAGCTGTTAAATTCCACTGCAGTTTGTCAGCTTTATTATTCATTATTTAATAAATCTTTTTGCGTTATTAAGAAGGAGCAGCTGATACCCCAGTGGTGAAGCATGACCTACTTGGACATGTGATTAGGTGCTGCCTGAGTTAATTTGCCTTAAAACTATTCCAACTTAAAGCTGTGTCTCTTAAGAACCCCATCCTGCAGTTCTAGCATCAGTGTACAAAACATTAAATTACATCAAACTTTCCTCACACCTCAGGAAAAGCCCAGAGTCCCTGGGAGCTCCACACAGATTAGCAGGAGGTGGAGTGCCAGGTTAGATCTTCCATTTCTGACCAGTGGTAAAGTCTTCAAACTGGGAAGGCACAGTGGGTGATGATTGCTGCAGGTAACAGGAAGGACAGACAGAAGAATCAAAATCCTGCAGGATCAAGAACTTTCCACACAGAAATTAATTAAAACGCCAGCATGAATTGATCAAATTTCATACATGCACATGCTGTAACACAGAAAATAACTTCGAGAGCAAATAGTCAAATAAAAACCTTTAAAACCTCTTCCAGTATCTGTATTTTTCTTTGTTACAGTGACCTCCAGAGGTACCAGGTAACAACTGAACTTCCCAAGTCGGAAGCAGGAGTTCACTCCCCCAGGATCATCCCTGCAGCTCTGGGCTGTTCGAGATAACGGGTTTTATATGGGAAGGGCAAGATGGAAATTCCACTGGGGAGCACGGGGAGAACCATCTGCCTGCAATTCGTGTTGGCTTTAATCAATACCTGAAGGTTCCTCCCTGCGGGCCCGCGGAGCATTGCTCGTCCCACCCACGGCCGGCAGCGCTGCCCTGTGGGGTGACCCCCGCTCCCCACGGCAGCAGCCCCTGGATCGAGGCCTTGTGAGCCGTTTTCTCAGTTCCTCAGATAAATCTGGGCTGTGTCATCACATTTCCCTCCAGCCTGAATCCTCACCAGCTTCACAGCCAGGTACTGAGCTGGCTGCCAGCAGCCCATGATGAACACACAACCTCTGAGCGTGGTGGGCAGATTTGTATGAGACAACAACAGAGATAGAACAGGGTTCTGTCTCTGCATCACCCTCGCAGCTGAGACCCTTTCCTGACAATTCTGCACAAAACGTTGCGGTGGCTTGGGACAAACTTTCCAGACCCACAAGGGATGAAGTTATCTGCAAGGCTTTCCCCTGTCGAGGAGCCAGCCTGATCCCACGGTGTGCTGGAGCTGGTGTGCCTTCGCCACCGTCACTGCTGGCCACAGGAGCGCACAGACAGGATAACGAGCGCGAGGGATTCTCACTCCAGCTCCTGCCACAGCCACACAATTCCATCCACGTTAACTGAATGGCATTAACAGCCTCCGTGGGCAGGAGGATATGGCAGGCTGGATTTGGGTGCACTTACTAACCCAGTTTTATTTCCTAATCTAATTCCCCATCCAGGATGGTGTTTACACAACAACTCATTAAATCCTCCATAACTGCATTACTTTACTCCAGTTTAAATTGCAGACATAGCCTGGTTTTATGCAAACAAATACTTTTTGAGTAACTTCGAGCTCCCAAGTACACTAATTAAATCTGTCACATGCCCAGTGGAACTTTAAATTATATTTGCTCGATCCTTTAGCAGTAAATGGTGCTTTGAACTGAGTATGCAATGAATGAAATCACATTCCTTGGCCTGTTCAGGGGAAAGGAAGTGGGAATTCTGAATCATCTTCAATTCAATTCTTTGCTGTTTTCTGTTGAATCAAAGCATGCTGGACAAGCACCACCCAGGCTCAGTGTTTGCAGAGGATATTCTACTTCATGTGAGCATTCCTGAACATGTTGGGAACAGATAGAGGCTGAAAGGGACAGCAATTGTGCAGGACATGTTCTGTCTTCTCCTGCACGAGGTGGGCAGAGAGCTCAGCAGGCATTCCTGAAGCAATCCCACCATTTCTATTTCCAAGATGCCACTTCTCCAAAATCCATGCAGATCTATTCCACACACTGCAGCTGACTGAAAAGCCACAGTGTGGTGGATTTGGTCTCAGAGGCTACAAAATCAGAGAATCACAGAACCATTTAGGTTGGAAAAGACCTCCAAGATCACCACGTCCAAATTTTGCTGGACTTTGTTTGAAATGGACAAAAACAAGAGAAGTGAAACAGAGGCAGAGAGGAGTGATGCAGCCCCTGAGCTCACCCCACCAGGCTGTGGCACCTGCCCCTGCAGCACCGGCACGTGGGACACGCACTCATCCTCTTCTGGGATTGATCCCCACTCCCTGCCAGCCTGGCTGAGCGTGGGGGACTCAGGGGACTGGGAGTTCCTTGGTTGTAGAGT
Organism: Aphelocoma coerulescens; assembly: GCF_041296385.1. Classification (NCBI taxonomy): domain Eukaryota; kingdom Metazoa; phylum Chordata; class Aves; order Passeriformes; family Corvidae; genus Aphelocoma; species Aphelocoma coerulescens. The sequence continues at coordinate 4,537,907 of NC_091036.1, forward strand.
TAATTCGCTCTGTCAGTGAACCCTCAGGGGAGGAGCTCACCAGGGAACCCACCAGGTGCCTGTACTGGCTCCAAATCCTGCAGCCACAGGAATAACCATCTCACAGTCTGATCCAGCAGCCTTTCCTCTGCGTGCAGAAGCTCTCGCTCACTCTAAACATTTTATTAGTGTTTGGGGAATAGCAAAGCATTGGAGTTAAAGTGGTGGCTGAGTGGGAAAACACGGCACATTTCTTAGCTTTAATAGTAAGAGTGGCTGGGAATGGTGTTTAGCTCTATTACAGCAATGTGCATTGTGTTTACCATGGACACAGTGTATTCCTGATTACCCCGTGTTTCTGGGAGGCCAGCTTGCATAATTCATGGAGGAGACCGACTTAGGACAGAAATATCCCTTCAGTTTATCACTGAGCTACAAAAGACTTTTCCCTCCTGGTGCTTGCGCTACTCTTTAAACCCCTCACATGCTTTACTGTGTTCTCTGCAAAGCACTTGGCACGGTTTGATCAAAATAAATAATAAATACCTGTACTCATGTTGGACAGGACATCCCTCGCTCCTCGTTCCCCTTCCCCACCTGTGTTGTCTCCTCCTGGCAGGGAGCAGCCGAGGCCATGCTCAGACTTTCTCCCCTCCAGCCTGAGCACAAGGGCCATCCTCAGGCTGGAGGTAGGGGAGCAGGGGAGATACGAAACAGCAACACTGAGTTTGCTTCCCAGGTCCTCAAAGAGGGTGCCACAGGCACAACCAGGCCTTACCCTGTAATTTTTTGGTATTTCCTCTCTCAGACACCCATTCCTGCACTCAGTGGAGCCCCAGCAAGGCAGAACTGGGTCAGGTGTGAACTGCTTGGCTCTTCCTCCACCAGCAGGGTCCCAGGGCACCCACAGCTCCTGATTCTTCCCCAGGGCTGGGGGCAATCTATTTCCTTGCTGAGGAGCTGATCAGTCTCTGCCAGGACAGGTTTCCTTTAATGCATTATCAAAGGAGCTAAAGGATCACAGAATCCCAGAATGGTTTGGGTTGGAAGGACCTATTAAAGCCCATCCCATTTCACCCCCTGCCATGGGCAGGGACACCTTCCACTCTCCTAGGTCACTCCAAGCCCTGTCCAACATGGCCTGGAACACTTCCAGGGATGGGGCAGCCACAGCTTCTCTGGGCACGCTGTGCCAGGGCCTCCCCACCCTCACAGGGAAGGATTTCTCCCACAGCCCAGCTCTCCACACACCCCTGGGCTCTCCCAGACCCCGTTCCTGCTGGAGAGGGCACAGCCAGAGCTGCCTCGTCAGACAGCAATCCCACGGAACTGGTGATGCTCAAACACAGCTTTCCCCTCTAGGCCTTAGAACTCCGCAATCCCGTATCCAAATAATCCTTTCAGCTCATAACATATTTTTAGACAATCCATTAATATTTAACAAGACAGCCCACAGCAAGTTAGATCGCACAGCAATTAATTTTTAAATGCTGACATTTATTACAGCATGTAAGAGCTACCTAACTTGCTGTGGGCTATCTGGATAAATGTCAGTTAAATATCTAATAATTCCTTACAATTTAATATGAACATTAAAAAAAAAAAAAACCCTGTAATTATCCATTATTTTTAAAGTTTGATCGAGATTTTAATTTTGGCATTTAGGTTTCTCTCTCACCCATCCCTTCTTCAGCCTCTGAGGCGAAGTCATTTGTGGTAATTAATTTATACATTGATTAATTTAATTTCATCTAATGTTTAAATCCATGCTTGGAAGGCCCAAGATACAGCAGAAAAAAACTTGATTAATGTTGCAACAGGCTTGCAGGACACCCAGCAGCCCAAAAGATGGACCTGGCATTCCCAAAGGGAAGAGACGGGGAGGATCAACTCGAAGTGTGCAGGAATGAGCTGTGGGAACCACCCGAGCATGGGCAGGCTGACCCTACCCCACATCCCACCAGCTGCCAGCCCAGGTAAATTCCTCACACCTCGATCACATCAGAGGCATTGAGAATTCGTTAACAGCTTTGGCAATCAAAGGAATTCTGAACAAAAGATTTTTGCTTTGACAGAATATTTTAAGGTTGTTTTAAATAGAAGGAAGAAAAACTTCAAAATTGTAACTCTGAAAACCTCCCTTCACAGTAGTTTGGGCAGCCTCTTCCCAACGCTGTAAGAAGGGGTTTCCCTGTCACAATATGGGAAAAGAAAAGATCATTTCTGCACAGCAACTGCAGCTCAGAAGCAGCATCTTTTCCTCCCTGCATGGTTCTCCTATTCCATGAGCAGCAGATGCAGCCACTTGCCCCATCCCACTGCTCCCCAAGCCTGATCCTGCACAGCACCTTGTCCCCAACACAGCCCAGGGTGTAAGGAGCCACTGAGGCTTCGTGGGAAACACACTGCTCTGGAAACAGTTCTGCTTGTACCTCATACATTTTCCTGTCATTTTTATTCCCTGGGTATTTTATTACTGAGGGATATTTGCATGAAAATAGAATCTTTGTTTCATAAGAATTCATCTGCTCCCGTAACGCGGTCCTGGAGGAACTGACAGTGAATGAACAAGCTGCATTTCTCATGTTCTCACATACACACAAAAAATTGCCAATTATTTAAATTATTGTATCTTTTGGAGGCTTAATTTTCTTCTATGAATTTCCTGTTCAATCAATGCCACAGTAATCTTGAGCCCTGAATGGGAGGAAGGTGCCAAGCAGTGCCTGCATGAACCTGACAGGAGACTTTCCAAAGGGCTCAGGTGTTGGGAATCACTGTGTTTACATTCTGCACAGCAGTAATGACAGGACAGGGGTGACAGGATCAGCTGGAGCTTCAAGATGGGACATAAAGAAGAGAAATTCGGGGGTTGAGTTTCCTGTCTGTATCAAAACCTCTGGAAACATCCTTCCCCCCTCCCAAGAGAGGTCTGTGCCCTCGGGGCAACGGGTGTAAATGAGCACATTCAAGTTTTTCATAAAGATAGATTACTTTGGGGAGGCTGCCTGTAACAACACACTTCTCACATGCTTCAGTTTGCACGGTTTTAATCAAAATTTTCTTTGAGATGCTTCCCAAAACCTTCACAGAAATATTGTGTTTTCCAAAGGCTGCAGGAAGAACACTTGTAATTGGAAAAAAAGCAATACCAGCTTTGGAAATGAACCTGGTAAAGTTCCCAATTAAAATTCATTTTACAAACCAAATAGAACTTTACAGAGAAGAAACTAAGCCTCATAGCAAGGGGGAAGGTTCAGATTCACTAAAAACAACTTACCAGAAGGGTTTTCCATGTCACCTTGGTTTGCCATCTCTTCCCTTCTCGAGGACATTTGAGGGAGGCTTTAACCAGCACCATGGGGCTTTCCAACTACAGGACCTTTCCCATTAATTGTTCTTCCAGGAATCAGGGTAAATAAGATGAAAACCTCTTCTGAACAGGCATTCTGTTACCTTACCCTTATTTAATTGGAACAAATGTACCCATTTAGATCTACAGATCTTCCAAATTTCCCACGTCTCCTGCAATTCACACCAATCTTTTATCACTTGATAAACGATCTGGTTCTTTACTTGCCTAATTCTGCCTCACTTGCTCCCAGGCCTTCCAGCTCCTGAGCCATCCAGCCTGTGCACATGTTCATTAGCTCCATCCATTTCAGCTGTACTACCTAATGGAGCTGAAAAAGCTGCAGGAATGTTCCCTCCCAGTGCAGGCTGTGGAGAGGGAACCTGCACCGGGGACAGGGTAGTGACAGAGCCCAGCTCATCTCCCTGGATGTGGCTGCAGATTCTGCACTTTCCTGTTCAGGTTTCCCCTTCTCCTTGTGTGGGCTGCTGTGAGGCTTCAGTTCTCCTGATTTGAAAGAAAACTGAGTACATGGAAACAGGAACAAACAGAATTAATCCAGAAACACAGACTAAAACCAGTTTCACAATTGTGGTGTAATGGAGGCACTTGGGGGCAGCGATAATGAAGATATTAAGTATACAATGCTGGAGTATAAACTTTCAATAGCTAAATATCAGCTCCAGGTCTCATTCCTTCCAGCTGCCCAGAATATGGCTGTGCCCTGTTTCACTCCCAAATGCAGAATTATGCATATCCAGGAAGAATTTCTCCATGGAGACGATGGTTAGGCATTGGCAGAGGCTGCCCAGGGTGGAGTCCCCACCCCAGTGGTGTCCAAGGAAGGACTGAACGTGACACTCAATGCTCTGGGCTGGGTGGCAAGGTGGGCATCCCTCACAGGTTGGACTCGATGACCTTGGAGGTCTTTTCCAACTTCAACAATTCCGTGATTTTCTGCATTAAAAAAAAACCCCATGAAACCAAGCACAGCCACTGGTATGGAAAGAGCATTTGGCTGGGTGGTTACCAGCAGGGCAGAGCCAAAACCAGCACCACTGCACTGGTGCTGGGGGGCTGGAGAAGCTCCTACCGCAATGACGTTGCACCCTGTTCCAGTTTGGCCAAATTTAGAAATATATCCTCTGAGAGAAGGCACAACCACCCCTTCCCCCCCAGGTTCGGGAAAAAAATAAATTTTCCTCAAAGGAAAGTGAAGGAGATAAAACGATTTATTTACCAAACACACGGGAAAAGGAAAATAAGGCTAAATAATAAAATGTTTCACTGTGGAGGAAAAACCTGGGAAAGTGTTAAGAGTCCTCCCTTTGGTCTCCTCGGAGCTGGGGCTTGGCCCAGGGCCAGGCCCTCTGTGCCCAGTGGAAAGTCCTCCCGATGTGCTCTGAGGTTGAAAAACAGTCCAGTAGCAAAGGGAGAAAATCCGGAATTCCAGAGAAGGAAAAGCAAAGTCCAACTCTCAGTCTCTCTCTCTGGAGAACAAGAAACTGAAACAACTGGCCAAAAGCTGACTGGAAAGCAGCAAGCCGGGTGCTTCCTCGCTCTCCTCCCGCAGCTGGGGAAAAAAACCCCTCCTATCTTTATGTGACCTTGAACAAGCTGCAAACTGCCCTGAAAAAGTTTTGCTCAGTTTTTTCCTTCCCCCTCTCAGGCTCAGTTTAGAGGCATAGAAAGACACAGAAATTAATTTCTGGGCATAGGCAGCGATATGGGATCCACATCATAAGGTCACCCCAAGACACACCCCCTCCCCAAGACGCTGATGAGGAGCCGAAGTGCAGCAGTGGCAGTGGCAGGGCTCATCCGATCCCGCTCATCCCAATTCCCCACATGCATCCCCCGTGGCCGGCCGGCCCCGCTCGCTCCCGTCAGCAGAGCTCGGCTGCCTCCCTCTGATTTCCCACCGGCCTCTTCCCTGCTCACAGGGCCGCGTGATAAACCGGCAGCAGGCTTAACCTTTTCCAAAGGGCATCCCCCTCATCATGCACCATTTCCACCACTTCACAGAGCACGTCCCAGAGGGTTGGGAGACGAGGCTGTGCGAGCAATAACCTTTGAAAGCCTCTGAGTCTGCCAGGCCCACAAATTACTAAATTAATGGTTGGCCTTACCTTTGGAAAAGGCAAATAGAGGAAGCAAGGAACCTGAGCAGTCAGCTTAAAGGGAATGAGAGCCATTTCCTGCATCTCTCCTGTCACTGGACTGTTTAATTTAAGCAAAGGATTCCCTGAACTCTGATGAAGAGCAGCAGCTGCCTTGGGATTTGTAAAATGGATCTAACAGGAAAACATGTTTCCTGCCATAATCCAGATTAATCACCCTGTCCATGTCTGAGGTCTCCTTTGCAACTTGCTGACAAAGACTCCACAGCCCTGCAGCTGCGGCTGCCTCCTCCTGGGAGAGCCTCCCTCTTACTCCAGAGGGGACCAGCAACAATGGGTAGATGTTGGTGTGCACTGAAAGCCTTAATAAGGAAACTCCAGCCTAAGAGAAACTACTGCATGTGCTGCCACACCCTGCATGTGCTCACCCACTGCCTTTGGGAAACATGGGGCACGTGGAATAGGAAACAATCTGGAGTGTCTGTATCTTACACAGCAGAGCACAACCAGGAAAAGCCTGCTTCCAGCCACCCAGAGATGAAAACCTCTGGTTAGATATCAAGGAATCCCAGGGGACAGTCACCCCCAGCCAGCAATGCTTCAGCAGAGCATGGGCTACAGGTACGAGAGGAAATGACCCCAAGTTGTGCCAGGAGAGGTTTAGATTAGATATTAGAAAACATTTTTTCACAGAAAGGGTTGGAAAGCATTGGCACAGGCTGCCCCAGGGCAGTGGTGGAGTCTCCATCCCTGGAAGTGTTCAAAAAGTATGTGGATGTGGCACTTGAGGATTTGGTTTAGTGGTGAACATGGGTTGATGGTTGGACTTGATGCTGATGCCATGATGATTTTTTGCCTTTTCTTTTATACTCCTTTGATATACCTTTTCATAGCTTTTGTATTCTTAGTGCTTTTTGCCTCCATTCTTGGACTTGTTTGTCAAGCTGAGAGACTGAACATTTTAGAAGCTTCGTAGCCAGGGATCAGTGTGCCCCAGAGCTCAAGGTGCTCTCCAGAACACATTCTGTAAACTCAGATAGAACCATCCAGGGGAAGGCTCCTTGGGGAGGGGGGCTCACTTGAGCCTCTCCTTGGGGAATCTTTGATAGATCTGCTAATTAGTAACACCTATAATGATATACTCGATCTATTGTGTGGGTGCATTGCGGGGTGCATTTCGGTGCATTCCACCTGGACGTGTGCACCTAAGGATCCTTAAAATAAATACCAAGGTAAAATCCCTTTTCCCCTTCTAGCTGCGTTTGTCCCTTGATTTTAAGACCAGGAAAAGGCCTCACTGTGTTAAAGGTCTTCCAGCATTAATGATGCTATGATTCCACCCCAGATGTTCACTGCCAGGCCCCTCTGCTGCCAGCCCAGCTTTGGGAATGTGTAAAAAAGCTTCATGGTGGCACAGGGTAAAAGAATAAGCACAGATCAAGGAATTTCCCGTTGTTTTCAAGTTGTTCTGTTATTTTCAGTGATTCTGAAGGCTGCCCACCTCACCTGGCTCAAAGGAGGCCTGTCCCTCTCCATGGCCTGTGATGGTAACTCATCAGTACGTTTCTCCAAAGGAAACGCAGCACCATGGGAATGGATAAATACGTGAACATCTGAAAAATGTATGTTGTAATTCACCAACAGATTCAAATCATTGTCAGGAGCCCCTTAATTCCGACAGTGGTTCCCTAAGGCTGTTCAATTATACACCACGAGCTACAACCACTAAAATCCTGAGCCTGAGTGTCTGTGTGACACAGAAACGGACCCAGAGCTGCAGTTTAAAAACTGCACATGCACACTGTGGCTACAGGATGAATTCTGAAGGTGAGGATAGGACAGAAGCTGTGGCACTGATGGCAGAGCTACGTGGGAGGACTGTCACATCACCTGGCACCACAGTGACGGGTACAACCGGCTTCTTCAGGGCTCTTCAGAGCAACTGCTGGGAACTGAGCCACATAAAATATTCACTAGCATGTTAGAGTCTTTTAGTCAAAGAGCAGGCAGTGGAAAGCCAATATAAACAGCAAAAAGAGGAAAAGTATCTTTAAAGAATATATTTTTAGGAAGTATTTTGGGACTTGTGGAACTTTCTGAGTTTTTCCCATGGGTACGCAAACACAGGTACTTGCCAGTAGCTCACGTGAGTCACTTGGCCATCCCAGATTCCCTGAGTGATGGACCTGGTTCCATATTTGGGGTATTTTCTCCCAGATGCCCTTTAATCTACCTTTGTCCCCAGCACTGGTCCCCCCAAGCAGGGGGACAATCGAGTGCCAAGGATCTTCTCTCATAAGACATAGAAAACTCCTTGGTTTCAAACAAAACTTTCTCTGCCCAAATCCAGTGCCAGTCCTTCCCTGCACTTGATTAATTGTGCTGATCACTTCACCTGGTGCTAATCAGAGCAGTGAAATGTTCCTCATTGTTAAATGGAGTGATTAATTACCAGGATTGCCAGGGAAGTCTGCCACCAGCAGCATAAATTCACAGAGAATGTTTGGAAGCATTTGCCAGTGGCAGAGCCTGAAGAGTAAAATATTGCCTCGTTATTTATCTTCCCCCATCACATGGCAAGAGCAGCAACCACTAGAGAGGGAGCTCAGGCCTTTGTTGATTTAAATTATTGTGAAACCAGCAGTCTAACACAAGGATTTATTTTTATAGATTTGCTTCAATGAGAACATGCCAAAAGCTCTCCCTGAGGCCACTGTGACCTGTGGTGACTCCTCGTGGGCCCTTCCAGCACACTCAGGCTCCAGCTCTCCCACTCTGAGCAACCACGTGTGCAAAAGATTTGAAATACAAGTAAGGTTCAAAGCCCAACTCAGAGGGCAGCTACAACACAGTCAGCAGTGAGGAAAACCACTGTAAAGCTGTGGTTTGAGCCCATTTTTGTGCCCTGGTTTGGGAATCAAGCAAAGAAATTACGGAGAAAATTATTTTTCCAAATCTCTACCTAAGAGAAACATTCCCTTAAATTTGAAGTTTTTTATTTCATTTGAAGTGGCAGATTTGCCTTTGCTCATCCTTGGTTATTTTTTACATCTATATGCACACAACAGGATATAATCCTTGTTTCATGAGCAGGCACCCTAAGAGGAGGAGGAGGAGGAGGTGTCTGCTGGCAGCTGTTGGAGCATCTGGCCCTTTTTAACCAAAGGGTTCCTTTCTCATTCTGTGAGATGGTGGAGGCAACAACACGTGTTTCTGGCTGCTGCCTCTGAACTTCTGCACAAAACCATCAAAGCAATTTTCTTATGTACACCTGGAAGAGATATGTGAGATCTTCCAGCCATGCTCCCGTCCTGACTTGACCCAAAGCATTCCCAGAGGTGCCTTTGTCCTTTGCAATCACTCAGGCCTGAGCACAGACTGACAGATAGAGAATCCCAGAATGGTTTGTGTTGGAAGGGACATTAAAGCTCATCCTGTTCCACCCCCTCTCGTGGGTAGGGACACCTTCCACTATCCCAGGTTGCTCTAAGCCCTGTCCAACCTGATCTTGAATGCTTCCAGGGATGGGGCAGCCACAGCTTCTCTGGGCACCCTGTGCCAGGGTTCACAGGGAAGAATTTCTTCCTAATATTCAATCTTGCCAGGGCTCACAGGGAAGAATTTCTTCCTAATATTCAATCTAAGCCTGCTCTCTGTCTGTTTGAAATGCCTGCTTTGCCATGGAGCCCAAAAACCTGTCACCAGCTATAGGAGAAAGTTTCACGAAGGATGTCTGGACTTCAGGTGTCTCTCTTGAAAGCTGTTTATTGCATAGGTGAAGTTACAGCATTTCAGGGAGTGGGCATCCAGAGCCAGCCCTACAGCTGCCAGCTCCAGCTGTAGGCATACTGAAGCTGCTTTCTGTCCAAGTTACAAAGCATTATATACTTTTCTTTGCAGAGTATCTTAACACATAACAACCAATAAGCACCATACACCATACCTTTACATCTGCCTATAGCCTATCATAACTACTACCATCACCATATTATAGTCATTATTATCCAATCACAAGAGTCAGCAAGTTACAATTTAAGCTTACAGTGGAAAATTCTCCGACCTTTCTTCTTCTTGCTACATCAACATTTCTTGTTTGCCTGCCATATCTTTCTTTTTGGTAAAGACATGTTTTCTATTTACTTATGCTCTTCTTGAGACTTACTTACTTGGTGAAAAACATGTCTTTGTTTGTAGTCACATACCTTTGTCCTACTCCTAAAAATCACCTTCCAACTCATCTCCAACCTTTGCCTTCTCAGTTACTCATCGATCACTGTTTCAGCAAAACATCTTTTATTCTATATCAAAACTTGCTTTCATTTCTACCTCATCCCCAGCTTCTACATTCACAGACCTTTCTGCCAAGCCTACATACCTTACCAAACTTTCATCCTCCCCAACCAGCAGTGCCCACCATGCCAGTCCTTGGGGACAGCAGGGAAACTGAGCCCTGCCAGTGACCGTCTCAGAAGTACCAGGGAATCACTGGATGGTATTTCCACAAGGCCACTAAAAACCAGTGTCAGGAAAGACTAACCCTGCCTGCAAGAGCAGGCTCACAGTTCCCTAAGAAAAGCTCAATCCCAGCATTCTCCCTGGGGGAACAGTGTCCAGCAAACACGTTGTTTCTAAGCCTGAGTGTGTTCTGAGCAAACAGGCTCTGCCTCGTGCCCAGCTGTCTCTGCCTGCCGAGATGATGCACTGCTGCTTGCACACTTGAGGGAACACTGCTCATCCATCACCTGCCTGTCCCCACCAGAGCTGTGTCTGGTTAAAAAAAAGCCAGCAGGCTCTGAGAGCCTTCTTGGGGGAATGACAGGTCCCACAGCCTGGGAGAAACCAGCCAAGGTTGTTTTGCTGCCTGTGTCAGGAAAATTATTGAAAGCACTGCAGTCGGAGCAGCTGGAGCCCAGCAGAGCTGCCAAGCATCCAGCTAGGTAGCAGTAACGGGTTTATTAAAACCCAGGCAGAAAAGCTGAAGTCCAGAGGCCGAGTAAGATCTTCAGAAACTTCCTGGGACACTGCCAGAAAGGCATCTTCAGGACTAGCTGGAAACAGAAGATGACATCTGGTGCGAGATCAGCCCTTTGAGAACCCCTGCATGCCCAAGGCTGCAGTGCCTGCTGTGGAGAGTTGGTGTGGCTGCTGGACAACTGCCCCAAGCCCCCAGAGCCCTCTGAGCCAGATCAGCCTGGAGCAGCCCAGAATCCAGCTCTGCATCTTGGACAGGAAGGCAGCAGGCTGGAATTCTCTGTGAAGCTTTAGGAAGGAGCTGTCCTGCACACAACTCGTTTGAGGATTTCAAGAATTCACAGATTAAATGGTTGTGACTAAGAATAAACACAAAATATTGCTTTGGTTCTGTAGTGAGATGGGAAATTGCTTGTACACCAGTGCCAGGAAACCGTGGTAATTAAGTGGTTGTTCAGGCTGGAGCTCACCCAAGCCATGAGCAGGGTTTTTGGAGAGAACATGCCCGTTTTCCCAAAGCACCATCAGGGTGTGAATATGCCTTGATTACAGCCTGAGCCAGACAGGGAACCCCAGATTCTCCACAGGCTCCAGAGCTGCTCCACTGGGATGGGTCCAAGAGGGAGCAGGAAGGATGACACTGATGGCCTTGGTCACATCCCCACATCACAGAAGGATCTGAATCACTCAAATGCAGGGTGGCACTCCTGCCTGTGAGAGAGTGAGGAGCCATTTAAATGTTTCCATGCTTCAGCTGTACAATGCAAAGTTCAAGCCATCTAAGTATTTTACAGAACATTCATTTTCATCTCCTCTCAGAAAGCTGAGGAGCTGGGACATGCTTACAGGGGAGGCACAGCAGGAGGGACATCCCCAACCAGACTTTTAATGGGAAAGCACATCCCTTCCTGCCAGCTCCTCCTGACTGTTCTTCAGAGGCTGAGCTCACAATTTGCACAACACAATTCGTGGTAAGACTCGATGATCCTTGAGGTCTTTGGTTCTGTGAGGACTTCAGGCTGGGCACTTACAGTGGGGCTATGCCCTGAACAAGTGTCACAAGTAAAAAGGACGATGGTTTTGTAGATCACCAAGTAACAGCTAATTCAGATTTGCCCAAATGGTGAACCCAGTGTCAAATCTTCTGTTAAACTACATCTGGGATCAGAAAAATGTGTTTTCTACATCTCTCATCACCAGGGATGCTGCTCTAGTTCAGCCAAATCTGTTTCAGCAGATTGGGACACCCCTCGTTCATGCCAGGATCCACCAAGTCCGGTGTAAGAAGGATCAAAGCTTTCAGAGCGATGGTGGTCAGTCCCACCTGTGGGACATGGCCTGATCTGACACACGAGTTTTAGATGGCATTTGCATCTTTCTTTCTTTTGCTTGTGACAGCAAAAGGACTTCCTGCTGTCAAAAAGAATTTCAACTTATTTAAATCCACAGAAGAATTGAGGATTAAAAGATAGAAGTTGTCAGCCTGGTGTTTTAAGCTCATCCTGCCTATCCCCTCCTGAGCCTCCCGTACAGTGCCTGAAATGCCTCCAGTGATTATGTTTGTAAGCACGGAAGACACAGCAAAAAAAAAATTGATTACATAGTGATAATAGGAATATGCTAGATGTTTAGGTGTCAAATGAAACATAATTCTGAAGAATATTTTTGCCTTTAGAATAATACATCATCTTCCCAAACCGCCACAAGCTCCCCTGTTATTAATACTCTTCTGAACGACTACAATTGAAATGATAATGCGTTTCTAAATTAATATTGCATCTTCCCATTTCAGTATCTGATGAGCTGTATCAAAACTTCATTAAATCACTCCCTGTTTTGCCAGCTCCAGCTCATACTCGGGCCTGTGAAACACATCTGCCTCCACACCAGCCCGTGCTCCGAGCCACGCGCTGCCGATGCCAACGTGTGATCAACTGTGCTAATGGGACGAATAACAGAGCTAATGAGGTGGCTTCCCAGACGTGACAAACCCATTTTAGGCTGCTAAATAAATATCAGACGCAAAATTAGGAGGGTTATCAACACATGACTTCATGATTAGCTAAGAGTTCTCTTTGGGAAGCTCCATGGTGTTCCCCCAGCAATTTCATGTTAGTGGTAGGAAAATGAAATTGTAGCTTTGTCGTTAGGGAGATAATCGTCCCTTTCTTTTAGGGATACAGGACACTTAAAGACATTTCCAATATTCCAGTGCACTTATTTTTACGCTGACTCCCACTATCCCAGTCACCCCACCCTGCCCCTTCACAGACAGAGCCATTCCCAGCTCCCATCCAGCCATCCTGCTCAAGGCTGCTGCCATCCCAGGCCTCCTGCCACTTTTCCCCAAGGAAAAAGCCAACTCTTACACCCCAAAACCAGCACCAGGACAGCCTCCCCCACAGTAGTGAGTTCTGCAGCCTCTCAGAATCAGCCAGGTTGGAAGTGACCTCCAAGATCATTGAATCCAGTCTGTGACCAAACCCCACCCTGTCAACCAGAGCAGAGCACTGAGTGCAGTGCCTCAGCTCTGCCTCAATGGCTCAAATCTGAGTTGCAAATGACAACTCAGCTGAGGGATCAAGAGAACATCCTTCAACAGGCAAACCATTAGATCAGGGTTAATTAATTAGAGAGCAATTTCAATACTTGTAAAAAACTTGAAACCCCAGCACTGCCTCAGCCAGGCTCTGCTCTCCCCTTGTTTTTGTTTGTTGTTGGAAGTGACTGCAATTAAGCTCTGTGTGCCAAGCCAGGACTATACCTGGATCTTAAATTAAATCAGCTCCTGCCAAGAGATGCAGCTAATTCATTTAAATTCTCATTTCAAGGAAGACATTTCATTTCAAGTTTGAAATATAATTACTTGGTCAGAGCCCAGGAGACCACACCATCTTCAAGTGAAGTGATTGTGATTTCCAACCTCCAGTTCAGTGTTCTTGTCCCTGAGATAACCACGAGGCATGAGGGATGTAACCAAAAAAGTCACTAAAGTGAACATTTTCACTCTAACACTTCAAGGAAAGGATTGCAGAGTGCTCCAACATGGCCACTACAAATCCTTACCTTCTTTTTGCACATCTGGATATTTGGAAAAATTTCTTCATCCAAAGGGTTGTCCAGCCCAGGGCAGTGGTGGAGTCCCTGTCCCTGGGGGCAACTAAAAGCCCTGTGGATGTGGCTCTTGGGAACATGGGTCAGTTGTGGCCTTGGCAGTGCTGGGGGAACAGTGGGACTCTGTGGCCTTAGAGGGCTTTTCCAACCCTGTGATTCTGTAAGAAGAATTTATACCCCCTTTCAGAAAGAAATCTCAAGACTAATTTTTCTTTCAGAGACACTTCCCCCATGTCAGTGTTCCCCCTCTGCCCCACGGTGGCCATGGCATGCAGGGCTTGAGGCTGATCAGGGCTTGAGGCCCCAGCAGCTCCAAGCAGAAAAAGCCATAAATCAATGTGCAGTAAGGACTAAAAATTGATTTTTCCTAAGTTGCTGTATAGTGTAAGTTCAAGCGATGGGACTGAGACTCTGCAAAAATAGATCATCTGGTAATTTGCATTAATGAGACTTAACAGTGTTTGTCAGAGAGTGATTAAGAAACTGTGCACCAGTCCCCCAGTCCCCGCCTCCAGCAGCAGCACAGACATGTTATTGGGGTGCCCAAAGGCAGCAGAGCACCCACACAGCACCCACTGCAGCCTTCTGGGGAGCAGCACACAGTAATTCCAGGCTGCTGTAACTGTGCCTTTCAAAATCCCACCCAAAGAGCCACGACCATCAGTTTTCCATTCAAAATCCTTCCTCAGGAGACATGGCCTTCAATTTCCCATTCAAAATCTCTCCCAAAGAGCCATGGCCACCACTTTCCCAAGTGACAGTCCAAAGCTAAACCCATTCCTTTCAATAAATAGGCTGTGGCAACTTTTATAGGCTTGCTGGGGAATGCTGTGCTGATTGTTTTCCTTTTGACAATTTTCTTATTGCTCAGGTTCTCAGGGCTGGCAACAAACACTGCTTTTTATTTTCCGGGGTGAAATAGCGCTGCTAAAACATGAAACACCAGAACTTGTCTTCAAAAGAAATGAGACATTTCACTTGTCCTTTATTAAGCTGGTTAGGTTGTTGAACTCTGATTTTCCCTTTTTTAAATTGAAAGGAGAAAAAGAAGAATTATTAAAATATGTGAAACCATCGAGCAAAATGCACAATGAGGAAATCTTCAGCAATGTGTGGCTGCAGCAATGTTACATAAAGAGGTTTAATGGGCTCTGTGGGAACAACATCAGAACATCAGCAATTCCACTGTAGTGCATTTCAGCTCAGTTGCTCATTAAATGGGTTACTCTGGGACTTTAACTTATTTTGGAAGTTATTATGAATTGTAGCTCTACATTCTCTGGGTTTTTTCTCTCCATTTCATACACAGTCCATGACTCCAGGGTCAGGGATTGTGGTGGGTGATGAGACCTGTCAAGTGCAGATGTCAGACAATGTCAGAACATCGTCCCAAGAAGTTCCAGGATGGTTGGTCTTTAAGCATTTTTAAGTGTTGTTCACATTTTGGCTCAAGCACTCCAGAGAGCTCCACCATTTCTCACACTGAGCAATCTAATGTTCAGCAATTGATACCAGTTCAGTGACCACTGGATGCTCTGGAGAGTGAGCTAAACAACTTGGAAAACAACTTGGAGATCAACTGGAAAGATATTAAGCAGAACTGTATTTTTTTTAAACATTAATTTTTAAATGCCACTAAATTTAAAAGGAAAAATGCACTACTATCAAAATATACACATTTCTGAAATGACAAATCTTGGTTTTAAAATGCCAAAATTACTCATTAAAAATAATTTTTCAGACAAAACAAAACAGCTTGACCTTTAAGGCATTCCACACTGTTGAGGTCAACTTTTAGCCAAATTCAACTTGGAATTTGTTTTTGCCTGGAAAGTTAGCCTGATATTAACTGAAGATAAAGTGTATTGCTCAGCTCTGAACAGAGATTAGAAGATCCATTTTCCTCTGCACTCCTATGAATAACAGCGATTTTACTGCTTTGGAGCACATAGCATCTGCTGAGATGACAAAGTTTTCACTTGGATAAAAATCTAAATTTAATCCTTGCCCCGAGCATTTCCCTTCAGCTCCGCGGGTCACGTGCGGGGGAAGCAGAACCAGCAGCACCCCCACGCACAGCTCTGGGCACCATCAATGACCATCCTGTCCTGGAGCTCAGGCCAGACCTGCTGCAGGTGAGCAAAGGAATTCTGATCACAAATATGAACCCTTGCAGGGCTGTCGGGAGCGGAGTCAAGGACAGGGGACAGAGGAACACGGGGCCAGGCAGTGCCTCACCTCCCTGAGCCCCACCGAGGCTGTGATTTGAGGACAAGGGGCTGGCAATTTCCCCCCAGGTATGCAGATTATCGTTTTTACACATCCAGAATAATCTTCCCCAGCTGCATGGAGCCTGGTCAGGGGGCTGCCAGGGAAACCCAGCACAGTTCAGCTCTGCTCCTGCTTGTCCCAGGGCTACTCCTCAGGCACTCCCTCACCTATCTGGCGGTGTTTTAAAGCCAGGGGAGGAGCAGGGGACCCTGCAGCAGGGGCTGCCTGCCCTCCTTATCCATCTTGTTGCACCTCTGAGCCCCAGGAAAGATTCGTGGTGAGGTTCCATGCAGGGCCATGCCTGTGACGCCAGAGCTGGGGTGTGGGCAGGAATTCCAAGTTGAGTTCATGAGCAGTAGAGCTAGAGGAATTTTAAAAGATCACAAGTATGACAATACAATCCTGCCAACATAGAGTAAAACATTCTGAAAATGTGGGCAGAGCTGGAGGGGCTCAGACTGGAGAAAAGGAGGCTCAGGGGGGACCTTCTTGCTCTCCACAACTCCCTGAGAGGAAGGTGCAGCCAGGGGGAAGCTGGGCTCTGCTCCCAGGAGACAAGGGACAGGACGTGAGCAAGTGGCCTCAAGTTGCACCATCAGAAGTTCAGGTTGGATATTGGGGACAATTTCTTCACCAAAAGCATTGTCCAGCCCTGGCACAGGCTGCCCAGGGCAGTAGTGGAGTCCCCATCCCTTGAGGGATTTATGACATGTAGATGTGGCCTTGGCAGTGCAGGGGGAATGGCTGGACTCAATCTTGGATGGTTTTTCCAACCAACCAACCTTCTAACTCTGAGCTGCAGCTCTACATTGAGGAGAGGAGCAGCCTGAGCCAGAGCTGCTCCACTGAGCTTTCCTGGGCAGCCAGGTGGAAGGTGCTGCTCTAGCAGCCACAAGCAATGGCCCAAAAGAGAGTTCCCTGGAATCACAGCTCCAGCAAAGTCACACACTGAGCCGCAGAGCTCCCACCTGGGAGCACTGGCCAGGATTGCTGCACCAGGCAGCCGAGGCCTGTGGAGCTGCACAGCCAGGCTTTGTTCAGTGATTCATTATTCTGAAGTGCTGAATAATTCAGCACACAGAATTAACGGCATATGCCACTGAAACATTCCATATGGAACATGGCTCCCTCAGGAGCTGCTCTCTCCAAAGGCAACAGCACATCTCCCCACGCACTCAGCCTGAGCTGTGGGCAGGGGCTCCTTGGCAGCATCACAGCCCAGATGCCATGGGCTCACTGGGGTCCTTTGCCATCCCAGAGTGGAATGACAGGGCAGGGTCTAGAAACATGGGAATGCAGAGGGATGGAGAGAAAGAAGTCTCCTCTCCCACCCCTCCTGCCCAAAACACCACCCTGAAACTCTGGCCAGGGCAGCACACACAGCCTCACACGAGACACACTCAGACAAATTAGTCTCCTCATGACTTAAGTTTTCCACAGCCTTTTCGAGGAGGCGACTTTATTCTCTTCACTCCCTTCTACAGACAGATTCCCGCCCACAAGCCAGAAAACTTGTATGAGCAGAGACAGCTCTGTCCACACTGTTCTCCCAGCTGTCCAAAGGCAGCCGCACATCAGTAACACACTCACGAACCACAGCCCAAAAATGTCTACGTGGGCAGCTCCTGTGAGAATCTGAACATTGCATCAGCCCTTCCTTGTCCTGGAGGAATTTTTGCCATCAGTGAAGAGAAAAAGGCTGTCTCCTGGAAGACAGAGACTGAAAACAACACACAGCCCATGCTCCTAGGCACACTGAGCAGCCAGGGCTGCAGTGACCTATCAACTCAGACAGAACCAGTCCTGGCATCCTCCCATATTTCAATCAATAACTGAACAGAAGGTGATACCCAATCCAGAAGATAAAAATCTCACCAAATTAAATTAACTTGTACAGTGTAATCAACATTCATTAAGCCAATTTAGTCAAGCAGTGACCTCAGCAGCTTTCACTTAATCATATCCTTAAATATCAAATCCACATGCAGATCTTTTATAAGCTCTTTCCAATTACATCTTACTAAAAACTTTGAATAAATAAATGTAACGGGAGTTGTCTGTGTGCAGTGAGCATAAACACAGTTACACCCATTAGCTGTGAGGGTCAGTGCCACACCCCCACCCGCACAGGGTAGCTACAGGTACCCATGTGCACAGCTCACAGACACACAGCAAGGCTCATTTCTCCCTCTGGAATCACACAGAAGTGGTTGCAAGCATTCTCCACGACCTGCTGCTTAGTTGCCTCCATAACTTTTCCATTGTCACACGCCTGCCAGCTCTCTCCAGTGACACTTGTCACTGTGGTCGATCTTGCACCGTCCTATTTCCTTCTGCATTTGCTGCCACACCACCTGTGAATCTCACCCACAGAGCTGTGAAAACTCCTCATAAAAATAGAATTTCTAAGTATGTTATTTTCTGCGTAGGAAACGTGGTTTTCAGCTGCTTGAAGCCCAGTGCAGCTGGGGATCCTCGCCAGGTTCCCTCTGCACAGAGCAATGCCACACTAAAGCTCTGCCGTGCCCACGCTCCAGCCAGCGCCACAGGACAGCCACCTTCCTCTGAGGCACATGTCAGCACAGAGAGCACAAAACAGCCACTTTATTTTTCCTGACCCTTTATTTCGGGTGACTGCAGGGCCGAGCAGTCTGACAGGTAAGCACTGGCGCTGTCTCGATGGTATCACACCAGACATCAGCAGCACCGCAGCTGAGACAGGCTTGGCCTGACCCCGGCTGTTGGACACTGAACCCCTGTGACCCCCATCTGTACCACACCAGGAGAAACCTGGCAGAGGGAACAAGGGCCCCAGAAGGCAAAAAGAGAGAGAAAATTGGTAATAAAGAAGAAAATTTGTAGTAACAGCAAGGGAAAGAAGAAAGCCAAAATGGTGGAATCCAGAAAGCCCGGTGATTTTCAGGAAGATGAGTAGAAATTCACTGATGTCACTAGCCCTTTGCACTCTCTGCTGGGTCTGTGGCTGCCCCATTGTGCCAGTCCTGGTGCCAAATGTACCTGGCTGTCCCCACAGGAGCAGCAGGACAGGGCTGGCAGTGGGGACACACCTGCACATGGACCAGCACTGTGCCAGGACACCCATGGCAGCACCAGGGCAAGGTCACACCTGCTCCTTGCACCACAGCTCACAGCTCTGGCACACCTGGCACCTTTCCTGCCTCCACACAGGCAGGGAAGCAGGGGCAGGGCTGTGGAAGCGCTGGGGATCCAGAATGAATTGCACTACTAGTGCCAAGCAGCCTCAGCAGATGTTCCTGGTGTCAGCAGGACGCTCCAGACCCCCATTTCTATTCCTGGAACGAACACTGGGAACAAATCCTTGCAGTTTCACCTTCTTACAACCTCTCACATCTTCAAGAATGAATTCCCCGGCCTTGCCACTGCAGAAAAGTATCGGTAATGTTATGGCTAATTTTATTTGTGGAGCACTCCCTCAAACACAGCAAGCAGATGAAAAAGCCAAACGAGGGTAGTGGGTCAGCAGGCGAGCTGTGCTCTGTACCAGAAATCTCTGTGCTTAATTTATCAGATTTCTCATAAAAATCTCCCTCATGTGGGGAGTAAATCTGCTTTAATGTATCACACCTATTGCTAACTCACAGAACTGAAAATCTCATTTCATGGGCCCCAGGTTTACCCGATTACAGTTCCACTGTGGAGAGTTTCTTAAAGCAATACAAGCTGATAATGAAATACTTGCTGATGGAGCAGCATTCCTGTACCTGCCCCTGGCCATGGCCATGGCAAGGGGACAACCCCCATGGGCCTGCCTGGCTGGCACTGCAGAGCCCAGCAAAGGGGCACATGGGCAGACACAGCCACCTTCCTGCAGCTCAGGCAGAGGAGATTTCCACTGGCATGCTTATCTAAAGGGAAAAGCATTTCCTTCAACAATAGCTCTGAATTTATGATCAAGTCGAGATGTCAAGATTGCTGAGACACCCTTTTAAGGCAGCTGTAAATTGTTTAGACAATAGGAAATGACAGCTTCTGCTCAAGCTTACAGGGGGGAATCCAGGCTGGAGCGCAGATTTATGACTTCGAAGGTAGGAGACTGCTGAATGCATATTCTTCACGGGGAAGTGAGCATCTCCAAAGCTATACATTTGGTTATTCTTTGTACTCATACTTTGATTTACTTAAAAGCAGGAATTTAGCTCTCTTCTCTATTGCTCTTGCTTCCATGCTGCTCAGAGGCACTGATGGCCAAGTAACTGTTGGAGAGGGGCCCGGCACATCCATGGAATTCACAGCTCCTCCCTCATAGTCCCCTCTGCCTGCACCCACTTGTTCCCAGTGCTCTCCTTTACTGCACAAGGCCTGTGCAGTGTGAGGCCCTGCACCCTGGGCACTGGCACAAAGGGAGAAGTTCTCCTGCCCAGGAGCTCCCCGGGGCCATGGATGAGAGCCCTGAACCCTCCCTGTGGGAGAACTGGGGCTCAGGTGTATTTATAGTGTGTGGGCATTGTCTAGAGCAGGGAAGCTTTACCCACTTGGAAATAGAGGAGCCGACCTTCCAAAGGTAAATGCACCCAAACTGAGCTGAAAGAAGGGGAGCAAACACAGTCACAGAACAGAGGGTTGGAGGGGACCCCTGGAGATCATCCAATCCAATCCCCTGCCAAGACACAACCACAGGAACCTGGAGCAGGGGACAGGAATGTGTCCAGGTGGGGTTGGAATGTCTCTGGAAAGGGAGACTCCACGCCCTCCCTGGGCACTTGTTCCAGTGCTCAGCCACCCTCCATGGAGAGAAGTTCTTCCTCATCTTGAGATGAAACGTTGTGGTTTAGTCTATGGCCATTGCTCCTCATCCTGTCACTGGCACCACTGAAAAGAGTCTGGCACCATCCTCTTGGCACCCCTTGGAGATATTTGTATGGATTGATGGGATTCCCTCTATCCAGCATCAGCTCAGCTTTTCCGAAAACACAACCCTGAGTGCGCTTTCTGAAATCCAACTGGGTTGTCTGAAAAGCTCCCCATGGAATGTTGCTCACAGCCCAATTTTTCAATTTCTACTCACACACAAAACCTGAAGCCTCTGGCTTGCCTGTACCCAAACTCACTTTATTTAGAGCCAGGCAACCAAAACAGAATCAAATTTATCAACCAGATCTCATCATGTGGAAAGCAGAGTGATGAAGCCTCAGTTGCAATCGACTGAATTTTGAATTAAGCAATCAACTGATTAATTACTTGACTTTTGTCTAATAAAGCAAAATGTAAATGACACTGGCACAAGAGTTACATTCCATCACTGTAGCTCCTTCTTTCCTTTGCTACATGATATGGGAATTCACTGGAATTACAGATGACTAAAGAGATGTGTGAGTCTGTCAGAAAATGCCCAGTTATCCCAGACTGCCATTAGTTTTTCTTGCCATCCAGCGTGTTGCAAAAGAGGGAAGAGCTGTTTATGTATACAGGCAAGTATTCTGTGTCCCTACACAATAAATAGCAAGTGCCAGGGTATTCTGTCAGTTCTGGCATCCTCTATCAACAGTTAAGTAGATACAATCCATTGTACCTTTCAGATTGATTTCACACTGATGAATGCAAGATTGTCAGGTTGATCAGTCCTCCCAAATACATTAATCCACTCTGAGGTCATCCTGAGCTCATTTAAAATATTCTTTTTCTGTCCTGTGATACTTCTCATAAATGGCCAGTGGAAGACAGAGTCTCCTCTGCAGGATGTCAGGGCCAAACGTGAAGGCTGTCAAAAAATCAGCATTAAAACCTGCTCAATGTGCTGTTTCCCAAAAATCCTTTAAATGGCACAGTGTGTTTGCTGACATTAATCACGGGTGACATTCTAGGGAGGGCTGAGTGTGCATGTCAAGAGAAACTTCTCCAGACCCCAAAGACATGAATCACCTAGGAAGCAACTGTGTTTTTATCTCTAGCTGCTAAAACCCATCACTTCTGTGCCTTTTACTGCCTCACAGCCCTTCAATCCTTCACTTCCCCGCAGTGACCTGGGAGAGTGAGCACCAGCAGCACATTTCCAAGAATCCAGTAATGCCTAGGAAATGGGCATTTCCAAGGATCCAGTAATTCCAGGAAATGCCCCAAGAGCAGCCCCTGCCATGGCCAGCAGCTACAGCCAGAGGGGAAACACATCACAACATTCCCATAAGAAAAAGAAGTTCTAATTTTAGAAATCAGAAAAATAAATGGCTGCAGGCCTCTGTAATCTCCACATCAGCACAACAAGATGCTTAGTCAATAAAATAGTTCAGCTAAGTGATCTCAGCATGTAATTCCATACGGATTTTTTTTCAGGGGGAAATGCTATCATTTTCCATTTCAGTTTAATGAATCATGTGAATTATAGTAACATTACAAATGGTTCTCTCTGCAGCCTATTAGTTTGTTTCTGTATGGTTCTAATGGAAGACATGCTTCATTTCCATCCTAGCTTGCCCTCAAGCCATTACGAATAAATTGTATTATCATAAGCAGTTACCTTTTAAAATGATCTTATCAAAAGAAAGTCTTTTGCATTGTTGAGGAGTGTTTATCACCATTTTAGGCAAAGTGCTGCAGGCACTTCACTCTTTTTATAAATAGAAATAATCGTAGCAAAGAGACCAAGGGGCTGGAACTGCCTGGGCACCCTCCAGGCACAGGCATGAACATCTCCAGAGCACTGGTGCTGCCATCAGCAACAAATTGAATCCTTCACATGTTCATGGAGTGTAAGGCCATGGGGACAGTTCAATTACTTACTCTTAACTCCTGCACACCACAGGCTGCTGCAGTTCACCCACCTGCCCCTCCACTGAAACTGGTCACCAGTGCCTTTGGCTCCGACACAGCCAGGGTGCAGCCCGAGTGGAGCTCCCTGAGGATCATCCTGCCTGGACTCAGACACATCAGGAGAAGTGGCACTGACCCCTTCCAGATGGTGCTCACCCAAGCAAGGGATCACCCTCGTTGTTTTCCAGACTTTTTTCCTTGGAACAGCCCTGAAGCATCACGAGTTTTTCTATTTTTACTGACTCCTGTCACAATTTCACAGGAGGACAGACATTTTGACTATAAATAACTACCCAGCTATACATATCCATGTAGGAAAGAATAACTACCCTCACTGGGAAGAATTTCAAACAAAGAGCCCCCAGTGTCAGGCACCCTGTGCTCCCCAGGCATGACAACCCCATGCTTCACTTGGTTCATCAGTGGAAAGCTTTTGCAGAAGATTAATTAAACCTCCATTCTTTGCTATTTAACACCATTTCTTCTAGCCCAGTCTAGAACACACAAGAGAATTTCCTCCTCTATAGTTTGAGGAGATTTTGAGTTTGCTTGGGGGGGGGGTTTTGCACATTTGAAGAACAACATTCCAGGCAATCTTTTCTAGACTGAGCAATAGCGATATCCTTGACCTTTATATATAAATCAGCATTATGTCCCTTGATAGGAAGGGGGTCAGAAGGCATCAGATACCTTGGTAACTTTTAATGTAAGCTAAATCTAAAAAGGAAAAATAAAATCCATGAGTTTTCTGAAGCCCACCAGGACACTTGGCTGGAGAATGCCAGAAAAACACCAGAATCTTGGTGTTTTTCAGTGCAGTACCTTTGATTTTAATAACCCATATCAGCACAAGTCTGTAGCTCAAATCCAGCCCAAACACTGCTCTGAATCAGAAAATAATGGTCTGGGCAAGAATGTCAACAGCAGAAGAATCACTTCTGGGTGACAATGAGTGCCTTGATGGAGTGTTCCACTTCAAGACACTTCATTTTGCCCTCTACTCTCCAGGTCACTAACTGCAGGAAGCCTCCATCTACTCAGCATCCTGTACCAAAAGTTTGTCATATGAATAAATGATACATATTCATAGTCCAGCTGCTACTTGGATGGTCAGAGCCTGACTAGATGAGCAGCACTGACAAAACCACCAGGTAGCTCAGTCACCATGCTTCTCAGTAATAAAAATGCAAATAAAATAGGAAATAAGAATTCTTGCTACTACCATGAAAAATTAAAGTGCTGTCAATTTAATGCAGTTTTGCTTTTTCAGTAAAATAGCATCTGTTCTCCCACACTGAACAGTAATAACACCCTGCAAGGCACAAGGTCTAAAGCTTCTAATGACATGTTATAAGCCCACTTTGGCTGTGCCCACCTTGGGAATGACATTCTTTTTTAAAAAGCGAAAGAAAAGAAATACATCTGGGAAAGAAATACATTAATTACAGAGCTCTCTCTTATAGCTCTGACACTGGATAGGGATGACAGAATTTACAGTGTTATTTCTCTCCAAGGTGCAGAAAATCACAGAATCATTAAGGTTGGAAAAGCCCTCCAATAACATCAAGTCCAACCTGTGCCTGATCCCCAGCCCAGGGCAGGGAGTGCCACCTTCAGACCTTCCTTGGGCACCTCCAGGGATGGGCACTCCAAACCTCCCTGGGCAGCCCCTGCCAATCCCTGAGCACCCTTTCCATGGGGAAATCCCTCCTGATGTCCACCCTGAGCCTCCCCTGGCCCAGCCTGAGGCCGTTCCCTCTCCTCCTGTCCCTGTTCCCTGCCAGCAGAGCCCGACCCCCCCGGCTGCCCCCTCCTGTCAGGGACTTGTGCAGAGCCACAAGGGCCCCCCTGAGCCTCCTTTGCTCCAGCCTGAGCCCCTTTCCCAGCTCCCTCAGCCTCTCCCCATGGGACAGACTTTTTATATTGATGATGTATAAATGTGTCCCTGATCAGATACAACATAGGACACTAACTGTAGTTATTTGCAACTTAAAAGGTTTAACAATTGTGTCAACTTGAAGTTGTCAGAGGGTGGGAGCAGACACTGGGGCGCTGCAAATTAAACCATGCTGGCAACCACTTAAAAGTGCTCCTAAAAGGTTTGGCTGTAGGAGCTTATTAACTGACAGGAGAAGTCCTGCCATGGGGAAAGGAGCTTCCTTTTATGAGCTACAGAAAATAAATTAGATTTTTTTTTTTCCTCTACTCTATGTAGGTAGAAAAAGCTCTTTGATATCCAGAAACATGAAACAATATAATGTTATAAAACCCAGACAATAATTTAATTTCAAAAATGGAATCTGTTCTGCTATTTCAAGTTTCTGGCTCTCATCAGCGAGGTGAGGCCAAATATACATGTATATATATATACCAATAGCACATATATATATGTATATGCTGAGATATGTATAGATATATAGTGCCAGGACACAGGGAAGGGCTTCCCACTGCCAGAGGGCACAGTTAGAGGGGATATGAGGAACAGGTTGTTCCTTGTGAGGGTGGGGAGGCCCTGGCACAGGGTGCCCAGAGAAGCTGTGGCTGCTTCTGGATCCCTGGAAGTGTCCAAGGCCAGGTTGGATGGGGCTGGGAGCAGCCTGGGACAGTGGAAGGTGTCCCTGCCCATGGCAGGGGCGGCACTGGATGAGATTTAATGTCCCTTCCAACCCAAACCATTCTGGAATTCGATATACAGTAGTATTTTGGGGTTTGGGGGGAGGGGGGGGGGGGTGTTTCTGATGTTTCTGTTTGAGCTTTGCTTCTTTTAAACAATAGTTGGAGAGAGACAAGAGTTCCAAGCACACCATTCAGGCACTCACAGCCTGACTCTCCCACCCTTCCCTGCAAGGCTCTGGGGCAGCCAAGGGGCCAGAGGTCAGCCTTTGGCTGAGGCACTGCTGGGCCTGTGCACACCTGGGATTGCACCTGCAGCTCAGGGGAGCAGCTCACCCTCCTTGGGCTCTTAAGGGAAGGAGGTTTCAGGTTTGGGCTGTAATTTCTCTGCAGATTAAAGCCAAAATTAACCATCAGCCTTGTCCTCTGCAGAACACACTTGGTCAGAGAGGCAGCTCTGCCAAAGACTGACCTGTCCCAGTCTCCACTCCCCTGGCCAAAAGCCACTCCAGGAAGTGCAAAACAGACAACAAGATAAATTAAGTGATACTAAATAAACAAACAGCAACTCCAAGTTTGCATTCAGACCACAATCAAGAAAAAAAATATTCTTGTGCTTATCTCTGCACACAGCTCCCATCCACTAATGCCGGAGGCACAAGTCTTTCCAGGACCAGACCATGATCAGTTCATAATTGCAAAAATCTCCCAAGCACCAGGCTTTTAATTGTTTCTCTAAGATTTGCCTAAGAGCTGTTTTAATTCCAAGCAGCTGTCTTAAAGAACAACACGAAAACAACTTAATATGTAGGGCTTGACTGGGATAGCTCATTATTGATTGAGAAGAGAAGAAATAATTAAGTTCCTGAAAAATACATTTTGTGACTACTTTGAGGAAAGTTTCAGAGACCAAATGAAGGACTCTGGGAGGGGGGATTGTGTATTTTGGCATAGCAAGAGAACTGCACAACCCCTGAGCTGTGGGGACCTGAGGTTGGTTCTGTGGAGGTCTGTGGCACTGCATGGTGTCTGTGCAGACCATGGGACAGACTTGCTGCTGTTGTTTGTTATTTACCCTTTGCAGCTGTCTCCAGCCCTCCATCACCCTGGAGAGGAACCTTCCACAAGGGCACAGCCTGGGACAAGCCAGCCTCGGTGTCCACCTGGCCTGTGGGGCTGGGCAGGTGTGGTCAGTGCCTCCCTGGAGCAGCTCTGACTATCAGGGACTATACACAGATATCTGCTGTCCTTAGAAAACATTTCCCCCCCCTCCCTGTGAGATCTGTAGAACCTCTCCTACTTAGAGGCACTTTTCATCAATTATCTCAACCCATCTGGCTTTGTCTCCAAGTCGCATTGATTATGAGCATCCTGTGCCCTAGAGATAAACACACCAGCCCCATTTCCCCCCTGTGCCTTCTCCATATTGGCTCCTAACGTGATGAGACTGGTGATGATCAGCCTGCTGGGAAATCAATAAGAGCACAGACATGTCACAGCCCCAAGATTAATGGAACTGACTTGGCACAGAAAACTTCCCTGCGTTTGCACAGCCAGCCCACAGTGCTTGTCAGTTCAAGTTTCCTTAAGCACGGGCATGGATCCAACTTCGTGGCCATCCTCAGAACTGGAGCTCACCCACTTCCACAGCTCTGGCTGCAGAGTCACCAGCGAAACAGCCCACGCCAAGCTCCATCAGAAGAGAATGTAAAGACTGAAAAAAAGAACCTTTATCCCAAGTAGCCATGAGCAGAATAAAAACCAGCCTAACAAAAAGCCCCAAACCCTGTCTTCACAGATTGGTTCTGGCAGGTTAGCAGCTGCATTTTGTTAATGATAATCATTCTGGGGAAGGCCAATTAACTTTTCTATTAATCCATCAAATCAGCCCCTCATCTTGCTTTTGTTTTACATTTAATATCGCTCAGAATCACTCCTCTCCAGTGTGACTGCTGCAAATCCCATGCAGGAGTGACTGCTGGATCACCTTTTCCACACCCCTCAGTTTGCACAACGCTGGCACACGGGTCTCCCACTGCAGAAATCCCTCTGCAATCTGTAATGGCAGTGTGGGAATGGACTTCCCCGTGGTACTGGTGGGTGAACCCATGAGCAAGTGTTGCAGAGATCAAGAAAAGAAGCAGGAAGGCAGAGACAAGAGGGTACTACAAATCTTACAATTTATAGAATCTATAATATGCACCCAAGAGGTAGATAATTTAAAGTGCTTTGATGAGCTATTAGTAGTAAGTAATAGCTGCCATTAACTCCAGCATAGCAAGGTCATGCAAGCTCCCGGAATCTGTTCTGCTCAGGATTTTCAGCTCAGCATTTTCTCTCCAGATGCCATGAAGCAGTTCAGGCTTTCATTCCCATTTCCGTTTGCTTAGAGCCAAGTCAAAGCCACTACACATCGATTCCCCAGAGCTGGATCCCTCACCCACAGCTCAGGAAAGGACCTCTGGAGACATTTCAGGGCAAACAGCCCATGGCAGGCAGAGCTTCACCCTTAATGTCACCAATTACAAAGCACTAGAATTAAGTAATTTAATTTTCAACCTGGATCTATGGGGCTGAGAACCAAAGGATACAAAGCTGTCCCATTGTTTGCAAACTAACAGCAGCTCTAAGAGCCAGCCTGGATCCTGGAACAGAGGGAGAGGGAGGGAAATGAAAGAGCATGTGTGTAAAATATAGATAAGAAAGCAAATCCCAGCTGTCGTCCCTATCAGCCCTTCCTATTTCTCTGGCAAGAACATGTAATTTTGTGCTGTAATAGCAAAGGTTGGAGTGACTGCTGTCACATTTGAATGATACTGCTATAGCTTCCCTCTTTATATGTATCTGAAATGGGAATCTTGGAATCTGCTCGCTGGGTACTGGTGGTTTTTTCCAGCACTTGTCTCAGTCCCTCCTCTTCTGTATAAAATGCCCCGTTCTGAAGCATGGATCAGAGATAAATGACAATATGTGCCGTGCATGTTCAGAGACTTTCTGAAATATCCTGCCATTTCTCCTTTCATGGAGCTGTAATTTGTGCTCCCACAAACCTACAAAGAATCAGATTTACCCATGCCCAAAGCAAATCCCTTTTGAAACAAAGTTCGCTCTGCCCAGAACTGAAATGAATGTTTAATTCCTGCCTTGAGGACAGGACCAAAGAATAAGCTCCCTTAGAACAAAGGGAACAGCCCAATTTTAGTGCATCAATGGAAGAAGCACAAATGACTTCAAGAAGCAGCTCCAGGTGTAAATGGGTGGGTGAGTGGGAGTAGGAACATTCAGGAAGGGATCGGATCCGGGGACGCTGCTTAAAACACGAGCTGGGAGCCAGCACCTCACGTACACAGGCTGTCACAGCTCCAGCCCACAAGTTTCCTCTCAAAGTTTGAGAAGAATCTGTTCAACACTTCCATGTTGCAGCCTCAAAACACACACTTCATTCCCATTCAGCTCGAGAATTTTACTTCTCTAATCATAAATGTTAGCACTATACATAGAAAGTGTTACACATGATCAAATTCACATGAACAAGAAACATGAATTTCTAGATTATCAACAGTTTTGCAATGCAACTCTAAGCAAGAGCTGGATTAATCTTATATTTCAAACCTTAAATCTTTACTTAATGTGTGCCTAAGGACAGAGCTTAAATTCTGCATATGCACACTTGTCAGGTTTTCTGCTAAATTAATGTGGTAAATAGCTGTAGAAAAAACGATTCGGTGAAATAAATTCAGAGAGTTGTGAAATTAGAGGTGCTTGGTTTTTTCCTCCCCAGAATTATGGGATGAAACAATAGCTTCCCATTCCAAGCCCCTGGAATAGACTTTCGAATTCAGATCCTCTTCCCTTGTTCTGCAGGGAGAAACATTACAGTGATTTTTTTTTTTTAATGCACTGATATTTCATTGAAGTGGACCCAAGCCACGGGCCCCTCTCACCTGCCCTGGCAGCGCTGCCTCCTCTCTGCACGCTCCATTTCCCACCTGAAAAACACCTCCCAGCCCCCCTTCTCAAGCGCTGCCACTTCTGACTGATAGCACAAAATTGAACTGCACTAAGCACACATCCGAAAATCTGATAAATATTGTTTGGAAATATAATTGAGGTTTAACTGGAGCATGAATTTTTCACTTTGAAGCAAAGATTTCTGCACTTATTTATGAGAAAGATTTAGTGTTGCAAATAGCGATGACAGTTGAGATAAATGTTAACCCAAGTTATGCTTTTCCTCACAACCTGCAGAGCCTCTCTTGGCAGTGCTGCGTGTCACCAGGACACACATCACCGGGCAGAGCTGCAGAAACCCCCAGATACTCCCAGCCCTGCTCTTTCCACGCTCAAGACCGGCTGCAAAAGAGATCAGAAGCATCCAACACATTTGGGGTGCAAAATCCCGCAGAAGGTTTGAGCTACACATGGAGACTGAGCCTTGGCTTACCCTTGGATCAGGTTTTGTGTCAACATGGCTCTTGACACACCAGTTGATGGCTTGGTCATGAATATTTAAGAGCAAAGTGCTCCCCGAAGTTGTTTTACAACACCAGAACTCATCTCCCACAGCAGTTTTTCTGCTTTCAGTCCCTACAGAGGAATCTGTACCAATTTGTACCCAATAGCTCGGCCATTACCGAGGCACTTGGAGATAACAGGAAGGGGCTATCAGGTTTTAATCTAAAGCTCTGTGTTTTAATATCCTAGGAAATCTCTTAGGCCGGTGCTGAGAACCGCAGGAGCTGTTGTTTGTCGGAGCACTCAGCCACATCCTGCACGTTGTGCCCAGCGCTGTGCAAACACCCAAGACAAACCTTACACCCCCAAAGCCTTACAACGCCGGTACGTTAAACAGAACATCTTCTGATAGACGGTGCAAAAGCTAATTCCATTTTAGTATTATCAGAGTAGTTGATATTAAACTATATTCCTCCACTTTCGTTTGTGTTTTCATAGGTTTATCTCTGAATTTGAATGCAGCAAGCACTCAAACTGCTGAAACGTGCTGCTCTAATCAGAGCTTCACTAACAAGGAGCCGCTGGTATCAAACAATGTTATATTAAATCAAGGAGGAGCATTTAAAATTCGTGCATAGCACCAGGTCAGAGCCGGCGCTGGACTCGAATGCTAAAGCCGAGCCCTCTCGCTCCATCCTCCCATTAACACTCGTTTTCAACTGTGCAAACAAGATAGTAACAACACTCCAAAAGCAGCAAACGCTAAATTCAGATCCCGGCTCCGTGCCTCATAAATTTTCATCCTGGCATCACTTCTTGTTCTTTTTACAGCATTTTAAAAATGTAGGTTAGCCTTTGCATTTTAAGCAGCTGCGATTGTATCAAATGCCTGGATTTTACAGCAGCCAAGATGTTCCCAAGTTTGATGAACTGATCTCAAGTGAGATAAATTATGTCAGTTGTCGGCTTTGTCAGTAAATCACGAGTTGACATTTCCCTGATTTGTAAAGGTATAATGTAGCAGTGGAGAGAAGTGAGCTCTTGAAAACCTGCATGGAAGGTGAGATTAATAAGCAGTTCAAAGAAAATGTCCCAATGTAATGGGCTTGGAATATCCACACTCAATTCCAGTTCATTTGCTATTTCTCAGGTTTTCTTTTTTAGGAATTCAAAAAATGCTGTATAAAACATTTTATGGAATATTCCATCTATGTGCTTCTTTGCTTTACAATAATTGACAACATTTACATATATTTCCATGTTATATTATGCCATAAATTTGCATAGATCCAGGTAAAATGGTTCTGCTTTAGACCTGCTGCCTCAATGAATTTCAGGAGCTGAATCACAGCTCCAATCTGAATTGCATTGCTCCCAGAATTCCCTCTCCTGTGCAGCACTGCAGAATAGATCCCTGGTTAACAACCCTGACGGTGTCTGTGCCTGGAGCCGCACTGGTGTCTGTCTGTCCTACCCCAGGGCAGCTCCTGGGAGAGACACTGCTGAGATGAAACCACCCGGTGTTGCTCAGTCCCCCGAGGGGTCCCACCTGCCCTTCTCCTCCCTCCATGCTCACCTGAAGGGAACAGGGTTTGGATGACCCAGCGCTGCACAAGGTGGCAACACGTTCCTCTTTCAGGCAGCACTGAAGAGTTTCAAATGGAAGCTAATTTAACCCGATTTAGCCCACTTTGTATGTTCACACTGCTTTCTGGAGTTATTTTTATTGCGCTGGAGCCGTGCTTGCAGGCACAGATGGTTCCCGAAATGAACAAAACCAAACCCCACTCAAGCCGGCCTGGGAACAGTTATATTGAAGTGTTACAATTTGGTTAAGAAGTAATTTGGGGCTGTGTTTTGATTTACACTAAGTAAAATGTACTGGTTCGCCAGAGAGATGCCATGAATTTATATGTGGCATTTGGCACACGTACCGACCATCTGGCCCCTGTAAAGAGCACACGGGGCATCACAGCCTCGGGGGCAATGTCTGAACTATGCTTTGATCACCATCAGGAATTTTTTTATAGGACCAGTCCATCAGCAAATCTCATTGAGCAGAGGCTTTTGCATTGGTGGATAAAGCATAAAGTAAAAAACACGGGTAGTAAAGCAACGGGAGGTTATACATGCTATTGCTAATATCCTCTTGAACACAGCCAAGAGGCTGATGAACCATAACTTGCATGTTTTAGACAAGATATTCTTTCCATATATGCACTTTTTGACCTCATTTAGTTGCTGCTTTTAAGGTAGAATTCTTCTGAAAGCAAAACTTCACAGTGGGGAGAAAGAGGATGGAAATAATTACATGAATACAAGAAATCAAACATTAAAAGCAAGAATTTAAGGATGCTAAAGGCCAACCCCTCACAGTAATACTTTCAGTAATGCATAAAAAAAGAAATTGAGAAATAGTGACAGGGTATCACAGCCTTGCAGGATTATCTGGTGGAAACAAAATGCATCCGAGCTTGCCAGCTGGTGCCAACAGCTCTTTACCTTCCCGTTCCCTTGTGTTATTGGTATTTGCATCACAATAGCCCTGAGACCGCACAGAAGCCAGCACGGCTCAGCATCCGCCAGCAGCAGAAACAGAATTCCTGCCCTGAAAGCCTGGGAGTTCACACTCACAAAAAGAAGGAAGATAATTGTTAACTAGAGAAACACTTGAGTGCCTTTGGCGAGTGCACTCAAGCCCACCAGCACCCAGCTCAGTGCTGGCACCAGGTTTCCTCTCCAGGCCGTGTGTTCTCCCCAGGCTCTTGCAGCTGGGAGTAAAGGTTTGGCTCTCTGCATCCCTGTGGAAGGCAGAGGTGGCTCCGAACCAGGCTCGCAGTCAGCGGTGTTGCTGCAAACTTTCATTTGAAGAACCCAGACTCCGTTTCATCCCGCGGGCCAAGGCCAAACAGCAGCAGGACACTGTCCCCCTCCAGCCCAGGGGCTGTCCCAAACCTCACCTTGCTCCCAGGGAGCAGCCAGCACTCACCTGACACTTTTCCTCTCCCCTCCCAGAACTGAGACCTTGTCCTCAGCAGCAAAGCTGCCACCAAAGCCCCCCTTGCTCGGGGATGTCGCCAAGAGGAGCCTTCGGCACAGAGCAGAGCAGTAAGAGGCTGGAGGGGTGGATGACACCAAAGACCCAACAGTCCCAACATGTCAGCACCCACGACAGCAGGACAGGCAGCTTCATTTAACAGCTCTTGGATTTCTCTGCATCCCATTTCCTGGCCAAGAACAGAGGGGAACAGAGGCATCCCACCCAGGTGGCCAACACGTGGCAGTTCCATGCCCAGAGCTGCCCAGGGAAGGAGTGAGTGGGGATCCCTTTTGGATCAGCTGCTTCCAAAGTAACAGGAAATGTCACTGCTCATCTTTTGGACTGGATTTGAGACCAAGCTGAACTCTGCTGGCTTAATTAGCAAACCATAAATAAACATCATTTACAAGACCTAAACATTTTAAAACACCCTGTTAAGCATCTGAAACATAAATGCTTTAATTATAGACTAGCTCAAGACTGAAGTAACACTGGGATAAATGCTATAGAGCAGCTGTCTATGAATATTTTACAATGAGATTGCTCTATGTTCTGCAGGTCCACAGGGACTAACGGGTTGGAAAGAACACATTCATTCTCTAAAATGCCTGTTCTTCTTTCCCTGGGGGTGCCGCTGCCCCCCAGTAACCCCCATCTCTGCCAGCTTGCCAAAAGCTTTGCCCCCAGTTAAGTGCTCACAGTGAACCCAGACATTTGGGGGTTCTCTGCTGCTGTGCCAAGTTCTGTTCTTCTGTGGCTCTACTCACTGCCCAGCTCAGTTACTTGAAGGATTCCCTTGACTGCAGCATGCTCTGGACCAGACCCCAAAATCCACATGAGCACCTTTAAAGTCTACAGAGAAAGCCTGGTTTTCATTTTCTCTTTAAAACCCAGTTTCATTAACAGTTGTATAAAGGGACCAACACCCCTGGAAATAAGGCCACAAATGCCCAGGGGAGACAAATTACAAAAGACAACCCACAAGTCACTGGTATCGATAATTTATCCATGTGCCCCAGCTCCAGCCCAGTATCACTCTGGTCACTAAATTTGACTCCATCTGGGACCATCTCTGCTGAGTAATTCCAGCCCCAAGGGTGGGGAACAATCAGCAGTTTCCTGGCTTTGTCCAGCTGATTCCAAGATTTGAATCTCAGGGCAGCCTGGATTCTTATGAGCTGTGCACTCCTGTAAGAGCAGCTCAGGAAAGCCCAGCCAGGAGCATTCCTGCAGCTCATGCTGTACCAAAACAATATAAAAAAACATATCTTACTGCAAAGAGATGCAACAGAACAGCCATTGGTGCTTTGTCCACGATCAAGTCCATCTCCTGAGCTCCAACCTGTTGCTGGATGTCAGGCTTTGATGTTGAGAAAATGGCAAAAGGGACTTGCATATTCCTTCTGCTGACATTCCTATTTCATCAGGAACACTCAAAATGTCTCTAATTCGAGTCAGTATAATTTACTCTAAAGATAAAAGCACTCAAAGGCTTTTGTTCTATGTATTAATATGATGGTCACAGGTCTCTAATTTACTGTAAAATATGAGCAAACAGACAAACTGAATCAGCCTCCAGAGAGCAGAAGGCAGGCAGCCAATTCGACATTCAGACAAGGAGCGCTCCATCCCCGAGATCTGTTGAACACCTGCAATACATTGATTGCACTTAAGCAGCCACCATTAGAATGTTAATGCCGTCCCTGCCTCCAAAACACAGGATTTTTCACACACAAAGCACGAGTTCTTCAGCATTTGGGGGTTTTTTGCTATATGAAGTAAATGGAGCAAGTGATTTTTTTCTTTAACTACAGGCTGGAAACTCCGTTCCTGTTACACTGACAGCAATCTATTAGTTAAGGAAATCAAGTTTTCACTCACTACAGGAGGGGAAGAGATACTTAAGCTTTTATGTCAGTTCATTCTCCATTAATGATAAACATTGGGAGCGTGGCAAGAATAGATCATCTTGCACTTATTGCTGCGAGTATATTAAGAATTAACAGCAGCAGAGCAGTAATTAAACACCAAATGTCTGTGCCCACTCTGCTGCCGGAACACTTCACTGCACACCTGGGCTGGGCAGGAGCAGGAACCAGAGAGGGGGGACCCCGTGCCCCAGAAGATGCCAACAGACAGTCTGGGAACCCTTCAGCCTCATCCCTGATCCTGGTGGGAAAATCACCAACATCCAAGGGGATCAGCCTCCATGAAAACCAATCGCTATTGTACCACTGCTTCTAGTGCTGGAATTAGATTTTAACTTTTCCATTCTGCCCTTATCACATGTTTTTTGCTACCGATTTCTTTTCCTAGTTATTGCCTCAAATTCAGGCTCCGACATTCCAAACATTTATTTATGCTGCCACAATAAACGTTAAGTGTATTCTGTTTGCACCATGTTTTCCCTTTCCTCCCTTATTCAATGCTCCCAGATTTATTAAATACAAGTGCCCTAAAGCATACCAGGCTTGTTATCCCTTTGGAAGACCTCAGGACATATTTGGTTTATTAACCATCTTAGATCAAAGCACTTAATTTATATTAGTGTAAATAAAATACACAGATTACCTTAATGAGAATCTAAAACTTTAATTTGGTTTTGTGTAATGCATCATCTGAAAACACAGAAGTTTTCAGCCCATATTTTCTACTCAGGTTCAACCATGCCCATGAATTCCCTTATCATCAAAAATACTTAGAAGACCACAAAGAAGTTTTAAAAATAAAATACATATTTCTATTCTGTCTTTTAAGATTACTCTTCCTCCCAAAAGAGCTTTTCTAAGCAACTTTCCACAGCTCAAAGTTCTGTTCAGTTTAAGTAAGCGTCCACACATTCTGATGATTATCTGATGTTCCTCCAAACTGCTTTGGGGAAAAAAAATTAATCAGATTGAGCCTCAGTGTGCATCGTGTCTCTTAAAAGATCCAGCTCCCAGGCCCTGGGAGAAAAGCTTAAAAAGAGATTTTCAAAATTCCGATTCTTTTGCCACAGTGCAGCCAAGACACTGGGCTTTGATCCCCCTTAGTGCCCACCACCCACCTCTGGAGCTCCAGCCTGCCTGTTCACAGCACGCCAAAACCTCCAGAGTCCCAGCCAAAAATTCTACTTAGCCTGATGCCAAAGCCACTTTAGAATTTTATGATGTCACACATTCAGTAAGGAGAACTTCAATGCCTTTTTTGCTTTGCTTACAGAAATCAGCTGCTTCCAGAAGGTTTTTGTTTCGGAGCCTGTCCCGGAGAGGTGACAGCAGCCCCTGGGGGAAGGTGCCACGTGCTGACACACACAGCCCCCCGGGACCACCTGATAAAACAGGCTTGGAAACCTCTGTAACAAAAGACAAGGCTGCTCCGGCAGCCAGGCAGCCCAGCCCCAGCCCTGCGTGCCAGGTTTGCCCCGAGAGCAGCGTTGGATGTACCACAAACCCATCCCCGCCGCCGCCCTCGCGGGTACCGCTGCCAGCTCAGCGGCTGCAGGGCTTCTCCCCGCTGCTGCTCACCCTGACAGGGAGCAGATTGATGCTCGGAACAAAGCGCTGAGGGGAGGCGATGCGGATTGTCTGTACGTGAGCAGGACTCCTCTGCACCAAGAATTCCAGCTCTCCTGGGTGCACTCTGCAGGAGACGCCCCAGCCCTTGGAGGAGCGGCATCTGCCAAATTATGGTCATTTCGAAAACCAGACTGTCCTAAGAAAAGATAATCATGTTACTGATGCTCTTGCAGGAGTCCAGCCTGCAGCAGTTTTACCTGTCTTTTATGAGATCTGGACTCAGAGCACGTCTGGGGGTGAAAAGAAGCAGAGGAA